>NC_056627.2:151199139-152594973 GCF_002870075.4 Lactuca sativa
AAGTTAGCCGGCGGTCAATATCTTGGATATTTACGGCGTAAAGGTTCAGGAAAATGGCCTTGTAAAGGTCTTACATCATATACACAGGAGATAGTTCCTGACAGTATAAAGACCTAACTAAAGTACTTACGATACAAGATAATTTCATAGAAAGTGCCATATCAGGCATAGACAGAAGAATACGATTCCTCTTTTTGTAAGGGATATAAAGTAAAGCGTCTACTACTGGTGACGGTAATTCCTCTGGTGAATTCTTAGTTCAACCAATTGACGTTCCATGTCAAGTAGGTGTCTCTATTACACCCTCTAGCATACTTGGAGCTCTATGACTTTGGCTCGGGTTTTCAGCTAGTGTTTGCAACAGGTTCTCATGGTTTCTTTCTGATCTCTTGTGAGCATCTTCTAGATGAGTGGTGTGGAGGGTATTCATTCTTGCATCGGTGACAACTTCGGCAATCTGATGTTGGGCTGTCATGCCTTGAATCTCATTTTGGGCCACTCTGCGGACCATGATTGGCAAGATTCTACCTGCTGAGCCCCCATTGCTCAGGTCGTAAAAGTTTCGGTCGCCAATAAATGGCATGGGCTGATCTTGTTCTTGGCTTCATGTTTCCAAGCATTCCACCGAATCAGGCGTCGGGCCATGAAGAGCTGGACGAGGGTTAGGAATTGGAAAGGGAGTTGCTCGAGGTAGGTTCTCAACCTCTAGTTCGGAATTAGCATCGGCTGAAAGGTTTTCATCATGATGATCATCCAAAGGGATAGGATGATCATTCTCTGGTTCTTCTCCAAACCAACCAGCTATGACTTCATTCGGAAGATACTGGTTGCCGAGGGGATGGAGTCCAACTATGATTTCTATGCGAGAATTTAGGGTAAGTGGATAATTATTAGACGAACTATCTAGATAATTATTTAGAAAAACCCTTATTAGTTACATCGCTATTTGTGAAGTGCATACCAGCTATGTGTAATCTAAACAGGATAGACCTTCGAATAAGTGACCTTATTTCCAAATTCACACAGAATAGAGGTAAGGCAAAATTATCACTGATTCTAAGTCTATAACATCCTAATTACATGTAGCCATAGTGTATCCACTTAGCAACTATCAACTTAGTAATGAGGATCCTGTTTTAAATTCTCAAGTATAAAGTACTTATAGCAACACCAAATACTCCTATAGTATTTTAATTTTAACGTTATGTTCTATTGTTCTCATTGTGGTAGGGTTGGTAAGATTTTAGCATTGTTGCGACTACACATTTAAACTTAGGCACATGCTAGTCAACCCTCGGATAATATAGGCGATCAGGCTATATCTTCCCAGTTTTGACCATATGTCTCTAATCCCACTTGTGTTGCCCAACAATCGTAATTCTTTTGTACTGTCCTAGTGACACTGATTTTAGTATGAATGCAGCACGTATACTTACTTAAATATTTTATTATTTAAAGTATAAACTCTAAATCAGAGTATTTTTAATCCCATTGTATTTATAGTTAGTATATCTTTTATGGGTTGATATACTCAATTCACTATAAACAATGCTCTGATACCAATCTGTCACACCCCAAAACCACGAACGGCGGAAACGTTCTGGGGCGGAGGACGTCATGTATGCATCACAACAAATGTAAAGTAGTAAACAAGCAACAACATCATCCATTGCATCAATAGTATAATTTTAGTTACAAGTGTTTTCTTTCATTGTACAAGATATGATAATAACTTATCAAAAAAAAAAGACGAGTCTTGACTGCTCCGTCTTCTCTGAACCTTGTATCGACACCTGTCTATTTGTAACCTGAGAATACAAGTTATTTTGAAAGAGTAGATCAGCATTTAAGCTGGTGAGTTCATAAGTATTTAATGTCATTGCTTTGATTAGTTGATATGAAAGACTGGTAAATGAATGATGAAACATTTAGTATAAGTACGAAAAGCTCTAGAAAATCTCATATTTCCTACTAGTATAAAAGTAGTCTTCTACCAAGACTCGAATGTTTTGAAAGTAGTCTTTTACCTAGACCTGACTGTTTTGAAAGTACGCATCTCTTGAAAATGTGATGGCTTTTCCTTGTTTAACTCTTATTAGTAGTCTCTTAAGTATACCTGAAATGGTATCAACTTAGAACATCCGTAGACTGTTCATTTACCTCTGTTGCTAACAGCCGGGTTTAGGAATAGTTAGTCCCTCCTGTATACCCACGATGGTATCAACCTAGAACATTCGTAGATTGTTCATTTACCTCTGTAGCTAGCAGTGGTTATCGGAATGGTTAGTCCCTCAAAGTATGATGTGGTACTAGGAGATAAAGTCCCAGTCTACCTCGTCGATGATGTGATTGAATCACAAGGTAAAGATAGAAAGGCGAACAATATAACCGTATCTAGACATATAACATGTAATATTAAATTGCCATATGATGTCTATGTAAAAGTATTCATGTACAAGTATTCATGTATAAGTATTCAGGTAAGAGTATTCCTTCATATAACATGTAGTAGTAATTTGCCATATAATGTTTATGTAAAAGTATTCATGTATAAGTATTCATGTAAAAGTATTCCTTCATATAACATGTAGTCTGGACTCATGAATGAACTGACTCTGGTGTAATTTCTTGTAGTAGTGAAAATGTTTTGTTTACTCTAAACTATTCCTATAATAGTTTACTAGAATGTAATTGATGAGTGTCCAAGTAGGTTTATACACCTTTGCTACCCAGGAGTATCGAAACTAAATTAACTGGTGGAACATTTATGACCATATATGTATACATGATATATAACTAATATTTAAACGACCTTCGGAGGAGTACCCGATATCCCACCAGACCACATCCAAATCGAGGAAAAGGAAACAGGGTGGATAGCCTTTCTAAGTCTTTTAAACATTTCTTATATAACTATACATATAGAGGCATGCAATTTATAATATAAAAGCATAAAGAAGTTTTGTAAACAAAACATATATATGTATATGGTTATATATATATGTATAAATTTTAAAAGATGATTTGGTATGTTTCGTAATTGTTGTTCATATTCTTACGTTTTTATTAGAAACTTTGCATGAAATAACCCTTAAGTTTTATACTAAAGACCTTTTTGTACTTATCACTTTTGTTAAAAAAAGGTAATTAAACATATTTAAATGATTGTGTTTTAACTTCCTTAATGTATAAACATTGCTAAAAAATGTTAGAAGGTGTTAATAAATGTATAAACCACTTTTGACAGTTTTGCCCTTTACTGTCCCTGTTTTTAGAAAACTCATAGAAAAATCCTCGTAAGTCAAAAACTGAATCCGTCACCTCTGAGAGTTTATAAAATGAGTCTACTTTGTTCCAAATTTTTATTATGATTTTTAGTGGTCTCAAACTAGTGTGAAAATGAACATCTTCACAGACTGGTCCGAAATCACTTCTGAAATGACAGGCAGTTTTATAAAAATCGCCATAAATTGTAGAAAAATCGTATGAACGTGTGCGAGTAGTCATTAGAAAGGTATAAACTTGAACTATTTGCATATTGTACAGTTTTGAAAGATATTAAGTTTAAGATGGTCAAAACAGTCCGTGAACAGGACTCAACTTTTCTGTAGAAAGCTGTCATTTAAATTTAAGTTATGTTTAGTGTTCTAACTTGTATTCCCCCCCTTAAAACTTGAATAAAACATGAAAATGTAGGGGTATGAACTCACCTTATGTGAATACTTGAAGAATGGAAAGTTGAAGATGAACTTTTGGTTGTTGGTTTGATGCTCCAAAACAGCCACTCTTTTGGCTATGTTGCTGTCACGAAAATTTCACAGCAAAAGTGCAAGAAAAATGGTAGTTTACTCACTGTTTTGAATCAATAATTTTGAGTATCAAAACAAGTAACTTCCAGGGGTATTTGGTGGTAAAAATATCAAGCAAAAGGAAGGTGTAGATGGGTGAAATGGTGGCTGAAACACAAAAGGGACAGCAACCCTTTAGTTCATGGTTTTGATGGCTTTGGAAGGAAGTTCTTGTGCTTGAAAATGAGATGAAGGTTGAGAGTAATTACTTGGAGTATTGGCTGGTCAAATGAGGGTAAAATGAAGAGGAAATTTCGTGGTTATGAAGGAGGAAAGGGTGGAAGAGGATAAGGGGACAAAACCTAGACTAGCTTGTGATGGGATGTGAGTTTAAGTGATGTGATCTTGTCTAGCCACTTGCTTGGGTGGTTGTTTAGAGATAGAGTTAGTTAACTAACTAACTACTAGTTATTTAGTTAGTTAGGAGTTCTAGTTAAGGAGAGGGAAGGTCTTAATCTCGAAAATTAGAAGAGGGATTAATAAGCATTCTTAGTAAAATGTCTTAAGTGATTAAGCACTTATTAGCTAAGTTGGCACTTATCTCCACCAATTCTCTTATCTTAATTGATTTAGACATCATAAAACTTACATGAAATCATTTTAATTCATGACTTATAACTAGTCATTCACTAGATAATAATACATATATACAAATACATACATGTATACTTAGTATAAAATAACAATGTAGTTTTTGTGTATTTGAACTTTAATGTTTATGTTTTATTCTTTTTATTCAAAAACACTTAAATACATTTTAATTATACCTTATAATAATTCATTTTATATTTTAATTTATTTAAATATAAAATTTATTGAGCAATGTATAATTTCGTGACATTTAACCGGTTAACCATATCGTTAAACACGTTTTGTCACTTTGGTTCGTATATTTGTCAAATTTAGATCCTTCACATCTATTAAGCAAACGTTTTACATAGAACCTAACTTACTTATCAACTAGAGACATGTTGATACAAAAATTAAGTTTGTTGCGTTTAAATGATGTTATATGCTAATTTCACAAACCGGTGATGGTTCGATGTCATACATCATAACGAAATTTATCAATAGTTACTTGTTTTATATTTCACAATAACTTATTTAAATAAAAGAGGTTAAATTCCTTCAACCATTCTTAATAAAATACTCATATTGCTTAATAATCAAAAGATAGCATCGTACGATCGTTCCTATTTTTACCAATTGTTACATGTAAAATCAACTAGTTTTAATCCTACTAACTTAAACACAAAGATGAATACACGAAAGACAATGTACCTATCGATTGGCAGTTTAGTTCAGGTAAGTAGGGTATCGAACACAGGGAACGGTAAACAATTAAAAGAAATGCTAATATTATCTAAATAAAACAAGTAATAGAAAGGGGGTATCTCTAGTTTTGCAAGACTAGAAACTTGAACAATTAACTAAAACTTAAACTAAGAAACTAAGAGCTAAGCAAATAAAAATCAACTAAGTTCAATAATAAAGAGGACTTCTGTTTAGGTTCGACTCATTTGTTACCATGGATGATTTTATGAAAAGTGCAGTGGATTAATTGGCATTGGCTACCGATTAGTGTGATTAGGTTCACGTTCGCTATTACTAATCCTTAGAAAACAAATTAATTCATGCAATGACCAGTTGTTTAATTTAACGGATCTCCTAGTTATTGATTCGGGTTAAATAAGACTTGTAATGGTTAATTAAATTGGCCCTTCAATTAACCTCTTGTTGATGTTCATCTAACAAGCTCACACATTTACTTACCTATCTTCTAGTCCATTCTAGTTTCACACTCGCTATTCCTAGACATACAATTATGTGGTCACAATAAATCATATGAAATTAATAACTAAGAGATGTTCATACAACTTAATTATCGATTTATTAACAGAAGAATAGTTATTGTTAACACATAAGGTTCTTTAACAAGCTTAATAAAACATAATCACCAATTAAAATTAATCCTAATCAAATAATCAATCCATGTTCACAAATTCATCTAACCTAACAAAAGTTATGAGTTTTAGCTCATGATTACAGCAGAAACAAGCTTAAAAACAAAATCAATTGGTAAAAACATTGTTCAAACAAGAGATTAGGTAAGAGTAAACTTGATTTTGACTTGATTCTCCTTAAAATTGAATGTAGGGTTGATTCCTTAGCTTCCCACGTTCCAGCAACGCCTTTAGTCGACAATTGGCCTCCAAGGATTCATCTATATGCTAGGGTATCGATCTGAAAGTCCCTTTATATAGATTTTCACAAATCAGAGGTCGCTCGTCGATTCTAGTGACCTACTCGGCGAGTCCGTCACTTAAAACTCGTGTACGGCAAGTCAGCGCATCCAGAATCGCGAAAGTTCGAAGTGACTCGTCGAGTTTACGGCCTACTCATCGATTCTGTTTGGAATCAGCATTTCCTCAAAACATGAAAGTCGTCCAAAATTGTGTCTAGTCTTTACAACATTTTGAATCTCATAAATCGGAGTTACGGTTAATGAGATATGGCCAAACACTGACGAGGGGTTAAGCTGTCCATCAACATCCTTCTTTCATCAAAATCCAAGATCCAAGCTTCCAATCGTTAGTTCCGCTTCCTTTTCCATCCGAGCATGTAATTCTTGCTGAAAAATGAAATTGTAAACTAATTAAGCACCTTTTTTTCATTAAATGAGATAAAATCAACATAAAGTATTAAGATAATGCGTGAATTTTATAACTAAATATGTCCATATCAAAATACCCCACACTTGACTTTTGCTTGCCCCCAAGCAAAACTGAATTTTAGTACAATAATATTACATAAGACAATCCCAATCGAACCCAGCCATTATGCCATGACCGCAACGCAACATCCTTCTTTCATCAAAATCCAAGATACAAGCTTCCAATCGCTAGTTCCGCTTCCCATTCCATCTGGGCATGTAATTATTGCTGAAAAATGAAATTGTAAACTAATTAAGCACCTTTTGTTCATTAAATGAGATAAAATCAACATAAAGTATTAAGATAATGCATGGATTTTATAACTAAATATGCCCATATCAAAATACCCCACACTTGACTTTTGCTTGCCCCCAAGCAAAACTCAATTTTAGTACACTAATATTTCATAAGACAATCCCAATCGAACCCAGACATTATGCCAAGACCGCAACGCATGCATTTGTGTCTAAATTTTTTCCTAATGACCCCCCTCCCCCCCCCCCCCCCAATTCTAAATACTTACAATCCTCATAAACACTCGCCCCTTCTTTTGAACAACGCTCATTATATGCATCCTTCCGAATCCATCCCCATAAAACTTTTTGTAACCTCGAGTCATTTTTGGTTAAATCTCCAAGCATACATACGATAAAATAACCTAGAAAAGAAAATTACAAATACAACTTTTGATTGAATCTTTTATACTTTGTAGCTTTTCTTCATGATATTCTTCTTTGTCTTTATAGTTTTGTAGATTCTTTATTCAAACATTTCATCACTCTTTTTTTCAACTTTTTTTTCTTTTTTTTTTCTTTTTTTTCTTTTTTTTTCTCTTTTTTTCTTTTTCAGCACACTTTTTCCATTCAAAACTAAAAACCTAGAAAAACGTATGCTTAAGCAAGGGAATTTAACTTCATCCTTTATTGGTTAAAGACATTAGTCTAGTGTGCAATGACTGCTTAAGCTTTCCTGGATACATTTCTGGTACACGATGCTAAACATATTGCGTCCCTCAAACTAAGCGAGGTTGTGTTTTTGTTCCATGATTTCACTAGAATAAGGGAGGCCACAAATGCATTAGAACGTATATTGGCTCAACTAAACTTTTGGGTCTTCATAGAATCATCAAATATAATAATAGCATGATCCCTAATTGCTTTACTAAAATTTTCTAAATTACCCCTAGCAATTCTAATGCAAAAATTTCAAAATTAACTAAAATTTCAAGATTTTCGAAATATAACTAAAATTTTAAATAATTTAACCAACCCCCACCCCACACTTAATTTATGCAATGTCCCATTGCATATTATGCATGCTAAAGAACAACAAAATAAAGAGAGAATTGGAACAAACTCCCCTGGGATAGTAGTGCGAAGTTGATATTTCTTCTTTAAGCTCCATCTTCAATTGACTTTAGACATGGGAACAACTCATCCATGTCTTAGGTGTCATTCGTCTCGTGTGGTTGACAGCTCCAAAATATCAAGGAAAAAGCTTCTTGGAAATGCTCGGAAATGATCTTCAAAAATATAGACAATACTGCCTTGAATTGAATCAAATCGTCGACTCAAAGATAAAAGAATGAGCAACTCGTCAAGTTTTATGTGGAGACTCGCCGAGTTGAATCGTCATCTGGGCAGAAATTGTGAATTTTCGCTCGAACTCGTCGAGTTATAAAGGTCCACTCGACGAGTTTTCGGCTCTGATCGTGCAAACTCTTCTTTCTGCTTCAGGTCTGCTTTTGAGGTCAAAGAGGGTATTAAGGTAATACACCTCCTTATATTCTTCAGTGACGAAACTCCTTTTTAACCGTTAAAACCATCGGACTTATAAAATCACTCAAATCTTCTTATCTTCTCGTCTACGACTCGACCCCCCACTCTATCCCTCACCCTATATTCGTTCATTCTATCCCTCACCCTATATTCTGAAAAGATCAAAAACAAATACCAAGTAATAAAAAAACATCAAAATAAAAATCCTAAATTATTCCTAAATACTAGAAGTTTAGAAAGAAAAAGAAAAGCAAACTCTAATGACGGGTTGCCTACTGCAAGCGCTTCTTTTTGTGCGAGTCTTTAGCTGGACTCCCAACTTAATAAACTTCTAATAAATTCGATGCCCATCCATCCATTGCATTAAATATTTTATTTGGACCAATTTGTAAAATTCGACTCTTTGCTTCAAACTTGGCCAAACGAGATTGAATTCATAAAACCCAAGAATATTGACAAGGGTTGGAACCGGTTGGATACTAATTATCAATGGATCGTGATTTAGAACTTTCTCCAAAGTTGGAATCGTCACCCCATGCTTCGAAACACAAACTGGAAGAACATAGGACCATGTGGTGGTAATGGTCAAACCACGGGTTGGTTCCTGCAACTCAGCTTGTTTTTGTTCTTCATCCGATCTCTCTGCTAGCAACCTTTCCAGCTCCTCCAAATCTCTTTCTGGATTAAATTCTTCATCTTGTAACTTTAGCTCGTGTGACTAAAATTGTTCTTGATCGTTAGACAAGGTGTTATCTAACCATCTATCAAATTTCTTCAAATCTTCATACGATCCACACTCCTCATCTTCTTGCTCAATTTCCTGTACTACTTCCTCAAGGAAAGCATCAAAAGCATCAAGATTTGGAAAATACATAATAAATAAAAATTAAAGTATATAAAAAAAATAAAAATATATGATAACAATTAGCAAATAAAATTAACTATTTAGAACCGTTCCCCGGCAACGGCGCCAAAAACTTGATGTGTGTAAAACCAACTAGTTTTAATCCTACTAACTTAAACACAAAGGCGAACACACGAAAGGCAGTGTACCTATCGATTAGCAATTTAGTTCAGGTAAGTAGGGTATCGAACACAGGGAACGGTAAACAATTAAAAGAAATGCTAATATTATCTAAATAAAACAAGTAATAGAAAGGGGGTATCTGTAGTTTTGCAAGACTAGAAACTTGAACAATTAACTAAAACTTAAACTAAGAAACTAAGAGCTAAGCAAATAAAAATCAACTAAGTTCAATAATAAAGAGGACTTCTGTTTAGGTTCGACTCATTTGTTACCATGGATGATTTTATGAAAAGTGCAGTGGATTAATTGGCATTGGCTACCGATTAGTGTGATTAGGTTCACGTTCGCTATTACTAATCCTTAGAAAACAAATTAATTCATGCAATGACCAGTTGTTTAATTTAACGGATCTCCTAGTTATTGATTCGGGTTAAATAAGACTTGTAATGGTTAATTAAATTGGCCCTTCAATTAACCTCTTGTTGATGTTCATCTAACAAGCTCACACATTTACTTACCTATCTTCTAGTCCATTCTAGTTTCACACTCGCTATTCCTAGACATACAATTATGTGGTCACAATAAATCATATGAAATTAATAACTAAGAGATGTTCATACAACTTAATTATCGATTTATTAACAGAAGAATAGTTATTGTTAACACATAAGGTTCTTTAACAAGCTTAATAAAACATAATCACCAATTAAAATTAATCTTAATCAAATAATCAATCCATGTTCACAAATTCATCTAACCTAACAAAAGTTATGAGTTTTAGCTCATGATTACAGCAGAAACAAGCTTAAAAACAAAATCAATTGGTAAAAACATTGTTCAAACAAGAGATTAGGTAAGAGTAAACTTGATTTTGACTTGATTCTCCTTAAAATTGAATGTAGGGTTGATTCCTTAGCTTCCCACGTTCCAGCAACACCTTTAGTCGACAATTGGCCTCCAAGGATTCATCTATATGCTAGGGTATCGATCTGAAAGTCCCTTTATATAGATTTTCACAAATCAGAGGTCGCTCGTCGATTCTAGTGACCTACTCGGCGAGTCCGTCACTTAAAACTCGTGTACGGCAAGTCAGCGCATCCAGAATCGCGAAAGTTCGAAGTGACTCGTCGAGTTTACGGCCTACTCGTCGATTCTGTTTGGAATCAGCATTTCCTCAAAACATGAAAGTCGTCCAAAATTGTGTCTAGTCTTTACAACATTTTGAATCTCATAAATCGGAGTTACGGTTAATGAGATATGGCCAAACACTGACGAGGGGTTAAGCTGTCCATCAACATCCTTCTTTCATCAAAATCCAAGATCCAAGCTTCCAATCGTTAGTTCCGCTTCCTTTTCCATCCGAGCATGTAATTCTTGCTGAAAAATGAAATTGTAAACTAATTAAGCACCTTTTTTTCATTAAATGAGATAAAATCAACATAAAGTATTAAGATAATGCGTGAATTTTATAACTAAATATGTCCATATCAAAATACCCCACACTTGACTTTTGCTTGCCCCCAAGCAAAACTGAATTTTAGTACAATAATATTACATAAGACAATCCCAATCGAACCCAGCCATTATGCCATGACCGCAACGCATGCATTTGTGTCTAAAATTTTTCTTAAGGACCCCCCCTGCCCCCCAATTCCAAATACTTACAATCCTCATAAATACTCGCCCACTTCTTTTGAACAACGCTCATTTTATGCATCCCTACGAATCCATCCCCAGAAAACTTTTCTTAACCTCAAGTCATTTTTGGTTAAATCCCCAAGCATACATACGATAAAATAACCTAGAAAAGAAAATTACAAATACAACTTTGGATTGAATCTTTTATACTTTGTAGCTTTTCTTCATGATATTCTTCTTTGTCTTTATAGTTTTGTAGATTCTTTATTCAAACATTTCGTCACTCTTTTTTTCAACTTTTTTTTCTTTTATTTTCTTTTTTTTCTCTTTTTTTCTCTTTTGTTTTTCTTTTTTTTTTCAACACACTTTTTCCATTCAAAACTAAAAACCTAGAAAAACATATGCTTAAGCAAGGGAATTTAACTTCATCCTTTATTGGTTAAAGACATTAGTCTAGTGTGCAATGACTGCTTAAGCTTTCCTGGATACATTTCTGGTACACGATGCTAAACATATTGCGTCCCTCAAACTAAGCGAGGTTGTGTTTTTGTTCCATGATTTCACTAGAATAAGGGAGGCCACAAATGCATTAGAACGTATATTGGCTCAACTAAACTTTTGGGTCTTCATAGAATCATCAAATATAATAATAGCATGATCCCTAATTGCTTTACTAAAATTTTCTAAATTACCCCTAGCAATTCTAATGCAAAATTTTCAAAATTAACTAACATTTCAAGATTTTCGAAATATAACTAAAATTTTAAATAATTTAACCAACCCCCACCCCACACTTAATTTATGCAATGTCCCATTGCATATTATGCATGCTAAAGAACAACAAAATAAAGAGAGAATTGGAACAAACTCCCCTGGGATAGTAGTGCGAAGTTGATATTTCTTCTTTAAGCTCCATCTTCAATTGACTTTAGACATGGGAACAACTCATCCATGTCTTAGGTGTCATTCGTCTCGTGTGGTTGACAGCTCCAAAATATCAAGGAAAAAGCTTCTTGGAAATGCTCGGAAATGATCTTCAAAAATATAGACAATACTGCCTTGAATTGAATCAAATCGTCGACTCAAAGATAAAAGAATGAGCAACTCGTCAAGTTTTATGTGGAGACTCGCCGAGTTGAATCGTCATCTGGGCAGAAATTGTGAATTTTCGCTCGAACTCGTCGAGTTGTAAAGGTCCACTCGACGAGTTTTCGGCTCTGATCGTGCAAACTCTTCTTTCTGCTTCAGGTCTGCTTTTGAGGTCAAAGAGGGTATTAAGGTAATACACCTCCTTATATTCTTCAGTGACGAAACTCCTTTTTAACCGTTAAAACCATCGGACTTATAAAATCACTCAAATCTTCTTATCTTCTCGTCTACGACTCGACCCCCCACTCTATCCCTCACCCTATATTCTGAAAAGATCAAAAACAAATACCAAGTAATAAAAAAACATCAAAATAAAAATCCTAAATTATCCCTAAATACTAGAAGTTTAGAAAGAAAAAGAAAAGCAAACTCTAATGACGGGTTGCCTACTGCAAGCGCTTCTTTTTGTGCGAGTCTTTAGTTGGACTCCCAACTTAATAAACTTCTAATAAATTCGATGCCCATCCATCCATTGCATTAAATATTTTATTTGGACCAATTTGTAAAATTCGACTCTTTGCTTCAAACTTGGCCAAACGAGATTGAATTCATAAAACCCAAGAATATTGACAAGGGTTGGAACCGGTTGGATACTAATTATCAATGGATCGTGATTTAGAACTTTCTCCAAAGTTGGAATCGTCACCCCATGCTTCGAAACACAAACTGGAAGAACATAGGACCATGTGGTGGTAATGGTCAAACCACGGGTTGGTTCCTGCAACTCAGCTTGTTTTTGTTCTTCATCCGATCTCTCTGCTAGCAACCTTTCCAGCTCCTCCAAATCTCTTTCTGGATTAAATTCTTCATCTTGTAACTTTAGCTCGTGTGACTAAAATTGTTCTTGATCGTTAGACAAGGTGTTATCTAACCATCTATCAAATTTCTTCAAATCTTCATACGATCCACACTCCTCATCTTCTTGCTCAATTTCCTGTACTACTTCCTCAAGGAAAGCATCAAAAGCATCAAGATTTGGAAAATACATAATAAATAAAAATTAAAGTATATAAAAAAAATAAAAATATATGATAACAATTAGCAAATAAAATTAACTATTTAGAACCGTTCCCCGGCAACGGCGCCAAAAACTTGATGTGTGTAAAACCAACTAGTTTTAATCCTACTAACTTAAACACAAAGGCGAACACACGAAAGGCAGTGTACCTATCGATTAGCAATTTAGTTCAGGTAAGTAGGGTATCGAACACAGGGAACGGTAAACAATTAAAAGAAATGCTAATATTATCTAAATAAAACAAGTAATAGAAAGGGGGTATCTGTAGTTTTGCAAGACTAGAAACTTGAACAATTAACTAAAACTTAAACTAAGAAACTAAGAGCTAAGCAAATAAAAATCAACTAAGTTCAATAATAAAGAGGACTTCTGTTTAGGTTCGACTCATTTGTTACCATGGATGATTTTATGAAAAGTGCAGTGGATTAATTGGCATTGGCTACCGATTAGTGTGATTAGGTTCACGTTCGCTATTACTAATCCTTAGAAAACAAATTAATTCATGCAATGACCAGTTGTTTAATTTAACGGATCTCCTAGTTATTGATTCGGGTTAAATAAGACTTGTAATGGTTAATTAAATTGGCCCTTCAATTAACCTCTTGTTGATGTTCATCTAACAAGCTCACACATTTACTTACCTATCTTCTAGTCCATTCTAGTTTCACACTCGCTATTCCTAGACATACAATTATGTGGTCACAATAAATCATATGAAATTAATAACTAAGAGATGTTCATACAACTTAATTATCGATTTATTAACAGAAGAATAGTTATTGTTAACACATAAGGTTCTTTAACAAGCTTAATAAAACATAATCACCAATTAAAATTAATCCTAATCAAATAATCAATCCATGTTCACAAATTCATCTAACCTAACAAAAGTTATGAGTTTTAGCTCATGATTACAGCAGAAACAAGCTTAAAAACAAAATCAATTGGTAAAAACATTGTTCAAACAAGAGATTAGGTAAGAGTAAACTTGATTTTGACTTGATTCTCCTTAAAATTGAATGTAGGGTTGATTCCTTAGCTTCCCACGTTCCAGCAACGCCTTTAGTCGACAATTGGCCTCCAAGGATTCATCTATATGCTAGGGTATCGATCTGAAAGTCCCTTTATATAGATTTTCACAAATCAAAGGTCGCTCGTCGATTCTAGTGACCTACTCGGCGAGTCCGTCACTTAAAACTCGTGTACGGCAAGTCAGCGCATCCAGAATCGCGAAAGTTCGAAGTGACTCGTCGAGTTTACGGCCTACTCGTCGATTCTGTTTGGAATCAGCATTTCCTCAAAACATGAAAGTCGTCCAAAATTGTGTCTAGTCTTTACAACATTTTGAATCTCATAAATCGGAGTTACGGTTAATGAGATATGGCCAAACACTGACGAGGGGTTAAGCTGTCCATCAACATCCTTCTTTCATCAAAATCCAAGATCCAAGCTTCCAATCGTTTGTTCCGCTTCCTTTTCCATCCGAGCATGTAATTCTTGCTGAAAAATGAAATTGTAAACTAATTAAGCACCTTTTTTTCATTAAATGAGATAAAATCAACATAAAGTATTAAGATAATGCGTGAATTTTATAACTAAATATGTCCATATCAAAATACCCCACACTTGACTTTTGCTTGCCCCCAAGCAAAACTGAATTTTAGTACAATAATATTACATAAGACAATCCCAATCGAACCCAGCCATTATGCCATGACCGCAACGCATGCATTTGTGTCTAAAATTTTTCTTAAGGACCCCCCCTGCCCCCCAATTCCAAATACTTACAATCCTCATAAATACTCGCCCACTTCTTTTGAACAACGCTCATTTTATGCATCCCTACGAATCCATCCCCAGAAAACTTTTCTTAACCTCAAGTCATTTTTGGTTAAATCCCCAAGCATACATACGATAAAATAACCTAGAAAAGAAAATTACAAATACAACTTTGGATTGAATCTTTTATACTTTGTAGCTTTTCTTCATGATATTCTTCTTTGTCTTTATAGTTTTGTAGATTCTTTATTCAAACATTTCGTCACTCTTTTTTTCAACTTTTTTTTCTTTTATTTTCTTTTTTTTCTCTTTTTTTCTCTTTTGTTTTTCTTTTTTTTTTCAACACACTTTTTCCATTCAAAACTAAAAACCTAGAAAAACATATGCTTAAGCAAGGGAATTTAACTTCATCCTTTATTGGTTAAAGACATTAGTCTAGTGTGCAATGACTGCTTAAGCTTTCCTGGATACATTTCTGGTACACGATGCTAAACATATTGCGTCCCTCAAACTAAGCGAGGTTGTGTTTTTGTTCCATGATTTCACTAGAATAAGGGAGGCCACAAATGCATTAGAACGTATATTGGCTCAACTAAACTTTTGGGTCTTCATAGAATCATCAAATATAATAATAGCATGATCCCTAATTGCTTTACTAAAATTTTCTAAATTACCCCTAGCAATTCTAATGCAAAATTTTCAAAATTAACTAAAATTTCAAGATTTTCGAAATATAACTAAAATTTTAAATAATTTAACCAACCCCCACCCCACACTTAATTTATGCAATGTCCCATTGCATATTATGCATGCTAAAGAACAACAAAATAAAGAGAGAATTGGAACAAACTCCCCTGGGATAGTAGTGCGAAGTTGATATTTCTTCTTTAAGCTCCATCTTCAATTGACTTTAGACATGGGAACAACTCATCCATGTCTTAGGTGTCATTCGTCTCGTGTGGTTGACAGCTCCAAAATATCAAGGAAAAAGCTTCTTGGAAATGCTCGGAAATGATCTTCAAAAATATAGACAATACTGCCTTGAATTGAATCAAATCGTCGACTCAAAGATAAAAGAATGAGCAACTCGTCAAGTTTTATGTGGAGACTCGCCGAGTTGAATCGTCATCTGGGCAGAAATTGTGAATTTTCGCTCGAACTCGTCGAGTTATAAAGGTCCACTCGACGAGTTTTCGGCTCTGATCGTGCAAACTCTTCTTTCTGCTTCAGGTCTGCCTTTGAGGTCAAAGAGGGTATTAAGGTAATACACCTCCTTATATTCTTCAGTGACGAAACTCCTTTTTAACCGTTAAAACCATCGGACTTATAAAATCACTCAAATCTTCTTATCTTCTCGTCTACGACTCGACCCCCCACTCTATCCCTCACCCTATATTCGTTCATTCTATCCCTCACCCTATATTCTGAAAAGATCAAAAACAAATACCAAGTAATAAAAAAACATCAAAATAAAAATCCTAAATTATCCCTAAATACTAGAAGTTTAGAAAGAAAAAGAAAAGCAAACTCTAATGACGGGTTGCCTACTGCAAGCGCTTCTTTTTGTGCGAGTCTTTAGCTGGACTCCCAACTTAATAAACTTCTAATAAATTCGATGCCCATCCATCCATTGCATTAAATATTTTATTTGGACCAATTTGTAAAATTCGACTCTTTGCTTCAAACTTGGCCAAACGAGATTGAATTCATAAAACCCAAGAATATTGACAAGGGTTGGAACCGGTTGGATACTAATTATCAATGGATCGTGATTTAGAACTTTCTCCAAAGTTGGAATCGTCACCCCATGCTTCGAAAGACAAACTGGAAGAACATAGGACCATGTGGTGGTAATGGTCAAACCACGGGTTGGTTCCTGCAACTCAGCTTGTTTTTGTTCTTCATCCGATCTCTCTGCTAGCAACCTTTCCAGCTCCTCCAAATCTCTTTCTGGATTAAATTCTTCATCTTGTAACTTTAGCTCGTGTGACTAAAATTGTTCTTGATCGTTAGACAAGGTGTTATCTAACCATCTATCAAATTTCTTCAAATCTTCATACGATCCACACTCCTCATCTTCTTGCTCAATTTCCTGTACTACTTCCTCAAGGAAAGCATCAAAAGCATCAAGATTTGGAAAATACATAATAAATAAAAATTAAAGTATATAAAAAAAATAAAAATATATGATAACAATTAGCAAATAAAATTAACTATTTAGAACCGTTCCCCGGCAACGGCGCCAAAAACTTGATGTGTGTAAAACCAACTAGTTTTAATCCTACTAACTTAAACACAAAGGCGAACACACGAAAGGCAGTGTACCTATCGATTAGCAATTTAGTTCAGGTAAGTAGGGTATCGAACACAGGGAACGGTAAACAATTAAAAGAAATGCTAATATTATCTAAATAAAACAAGTAATAGAAAGGGGGTATCTGTAGTTTTGCAAGACTAGAAACTTGAACAATTAACTAAAACTTAAACTAAGAAACTAAGAGCTAAGAAAATAAAAATCAACTAAGTTCAATAATAAAGAGGACTTCTGTTTAGGTTCGACTCATTTGTTACCATGGATGATTTTATGAAAAGTGCAGTGGATTAATTGGCATTGGCTACCGATTAGTGTGATTAGGTTCACGTTCGCTATTACTAATCCTTAGAAAACAAATTAATTCATGCAATGACCAGTTGTTTAATTTAACGGATCTCCTAGTTATTGATTCGGGTTAAATAAGACTTGTAATGGTTAATTAAATTGGCCCTTCAATTAACCTCTTGTTGATGTTCATCTAACAAGCTCACACATTTACTTACCTATCTTCTAGTCCATTCTAGTTTCACACTCGCTATTCCTAGACATACAATTATGTGGTCACAATAAATCATATGAAATTAATAACTAAGAGATGTTCATACAACTTAATTATCGATTTATTAACAGAAGAATAGTTATTGTTAACACATAAGGTTCTTTAACAAGCTTAATAAAACATAATCACCAATTAAAATTAATCCTAATCAAATAATCAATCCATGTTCACAAATTCATCTAACCTAACAAAAGTTATGAGTTTTAGCTCATGATTACAGCAGAAACAAGCTTAAAAACAAAATCAATTGGTAAAAACATTGTTCAAACAAGAGATTAGGTAAGAGTAAACTTGATTTTGACTTGATTCTCCTTAAAATTGAATGTAGGGTTGATTCCTTAGCTTCCCACGTTCCAGCAACACCTTTAGTCGACAATTGGCCTCCAAGGATTCATCTATATGCTAGGGTATCGATCTGAAAGTCCCTTTATATAGATTTTCACAAATCAGAGGTCGCTCGTCGATTCTAGTGACCTACTCGGCGAGTCCGTCACTTAAAACTCGTGTACGGCAAGTCAGCGCATCCAGAATCGCGAAAGTTCGAAGTGACTCGTCGAGTTTACGGCCTACTCGTCGATTCTGTTTGGAATCAGCATTTTCTCAAAACATGAAAGTCGTCCAAAATTGTGTCTAGTCTTTACAACATTTTGAATCTCATAAATCGGAGTTACGGTTAATGAGATATGGCCAAAACACTGACGAGGGGTTAATCTGTCCATCAACATCCTTCTTTCATCAAAATCCAAGATCCAAGCTTCCAATCGCTAGTTCCGCTTCCTTTTCCATCCGAGCATGTAATTCTAGCTGAAAAATGAAATTGTAAACTAATTAAGCACCTTTTTTTCGTTAAATGAGATAAAATCAACATACATTATTAAGCTAATGCATGAATTTTATAACTAAATATGCCCATATCACCTTTGTAGCCCATATACAAGCTTGTTGGGCCTGTAATATACACTTACATGTTTATTGGGCCTCTGTGGTCCATTTATATATTCGTTGGGCCTTGTAACCTTAAAATGTACTCGAAAGCATTAATTACTATGTTAAACAGTGTGATACAATATTCGTGTAAATATAGTTAAGGTTCTTGTGAGACACGTTCATTCATTTGTACCTACTAGTGTATAACCTTTAGCCTGTAGTTATAACCAGAGTCTTCTAGAGGGACAGCGAGAGTTTGTGTATAGATCTATACGGGGTTGACACCCGACACCTGAGCTGTTCAATATAGTTAGACTAGGCCAGTATAGGGTGACAAACCTTACCTTGAACAAGCCGGCGTCTGAAAAACGTCATGACGGGCGGATCAGTCATTATCAAGTATGGTTATAACGACTCATAAAGAAATTAAATCCACTGTAAATTTACGGAATACATAAACAATTCTACAATTATAATATTATACAAACACCAACTTATAGTGGAATTGTTTATGTATTCCGTAAATTTACAAGCACCAACTTTGGGTATTAATACTATACACTTTTGCAAGCAGAAAATATCAGATTTTTTGGGAAAACTTATACTATATATCACCTTTTACTTACACAGAAAACATGGGATTTTCTGGGATACTTTCCTTATACATTTTCAAAACACACATGTATTAACACATGAGTTGATACAAAGCGTTCAAACCATTTACTTCATTTAACGAAAATATCAAATTTTCTGGTGTTTACGAAGTGATACAAAATACACTTATGAACTCACCAACATTATATATGTTGAGCGTTTTCAAAATAACTTGTATTCTCAGGAAATCGTTAAACAGGTGGACATCAAGATCATGTGGAAATTTGTTGCATTTTGATGCAATTGTAAACATTTATATTTTGGGATGTAACTCTTGTAAACAATTACAATGATGTAAACTCAGTATTGTTGTATTATTTCCCATGTGATGATTATGCTTGCTTCGTTTCACTTATATTCACTGTGACGATATTACAAGATGAAGTCACCTCAATCCCCAGACGTTTTCGCCGTAATCTTCGGTTCGAGGGTGTGACAGATTGGTATCAGAGCATTGTTTATAGTGAACTGGCATATCTAATCATACAAGATATGCAACTATAAATATAACGAAACTAAACTACTTTAAACAAAATGTAACATCCCGAGATTTTGGTAGGTATTCCTGAACCCTCTTCTATCTTTACTTAAGAGTACGCTAAGTGTATTAAGGTCCGCCTAAGTACGCTGGGCGTACTAATGTCTGGGTGAAACCCTAATATTTAGGGTTTAGGGCCTATATAAGCAACATAACGTGCACCCACACCTATTTTACCTCAGCCTCCATAGATCAAACTCGTCCCTCTCAAACCCTAGCCTCCCCTTTGTGTGTTAAGCTCATTTTGGTGTGTTCTTGAGTGCCTGAGAAGGAAACCATTGCATCAAAGAGTTGAAGCAAGAGACCAAGCTTGTAGATTTGAAGTTAGCTTGTGCACAAGAAGCTCTAGAAGGTATAAAGTTCCAAACTTTATGATTTTATGATTAGATTTCTCCATTTTTCTTTTAAAGACCCATTTCTTGTCCCAAAACCACAAGGTGGTGCATATTGTGTTTTGAACGAAAAGGATTGTCCTTCTAGGCTCTTGAGGGGACCTTGAATGATAAAAATGAGGTCCCATCAGCTGAATGTGTTCCATGCATGGAAAATAAGGTCTTAATGGATTACCACCAAGCATTTAGAGCTTTATGGACGTTCGAAGTGATAAAGTTCACGACTTTATGGATCCTAGGCATGTTAGGTTTCTGGATCTGAAGTTTTGGCTTAAGTGCTTAATCCATTAAGAACTTAATGAGACTTTTCCAAATCATCCAGTACACCCAGCGTACTGGGTAAATCACCCCGATAGTGGTCAATGTTGGATGAGTATGCCCCGAGTACGTCCTCTGTTTGGGCTTTGTCAAATGAGCTTCCGACTTGGGCTGGTTTATGTTTTAATGGATTTGGGTCTTTGGTGGACTATGTGAATGAGCCATTTTGGGCCAGGTATTGATAGTGGACCATGGGGTTATGACCAATTAGGAAGTTGGGCCTAATTTGGTAAATTGGGCCGATAATGGGCTTTTATATGGACTTTCAAGTCAAGGATTGGGTATTTGGGCCTTGGCCTAATAATGTGAGTGGACTAAATGAATGGTGTGGACATTTGGTCAAGATGGTTATTTTGGGTATTAATTTCGGTGCTTATTGTGTAATAGTTTCGGATTCCCGGTGAGACAGTAGTCGGAGATTTGCAGTATTTCAGCACTACTAGTGAGGTGAGTTATCCTCACTTTATCAATAAGGTCTAAGGCACCAAGGTCGGCCCTTATGGATTGTATTTGGTTATGGCATGATATGTTTGCTAGTTTGCATCATAGTAGTTAGGATGAGTTATGCTATGCTTAGTGACCTGGTTAGGTCAATGTCCTTGTTATAGGACGGTATTATGCAATATACTAGTATGATCTGTTAGACTGGTATCCTGATAGATAGTATGGTATTATGTGTTATGTGGTATGGTCTGATTTGATCAATTATTGTCTATAGACTATTATGTGTTTATCTATATATATGTGCACTTGTTTGTTGGGCGGTTGAGGGTCGTCTGCTTTGTGCGGAGGCCAATAGACTTGGGAATTCCAACCTGTTGGTTGTGGGTCATGAGTATTCCATCCCGAGGATGATTGGACTCATAGTAGGTGGGCATTCCAATCTGTTGGTTGTGGGCCTCAGGTATTCCAACCTGATGGTTGACTGGACCCATAGTATGTTGTTTATGATTGTATGTATATTATCATGGGTATGGGTATTTTAGGGGTAGCTCACTAAGCTTTCGGGCTTACAATTTCAGTTTGTTGTTTCAAGTACTTCTGGTGATCGTGGGAAGGCGAAGGCATGATAGTACTGCTTCTCCTGTTGTTATGATTTTTATGATTTGATACTGGGATACTCTGATAATTATTATTATGAAAACAAACTATGTAATGTTGAATGGTTTTAATTGTTTTGAAAAAGTTTAAAATTGGCATAAATTTATGGGTGTTACACAAATAATTAAAATACATACCTATGTGTGCATCATTACAATAACAATAAAAGTCTTTGGAGGAATTGAACATCGTGGAAAAACCCACACAGTTATGTAGTCGTATAGGGGATAAATATAGCCTGATCAACTATATTTATTCGAAATACGACCAACATGTGTTTGGGAGTGATCATGGTGGGCAACGAATCTAGAAACTTACCTCGTATCCAAAAAGCTTTAAGGAACTCAAACATAAACAATTTAAATTGCTATAGGAATATTTTGGAATGTTATACACTCCCCTTATGCAGTTTTCACACCTCCATTTCTTGCACATACATCATTGTCGAGCTCCAGCAAGGCGACCTCTATTATCAGACCCAAGTGGCCCATGGCTGGATCGAGGAGGAACCTGAAATGGTTCAGGAGGCAGGTCCGGGGATTGAACCTGAGAAGTACCTATAGACGGACTAAGGGGATGAGGGATCCGACGAGGAGGTTGGAGAAGTAGAGGGCGTTGAGGAAGTCTTTAGTGAATCCCACCCTTTAAGGATGATATCAGATCCACACACAGCACCAGAGGACCCCACAGATCAGACACGCTCCTTGGAGGAGGAAGTTTCCATTCTCATGCAACAAATTTTCGCAGCAGAATCGAGAGCAGTTCAAGCGGAGCAGGAGAGAGACAACATCACTCGGGAGATGAGTGAGTTAGCCGACTGTTTAGTACGTTATTTCAGCATCTGATCAGCACCACAAGACACTTCCCGCCACGACTAGGATCCACTCCACCCATCACCAATATTACTATGGTTGTCTTTTATGTTATCTTGTATGTGTGACCGACTTTATGTTTAAGTGACTACACTACTCATAAAGCCGTTATGCTGTCGGATTATATATATATATATATATATATATATATATATATATATATATATATATATATATATATCCCTATGTACTGTATGCCTTCCAAGGATTCAAAGCATTGTACTACAAATCTATCATTAATGAAATGAATCTATGTTTTCTTGTGATGTTGTTATCTACTATGTGTTCTATTTTCCCTATTTTATGATATGGTATGAATTCACTTATATGCACAACCGAACCATCGAAACCACTATATGCCAAAGGAATTTGAAACCACGAACTACTATGTAATCACCATTTTTCTGTTCCATGAGAGAAGATGCCTCAAAGACCGATACGCAGAAACCACTGCACAACACCACCACCACCAAATTCCGCCAGAAGTGAACTCTACTGCTTTTCAAGCAGCAGTCTCGGCTACAGTCACAACAGCCTTAGCACATATTTAGACTAGGAACAATGGTGGACTTGACACCATTTGGGTGATCGTTGACAGTTTAACCAAATCCACCCACTTCCTGCCAATAAAGGAGATCTACAAAATGGAAAAGCTGGCAAGGACGTATATAAACGAAATAGTGCGACTGCATGGTGTGCCAGTATCTATTATCTCCGACAGAGATAGTAGATTCACCTGACGATTCTGGCAGTCCCTATAGAAGTCCTTGGGAACCCAATTTGATATGAGAACGGCCTATCATCCTCAGACCGACGAGCAGAGCGAGGGGACCATGCAGACACTAGAAGATATGTTGAGGTCGTGTGTGATAGACTTTGGTAAAGACTGGGATGCCCACTTGCCACTTGTTGAATTCTCCTACAATAATAGCTATCACACTAGCATTAAGGTCGCTCCGTTCGAAGCCCTTTATGGACGCAAGTGCATATCTCCCTTATGCTGGGCCGAGGTGGGTGACACACAGCTTGCCAATAGACAAGTACCTGATAGCACGCTCAGCAGCCCCGAAATCATCTGAGAGACCACCGAGAAGATCATCCAAATTCAGGAGTGACTAAAGGCATCTAGGGACTGACAAAAGAGCTACGCGGATAGACGAAGGAAACCCTTGGAATTCCAATTCGGAGACCACGTGATGTTAAAGGTACATTAGACCATTCGAGATCCTCGCCAGGATCGGTCCAGTGACCTATAGACTTCGGTTACCACAAGAACTCAACAACATACATCCTACTTTCCACATGTCAAATTTGAAGAAATGCATGCCTGACAAAACTCTCTCCATCCTGCTGGATGAGATAGAAGTAAACGAGAATCTTCATTTCGTCGAAGGACGAGTGGAAATAATGGACAGGCTGGTGAAACAGACGAAACGAAGCTGCATTCCTATTGTGAAGGTCCGATGGAACGCCAAACGAGGGCTCGAGTTCACCTTGGAACGTGAAGATCAAATGAAGCAAAAGTACCCACATATCTTCCCGAGTTCATGAGTGCCTACCCTAAACTGATTTCGGGATGAAATTCCTTCTAATGGGGGGATAATGTGACAACTATGAAATTTTGGGTCAGACCAAGCCTAAGGGTTCTTGTGTATAAGTGTATCCACAATATATATCTATGCAACTTGATGCAATAATGTTATTTGAAAGCCAAGAGGGCACCATTTGTATGATTAAAGATAATATGCACATGGAAATTTATGTTGAAATAAACCTTGATATATCAATGCAAATCAATCAAGAATCAAATAGTTTTAACATAACAACATGTATTTATGCAAGGACCTTGAGTTCTCAAGTTGTAAGGCCATCATCCTTGTGATCTATATTACTCAAAACTGAAATCACAATATCTAAGAAAAATTAAAACTGAAAACACACCCTAAGGACCCACTAAGGCCGGAAACACACCATAAGGATCCACTAAGGCCGAAATCACCATGGGAAAATGCCTAGGACCGGAATCAAAAAGTGAAGTCAATCCTAGGACTGAAATAACATTTGATTTCGGTCATACTAGGATATTTTAAAGAGTTTTACGGTCTACGATAAGGAAAAAGGCAAAGAAAGTTGACTTTAGGATTTGAAATTTCACCCATTTCCAATAAAATCACAGTATGCCATGTATTACCCAACAAATATCCATAATTTAGCCTCCAGATAACCAAGTAAATATCTTATCAATCTCCTTTCTTTTATTAAGGACGAAATCATTCCCTCCCATACCACAAATTCCATTCCACTTACTGCGAAATTCCAATTGCTCTCAAGAGGTCAAGCTTCACGCTTTAAAGAGGCTTATTTCTTCAAACATTTTCCTAGGTTTGGTAAGTAAATTCGAGACTTCTTAGTATCCTTTACAATCCTATGTTTAGTTCATTCCAATTACACACTCTAAATGCGTTACAACACTTAGGATAAAGCTATCTCCAAGGAAGTTCATCCATTCCAATAAGAGTTTAGGCTTGGAATCTTGTCAGCACCTCTTCAAATGCACCCACCAAAACCACTCAAGGTGACTTCAAACCCACCTTTTTGAGATTTTTCATGTTTTTTTTTGGGGGTAGGGGGAGGGGAATACAAGCAAAACTATATTATAGCAAAATGTTGTTATATGTGTCCATCTATATGTTGTGTATAAGGTTTTTGGTGCACGCTATGTGATTTTACTAGTTATTTCTAGCTTTCATGCACAATATGGTTAAGTTATAGTATATAACTAGACAATACCAAGATTAAATATAGACAAAACTGCAAATTTGGTCCTTGTGGTTTGTAAAAAACTTTGGATAGGGTCCAAAAAGGTTTCGACTTGCATGGAATGTCCAAAATCAAAACTTTTCCGTGGTTTTAGTCCAAAAATTAGAAGATTCCCATGTTTTTGGTCCTTGGAACACCTAAAATGATGGTTTTGCCCTTTTAATTTCTTTTTTGTATTTTTTGTATTTATTTTAGTACTTCTTTTATTTTAAAAAATAAAAAATAACATCCCATCTCATCTTTCTCTCTCTCTCTCTCTCTCTCTCTCTCACACACACACACACACAAACATATACGACTTTTTCTCCCAACAAAATACTCAAATCTTCTTCTCAATCTCATCTTCTTCACAACCACCGTCATTTGTAAAATCGTCCTCCTCAACCACCCAATCAACATTTTAGAATCACCCACAGATCAAGCTACCTTCGACTGCATCCTTCACAAGGTCTGAGGTCATAAATAGAAACTCAATCTCCATGATTTCTCCTTCAACAACCCCAACAAAACCATCATCAACCCTCTGTACGAGTTCCTACAACGGTGGAACAAACCCAGATCTTGGAATGACTTATCACCTACACATTCATGCTTCATTCATGAGTTCCTAATTCTACTAACGTACGTGTACCAGATTAAAGAGATATGTTTTGATTTTGCGTTTCAGATTCTTGTTCATTGCCTCCACCGACGATAGCAGTCAGCAGTGTTGTGTACCGCTAAACAGTTAGCAGCTCGTCCTAGGGCCACCGTATCATCTCCGACTGGCTTCCTTTCCAATAATCTGCCCCGGTGCACCTTTCCATCAACCTATCGTCGACATCCCCTTTACTTAACCTCCTGATGATCAATCCAAACAAAGATCAATTTTAGGAAATCGATATGGTTGTCAATTGAGGAGTAGTGATGCGGAAGTGGTGTTAGCCATTTCTTACTCCCATCATCTTCGCCATTTTTATTATCTTTATCACACATAGAGACACACACACACAAACAATGTGTGTGTGAGTTCCCTCCTTCTATTCAATCACAGAGTAAACCCAAGATAGGTGCTTATGTTTGTTTTATCAACTATTGCTCTTCCAGTTTCTTGATGATGATGGTGAATGGGTGGGACTCGTCGGAGGTGTCGAAGGTATGTTAGAAGAATAAGGAGACGAAAGAGATAGAGGGGGGGGCGAGAGAGAGAGAGAGAGAGAGAGAAGGGATGGTACCGTGGATGTGGTGGGTGGGATATATAATCCTTTTTATTTTATTATTATTTTAAAATTAAAACAATGTTAGAGTAAATATAGAAAATATAAAATGGAAATTAAAAGGGCATAAAAGTCCTTTTAGTTTTTTTAGGACCAAATTCACAGAAAATTCATGATTTTGGACCTTCATTGCAAGTTGGAAACTTTTTGGACCCTATCCAAAGTTTTTTACAAACCCCAAGGACCAAATTTGCAGTTTTGTCTTAAATATATTACATGAACAAATGAGAATATAATGAATTTTTTGATAAAAGGAAACTTTCTACCAAGAATGAGTATTCATAGCTATTCTAAGACAATATTCTCTTGGGACTTAAGCCAAATTATGAATATTCTAAACCTATTATTTTGTATAACAAAATGTATAAATGGGTTTACATTTCACTAACTCAACAACTTTTTCAGCAAAATAATAATGGGTATAGTTTGGGGTTCATTTAAACTAGATATCTGTTTTCGGGCATTTCACAGTTAAATATTTCAAACTAAAACTATGTCACTCTAAAAAACTATTATACAAAGGAAATTCTTCTACATTTAAAGAAAAGATTTTCACTACATTACATGTAAACCGTTGGTACAGTTTGTGAGACACACTTTCTTCACGTACTTTACCTTAAGTACACCTTAAGTCTTGCATTGTAACCAGACTCTCCTGGAGGGAGAGCGAGACCATTCTGTATAGATCTATACGAGATTGACAACCCCGCACCTAACCAATTCGCTACAGTTAGACCGGAAGTCTAGGGTGACAAATGTCTACCAACTCCACCGCCTGAAGAACGTCGTACATGCCACTAGTTATATTAAGTATGGTTATAATAACTCACATTGTAACATCCCAAATTACAGGCCAAAAATTTACTTTTATTTAAACACTTTGCAAGACATTTGTAAATAAAACATTGTCTGATCAAATCATTTCGAATCCCTACATCGTGTTTGAAAACCAAAATACGAAATCAACCAAAAGTCAGAGTACAAATCCCAGAACAATATCGGAAGGCAGAAAAACAGTGTGTGTGTGTGTATGATGTGCTGCTACCGCGCCAGCTCCTTCCCCTTCAAAGAAGAGGTACCTGAAACCAAAACTGAAAATTGTAAGAATGAAGCTTAGTGAGTTCCCCCACTGTACCACATACCCTATAACCACATAACATACATATATTGTCAGGCATATCTGGGTGCCTGACCTACCCCTTCGGTCCTCTCGACCGGATACTGACTAGCATATCTGGGTGTTGGTCTCCCCTTCGGTCCTCTCGACCGGATACTGACTAGCATACCTGGGTGCTGGTCTCCCCTTCAGTCCTCTCGACCGGATACTGACTAGCATACCTGGGTGCTGGTCTCTCCTTCGGTCCTCTCGACCGGATGCTGGGGACTATTCTACCCCCTGCTACTACCACACAACACATATCACATAATCTGTCTAGCATGACTGGGCATGACTTCCCCTTCGGCCCTATCGACCGGTAATCTGGGGACTATCTTCCCCACTGTAACTAGCACATAACATCATATCATACTAGCACATAAACATATCACAGGTAGTAGCAACCCTAGATGAATATCACAGAGACAATCATCTAATCGTACAACTCCTACTAGTGGGCCGACATTGTGGCCGTAGACCCACTGCTACTGGAAGGTAACTCACCTCGAAAAGTAGCTGCTGAAAGTCTGCTTGCTAAGCGCCTGACTGCTGAACCGCTAATCCTCCGACTACAAATCATAAACAAAGATTAGCCACTCAAAAATACCCTTAGGTTAGATGATTAACCCACCCCTAGTCCAAGGTCACCTCCTTGGTCAAAGTCAAGTTCAGTTGACTGGACTCACCGAGTCATGGAACAGACTCGCCGAGTCCTTGTCCTACTAACCCGGTCCTACTCGACAAGTCCCTCTTCACGCTCACTGAGTCACCCTTCACTCACTACTTGGGACGATAGAACCAACTCACGATCCGACTCGCCGAGTCCCCACGAGCAGATCTCCTACTCGCTTCTAAATCCTCACCAGAGCATCCTTTACGAGGATTTGGGTTTCTAGGACTATTGCTACACTTTAAATTGCTAATTCCGCGTGCAGATACGAAGGGTTGTACCTTCAACACCTAAATCCCTCTTACTCAGTAGAAGTTCATATGACTCGCCGAGTTTGAAGAACAACTCGTCGAGTTCCAGGCAATCCTCATAGGACTCGCCGAGTTGTTCATCCAACTCGCCGAGTCTAAGACCATCTTCATAGAACTCGCCGAGTTCCACTTTGGGACTCGTCGAGTCCCTTCGACCCACTTCCCATACAAACCAAATCTGAGACATGCAACGCTTCCAAACCATAGATCTATGTTCCTAGGGCATGCTTATCACGTAAAGTTGCAAACTTTACGTGCATGCATGGCCCTATAAGCTCAAAAAGGGAAATCCAAGCTCTTTATGAGGTCATACACTCAATAGGGACCTCAATCACTTCAAACACAGAGACTTTATACTTCTAATACGTCCATAAGGTCTAGATCTGAAGTCCTTTCGAATCATAGAGCACAAAAACATGGACTTTGGTGTTTTAGGGCTTGAAAACCACCAATTAGGGACAAAAGGGGATCTAATGAACTAGTGATCAAGGTAGGGACTTTTCTAGCTAAATGGAAGCCTCTTGCAGGGTAGATGTCAGATCTACTTCCCCTCCTTGCACTCTTCCACCTCCTTCTTCTTCTCTTAAGCTTCAAACTTCCTTCACAAGTCCAAAATCACTCACAAGGACAAAATGGGTCTAGGGTTTCGCTCTACAGCTCTTCTGGAAGTGCTAGGGACAAGGGAGGCCGAGTTAGAGTGTTTAAATAGGATGCAAACACCCAGGATAGGGTTTTTGCCCAAACAGGGCCTACTCACCGAGTCCGGGAACCGACTCGCCGAGTCCAAAGCTTAGACCCCACGTCTCATCCCGCTTCTACTCGGCGAGTTGGTCCTTCAACTCGCAGAGTCCAAGGAAAAATGCATTATTTAAGAAATATTAATTACAAGGAATACATACCAGGAACCAGGTGCTACACACATAGGGTATTTACAATCATTTGGTTTACAAGGCTAATGCATCTTCAGTCAGTTTTATAAAATAAATAAAGCTATATGATACTACTTTACAATCTAACACTACTTACATTTTTGGTCTTAGGGTTTTAAGACTACATTTTACATTTAAGAAAATACTGGATTTTCTGGAAAACTTTACGCTATCATTTACAATGAAAAATTAAAATTTGTATTAATACAAAAACACTTATGAACTCACCAACTTAAATGTTGATGCTTTTGAAAATTGCTTGTATTCTTAGGAAACCAATGAATAGGTATTACAAAAACATTTTGAGGACAGAGATATTAGTGGTGAATACTCTTGTATACTAGCCGTCTCACAGGTTCTCGCTAGCAAGGATAGAGAGACAAAATGATAGCTTCGAAAGTAGGTAGGCTAGGGAGATGCTCAAACCGGGGTTGGATCGAATTCCTGTAAGACTTCTATCCTTTTTCTCTTTCTTTCTTACTAGATTCCTCTGCCCCCTATATTCAATTAAAAGACTAGAAAACCTCTCTTGTGCGTCTACGTACCCGTCATACCAATATTGATTACCTTAAGACTGAAAATCTTAGTTAGATAGTATATATTGTATTGTCTATCTTAATTCGCTTAAAGCCTTACTTTCAACTCGGCCTCCCGGTCAGTATATCCGAGTTCTACTTAAATTCTTGGTTTTCATATTCTTTATCTTTGATATGTGCGGTCCTCAATCGCCGGACGGCTGCCCTCCATCCCCTTGCTTCACGTGCGTGCCCTTCTTATCATTTGTTGGCTAGCCCTTTGTATTTCATGGAATGGCTACATGTGCCCTTTGGATTTGATGGCACTTCAACCGGGGGTCTTTTTTCATCCTTTGATACTAACTTAAATGTTGATGCTTTTGAAAATTGCTTGTATTCTCAGAAAACCAGTGAATAGGTATTACGAAAACATTCTGAGGACAGATGTCACTACATCATGATTTCTACTTTTCAATTATTTGTACTTAACTTTTGCGCAAACAAAGTCTGTAAACAATGTAAACTTGTATTCTCAATGTATAAATGTTTGTGATGCTATGATTCATTTGTATTCAATTGTTATGATACTATACATGAAGTCACTCCATCCGTCCCTAGACGTTTCTGGCGTTCTGGTTTGGGGTGTGACATCAAAGGTGGTAGAAAGTAGGAGAGAGAAAGGTAAAAGTTGAGGGGACAACGCATTGGTTAAAGGTAAAAGGTTGAGTGTGTAGGGGATAAAGGTGGGTAAAGTCACTTGGATGTGAAGGGGAAATTAATGGTGGTGTACTCTTTCTAAAAAGAGTAATAAGGACAAATGTTTTCTTTAAACACATATTCATACGTCCATAGGTTCTTACAAATATCAATCAGCTTTTAATGAAGAACAAAAAGAGCTTCATACTTTTTTATGATGAACTCAAGAAAAAAAATATGTTGATAAAGTCTTCAAAAAGAAATCTTCTGCATTCTCTTCAATAAATTTGTGTCTATTGCCAGAATATAAATAAAATGTCTGGAAAAAAAATTCTTCAAGAGTTTTAGATCACAAATACCATCTTTCGTTCTCCTTCTTTTTCTTCAACAACAAGGTAATTTCTTCATAAAAAGAAGAAACTTGAACAAGACAGCAGCAACATTTATTCTTGAAAGCTTGAAAAAGCTTTGAATCAACACTAAAAAAATCGAAAACTCTTCATTAGAATATCCGGTTGAGTACCCAGAAATTTTTAGTAGAAAAATCAAAATTATCATCAAGATAAGATAACCGATCAGTAGTCATTTAATTGAAATAATTGTTTAGATCTTCAATGTATGACTTTGATACCAATTGTTGAGAGAATAACTTAATAAGAGTTAGCATCAAGATAATATATTTCATACTAATAAGTTAATCTCAATGGATCTTAGTTAGCTCAACACTAATAGTTAGATTGCGGAAATATAAGTAATGTTAATCGTGGCAAGTTTATATCAGTAAGTATTAAACAAGTAGACACTTAGTTGAATCGTAACATGGTTTGCAATCAAAAACAAGTTAACATATGATGAACAAAATAAGTGAAGACGAAATTTGTTAAAGTATTAATCAGATAACTTTAGATAGATTAGAGATGAAAGATCTTATATTGAAAAGTTCAGATATGGTAAGTAAACATGAAGTGGAATGCTCTATTTATAGAGGCCCAAAAGTTACACAAGAATAAGAGACATTTTATAGTAGCCGACTTTGGTGATCCTTAAGAGTACACCGAATAATACTAAGTTTAAATGTAATGTCAGTAAATGGTAACTTGTTGCAGTATTCATGTTACAGATGTCTGCGGGTCTTCTTCTCGTCTTCGGGTGATACAAGATGACAAACAGTCTTCAGCAGGCTCTTCTATGGTTCACAAAGGCATTGGGTCTTCGGGTCCATCATTAGCTGCAAAGGGTCACTTTCTTGTTTCAACAGGAGTCATCAAGTAGGAGATCCCGAATGAGTATTCTTCCCGCTTAGATCCTGGTTCTCATCACTAGTCCTCTGTAAGTGAGCTACACTAACTCTGCTTTTGTAAAAATTACGATTATAATTATAAGTTGTTATTACGAACTTATAATTAAGATTCATCGATGATCCAAAATCGTTTTATTGATTAATATAATTACAGGAGAGGTGCCTAGAAAGGTCATGTTGGCTTGGCTATTGGATTTCAGAAAGGCTATATGTCGAAATGGTAGCCTCCCGACTGTCCTACCTGGCTGACCCTTACTTGATAAATCTTGAAGTAGAATTAGGGATTGTTGATAAATCTAAAACCATAGGATAATAGTTCCATGAAGTATGAAATTAGACTAAGACTTAGCATTATATACATCTAGGTCTTTTGGAGAATGTGTAAGGAAAAGCTCTGCCCAATTCACCAATCACCAGACACTCTATCAGGTGAGTACGTAGTTATTATCAAGAACATAATCTTAATTCAAAAAGTATTAATATTATTAAGTAATATTAAATGTTTACCTATATTATTTATGTTATGTGCTATCTATATATATTAGATAATTGGATTAGAAACTATATAAGGAATCAACTGCCTTTAGTTATACATATTTCCTTAAGTTTAAGAATATGACATGTAAAGGTTGCTTAGTTCAAATTAAGCTTGATATCGACTAGGTCTCATAGTTGGGGTAGAATGTTAGATAAAAAATGGGGTGAAGTCTTCCTCTTTCTTGGATGGCCAAAAATGATGGGTCTAGATCAGATAACTGGCAAGTATGTCTGGGTCATCGACCATAATAGATGACAACACTTGACTATTCTAGGCAATCTAGTGAATTACGTTGCTAGCATGGACTTATAACCGATAGACATAGATAAAATGTGATACCATATTTACCAAATCTCTAAATTTTGGTTGCCTTATATGACTTACAGTAGATAAGGACACCCTTGCTATGTACTCAGATAGTTCTTTAGGTAAGGTGATTCCTCCAGATGATTGTCAAATTAGGATCTGTGAGGGCAGGTTTGGTGGGGTAGTTGGTCTTAGGTCAAAATATATATATATATATATATATATATATATATATATATATATATATATATATATATATATATATATATATATATATATATATATATATATATATATATATGATCTGAAAGCATTGTTTGCAGGAATGATATTGCTTATTATAATTAAATTATTATGAGATTGAAAACCCTTGCATCTCACCAGGTTCTCCCAAACCTTACCCAATCATTTTTATACATCACATGTAGTGGAACCAAGGCTGTTGTAGTCTAGTTGGGTTGCTGAGTGGAATAAAGAGATGTCACTATAATAATTAGTTTTAGGACCTTTATATTTTACACTATGATATATGTTTGGATATGAACGAATGAAATCCTCAAGGTTTTAATAAATTAACTTCTGTTATCTAGGAATTGATGCATCTCAATTTATAAGCATAAAGAAAAATGTTTTAATCGCTTCTGAAAAATAGGTGATGTCATAGTTGGTCTCAGAGCTTTAGTTTAAGGGTACTAGGAATTTACGAAAATTATATACTGAAACTTATAAGCTAAGTATGATCGGTAATGTGTGTGATAGAATACTTTAGGATATTTCCTTAGTTACTTTAGACATTGGCACTAGCATAATATATGACGATACCTTAGCTGCTAATTACGTGCAAAATGTATGTGTATGTGCACACACACACACAGACATATATATATATATATATATATATATATATATATATATATATATATATATATATATATATATACGTGTGTGTGTTTGTGTTTGTGTCTAACACCCAGTTTCCAGATTGGATTGATTTAGGGCTTCAAGGAGTCAAAAGAATGGTTATTGGGTAAAACCAAGGATCACGACATGAACCATAGAAGGGTCACGACATGAGGATTAATTAAATAAAGAAATTAAATTATGTTGATCTTACGATATGAGCAATAAGAGCTCAAGAAGTGAGATGCGTTGCAACCTAAGCCCATGATCTTTTAGAGTTTCCTTCGTATTCAAATCCCATAAACTTCATTATAGGGCTCCAAAATGGCCTCCTTCATCCCTAAGCTAAGAAAAAACCCTAACCCTAGCATCTCTTTGTGATTCTTTATCTTTTGGTGGAGTTTTGGTGGCTTGAAGAGGAAGAGATCATCATTGAAGCATAGTTTCAGCTTGGAAGTTCCATTTGCAATCTCTAGCTACACTTCTCGACCATTGTGAGTTACCAAGATCCAAACTTTATGTTTCTTTTTGCTAGATCTAAGGTTTTATGCATGTTTATCCATGGTTTAAGAGTTAGAGTGTTGGGAATCCATAAAGTAGGTAACTTCATGGGTCCTTAGGGTCCTCTGGTGCTTGTATGTTATGGATATAAGTTTTGGAGGATGTTTGAATTCATACTTGCGAAATTACCTCCTTTATCTTCATGAATGACGTAGTTTGATCTCAAATGTTGTATTGGACATACAAGAACTTAAAGCATCGATTTTTATGATCCTAGGAGTATTAGGAAGCCTCCTAGAAAAGATGGGTTGGTGGCTTAGTGGATTAACTGGTTTTTTGATCAAAATGGCATACAGACGAATCTCAAGACGTGAGGAAGATGCATGTTACATCGTGAGGATTGTAAGACCTACCCAACTATTTTTTGCTATAGCAGCTCATAACGTGAGCCATAGATGATCACGTCGCGAGGGTCTACTGACTATTGACTTTCGTTGATCATTGACCGTTGACTTTGACTAAGTTTGACTTTGGGTTAAACATAAGGATATAGGGATATTGATTAAGATTCTATTTGGTGTTGGTATTATCGGATTCAAAGGAGCAAGTGGTGGTGAAATAGGGATCTTATCGCAGTGTTCAGAGCTCTTCAATGGAGGTGAGTTTCGCCTCATTGTACCTGTGGGTCGAAGGCACTAATGTCGGCCCACTAGTTTTGGGTATCTGATAGTAGAGGGATGCCTTAAGGACTGTATGTAGTCATGTAGGATAGACTGAGGACTATTGATCTAGAATTTCTTGCATGTTCCTCGTTTAGTTGTGGCTCTAGAGTAAGATCACTTGTCCAGGTGACTATCTCACCTATGAGTATTTACGGTTAGGCATTACTTGGATTGTTGGTATATAGTACTTTGCTATGCTATAGTGATATTTTAGATATGTATCCTGGTATATAGGATGTTGCTATGTTGTAGTGATCTATTAGATCTGTATCTCGGTATATAGGATGTTGTTATGTTGTAGTGATCTATAAGATCTATATCCTTGTATATAGGATGTTGCTATGTTGTAGTGATCTGCTAGATCTGTAACCTGGTATGTAACATCCATAAATTTTACACCAAATTTAAACTTTTTCAATCATAAATAAAAATCGAATAGTATTGTTTACAAACTGTTTTCAAATCATTTTCCATCAGAGTGTCCCAAAAATCATAACGTAAGGATGAGGAGCGGTACGGTCATGCCTTCGCCTTTCCATGATCTCCTAAAGTACCTGAAACAATAAATTGAAAACTATAAGCTCGAGGCTTAGTGAGCTACCCCCAAAATACCAATACCACACTGACAATACGAAATAAGAAATAATCAATCAATCATCATGCATATTGGGCCGTCGGCCTGACTGGACCGCCCTACCGGGCCTACAGTCCGTCTGAATCTATCCCGAGCCTTCGGCATGACTGGTCCTCCACGTGGGCCTACAGTCTCCTCGTACCACTCATAGGGTATATTGCCCTTCAGCACAAAGCAGGACCGCCTCAACCCAACCACCAGCAAATAACCACGTGTACATACTATAGTACCGACCTAGCAGGTCACTAACATACCAATCCCTACGAATCATAAGAGCATAACATATTGTCTACCCCGATTCTGATCTAATAGATCATAACCACATGTAGCATACCATAACAATAACAATTAAAGGGCCGGCCTTGGTGCCATAGACCCTATCGATATAGTGAGGATAACTCACCTTGCAGATGTCGACTCGAAAGAGAAACTCCAACTCTCGGATCACTTGAAACAGGCTCCACCACCTATCGTCATAATACAACATACTCATAAGTCCTTAACCTTATAAGGTACTCCATAACCCACTAGAAAATCCCTGGTCAAAGTCAAACTCCTCAGTCAAGGTCAACAGTCCATGTTGACCTTAACTCGCCGAGTACCCTTGGCTACTCGTCGAGTTCCCTGAAGTACATTCCAGCTTGCCGAGTCATCGGAACGACTCGTCGAGTTCCTTTGATTCTCGATCAAACTTAAAGACCACCCATTGAGTTCCTTCCTTGCAACTCGACGGATGCACACTCATACATATCCAAGAGAAAACTCATCCGACTCGCCGAGTTGTTCTTCAACTTGTTGAGTTTATGGCAAGCTTCATCGGACTCGCCGAGTTGTTTATCCAACTCGTCAAGTTCACGGCCATCTTCATGTAACTCGTCAAGTCACTTTGCGACTGCTTGATTCCATTCAGTCCTTCCTTTCCATACAAACATATTTTGAGCCATGCAACGGCTCTAACTCATAGATCCAAGCTTCTGGGGGATCCTTATCACGTAAAGTTACAAACTTTACGTGCATGCATGGCTATAAAGGCTCTAAATGTCTATTTTAAGTTCTTAATGGAACTTCATGCTCAATAGGGACCTTAATCACAACCAAGACTGTGACTTTATGCTTCTAGAATCCAAGGAGGGTCCAGATCTAAAGTTACAACTTCAGATCTAGCCCATAGCTCATCATACCAACTTGAAAATCCATAAAAAGCCCTAGAAACCCAACAAAAGGGAAAAAGGGAAGTAAGGATGGCACTTTGATACCTCCAAAGGATGCTAGCTGAGGTAATTCCTACTTCCCACTCCTTCGTTGCTTCAATTTCCTTTGCACTCTTAGCTTTCTTCCTCCAAGATTCTCTTCTCCAAGCTTCAAACACCACACCAAGGCACACACACACGAATTAGGGTTTTAAGGGGCTCCCAAATACTGTAAAGAGGCCAAAGGAGGCAAAGGCTCCTTTAAATAGAGGTGTAAACCCCGGGATTTAGGGTTTCCACTACCAACTCCTACTCGCCGAGTCCCATCATGGACTTGTCGAGTAGGTCACTTAAAACGTGATCTCATCCAGCTGCTACTCGACGAGTAGGTCAACCAACTCGTTGAGTAGAGCTTAACCCAATAATTCTTATTTAATCAATACCTGAGAATTGTGGCGTTACAACTCTCCCCCACTTGAACTAGACTTCGTCCTTGAAATCCGCTGGATTAAATAATGTCGGGTAATGCTCGCGCATCTCCGCCTCCGGCTCCCATGTCCACTCGGATCCCTTCCGATGTTCTCACTGTACCTTTACTAAAGGTATTTCCTTGTTCCACAGAATCTTTTTCTTCCTTTCTAAAATAGCCACAGGCCTCTCCACATAGTTCAGGCGCTCATCGACCTGAAAATCATCCAACGATACGACTGCCTCCTGGTCAATAATGCATTTTCGCAATTGCGAAACATGAAATGTGTTTTGGATCCGGCTAAGCTCCTCCGGATGCTCTAGCCTATAAGCCACCCTGCCAACCCTGGTAACACTCCTGATTGGCCCAATGTAATGGGGAACCAATTTTCCCCTCGTCCTGAAGCGGATCACACCCTTCCAGGGCAAGACCTTCAAAAGAACCATGTCACCCACCTGAAATTCCATCTTAGATCGGCGTCGGTCGGCATAACTTTTCTGCCGACTCTGATTGGTCTGCAGTCGTTGTCTAACCTGCTGTATCATCTCAGTAGCTTACAAAACTACCTCAGTCCGACCCATCACCCTGTGCCCAACCTCACCCCAGCAGACTGGGGTCATGTACCTCCGCCCATACAACAACTCGAAAGACGGGGCGCCGATACTAGAATGACAGCTGTTGTTGTAAGCGAATTCTTCAAGCAGTAGGTGGGAATCCTAACTCCCACCAAAATCAATGACACACACCCTCAACGCATCCTCGAGGGTCTGAATGGTCCGCTCACTCTGCCCATCAATCTGTGGATGGAATGTTGTACTAAAATGCAGTCGTCTACCCAGTTCCTCATAGATCTTCTGCCAAAAATGGGAAGTAAACCTGACATTTCGATCGGAAACGATAGAAATCGGAACCCCATGACGAGAGATAGCCTCTCTGACGTACAGGTCAGCCAACTTCTCTACCGACGAACTCTCCCGTATGGCTAGGAAATGGGCACTCTTGGTCAATCGATCCACGATGACCCATATAGAATTGAACCCCCTTGCCGTCTTCGACAACTTTGTGATGAAATCCATCGCAATCTGTTCCCATTTCCACATGGGAATCTCCAGAGGCTGCAACTTACCATGCGGCCTCTGATGCTCGGCTTTGACCATCCTACAGGTCAAGCACCTCTCAACAAATCAAGCGATATCTCGCTTCATGCCAGGCCACCAATAACTCGAACTCAAATCACGGTACATCTTGGTGACTCCCGAGTGAATCGAAAAATGAGACTTATAACCCTCCTCCATCACTGTCTGTCGGACCCCTCCGGACATTGGAACCCAAACCCGACCGTAATTGGTCAACAATCCATGGCTATCCTAAACAAACTAGGCGCTTTCACCCTTAATCCTATCCAACTTCTAGTTCTATGGTCTCACGCCCTCAATCTGAGCATCCCTGATCAAACCCACCAGTGGGGAATCCACCGATATCCTCATACACCTGGCTGGGGTCAAAGACCTAGCTCACTTGCCGCTCAGAGCATACACAACCACATTCGCTTTACCAGGATGGTAAAGGATCTCGCAATCATAGTCCTTGACCACATCCAGCCACCTGCGCTGCCTCTTGTTCAGGTTCGGCTGATCCATGATGTGTCTCAAACTCTTGTGATCTGTGTATATAGTGCAACGGACCCCGTACAGATAGTGCCTCCAAATCTTGAGAGCGAAAACCACTGCTCCAAACTCAAGATCGTGCGTGGGGTACCTCGTCTCATGCGGCTTTAGCTGCCGCGATGCGTAGGCTACCACTTGTCCTCTCTGCATGAGGACCGCCCCCAAGCCAGTGATGGATGCATCAGAAAATACCACAAAATCCTCCACTCCCTCGGGGAGTGTCAACACTGGCGCCTCGCATAAACACTGCCAGAGAGTCTCAAACGCCCTCTACTGCTCAGGGCCCCATCGGAAATCCACCCCCTTCCTCGTTAGATGAGTGAGGGGTACGACGATCTTGGAGAAATCATGAATTAATCTTCGATAATACCCTGCTAAACCCAAGAAACTCCTGATGTCAAAGGGAGATTTCGGGGTCTCCCACTGCATAACCGCCTCCACCTTGGCCGGATCGACCAGAATCCCCTCCTGGTTAACGAGGTGTCCGAGGAACTGGACCTCCCATAACCAAAAATCGCATTTCGAGATATTGGCATACAACCGTTCTCAACTCAGAACTTCTAGCAGCTCCCTGAGATGCTCCTCATGCTGCTCTCGAGTCTTTGAGTACACCAAGATATCATCTATAAACACAATGACTGAGCGATCAAGCATCGGTCTGCATACATGATTCATCATATCCATGAACATTGTTGGCGCGTTGGTGAGTCCAAACGGCATCACCACGAACTCATAATGACCATAACGAGTCCGAAATGCGGTCTTCTCCACGTATTCCTCGCTCACCCTGACCTAGTGATATCCTGATCTCAAATCAATATTGGAAAACCAAGATGCACATTGCAGCTGATCGAAAAGATCGTCTATCCTCGGAAGTGGATAACGGTTCTTCACCGTTAACTTATTCAGCTCCCTATAGTCAATGCACATCCTGTGCGAACCGTCCTTCTTACTGACGAAAAGGATCGGTGCTCCCCAGGGTGAACTACTCGGATGAATAAACTGCTTACCCAGCAGTTCCTGCAACTGGGATGACAACTCCTGCATCTCTGGCGGTGCCAATCGGTACGGCGCCTTTGCGATAGGGGCCGCACCTGGCACTAGGTCAATCCTGAACTCAACCTGTCTCTCCGGAGGCACTCCGGTTAACTCCTCCGGAAACACATCAACAAACTCCCTCACCACCGGGACCTCAAAAACTGAGAGCTGCTCTCTAACCTGCGTATCGACAACATACGCCAAATAACCTGCACACCCGTGCTGAATATACTGCCGAGCCCTAGTTGCTGAACAAAACCCTGATCCCAACCTGGTGCCCTCACCATATACTACAAGTTCTCCCCCACTTGGGGTTCAAACCACCACCCGCTGCCCTTCACAGTCGATCATGGCGCCAAAACAGCTAAGTCAATCCATCCCTATAATCACACATACATCCCTCATGGGAATAGGAATCAAATCTATCGGGAAGGACACCCTGAAAATCTCCAACTCGCATCCCCGAAAGACCGAAAATCCAGAGACCCCATGCTCGTTGGCGATCGAAACTCGCAATGGACACTCAAGATCATCTATCGGCACATTGAACCCTCTAGAGAAGGTTTGAGATACAAACGATCGACTCGCCCCGAGTCAAATAATACCAAAGCAGGCAAAGAATTCACTAAAAACGTACCTAATCACAAGTACAATCAATAAGCATAACACGAATACAATAACTGAGACAGAGAATAGAAAACGTACAAGCAACCACTTCCAGTGCTGACTTGGCCTCCTCGGCCGTGAGCTGGAAGGCACGACCCTGAGCCTTCGGAGGCTCCACCTTGACTGGCCTCCCATCTCCAATCCTCACACCAGCTGGCGCGGAACCCTGTGCCGGCTTGGCGGCGAGCTGTGGACAATTGGTCTTCACATGACCAACCTGATGACAATGGTAACAAATCCTCATATCTGCTGGAGGGGTGGAATGATGACAGTCCCTGTCATAGTGCCCCTCCTTGCCATATTTGTGGCACCCACCTCCTGCTCGACAAACCCCTGAATGAGCCTTGCCACACTTTCCACAAGTGCGACTCTGATGACCCCCGGACCATGTATCAGCGGTCTTAGACCACTTAGCCGTCGACTGAGACTGTGCAGGTGGCTGACGCTGCTCCTTCAGCTGCAGCTCTATCTCTAGCTCACGCCGTCGCACGGCTTCCTGAAGGTCTAGGAGGGTATCACATCGCTGTGTAGACACAAACTGTCGAATATCAGTCTTGAGCATACTCAGATAATGAGTCATCTGAGACTTCTCTGAAGCAAACTTCGGGCAAAACATAACCCTCTCCATGAACATACGGGTAATCTCCATCACAGACTCCCCATCCTGTCTCAATGTCAAAAACTCCTGCACAAGCTGCTCCCGCTCAATGCGTGGAACGTAGCTGGTGCGGAACATATCTTTGCACTGCTTCCAAGTAACAGCAGCCCGCTGGTCATCAGTATACGACCCAGTCGTCAGCCTCCACCAGTCCTTTGCCCCAAGCCTCAGCAGGTTCAGGGCACACCTGACCTTTTGGTAAGCAGGGCATGAGCACGTGAAGAAACAACCCTCCATGTCAGATAACCACCTCATAGCCCTAATCGCATCCTATATACCATCAAACGTCGGGAGCTTCGTATTATCGAAGTCCTGGTACTGGAAAGCCCTACCGGCTCCTCCTCAAACCCTTACCGCAGTTACAGTCGAAGTGGCTGTAGCGGCAGCTGTTTCTGCTAAAGCTGCATATCGCTCATCAAAATACTCAACCATCGTGGTCTTAATCGACCCAAACATCTCTGGCAGTTGTGCACAGAACGCAGCAGCAATCTCGTCATGCATGATCTCCCTGATCATGGCATCCAACTCCTCGGTCCCTATCTGAACCACGAGCTCAGGTGCTACCGGCACCTCCAATCCTCCGTCTCCTGACCCTAATCCTGATCTTGATCCTGATCCGGATCCCGAAGCAACACGTCTCGTCACCACCATACTAGAATATATACAAGTCATCAGATAAATAACATAATGTCGGGAGACCAAAGCCCTAAAAAACCCATGGGTTGTGATTTCCTTGCTACGCGTATGGGTCCTGTGCTTTTAGTAGTACGGGCCCATACTACCTTCCACACCTTCCCATATTTGTCTCAAATATCACCACAGCACCCTAACAATATCATTAACATAGAAGCCTCACTTCTAGGGGAATACCAAATATCTCGCATCTAGTTTCACCACTTATCACGACTTACACATCCATGAAACTTCCATCATCCCCTGCAGCGCTAGTGTGTGCTAGCTGCACATAACGCTGGACCCAATAGACTTTCGAATATCCAATCCTACCTGAAGGCAGGATCAACCTTCTCAGGCTATAAGGTCTTTATTATGCACAGCCGTGATGCATACACTAAACATCTACAGTTATTTTGTCAATTCCACATACAAGAAACGCTAGGCTAATAGGCATCATGAAATTAGGCAAATCTATCATGTGATTCCTGAAGATACCTAGCCTAGCGCTAGCATGCTGTTCTAACATATCAGAATATCAAATAATTGCATGGTATTTTGGGGTTTACTTACAGGCTCTGACTGATCGTACCCCCTACATCCTCCATCCTTTATTTTGAAAACCATTTTAAAACATATTTTCCGAAAATCTCCTTGATTTGAGACTGGATTCACACGAGTGATCCTCCAATTCACTCAAATCAAGGCTTTGATACCAACTTGTAACATCCATAAATTTTACGTCACATTTAAACTTTTTCAATCATAAAAAAAATCGAATAGTACTGTTTACAAAATGTTTTCAAATCATTTTCCATCAGAGTGTCCCAAAAATCATAAGAAAAGGATGAGGAGTGGTACAGTCAAGCCTTCGCCTTTCCATGATCTCCTGAAGTACCAGAAACAATAAACTGAAAACTATAAGCTCGAGGCTTAGTGAGCTACCCCCAAAATACCAATACTACACTGATAATACCATATCAGTAATAATCAATCAATCATTATGCATACTAGGCCGTCGGCCTGACTGGACTACCCTACCGGGGCTACAGTCTGTCTGAATCTATCCCGAGCCTTCGGCATGACTGGTCCGCCACGTGGGCCTACAGTCTCCCCGGACTGCTCATAGGGTATATTGGCCTTCAGCACAAACCAGGACCGCCTCAACCCAATCACCAGCAAATAACCATGTGTGCATACTATCACATACAGTCATATACAAACATCAAACATATCTGTCACACTTATCATCAATCATAGAATTCTCCTGTAACTACAGTACCTGTTGGATATAGTGTCTAAGTCCATAACTATATTTAGCATGTAATTGTCCCGACCCGGCATGGTCCATTTGGGTTGCACTTCATCCGAACAATTTATGGATAATCTTTTCAGAATAGTATAAGTTGTGATTTATTAATATATTATAAGTTCTAATATGCTAATATAAAATCATATTATTTAATCAGTATTTATAATTAATCTAGAATTAATTTAGAGATCAAAAGTACTACTAACTAAATATGGGCTCTTGTATTTACATAGTGTGGGCTAATGCTTATTTGGAATGGGCTAGGCTTGCATGGAAAGTCCATGGATATTCCATGGAGCTTTAACCCATGGATCTCATGGAAATGAAAAGACATGGGTATTAGGGTTTACATGGATGTGACCCTAATCCACCACACTATATAAAGGAGGCTTTGGTTCTTGAAATGAAACTAGTTGTGGTGAGTAAAGCAAGAGGACCGATTTCAAGAAAGGTGATTACTATTCTCTCAAAGTTCCAAGTTTGTGGTGATGTGTGATTTCCATTTGAGGCATCGATACTATTGGTGCTAGGCTCTAAAACTCCAAGCAATCAACTACAACTACAAGGTAAGTAATTCTACTAGCTTTATTTGATTCAAGTTCCCCATGCCATGATAGATAAAATAAGAACCTTGGAAAAATAATTATTTGCATGTATCTTAGTCAAACATAGATCCAAGGTTTCTAGGGTTGCATGTACACCATAGGAGTTTTAGAATGCTCAAAACCCTACAGTGGAATCAGAGCCAGGCTTGTTTACTTGATACTTGATTCAAATAGCTTAAAAATCGAATTTTTTTGTTCACTGTCGTATGAACTCGCCGAGTCCATGGGGGATTGGACGAGTCCATGAAGAAATGCATGCTACTCATCGAGTCTGTTCATGCACTCGACGAGCAAAGGTTGTAGTGTCCAATTTTTCGAGCTTTGTTGCTGGAAATGGACTAGAAACATTACCCTAAACTGTTTTGATGTTATAAAACTTGTTTTAGATGGTGTAATGTTTATGCTAATCCATTTACAATGGCTATTATCAAAAATTACAAGTTTTATGAGTAATTTATGATTCTTGAAATGTTCATGTTCATGTTCTTGAACTTATGAAGATTAGATGATCATAGGAATTGTTTGTAACCTACTTGGCAGTTTAATTCATGGTCATTATGTGTTTTAACGGAATTCATAACTTGTCCTCAAGTTATGGAAAACCAAAGGTCACACTTTAATAAAATCCATTAAAAGAACACAAGAGTTAGAAAAATGAAAAAGTCTTCATTTTAATACTCAATTAAATTCATAAGTTATAAGAAATGAAAAGTTTTGAAAGTTTACAAAACTTGCCCTCAAGTTTTGGAACAAGTAAAGTCATGATTAAAACTTTAGTTCCAACCCTTAGAATTTTAAAAGTTAAAATTCAACCCTTATACTTTATAATATTTTAGGTTAATAATATATATATATATATATATATATATATATATATATATATATATATATATATATAAGATCAAGTCGTCTTATCGCTAGTACACCTCATTCACGAAGCCGGTCTATAAGGGGGTATAAGGTTGTTGCCTATAAAATGGCAACTTAATGAGTGTCCACTCTCACCCACCGCTTCCTTGATTGGTGGAGGGTTGTTAGCCGAACGGATAGGACAAGGACTTATAAATTCTCATTAAAAGTATAATGATAATAGTAAAGTAACTAAACCTTATTAAATTCTGATGAGTTAAAAACTAACTTGAAGATCGATTAGATCTTTAAAACAGGTAAAATAATAAACGAGTAAACAGCAAGAACACAATAATGGATCAAAGAGTGTCGAATGATTAATCAATAATCCTCAGCAGAGCTCGATAAAGAAATTCTACTGTAGAGGATTTAGGGTTTACAGGAACGATGAAGTAATAATCTGTGATCTATCGTAATCGCTATTGTCTTCTAGATCGTTAACCTAATATGCATGCAAGCACATTAATTTATACTAAACCCTATCAGCTCACGGTTGGACAGGCCCAAACCGGAGTAACAAAACTTGGACTATAAACCGAGCCCAATAGACGCAATACATCAAAAATTTACGCTACGCTACCCAACAATCTCCCCCTTTGCGTCAAATTGGAGTGAGATCACTACTTCTTGCTTGGGCCAGCAACGGGAACCTTCTTCTTTACAGTTTCAAACAGACGTGAGATAAGGGCGAGGATTGTCTGTCTGAACCGAATGTACCACTGTATCATATTGTCAAAATATTTGATATCATCCACTGTATTTTCCTTGCATCTGTGGATGATCCCCAGCACATGCTCTAGACAAGCAGTGGTATAAAGATGTTTATCAGCTAAGGCAAAGAGACATTTTTGTCCTTCACTCCTAGTGAACATGACGGAGTTTCGTCTCGGGTCAATTTTTCCCATCTTCATCTGGTTTAGATCACTGGCCGAGCCAACAGGAGAGATCTTCGGTTTCTTCTTGAAGACAGTTTCAATCTCCTGATCCATCAGTGCGACCTCCATGATATAGCACACCAACATCCTCTTGAGATGGTCAATGATAGGACCATATTCAGCTTCGTTGGTCAGAAGGATATTGTGCAGAACAATCCAATCATGAGGATTGAGGTTCGGTAGATCTGCTAAAGAAATGGCATGTTCGGTTTTTGCAGATCCCCTGAGCACCTTGAAACGAACATTGATAAACCTCCCTTCAGTGTATGGTTTTAGGACCCGAACGTTGATGATCTTCTGAGCGCTCCAAGTTTGATATTGAGGTTGAGCAGCCTTCAAATAGAATTCAATCAATTCCCAATCAACCTCCGGATGAGGATGAGGGAACTCAGCAACGTTGGCGAAGGCGTGAAAGATGAACGCCTTTCGGGTAAGTGGCATGTCGAACTGAGAGTCGACAGAATTGTAACAGTCAAATGAGATGACTGGTTCAAGACACAAGATGCTCGGGGTGGCGATTGCCTCCTTTATCATTCTCTCTCGAGTCCAAGCAGGAAAAAGAGTTTTCCTACTCTCGAGGAGATCGTGGGCTTCTTTCTTTTTGCCTTCATCTTCTTCAGCTTCTCTTGCCACACGAACATTATCATCTTCATCATTGCGTCGACTTTTGCGTTTCAGCAAGTCAGCAATGGTTTCGTTGTCTTCTTCCTCTTCTTCCTCAGCAATTTTCTTGCCTTTATCCTTCACACCCGAACCAGAGGCTTGGCCTACAGGAGGAGGTTCGTTTGTGTGAGTTGCCTTTGAGGAATGAGGTGGTTGCGATCCAGACTCCTTTTCTCCCCCTTGTTTCGGATTGGACACGAAATCAGGTAGCCCTTCAATTTTTCTTAACAGATCCAGGGCAGGAGCGAGCTTTTCTGCAAGGGTACACCTCACAAAATGATTAAGGATCGGATCATGTGCTTCGAGGATGTTAGATATTGCTGAGTGGACATCCGAAACACACGTCTTGATGACCTCCCTTTCGGACCGAAGAGTGTCAATCTGTTGTTGAGAATTGGCAAGTTGAGCACTCTTGACCTTCAGGGCAGTGGTCTTCTTGGCCAAAACATCCATCAACGAGTTCTCAGCAGCCAGATCCTCTTGGAGTTTAGAGAGGCGCTCGTCAATAGAGGCACGGAGGGCAGAGTTGTCGTCAGTCAGAGATTGACGAAGTGTGGCAAAGGACTGCAACTCTGTAGAGACAAACGTGGTCAACTGTTGAACAATTGGTTCCAACGTAGTCTAGGTGGCATCTGCACTCTCCTGTAAGGACTTTAACAGGGTAGAGGCATCAGAGAATAGTTTATCGACTTTTTCGCTGCTCGCAGCTTCACAGGCTTATATAGAGGCATCGATAGCGGCGGTTGCAGAAGCCACCGAATCTTGCTAAGCCCTGGAGAAGGCATCAATAATCTTCTAAAGAGCGGCTTCAGAGAGGGATGATTGAGAGGTGGAAGAAGAAGCAATGAGCAAGTCGACCTTGTCATGTAGCTCCTTAAGATGCTTCTTTGTGACCGGAGTGTCATCGTCATTGTCACTCTGCACTTGAAACGGACTGTAATAGACCGAATCAAATGTCATGTTTTCCCCGCCAAGGAAAGGGTTATCTCCGTCAGAGGCATGACCGGGAGATGGTGGTGGTGGTGAAGCTGGGGGTGTAGTGGTATGAGTAGGTTCAGGTTGGGTGGTTTCGGGTGTAGGTGTAGGTGTAGGTTCGGTTTGTGTTTGAGTAGGGGTAGGTTCGGGTGCTTTTTGGGTTTCGGTTGCTGGTGGAGGTTCGGTTGCATCGGTATGAACCCCCGTATCAGATACGTTGGTTGTAACCTTTGCAGTGGATGTTGTTGTAGCATCGGTGAAAATCGGTGGTGACATAGGGATTGAGGTGTTTGGAATGTGGGTAAAGGGGTTTATGGTGGGAATGGAAGTAGGAATTGTTTGAGTAGGAGAGGGAATTGGAGAAGTATGGATTTGCATTTCGGGGGTAGGTGATCTGGGTGGTGTGTTGCCCCTTGGAGGTGTGTTGCCTCTTGGAGAGTTGTCAGAATCCGAACTCTCACCCTCCGACTCACTTGAAGAGGAAGCGATAATCAGCTTTCTCTTTGGTTGTGTCTTTCGCCTCTTCTGCGACTGAGCAGCTTTAGTGGGTTTCCTCTTCCTAGGAGAAGGGCCTTTAGCCCCTTTGGCCACCTGTTTGCCTTTTTCTGCCTTCTTGCCTCTAGGAACAAGCTTATCGGCATCGTGAATGGATTTCAGCATCTCCTGTCACAACTGGAAATTTTGTGTCATGTAATCCATACACTCAAGCTAATGTGAATCAAAAGCTTAGGAACATGTGTAACACCTATGATTATGATTTCAAAAACTTCAAGTAAATGCATCATACAAGTACTACAAATAGTCATCAAACAATTGGAAACCCTAGAAGTTCTTGTTTAGGTACACCTTGGACTAGAACTTCCTTATTGGATCCAAATGGACCAATAAGCTTCCAATTTGACTATCAAGGGCTTAGAACCCTAATTGGGCTCTAATTGGACCCACACTAATTTATTTTAACATTTTGGGCCATATTGGGCCTAGAATGAAATGAATTAAAAGCCTTGATACATGAATAACCTAAACTAGTCCAACAAAAATGGAAAACTCATACTACATTCTTTTAGGTATAAAACATACCCAAATTAACTCTAATATTGGGCTTGGGAGCAAAAAGCCCAAATTTCCTTTTTCCTTCCATGTTTTCGGCCCAAATCAAGCCCAAGAGGAGGGTTGACTTTCACATGCCACCTCATTTTTATCCATTGGACATCCATGCATTATTTCTCATTCTTCCATGCATATCACTTCAAAGATCACATCCCTTCTCTCCTCTCTCTCACTCTCGGCCGAAACACACACACACACATTCACAAATCTCTCACAAATTCTCTCTAGATCACTCAAGAACATCCCTCCCTCTCCACTCAAAAATCTCGAGTTTTAGGAAGCATTCAAGAGGAAATTTCCACAAAATTCTTCATCTAAGGTAAGATTATGCTTGGATCTATGAATTAAATTCTTTGTTTTATCAAAATCCTTTCCTAATCTATGCAAAAATCGTGATCTTGCATCCTAGAACCATCTCAAACTCGAGATCTTCATCAAAGGGTGCTAAGGCCAAAAATCACTTCATCTTTCTTCCATCTTTTCCTCAAAAACCGAAAGCTTCAAACAAGGTGAGCTTCATGCCCCCTATTTTCTGTTTTTATGAGTTTTGTGGGGGGGGGGGGAATACAAGTGAAGGTGTAGATCTATATGTGTTTTGTATGCCTTGTATGATTTCCATGCTTACATGTATGCTTTTGTGTGCTAAAATGTTGAATCTAGCCATAAAACCCCTCAAAACCGAGATATATCTTATGTTAAATGATTTTTGCATCAAATATGTTTCTACATACAAAGTGTTTCAAGAAAAATGGCTAAGTAGTTTAGTAACAATTTTCTTTGGGCTAAAAACACAAATTTTGGGCCTAAAATGTGAAAAATACAAAATCAAGGGTCCAAATTGACATATCACGAATTCTGATGGATGAGGTGTGACAAAACAGTTTCAATAAAACAAATTCTGGAAATTTACTCATTTAGAGGATTAAAAACATAAATTTCAAGCTTAATGGGCTAAAAATGACATTTTCGGCCCAATGAGGCCCATTATGCGAATTTTTCTGTTTTGGAGGGCCAAAACCGTGATTTTCTGTAAAACAGTGGACCATAAGTGATCCAAGTCCTTTTCAAAGGTTTAAAATGCTTTTTAAATTTAAAAAGGACCAAAGTTGCAAAAATTTCACAATTTGGGCCAAAATTGTCAAAATTGCGAAAGGAAGGGTTATAACCGAAAAAAAACTGAAATTCCAGGGACTTAAGCTGTTTTCTATGAAAAATATGCTGAAAAATATTTATTTCAATAATTTTTAGTGTTAAAATGTCAAGAAAATTGATTTAAGGACCAAACCGGAAAGTATTTAAATAAAGGGTTGAAAAAGTAAATTTTACAAACAAGGAGGAGCTGAAAACAGAAAATTTTCAAGACTAATTCAATGCATGCAATTTGACCAAATAATGATACCGCGACTATCGATGAAACACAATACACTACAATACCAAAATCGTTGTAAAACGAATTGGTTCGGTCTCGAACCAATGAAAACCCAAAACTACTAACATGGCGACACTACGATACATACAAATAACGTTTGGGAACTTAACTTATATACGAGTGTGCACAGACGTCTACGCACCATCTTTGGGCCCCAAAAGTGTAAAATCTTGTTTGTTGGGCCTAGCTAGCCCAATGACCTGATCTTAAGGCCCGAAGACATATTTTTTCTACGAAGTGTTGGGTTTCACCGACTTGGCACAACGTAGAGGGACTTTCAATGGCTCGTATACCACTGGTCCCCAAGGGTCCTTTGGTATTGCTAGTAAAGTCTACATATTTTTGCGAGGCGGGTCGGGGACCCATCGTACGCATATTATCCCCAACCGGCTAATAGAGTCATCGAGGCCTTCGTGTCCTCTTTCTCTTCGGATGTGGGACGACACGTAGTCAGGGCGGCTGGATAACGTGATTAGTACGGACGACGCCTTCGGGATCGTTAGTATTGCTATAAACTGGGCGTTTGTGTAATGCGGGTTTGTAGTAATTAATCATGCTCAAAAATAATCCAACGTCGCCTGGGAATGAGACTACTATTTTTGTAATGGTTTGAACGCAACTTAATGGATTTCAAAGGATTAGGAAAACATCGGGTTTTCCTAGGTTTTTCAATACATATCGGATTCGAAATGCATACAATTTTAGTGAACAATTGTTACAAGTATAGAAATAAACAAGCATACTTATGGATCTTCACAACCATTTTCAAAAGCTTCTCTTTTCAGAAAATATCGGATTTTCTGGTGGTTTTCAAACGATACGAAACATTGTTTTTCAAATACAACTTATGAACTCACCAACATACCATATGTTGACGTTTTTCAAAATACTTGTATTCTCAGGGAACCCTTGAATCAAAGGAAATCATATTCAGTGATGGCTTGCAGTTTGTTTATGTACGAGTCGAACAATTTATTTTTGGGAATGTAATATTTAAACAGTGTATGTCATGTAAACGCTACTGGTTGTACTATATTAATGAATGGTGACGAATGTTGTTATGTTTCATATATATTCAATGTTATGGTATACAATTGAGTCACAACAGCCCCCGGACGTTTCCGCCGTCTAGTTCGGGGGTGTGACAGGTTGGTATCAGAGCTTTGTTTATAGTGAACTAGCATGTCGAGCCACACATTGATATGCAACTATAAACCAAAAGAAGGACTAACATAACTCTGAACAAAACAAGTAAATAAAAACACACTTGCTTGCATTAGAAATAAGGACCTAACGCCGAATCAAACACAATAATGCTGGCATCTCGGTTAAATCGGGACTGTTCATAGTGATACCGAGGAGTGAATGTAGCCTGATCAACTACGTTCCCTCCAAAGTAAAACTAGCACACGTCTTGATAAGATCGGGACAGCTAGGGAAACCTAAAACTATACCTTTATCACCAGAAAGAGAACGTTCGCTTAGTTTGTACAATAGTTATAGCACATAGAAATAATGTTAGCATATTTACGTACTCGCGCAGACAGCATGGCCGGTTTTCATCACCCTGGAGACCCCTAATTCCCTAATCAGGGAAACAACGGGTGGCTAGAGGAGGAGGAGCCTGAGGAAGAGCCTGAAGAGGAACCTGAGGAGGACCCCGAAGAGGAATCTGACGGGGAACCGGAGGCAGAAGTCGAGGGCGAGCCTGCCGACCCCGAAGAAGACGAAGAAAATTTCGAAGAAGAGCTAGATGACAGCGAAGGGGGTGATTCGGACGCAAAGTCCGAGGTCATCAACCCCCCTTACCCGATCAGGGTGCCTGCTTATCGTGTGGGACCCACTGGACCTACCCCTCCTTGGGGCATTGATCTCTGGAGATGGAGCAGACATCAGGGACAGCGACCCCCGTTTGGCATGTCACGTGAGTTCTTCGACCTGAGGGAAGGAGGACCAGCCGACCGAGCCCTACCGGTCATGGTGAGACAATTACGGGACACCGGCGACCTTGCTCAGGGCACTGCTGATCAAGTACGCCAGTTGTGGACTAGGGTCGAGCGTGCGGAACAGGAGACACGTGACGTCCTCCGGGAGTTTCACATGAGGCAGGTAAGGTGGGAGTCTCGACTTCAGGACGCAGAACGCCTAGTGGCTCGTCTTCAGGGAGCGTCCACATCTTCAGCACCACCTCCTGACACAGCTCATCGCGGTTAGGGATAGACTTATCATAGTAGGTTATTAGGAACTATGTTATGTACTCCGGCTCTATGTTTAAGTGACTACACTACTCATGGAGCCGTTATGCTGTCAGATTAGTGTCACTCATGTATGCTCTTACGAGCAAATTTTCTTGTATTACATGCGGATAATATTAATGAACTTTTATGTGCTTTGCTATGATATTATCAGTTGTTATGTGTTGAAACGTTATGATAGTATGCTCGATGGTAGTAATGTTTAGGTTCGTATCATACACCTAGTTAGTAGGATCGCAACCTCACAGAAACCACGTACACTCAACATCTTTCCGTTTCATGACAGAAAGATGCCTCGCCCAGCTACTCGCGGAAATCCCGAACCAACCCCGCCCGAAGTTGACTCCACTGCTTTCCAGGCAGCCGTGTCTGCTGCGGTCACAGCAGCTATGGCACAACTTCACCAAGGGAACAACGGAGGAGGTAACGGGCAAGGATCCGGAAGTTCGAACAACGGGACGAACCAAGGACCCACTAAAACGTGCACCTACAAGGACTTTGCAAACGCTAAACCACGAGCTTTCAACGGCACTGGAGGAGTGATCACTCTGAAGCGATGGATCGAGAAGGTAGAGTCGGTATTCGAGATATGCGAGTGCCCCGAGCAGATGAAGGTGAAGTTCGCGGCCTGTACTTTTGTGGACCAAGCACTCACTTGGTGGAACGGACACGTGGAAGCTATGACGCTCCCTGTCGCCAACTCTATTCCCTGGGCAGAAATGAAAGAAATGTTAATGGCGAAGTACTGCCCCCGAGGCGAAATACAGAAGATGGAACAGGAACTATGGAATCTCACTGTGCAGAATGGGAACATCGATGCTTACATATCGAGATTCAGCGAACTATCTCTGTTGTGCCCGGGTATGATCACATCAGAAGGAAAGAAGATCGAACGATTCATCTGGGGACTGACACCTCCCATTCAGGGGAATGTGATAGCTGCAAACCCCGAAATGTTTGACAGTGCTAAGAGATTGGCAAAGAGGCTATATGATCATAACAACAAGAAGGGCGAGAAACTAGTGGAGACTGAGAAGAAGAAGGAGGGTGATGGTAAGAAAGGATGGAACAACAAGAGAAAGGGGCGTCAGGGCCCCGAGACCACTAAAAAGCAGCAGACAGTGGCAGTTAACGCTGTCACCGCACCGGTTCCAGCCACACCACATGCTCCAGCCTCAGCTGCTTCAAATGCTTCAAGACCCTATTCCGGTAATTCTCCCAAGTGCAATAAGTGCAGTTTCCATCACCATGGAGAATGTAAGGAGTTCCATTGCACCAGTTGCAACCGAAGGGGACAAACTGCAAGGTTCTGCAGGACTTATCCTTCTCAGAACCAGAGTCAGGGAAACAACCAGAACAACAACAACCACCGCAATAACAACAACACCAATGCCGGCAGCAACAATACAGGGCCTAGCCACACCTATTTCGGGTGCGGAAGGACGGGACACTTCCGTCGAGATTGCCCTAACAACAACAACAACTCAGGAAACAGAGGAGCAGGAAGAATGCTGACTATGGGTCAGAGTGATGCAGTTCAGGACCCCGCAGTTGTGACCGGTACGTTTCCCCTAAACCACACTTATGCATGCATCTTATTTGATACCGGAGCGGAGCGAAGTTTCGTAAGCGAGAAGTTTAAACATTTATTAAAACAACAACCCCAGAAGCTAAATGAAACCTATACGGTGGAAATGGCCAATGGGAAAACCGAATCCACTGGGGAAATCTACATCGGATGTACCCTAACCCTCAACCAACACGTTTTTCGAATAGACCTAATGCCAGTATCAATTAGGAGTTTCGATGTGATTATCGGCATGGATTGGTTAAGCCCCCACCATGCTGAGATTATGTGCCACGAGAAGGCCGTTCGCCTTCGTCTCCCGAATCACGAAACCCTAGTAATTTACGGAGACAAACCTAGCACGAATCTTCGCCTCATCTCGTGCATCAAAGCACAAAAACATCTGCGAAAGAACAATTTGGCGTTCTTGGCTCACATAGTGGACAAGACCAAAGAAGAAACTAACATCCAAGATATCCCGGTAGCGTGTGAATTCCCGGACGTGTTCCCTAAAGATCTTCCAGGAGTACCCCCAGAGAGACAGGTTGAGTTCCGAATCGACCTCGTTCCAGGAGCAACTCCTCTCGCTAAATCACCATATCGGTTGGCTCCTGCCGAAATGCAGGAACTGTCCAGCCAACTCAGTGAGCTTCTGGACAAAGGATTTATCCGACCTAGCTACTCGCCATGGGGAGCTCCAGTGCTCTTTGTCAAAAAGAAGGACGGATCTTTCAGAATGTGCATCGATTACAGAGAGTTAAATAAGCTCACTGTTAAAAACCGCTACCCACTCCCGCGAATCGATGATCTATTCGACCAGCTCCAAGGAGCTAGCTATTTTTCTAAAATAGATTTACGGTCCGGATACCACCAACTCAAAGTCCGAGAAGAAGATATTCCTAAAACCGCTTTCCGAACCCGCTACGGACATTATGAATTCGTCGTAATGCCCTTCGGTCTAACAAATGCACCTGCCGCATTCATGGACCTAATGAATCGAATCTGTCGACCGTTCCTGGGCAACTTCGTCATTGTGTTTATCGATGACATCCTCGTCTATTCTCGAAGCAAAGAGGAGCATGGCCAACATCTCCGACAAGTCCTAGAGATGCTGCGATCGGAAAAGCTTTACGCCAAACTCTCTAAGTGTGAGTTTTGGCTACGGAGCGTGAATTTTCTAGGTCACATAGTTATCCAAGATGGAATTCATGTGGATCCCTCTAAGGTCAAAGCTGTGGAAGGATGGGCAACTCCGACTACGCCCACAGAAATTCGTCAGTTCTTAGGCCTAGCAGGCTACTATAGGAGATTCATCCAAAACTTCTCTAAGATAGCCAAGCCGCTTACCTTGCTTACACAAAAGGGCGTGCCATTCAAGTGGACAGACCGACAAGAGATTGCGTTTCGAACCTTGAAGCAAGCTCTCTGTAGCGCTCCTGTGATATCTCTACCCGAAGGAACGGAAGATTTTGTAGTCTACTGTGACGCGTCGAATCAAGGCTTAGGTTGCGTTCTCATGCAACGTGGAAGAGTGATAGCATATGCGTCCCGCCAGCTAAAGACGCACGAAGTAAATTACACGACCCATGACCTAGAACTGGGAGCCGTGGTCTTCGCTCTGAAAATTTGGAGGCACTACCTGTACGGTACAAAGTGCACCATCTTCACGGACCACAAGAGCCTCCAGCACATCTTGAATCAGAAAGAGCTGAACATGAGACAATGAAGATGGGTGGAATTGCTAAACGACTACGAATGCGAGATCAAGTACCATCCAGGCAAGGCCAACGTGGTAGCTGATGCATTAAGTCGGAAGGAGTACTCTAATCACCGTACGAAAACACACTCGATAACCATTCAGTCTCATTTGGCCACTCAAATTTCATTAGCCCAGTCAGAGGCTATGAAAGCGGAAAATAGAACTAGCGAGGCATTGCGCGGGATGGAGAAGAACCTAGAAGCAAAAGAGAATGGGGTATACTACTTCATGAACCGTATTTGGGTCCCAAAAAAAATCAGAGGAATTAGGGAGACCGTTATGAAGGAAGCTCACAAGACACGATACTCCATTCATCCCGGTTCGGACAAGATGTACTTGGACATTAAACAACACTATTGGTGGCCTAACATGAAGGCGGAAATTGCGACCTATGTTAGTAAGTGCCTTACGTGCGCCAAAGTAAAGGTGGAGTACCAGAAACCTTCCGGATTGTTACAGCAACCGGCAATCCCTGAGTGGAAATGGGAGGGAATTTCTATGGATTTCGTGACCAAGCTGCCCAAGACGTCGGACGGACTGGACACCATATGGGTAATAATCGACCGACTAACGAAATCTGCCCACTTCCTGCCAATCAAAGAATCCTACAAGATGGAGAGGCTGACGCGATTGTACCTATGAGAAATCGTAAGACTCCATGGAGTGCCAAAATCTATCATCTCGGATAGGGACAGTAGGTTCACATCGCGCTTTTGGCAATCACTCCACAAGGCAATGGGAACTCATCTCGATATGAGCACCGCATATCACCCACAAACGGACGGTCAAAGTGAACGAACCATTCAGACGCTTGAGGACATGCTTCGTGCATGTGTGATAGACTTTGGAAAGTCTTGGGATACCCACCTCCCGTTGATCGAATTCTCATATAACAATAGTTACCATTCGAGCATCAAGGTGGCCCCTTTCGAAGCACTGTACGGGCATAAATGTAGATCACCGTTATGTTGGGCTGAAGTAGGTGACACCCAACTAGCAAGAACGCATACGTCAGACAGGGCACTAACAGGACCGGAGATTATTCGCGAAACCATAGAAAAGATCGTTCAGATCAGAGCCCGATTACAAGCATCGCGTGACAGACAAAAGAGCTACACCGATAAACGGCGAAAACCCTTAGAATTCCAGGTCGGTGATCGAGTACTGTTAAAAGTCTCACCCTGGAAAGGGGTTATACGTTTCGGAAAATGGGGAAAGTTGAACCCGCGATACATTGGACCTTTCGAAATCGTCGCCCGAATAGGTCCGGTAGCCTACAGACTACAACTACCCGCGGAGCTAAACGGTGTACACCCCGTGTTTCATGTCTCTAATCTGAAAAAGTGCCTATCAGATGAAACCCTTGTCATTCCTCTTGACGAAATCGAAATCAATGAGAATCTCCTGTTCGTCGAAGAACCAGTCGAAATCATGGACAGGGAGGTGAAGCGTACTAAGCAAAGTCGCATCCCGATCGTGAAGGTGCGGTGGAACGCAAAGCGTGGGCCAGAATTCACGTGGGAACGCGAAGATCAAATGAAGCAAAAGTACCCTCACCTATTCTAGCATTCTCAAATCTAGCTTTCAAACAGAATTTCGGGACGAAATTCCCTCTAACGGGGGGATGATGTCACAACTGGAAATTTTGTGTCATGTAATCCATACACTCAAGCTAATGTGAATCAAAAGCTTAGGAACATGTGTAACACCTATGATTATGATTTCAGAAACTTCAAGTAAATGCATCATACAAGTACTACAAATAGTCATCAAACAATTGGAAACCCTAGAAGTTCTTGTTTAGGTACACCTTGGACTAGAACTTCCTTATTGGATCCAAATGGACCAATAAGCTTCCAATTTGACTATCAAGGGCTTAGAACCCTAATTGGGCTCTAATTGGACCCACACTAATTTATTTTAACATTTTGGGCCATATTGGGCCTAGAATGAAATGAATTAAAAGCCTTGATACATGAATAACCTAAACTAGTCCAACAAAAATGGAAAACTCATACTACATTCTTTTAGGTATAAAACATACCCAAATTAACTCTAATATTGGGCTTGGGAGCAAAAAGCCCAAATTTCCTTTTTCCTTCCATGTTTTCGGCCCAAATCAAGCCCAAGAGGAGGGTTGACTTTCCCATGCCACCTCATTTTTATCCATTGGACATCCATGCATTATTTCTCATTCTTCCATGCATATCACTTCAAAGATCACATCCCTTCTCTCCTCTCTCTCACTCTCGGCCGAAACACACACACACACATTTACAAATCTCTCACAAATTCTCTCTAGATCACTCAAGAACATCCCTCCCTCTCCACTCAAAAATCTCGAGTTTTAGGAAGCATTCAAGAGGAAATTTCCACAAAATTCTTCATCTAAGGTAAGATTATGCTTGGATCTATGAATTAAATTCTTTGTTTTATCAAAATCCTTTCCTAATCTATGCAAAAATCATGATCTTGCATCCTAGAACCATCTCAAACTCGAGATCTTCATCAAAGGGTGCTAAGGCCAAAAATCACTTCATCTTTCTTCCATCTTTTCCTCAAAAACCGAAAGCTTCAAACAAGGTGAGCTTCATGCCCCCTATTTTCTGTTTTTATGAGTTTTGTGGGGGGGGGAATACAAGTGAAGGTGTAGATCTATATGTGTTTTGTATGCCTTGTATGATTTCCATGCTTACATGTATGCTTTTGTGTGCTAAAATGTTGAATCTAGCCATAAAACCCCTCAAAACCGAGATATATCTTATGTTAAATGATTTTTGCATCAAATATGTTTCTACATACAAAGTGTTTCAAGAAAAATGGCTAAGTAGTTTAGTAACAATTTTCTTTGGGCTAAAAACACAAATTTTGGGCCTAAAATGTGAAAAATACAAAATCAAGGGTCCAAATTGACATATCACGAATTCTGATGGATGAGGTGTGACAAAACAGTTTCAATAAAACAAATTCTGGAAATTTACTCATTTAGAGGATTAAAAACATAAATTTCAAGCTTAATGGGCTAAAAATGACATTTTCGGCCCAATGAGGCCCATTATGCGAATTTTTCTGTTTTGGAGGGCCAAAACCGTGATTTTCTGTAAAACAGTGGACCATAAGTGATCCAAGTCCTTTTCAAAGGTTTAAAATGCTTTTTAAATTTAAAAAGGACCAAAGTTGCAAAAATTTCACAATTTGGGCCAAAATTGTCAAAATTGCGAAAGGAAGGGTTATAACCGAAAAAAAACTGAAATTCCAGGGACTTAAGCTGTTTTCTATGAAAAATATGCTGAAAAATATTTATTTCAATAATTTTTAGTGTTAAAATGTCAAGAAAATTGATTTAAGGACCAAACCGGAAAGTATTTAAATAAAGGGTTGAAAAAGTAAATTTTACAAACAAGGAGGAGCTGAAAACAGAAAATTTTCAAGACTAATTCAATGCATGCAATTTGACCAAATAATGATACCGCGACTATCGACGAAACACAATACACTACAATACCAAAATCGTTGTAAAACGAATTGGTTCGGTCTCGAACCAATGAAAACCCAAAACTACTAACATGGCGACACTACGATACATACAAATAACGTTTGGGAACTTAACTTACATACGAGTGTGCACAGACGTCTACGCACCATCTTTGGGCCCCAAAAGTGTAAAATCTTGTTTGTTGGGCCTAGCTAGCCCAATGACCTGATCTTAAGGCCCGAAGACATATTTTTTCTACGAAGTGTTGGGTTTCACCGACTTGGCACAACGTAGAGGGACTTTCAATGGCTCGTATACCACTGGTCCCCAAGGGTCCTTTGGTATTGCTAGTAAAGTCTACATATTTTTGCGAGGCGGGTCGGGGACCCCTCGTACGCATATTATCCCCAACCGGCTAATAGAGTCATCGAGGCCTTCGTGTCCTCTTTCTCTTCGGATGTGGGACGACACGTAGTCAGGGCGGCTGGATAACGTGATTAGTACGGACGACGCCTTCGGGATCGTTAGTATTGCTATAAACTGGGCGTTTGTGTAATGCGGGTTTGTAGTAATTAATCATGCTCAAAAATAATCCAACGTCGCCTGGGAATGAGACTACTATTTTTGTAATGGTTTGAACGCAACTTAATGGATTTCAAAGGATTAGGAAAACATCGGGTTTTCCTAGGTTTTTCAATACATATCGGATTCGAAATGCATACAATTTTAGTGAACAATTGTTACAAGTATAGAAATAAACAAGCATACTTATGGATCTTCACAACCATTTTCAATAGCTTCTCTTTTCAGAAAATATCGGATTTTCTGGTGGTTTTCAAACGATACGAAACATTGTTTTTCAAATACAACTTATGAACTCACCAACATACCATATGTTGACGTTTTTCAAAATACTTGTATTCTCAGGGAACCCTTGAATCAAAGGAAATCATATTCAGTGATGGCTTGCAGTTTGTTTATGTACGAGTCGAACAATTTATTTTTGGGAATGTAATATTTAAACAGTGTATGTCATGTAAACGCTACTGGTTGTACTATATTAATGAATGGTGACGAATGTTGTTATGTTTCATATATATTCAATGTTATGGTATACAATTGAGTCACAACAGCCCCCGGACGTTTCCGCCGTCTGGTTCGGGGGTGTGACATCTCCGGCGTGAGATCCCTCGGACCAGACCGCTTGAACTCTTTGTAGGTCCGGATGATCCTGCTGTCAGCTGGAACGTCAGCGTACATGGTTTCCGGAATGGAACCATGGAATGGGAATTTTGATGCATCTGAGACGATGATCTTCGTGGTATGAAAGGTACCAATCGAAGACATCGGTGCGTCGGCGACAGTGGGGACATTGTGCTTGTCTATCCCCCACTTCGTGATCAAGGTCCAAAACCTGGCATACGACACCTCTGAATGTCGTGAAGAAGAAGATAAACTTTGGATGAGTTGTTGCCAGAGAACAAACCCATAGTCGACATTAATGCCGTTGTAAACACCATACAAGATGGACAGGAACAGTCGACTGGAACCATCTGAACCAGAGCTTCTTTCTGAGAGACCTTTGAATAGCACAGTGAACATCCCGTTCCACTGTGGCGGCAGGCATGACTTCTTGAACTTGGCGACGGAAGTAAGCACCTCCGTGTATCCCATATTGTAGAACATGTTGAACAGATGCCCCAATGGAATCGTCTCTGTATTGACCCTTGTTGGATCAGCTTCAAACCCTAACAGAGAGCAAAAGCGTTGCTTGGAGATAGATGCTTTATGATCAGAAACGTCAAAGAAGATCCTGTCGACCACTTTGTCGTAATGAGCAGTCGCATAGATCTGCGACAGGAATTCCATGGGCACTAATTCCACCCGTGATAGTGCAGGAGCAATTGGCGAATACTTCAAGCACTCGATGATAGCAAACATGTAGGAATCATAGACATGAGGGGTTAGATCGATAATGAGGCATTGTTGAGGGTGAATGGGAAGAATGTGGGAAGTAGCGTGCACAGAGGATGAATCTGCCATTGTTGAAGAGAGTGAAGAAGATGATGAACAGTTAGGGTTTAGGGAATTCTTGCGCTCTGGGATTCTTGATTGCAGTAAAGAGGTAAATGGTAGATGATGTCGCTTTTTATATTGGGGTTTAAGGAGAGAGAAAGATCTGCCCAAATCCTCTGTCGAAATACCAAGAGTTTTCCGGAGTGTGACTGATGCGTGACAGTTGGGGAACCGATGATTACGCATGAGAGAGAGTGTCAGATTCCGAAGAACACGCCTCCCATCAAGCGCCGTTTCTGATAAACCGTTTCAAATTCACACACGTCTTTTCTATGCCAGAGAGGAACCGTTTCAAATTCACACACGCGTCTGCGTCGTCATTTGGAGATTGGACGTTTCAAATTCGCATGCGTTCCCGTTTTACCGTCGTTTGAAATCAAATCAATTAGACTCCCGCCTGAGTCAGCAACCCTTCATCTTATCCCTGTAACGGCATCTTTTGTATAATACGCCCACGTGGATTAAAATTGACCGCAGCAAGTGATCAACCACCAATCCAATGAAAAAGCCTGTAATTATTAGAACCAGAATTTTGGAAAATCAAAGATTTTCGTGCGAAGGGTGTAAGAGAAAAAGAAATAAAACAAATCTTTTTAGGAAAAATTATGATGTCAATAAAGACACGAAACAAATGATCCCGGGCACGAATTTCTTCCTTCAAAGTCAAGAGAGACCTTAAAGTGTAAATGTGGTTTCCCGTAGAATAACGATCAAACACCTTTTAAGAAGTGTTGAAAGGCTTCTTTTAATTAAGCTTTTTAGGGTGGCTTAGCTTTGATTCAACAGTCCTAATCTTGAAATAAGATAGAAAGTGAACAAAGTACTTGTGAGACCGGTGTAGTCTATTGAACAAGTAGGTTTGAAATAATTTTAAAGTGGCTGGGAAATATAAAATCTCAACAAAAATTAAAAACTGGATCCCAAGGGAAGAAATGTTATAGTTTTTAACAATTTCATAGGAATCACACAAAAGAAAATTTTGAGATTTCAGGAAGATACGTCCGTCAATTCATTAGTGAAAACTAGAGCAAATTAATTGTCCATCATCAATTCAGATTGGGTATTGAATTTTGGGTTTCACTCAGCTCGTAGTGGCACGAAACTAAGATCATAAACACAGTTTTTGAGTAACCATAAACCTCAGTGGTAATTTCTGAGAGTCTCAAGGGTTACGTTTGTGAAACGAATTTAATGGAGAAATGCAATAGAGATGGTGTAAGAAATCAAAGTACCTCTGCTGTGAAAAATAGGACTAAGCAGAAAACTCTTATCTCATGTGAGAAGAGAGTTAGGTAGCTCACGATTAGAATAAATGAGACAGCCTAATTAGGAAGACAAGGTTTGTGTAGACCAAGTCATTAAGGCTATTATTCAGAATCTGATGAGGCTTGGGGCACATACATCAGCATGCTTCTAGGGACACGTAACTAGTTCAATCATTTCGCCACACAAATAAAGAGAAAAAAAAACAAAATATTTTTGGAGTTTTTGATATTAAAATAAAATAAATGATTAAAAAAATAAAAAAATAAAAAAGAAGACTGAGAAAGAAAATAAAATGATAAAAGAACTTTGGAACCGAACCCGAGTGTTCGGTTGATTTTGGTTGAGAAAAATTTTGAAAAACCGAACCCGAGCGTTCGGTAGGTTTCGGTTTTGAAAATTTTTGAAAAACCGAACCCGAGCGTTCGGTAGGTTTCAGTTTTGAAAAATTTTGGAAAACCAATGAACTTAGACTTTCAAAAAGGAAATACTTTTGACAATAAGATAAACAAGTTTGTAAAACAATTGTATATGAAATTTACAACCAAGAAAACTACCGTTAATTGATGAGCGAAAGGCAGATTATTCAACCGAACCCGAATGTTCGGTCTATTTCGCTTCTTGCGGTTGAGTTTGAGAGGTAGTTTGTGGTACTGACTCTGATTCCATCATACCAAGCCCTTGTAGAATTTTGTTGAACGACGCTTCAGGAAGGGCTTTGGTGAAGACATCAGCCAGTTGATCAGTGGTTCTAACAAAGTGAATTTCAACATTTCCATCTTCCACATGATCTTTAATGAAGTGATACCTCAGTGCTATGTGCTTAGTCTTGGAGTGTTGCACTGGGTTATGACAGATCCTAATTGCGCTTTCAGAGTCACAATATAGTGGGATCTTTTTCATATTGAGTCCATAGTCTCGGAGTTGACTTTGGATCCAAATCACTTGAGAGGTACAGGATGCAGCTGCAATGTATTCTGCTTTAGCTGTAGACAAAGATACACACGTTTGTTTCTTTGATTGCCAGCTAACCAACTTCCCATCAAGGAATTGGCAGCCTCCTGTGGTGCTTTTCCTGTCTAATCCACAACCTCCAAGGTCTGCATCTGAGTAGGCTTGAACGAAGAAGCCTGAGTTGGATGGATACCATAGACCTAAAGAGGTAGTTCGCTTGAGATATCGTAGAATGTTCTTCACTGCAAGCATGTGAGGTTCGCGAGGGTTCGCCTGAAATCTAGCACAGTAACAAACAGAGAACATTATATCAGGCCTGCTAGCAGTAAGATACATCAGAGAACCGATCATCTGGCGATAGTTTGTAATATCAACTGTCGGTTTATCCAAGGATGGAGTGAGCTTGGTGCCGAATGCCATTGGAACTTTGACCTTTGAATCACCCATCATGCCAAATTTGTCTAGAAGAGTCTTCATGTAAGCTTCCTGATTGATAAAGATGCCTTCGGGTCCCTGTCTAATATTTAAACCAAGGAAAAAGTTAATTGGACCCATTGAGCTCATCTCAAATTTAGTCTCCATCAGCTTTCTGAAATCAGCCGTTAAGTTGGGATTCATAGAGCCAAAGATGATATCATCGACGTAAATTTGAACAATCATAAGGTGGTTACCTTCCTTCTTACGAAAGAAGGTTGGGTCAACCGAACCTTGTTTGAATTTCGACATCTTTAAAAACTTTGTCAGCATTTCATACCAGGCCCTCGGAGCTTGTTTCAGTCCATACACGGCTTTGTCCAAAATATAACAATGATTAGGATACCTTTCGTTTACGAATCCAGGAGGTTGCTCCACGTACACTGTTTCTTCAAGTTCTCCATTGAGAAATACACACTTGACGTCCATTTGGAAGACTTCAAAGTTTTTGTGTGCAGCATAGGCAAGAAAGATTCTAACGGATTCCAGCCTAGCAACAGGAGCGAAAGTCTCTTCATAGTCAATTCCTTCATCCTGACAGTATCCTTTCACTACCATACGTGCTTTGTTTCGAATCACGTTCCCTTCTTTGTCCATTTTATTCCTGAAGACCCATTTGAGACCAACAACCGAGGCATCTGGAGGAGTTGGAATAAGTCACCAAACTTTGTTCCTTTCGAATTCATTCAGTTCGTCTTGCATAGCTTGAACCCAATCGGAGTGATCAAGAGCAGTGTTAACTGTCTTTGGTTCAACCTTTGAGATGAAGGAGTTGAGCATACAGAATTCTACTTATGAAAACAGGGAAGTTTGTTTTGCCTTGAGTTGTGATTGGGTCAGAACCTTTTCAGATACATCCCCAACGATTTGAGTGACAGGATGATCTCTGGTCCATTTAACGAGAGGAGGGTAGTTTGGATCAAAGGATGAATCCAATTCAGAGTTTATCATCTCTTCTGGTTCGGATGGACTTTCATCGTCATAAAGCATATCGGCAGGCTCCCCCTCGATAGATAAGCTTTCAGGAATGTCTTGAGAGTCTTGTGCTAAAGATGTTTCAGTTGGTGCTGAGCTTTCGGGTGTTGATGCACCTTCGGGTGATGAGGCACTTTCGGTTGTTAAAGTGCGTTCGGGAGCAGCTTGAGAACTGTTCTCCCCCTCAACATGTGAGCTCGGCTGTGATGATGATGGTGGATCCTCCCCCTCGACTGAAGCATTGTGTTGTGGAGGGTCGTCAGAACTTGATCCTCCTTCATTCATTCTCTTTGCAGCATCATTGATAAGTTGCGTCAGATGATCTACCTTGTTGTCAGCTGCGTTGGCTTCTGAGAGAGTTTCCTTCTCTGGGTCATCAAATAACTCAACGAACTTCTCAAAGAGGTTTGCAATAGAGGCGGTGACTTGGCCAGTTTGAGGAAAAATTTCTCCAGCTGTGTCTTCGTTGGCCTTTAGCTTTTTGACATAGCTATCATCAAAGGTCACGTAATAAGTTTCTTCTATTTTCCTCGAGCGCTTGTTTAATACCCTGTACGCTTTAGAAGTTAGAGAATATCCCAGAAATATTCCCTCGTCAGCTTTGACATCAAACTTGTTGCGGTGTTCTTTGGAATTGAAAATGAAACACCGTGACCCGAACACATGGAAAAACTTGACGTTTGGCTTCCTGTTGTTGAGGATCTCATAAGGAGTGAGAGTGAAGCACTTGTTGAGATATGACATGTTCTGTGTAAAACAAGCAGCAGAAATAGCATCAGCCCAAAAATATAAGGGTAAGGAAGCGAAACTTAGCATGGTTCGGGCTGCTTCACACAAAGATCGGTTTCGTCATTCGACAATCCCGTTTTGTTGAGGTGTGTAGGGAGCTGAGAAGTTGTGACTAATTCCCTTTTCTGCCAGGAATTCTTCAAATTCTTTATTTTTGAACTCCAGTCCATTATCGCTCCTGATGTTGCGAACGACTTTCTTCAGCTGTACTTCAATCTGCTTGATGAACACCTTTAGCTTATGAGACGCTTCAGATTTAAGCTTCAGAAAGACCACCCATGTAAAACGCAAAAAGTCATCAACAATAACAAGAATGTACTTGCTACCACCGATACTTTCGATAGATGATGGACCACACAAATCAATATGAAGTAATTCTAGTGGTTCAACAACTTTAGTGTTTATTATAGATGGATGACTTTGACGACTCTGCTTCCCCATTTCACATGCAGCACACAAATGTTCTCTATCGTACTTGAGCAATGGAAGACCTCGAACATGACCTCCAGTGACAAGTTTGTTGGTATCATTAAAGTTGAGATGAGAAAGCCTTCGGTGCCACAACCAACTTTCGTCAGATTGTGCTTTGGATAACAGGCAGATAGCTGGATTCCCTTTGATAGGTTTGAGATTCAGGGGAAACACCTCACCTTTACGCTCCGATTTGAGAATAACTCTTTTCGTCTTCTTCTTAATGATTTCAGAGCCCTCATCGTCGAATGAAACTTTGAGACCGGTACCTCCAACAAGTTGAGATACACTGATGAGGTTGTGTTGTAACCCTTCCACATATGCAACCTTCCGTATCGTGAAATCACCATTTGTAATCATTCCATAGCCTTTTATGGTGCCAAAGGAGTTGTTCCCGAACTTGACATTTCCACCATTTGAAAGAGACCTGTATTCTCTTAGCTCTTCCTTCCTTCCTGTCATGTGACGCGAGCAGCCACTATCAATGTACCATTCTTCGTCAAACTGCTCGTCACTGATAACCTGCAAAAATCAAGCAGATTTAGGAACCTAAAGTTTCTTGGGTCCTCGTGAGCCTTTCACAGGAACAGGAATAGTAAGAGAGATGTCAACAAGATATGTTCTTTTTATTAGTGTTGTTTCATCTTTCCTTTTTATGGTGAATACTTTAATTTTATTGGGATTCGTTGCTTTTGGTTTGGACTCTGGTTTAACTGATGAAACCTTCTATTTTACTTTCGGTTCAGTTGATGATTGAGGTTTTTGAGAGTGAACAGAATGGAATTTAGAATGAGGTGGAGAGGAATTAGAAGCATTTGAAGAATTAGAGGACTTAGATTGAGATGACTTCTTGGTTAGAGATTCTAGGTGACTCTTTTGCTTTTGATCATTAGTGGGACCGACCCTAGAATTTTGATCTCTTTTGGTCTCAGAACCGAACCTCTGCTTTCGGTTGAATTCATTCTCTGAACCGAACCTTTGCTTTCGGTTGATGTTTTTCTCTGAACCGAACTTCTGCTTTCGGTTGATGTTTTTCTCTGAACCAAACTTCTGCTTTCGGTTGATGTTTTTCTCTGAACCGAACTTCTGCTTTCGGTTGATATTGCTCTCTTTTGATTCTACATGACTTTTTTCTGACTTTAAGTTCCTGTCTTGATGTGAAAAATAGGCATTCTGAGATTGCCAAAACTGTTTTCTCTCAGAGAGATTCTTCTTGTATCTCTTATTCCTTTGTTGTTTTTGATTTCTCATCTGCTTTGGTTGATGATGAATATTGGCTTTTGATTTCTGTTTTCCTTTAGCTGGTTCACTCTGAACTGATGATGTTTCGCTTGGAGGAGTGACTTCTTTTGCAGGAATTCCTTTTTCTTGAGGAACATCTTTTGTACCACTAGTACTTGGCACATCGAAGCTATCAGGCTTATTTAAGGGTTCTGGCACATATCTGCCCTTGCTTTTCCATGAGGTCCTTTCAGATAGACCAACCGTTTCATCAGCATTATCAATGGGAGCTGACCAAAAGAACTCGTCACATCCATCAGCATTGTCTTCGTTTACAATGGCTGTGAGTTCAGCAGTCTGATGTTCGGTTACGCCTGTGACCTTATACACCTGATTTGGAGTGGTCCTAACTTTTTGATATACTACTCCCTTTTCTGCAAGGATCGGGGACTTTTGTTGGGACAAACGAGCAAACTCCACTGAATTTTCTGAGATGAGATTCTTGTGGTTTTCGGGTTCGCTCTTAACAAATTCTGAACAATCAACTATGTCCTCTACAGAAATTTCACTCATATTGTCGTCCTCATTAAGCTCAGATGCATTTTCAACATCAATTTTATTTTCTGAGCTCAGGTTGACATTCAATGAGTCAAATTTTTGTATGGTTTCGGTCCTCAGTTTCAGTTTATCATTTTCATCCAAAAGATTTTTAAGCATGTCCTTGTGGTCCTTGGACTTAATGAAAGATTCAATTTTGTCCAGTCCATACATATACGTCGGATTAACTTCCTCAGACGAAATAACACTTTCATAATTATACGCTTCAACATCAATTTCATCCTCCTTAAACTCAAGGAAGGGTAAAATCATGCGATGAATCTTTTGTCCTATTTCACAGTCCAAATGAAGCTGAGTGATATTAGTATAAAGTCGTTTAGCAATCAAACAAAAAACATTTCGCTGTTTTAAAAGCTTTAAATTGTCTCTTTGCAAATAAATGTTTTCATCTTTGGTTTTGATTAACTCCGACTCCTTCAGTTCGATCCACATTCTCCGTTCCTCACTCTTCGAAGACACCCTGCTTATTTGGTCAGTCAGGTTAGAATTGGTGACTCGAGTTTGAGTTAAACTACTGTCTAGATGAGAGATTCTTGAATTAACATTTTTTAATTCTTTTTCGTATGAGCATTGTGGGACTTTGAATGAAACAAAAACGGATTGTACCTTCTTGATCAGTTCATCAAGCTCGTTGAACTGTACGCTAAGTGGTTTTGCAGTGAAGCACAAGTCCTCTCGCTCCTTTGCGTCTTCAATCCCACCATCCGTGTTGTATCCCCTCATCTGAGAAACGTCAGACACCATCAAGCAATTTCCACCACTGCTCTCTTCTTTCGTCACATAAGCCTTTCCATGAGAAGGCTTCCTTACTTCATCATCTTCAGAGTCGGTTGACCAGACCTCTACGCCACCGAACTCATCATCTGCTACCGAACCCTGCACAATTAAAGCATTCATAGAAGGGTTAGCAGTAGATTTCTTCTTTCTGATTTCATCCAGCTTTTTCAGCAACAAAGCTTCTTCATCTTTTTCATCGTCCTTTTCTGCCATTTTCTTGAGGACGCAATCTTTTGCATAGTGGTTCTTTCCCCCACAGTAATAGCAGCTCACTCCCGAATCTCCTTCAGCTTTCGGTTCCTTCCTTGATTCTTCTGCCTTCGGTTCATCTTTGACCTTTTCAGAACTATAACTCCCCTGCCAATTTTGGTTCTTGTTTGTGGGGAATCTCTTCTTCATGAACCTCTTGGGGTTGGACACCATCATAGCATAGTCTTCAGAAGTGAGGTCATAGTCCTCCAAGTTGAGGTCTTCTTCTTCCATCACTGCTTTGCTTTTGGACAAGAGGGCCAACGAACACAGGCTTGAAACCACATTTTTCTCCTGTAACACGATCTTTTCTTGGGATTTCAGGATGCCCACCAGTTTCGCCAAAGAATAGAATTTGAATTGCTCATGCGCTTTAACTGTGGACACTACTGCTCTCCACTCAGATCTGAGACCGTTCAAAAACATAACTTTCTGCTCAATTAGCTTCCTTTCAATGTCATGTTTAATCATCTTGCTAAGAAGATGATTGAAGCGATCAAACGTTTGCATCACAGTCTCTTCGGCTCCCTGTTTGAATTCACCAAATTCGGACAAGAGTAAAGTTTGAATGGAGTGTTCAAGATCTTCGTCTGTAGAGTATAATTCTCGTAGCCTGTCCCATATTTCTTTTGCAGTCGTGCATGAACTCACCAGCCTGAAAGTATCGGATTGAAGAGCGAATCTGATTAATCTTAACGCTTTGATATTGCACTGAAATTTATCTTTTTCGTCTTGAGCAATATCTTTAACGTCTTTCAAAAGATCATTATACTCCTTCTGAGTTTTAATAATCCTTGAAGTTGCTGAATGAGCGAAAGGTCCAAAAACGATTGCTTCCCAGATGAGGTATCCATTGTCCTTAGATCCTATAACATAGTCTTCAAAGTGATGTGCCCAGACTTCATAATCGTGGGTGTAAAGGATGGGAATCTTCGTTGTTGATCCAATGCTGTTCGAAATATTAATTGGATTGGATTGCGACTCGTCCATGCTTGATCGAATAACCTGTTAAAAGATCAGACTTGTAATGTATTAAATTAGGGCAAAACAATAAATATCGAGTTACGTCAATTATGGGATGACGGCTCAATAAATATCAGTAAATGCGGAAAAACCCTAATCGAAACCTTTTTCACAGAAAGAAGTGTATGTATTACACAGCCTCCTTCTCTGATACCAATTGATGAGTTAAAAACTAACTTGAAGATCGATTAGATCTTTAAAACAGGTAAAATAATAAACGAGTAAACAGCAAGAACACAATAATGGATCAAAGAGTGTTGAATGATTAATCAATAATCCTCAGCAGAGCTCGATAAAGAACTTCTACTGTAGAGGATTTAGGGTTTACATGAACGATGAAGTAATAATCTGTGATCTATCGTAATCGCTATTGTCTTCTAGATCGTTAACCTAATATGCATGCAAGCACATTAATTTATACTAAACCCTATCAGCTCACGGTTGGACAGGCCCAAACCGGAGTAACAAAACTTGGACTATAAACCGAGCCCAATGGACGCAATACATCAAAAAGTTACGCTACGCTACCCAACAAATTCCCAATCTAGTTATTTTAGGAAAATGTGAATAAGGTGCTAATCCATGAAATTACACTTTACACTTTGTTTAAGTCGTTAGTGAAGCGTGTGTGATTAACCGGCACACTAACTTGAACTGAACAAGGTAGGTAAAGGGTGACTTAATGTTTATCATAGTATCGATGGAGTGTGTGTGGTTAACCGGCACATCGATTGAGGGGCAATACATTAAGGGTACCAGGTAATTTGCATGCTTACTTCACACCTTTTTTTGTGATCTTGGGCATCCCAGTCACAAAACTTGAAGGGCACACTCGAGATTGAAACATGCCATTGAAGAAAGTTCAATGAATCTCAAAGAATCTAGGAGTTTCTAAACCAATTAAAACCTAATTAAATATTTCGTTTTTCATGGTGGAAATTGGTGAATCGTCATTCACCTACCTTCAAATATCTTATAGCTTAGATTACGGCATCCCTCTTCTAAATTATAAAATATTGTGTTGGGTCCTAGCCTTAATATTACATTTGGGTGTTTTATTAAGGACTATCGCTAAATCTAATATAATCTATTCCCTCTTCTTTTCAGTTGTCTTCCAATAACAATGCTTTTGGCTCAAACCCTACTAGCTCCTTCTCTCTCATGAATCTTTGTGGGAGAGTCATCTTTGATGGGTACAACTTTATAGATTGGATCAGAAACATCAAGATAGTCACTCGGTATGAGAACAAAGAATATGTTCTCGACAAGGAACTGAAGGTACCCGAGCCAACTGCTACTCCTGAAGAGCTTGCTGAATATGAGGTACATGAAAGAGATGCTACAAAAGTGGCATGCATCATGATGGCCACCATTAAAGCCGGGCTCCAAAAGTCCTATGAGCACTATTATCCTTTTGAGATGCACCAGGACTTGATGGACCGCTATCATCAAAGTGCTCGTCAAGAGCGATATGAAATAATCTCCTCCATGATAACAACCCGAATGAAGGATGGTGAGCCCATCACGGGCCACATGCAGAAAATGCAGAGGTATGTGGACCGTTTACTGAAGCTGAATGTGAACTTCCTTGAGGAGTTAGCAATAGACATCATTTTGCACTCCTTACCATCGTGTTATGATCAATTCCGCATGACATATCACATGAACAAGGAAGAAGTCACCCTCAGCAAACTTCAAGGACTCTTGAAGACCGTTGAAAGTGGTCTAAAGGGTAAGTCGGTTGTTACTACTACTACTCCTACTCCAACTGCGGCCAATGTCTTGGCAATAGGGCATGGAAAAGGGAAGAAGAGAAAGAACCCTTCTAAGGGTACCAAGTGTAAGACCCTTGAAGGCTCCTCTTCAAGCTAAACCAAGAAAGCTTTTTTCACTCCTTCTGATAACCCTAATAAGGTTGAATGATTCTATTGTCATGAAAAGTCGCACTGGAAGCGAAATTGCCCAAAGTACCAGCAAGATTTGAAGGATGGGAAAGTAAAACCCAACCATGCAGGTATATACACTATATTGTCTAATAACTCACCTCATTCTAAGTCTTGGGTCCTTGATACAGGTTGTGGTATTCACATATGTTGTGATTTGCAGGGACTAAGAAGAAGTGAGAATGTGGAGCAGGGAAAGATAAACTTGATCATGGGAAACATGAAAGCTTCACCTGTCACCAAGATAGGAGTTTATTCCTTAATGCTAAATAGTGGGTTTACATTAGATTTGAATAAATGTTATTATTCGCCAGAAATGGCAAGAAATGTTATTTCCTTTCATGCATTGTATAAACAAGTTTTTACCTTTTATTTTGATAATAATAATGGTAGTATTGATGCTTTCTTTAATAATGTTCTTTATTTTAAAGCATTACCTTATGATAGAGTGTATGAAACTGTATCTGTTATAGATAATCTAGGAATAATGTATTGTGTATTGACACTTCCACTAGCTTAGATAAAGCATCTTTATGGCATTGTCGTCTTGGACATGTAAGCAAGAAACGCATAGGCCAACTCCAAAAGGATGGAGTCTTGGAGTCATTTGACCTAAAGTCAGATGATAGTTGTGAATCTTGTTTGCTTGGTAAAATGACAAAGTCACCTTTTACTGGCACTTGTGCTAGGGGTGAAGGTTTGTTGGACCTCATACACACGGATGTGTGTGGACCCTTCAGAACCACCACAAGAGATGCTAATCGCTTCTATGTGACTTTTACTGATGATTTTAGTAGATATGGATATGTCTACTTAATCAAGCATAAGTCAGAAACCTTTGAGAAATTCAAAGAGTTTAAGTAAGAAGTGGAGAATCAGTTGGGCAGGAACATTAAGATGCTTCGATCCAATCGTGGTGGTGAGTGTCTTAGTACTGAGTTCCTTGACTATCTTAAGGAATGTGGGATTGTCTCACAATTGACACCTCCTAGGACACCAAAGTTGAATGGTGTAGCTAAGAGGCTCAATCGGACCTTGTTGGACAGGGTTCGTTCCATGAATGGTGTAGCTGAGAGGTCTAAGATGTTAGACAAAGCAGGGCTACAACACTCATGAGTGCTCATAAGTTCTGAGTATTAGATTCAACCCACGCTCACTTGTATCACTTTATGGAATTTATCTCGAGTGATCGTGAGATGGTAATATCATATAAGTCTTCACACCTAGAGATATGATTTGTTGCCTATGAGTTGGTTATGCATTGATTGTACGAAAACACATTGGTAACTCGATGTTATAAAACATACCTTTGTGTGTAATTCAACAAGTAGTAGAGCAAACATATGAGTCGAAGTTTATCTGTTCCTTCTAGAATTAGAAGCGATATATGGGCCCTCAATGATTTTGTTTTGACCTATGTACTGGGCCCGATTAGAACTATATTGATGTGTTCAGTTAAGTTCTATGTCAAACAAATCGGAAATCGAGAAACAAATGCTGGACAATAAGCAAGACCATGTTCCATGTATTTGTCCGGATGATATCTAGAGCAGAGGATTATATGATCACTTATCTAAAATGGCGCTTCATAGTTCAACAGAGTTTAAAGGGCTATGATTGCTGATCGGTTCTTGAAGTCATACTTGCAACTATAGTTATTAGACTTATCCAAGTGGGAGACTGTTGGATATAATGTCTAAGTCCATAACTATATTTGGTATGTACTTGACCCGACCCGACATGGTCCATTTGGGTTGCACTTCACCCGAATAATTTATGGATAATATTTTAAGAATAGTATTAGTTATGATTTGTTAATATATTATACGTTCTAATATATTAATATAAATGATATTATTTAATTAGTATTTAGTATTGATCTATAATTAATCTAGAATTAATTTAGAGATCAAAAGTATTACTAATTAAATATGGGCTCTTGTATTTATATAGTGTGGGCAATTGCTTATTTTGAATGGGCTAGGCTTGCACGGAAAGTCCATGGATACTCCATGAAGCTTTAACCCATGGATCTCATGGAAATGAAAAGACATGGGTATTAGGGTTTACATGGATGTGACCCTAATCCACCACACTATATAAAGGAGGCTTTGGTTCTTGAAATGAAACTAGTTGTGGTGAATAAAGCAAGAGGGCCGATTTCAAGAAAGGTGATTACTATTCTCTCAAAGTTCCAAGTTTGTGGTGATTTGTGATTTCCATTTGAGGCATCCACACTATTGGTGCTAGGCTCTAAAACTCCAAGCAATCAACTACAACTACAAGGTAAGTAATTCTACTAGCTTTATTCGATTCAAGTTGCCCATGCCATGCTAGATAGGATAAGAACCTTGGAAAAATAATTATTTGCATGTAACTTAGTCAAACATAGATCCAAGGTTTCTAGGGTTGCATGTACACCATAAGAGTGTTAGAATGCTCAAAACCCTTCAATACCGACCTAGCAGGTCACTAACATACCAATCCCTACGAATCATAAGAGCATAACATATTGTCTATCATGATTCTCATCTAACAGATCATAACCACATGTAGCATACCATAACAATAACAACTAAAGGGTCGACCTTGGTGTCGTAGACCCTATCGATATAGTGAGGATAACTCACCTCGCAGATGTCGACTCGAAAGGCAAAATCCAACTCTCGGATCACTTGACACAAGCTCCACCACTTATTGTCACACTACAACATACTCATAAGTCCTTAACCTTATAAGGTACTCCATAACCCACTAGTAAATCCCTGGTCAAAGTCAAGTCCTCAGTTAAGGTCAACAGTCCATTTTGACCTTAACTCGCCGAGTACCCTTGGCTACTCGCTGAGTTCCCTGAAGTACATTCCAGCTCGCCGAGTCATCGGAGTGACTCGTCAAGTTCCTTTGATTCTCGATCTAACTTAAAGGCCACCCGTCGAGTTCCCTCCTTGCAACTCGACGGATGCACACATTCATCTACAACATTGAGGATTCCGCATTTTCTATGATACTCTGATTTCTAATGAATTTAATTTGGAATAAACGATTTTCTTAATAATAGTTTTATAAATTGGGAAGTTTTACCTTAATAAAAATGAAAAATTTTGGTAGTGAAAAATGGAAGTTACAAGTTTGTATTAGAGCCCCGGTTTGAATGAATTGGAGGAACACATGTGTGAATCTAGTCTCAAACTAGGATCCAAGAGTTTTTGAAAAGAATTTACTATAAAAGGGTTGGGTTAGGGACATGGCCTTGGTCTCTTTTCATGTTCTTGTTTAATTGTTGGCTTGGGATTGGGAACATGGACCTTGACTTAACTTTGGGTTTTTAGGAAGATTTGGTGTGTACAGTCTGCCCGAAGCCCGAACAGGAGAGTGGTTCCCAAAATATCCATACATGTTATGTTTGCTAAGTATTGAATTTTGCTGATATATGGATTGTTTGTAAAGCATGCTAGTGAATAACGCTCTTTTAGAAACTGTTGAATAGAAGTGTCTGAGTTTAGTATTGCTTTATGATGTAGGTATTTGCTTGTTATATGTTACTTGATTGTGTGAATGCTACATGTATGTTAATTAGTTGTATATGGTTAGGATTGAATAGCCTTACAATGATTGAATTAGCCTTACTTCCTGTTCCTTGTTTGGTGTTGGATTTAGGGGAGGATTGATTCCCATATTGTGTAAAACAAGCATGCATATAAATAACCAGTGGTGTGTAAGAGAGGGTAATCCTAGGAAGCGTGCCTAGGAAGTAAAGTGTAGCTCGCGAGAGAAGTGTGTGGTAGCACACCTAGGAGTGGTCTAGTATAGTGAATTAGGACCTTGGTATGAATTTTGAATTGACTATAGATAGGTGTGGAAGGTAGTATGGGACCATACTATTGAAAGCACATGATCCGTATAAGATTCAGGAGGAATTTTGAGGTTACTAAGGAACTAATAGGAGTAAGGCCTGGTGTGTGGAGCATTATGTTGTAATGTCTTATATTTCCTTGATATATTTTCAGTATGGAGGCTATTGAAGCTTCAGGATTAGGAGCTGGCAGCGCTGGAGTGGCAGGTCTAAGTGAGGAGGAGATTCATGGGATTATTGCTGCAAAAGTGGATGAGGCGATCGGGGAGGCTACTCCGGAGTTGTTTGGATTGTTCAAGACCGCCATGATCGAGCTATTTGATGATCGCTATGCTGCACTTTCTGATATTGTTGTTGTTGTAGCTATCATGGCTGTTGTTACCGTAAGGATTCCAGGAGAGAGAGCTTTCTAGTACCGTGACATCAACAATACGAAGCCTCTGGAGTTTGATGGGGTCAAGGACCTAATTGTGGTGATGAGATGGTTGTCTGATGTGGAGGGTTTTTTCTTCAGATGTTCTTTTCTGGATGATCAGAACGTCAAGTGCAGCTTGAACCTTCTTAGGTCAGGGGCGAATGATTGGTGGAGATTAGTGACTAGTTCTTATACACCTAAGCACAGGGTTGTAGTGACGTGGGAGCGGTTCTCGAAGATGTTCCATACGAGATATGTTCCCTTGGTGGAGAGGGAGAGACTAACCTTGGAGTACCTAGATCTAAGGCACACAACCGAGTTAGTGATGAAGATCACCAAAGTGTTCACCGAGAGGGCTTTGTTTTCTCCCGAGTTTGCTGCTTCAGATTAGGCTCAAATGACTCGGTATTTGAGCATGCTAAAGATGGATATTCCACAATTCGTGTCCACCCAACATTATGGTTCTCTCTATAAGCATTAGGATACCGCGAGGAGGCGAGAGATTGAGATAGAGACCCAGGCAGGGGAGCAGTATCAAGCTCCGTATGAGTCCCAGCCTGCAGCGAAGCAGGTTAATTCTGCCGGTTGGAGTTCGGGATTAGTTAGAAGTAGGATAAGATATTTTGTATGTCACATGTGTGGCGAGAAGGGGCATTTTGGTAGAGATTGCAGGCGGAGTGCACGAGTTTGTTTCCATTGCGGCCAGGAAGGGCACATTAGAGCTCGTTGTCATTTTCTCATTTTTGGTGAGATCTTGGATCCTACACCCCTAGCTTGGCAGTTACTTGACGGTCAACATGGGACGATCAGAATCCTGGAGACTGAGATTTGAGTTAGCAGTTCTTTTATTCATCAATTGTTGCAGTATTGGTATTCGTTTGTAATTTATGTTTGTTTTTCAAAGTTCAGTTGTAGTCTTTGATGATCAATTAAATGAAGTTATCTTATTTGGCTTTTTTTAGATTGATTTCTTGTTATGATTGGATTAATTATCTTTATCATCGTTTACATGCGAGTTGGAATTTGTGAATGTTGTTTGGGTTCGAATTCTCCTGTGCACATGGGTAGCTGTGGTTGGGATCAAATGGTGGAGCTTAAGTTAGTCTGGGTATCGAAGGATTGTGAAGTTGAAAAACGCTAGCATATCTCAAGTAGGGAAGAGTGGAACCTCTTAAGCATGAAGACCTTGTGTCAGGATTCGGTTCTTGGTCGAATTTATCGAAGTTCAAGACTTCCACGCAACTGCCCAATCTTCCAGTTTCGCATCAACATCATCGCCAGTTGTTGAATTTCCCTTTGATTCACATCAGTTTTAGCTGTGATAGCATTATATATAAGGTGTACTTGTGCTCTAGACTCTAGGGTGTTATCAGCCTACGTCGAGGGATGTAATAAGGGCTTCCTTGTCTGTTTTTGTTTGATTTGGGGCTTAGAGGTCTGAGTCACGACCTGAAGACCTGGTAGGATTAGTTAAGTCTTGTTGAGTCTTAAGTACTATTGTTGGTTAGTGGATCAGGGATAGTCTCAATTGCTATTGTTGGTTAGTAGATCGGGGGTAAGCCTGATTCTTATTGTCGATTATTGGAACGGGGTGAGCCTGAATGTTTTCAGTAGATAGCTAAGCATGGTCGTTGAAGCCAAGTAGGAGCATGGTCTAGTTTTGTCAAGATCATTGGGTTTCCTTATATTTGTGAATTTTCATGAGTGGTTAGTATAGTAGCAGTTGGCTAAGTAGATTTGGGATCGATCAAATCTATGGATTTCGGTCAGCATAATTGATAGAAAGGATGGTTTAGCCTTGTCTGCTGGGTCTTGTAAGGATTTCTCACTGATGTGTTAGTGTGTGAGGTTGGAAGATATGATGTAGGATGGAGTTCCTGTATCGAATATTGATGAGCGAAGCAAGGTCAAGATACCTTATTCGGGTTAGGTTAGAAGTCTTGGGTAGCATGAATGTCAATGGAGTGTTATCAGAAACTCATGGACTAAAAAGTGATTTCTTCTCTTGAGAATTAACGATGTGTGGGGAGTTTTTTATCGTTAGGTTGCTTATTTCTTTTAAGATCTATAGAGGATTCGGGCTTGAAGGACCCCCCAAATGGTAGTTTCTAGAATGGGAGCAAGAAGTGATTTCGAGTACAAAATCGAATATAAGTGGGGGAAAATCGTAACATCCGATTACTAGATTGGATCGATTTAGAGCTTCAAAGAGTCAAAGGAATGGTTTTTGGGTAAAACCAAGGCTCGCGACGTGAACCATAAAAGGGTCACAACGTGACGAGTAATTAAATAAAGAAGCTAAATTATGTTGAGCTCATAACATGAGTAATAAGAGCTCACGACATGAGATGCGCTGCAACCCAAGCCCATGATATTTTAGGGTTTCCTTCGTATTTAAACCCAATCAACTTCATTCTAGAATTCCAGAACAACCTCCTTTGTCCCTAAGCCCAATAAAACCCTAACCCTAGCCTCTCCTCGTGACTCTTCAGCTTTTGGTGGAGTTTTGGTGGGTTGAAGAGGAAGAGATCATCATGGAAGCATAGTTTCAACTTGGAAGTTTCATTTGCAACCTCTAGCTACACTCCTGGACCATTGTGAGTTACCAATATCCAAACTTTATGTTTCTCAATGCTAGATCTAAGGTTTACGCGTGTTTAGCCATGGTTTAAGAGTTAGAGTGTTAGGACTCCATAAGGTTGGCAACTTTATGGGTCCTTAGGGTCCCTTGGTGTTTGTATGTTATGGATCTGAGTTTTGGAGGATATTTGAATTCATACTCGGGAAATTACCTCCTTTATCTTTATAAATGACCTAGTTTTAGCTCAAGTCTTGTATTAGACATACAAAACCTTAAAGCATCGATTTTTATGATCCTAGGAGTATTAGGAAGCCTCCTGGAAAAGATGACCCGATGGCTTAGCGGATTAAGAGGTTTTTGGATCAAAATGGATTACAAGCGAATCTCAAGACGTGAGGAAGATGCATGTCATGTCATGAGGACTGTAAGACTTGGTTATTTTGTCCTATAGTGGCTCAAGACGTGAGCCATAGATGGTCACGTTGTGAGGGTCTGCTGATTGTTGAATTTTATTGACCATTGACTTTGACCAAGGTTGATTTTAGGTCAAACTTAAGGATATTGGGCTATTGGTTAGGATTATATCAGGTTCTGGTGTTAGTGGATTCACAAGAGCAAGAAGTGCTAAAATAGGGATCTAATCGGAGTGCTCCGAGTTCTTCGATTCAGGTGAGTTTTGGCTCATGGTGCCCGTGGGTCGAAGGCACCAATGTCATCCCAATAGTTTTGGTTATTTGATAGTAGAGGCATGCCTTAGGGACTATATGTAGTCATGTAGGATAGACTGAGGAGTATTGATCTAGGCTTTCTTACCTGTTCATCATTTTGTTGTGGCTCGAGAGTTGGATCACTTGTTCGGGTGACTATCTCATATCTGAGTATATACGGTTAGGCATTCCTTGGATTGTTGGTATATAGTATGTTGCTATGCTTTAAGGATATGTTAGATCTATATCTTGGTATATAAGATGTTGTTATGTTGTAGTGATACGTTGGATCAGTATTTTGGTATATTGGATGTTGTTATGATGTAGTGATCTGTTAGATTTATATCCTGGCATATAGAATGTCGATATGCTATAGTGATCTATTAGATCTATAACCTGGTATATAGGATGTTGCTATACAGTAGTGAGCAGATCTGTTTGTGTTAATTGTACTTGTTGGTTATTATCTAGTGGAGTACCATAGGGATTGTATTTGGTCATGTAGGATATTCTGAGAACTCATGATACAAGCTTTCTTGCCTATTCCTCGTTTGGTTGTGGCTCTAAAGTAGGATCATCTGTTCGGGGTGCTATCTCACCTTTGGTCATTTATGGTTACACATTTCATAAAGGATAGCTGGTAGCGGGACAGTGTGCAGTGCCATGACTAGTAGGCGATAATGAGTTGTGTGATTTTCGTTTGCCTGTATTATGTGCCTACTTGATCCCTGATTGTTTATATGTTGACATATGGTCGTTGTAGGTTGAGGAGGTACTGCTTTTTGCTGTCAGTCAACATATCGGGACATTCCAACCGAAGGGTTGTGGGCTGGGGTATTCCAACCGAAAGGTTATGGGCCAGGGGTAACGCAACCAGGAGGTTATGGACCCGTTATATAATTGATTATATGTTTGTGTGTGGTATTTTGGGAGAAACTGACTAATATTTGTGCTTACTTAGTTATCTATGTTTTGCAGGTTTTATCAGTGGTCGTAGGAAGGCGAAGGCGGGATTGTACGCACTCATCAGTAGCCTTGGGGATTCCGCCTTTTCTATGGTACTCTGATTTTTAATGATTGTAATTTGGAATACACAGTTTTCTTAATAATGGTTTTATTAATTGGGAAGTTTTACCTTAATAAAAATTAAAATTTTGGTTGTGAAAAATGGAACGTTACAATATATATATATATATATATATATATATATATATATATATGTGTGTGTGTGTGTGTGTGTGTGTGTATAGTAAGCAATATCGTTGTATTAAACTACTTTGATCTACGACTATAGAATGTCATGACGATCACTAGGAGCGAAAGAGTCGTCAATAACGAAGGAGGTCCAACACCTCAGAACGCCGAAGCATTTGTTGTTCAAATCCCGATAAACGAAGCTAGAGCAATGATGCAAGAAATACTCTTTCAACAGAGACGTACGTTTAGGGAGTTCGTGGCTCAAGATCTTGCTAAGGCTATAGGAGGAGCACCTGTAGTCAACGAAGCAGTAGTCATTGAACAAGTTAATAATGGATAGATTCCCTCTTACCCAACGACGGTCCAAGAAGTAAGTGATGACTCGGAAAGTCATCAAGGACCACTCCATCCTCCATAAGACTCAGAGATCCGAAGAAATAAAGAGCCAATAGGCATTTGGAAGTATAAGGATTTTACGACTTGCAAGCCAACATCCTTAAAAAAAAGTGGATCCAATTGGAATCATGGATTGGATATCAGAGATGGACACAACTTTAATAACATAAGTTTGCTCGGGGAAGCTATAAACCACTTATGAAGTGAGACGGTTCAAAGGCACATTGCTTCGTTGGTGGAACACGTTGGGGAAGATTGTGAGCCCCAATATACCACTGCAGCTGACATGGGATGTACTCTTGACCCACTTTAAGAGGAAGTTATGTTCAACTGAGAGCATGCTGGAATTGAAGAATCAAATCCTGGATTTGAATAAGGGAATCATGATGCTAGACGAATACACTAATGCTTTCACTAGTAAAATTGAGCTCTCCCCGTGACTTGTTCCAGATGAACTGACCAAGATTGATTTATATGCAAAGGGATTTCCATGGGAGTACACTGTACCGGTGAAGCAGGCACCTACTTTTGAGGCGATCATCTAGGTTGCAAAATTTATGGAAGGTACGATGAAGAAGAGAGTTGCCAACAAGACTGAGGTCAGCGAAAAGAAAAATGTTTAGGGAAGAAACAACATTAATAGGAAGAAGAAGTTCTCAAAGTCAAGAAACAAAACTGGAACCAACTAGGAAGGGAAGTGGTGCGACCAGTGCAAAGAAGAAGCATTTCAACGACTATGCCATCTGCTTCAAGTGCAAGAAGCCCATGTATATTTCTACAAATTGCCTAGTCAAAGGAAAATTTTGTTTCAATTGTGGATAGGAGGGCACCATGAAGCTAAAATGCCTAAAGGTTGAGAAACAAATCCTATGGATCATGCCACCAAAGCCGAAGGGTCGAAAAAACGAGAACCGGATCCGGAACCGCCTAAGGCGATTCCCGTTCCAAAACCGGCAGTTCCAAGACGGTTCTGGTTCCAAAAGCGGATACCCGGTTCCGATGCTCATCCCTAGGTGAATGAGGACTATATAAATTTAGAAAGCATGGTAAGGTTTTATTTGTGTTTTAATTATTATTATTTTTTTATCCAAATTTGGATTAAAAATATTAAATCAACAAATAAGGATGGATAAATCCTTTTATATTGCTCAAAGACCAACCATATAAGAAATTTAAACCATTGGTACCATACTGTAATGAAAAAAAATAAAGACTAAATTTGAAAATCTGTGAAACTAAAAGTACTAGTCATATATTTAATATTTCTTTATTTATAAAATAATATTCTTTATAATATTTTATGAAGGCATTACAACATAGTTTTCTTAAAAAGTGATAATTTTATAAATATAATAACTTTAAACAGTTAATGTTTTTTTTATTTAGAAAAATAAAATATATAAAAAAACGGTGTTATTCAAAATTTATATGAATAATAGCTGGACGCTCTACTATTTGGAATCCAGTTTTTCACCCTCTAAAAAGAAAAGGGTCCACCCATGAGCCCATGACAAAATGTTTGTGAATTAGTTGGAACTTGGAAGTGTGCCACCCTCCAAAGGTTAATAAATGCGTATTGTACTTAAGAAAAATGAATAAGAATTGGTTTAATAGAGCAAACCGGCAAAATTTAACACGACACGAAACCGACATAAAATAAACGGGTTTAACTAAGATATTTCAACCCGTTTAAATAAACGGGTTGACACGACACGACACGAAAATTAAATGCGTAAGGTTAGAGTTGAAAATTTCAACTCGAATATGAGTCGAACATGACCCATTTATTTATATGCAAGTTTTTTGAATTATTTAAATAATCTAGAAAGATACAAAACCAAAACCATAAGTAAAAGAAAACAATCAAATTAAATTCTTTTGTAATGTTGAAATGACTTAGCCGTTTAGATCAAAACTTTATTTCAGTTTTTCCATTCTCTCCCAAACTACCCAGTCTCTTTCACCACTCTCAAATCCTCATGACCTTGTCACCCGCCTCCCCAACTTCCACTCTTTTAATTTTGTCATCTAAATTTGCTATGACTTCATCTATTCTGCCTCCAAACTATTAGTTTTTCTTTTCCGCCTACCCAACTCCTACACTTTCAACATGCTCAATCTTTTAACATCACATGACATGACATATTTCAAGGTATAGCCCTAACCGGAAACTCGACACGAAATTAAACGGGTTGACACGACACGATACGTTAATTAAATGGGTCAGGTTAAGGTCAAACACTTTCAACCCGTTTATTGTTTCGACACGACCCGATACGACATAATTGCCACCTTTAGAGCAAACAAACATTATAACATTACTTAAAAATACAATAGATGTGTATAAAACTCTGTTTATGATTTGAGTGTTGTTTGTTTTTAAAAAGGTAAAATATTTGTAATAAACGAATTATATTTGCAGACATCTATTGATGAAGAATTAGACCAAACATTTGTATTATGTAAAAAAATGTTTGTTTTACAACGTTTGTATACCGTTAAAATAAACTAACATATAAATAATTTGATTTTTTATTAAAAAAGTTTTTCAACACTGATACTTATTTAAATAATTCTAATTTTACAACATTAAAATTTAATCATACAACCACAATAACATTTTTTTTTAAATTATTCATTTCATATAATTTGAAACCACTTATTAGGTTGTTGGTATTAAGTAAAGCAATGGTTTTAATTTTCCCAAAATTAATATACTTATTCTTTTTTGGTAAACTCATATATAATGTTTTATTACATTTACAAACATTGTAGGATAAATAAAAGTTTAATCCGCGCGTTGTCATCAAATAACTGATTATGTTTGTGATATTCTTTATTAGGATCGTAACATAATAATAGTATATTATTATATATAAAAAAATATTTTAAATATATCCGTCAACAATATATAAAAATTAACCATCATTAATTATATATAAAAATTTTGATTTCATTTATTATATAAAAGATCTCTACGAAAAATGTCTCATGTCTATATATTTGGTCTATATCTTTGTACATTTTTAAGTTAATTCAAAACTACTTCGTTAAGTCTTTATTTTATTTTAAACCATTATTTAGGATTTTTTTAGTTTATGATATTTTAGAGGGTGTTTAGCTAAACTAAATTACAATGATAAACAATTTTTAACTTATAGTTTATTAGTTAATAACGGTGTCAAAAAAGAGTTTTTAAGAAAATGTTTCGATTAGATTATTCGGTGTAGAAACGATAGGGATGACAATTGTTGACATAACACGACAAAAATACACGACATGAAACGAAATTGGGACGAAACTGAAATTCGAATTCGTGTTTAAGTTAAGTGTAAAAACACGATGTCGTGTCGTGTTCGTATTTAAAATTCGACACGAAATTGACACGATTTAACATTTATTTGTCGTGTTTGTCATTTTTCGTGTTATGTATGATTAAATACTAATTAAATAAACTAGTTTTTTTTATTATGTTATCTTTGTCGTGTCGTGTTTGTCGTTTTTTAATTGTTTTGTTTTCGTGTTAGTTAAAAACACATGAAATCGTGTCGTGTTGTGTTACATATTACCTTGTCGTGTCGTGTCGTGTCGTGTCATGTCATGTCAGACAAAAATACGAAACGATGACCCAATTTGTCACCACTAAGAAACGCTATAGATTGATAAGTCTTTTTATTGTTTGTTAAAAAGACTAGAAAAAAAGACTTCCTAGAGATGCTGAACATTTTATAAGTTATAAAGAGTTTTGATATGTTAGTTGTTAGTAACCTATCAAAAATGACTTATCTCTGGTTTTCACACCGCTATAAGTTATTCTTAAAAAAAACATTGTATACAAACATTAATTTTAATTTATACCCGTGTGAAACCAATAATAAATTAAGTAACTCTTTTTTTTAAGATTACCCAAACAACCTCTTAGTGTATTTTACATTTTACATCGCACTAATTTTTTTTTAGAGTTATGTTAGATCCATATATGGTTTAAAATAAATATTTATTTCGAAGAATATAATCTCAACAATACTATTTGTGATGTTTCATATTCTAATTCTTTTTCTCCTTTTTTTCTAAAAAAATGATATCTTAATGTTCTTCTTAGATTAATAAATAAGAATAAATTATATTATATATTATATTATGTCTATTGAGTATCGTTGATAACTTGTCTTGATATAGAAAAATAAAACCGACACTCACAAGTACAAACATTATCGGTTTTAGCGCATTAAAAAAATAACCTCGAAATAAAACGAAATGTATGAAATAATTCACAATCACACTAATGTTTTTGTTAATGCGTGACAATGAAGATTTTTCACAAAAAATCAAATAATTTTAAAACATTTCTAGAAAGAGTTTTGATAGGTTAGATGTAAAAATCTATGATAATACTAACTTTACAGCCTTTAAAGAAAAAAGCCTAATCAGACGATTTTTTTTAACCGGTTGATTAGTAGATAAAAGTAATTATTATTAAATTAACAAAATTTATAATCATCCAGATTAAAACATAAAACTTTCGGTCGAAAATACAAAAACTGTATCAAATCTATATCATATCCTACTATATTATAAATGAAACATTTTTTTCTTTCACCACATTCATTTGAAACTCTCATTCATTTTTTTTTCACCACATTCATTTAAAACTTCCATTACTTTTCAATTTTTTTCTAATAATGATTATAAGTTGGTTAATAAGATTAAATAAATATCAAACTTAAAGTGTAATCATATATAAACTAAATTTCAATATTAAAAGAATATATATTTACTTCTCCTTATAAAGTTATGTTTTTAACTTTTTACATATTATACTTAATTTATTAGTTTTAATATATTGTTGGATGTAAACCATTATCATTTTAAAACTACAACTTTTGAACAATTTATATATAATATTTAAATTATAAACTTAAATATAACATTATAGGACCAACTTAAATATAAATTTTAGTTTAACTTAAACAACCCAAATAATATTTTGTATATAATCAAAAATTATAAAATGTAGTGTCTTTCTAATAATGATTATAATTTGGTTAATAAGGTTAAATAAATAGCAACCCTAAAGTGTAATCATAAATAAACTATATTTCAACATTAAAATAATATATTTATTTCTACTTATAAAGTTATGTCTTTAACTTTTAACATATTATACTTAATTTATTAGATTTAATATGCTGTTGTATGTAAACCATTATCAATTTAAGGCTATAACTTTGGAACAGTTTGGACAAAATACTTAAACTGTTAATTTAAATATAACATTACAGTGTCAACTTAAATATACCAAGCACCACATTGATTTGAAACTCTCATACATTTTTCTTTTCACCACGTTCATTTGAAACTCTTATGACTTTTCAATTTCTTTCTAATAATGATTACAAGTTGATTAATAAGATTAAATAAATATCAAACCTAAAGTGTAATAATATATAAACTAAATTTCAATATTAAAAGAATATATTTACTTCTACTTATATAGTTATGTTTTTTTTTTTTTTTTTTTTTTTTTTTTTTTTTAACTTTTTACATATTATATTTCATTTATTAGTTTTAATATATTGTTAGATGTAAACCATTATCATTTTAAAGCTCCAACTTTTGAACAATTTGTGTAAAATATTTAAATTATAAATTTAAATATAACATTATAGGACCAGCTTAAATATAAGTTTTAGTTTAACTTAAACAGCCCAAATAATATTTTATAAATAGTTAACGTGTCTTTCTAATAATGATTATAATTTGGATAATAAGGTTAAATAAGTATCAAACCTAAAGTGTAATCATAAAAAAAAAAAAATTAATATTAAAAGAATATCTTTACTTCTACTTATAAAGTTATGTCTTTAACTTTTAACATATTATACTTAATTTATTAGATTTAATATGTTGTTGTATGTAAACTATTATCAATTTAAAGCTACAACTTTTGAACAGTTTGGACAAAATACTTAAACTATTAATTTAAAAATAACATTATAATGTGAACTTAAATATAAATTTTAGTTCCATTAAAAAAACCCAATGAATATTTTGTGAATAGTTAAAAGTGATAAATTGTAGTGCTAAATGCAAAAACTAAGTTATAATATCAATTTAACTAAAATATTTCCTAAAGATATTTCTATAACGTTAAAAGTGTTCAAATAAGTAGCTTAAAATAACTTACAATAACAATAGTTAAAAATAACTCTATATAAATGATTATATTATTATCTTTAAAATCAAAAAACAATGTCTGATGTTTTAAATAATTATAATGCTAGAAATTAAAAAGTTAAGAAAATAAATTTTAAAAAATTAATTAATAATAACAAAAACTATAAATAACATTAATCCATATATTATATTTAATTTTATTCATGAGTAACTCGCGGGTAGAAGTCATTCAAACGGTTGAGATTACACAGTTATAATAGATATATATATTATCATATAATTCAAAATAATCAATATATTATATCTATTTAGTATACAAATTATTATATCAAATTTAACAACAATGTTATTTTTATATTTAAAAAATCATATATTTGTAAAGATTTCAACGATATAGGTGTTTCTGCGCAACGCGCGAACATTCGTCTAGTATATTTATAAAAGAGACATTTTTATTTGCAACAAATGCATTTGAAACCCATATGACTTTTCAATTTCTTTCTAATAATTATTATATATTGTTAAATAATGATAAATTAATATAAAAACTAAAATCTAATCATAAATTAAGTAAACTACAATATTAAAATATCATATTTTACTTCTACTTATAAAATTATGACTTTAACTTTTTAACATATTGTAGTTTTTTTTTTGAACAACTAAATTTTAGCATATTGTAGTTAACTTATTAGTTTGAATATTTTGTCGTATGTGAGCAATTGTCATTTTAAAGTCATAACTTTTGTATAATTTATGATTTTATGCAAAATAATTAAATTATTAATTCCAATATAATGTTAAACGGTTAACATAAATCAAAATTTCAGTTAAACTTGGAAAAAATTGAAAGACAATTTTATAAATAGTTAAAAGTTACAAATTATAGTGTTAAACCTAAATTGTAATCCTAAATTAACATAAAAACAACTATGAAACTAATTTTTATAATCTTTAAGACTTGTCAAATAATGTTAAACGGTTAACTTAAATCAAAATTTCAGTTAAACTTGGAAAAAATCGAAAGACAATTTTATAAATAGTTAAAAGTTATAAATTATAATGTTATACCTAAATTGTAATCCTAAATTAACATAAAAACAACTATGAAACTAATTTTTATAATCATTAAGAATTGTCAAATAAGTTGCTTAAAAATAACTTACAATAAAAATAGTTAAAAGTAATATTATATAAAAAAATTTTATGTTATCTTCAAAAATAAAAATAATGTTTGTTGTTTTAAATAATTACAATCAAAGAAACTAACAATATAAATCAAATAAATTAAAAAAAAAGTTAAATTTCTAAAACGAAATTAAAATAATTAAGAGTTTCATAATACATTATAGTTTTAAATTACTTATAAAAACAATAGTTAAAAGTAAAATTATATACAAAAATTCCATTGTTAATTTAAAAAAAAACAATCTTTGATGTTTTAAATAGTTACAATGATAGAAGTTAAAAACTAAAGCAAATAAACTTTTTAAAATTAATTAATCATAACAACAATTATAAATATCATTAAATGATATATTATATTTAATTTTATTCATTAGTAACCTACATATAAAGACAATTATGACAATTGAAATTATAGAATTTTAAAGATGTCTATATTATTATATAATTCAAAACAAACAATGGTTATACCAACTTATTTTAAGATTTATTATATATGAGCTAACAACGTTATTAATATATTTAAAAAACATATATTTATAAAGATGTCAAATATATTGTTATTTCTGCACAGTATTCGTTTAATAGAATACTATAACACAATGCAATTATTGTCTTTTAAAAAAAAAGGGGTCAACTTCTTGGTTCATAAATGATTGCATGTCGACAAGATAAATCCATCTTTCATTGTAATATGTTGCAAGCGATAAGATTTTGTTCCTTGTAGTTGGTTCTATTATTTATACGTTTAGTTGATTTTTTTAAAATAGTTTTATTAGATAACTAATAAGATACTAAAAAAATATACATATTGTAAATTAAAGATGGCTAAACTAGGGTACGTAACCAACCAATCCTCTTTAATAAATAAATGTTTTTTTGTCACATGTCATATTCTCCTTCATTTTGACACTTGTCATTTTGTAAAAATTTTAGAAATTTTATCTTCCACTTGTCATTTTTTTGGATTTCCATTTTCTTAAAATAAAATTTCATAAAATTGTAATGAGTTTTATAAGAAAATAAAATCATCCTATTAATTTGGTAATAAATTCTCATAAATATTTCAAATGATTTAATTTATTTTGCAAATTTTCAAAAGATTACATTTTGTTATATAAAGTATTACATTATAAAATATTTCATATTTATATATCAATATTAAATTTTTATTTTTAATAAACTCGTGTAATACACGGGTCTCATACCTAGTTGGTATAAATTAAACACGGATAAACTAAAATTATACATCCAACCAATTCATTTTTAAGTTGTACTTTTCGTTCCTTTTATTAATCAAGAAATATGAATGATAGGCCAACTTATTAAAACATCTCTGCCATTTTAGGTTTAATCGCTCTAAAAATAATATTGTTTTCAAGGTTCCAAATAACCAAAATACTTGTAACAGTGACTACATAAAAAATATCTTTGCACCACAGTTAACTTGACTTTTTCCTGCCAAGAAATTAAATCCGTAAAAGTATTAAGAGTCGAGTAGTCAAAGTACTCACACCACCTAGCAATCAAACTCCAAATACTTGGCAATCGGCAATCGATGAGAATATATGATCGACGATCTTAATAGAAGAATAACATACATGACAAAGAGTTGAGTCAACATCAAGCCCTTTATTAACCATGATTCGTACGTGTAGACACTCGTTTCAACCATAACGTCCAGACCAAAACATTAAGCTTTAGAGCAACCAAAGAGTTCCATCGGCTAAATAGCACCCTCAACGTATTATCAATAATAATAGCCTAATATAGGATACCAAGTAAACACAATCTGCCTTAGTACTCTAAAAAACTCGAAGACTACAAAACAGCTAGAAGATCCGTCCATTGTCCTTCTTTGGCCCCAACTCTCGACAGTTTGCATAGAAAGGATTGCCAAATGCCAATCATTCCTGTATGGCTGGTATTTTACCATTAAAATATTATGCTTGCCAAGGTAACAAAGTCTAGGAAATGTTTGTTTTAAAGGAACATCATCGAGTCAAAAACGGTAAAATCAAAACCTTTATTTCGCAAATGCTTCGAAGCTCGAATCATATTTACCAATAGGCGGTTTTGGATCAACCAAATGTGTGTACTATTTAAATATACATCGTCACCATCAAATGATTTGATGACCCAAACCCACAAAGCATTATTATTTTAAAGAAATTGTTATATCAACTTAAACAATAAAATCCATTTATAAACAAAAATATACAATACCAAAACTATCGTTTGTTTTACTAGTCGTCACGTTCTTCCAACATATCCAATTCACCTTTCTTTATATCACTTGAAAGCAAACGACTTATCAACGATTCTATTACTTGTAAGATCGTTTAAGGGACTTTAAACAATGACATATAATACATACCCAAGCTTTCAAAGACCGACTTTAGAAAAATAAGATAACCAACTATGGATAAAGTTCTAGCCTTTCATTTAAAAAAGCTTATTAGACTTAAGGGAGTGGTTGCGGTTCTACTGCACTTTTGTCACGGTATCAAAGAGGAACACTTCTCCCGGAGTGCGGTTTGGGGCGCGGTTTGGCTGCAGACCGTAAGATCTCGCTGCATCTTCACCCCGCACCCAGTCCTCAGCTACTAAAGGTATCTCCGTGATGCCAATTAGCCACTACCTGAATACCATTACATGTGACGAGGCTCAGATAATCCTTCGAGTAAAGGACTCGTCCCTACCAGACAAGAGCTGTGCAATAAGCCCAAATCCAACACTTTGAGATTATTCAACCCTGATCACATGTGACTTGGCGTATTCACCTAATGGCTAACTCCCATCACTCAGAGTCTCGCAAAGCACAAAGCAAGTAGCATTCAGACAAAAGGAAAATCTACTACATAATCCAATAATACTATTCTATCCCCTACTCAGGAATCTGTACTAGCATGCAACTCATAAAGCTAATAAACATAACAGGCACATAAGGCATCCTCCTAGATCCTTAGTCATAATCTAGCATGTAGTTCTCATAAGTGTATCATATCTAAACAAACATGTATGGGTAATTTGGGAGAACTTACTTGAGCTCGGCTGATTGCATGCACCAGACCATTTTCTTCTTTTTCAAAGTTCTTTTCTTTTTCTCAAAGCTCGTTTTTATGAAAATGATTTTCTTTTGAAAAATTTCATACCAAGCCCTTAGTTTGAGTTCAGACACACCCGAGAGTATGCCTGAATCCCTCAAACCAAGGCTCTGATACCAACTTGTAACATCCCAAAAATATGGTTCAAAAATTTCGTTTTAAAACGTTAATAAAAACCAAAATTCTCAATCATAAACATAAGTCGTTACATCAAATCAGAGTATCATTTCAAAACATATTCTTTTTATCAGAGTAAACATCCCATGCTAAAACTTCTTGGTGTGTGTGCCATGTAGTCATCCCGGGCTCTTCCCTCCGCTACCGGAAGTACCTGAAACCAATACTGAAAACTGTAAGCACGAAGCTTAGTGAGTTTCCCAATCTACCACAAACCATACATAATCACATACTACAAACATTGAGCTTAGCCCGCTACATCCGGCCCGGCCCGGCATCGGACGAATCTGACATTAGGCCCCGCCTGGCATCAAGTCCCGCTCGGTATACAAATATGTTTCTACCAGGCCCCGCCCGCTACACACATACTTAGCTAGTGATGAGATACGGGCCCCCACCCACACCCATCCCCCTACCAGGCACATACAAGTATCACAAAGACAACAAGTATAACTACACATACACTACTGCCTCGGGTACCACCCGACATCGAACCGTTGGCTGGAAAAGATACATACAATCATTCCTCGGACCTCACCCACTATCGGACTAAAATCCAGAACATATAAACAGCATCAAGCAAACCCCATCATCGGATCTAAATCCGTTATACAATAAAATACATAAACGGGCTGGCATTGGTGGCTTAGACCCGTTCCTACAGGAGAAAACTCACCTCACAAGCTGACAGAAGAATCCTGCTAATAACCCCTCGCTGCTAGCTGGAAGATCCTCGAACTACTGATCACTCGACTCCCCAGGCTACCAATACCAAAATAACACTTAGACCAAAATACCTTAAAAAGTCTAACTAGGTCAACCTTGGCCAAAGTCAAAGTCAACGGTCAAAGTCAACGCTCCAAGTTGACCCAACTCGCCGAGTCCAATAACTCAAAATCCTGAGATCGCAATCCAACTCGTCGAGTCAACCCCTGATTCACCGATTTCATTGGCTACTCAAGGTCGCGATTTATCGAGTCAACTCGTCGAGTCAGCCCTCAGACTCACTGAGTCCCAGCATAGCCAAAAACGGGACAATACACTAAGACCCATCAAGTATTTACCTGGACTCGCCGAGTCCCCCAGTCTGATTGGCCATCTTAACAGATTAAGCCCTTACACTTCAGATCCAAACCCCAAACTTCGTCTATATGCTGAAGATGACCTCATGAGGGTAAAGTTTCTAACTTTACCTACTCCTAATGCTTCTTAATGGGTTAATCCAAAACCCTAGCTCCTTAATACATAACTCTAGGTCCAAAATCTCTTATTACTCCAATCCAAGGCATAACAACTAGATCTAGGCCTTATACACCAGAAGGGCACATAAAGTCTCTGGCTTTTCTTCAACGTATGGCCTTTTAAGGCTTAATAGGCCATAATAACTCCTTAAAGCTTGCATGAGGGTTCCAATGGAATAAAGATTGCACCTTTATACCTTAACCAGTCTTAGGGACTCTAGATCTAAAAGGATCTTTGCTTGGAAGATCCTTGTCCCATAGATCAAGCTTCATGGACCAAAACTCTCAAAAAGTGGATATAAACAGATCTAAGAAGATATAAGTCAAGATGAAGACTTGATTACCAGAAAATGATGGAAATGAGATGGTGTTGCTGGATCTACAAGTTCCTCCTTGAACCTTTAATCTTCTTCTTCTTCTAGCCTCCAAGAACACCAAAACACTCAAGAATGGCTCACACACTCACCAAATGATCTAGGGTTTCGTAGGTTAAGTTATGGACAATGGGGGTTGAAAATGGAACCAAGAGGAGGAGAATAAGATGCTTAAATAGGGTGCTAAGTCCCGAATTCAGGGTTTCCTAAACCCTGGCCAACTCACCGAGTCAGTCCTCCGACTCGTCGAGTAGGTCACTTAACCCACAACCCGGAATGCGCTACTACTCGTCGAGTCACCCCACCTACTCGACGAGTCGCCTTCTGATTTTGCGGTTTTCCTTTCCTTTCTAGGTGTTCTGAATTCGGGGTGTTATAGAATGTATATTCAAAGATTTAAAGAGTGTAGTTTTTTTCAACAACGTCCCGATGCCAAAGGTACACCTAGTTTCACTCCATTACAAAAATACACAACCACTCTTTGTAAATTTGCATATGGTATCCATGTTGATGCATTGGGCGAGAGTTTTTAGGATGTCCTCTAGGACCGCATGAGATAGACTCCATTATTTTTGCATATATATATATATATATATATATATATGTGTGTGTGTGTGTGTGTATGTGTGTGTGTGTTATAAAGATTATAAATTAGAACATATACATGTACTTATGATCACTGCTTTGAAACGTACCTCTTTTTAAAAGCGAGTACATTACACTTTTACTTATATACCAAACATACTCGGATTATATAAACTTTATGCAAATCATTATGCCTAGTGTCTTATCCACATATAAGTTAGGATTGAGAGCTATTCACATACCATAGTTAAGGGATTTATAGTGAGACACTATTCATTAGCTATGTCTAAACACTTAGCATACCCACACTATTATAATCGTTAATCCTCGGATCGTGATACGTATGTATAGATCTATACGGGATTGATATCCGCACGTGCAGTTGCTAGCTACAACCTCGACCGATCAATCGAAGCGAGTGATAATTATATACTATCATTACTACGACGTACAATGAAGAGTTGTAGGGGGTACATTCAGTCACATAACTCGCTTATGGGATTCACTTTTACCATTAACTAGAATCTGTCTCTCTCTCTCTCTCTCTCTCTCTCTCACTCTTACTATAAAACTGTGGATTTTGTTTCTCTCAAAACAATTTAAATATGGATTTACTTATGCAAACACATCTTTTGGTTTTCCATGGGTTTCCCATAAGTTAGAGCCTTTAAATAGGGTTCAAAACTGAAGACCTATGGTTTTGATTTACCGCATTTACGCCCTACGTACCATAAAATATGCCATGTGTAGTTTCTTAAACCGTATCCAAAATTCAGCATTTACATCCTGCATAACTTTTAGCTATGCCATGTGTAACAGCTACGCCCTGGATAACATTCCTACGCCATGCGTATGACAAAACCCCCAATTTCCACTTCAACTTCAAACAACCATAACTTCTTCGTTTCAACTCCGTTTTCGGCGTTCTTTATATGCACATAAATTTATTAAAGAGCCTCGTAATCTTATGTAATTAATTATGACTTAAAACGTACTGAACTAAAATCCTTTATTCATGAAAGAATTCTGAAACATCAGTTTTCTCTTTTTACCCTTTGACTCCAAAACACAAACCAAGGGATTAGATCATATAACCTATATTATCCATATCCAATAAGGTATCAACCCTATTCCCTTAAAGCCCAATGCCTGTACCTGATCTATTTAATATCAATAATCTCGAAATAAGAAACTTCTCGAAACAAGATGTTACAAAAACCCTATGTACACACTAGATTTCCCAACCTGGCACACTCAACTTATTTGTATCACTGGTAGTGATATAAAGGTACTTGCACGATGAGAGATTCAAGGAGATGTAGATTGTTAGTCGAAGATAGTGTATGTCCTGTTTATGCTTATGTTTCTTGTAACAATTATAGTATCCCAAAGTTTGTATAATCAATGAAAAACATTTCTTCAGAAATAATTCTACGGAACTAAACTCCACATTTATAAATAAACTCTATTTTAAATAAGCATAAATAAAAAGTTTGATAATGGATGTGAAATTGGGGATGTAACTGTTAGTATCAGAGCATTACTTTAAGCGAACTAGGAATTTTGAGGATTTATTGACTTAAACTGAGAATGCTAAGCAATGATTGTAAGATGAGTGTCTATTATAATTTAGGAAATACACCTGAATTGACGCCAACACTAGCTCAATTTAAGATAAGATGCCTAATTTGCTCTTATGTGTAAAATGGTTTGCATTATAGCATGCATTAGGTTGCCAATCTAAATTGTTGTTATTAGGTTTAAGGTCTGTTGGCGACCTATAGTTAGGAAATTTTATGTGTTTAGGTTTCTAGAAGTTTAATTACGGTATTAGATCTGGAAGATAACTTTTCAGAGTAATAAGGAGGATTACACGTCTAAACCTTCCCTATCTATATTCTTATATCAGTACATTGAATGCCTACTTCGGTGTATAGAGTGCCATGGTGAGGACACGAAGCAGATTGTGAAACGATAATAGAAACTGTCAACCTCAGCTTTGAGGGATTGAACATGTATCTGAATTAGTATCGATAGTTGAACTTGTTACGATGGAGATGATTAGGTCTCTAATAGTCGAACAGAGTAAATAAATGAGACAATTCATCTGAAAAAACGGAAGAGAGCCTATTGTGCCTATCTTGCAGTCGGAGGTTAACAAGGAGCAATATGAGGAAATAAATTACAGTAGGATAGTGAGTCGTATGGAACCTCAAGAGGTTAAGAGAAATAACCCGTAAGTGGAAATTGAAAGGGATGGATGCAAGTACAAAGACTTCATGGCTTCCAAACCGTTGAGTCTATCCAGGAACCCAATACCATTGGAGGTTATGAACTAGAACTATGAGATAGAGATGGTACTTGAGAGTTACGACTACAAGAACCAACATAAGACCGTCTTAGCAGTCAAAACATAAAAAAGGGTGTTCATATGGTGGAAGTTATTGGTTGAATCTATCCCAAAGGGTAAAGCAGAGATGATGTCCTTGGAAAACTTTCTAGAAGAACGGAAGAAGCAACACTACTCTGAACAAGATATTTTGGAGATTCACAATGAATTCCAAAACCCGAAGAAGGGGAGGCTGAGTGTCAATGAATATGCTACAACGTTTATGGAGAAGATGAAGTTGGTTCCTTACCTGGTTTCTACCGAGATTTTCAAGGTGAATAAGTTTTCTAGCGGACTACCAACAAAATTTTGTCCAATGGTTAAACTTGCAATGAGTCTAAATGAAACCATGTAGGCGGTTAGGAACACAGAGACCCATATAAGAGGGATGGGTCTGGAAAAAGCCGAGAACGGAGAGAAAAAGAAGCTAGAGGGATCTTCAAGATCCGATAAGAAGGGAGATTCATGAAGTCTGACCTAGACGACAAGAAGTATGGGGCTATTAGTGAGGCCAAGTGGTGTGAAAAGTGCAAGAAGAAGCACTTTGGAAGATGCAATGGAGAAGTGATATGTTATACGTGTGGAAGGACCGATCAATATTCCAAGGATTGTACGTTCAATGATATGTTATGTTAAAGATGTGGAGACATTGGGTATATTTCAATGGATTGCCCAAAGAAAAACGAAGCAGCAAGGCCGAATGTGTCGACGAAGGCGAAGGCCAGAGCATACCATATAATATTTGATGATGAAACAAGTGGGCAAGAATTCAGAGCTTCTTTTCGGGAGTACTTGAATAAAAGAGGCATATAAGTAGTACTATCCTATATAGTCTATGTAAAAGGCATGATGTATGATAAGTTGGAATAACATTGTAATCATCTAAGAAGCAATATAATTTCCTAAATTACATTATGTGTTACGTTCTATGTGGCTTTCTTTTATTGTAACTCAGTGAACTGCGAGACAATTCATGATATAAGAATGAGGAGGTGTGAAAGGTAGTAGACGCCTATACTATGGGAAGAACATGACTCACACTTGGATAAGGGAAACTAACAGGGTTTTTAAGTCTCTAAGTAGTTGAGCTATTTTCATCATTTCCATCATTAACTTTGTTTTGGTAATGACTACGAATATAAATATTATTCTGACCTTGTGGTCATATCAAATCGAGTCCGACTAATCTACGAAGTAAATTCGACGTAGCGTCTAAATTTAGATTGAAGGGAAAAATAATTAAAGCGATCAATAGAAGTGTCACAATGGAAACAACATGTAGCTAGGAATGCTACCTATTATAATGTAGTTATATCAAATTAGAACATGAATGGAGGTATCTTTCGTGCTAGAATGTGACATAATATTTCGAGAAGTTCTTACTTCAGGATTATGGATAATAAATGGATCAAATGAAGGCCTTGGGCTTCAAGTAATAGGGTTTAAACTCCATTGGATATGGATAATATAGTTATGTGATTCAAGCTTATTGTTTCTGTTTTGGAGTCAAAGGGTAAAATGGGAAAAGCGATTTTTAGAATTCTTCCATAAATTGTGAATTTTATTTTGGTATTTTTTTAGTCAAAAGTAATTAGATAGGATTGTGGAGATCTTCAATACCTTTCCGTGCATATAAAGAACATCGAAAACGAAGTAGTTATGGTTGTTTGAAGTTGATGGGGAGAATTGGGAACTTTTTGGTTATGTTGGGTGTAACTAAAAGTTATGATGGGCATGACTAGTTTTTGATGATATACAATGGACATAAATATGAGTACGCTAGGCGTACTCAACCAGAGTGAAAATCCAAAATTCGAGGTTTTGAGCCATGTTTAAACATCTTAAGTTCCATAAACCTATTCCATTCTCAGCCTCTACCCTCCAAAATGATCCTTTGCTAACCTTAATCTCCATTTGAGAGTTTTTGAGCTATTTGAGTGTTTTGTGTTCATCCTTGAAGGGAGAAGATCATTGGAGTGCTCTTGGAAAGCTCCAAGCATTGTAGATCAGGGATTTACACCAAGCAACCTCCACAAGGTATAAAGTTCTGAACATGATGAATACTTCATTATATCTTGCTAGTTATTGAGTTTTGTGCCTTTTTGGTCCCATAATCTTGGTATATATGAGTTTTCTCTACTCTAGATCAAATGAGTTGTCATTTCATACGTTTCTAGGTGCCATGAGTCATAAAAATGCTATCTTGATTCTTTCCTTTCACCCATGCAAGAGATATGAAGCTTCGAGTTATGTAAGTGCTTAATGGGGAATTGGAAACTTTATGATTTAGATTGTCATTTGGATTCAAATCTGAGCTTTGGAAGAAATATCTTAGGAGAATAAGTGCTTAATGGGAAATTGGATCTAGCTTGAGTATGTTGGGCGTACCTAAATGGTACGCAGCGTGTACAGGGCTAAAGCCACGTACGCCATGCATATAGATGGAGTACGTAGGGCGTATTGAACATAATGTGGGCCCAGACTTTTTTTATAATTTTTGACTTTGACCTTTGACTAGGGTTTTGACCATATTTGAACTAAGGGCATTTTGGGTAATTTGAATAGTAGTTTGAGATTTGGGTCCCTGTTAATTGTATAAGTGACCTGTAGAGGCATCGGTTAGAGCAGTGATCTGTTAAGCTACCGTCAGACTGTGAGGTGAGTTTTCCTCACTGTACTTGTAGGTTGAAGGCACCAATGTCTGCTCACTGGATTATGTATCCTAGTATATTGGATGATGCTATGTTGGTTATATAATAGATTGGTAGATCTGTATGATTAACTATGTTCACTAGATATGTGTTAGACTGGTAGATCTTTATGATTACCTACATTTGGTTGTTATTGATTGTTATTGTATATATCGACATGTTTTGGTTTGTTGGGTTAAGGCGTTCATGCTTTGTGATTAAGGCCAAGATACCTAGGGAGGTACAGATTTATTGAAGGCCTACGAGGCAATCCAGTCAAGCCAAAGGCCTAGAGAGTGAACCTGATAGGCTGTAGGCCATGCGAGGTAGTCCAGTCATGCCGAAGGCTAGTATATGCGCTGAAATCTGTTTGGTTGTGTGTGACATGCAAAGGGAACTCACTAAGATTTGGATTACAATTTGCTTGTTATGGTTTCAGGTAATTTAGATGGTAGGGTCAATGTAAAGGATTAATCACACACATCATTCTGGATTTTATTTGTTTTATGATTTGCGGACATTCTGATTCATGATAGTGACTTTTAAGAACTTGTTTTGTAAAACTTATGGATTTTTGGAATGTTTTTAAAAATGAAAATTTTGCCTTGATTTTTGGGATGCTACAAGATAGTATCAGAGCCCTTGTTTGAGAGAATTAGATGAACATTCGTGTGAATCCAGACTCAAACTAAGGATATGCAAAAGTTTTCAAATTGTTTTCAAAAGTAACCAAGGAAGTATGAGACGTGTAGGATTAACTGGAGTAAGAAAGAATTCCGCAAGATACCCACAATGTTATTTGCTTATGATGATTATCATATAATTGCATGCTAGTTGTAGGCTACAGATGTTTCGTAATTTCATGATAGAATTGCCTGAATTATAATGCCTTATTTCCTTTAAAATTTTGCTGCTCAAATTTTTCTTTCTTGTTGCTTTGTAGGACTCTTACTGGTCTAAATTAACTATTAAATGAATATGTTAATTCACATGCTGCAAAGGTTAAATAATGTTAGAGTGAAAGTTTTGGTCCTATTATGCAGCTCTTGTCTGAGTCCAACCGTTGTATGGTTGAGTCTTTTAATCCTAGGGAGTCTATAGATTTCATGGAGTGCTATTTATAGGGTTTTGAGAGTATCATTATGAGGAGGTAACTTATAAGATTGAAGATGATTCTTGAGGAAAGTATTGATAAGTGTGGAAGGTAGTATTGGGACCATACTACTAGAAGCATAGGATCCATACTCGAATCGAGGAAAGTACCAAGTAGTATAAGAAGCCAGTAGAGGATGATGTACATTTTCTGTTTAGAAGGTAATGTGTGATGGATTAGTGATGACGGTTTGGTCCTGTTTGATAGGATAACAACATCCGATCAAGAAGTGATGCCCGCTGAGATTGGTGCGACCTTAGTGTTACTCGGTGGATTGCCACTGAGGTTTCATAGATATTGCAGGAAGAGTTGCATGGAATCGTGGGTCAGATCATTGGTGGGCTAATTGCCAAGTTTAAGGAGAAAACTACAGCCTTGCAGATTATGAGAGGGACTACTGAGGCGACTACGGGGATAAATATTGATGTGTAAAAGTGTCACACCCCCAGACCAGACGACGAAAACGTCCGAAGGCGGGTGACTTCATTGTGCAGTATCATAACAATTGAATATACATGAAACAGAGCAATCCAAACATCATACATAGAGATAGCAACTTGCATTGTTTACACATTGAAATTATCCTTCGAGTTACACAAAAGAGACATAAGCAGAAAAATTCCAAATTACAGCTAAATAGTCCTGCATCCCCGTCCCTTGTTACCTGCTTACTAGATCCCTGAGAATACAAGTCGTTTTGAAAAGTTTCAAGTAAAAAGTTGGTAAGTTCATAAGCGTTTTTGTATAAAATAGATTTACATTTGTTTAGAACCGTTCTCATTGTACTTTCAGAAAATCCAATATTTTCTATGAAATCGTTTGAAGCCTTGCTCGGAAAATCATGGGTATATGTGTACATGTCGTTATTTTGGTTCATCTTTATAAGGAAAAAGTAGTGTAGTTTGTAAAGGCGAGCTGTGTTCGTGAATAGTTCCTTTGAGTAATAATAGCCAACCGTTTCCAGAAAATCCCATATATTCAAAAAAAGGAAAACAATAGTAAATCTTGTTTTTCTTATCGAGTAAAAGTGAGTGTGTGTTCTAGTTTATCGTTATCGAAATCGTATAAAATCGTTTTCTCTAGAAAATCCTATATTTTCTGCTATAAAACGTTTGTGAGTTCTGTTTCCAACTGAGTGTACTTGCATATGTGTGTGTTAGTTCATCGTTTTCAAAATTGTTTACAAACGCTTTTCCTAGAAAAATCCTATGTTTTTCCTTATTGGTAAAAAAAATTGCAGTATTAAGACTATAATACTTGTTAGGTGAAAGAAATCAACATGGCGATTGTGGACGTTCTATTAAATGAAAAAGGACAGTCAACGCAAAAAATGTGGACCATCACCACCATGTGTAGGACAGTCAACACAACGTGCTAAAATTTATTTATGAGGTTTTCCTTGCATAAATTTCTAGATAACATAACATGTTCTAGTGAGTCGTTATAACTATACTAATATGACCGAGACCTGTTTTGGCGTTTCTCAAGCGCCCAAGATTTGATAAAGATATTTGTCACCGTAGACCGGCCAGTCTAGCTGTAGTGAACAACGAAGGTGCGGGGTGTCAACCACGTATAGATCTATACACAAATTCCCGCTCTCCCTCCAGGAGACTCTTGCTATAACTCCTTACAGGATTTTAGACGTACACTAATATTTTTATGTTAGGTACTTTTGAGATTTGTCTGACTAGAATATTAACAACCTTTTGAGTACTTGTTTGAGATCCATTATTTGTTAGATAAATAACGATATCCGTACTCATTGAATAGACATATCGTTTTCGTTCTGTATCGTTTATTGTGCTTGTTAACTGGGTACTTCGTGTTCGTTCCGTTTCGTTTATTGAAAAATAAGCCAATTCGAATGTTTATCAAAATGACCCAACATTATCGGAATTGGCAAAAATGGTCTTTCCTTTCTATAAGTTGTCGGCTCAGGCCCATATTAGCCAAAAGAAAATTGTCAAGTTATAATTTGTGAATTCATGACTGCAGCTTATGACACGCAGTTTCTGTTTTATGACATATAGAACATTACTTATGTTCCAGAAGGTTTTACGACAGCAGTTTATGACATGCAAATAATTTTATCATGAAAACTCTGTTTTCATATATTTTTCTTGATGAAATTATTTATATTAATTATTTATAAATAATTACAAATAGTTTGTTAATCTAGTAAAAATTCATGTTTATGACATAATATTCCAAGATAACCCTTATATTTATGTTTGGCCAAAAGTTATTCTAAATATTATTATTTTCATAATTTAGTCACTTTCAAAATATGTTGTCCCACAACTTGATTAAACAAATCTTGAAGCAAATCCTTATAGTTGTTGTTATAAAAATTCGTGACTTATACTTGGTAACATACAAGTTCTTGTTTCCAAACACGATTTGTGAGAAGGCATACATACACATTAAACAAATAGATCATGATTTACTAAAGACTTTGACTTGTACTCTCCCCCCAAAACAATAAAACTTAGAAAAAGGTGGGGTATGAAGCTCACCGTGGTTTAGTTTGCTGGGTGATTTGAAGAGGTGTAAGGAGTTTCCAAGTTCCAACACTTGGAAAGTTCTTTGAACTTTAGAAAATCATAAGAAAATTTTATGCGTAAATATAATGAAGTATTAGGAATAAGGTGGAGAATCACTAGTTAAAGAAGATGAACACTTACAAAAATCTGGGAATTTTCTTTGAAGGGATGAAACTTGGAGCTTGAAGGACTTAACATTATTTTTAGGTGTCTTCTGAATGTTAATATGAGAAGTGGGGAAATGGGAGAGTAACTTACGTATCTAAATGGGAAGGATAAAGGGTGACTTGACATTTGCTTGGAGGATTGGCGTACAAGGTTTGGTTCTCTTTGGATAATACATGTTTTACTGAGATTTGCATGGGAAATAAAGGATTTGCATCACATCACAAAGTCAAACCCCCTTATCTACTAAGGATCCCTTTAAAAATATTTGGTATTATTTTATATAAATATGTTTAGAATAACCAATTTTGGCATAAAATAGGGGTTTAAGGGGTTTAAGATATGAAAATTACGAGTTTGGAGGAATTCCCGATGTCAAAATGCCTTAAAATGAAGAAAAAGTCTGAAATGGACAAAAATCCAGAGTGTAGCCTTGTTCCTGCGAGGGTCCGAAGTCAGCTTCTAATTTTTGGAGTGAATTCAGGGATTCCGGAGTCAACAGGCGGGTTCCGAATTCATTTGCCCAAATCCGGAGTGTATCCTCGGATCCGGAGGCACATGCGAGATCCGGAGGTCCAGATCAGTGGTGCGAAGCGGGCAGGGAATTCCAAAGCGGAGCGAAGCGACCCCATCCGGAGCATGCGAGATTGTTCAAAACACCTTGACTTCTTCGGAATGGGGTTGTCCGGATGAGAGGCTTCCCTTAGTCCATCAGAGGGTCCGAAGTAGAGGGGGTTCCGGACCAAGAGAGTCCTTTTGGGTTTTCTCCTTAGGTTTTGAGTTGTATTTGACTGAGGAAGGTACCTAGAGAGATTTGAGATACGTGGAGAGATTTAGAAGAGATTTCACATACATGGAGAGATTTCACATACTTGGAGAGATTTCACATACTTTGAGAGATTTGGGAGAGATTTCACATACTTGTAGAGATTTGGGAGAGATTTCACATACTTGGAGAGATTTGGGAGAGATTTGATATACCTGGAGAAATTTCATATACTTGGAGAGATTTCACATACATTGAGAGATTTGGGAGAGATTTCACATACTTGGAGAGATTTGCATTCTAGCACTACATGGCTCATTAGGAACTCATATTATACACCTAAATGTGTTAGCACAAGTCTCACAGTAGTCCTTGCTTACCTGAGGATGGAATTTCCTAGCCAAAAATGCTTGTTATGATAAAAAGCAACTTAGAAAGAGAACGAGGTCCCATTCAATGATAAGTGAAGAGTTCTAGGCTACTAACATTGGTACTGGAAGTCAGGAGGACTTTGATATCTGTAGGAAGTATAGTGTAACCCATAGATTTACTTGTCACAAGTTCAAATGCTACAAGTGTGGAGATAAAGGGCATGTTGTTCGCGGATGTAAGAAGGATCGGACGTGTTTCCACTATCACTAGTTGAGTCATCTCAAAAATGACTGTCTTACACGGGTAGCGGAGAGAGTGCAAGCCCAGAAACCCACCACCATACTGGAGGTGAAGGTTGAATCGCAAGAAATCAAAAGTATACAATTTCATCCTCATTTTTATATTGAATGGATGTGCTTGTTTAGTCTAGTGCCAAATAGAAAGTTATTCGTATAATTAGCTTGTTAGAACTATTATGTTAGCATATGTAGGTTCTAATGGATCATGGATTTGTCCTCCAGAGACCTTTGTATATCATAAAGTAAGTGGATCGTTCGTGACGGGTTGGAAGTTGTAACGTGGGAAAGCTTCTAACATCTTTAATTAATGTTCATGATTTCCTTACGATCGTTGGTTATTATTCAAAATTGTCACATTCCATTTTGCATATCAAGAGATATGTTTTGAAAGTTTGTGGATGAACCGGTTTTAGGCTTCGACGTGGAATATGTGAGTGTTTTACTTGACGGACCTGTAGCCAGATTGATTTGGATGGTTCCAGCGACGGGTCGAAGGAAGTTGCATTGTAAGTTTGCTGTATTTTTGGTGTTTGAGATTGATGAGATATTTTATGGTGGAAAGGATTCAAGGATTGATCAGAAGCGGGTGCAGGGTGAGTTTCTATCAAATTCCTGCTCTTAGGGTTGTGCATGTAGTCCTTGCATTGGAAGCTTCTAGACAAGATCTCGTTGTAGTTGTTTGTGCCCTCTGGGACAAAAAAATAGAGTTAAGAAGAGCGTGTGTTCCTCATATTGAATCAATCGCTTTCATTAGTAACAATAGAGCTATTGTTAATTTATCAACCTACTTGAGGGTGTAATTGAGGCCCTTTTGCACGGGTTTTGGTTCAGTGGATGTTATTATTTAAGAATTATCGAGTACTATCAGTTGAAGGTGCTATTTGTGCATCGATATTTCTTCAAGTACGGGGCAATGAATATTTTGGAACCATGGTTAGAGTGTACGAGCAATGTTGAATAGTTTTTTGGAAAGGCTTCGGATATACATGGAATCCCATTTCGGCGGGTCGCGTCAGAAAGGTTGGAAAGGAGTTAGTATGATCTCAGTTCTGATAGCATTCAAGAAGTTTGGTTCAATGATTTTAACAACTGTAGGATCTGTTCAATTATTCAATTTGGGAAATTTATTTGTGAAGGTTTCATGGTTGGAATGTTTATTGATATGGATGGTGATCAATTTGGAAAAAAACTTAGGGTCTGGACGTTATGGATCATGGACGTATAATGGGATTCTTGAAGTTGTTAGGAAGTGGATGATTCCAAGTAGGGAGAATGACGTGGGAATATCCAAAATAATTTCAAGTGCGGATTAACTTGGAGTTTGTATCTAAGGGAAAGAGAATAATTGGTTTTTGGGTGTAATCAGGGAATCAATAATTAATGGTTTCGGTAATCTAATTCGGTAACATGAAGTAGAGGTATGGACGCATTTGGGATCCACACCTAGGTTCAAGATGATTGTTGTGTTAGGACCTCTCTACTTGTTCTTGTTTGATGAAGGCTCTATGTTTGAAGCATAACCCGAATGCCTGATAAGGTTTAGCAGGTCGGGGGTTTTAGCTCTTAATGATCTTTAATTATGTACTCTTGTAGATGATTAGCAAGACCATGGGTTGATCCCATACCAGTTATGGAAGTGTTGTAAGACTGTGGGGTAACCGTAGCGTCCATTAGGTTGGTATATTGGTGCAGAAGTGTGGTAAATCAACAACTAGGCCTGTAACATTCTATGGGATGAGCAGGTCGTACCAGAAATGGTTGTGAGACCGTGGTAGGACTGTGTATTGTGGTATGGTAGGGCTCCTTTGGTTTTCTTAAGTATTAAGCGAGACATTGATTGGATTCCTGTAGGTCGATGGGATGATATCCGTATGTCTATATCCCTACCAAACGCCGGTCGAGAATCTTCATGGTTGAGATTGGGATTTGGCAAGAACGGTGAGAAACCGCTAGCTTCTTATATCAATGGTTGGATGGTGTCACGATGTATCGTCAATTTGTAGTAGAATGATTCAAATGGGTAAGACCTGGTAGTTAATTGATTGAGGCTCTTAGCTCGCGGATCATTAGTCTTATTGGTGTGTTTGGGTGATAATGCATTGATTGGGTGTCGGGTGACTCAGTGACCAGCCGGTTTGGATCATGTGGATAATAAGAGTTTGTGGGAGCATTATTTGCGCATCATAATTCTATTGTTGAACGTTTGCATTATGAACTCTTATTTGATGGTTGGTTACCAATGTCTAGTATCAATTCTGAAATCTCGATTCATGATGTTCGTTGTAAATGTCTCGAGTGTTTTGTCAGGTGGGGATACATCTGAGTTGATGAAGGATTTGGATACAACATGAGATTCCCGGATTGACCATCATTATACTTGTGGGAGTAGCAGGTCGGTAATAACTTGTCATAAAGTCGAGAGTGTATATAAGGTTTTTGGGCACAATTTCTCGAATTTGGAATTTGGTGAAATTCACGAGCATGATGATTTGAGTATTCTTTCTGCATGGTTAGGTGATGTTCCTAATCAAGGAACTAGGGGTAAGTATGACGGTTGGATGATCATCCACCCTAGGGTATGGTTTCACAAGTTTAGACTGATAGGTTCCTGATTTCCAGGAATATATTATCAGATTTGATTTGTAGTTGTAGTTCTGAGAGTTCATGGTTAGAGTGGTTTTCTCTAGGAGTGGGGACATGTAGTTACGGAGAGAAGGAAAATTTTAGGGTTGAGCATTTTAAAGTTATTAGGTTGTTGGTTGATAGGTGTGGGTTCCTGAGTGGTCTTTCAAGTTTCTTTATTAGATGCCTTGGTATCAAGATGGTTAGAGGGAGCTTATGGAATATGTTGACTTTATTTCAAAGATCCTAAACAAGACGGATTTTAAAAACGAAATCCAGTTTAAGTGGGGGAGAATTATAACAATTTGTTTCGAGAAGTTCTTATTTCGCAATTATGGACAATAAATGGATCAAATGAATTCCTTGGGCTTCAAGGAATAGGGTTTAGACCCCATTGGATGAGGATAATATTCGTTATATGATCCAAGCTCTTGGTTTGTGTTGTGGAGTCAATGGGTAAAATGGGAAAAACGATGTTTTGGACTTCTTTTGTGAATTAATTATTTTAGTTTTGGTATATTTTGTGTCAAAAGAATTAGATAGGACTGTGAGGCTCTTCAGTACCTTTCAATGCATATAATGAACACTGAAAATGAAGTTGAAACGAAGAAGTTATGGTTGTTTAAAGTTGACTAGGGAATTGGGAACTTTTGCGTTACATTGGGCATAACTAAAAGCTACATTAGGCGTAATGGGTTTTGGTAATTTACGGTGGGCATAAATAAGAGTAGGCTTAAATTGGACATATAATGAAGGACTTATGGTCTGTTTAAGTTTCGAGATTCGACCCGATTCGACAACACATGTCGTAAATAGTAAACTTTTGTTAGATAACTTTTTAGCCTTAGCAATCTAAACCAAAGTCGTAATAGTTGTTAAACCGAGAGCGTACATATACAGAACATCTAAATCTATCTTCATTAGAGAAAGTTACGATTTTTTCTAACATTCAGCGTAGTAGTAGACAACCCGAATATCAAATTTTTTATCAGTTGATTGTTAGCCGAAAAAATCTAAACGAGAGTTGAAGATCTCGTTAATAGGAGTCCAATGATAAGAAGATAGTCGAAAATGGGTGTCGGATGACAAAGTTATGCATTTTATACTGGATTTAGTAGTCTAAGCGTATGTAAAAAAAATAAAGTCAAAATTATCTGACAAAGTGTAAAGGGAAGTTGTAGATCCCGTTTATCTACATGTGGATATAAAGAATTCCAAAAACAAATCTCGTATGAACAATTTATGCAATTTTGAAGTTTGAAATTCGTCGTGCACGTCTATGCCCCGTGCACGACCATCTAGAAGCCACCATGATGCCCCAGCCTATGATCACCACATGTCAGTGCACCTGAGGAGCCACATCGACCCTGTGCACAATGTGCATGGCCCTTGCACGGCGCTCATGGTCAATGATTAGTCTATAAATAGAGTCCTTGAGTTCATTCTCCACACTTATCCAAATCAACTCTCTCTCTCTCTCTCTCTCTCTCTCAATTTGGTCCAAATTTCTCCTTAATAGTTAGGATATTATGGAAAGTTTAGAAGCCCTTAGGAGCCCAATATCTAGTAGCTATCAGCCAAGAGTTTCGTCGTTGAAATTTCCAGACATTGGTGTAGGGAATCTCTGTAAGTTAGATTACACTCTATTTTATTCTAGTGTAATTTATGTTTAAAATTCATAGTCATTTTATGAATTTATAAATAAGATTCGTTAGTAGTTCCAATGTCATATTAATGATGGATCTACTTACGGGGATGATGTTTAGGATGGATTAGTGAAGTGTTTAAAGTGGGATTTCCAAACAATATACTTTGTATGCCAAATGGACCTTACCTACAATATGATGTTACCTAGTTATCCCTTATCAGCTATAGATCAGTAGACTTTGGAATTAATGATGGATGTAGTCTATCTTTATTCATAAGGAATATTAGCCTAAGACTTAGTGTTAATCGAACCTAGGTGACATCAAAGGGAAAAGCGAAGTGCTAAAGCAAAGCGTTGTCCGAGTTTCGAGTCATCAGTTTAGCAAGTGAGTGCATAGTTAAGTTTATCTTACACATAGATATATAGTATTTAAAATAATTACATGCTATATGTGCCTATTATCTGTGTTCCTGATATCTATGTTAGATGAATAATATATACGTGTTTTATTTGATTTTAAGTTGTATATGTATTTTATTACCTATAAATATATTTGGTAAAGATGGGTAGATGTAAGATGATATAAATGATGAGATGTGAAAGATGATATAGATTTTGAGAGGTAAAAGATGATATAGATGATGAGAGGCCTTGACTTTAAAGATGATCTAGTCATCTAGCGGAGTATAGATGGCGACCACAGACTATTCTAAATAGTACGGTGAAACGCTAGTAGGCTCGCAACCAATAGGTGTTTTTGAACTAAGTGTTCACCAAGTGTACTCCATCCCTTCCAAGGTTGCCTTATTGACATATAGTGCTAACGAATCCCCTGGGCATTATTGTGTATTCCGAAGATAATCCTTACAATAGGTCCCCATAACTAGATGATTTAGGGATAGAAAGTGAGGATAACGGGAATAAGTAATCAGGTTGAATGTTTTGATGAAAATATATAATTAAAAGAATATAATTAATGTGGTTTGAAAACCCTATGTGCTCACCAGACCTAAGCATGGCCCACTCAGTTTCTATTAATAGAGGTAGTGGCGTGAGAGCACAGGTGTGATGTTATAATGAGAGATTTATGGATGCTTATAGACCAGTAGTTTAGATAAACTTATGCAAGGCCTGTATTTTTATTATCCTATTTTTGGGAAAAATTTCGCAATAGTAATCTTTAAAACTAATACATTCATTTTAAATAAGCATAATAAATCAGTCGTTTTTTTGGCTGTGAAATTGGAGATGTCACAGTTTGTATAAGAGAACAAGTTTAAGTAAACTAGGAATTTGTAGGATTTCTATATTAAAACTTAAAATGCTAAGCGTTGATTGTGAGATGAGTGTCTGCTATTTTTAGGAAGTATGCATGAGTAGACACTAGCACTAGCTTCTTTTAGGAAAGATGCCTAAATTGTTTGTATGTGCTAATTGATTTATGTTATAGCTATCAGATGCATTATACGCTTTAAGATAGTATTATTTTATCGAATCTATGGTCGTTTGCCAACCTGGATTTGGAAATTTTATATGCTCAGGATTTTAAATGTTCAACTATGATATTAGAACTGCCATGTTATTTTCCAGAGTAATAAAGGAAATTATATGTATAAAACCTTACTTATTATATTTCTCATCACTATACATAGAACACGTGCTTTGGTTTACGGAACATCATGGTGGGAATGCATAGCAGATTAGGAAACCCTAATCGAAATCAGCCACCTGAGCCTTGTGTGGTCGAGCATGCACCAGGAGCGATGCATGCGCAAGAGCAACTCACGATGGTAGGAGCCCAAGTAATGATCCAGGATATGGTGGCTCAACAAAGAGAAAAGATGAGGCAGCTAATCCATGAGAATGTTAGAGAGCCTACGACACCTGTTTAGCAACCTGAGTTGAATGTAGAACAATCGAACGAAGGAAATTATAGTAGAACTGTTAGTCGAGTAGAACCCTAAGTGGTTATAAGAAACAACCATGAGGGAGGAAATGAAAGAAATAATGGACATGGTTGCAAGTTCAAGGACTTCATGGGATCAAAGCCACTATTTCTTGTTGGAAGCCCCACCTCGCTGAAAGACATGGATTGGATCTCTGAGATGGAGATGGTGTTTGATAGTTACAACTGTAGCAACAAGTAAAAGAATGCCATTGCGGTCAGACGATTGAAGACGAGGGTATTAAGCTGGTGGAAGTTACTGGATGATACCATGCCCAAAGGACAAGCTAGTAAGATGTCTTAGGAAGACTTTCTAGGGCACTTGAAAAGGCAACACTGCTCTGAGCAGGATCTCCTAGAAATCAACAACGAGTTCCAGAATTTGAAGAAGGAAAAATTGAGTGTCACTAAGTATGCGGCAAGTTTTACGGAATTCTCCAAAGTCAAAAAGTTAGGTAATGGATTACTAGTGGATTATGATCCAATGGTCAAACTAGTAACTACTTTGAAAGTCGCCATCTAGGAAGCTAAGAATGTTGAGACCCTATTAAGAGAGAGAAGGGTCTGGACAGAGACGAGGTAGGAAATGATGTTAGCGTCTCAAGATCTCTAAAAGAGCGATGTTGATAAGAAGTGACGACCAATGACCTTCGACGTTGGAGATTTATTATTGCTTAAAGTCTCGCCATGGAAAGAGAGGAAAGCTAATTTCAATATTTATTGGACCATTCAAAGTTCTTCAGAGAGTTGAGAATGGAGGTTACAAGTTGGAATTGCTAGAAGAACTGGACGGTATTCATAACACTTTCCATGTGTGTTATTTGAGGAAGTTCGCAGGAGAAATCCCCGATATAATTCCACTTTCGGAGATGAGGATTGATGAAGATAAGAGGTTAATCAAAGATCCCAAATCAATTGTTGACCTTAAAACAAAAAGGTTACAACGTCAGATGGTCGATTTAGTGCTTATGGGATGGAAACATTCGAATGAGTTGAACCCCACCTGTGAAAAAGAAAGCGAGATGAAGAATCGCTATCGACATCTATTTGTTGATGCATGATTCTGAGGACAGAATCATCCTAAGGGGGGAGAACTGTAATGCTCGTTTTTCTTGCTAGGCATTTATTAGATGATTAGGGTCAACAATTGTAACTTACATAATATACTAAAGGGAAATTAATTGAGTATTATCTGATTTATATGTGATTTTTTGTAGTATACGTGCTTATGGCAATATAATAAAATAAGAATAAAATACGCATCCAAAATAAAATAATATTTAGGTTAAATACCCTTGACGATAGTTGAAGTAATTTTGAAAAGGATTATAGGGATATAATGAACGCTTAAAACAGACTTATAACGAAGAAGTTATGATATGTTGAAGTTTCACGATTCGACCTGATTTGGTAACACACGTCGTTAATAGTAAATTTCCGTTAGATTAGTTCTTATCCTTAGCAATCTAAACTAAAGTTGTAGTAGTCATTAAACCGAGAGAGTACATATAAAGAACATCCAAATCTAACTTCATTAGTGGAAGTTATGATTTTTTTCTAAGATTCAATGTAAGAGTAGACAACCCAAATATCAAATTTTAGATCGGTTGAATGTTAGCCGAAACAATCTAAACGATATTTGAAAATCTCGTTTATATGACTGCAACGATAAGAAGGCAGTCAAAAACAGATGTCGGGTGACAAATTATACAGGTTTTAGAAGTCTAAGCTTGTGCAAAAAAATAAAATCAAAATTAGTCAATGAAGTCAAAATAAAATTGTAGATCTTGTCGATAGGTACGCGTGGATATAAAGAACGTCAAAACCGGAGCTCATATAAAGAAGTTATGCAATTTTGAAGTTTGAAATTTGTCGCACGCGTCTACTCCCCACGCAAGAGCTTCCAAAAAACTACCACGACACCACAACCGTTGATCGCCACGTGTCAGGGTACCTGAGGAGCCACATCGAACCAGTGTGTGGTATGTATGGCCCTTGCACAACACACATAGTCGATGATTAGCCTATAAATAGAGTTCTTGAGTACATTCTTCTCCACACCTCTCCAAATCAACTCTCTCTCAATTTGATTTGAATTTCTCCTTCGTAGTTAGGATATTTTGGCAAGTTTAGAAACCTCTATGAGCCTGATATCTAGTAGCTATCAACCCGGAGTTTCATAAGTCTAATTTCCAGACTATGGTCTAGAGAATCTCTATAAGCTAAATTACACTCTATTTTATACTAGTGTAATTTATGTTTAAAATTTATAGTCGCTGTTATGAATTTATAAATATGATTCGTCAGTAGTTCCAATTTCATATTACTATTTGATCTACTAATGGGGATGATGTCTAGGTTGTATTAGTTAGGTGTTTAAAGTGGGGTTTCCAAATAGTATACTCTATATACCAAACAGACCCTACCTCAAATATGATCCTACCTGGTTAGCCTGCTTATCAGCTATAGATCAATAAACTTCGAATTAATGATGGATCTAGGCTATCTTTATTCATAAGGAATATTAGCCTAAGACATAGGATTAATTGAACCTAGGTCACGTCAAAGGGAAAGCCAAGTGCTAAAGAAAAGCGTTGTCCGAGTTTCGAGACATCACTTTAGAAAGTGAGTCTATTGCTGCTTTCATCTTGCACATACACATAGATTATTTAAGATAATTACATGCTATATGTGTTTATTACCTGTGTTCCTAATATTTATGTTAGATGAACAATATATACTTGTTTTATTTAATTTTAAACTGTTTATGTATTTTATTACCTATAGATATATTGGGTAAAGATGGGTAGATGTAAGATGATATAAATGATGAGAGGTGAAAGATGATATAGATGTCTAGAGACGAAAGATGATATATATGTCCAGAGATGAAAGATGATATATGTGATGAGAGGACTTGAATTTAAAAATGATATTGTCATCTAACAGAGTATAGATGATGACCACGGATATGCTAGACAGTCCAGTGGAAAGTTCCACTGGCTCGTAACCTATAGGTGTTTTTGAACTAAGTGCTCACCAGGTGTAATCTACCGCCATATGGTTTCCTTATTGATAAATAGCACTAAGGAAACTTCTAAGCATTATGGTCTATCCCAAAGATAATCCTTAGGATAGTTCCCCAAAATGAGATGTAATAGGGACAGAAAGAGAGGATGACGGGGATGGGTAATTGGGGTTGAATGTTTTGATGAAAATATATAATTTGAATAATATAATTAATGTGGGTTGAAAACCCTATGTGCTCACCAGACCCCAATCTCAACCTACTCAGTTTCTTATATTACAGGTAGTGGAACGGGAGCACAATTGCAATGTTATGATGAACGATTTATGGATGCTTATATGCCAGTAGTTTAGATAAACTATTGTAAGGCTGTATTATTTTCGTTTATGCTTATATACTGTACTGAAAATGGCATCCCAACGTTTGCAATATAAATAAATTATATGTCTGAAGAAATTCTTTGATAATATTATTATCATATTTTTGGGACAAATTCTGCAATAATAATCTTTAAAAAGAATACTCTAATTTTAAATAAGCATAAATAAATTAGTCTTTTCTGGCCATGAAATTGCGGATATCACAAAAAGCTCTATACACTGTAGATCTGGGATTTGCACCTCTCATGCAACCTGCAAAAGGTATAAAGTTCTAAGCTAGATGAATACCTCATTATATCTTGCTAGTTCTTGAGTTATGTGCCTTTTTGTTCCCATAATATTGGTATGTATGAGTTTTCCTATGCTAGACCAAATGATTTGTCCTTTCTAATGTTTTTGGGTGCTTTGAGTATTAAAAATGCCATATTGATTATTTCCTTTCACCCATGCAAGAGATATGAGGCTTGGAGTTTTGTAAAAGGTTAGGATTTTGATTTTGGGTACTTTCTAGCCATGCAAAGTCATAAATTTGGAAACTTTATGATTTAGAATATCATTTAGATTTAGATGTGTGCTTTGGAAAAAAGTTCTTAAGAGAACAAGTGCTTAATGGGAAATTAGATCTTACTTGAGTATGTTGGGTATACCTAAGTGGTACGCAACACATATTGGGCTGAAGTCACGTACGTCATACGTACATATGGAGTACGTAAGGCATACTCTACATAATGTGGACCTTGAATTTCTTTGAATTTTTGACTTTGACCTTTGACCAGGGTTTTAACCAAGTTTGACCAAAGGTCATTTTCGATAATTTGAATAGTAGTTTGAGATTTGGGTCCTTGTTAATTGTATACGTGACCTATAGTGGCAACATTTGGAGCTGTGTTCTGTTCAACTATCTTTCACACTATGAGATGATTTTTCCTTACTGTACTTATGGGTCGAAGGATCCAATTCTGACCCATCAGATTATGTATCATAGTATACTGGATGATTTTATGTTGGATATATGATAGACTGGTAGATTTGTATCATTACATGTGTTCAGTGGATATGTGATAGACTGGTAGATCTGTATAACTACCTGTATTTGCTAGTTATTGATTTTTATTTTATATGTCAACATGTTATGGTTTGTTGGGTTGAAGTAGTCTTGCTTTGTGCTGAAGGCAGTGATTCCCAGGGTGGTATGGATAGTCTGAAAGCCTGTGAGGCGATCCCGTCATGTCAAATTCTCAGAGACCGGTCTAGATAGGCTGTAGGCCCTACGAGACAGTTCATCATGCCTGAAGGCTTGTATATGCATGTTGTTATCTATTTGGTTGTATGTGGTATATTGGGGGAACTCACTAAGTTTTGACTTACAGTTTGATTGTTATGGTTTCAGGTACTACAGAGGGTCGGGCAAGGCAAATGCTTGACCGGGCACATTATCCTGGATTGTATTTATTTTATGATTTTGGGATAGTCTGATTCATGATAGTAACTTTTGAGAGCTTGTTTTATAAACCTTACGGATTTTTGGAATGGTTTTAAAAATAAAAAAGAATGCCTTTATTTTTGGGATGCGACATAGTGTCTGACTCAAAGAGACCTAAGTCTAACCATTGCTCCATACGATGAAAGGTCGTTAGAACATGACCCATCAGTCTGTTACGGTAGTAAAAAAAGGATCTTATCTTAGGTTAAATCTCTTCTAGCAGGAGTAGGAGACTCTGATTAAGATCAGATTTAGAATGAAGAGTAGGTGCAAGATTGAGTGCCACCAACAGTCAAGAAGTTCAAGAGTTAGAAACTCATTAAAAAAATACATAAGAGTTACGTTTATTACCTAGGATGGAAAGGTAACGTGTAGAGATATTATACAAGCCCTATTTTATTGATGATTATGGGACGTTATCATCCTAAGGGGAAGATAATTGTAACACACGTAGATTCGGGCTAACCAATTAAGATATAATAAGCGTTAAAAACAAGTTCTTGATAGAATATTATTTAGGATAAATAATGTTAACAAAACTCATAGTATATGTGACAGGGATTCTATATATATAAAAAAAACGTTGAACTCTGACTTTGTATGAGGAAGTTATGCTTCTTCGAAGTTCCACAATTAAATCAGCACGACTCTATGTATCATAAAAACTGAATTTTTGATAAAATGCTTTTTAGCCTAATTGATCTAAACAAAGTTCATAGTAGTTGTTAAAATTAGAGTGTGTATATAGAGAATGACCAAATTTGACCTCGTGAGAGGAAGTTATGATTTTCAAAGTTTCGACGCAGCAGTGCGGACACAGAAATCGAATTTCAAATATGTTGATTGTTATCCGAAAAAATCTAAACGAGAGTTGAATATCTTGTTACTAAGAGTCCAAAGATATAAGGACAGTTGAAAACGGACACCAGATGAGAGAGTTATGCGTTTTATACAGGCTTTAATTGTCTTAGCCTATTTAAAATAAATAAAGTCAAAATTAATCGGCGAAGTCTAAATGAAAGTTGTAGATCCCATCGATAGCGACGTATGGATATAAATAATGTCAAAAACAAAGCTCGTATTATGAAGTTATGCAATTTTTAAAATTTGAAAATACGTATGTGTGTGCGCGCGACACGCATGTTGTTCTAGAAATCAGCCACGTAGCCCTTGCCATTACATGCCATGTGTCCGCTAGCCAATGGAGCCAAATAACCAGGCATGGCATGCTTTTCAAAAGTCCTATAAATAAGCTACATTCCATATAAGTTCCTCACTACTAACCAGTACAACTCTTTCTCTTGAGTTTTGCTATGCCGTAGCCCCATTTTCCCTTAGTTTTAGAGTATTCCGGCGAAGACCTGAAGTCCATGAGTGCTCGGTAAGTAGTAGCTATCAAGTAGAACCTCTTCCAGCCCAATTTCCAGACTTTTTTCAGGAAAACCTTTATAAGTTAAGTTACACTCTTTTTCTTTCAGTGTAACTTATATTTATATTCTCAAGTCGTTATTATGAACCAATAAATAAGATTTATCAGTAATTTCAAATCGATATATTGATTAATCTACTTACGGGGATGATATCTATGTCGGATTTAGTGAGGTGTTTAAAGTGGAATTTCCATACCTCCGTTATGATCCTACCTAATTTCTCCTTACTTGATAGATCTCAATACAGACATTGACATTACTAAGCAATCTAGACTATCATTAGTTGCCAGGAATATGAGACTAAGACTTGGTAATATGAAACTAGGTCATATTAGAGGAAAAGCTAAAGTACCAAGGCGAAGCTCTACCGAAATTCTGAGGCATCCACTATTCTCAAGTGAGTGCATTGTTACATTCATCTTACACATAAATCTGAATATTTAGCTAATTGAATGTTATATGTGCTTATGTGCAAAGATGATCTACATTAGTTGAAATGTAATAAAGATAATTTTTTTACAATATATGTCGTATATATATTTTATAAATATAATACATTCAGGAACGAAAGGTAAAGATAAGATGTCATAGTATAATGATAGATGTAGGTAATGATAGGGTGTTGAGCATAGAAATTATACTACTGTAATAACGAGATAGGAATGGTATTAGTGTACCAACGATGCAGTCATCTAACAGATTATAAGTGACAATTGCCAGGCTGTTTGATGACAGTCTCGTGGAACAAAGGTAAGTTTATAACATGTAGGTGATGGACTTCTTGTCCATTTGATGTACTCTACCTTGGTGACATGCTTTGGAGAGAAATCCCTATAACAGTACTGTCACCAATGATGATTAAGATGATTCAATAGGACAATCCCTAGGAATAAAATTATTAAGAAAACCTACTGACACGTATTGCGGAGAAATTCCTGTAACAGTACTGTCAACAATGATGACTATTGTGACTGTTAGGATAGATCCTTAGGGAAGAATAAAAGAACAAAACAAAGATAGGCAATCGGGTTAACTGTTTGATAATTAAACATATTAACTATATTATTGTAGGCTGAAACCCCTATGTACTTACCAGCTTTTCCAACCTAAACCACTCAGCTTCTTTGTATCACAGGTAGCGGAAGGTTTGTATCGATGGGAGACACTTCAAGTATAATAAACAAGAATAAACTAAACTAAGCAAATAAAGAACACAAAAAGTAAAGCACACGAAGAATTCACCAAATTGTCTTTCAACAAGAAAGGGGTTTGTTTTCACTAAGAAAACAAGTTGTTACAAAGATAGTCACCAAGACGTTCACATTAGGTTTCACCTAATGTTGAATATATACTAAACTATACAAGTTTATCCCTTTACAAAAAATAACTATCTACACGCTCACACTAAAAAGGCTTGAGGCGCTGACGCTGATCTAGATGTTGGCGTTGGCGCTGGCAGTCAACGTATAGTTTGTTCGACTTATCAAATCATAAGGTGTAACCTTACAATCTCCCCTTATTTGATTATGTCAAAACTAATTTTCTTCTTTAGAGTAGTCATCAAAAGAACCATTGTAGAACTTGTCAGCTTCTTTTAGGATTTCAGGCTTTACCCATCTATTATTGACAGTTTTTACCCGGATTTTGAAAAATCTTGCAACTCTCACCCAAAAGTCGAAAATTTTCACAAACCGGAAATTTTTTCGAGGCTTTTTCGTGATTGTTTTTCCATGTAAGATTTTCAAGGTTTAATTTTTTGGCACACATCAAAGGGGAGTATTGTGAAGCTCATTCCTCGGGCGCTTCTCACCCTTAATGGGTTTTATAATCTTTTTTTTATTATAAAACAGGGAGAATAATGGGTATTCGAAGTGGGTTTTCGGGTATTCATTTGTGGATTTGAAGAGCAGAGTTAAATCGAGGGGGAGTTTGGTCTTGATCGCACTAGCTCGTTGAATATTAAATTCGGGCACTAAATCCTAACTTTGAGGGGGAGAATGTTAGGGTGCAAAGTCATGCTTGGATGTATTTTGTGCTTTACCCACTTGTATTGTGTGATGAGTTATCTTTCCTATAAATAGGAAGTGAGTGACACTCATTTATGTAAGAGAACCATTTGGAGTGTTAGAAAAGAGAGAGAATATATACAAGACCCACTTTGTATATTCTTTCTAGACCTAATATGAGCTAAAACAGTTTTATTTACATGATGTGTTCTTGAGTGTACACGATGATTCACCAGGTCTTTTCATATTCCGCACATGCCATCATAATCAACACCACTACAAATTTATCAACTTTAAGTTCTTCTAGTCTTTTACTAAGCTCTAGAGAGATCAGCACACAATATCCTCTTTCCTGTTTCATATCACTAAGTCTTTCAATACGATTATGAGACAAATGCTCAGTGGGTGTAGCGGGAAGATCATTAGTGCGTTGAAACCACATGTGACTTTGACTGTCAAGATAGAAAATGACATGTTATGGTTCTCGAATGAACATGTACTAAACTGGTTCAACACCCACTGGTAGTTTGTTGTTGATATAGTGGGTTCCATATGGAAGGAGAAACTTAGTATTCTTGGACCTTTTGGGAGCGCATGAGCTTCCTCAGGTGGATGGTTTAGAAGGACCAACTGATGGCGTAAGATTCAACTTCTTGACTTTGGTGAGCAGCCGCTGAATTGCTAATTTCACCTCTTGAGCATGAATATGCTCATGTTTGTTAATAATTTATTGAATTTTTATCCTAGATCAAGAAACCCTTCATAGTCATCAGTCTCTAACTGATCACCAACGTCTGAGATAGGCTGATCATCAGTGCCTGGAACTTTGCTTCCTTGTCAAACAATAACAATAATTTCCTTTTGATAGTCAGCTTCAACCCTTCAAACTTCAGACATCTCTAACTGAGATGGAGTTGATGCGGTCACCACCATTTGCATTTGCCGATCAAGACTCTGTTGACTATTCTCCCCCTTTTGGATAGCATCAGATTGGGGAGGAGAGCAATGAGGTGGTGAAGGAGTACGAGGAGGATGTGGTGGACGAGGATTTGATGATGGAGGTGTAGGTGGAGGAGGATTATCACCTAGAGAGTTTGGCGTGGTATGATCAAGACCATGTCATCATCATCACCCAATGTCATAATGTATTTCATGTCAGCCACATCTTTTTCAACTCTAGTCTTCCTTTCTCCCAATAGCTTAGTTATCTGCACTAGTAGAAAAATTTGAGAAAGCATAGTTGTTTCAAAATTGGAGTTGGATTCCTCATGAAAAAAAAACAGCATCTGAATAGGTGTTGGCATAGGAGGAATAGTCTTAGCTAGAGGAGAAGGAGATGCTAATCTTGGAGAAATCACATTTTAGATCAGTGGCTCAGTAGTTTCAACTAGAGGTGGGGTTGATCCACGTTGTAAAACATCATCTGTAGAGGGAGTGGATGTAGAAGTGGATGAGAATCGAATGTGCTTGTTTAACCTTGGAGGAGAGTTTACTCCCTGAACATGGTCTTCTCTCTTATCGGTGGCTAGTTCATCTTCTTCATCATCACCGTCTTCTTCTTTATCAATCTCTTTTTCATTATTAGCACCTTGTTCATCATCATCATCATCATCATCATCATCATCATCATCATCATCATCGTCGTCATCCTCTTATTCTGATTCGGTGCATTCAACAACATAGGGGTTTCCAATCCATTTTTTCATTCTCTAGGTGATATGCAAATCATCTTCAGAAGGAGCAACATTGATGATCTTTGAGGAGAGCATGGGAATTGTAATGATGGTCCCATGATTTTCAGTATAGCCTGCCTCACGAGTCATAATCAGTCCAAGCCAATGGATATAAGGAACATACACTGCCTTCTTGTTCCCATTAATACAATCAATCACCAGATCAATAAATTATTGATCAAAATGAAATATTTTGCTGCAGAAAATGGAAAAAAAATTCTCTACTCAAATAGATTCAGTTGATCCGAGCTCCTAGTTTTGTTTCCAAGGTTTTTGCCAATAATCCTTGTTAAGTACTCCCACCCTACACCAAAGCATTGACGAAGAGTGTATTTGTGTGGATCATGAGAGGTGCCCTGAAGAGAAAAGTTATACCCTAATCTTTCATGAACGGGCTTGCATTTTTATTTCGAAGGAGTTTCAGAATAATTTTCTAATCGAGGAAGACGAAGAGTAGTTCTATAAGATTCCACATCAATAGTTTCCCTATTTTGAGCATCTCCACTGGCTCCGGTAGTGGTTTGATAATAAGAATCAACAAAGCATGAATAGTAGAACTCAAATACCTTTTTACGATAGAATGGCTATGGGAAGTCGCAGAAAGCATATCAAAGATGGCATCTTTTGACATAGTCGACGAAGTGTTCGATTCCTGAGTTCATGAACTATTTGGGATGTCATGAGAGAACACCACATTATTTGCTTGTATGATGATGGGAGAATCAGGGGCATGAGGGCCTTTGAAGACATATGCATTAGGGGAAAACTCGTACAGTGGCTTTGATATGATGAGAGCTTGAGGAAGATGTGATGGGTTTTGAGCATTCTAACACTTCCTAAGTGTACATGCAACCCTAATAACCTTGGATCTATGTTTGTCTAATTATCATGCTAAGTTGAATTCCAAGGCTATATTCCTATCTAGCATACATGGGGAACAATTTTAACTTGAATAATAGATAGAATTACTTACCTTGTTGTTGCTTGTGTTCCTTGAAACCTTGTGAGCCTAGCACCCCAAGTGTGATGCCTCAAATGCTTCACACAACACCAAATGCTCTTGGAAAAACTTATGAGAGAACACACACTCCTTGAAATCGGCCAAGCCCTCTAGTTTCTTATGTCTAGCCGATTTTGGTGGAGAATATGATTCTTATATAGTGTTGACACATCTAGGGTTACACCATGTAAACCCTAATGTGTCATGACTCTTCATTTCCATGACCCATGGGTTTGTAACTCCCATGGAGCATCCAATGGGTAGAACCCAACTTGATAATCCATGGAGCCTCTTAGCCCACTATACAAGATATGGATGATTTACATAATCAACCCATATATTTAATTAGTTCTCTTTTGACCACTTAATTAATTCTAAATTAATTATTGATCAAACTAATCAAATAATATTATTAATATATTAGAACTTATAATATATTAATAATCTCAAAGTGTTATTTCTCTCATTTAGTCTATCCAATTGCATGGTGCCATGCAACCCAAATGGACCATGCCGGGTCGGGTCAAGTACATACCAGAAATAGTTATGGACTTAGACATCTTATCCAACAGTCTCCCACTTGGATAAGTCTAATAACTATTACTGCAAGTATGACTTCAGGAACCGATCGACAATCGTAGCTCTTTTCAAGGTTTCTCGGAACTGAGAAGATGATGGTACGCCATTTAAGATAAGTGATCATATAATCCTCTGTTCTAGATATCAGCCTGACAAATACATGGAACACTGTCTTGCTTATTGTCCAGCACTTGTTTCCCGATTTCCGATTTGTTTGACATAGAACTTAATTGAACACATCAACTTAGTTCTGACCGGGCCCGGTACATGGGTCAAAACAAAATCATCGAGGGGCCCAGATATCAGCTTCTAATCCAAGAAGGAACAGATAAACTTCGACTCATATGTTTGTTCTACCACTCATTGGATTACACACAAGAGTATGATTTATAACATCGAGTTACCAATGCGTTTTTTCGCACAATCAATGCATAACCAACTTGTAAGTAACAAATCATATCTCTAGGTTTGAAGACTAATACGATATTACCGTCTCACGATCACTCGAGATAGAATTCCATGAAGTGATTCCAGTGAGCGTGGGTTGAGTCCAATGCTCAGAGCTTATGAGCACTCATGATTGCTGTAGCCTTGTCCAAGACCTCTACAACCAAACATGACAGTCTTGATTCATACCTACTTCCAACATATGACTGACTGTGGAGGTTTGAATAATATGTTATACCAAAACAAAATTATTCTGGAAGTCAAAACATGCAAACGAAATATAGTAAACGATCGACAAGAGATAGTAACACCTTACTCATAAATAAAACATTTTTATTCATCATCAAATGTCAATTACACTTTACAAATTTCGAGGTTATCTAACTACTAAATCTAATATCATCCTTCAGCCCTATGCTCCGAGCATGCTGAAGATGCTTAACCCGAGTCAGTCCCTTTGTGAGGGGATCTGCCGGATTCTCATCTGAAGATACCCTCTTTGCCACGAGGAGTCCTTCTTTGATCCGATGTCTGATGAAATGGTATTTTCTGTCGATGTGTCTGGATCTCCCGTGATCCCTTGGTTCCTTGGCTAAAGCAACATCACTTTCACTATCACATAAAATTTCCATTGGCTCTTTAATAGCTGGTAATGAAGTTCTTCAGCCACATCGCCTCCTTTGCTACCTCGCTAGCTGCAATATACTCTGATTCACAAGTAGAATCTACCACTGTCTCTTGCTTGGAACTCTTCCAAGAAATTGCTCCTTCATTCAGGGTAAAGACCCAGCCCGACTGAGAGCGGAAATTATCCCTATCAGTCTGAAAGCTAGCATCACTATACCCTACTACTCTCAAGTCATCACTCCCACCGAGGGTAAGGACCCAATCCTTAGTCCTCCGTAGGTACTTGAGGATATTCTTTACTGCAGTCCAGTGTGCCTTGCCAGGGTGCGCCTGATACCTGCTAACCATACTCAGGGCAAAGGCTACATCGGGTCGAGTACACGTCATAGCATACATGATCGATCCTACAGCCGAAGCATAAGGTGTTCGACTCATTTCTGCTATCTCAGCCTCAGTGCTAGGGCTTTGTGTCTTACTCAATCTGGTGTTACTCTGGATGGGTAACTCTCCTTTCTTGGAATCTTGCATGCTGAATCTCTTCAGCACCTTATCCAAATACGTACTCTGACTAAGTCCAATTAGTCTTTTACTCCGATCTCTCAAGATTCTTATCCCTAGAATATAGGCAGCTTCACCAAGGTCCTTCATAGCGAAACACTTCCCAAGCCAGGACTTTACTTCCTGCAAGGTTGGAATGTTGTTTCCTATGAGTAGTATGTCATCCACATACAATACCAAAAAGCTAACTATACTCCCACTAGCCTTGACATACACACAAGATTCATCTTCACTCCTAGTAAAGCCAAATTCCTTGACCTTCTCATCAAAGCAAAGATTCCATCTGCAAGGTGCTTGCTTTAAACCATAGATGGATTTCTCAAGCTTACACACTCTATTAGGGAACTTGCTGCTGACAAAACCTTCTGGCTGACTCATGTAAACATCTTCAGCCAACTTTCCATTAAGGAAAGCGGTTTTGACATCCATCTGCCATATTTCATAGTCATGAAATGCAGCTATGGCTAACAGAACCCGAATAGACTTAATCTTGGCTACCGGAGAAAAGGTCTCATCATAGTCCACTCCAGGAATTTGAGAGAAGCCCTTTGCAACCAGTCTAGCCTTATAAGTGTGTACGTTACCATCCATGTCGGTCTTCTTCTTGAAGACCCATTTGCACCCTACTGTCTTACGACCTGGTACATTTTCAACCAAGTTCCAAACTTGATTGTCATACATGGATTGTATCTCGCTATCCATAGCCTCTTTCCATTTAGCAGACTCGGGGCCTGCCATGGCTTCCTCATAGCTGTTAGGGTCATCTTGACTTACTAGTGTCCCATCACTAATAAGTGTCTCACCTTCTGCAGTAATATGGAATCCATAGTAATGCTCAGGTGCACTCCTAACTCTCGTGGAACGCCTCAGAGGTACAGGTTTGTCATTTGGCTAAACAGGAGTTTCCTCCTCAAGTTGAGGGCTAGAGTTTGAAGTTCCTTCACCACTTGATTCTTGAATTTCTTCAAGATCAATTTGCCTCCCACTGTCTCCTTGGCTTATAAACTCTCTTTCTTGAAAGACTCCTCTTCTTGCTACAAAGACCACATTGTCACTAGGTCTGTAGAAGAGGTAACCAAAGGATTGTTGTGGGTAACCGATGAAAATACACCTCTCGCTTCGAGGTTCGAGCTTATCATGAGTCTCGTGTCTCACGAAAGCCTCGCAACCCCAAATCTTGATGTGGTCTAGTTTAGGTACTTTACCAGTCCACATCTCGTGAGGAGTTTTGGCAACTTTCTTTGTAGGGACTAGATTAAGGATATGGGCGGCAGTCTCTAAGGCATACCCCCAGAATAAGATTGGTAGCGAAGCTCGACTCATCATGGAACGAACCATATCTAACAAGGTTCGATTACGCCTCTCAGCCACACCATTCAAATGTGGTGTCCTGGGAGGTGTCAATTGTGAGACAATCCGACATTCCCTAAGATAGTCGAGGAACTCTGAACTAAGATACTCACCTCCTCGATCGGATCGAAGCATCTTAATGTTCCTGCCCAATTGATTCTCGATTTCCTGTTTAAATTCCTTAAGCCTCTCGAAAGTCTCTGACTTACGCTTGATCAAGTAGACATATCCATATCTACTGTAATCATCAGTAAAAGTCAAATAATAACGATTAGCATCCCTTGTGGCATGTTTGAATGGTCCACACACATCCGTGTGTATGAGGTCCAACAAACCTTCACCCCTTTCACACGAGCCTGTGAAGGGTGACTTTGTCATTTTTCCAAGTAAGCATGATTCGCAACTATCATCTGACTTAAGGTCAAACGACTCCAAGACTCCATCCTTTTGGAGTTGGCCTATGCGTTTCTTGCTTATATGTCCAAGGCGACAATGCCATAATGATGCTTTATCCAAGTTATTATTATTAGTAGAATCAATACACAAAACATTATTTCCTAAGTTATCTACAACAGACACAGCTTCATACACACCATCACAAGGTAATGCTCTAAAATAAAAAACATTATTAAAGAAAGCATCAATAGAACCAACTTCATTATTAAATGAAAAGGTAAACCCTTGTTTGTACAAAGCATGAAAGGAAATAATATTTCTTGCCATTCCTGGCGAGTAACAACATTTATTCAAATCTAAACTAAACCCACTACTTAGCGATAAAGTATAAACTCCAATCTTGGTAACAGGTGAAGCTTTCCTATTCCCCATGATCAAGTTTATTCTTCCTTGCTCCACATCCTCACTTCTTCTTAGTCCCTGCAAGTCACAACAAATATGAATATCACACCCGGTATCAAGGACCCAAGAATTAGAATGGGGTGAGTTATTAGAAATGATAGTGTAAATACCTGCATGGTTGGGTTTGACTTTCCCATCCTTCACATCCTGCTGGTACTTTGGGCAGTTCCGCTTCCAATGAGCCTTTTCATGGCAATAGAAGCATTCAGCCTCTTTTGGGTCAGAAGAAGGAGTAATGAAACCATTCTTGGTTCCACTCGAGGAAGAGCCATCAAGGGTCCGAGCCTTGGTACCCTTCGAAGATCTCTTTCTCTTCCTCCCTCGACTTTTCCCGATTGCCAAAACCGGAGTTGAGTTTGGAGTAGGAGTGATAGCAACCGACTTCCCCTTAAGACCTGATTCTGCGGTCTTGAGAAGTCCCTGAAGTTTGCTGAGGGTGACTTCTTCCTTGTTCATGTGATATGTCATGTGGAATTGATTATAGCACGATGGTAAGGAGTGCAAAATGATATCTATTGCAAGATCCTCCGGGAAGTTCACATTAAGCTTCAGCAAACGATCCACATACCTTTGCATTTTCTGCATGTGGCTCGTGACGGATTCCCCGTCCTTCATCATGGTTGTTATCATGGAGCAGATGATTTCATACCTCTCTTGCCTTGCACTTTGATGGTATCTTTCCATCAAATCTTGGTGCATTTCATAAGGGTAGAAATCCTCATAAGACTTTTGGAGTTCCGCTGTCATCGTGGCCATCATGATGCAAGCCACTTTCGTAGCATCCCTTTCATGTGCCCGAAAGTCAGCGATCTCCTGAGGAGTTGCAGTGGTCTCATCAATCTCCTTAAGCTCCTTGTCAAGGACATATTCTTTGTCCTCGTAGCGGGTAATCATTCTGATGTTTCTGATCCACTCATTAAAGTTGGATCCATCAAAGGTGACTTTCCCACACAAGTTCATAAGGGTAAAGGAGCCATTAGGATTAGAGCCAGAAGCATTGTTGAAAGACATCTGAAGAAAAGAGAACAAGATTAGTTTAGATATAAGAGAGTCCTTAATAAAACACCCAAATGTAATATTAAGGCTAGGATCCAATCACAATATAATATAACTTAGAAGAGGTATGCCGTAATCTAAGCTATGTCATATTTGAAAGGTAGGTGAATGACGATTCACCAATTTCCACCATGAAAACCGCAATATTTAAGTATTAGGTTTTTTGAATGGTTCATAGAAATTCCTAGATTCTTTGAGATTCAATGAACTTTTCAAAGGCATGTTTCAATCTCGAGTGTGCCCTCCAAGTTTTGTGACTGGGATACCGAGGATCACAAAACGAGGTGTGAAGTAACCATGCAAATCACTTGGTACCCTTAAAGTTTATCACTCAATCGATGTGCCGGTAAACCACACACGCTCCATCGATACTATAATAAACCCTAAGTCACCCTTTACCTACCTTGTTAAGTCCAAATTAGTGTGCCGGTTAACCACACACGCTCCACCAACGACTTAATCAAAGTGTAAAGTGTAATTTCATGGAATAGCACCTTATTCACATTTTTCCTAAAGTAACTAAGATTGGGAATTTAATAAAACATTTAGTTACTTTATAATATTCATCATACTTTGAATGAGAATTTTTAAGTCCTTGTCTTACCCGTTCGGCTAACGACCCTCCACCGGTCAAGCAAGCGGTGGGTGAGAGTGGACACCCATTAAGTCACCATTTTATAAGCAACAACCTTATACCCACCTTATAGACCGGCTTCGTGAATGAGGCGTACTAGCGGTAAGACGACTTTGTTCTTATACATATATATATATATATATATATATATATATATATATATATATATATATAATTATTAAATCATAATAATATAAGTATAAGGGTTGAATTTTAACTTTTAAAATTCTAGGGGTTGGAACTAAAGTTTTAATCTTAACTCTACTTGTTCCAAAACTTGAGGGCAAGTTTTGTAAACTTTCAAAACTTTTCATATCTTGTAACTTATGAGTTTAATAGAGTAATAAAATGAAGACTTTTCATTTTTCTAACTCTTGTGTTCTTTTAATGGTTTTCAATCCAAGAGACTTTTGGTTTTCCATAACTTGAGGACAAGTTATGGACTCCATTAAATAACATTATGATCAAGAATTAATCTACCACATAGGTTACAAATAATTCCTATGATCATCTAAACATCATAAGAACAAGATCATGAACATGAACACTTTCATATACCAAAATCACACTTTAATCTTTGTAATTTTGATAACTAGTTGTAAATGAATTAGAAAAGACATTACACCTTCTAAAACAAGTTTTTCAAGTACCAAAACAATTTAGGGTAATGTTTCTAATCCATTTCCAGCAACTGAAGTCGAAATTCTGCACTCTGTCGACCCTACTCGCCGAGTACATAAACCTACTCGCCGAGTAGGTTGAAGATACAAGTGAACTCGACGAGTCCTCCCCATGGACTCGCCGAGTCCATCAGTCAGACAGCAAGATTTTCGACTTCCTTCAACTTTTAAGCACAAATAACAAACAAACAAGCCTAGGCTCCGATACCACTGATGGGTTTTGAGCATTCTAACACTTCCTAAGTGTACATGCAACCCTAATAACCTTGGATCTATGTTTCTCTAATTATCATGCTAAGTTGAATTCCAAGGCTATATTCCTATCTAGCATACATGGGGAACAATTTTAACTTGAATAATAGATAGAATTACTTACCTTGTTGTTGCTTGTGTTCCTTGAAACCTTGTGAGCCTAGCACCCCAAGTGTGATGCCTCAAATGCTTCACACAACACCAAATGCTCTTGGAAAACCTATGAGAGAACACACACTCCTTGAAATCGGCCAAGCCCTCTAGTTTCTTATGTCTAGCCGATTTTGGTGGAGAATATGATTCTTATATAGTGTTGACACATCTAGGGTTACACCATGTAAACCCTAATGTGTCATGACTCTTCATTTCCATGACCCATGGGTTTGTAACTCCCATGGAGCATCCATGGAGCATCCAATGGGTAGAACCCAACTTGATAATCCATGGAGCCTCTTAGCCCACTATACAAGATATGGATGATTTACATAATCAACCCATATATTTAATTAGTTCTCTTTTGACCACTTAATTAATTCTAAATTAATTATTGATCAAACTAATCAAATAATATTATTAATATATTAGAACTTATAATATATTAATAATCTCAAAGTGTTATTTCTCTCATTTAGTCTATCCAATTGCATGGTGCCATGCAACCCAAATGGACCATGCCGGGTCGGGTCAAGTACATACCAGAAATAGTTATGGACTTAGACATCTTATCCAACAGTCTCCCACTTGGATAAGTCTAATAACTATTACTGCAAGTATGACTTCAGGAACCGATCGGCAATCGTAGCTCTTTTCAAGGTTTCTCGGAACTGAGAAGATGATGGTACGCCATTTAAGATAAGTGATCATATAATCCTCTGTTCTAGATATCAGCCTGACAAATACATGGAACACTGTCTTGCTTATTGTCCAGCACTTGTTTCCCGATTTCCGATTTGTTTGACATAGAACTTAATTGAACACATCAACTTAGTTCTGACCGGGCCCGGTACATGGGTCAAAACAAAATCATCGAGGGGCCCAGATATCAGCTTCTAATCCAAGAAGGAACAGATAAACTTCGACTCATATGTTTGTTCTACCACTCATTGGTGCCATGCAACCCAAATGGACCATGCCGGGTCGGGTCAAGTACATACCAGAAATAGTTATGGACTAAGACATCTTATCCAACAAGATGATGGTTGAGAGAGCCTTTTCGAGAGAGAGCCAATTGCTTGAAGGACTTGTGAGAATACCTAAGAGAGAATTTTTCCAATTAATCCGTAAATTTTCTTCCCTTTTACGTAACCAATGATTAAAGAGATCGGCGTCGTAAAATTCTCACATCCCAAGATATTGATAGATCTTATAATTGCTATCCTAAATTTACCACTGAAATAAGGAAGTTACATCAGTGAGACCTAGCATCAGTGGCAATGGTCATTAGTGGAAGCAATATGAATATCATAGTTGCAGCTTCTAACCCAGTAAGTCTATAATTTCTCTTAATAGTATAGATTTGAACTACCGTTTACTGACATACTATTGTCAGATTTCATCAGTGTGTGGTTTCATACGTTGACTCATTAATAACTATTATTAGAAGAAATATGCAAGACGGGTATGATGCGTGTAATCGATTCCGGTATGAAATGTACCAATCGACAAAGATTTTTCGAATTCTCATTGGCAGATGGCTTCATACATTAAATCGTAAAATTCTAAAGAATAATATGTGGGGAGAATGGACTGACGCATGTGATAAGTTGTGGTGTTTTGGCTTAACCTTCGACACAGATTTTTCAAGCTTTCATCAGTGTATGGTACATTACGCTGAATCATAAAGCTTTGAAAAATAAAATAAGGAGAGAATGGATTGTTTCAGTTATTTACATCATAGAGCTAGTTGCATTCTAGAATCATAGATCTTCCGTCAATTCGAAGTAGCACCATGACATACCTCAGACTAGGAGGTCAAGGACATGAAAAACCCTTTGTCATTTAAGGACGACACAAGTAACTCTTACACTGATGACTATGTAATCAGGGTAATCCATTGGGCTATGGTCACTGTTTCAGTAGAACATGAGACTTGATGCATACGACAAACATGCTTCCAGGGACAGAGTCAGACAATATAGTTAACTAAGAATAGATACCCAAGCCTTTATATACATTTTTTTTATTTGAACCAGGAAATCTCACTTGGAAAGTTTCGACGATCCTAGACAATCTGCGTGTGGGGGTGACTCAATGTCATCTCAACAGATGGTCTCGCTGATGATATACTTATAGAGATTTAGGCACATACAACACCATGGTTTTAGGGACGATTATTTGTCAATAGTTACATATTTGGCTTATGAAATGCAACCATCAACTATTTAAAAAATGGTACAAAATTATATAATAAATAATATAAGAATACAAACAAAAGAGTTAGTCAAACAAGGAAATGTTCTAAAATCAAAATTTTTGTAGTTTTTTCAGAAGCATGATAAAGACTCGATCCATCAAATATTTTGAATTGAACGACCATAAATGTACTTCAATTTTCCACAATATATACCACTAAACATTTTCTATAAAATAGTAAACAAACAAGATCAAATATATCAAACACAAACACAATTCGTAGGAATCAAAGAGAGAATGCCTTTAATCATTGAGGTTTTGCAGATTAATTCCAAACTTCATGTTCACCAAGAACAAGAGAAGAACATGAACTAATCTTTGTAACTTATGAGTTAACAGGATCCAATCTTTGTAACCTTCAACTTATAAGAGTCGCCAAGACAAAAATCGAAGGTTTCACTCGTTGTGATCAGTGAAAGAAGAGAAGGTGGGACTACTGTCTTATTGAATACGCCTTAGGATTTCTGACAGGAATGGTGTTGTAGTGATAGTGTCAATGGAAATTAGATGTGCTATGTTACCTTACTTCACTTCATCCCATTGCAAAAGAAATAGGGTGTTCAAGATGGAAGAGATATGTGCCCAGAAGAACACATTTTGGCACAGTTATCTCCAATTTGGTCTCATCAACACGATGCAACATGTCAATCAACATGAACATCAACGTCAGGGAGAGAGCAATTGGTACTGAAGCAAAGATATATAGTCGACTTCAACTAGTTGTACTGATAAGATACTACACCAAAGGAATGACACATCGATCCTTTCTAAAAGAACAAATTGGTCAGGGTCGTTATCAATAGAAAAGAACATGCATAGACAACATTAGTAGAAAATGTACAATGTATATATCTTTGGTAAAAATAAACGTTAAAAAGAAATTTTGAAAAAAAAAATCATAGAAAATTAAAATTCTAGCAGCTTATGTTCAGAAGTTTTAAAGTAATGAGGCATAAAGTCAAAAACATAAAGTAACATTGGTCAAAAAAGTACAGCCACACCATATAAAAATTGTTTTCCCTGAGTGCATTAAGCACAATTTTGTTCTTATAGTCAAAAATCTCCCCTTCATGGAAATTAAAGAGCACCTTATAACTAGCATCACAAAGTTGACTGATGGATATAACATTGCTTTTTAGACCCCTGACATAGAACACACCCTTCAGCTTGAACGCCATGCACTCAAACATTCCTACACCTATGACAGTTTCTTCATTGTTGTTGCCAAAAACCACAACTGGACATATTTCTCAATAAAACCTGTTAAGAGGGACTTGAGACCGGTCATGTGTCTATAGAACCCGCTATCAAGAAACCAGGTATGTTCTAGATTTTAACTCGACCCTTGGACAGCTTGAGAGATATCAGTGTCACACATGTTGAGATTACCATCAGGGAAATCATTGATAAGAACCATTAGATCTTTGACATTCAACCCCTCATCTTCAAATGTCTCGCTTTCTTCCACCTATACTTCATGATCCTTTTGTTTTTCAATGAAAGGTTTTGGCAGAGGTATGTTCTCCTTCTTTATGTGAGCCAACAAATTCTTGTACAACACTTCATAGTTCTCAGAACTTTGAGCTTCTTTCTTCTCTTCTCAATCCCCGACAAAGTTTTATGGGCTTCCACAATTCAAACAATTACCAGATTTTTTCTTTTCCTAAGTGGATCTTCTCACTGAGCTGCCTCCCTTAAATTGACCCGTTCGAACCCCATTTGATCTGCTTTCTTTATATTGTTTAATAAAAATACAGTGTTGCCAACAAGTTCATTAGTGATTTCTTCACCACTCTCTTCACCCTGGTCTAAGTCATTTGAGTTTTTGATGTGCTTCACTACTTCCTTTCTAGAGACCAAGGCTACAAACTTTTCCTTGTTTGATTCCTTCACGATATCTTTATGAAGAGATTTGGTCTCTTTGTAATTTCATAGATTTCCAAACAAGGAGTTCAGATCCATGGCATTGATCTTTTCACTATTTCTAAGGAAATCAGTGTGATGTTCCTAGCTTTTCCCAAGAGATTCCAAGAACTTCATAACAACTTAGAAGAATGCTTGACAATTCCCAGCATGCGCATATCATAAACGAAACAGTTAAAATTTGTTAAATGTTTGGCTTAAACTTCCCCAATGCCTTCATAGGCCATTGTCGGCATCTCCATCATCTCTTGAGCTGACTGAAAATTATATACAAGATGATACAAATGATAGGAAAGAGTGTTTCCTATCACTGATCTAGCTTTCGCATCAAGACTAATCAGTTTCTTATCACTGATCTAGCTTTCGCATCAAGACTAATCAGTTTCTTGTCATCGTCATCATATCTAGTCTCTGGTTTTTTCTTCAAAGGGCCAATGGGAGCATTGTTGACCATAGGTTGGTACATAGGAACATGAGGGACTTTTTCAACAATTTTAACCATCTCATAGTCCATGGTTTCAAGAACAATCATGGCCTTAGTTTTCCACATAGCGAAGTTGTGCTCATCAAAAGGAGGAATCTTACTGAGGACAAAAGACTTGGGATTGTAGGAAGTCAACATGATAACTTGAGTGTATTAAAAACCTACTCTGATATTAATTAAAGGTTTGTATCGATCGGGTAAACTTCAAGTATAATAACCAACAACAAACTAAACTAAGCAAATAAAGAACAAAAAAAGTTAAGAACACAAAGAGTTCACCAAATTGTCTTTCACTAAGAAATGGGTTTGTTTGCACCAAGAAAACTAGTTGTCACCAAGACGTTCACATTATAGTTTTACCCAAATGTTGAATATATACTAAACAATACAATTTTATCCCTTGATTGAAGGGATTGTATCTAATCTATACTAAGAATCGATCCTCATCACAAAGATATTAGATCTACTATCTATTCTATAAATATGTATATATTTACCTAATATACAAAGATTACATAAAATAACTATCTACATGCTGACACTGGTAAGGCTTGAGGCACCGACGTTGATGTTGATGTTGGCGTTGGCGCCAGAAGTCAGTGTATAAAGTGTTTGAATCATGAGATCATAAGGTGTGACCTTACAGTAGTGATATAAAGATACATGCATGATGAGAGATTCAAGGAGATGTAGACTGTTAGTCTAAGATATTGTAAGGCATGTTTATGCTTATGTTTCTTGTATCAATTATGACATCCTAAAGTTTTTAATATTCAATGAAAAACATTTTTTTGAAATACGCTTACGGGACCAAAATTTTCAATTATAAATAAACTCTATTTTAAATAAGCTCAAATAAAAAGTTTTAAAATGTTCGAGAAATTTGAGATGTCACAGTTTGTCTTATTTTTAGATTACGTTCTCGGTTAGTACTGCGCTAGTAGCAGCCTAGAATCTGGGATGGTTTGTGTGTTTTAGACATGTATGTTTCATTTTGAGATTGGAAAGTGTTGAGAGGGGTGTTGACCGGGTTTCAAAAGTTCGATGGGATGATTGTTGCATGTATATAGGCCCATCGATGTGTTGGTTACGAGTCTTCAGGATCATGGAGGAATGACAATGAGAACGGTGTTGTACCATGAGCTTATCTTTCTAATAGTTAGACGGTGTCACAATATACTATTAATCCGCATGTGTACGACTTGTATGGGTGGGACCCAACATGGTATGTGGTTAAGAGTTTTAAGTCCTACTTCTCTGCTATTTTTGGCATAGTTGGATACTTTAGAGCAATGTGGAAAGGCTAATGGAGGCCCAAGGGCTGACATGTTTTAGGCATGTGTTGGGTAGAATGTTGACTTGGTGGAACGTCATGGTTGTACATCAGTAGTTCCTTACTAAATTTCTTCTTTTGTCAATCCATGGTTGTTTGAGTGAGTCGTGTTGTATGATTTTGGCTACTAGTGATGGAGTACTAGTTTGGGAAATTTTGGATCGTAAGATTCTCTATAGTAACGATGATAGATCTATCAAGTGGTTGTGCGCCTGAACCAGAATGGGAAATTAGTTATGATGAGAGGCTATGTTATGCTCATTGTCATGCTTGTGGGAGTGGTAGAATAATCATTACTTTTCATGAAATCATTTGAGAAGAAAAATCCCTTCTCGGCATGGTTTCCATATAGAAGATTTGTTGAGTAGTTATGGTCAATATGTTTCAGGTGCTCATTTCTTCGTAGACGACTGTCTTCCTAGTTGAATGGATCAGGATTTATGTATGTCAAAAAAGTGATAATCGTGAGTATAGTTTTGGGGGTTGTCAACCGATGGGTTCCTGGTTTTGGGGGTTTGGTCCATGTTTACGGTGTTGGAGTTTTTTATTGGAGTGTTTTTGCTAATAATTTGATGGGGTCGTTTGTGGGAGAGAGGAAATTATAGTGCATTGTGTGAAGACAGTTGGTTGGGTATATTCTAGTTTCACTATTTTCGGTTTCATTTGGTTGTGTAAAGCCTATTGTTGAAGTATCATACTTTTGGTGAGAGGTTTGGGGAATTCTTGGGGATATGCGTAGTAGTTATCTTAAACATTCTAGCCAAGGCGGATTTTGAGAACAAAATCTATTTCAAACTAGGGAGAATTGTAACACCCTAACCTCGATGGCATTTTTTCGTTCTTTAATTGGTGGTATTATAGTCGAATGCAAAGTAGAAAGATGGGTCGAAGTAGGAAGCCATTAATCACATTTGTTGAAAATATGGAATTTAGCGGAGAGACCGTGGGAAATAGGGTTGTTCAAAACTGATATCTGAAAATTTGGATAGTAGATTTTGATATCCAAATCTATAACTGAAATTTCGGATACAAATTCGGATATCCGGAATTCATATCTTTTGGTCACGAAATTTTAATCCATAAAATTAATGTATTATCCTGGTTGAAATCGATAAAAACCCAACGTGTTGCCAAAGTTGAGATCAAATAAACTCACAATTAAGCTACAGAAAACCATTAAACAACCAATATATGAACGTGTTGATAGTCTACAAGCCAAATTAAAACACAATTTAAAAAAATAGTAACATGTTGTCAACTAACCAACTTGGTCTACAAACAACAACATCGATCTTTGTTATAAAGTTAACATTAATTTAAGGGAAAATGACTTAAAAGGGTAAAGAAGTTCACAAAATGTACAAAAAAGACCATGGTTTTCTTTTTAGTATATGAAATACCATTAATGCATATTTTTTGTACACATAATACCAACGAAATACACATGTGTTCAAATGAAACTTTATGGTAACTGGTTACCTCAGGTAAAAAGAAAAATGACTTAAAATGGTAACAAAGTTTCCAAAATGTTCAAAAAATATCATTGTTATTTTAGTACAAAAAATACCATTAAAGTATACCACTTTTGCACAGAATAACAACGAAGTACACATTTTAGTACAAAAAATACCATTGAAGTTTCCATAATGTTCAAAAAAAAAATCATTGTTGTTTTTTCATTGCACCTTATGTTAACTTCGTTGTTTCCAGATTATGTAAAACACGGTAATCATAGATTATTCACCTTCGTACCGGTTCACACCAGTTGTGCACTCTCTTTCATTCCCTTAGTCAATAAATTTGTATCTAAATACAATCATAAAAAACACATAACTATGAATCCAACAATTAGGAAGTAAGTCGTTCAAGCGCTCCAAGATATATGCTTCTCTCTCTACTTTGACTATAAATCTTCATCAAATCAGCCACATGATGCTGAGTGTTCTTGGTTGTTCCTCTCTCACTAGTCCGGAGAATTAAACGTAACTCCTACTATCTGCATCCATATTTAGGAATTCTCATGACATAATGTCACACTTGTTTCTCCTTTGTGCATCTCTTATGTCGCAACACTAATGAAAAATAACCTTGATGTATAGTATGTGTGTGTGTGTGTGTGTATATATATATATATATATATATATATATATATATATTATAAATATATATATTAGGTTTGAGGCATATAATGCGATTAGGAAACAAGAACGTTTAACTAAGGTTATTATCCACTTACTTCTCATGTTACCACAAGAACGATCAAGTAAGGAAATGAAAGAGATTGCACAAGTGTTGTGAACTGATATAGTAAGGAAATGAAAGAGATTGCACAAGTGTTGTAAACTGATATGGCGGTGCACTGTACCGGTGAATGTGTTTTACATAATCCGACAACAACGAAGTTAGCAAAAAAATGTGGTATTTTTTAAACAATTTCGAAATTTCGTTATGTTTTTGTCATTTTTCCGTTTACGTGAATTAACCAGTTAAGATAAGGTTTTATTTGAACAAATGTGTACTTCGTCGGTATTCTGTGTACAAATAATATACTTTAATGATATTTTTTATACTAAAAAACAACAATGGTCTTTTTTGAATATGTTGGAAAGCGGGTAACCTGATAGTTACCTATAATAGTCGGTTCAATAGTACTTTGTGTACAAAAAAACAAAAATGGTATTTTTTTATACATTTTAAGAACTTAGTAACCTTTTTAATTCATTTTCCCTGTGTTTAAATGAACATTGAACTAAATGAACACAACATGTCATTAGCAACAATGATTTAGATCTACGCAAAATAGCAAAAACACTTAGAATTAATAAGATAAAATATAAAAAAATAATAAAAAAACATATATTTCTAACTTATAGTCTTCCAAGTTCACATATTAGCATAGTAAAATAAAATATAAAAAAATCATAATTTCGGATACCGATATCTGAAATATCCGAAAGTATATAAATGACTATACGTATCTGAATATGAAATTTCAGATATCCGAAATTTCAGATAGCGTCAGATTCAGATATCTGATATTTCAGAACGGATTTTTTTGAAAACCCCTAGCGAATCACCTCTTAGGGGTGTGACGCGTCTCCGACCCAGTGTGTAACTAATGCAAAAATTTTCACAAGTCGTTAACCGTTAAAAGTGCCAAAACGCCAAGTATGGTAGAGTTAATATATAATATTTATCAATCTAAACTAAAAATACAAGATTCCGTATTAAGGTATAACAAAAAAATCAGCCAAATCGTCTACAATCTACATAAAATAGTGTGCAAAAAATTATGTTATTTTGAAGAAATAATAATATATTTCAAAAGTACATGTCTTCACGATCCCGAAATATAAGTTCGTAATGATCTGACTCTGTATGAACTAATTATTATTTTTATAAAATATAAAACTCTACCCAAAACAAAAAGTTACAACGTCAAAATATTATGAAGAGAACGGTTGGCTTTTAGCTAAAGTCACCATAAGGAGAATTCTAATACTCCTCAAAATAAAAATTTAGAAACAAAGACTACCAAAAACGAAATTTGTAAGAGAGAAATATGATTTTTATAAAATCATTTAAATGTATAAAAATAAGGGCTAAAAATTAGTTCAGATTTAGCCAATGCAACCTAAAGGAATGTTGCAGTACGCGTTGATAGCTACGCGTGGATATAACGAACGTTAAAAACGGAGCTTGTATGAAGAAGCTACGTAATTTACAAAAACAAAGCTTTTCGATGTGTACGTGCGCACATCAGACACGGCGCGCAAACGTTCTGGAAGTAGGCACTGCGGACTAGGGTTAGTAGGACACATGTTAATAAGAATGGTCCATGTCGATTGAGCATGGCGTGCCCCTATGATCCAGACTATAAAAGACAGCACGAGTCTCTCATTTTCCTCAAAACTATTTCACAAATCAGTTTCGACTGATTTTTTTCTTTTCATGCATATTTCTTTAGGAAATAATTGTTATTATTATATTAAATAGTATTCCCCTCGAACCCTCACAGTCCCAAACCCTTGACCACTTTTCAGCAAGAAGAAAATATCGAATAAGGCACTCTACGATGGTGAGTTTCACGACTCCGTTTTTCTCCAATTTTTTTTTATCAAATATAGGGGGGGGGGGGGGGGGGAGGGGGAATACATGAATAATTATTTCTAATAACTATTATATTGTTATTATCATTGTACTATAAAATTTGATATTTTTATACAATACATTTTATATCACTATTCTGCTCAAATAACATGGTAGATATTATACCCTATCGTTACTATACTAAAACATATGAATAATTATTTCTAACAACTATTATATTGTTATTATCATTGTACTATAAAATTTGATATTTTTATACAACACATTTTATATCACTATTCTGCTCAAATAACATGGTAGATATTGTAACGTCTGTGTTTCTGGGCTTGTCATTAATGTTGATATAATAGTCTAGGTTAAACTTTGTAACCCGTTTTGAAATAATAGAAGTGTATTATTTGAGTATTATGTGTTTTTTGCTTAATTGCTTAATTATGTGGGTTGATTAATTAAGAATAAAAATAAGCGTCAAAATTTAAGTGTAAAATAAACTTGATATCTTTGGTTAATGTTGTAGTAGTTGAAACGAGGATTCCGAATATATATATATATATATATATATATATATATATATATATATATATATATATATATATATATATATATATATATAGAATGCCCAAATCTGACTTCGTATAAGGAAGTTATGATTTATCGAAGTTTCGGCTTAGCGGTATGCAGCCTGAAATACTCGATTTAAGATCGAGCGGTTTTTAGCCAAAGCAATCTAAACGAGGATCGAAGGTCACGTTGTTGGTATCGAAGCGATAAAAAGTTAGGCGAGAACGGACATCAAACGAAGAAGTTATGAATTTATAACGAAGTTTTCTGTCCCGGCCTATTAAAAATAAATAATAAAATAAAGTCAAAATTAGCCGACGGAGTCTAAACGAAAGTTGTAGAGCGTAGTCTCACCTACGCATGGATATAAAGAACGTCGAAAACGGAGTTCGTATGAAGAAGATATGAATTTCCGAAGTTTATTAAATATTTTGTATTTAAATTTAATCTTTAATTCGGATGATTATTCGAAGGAGTCACCGATCTGATCCAAAGTACGCCCCGCGTACCGCGAAGCATGACGACCTTCGCACTCGAGTTCTTCGGATGACGAACGCCATGACGTTTCGGAGCAGTACGCCCCGCGTACTCCGAGGCTCCAGCCTCCTATAAATAGGATGCGAGGGCAGTCGAGTTCTTTTGCTCTTTTCTCTCTTCTCTCTCCCGTTTTGCCTCGGTTTGCATGCCAGAAATACCCCAAAGCCCCGGTATTATTCTTGAGCCCCGAAGCGAGTCCCGAGATCCCGAAGATCCCGAGAAGTGTAGTTCCCGAGCCGAAGCTCTGCCCGCGAGAAGTTCGATTTTTGTAGAGATCTTCCAGATCTGCTGAGGATTACTACTTCTGCAAGCCGTAGTGCTGTCTGACCGTTTTCTGATCAAGTGAGTGTATACTACCTTTCATAAACACGATAATAATACAAGTATGGTTCGAGTGTATTAAGTATATTGTTGTTTATATGTGTGAGTGCGTAGTTACTTTCTTCTAACGCATGATTATGAAGTATTTTATACGAAATACGTGTTATGTGTATAATTTTGTTGTTATATGTGTGAATGTATATTCATTCTCTACCATCTCATAGATCTGAATTGCTTTCTATGAAATACGTGTTATGTGGGTGTGCCTCATCTGTTATGTGGAATATATATTGAATGAAAATGCTATACAGGTTTTTAAACTATGTATAAAAATATATATTTTTATTTACTAATATATTGGGTAGAACATGGGTATATAGTTGGTGTGAAATAAACAGATGAGAGGCCTCGATGTTATTGTTGTTGTTGATCTAGTTATTCACCGGAGTATGGATAACGACCACAGACTCTTTCTAGACAGTCCAGTGGAACGCTAGCAGGTTCATAACCTGTAGGTGTTGTGAACAATGTGTTCACCGATGTACTCTATCCCCCTCATGGTTGCCTTTAGGATATCTATTGTTGAGGAAACCCCTTAGCAGTGATGTCCGTCCCGATGAAAATCCTAGATTAGGTCCCTTGAGATAGATGTTGTTTTAGGGACGTAAAGTGAGGATAACGGGAATGGGTAATCGGGATAGTGATTGGTTGGTGAAATTAAATATAATTAATTTATTGTGGGTTGAAAACCCTATATGCTCACCATGCTCCCAAGCCTGACCCACTCAGTTTTATTTGTATTACAGGAAGTGGCGCGAGGGCATAAGATGGTTGAATCATCAAGTTGTTTTGTTTACAAGTCTGTATATGTATATATTTGTTGAATGACTTGTAATGTTATCGTTTATGCTTTATTGTCTGTATCGGAACATGACATCCCAAGTTTTGATTATATAATGAAAACGCATCTCTTGATGAAATGCTTTGATAAATATTATTTTATCATGTTTTGTTTTGGGAACAAATTCCGCAACACTTTTAAATCAAAAGGATTTACTCTGAAATTATTTTAAAAAGCATAAATGAAAATTGGTCTTTTCTGGCCGAGATTTTGGGGATGTCACAGATATTATACCCTATCGTTACTATACTAAAACCTTTAGGATATAATATTATTTCTATTAGATACTCTTCCCAATTTTCAAAGATAACATTATACCTAGTCGTTACTCTGCCAAAGCGTCATAGATAATATTTACACTACGTCATTGTAATGTTCGATAATATTAGTATATTATGTCGTCACTACACTCGATTCAAACGGATAATAGTAGTATATTATATACCATCGCAACATTCAATTTAAACAGATAATAGTAGTATATTATGACATTGCAAGACTGTAACATCCCGATGATGAGGTATTTTAAGTTTTAACCTTAAGTATGAAAGAGCATTGCATTTTGACCCTTGCATTTGAAATGATTTCAAGAATGGCATATTGTGGGATTTTGGTAATTTTGGATAGGATTAGTACACTGAGCGTACGTTGTGTACATTAGGCGTACTAGGGTAGACCATAGTACGCTGAGCGTACACCAAGAACGTAGGGCTTACGTGGGTAACCTTCAAACCCTAATTTTTAGGGTTTTGTCCATATTTAAGCATCATTATCTCTCATTTCCCATTCCCTCACCAGCCTCCATTTGAGAAAAACGACTCCTAAGCTAATCCTAAGTGAGAAAAGTGCATCTTGAGCTTATCTTTGTGTTTTGTGGCATTCTTGAAGAAGTAGAAGGTGGTGAGAAGAGCTTGGAGCTTGGAAGCAACTTGGATCTGAGATTATCACCTTGCAAGCAACCTCCGGGAGGTAACAAGTTCATAAGTTGATCACTCTACCTTGTAGATCTAGCCATTTCTTCATTTAGGGAACTTTTGGTCCCAAATATGGTGACTCTTGAGCATGACATGATCTTAGCCAAATAAGTCGTCCTTTTAGACCTTATGAGGGGTCTTGAGTCATAAAAATGTGGTCTTGATGTTTAGTTTTTCTCTATGCATGATCTAGAAGGTCTTAAGGCATTAAGTTGTTGGTATTTTGTGTATTAAGCACCTAATGGAGATGTAAGGTCACAAAGTTTGAAACTGTATGACTCTTAGTGGTATTTTAGCCTAGGATCTGAAGTTTGGATGTAAGAGCTTAGTGCATTAAGCTCTTATTGAGAAAAGAATATTATGGGCGTACGTCGTACGTACCTTAGCGTACGCAGTCAAACTCCTGACTCCGATCAAAGCAGGATTACGCCCAACGAAGGAGTTGAGTACGCCCTGCGTACTTAGCTGAGTGGACCAAGCCGACTCCTTGACCCGTTGACTTTGACATTGATTTGTTTTAACCAAGTTTAACTTAAGGGTATTTTGAGCTATTGTTAAGGCTTGGTCTCTATCTGTTGAATAAGTGACCCATGGATCCGGTATTTGGAGCATTATCTTGTTCAGCTATTCGTGAGACTGTGAGGTGAGTTTCCTCACTACTCTTGTGGGTCGAAGGCACCAATTCCGGCCCCATTAGTTATGTATCTTGGTATATAGGATTTTGCTATACAGTAATGATATATAGATCTGCCTGCTATTTTATGGACTGATTATATGATTACCTGCTATTAGATATATATATATATATATATATATATATGTGTGTGTTATTTTTTGTGTGCATGTCGACATGGTATGGTGGGGGTTTATACTGCACCGCTTTGTGTTGTAAGTCAACAGACTGGGGCATTCCAACAGGAAGGTTGAGGGCAGGGGGTAATCCAACAAGGAGGTTGTGGGCCTACTATGTATTGGGCATTCCAACCATAAGGTTCAGGGCCGGGGCATTCCAACCGTAAGGTTGTGTGCCAAGGGTAATCCAATTAGGAGGTTTTGGACATGATATTTGTTTGATTATATGTTTGTGTGGTGGTACTTTGGGGGAACTCACCAAGCTTTGGCTTACAGTTTTGGGTTGCAGTTTCAGGTACTTCTGAGGATCGTGAGAAGTCGCAGGCGTGATCGCACACAACTTCTTGTTTTGTCACTGGATCTTGGAGAAAACCTCCGATTTGAAAGAATACTTTGAAAACAATGACTATTTTGTAAACAACGATGATGAATAGACGATTTTTGAAAATTTTAAATAATTATGATTTTTGAGTGTTTCATACACTCGATTCAAACTTATAACATTAGTATATATTATACCGTTGCAACTTTTGATTCAAATAGATAATATTATGCATGGTCATTACTCTACCAAAGCTTCATAGATAATATTTACACTACATCATCTTTATGTTCGATAATAGTATTATATTATGTTGTCGCTACACTCGATACAAATGAATAATAGTAGTATATTATACGATTGCAACATTCGATTCAAACGGATAATATTAGTATATTATGTTGTCGCTACACTCGATTCAAACGTATAATAGTAGTATATTATACCATTGCAACATTTGATTTAAATAGATAATAATAGTATACTATGTTGTCGCTACACTCAATTCAAACGGATAATAGTAATATATTATGCAGTCACTATACTCGATTCAAATGAATAGTAGTCTATTATGTCGTCACTACACTCGATTAAAACAGATAATAGAAGTCTATTATGTCGTCGCTACACTAGATTCAAACGGATAATAGTAGTCTATTATGATGTCGCTACACTCAATTCAAATGGATAATAGTAGTCTATTATGCCGTCACTACGCTCGATCTAAACGAATAATAAGGTATATTATGCCGACACTATGCCCGATTCAAATGGATAACTAAAGTATGTTATGTCGTCACTCAACTCGAATAAGGGTTATGTCGTCACTCCACCAGTTGGCTTCACTAAGAATATCCATTTAAATATAGTTATATCTTAATTATAATTACACCATAAAACATTGAGATTTCATTTTCAGCATAAGTACACCATGTATAGGTGAAGGTTGGACGGTATCTGATTAACCTACATTGAGTATGAAAGTTTACTCTCAGTCAGTCTACTCTATATATAAGAGTACACTCTTTGCAATAAGTACACACTTAAGACATGGATACGCTAATAGTACATAGGATAAATGTGAATTACAGAAAGCATGGCACCTATAAATAATAGAATACTATTTTCAAATAAAAGAATCAAAATCCTTATACAACTTAACAAACATACATATAGAAAAGGTATTTTCAAAGTATAAATAGCCAAACCTATGAACTCACCAACATTATGTTGACCTTTCGGAACCACATGTATTCCTAGGAAACTAAGAGATTGAAGATTGCACCTCCGGAAGTAGTGGTTGATCGACGAAGCTATCAAAGACTTGTTATCATTATAGTTGTAACTAAGTTTCAAAGCACCTTTTTTATTAGAACTTCTAGTATTTTAGAAATACATTCTGATGTAATATTTTTATCCATAATAGAACTGATATTTATGTTATATATATATATATATATATATATATATATATATATATATATATATATTGTTTTTTACTGTTCAACGTATTTTCAATATTTGTGATCCAACGTTCTAATGTCGCACAAACCAAAGTTTATGTCACATGCCAAGGGTGTGACACAGTAGGTTGGACTTGTTTTTATGATTTTTAAGGCTATTTAAGGTACATTAACTCCAAGGGATTGTCATTTCTCAGCTTCCATTAATGTAGAACGTCCCTTGAGAGAAACTGACTTGTTGAGGTGATTCTGATTTGTTCAACTATTTTTGTTGACGCGATTCCCAATTCCATCTATTTTTGTAGAGGCGATTCTGACTTGTTCATCGGCAACTGATCTAGTTCGTGAAATATATAACATTCTTGATCGTTCCTTTTACTAGTCTTCTCGGCTGGAGTAAAAAAAGATTATATGATCTGCTCCAACTCCTTCTTCTCCTTTAGGATAGGTTCGTTGTTGGTCCCTTTTTGCACTAAAAAACTAGTCAAAGCAACTAACTGTTTACGTACGAAATTTACAGAACAAGGATAAGAAAGTAGGTGGGATAAAAGAAGAGCGAGGTACGGTGAGAAAGCTCACCCCTTCCTTTAGACAATAAAGCCTTCTTTTAGATCCCATCCCCTAGATAAATCAACAGGAAATGCTACAAGCCATTGTTGTTCTTTTAACCCCTACGCTTGCTGATGGCACTACCTTGGATACGCCAACCCAACTAGTAAGGGAGTGAGTCTTCCCAAAGACGCTCTTAAGAAGCGGAGTTTCACTCGAGAAAAAAGGTTTCGACTGAAACCGTTCTCAGACGGAATCGAATGAATTCTAGTTGCATCGGATCTAGAGATCTATTGCCGGTTCCGATAGAAGGAAAGGAGTAAAGTTTAGGCTTTACAAAATAGTTTTTGAACTCGAGGTTGGTAATCAACTGAAGCTGCTCAGTCTTCTAGCATAGCGGAGTGAGATATATCGAAGAATGAACTTAGCCTTCAACCACGGGGTCCTTTAGGAAGTCGATTGCCCATTTGCTTCCACTGACTTATGTCGTGAAGATATCTCCAACCCATCAACGAAATGAAGAGAAGGGCTTTCCTCTTCAATCCTATCCTATGAGCCATCAACAATTTTTATGTTTTGAGATATGGGCATTGAATCTTATGTATACTTTGATCTTGAATATGATTATGGTTTTACGAATAAATGGTTTTACCTTGAATATAATTTTATAAAAATGGATAATTATCTTTAATTAAAAACGAATAATTTATTGTGAAAATGAGACGTGATGAAACGACTATGTGATAATAAAGACTATGTGCTAGTTGTTGCGAAATAAATATAAACATAATTAATAACGAATACATAACGCATAGGAGTAAGCTTAAAATAAATAAACGTTATAAACATAATATTGAGAGAAATGTAATATCATTAACACAATAATATGACTTAGGTCGATAATGATCCATACTTACAAACCTTGGCAAGGTTGATTATTGATACGGATAAGGAAAGATTATTTATAGGGATAACGAAAGAGGATCTATTATTTTAGAAAATACCCCGACACTATGTTGCGGGCTTGAAACAATTTAGTGTGTCAGGAAATTGTAACATGCAAGTTTTATGATCGATGATTTGTTTTTTTTTTAAATTATTGGTTGTTTTCTAATTTTTCTTCTACGCACAATGAGGAAGATGACTCAGCCATGAGGTCGGAAGTTATCAAATGTTGTGGCAAAAGGGCAAAAAAAAGAAAATTTTAGTATTCATAATTAGTCTTAGAAACTAAAAATATCAAAATAGACAAAGAAGTGTGAAAATAGTTTAAAACATAAGAACTTTATTATTTCTAAGCACATTGAGAATTAATAATACATATATAATAGAAAGTTCAACAGCACTTTGTGTAAAAAAAACAACAATGGTCTTTTTTGTGCATTTTATGAACTTTATAGCCTTTTTAATTCATTTCCCTATGTTTAAATTAACATTGAACTAAATGAACATAACATGTCATTAGCAACCATGACTTAGATCTATGCAAAATAGCAAAAACACTTACAATTAATAAGATAAAATATAAAAAAATAATTAAAAAACATATATTTCTAACGTATGGTCTTCCAAGTTCACACATTCAAGTACTAAGATAAAATATAAAATAAAAATCATAATTTCGGATACCGATATCCGAAATATCCGAAAATATATAAACTGACTATCCGTATCTGAATCTGAAATTTCAGATATCCGAAATTTCAAATAGTGTCAGATTCGGATATCTGATATTTCAGAACGAGTTTTTTTGAAAACCCCTTGCGAATCACCTCTTTAGGAAGTTGATTGCCCGTTTGCTTCCACTGACTTATGTCGTGAACATATCTCCAACCCATCAACGAAATGAAGAGAAGGGCTTTCCTATTCGATCCTATCCTATGAGCTATCAACATTTTTTGTGTTTTAAGACTTCCGCATTGAATTGATGTATACTTTGATCTTGAATACGAATAAATGGTTTTACCTTGAATATAATTTTATAAAAATGGGTAATTATCTTTAATTAAAAACGAATAATTTATTGTGAAAAATGAGACGTGATAAAACGACTATGTGATAATAAAGACTATCTACTAGTTGTTGCGAAATAAATATAAACATAACTAATAACGAATACATAATGCATAGGAGTAAGCTTAAAATAAATAAACATTATAAAAATAATATTGAGAGAAATGTAATATCATCAACTCAATAATATGAGTTAGGTCGATAATGATCGATACTTACAATCCTGGGCAAGGTTAATTATTTATATGGATAACGAAATATTATTTATAGGGATAACGAAAGAGGATCTATTATAATTAGAAAATACCAAGGTTGCAGAAATCGCTCGACGGTAGCTCGACGGTGGACTGGGGTCAAGGGATTAATCGGCTAGGCGGGGATTAATCTGGGACCATTAATTATTAAATAATTAATAAATAAAACCTTAATCCTAAGAATATAACATTATATATATTAAAAGGTTACTAAAAATTAATAAATATACCATTATAACATGATACTATGATTACAAAAATCATTTTGATCCTTAATACATCAGATCTAAATAACCAACAATTGCATTTGGATCCAAATCTGCATAAAATGGGGAGAAAAAAGTGTTATGAACAATGGGTTCCAATAGCATCGGGAAGAGATGTGGACCTGCAACCTGTTGTCTACTGCATTTGGAACTTTGTGAATGTTAAGGGAATTCAATAGTAGGAGGCTGTGGATATGTGGGAATTCCATGATCGATGATTTGATCCTGATTATTGTTATATAACACATAAGAGGCGGCGACTGTTGTTGAAGCTTTAGAAGGCGAAGATTGGTTTAGCTTCGAGGATGACGGCTGACGGACTGTGATGACGTGAATGGAAGAAAAAGACGGTGTCGGAGGAGGGATAGATGGTATCGAAGAAGAATATGGCATCGTTTTAGAAGCATCAGTTCATGCTTTCTTTCGTTCCTTCATACTTCAGAGAGAATTTCAAAAAAGAAAAGAAATGAATGTGATGGAGTGAAAAGAACCCTAACAGCAAATCTAACAATTTGAAAGTTTTTCCCTTAATGTGTTTTTTTTTACCGATTAGGGCGCCTAGGCCCGCCTAGAGCCGATAATCTCCGTCTTTGACCGATTTTGACCACGTCCGATAATAGGGTATGATTAGCTATAAACGTAGATGGTGGAGGACCGCCAAGCGCCTAGGCACCGATTAATCGGCCGCCTAGGCCGATATTTGCAACACTGGAAAATACCCCCGACACTATGTTGCGGGCTTGAAACAATTTAGTGTGTCGGGAAATTGTAACATGCAAGTTTTATGATCGATGATTTGTTTTTTTTTTTAATTATTGGTTGTTTTCTAATTTTTCTTCTACACACAATGAGGAAGATGACTCGGCCATGAGGTCAGAAGTTATCAAATGTTGTGGCAAAAGGGCAAAAAAAGAAAATTTTAGTATTCATAATTAATCTTAGAAACTAAAAATGTCAAAATAGACAAAGAAGTGTGACAATAGTTTAAAGCATAAGAACTTTATTATTTCTAAGCGCATTGAGAATTAATAATACATATATAATAGATAGTTCAATAGTACACAAAATTAAAATAACAATATATCTTTATCCGAATTACATAGACAACAAGGGGGTATTTCTTATCCACGGATTACTACACAATATTGCAGATAATAAGATTTTGGTAGCCTTGAAGTCTTCACTTCACTTCGCTTAATAGCTTCTAGAGACTCTAGTGCAAAGTGTCGCTTCAAGTTTCAAAACACAACTTCCGCTTTCATTGCAACAATTTCTTCTATGGTTTGAACACAATTTTTTGGATTTGCCACGACCAGAACACATTTGAAATGAAGTATATAAGGTTGGAATGAAATAAGAAAGTTTGGAATGGGATTGGAGGCTTTGTGCTTCGATAATGGGTTGCGTGGGGCGATTGAGGACATTCTGGTTTGTGGTGGTCGTTTCTTTGGCGATATACAGTGGCAACTTGCTTCCTTGCCCATTCGGTTTGGTGGTTTGGGTTTATACTCAACAGTAGAGGCTACCTTATATACTTTTGTTGCCTCAATGACCCAATCTTGGGTATTGCAAGACCACATCTTACAGGATAGCAACATTCATGGCATGGATTTTGATTATGCTTGTGCCTTAGCCTCTCTTCGTAACAAGCTTCCAAGCATTAACCTTATCAGTTTTACTACTAAGGACACCCCCCTTAAATCCTAGAATGCACTAGCGAATGCCCTTTTTAGTAAAATTGCCCAATATATAGAAGTGCATTTCAACATGACGACTTGGCAGAAAGCAGTTTTCTAGTGTTTACGTACACAACATGCTTGAGATTTTCCTCTAGCTATCCCTATAGACAGGCTTGGCCAACATATGTCTCCTATGGAGTATCTTTCCAACATATGTCCGGTGTGCCACAAGGCATGTTTGGACTTTTTTGGAGAGCATTTAGTTCATTGCAAAGAACTCCCAAGGTTCAAATGCAGGCACAATATGGTTAGAGATGTTTTGTCGACATATTTAAGCATGTCAGGGTTTCCACCAAGAAAGAGACTCCTGTTAATTACCTGATTGACCCAACAGAAGGAAGGTCAACCCTTAGACCGGATGATATTTTGATTATTGGATGGGTTGGAGTGAAAACATGCATGTGTGGACCTTACAGGGGTATCCTCTCTCGTAGGCTTGAAAGTCGGGGGTTTCACGGCGGGATAGACTGCATTAAAAGCTGCCACATGCAAAGTCACCAAACATGAGAAATCGTGCATGGAAAATCAACACGTGTTCATACCATTTGCATTTGATACGTTTGGTTCGTTACGTTGGATGTAATGAAGCTTCTTAGTAAAATACAATAGATTATGCATAAGAATGTTATATACCTTAGATCTATAGATGTAGTCTTGAAGATAATCGACTTTGCCATACAAAAATGCTTAGCGACGTAAGTTGTTACCCGTTTGCCTTCTCATTCGTTGTACGATGATCACTAACATGTATTCTCAATTGGATGATTATAATTTGCAATAATGTTTATAAGACGTGTAATCCAATAGAAAAAAAAATGGACAGTTGGACTGAAATTGAAGAGAATATGTGGTTTTTAAAATGACCGAAAATTGTTTATACAACTTAACAAGATATAAAGCAAATTCGAAAACAACGTTAATACAACTTAACAATTTTTTGAAATTTAGACTCAAAGTACACGTTTAAACAAACTACATGAACAATTTATGTAATTTACTCTAAATAAAATAATGTATGAAACCGTCGGCGATAACGCGTCGTTTTAGCACCGTCGCCTTCTTAGCAGTCTAGTCCTTTTGACGTTGCTATCCTTGATTTCTGTTCCACTAACTCCCATGTGATATCATGACGTCATTAACGCCATGTATAAATCTTATATTTTATTTTATAATAATTTAATGACTAAAAGGTTAAATGAAATAGTAGAAAGCCAAATGCAATATAAATTTAAAATAATTAAACCGCATATAATTGTTAGGTAATATGTCATTTTGACATATTTTGATTTTTATACATATAAATTATTCAGTAATTTAAATAAATAATAAATAATATATTATTACTCAACCCACTTACCCACATAACTCGTTTCCCCCTCGTTTTATCTACACACTTTGTTTATACATACATAACTTAAACATCGATCCATATCGTTACAATGTCTCAAAATCTCCAACTTTTAATAATTGCAAGCTCTCTCCGTATTATCCAGGACAAAAGAAAAATAATTGATCAAATCTAATTATAAACAAATGTTTAATAAAGTATTAAGATACTTTTCACTAGTGAGAAAAATAGAATTAAATAAGTCAAAATAGCGGTGGTGTCGGTGATCTAAAAAATGGACCTAATTCACTTACATTCATTTTTTTCAATTTAATTAATTAAAAAGAAAAAGTATTACATTCTTTTTCTTTTTCTTTTTTATTTCTAATTAGTTTATCTGCTATTTATTCATAGTAAGGAATAAAGTTGGCTCGTGGTCATTTAACACCATGTGATATTCCATTTCTAGGGACATGTTACCAATTATTACTCGTCGTTATACATTAATTAATTCAATTTACAAATTATGTCAAATGTAAACTTTATGTATAATAATTTATTCGAATTATTAGTATGTCAATTTTATTTTGTTTTTGTGATTTGGGTTCTCAATAGCTTGAATTAACATGGTAATATTTAGATGTGTAGAATAGTTAACTATCTCATATATATATATATATATATATATATATATATATATATATATATATATATATATATATATATATATATATATATATATATATATATATATATATATATATATATTTACATAATAGTCCGTTTAATAATTTCTCAATGCTTTATGTCTTGTAATGTCATTTTGGTCAAAAATATTTAAAGTGATTAGACCAATTTAGTGAAAAGGGAGTGATATTTTTGTAGAACAACTTTGGATTCAAGAAATAGAAATGTAGAAGGCAACTTAAGATGTTACGAGAATAACTCTTGATATTAAAGATATCTAACATGAAACCTCGGAAGGTAGACAATCGTTACCTTGCATTACACTTCTTATAAATATGAAGTGATTATAATAGAATTTATCAGTTAAACTATAAGCTAAAGTATAAAAGAATAGTGACATGAATGTGTGTGTGTTTTTTTTTTTACAATATTTGGAAACAAAAAACACACAAATTCACATCACTATTTTTCTATACTTTCGAGGTAAAATTTTATTATGTATGTTTTTTGTTTCTCAATCTTGTTATATATATATATATATATATATATATATATATATATATATATATATATATATATATATATATACGCCCTAAGAGCACGTATAAGAACCATTAATTATTTAAAATATTATAATAATTAAATATAAAATAAATTCTTCATAACTACTTTATTTTACATTTAATTATGGTAATATTTTTTATATATAATGCATTTCACATTTAATTATGACAATATTATATATAATTAAGGTTTCTTATATGTGTCCTTAGGTCACATGAAAGAAAAGTCATATATTGACGCATCGTCGGGCACCGGTGGGCAACAATCCCATGGTACACCCTAACAAAAACTCTTTTTTGGTGGTAGACTAACACTAATCAAATATGTGTTAGGTAACCTACCAAAATACTACTTTTCAATTTTGTAGCACCTATAGGAGTCATCAACACGCTTGAAAAGTTCTAGAGGCAATTTCTGTGGGGTGAGGCTGAAAACAGAAAAAAAAAATATTGGGTGACATGGGAAAAGATTATGGCACCAGAAGAAACAAACAGGAGGTCTTGGCGCAGGTTCCCTGAGGTCTTTTAACATATCCTTGATTGTGAAATGGTGGTAGAGATACAAGAGGGATCCATCATCACTTTGGAGCCATAATATACAAGGTATTCATAACCTTAAAAACAAAACATATAACTATATGACGAACAAATCCATCACTAGGGTTTGGAAGAATATAGCTTGTATCAAGGACGATATGCAGAAGGTCGAAGTTCCAATAGAAAGTGTGATGAAAAAACATGTCAATGATAGGAATATACTTTGTTTTGAATGGATAGATGGTTGGGAGATGAACCCTTAAAAACATATCTCCAAACTTGTACCAATTGGGAAACAAAAAAAAGAAGCTTGGTTATTGAAAGAATCAAAATCAGTGCCATAATTTGGAAATGGAAGACTAGCCCAAATACTATCGAGCAAAAAAGAGAACTAGCAAATATCTCATCAAGAATTGAGATTTATTAACCCACGAACTGATCTAATGAATGGATGTGCAAAATATCCAAAGATGACATGTTGTACATTGATGATATGCGACATAAATTGGATTGGAAGCCACCCGTGACAAATACAAATATGATCATCTGGTTACCAGAAATACCCATTTTAGTCTCGTGCTTCGTTTGGCGGGCAAACAGAGGACATATACCATCAGCAGATGCACTATTGCAAATTGGGGTAAAATTGGAATCCAATATTTTCGGGTACTTTAAAAGGACAGAAGAAACAGTAGAACATGTTTTATTCTCATGTTCGTTTGCAACCAATTTTTAGGAGTGGATACTCAAATGGTGTGGCATAGACAATACTCAATTCATTTCGGTGGCTGATATTATACGTTATGCTGCAAATTGGGACCACTGCCAAAAGAAGAAGAAGACTTTGGTGAGTATCTGTTATTGTGTTGTATAGTTGATTTGGAAAGCATGAAATAATAGATTGTTTAAAAGTTTAATTATCTCTCCAACAAAGATAGAAGATAATGTACAATCCATGGTGTTCCTTTGGCTGGAGCACAGGAGTTCCAAGTATGCATCCAGCTGGATGGATTGGTGAATTAACCCCTTTAGATATGAGGTGTAATTTGTGTATTTATCATCCATGTGAAGTATAAACATATGTAAACACTTTGGTGATTCTCATTTTTCCATTTATCCATTTTTCCATTTTTCCATTTCTCATTTTTCTGATTCTAGTATGAATTTTTAACTTAATAATTTTGAGATTTGAGATTGGGCACGACATGGAGAAGGGATCACCATGACATGGATAATTGCATGAAGCGTGTATTTCATTGAAGGTCACCACGACATGGAAGCATGTGTGTCACGACATGGTGACGATAGTAGAGCTAAAACCTAATTTTTAGGCATAAGGCCATATTTAAAGGAAGTGATCGCTAGGGTTTCCCCCACCCTAGGCCTCCATCATGTCCAAAGGAACCATTGTGAAACCCTATCCTATAATTTGCAAGTTTAAGCTCATTTGGTGATTTTGGTGTTCTTTAAAGGAAAAAGAAGAAGTTCTTAGTGCAAGGTGTTGGATTAGTGTCTAAGTCCATAACTATTTTGGTATGTACTTGACCCGATGGTGCATAGTCCTTTTGGGTTGCCTTCACCATAGCAACTTGATAGGATGAATTATGGAGAGAAAGGATTAAATATGATTTATTAATATATTATGAGAATAATATATTAAAGGAGAAATCATATTGTTTAATTAATATTAGTCAATAATTAATTGGTAATTAGTTTTGTGACTAAAAGAGATTAATTAAACTTAAGGGACTGGAATTGTAATTATAAGATAATTGCAATTAGGGCCGTGGATTGCCTTTTATTATAAGGTGGATGAATTCTATGGGGAAGCCCATATGAAATCGTCCAAGGCCTTAAGAAAAGGGCTCCATGGGTTGCTTAGGGCTTAAGCAACCAAATTAGGGTTTCCTTGTTAGATAACCCTAATAGCCTTACTATATATAAGACCCTTATGACCCAAAAACGTGGACAAGCAACCTTCTAGGGTTTCACATGTTTTTGGGCAGCCTCTAACCTCTCTCCTCTTCATCCTCTTGCTTATGGTGTTTGTGAACCATTAGAGGAGTGACACTTGTGACTCTAAGCCTTCCAAAGTCAATTCAAAGGAGGAATTGGGATTGTTATGGCTACATAACAATCAAGGTAACATTATAAACTTATTCTAATATTACTTGTATGCTAGAATTATGGTTTATAGTCTTGGATTCAAAGCATGTACAATAGAGAAACCTAGATCCAAGCATTAGGGTTTGTATGAGCACATAGGATGTCTTATGACCAAAACCCATCAGTGGTATCAAAGCCTAGCTTGGTTTCAATTGTATTGATGCTTGATGTAACTGGAAAATTCGATTTTTTGGATTCTGGAGGCTGCACTCGCCGAGTCCATGGCTGAACTCGCCGAGTCCATGCAGACTCGACGAGTCCAAGGCTGACTCGACGAGTCAACTCGTCAGATAGGCAGATTTTCGGGATTTTTACCTATTATGACTTAGGATAATTGCCATAATTGTTTAAACTTAATAAAATTCGAATTTTGTTAATCCCTTATGATTATCCTTGTCAAAATAAAAGATTTTGGTCATCTAATTAGATAATTGTTACCTTATTTGATATATGTAAGTTATGGAAATTATTTGATCATTATCTTGCAAGAATTTGAACTAGATCTAATTAGATAACCACCAATTATAGTTAATTGCCTTATTTGAATTATGTGATCTAGAATATTCTTGACAAAGTTTGAAATAGTTTCAAATTAATCCCTTTAGGTTTTATATTTTAAATTTGAACCCAAAAGTTTTGTTGTTTTGAAATTTAAATAGTTAAAACCCTAATGTTTTGAAAAAGGTTTCAAAACTTGCCCTCAAGTTTTGGAATTTAAATTTTGATTAAATATTTTAATTTTGATGTATATTTAAATTCTAAACCCTAATGTGTTGAAATGTTTCAAAACTTGCCCTCAAGTTTTGGAATTTAAAAGTTGATTAAAAGTTTAATTAGGAATGTTAAATTCTAAAACTCTAGTATAGTTTTGAAAAAGTTCAAATCACACCCTTATGGTTTATTAATTAATTAAGGTGTATAATTAATAGAGATTTAATAAATCCATAAAAGTTTAGGTTTACAATTTAATTGAATAATCGTTAAATTAGACCACCTAATATTTTAATACACCCTATACTATATATAACATTAAAAGTCTAACATTATATATATGTATGAGTAAAAGTCAGTCTTACCGTTAGTAGGCCTCATTCACGAAGCTGGTCTATAAGGGGTGTTTAAGGAAATTGCCTATAAAATGGCGATTGAATGGGTATCCACTCTTACCCACCGCACTCTTGACTAGTGGAGGGTCGTTAGCCGAACGGGTAGGATAGGACGAAACCTTCCATTATAAGTATAATGAATTACTAAAGTAACTAAATGTTTTCATAAAATTCCCAATCTTAGTTACTTAGGCAAAAGTGAATTGATGCAATTCCATGAAATTACACTTTGTGCCCTTGCGAAGACGTTAGTGGAGCGTGTGTGGTTAACCGGCACACTAAATGGGTCTAAGCAAAGGTAGCAAAGGGTGACTCAATGTTTGTCATAGTTCGGTGGAGCGTGTGTGGTTTACCGGCACATCGAATAGGTGACTGTAACATGTGAGGGCACCATGTAGTTTGCATGGTTATTCACACCCGCTTTGTGATCCTCGGCATCCCAGTCACAAACAAGAGGGGCATATCGAGATATAAACATGCCATTGAAAGTTCAATGTATCTCAAAGGATCTAGGAGTTTTCATAGATTTAAAACTTAAATTTCTTTTTTCGTTTTTCATGGTGGAAATTAGTGAATCGTCATTCACTTACCTTCAAATATTCTGCAACTAGATTACGGCATCCCTTTTCTAGGTTGTAGCGTATTGTGTTGGGTCCTAGCCTTGGAATTTCATTTGGGTGATCTACCAAGGACTCAATCTATCAACTAACTTGAATTCATTTTTCTCCCGTTTTGTAGATGTCAAAGTTCGACAACTATGGTCTTCTCAAATCCCGTGGAACAAGCATTCCACATGAAGATGATATTCCACGATTCGATCGAGGAACAAGAGATCATGCTTCACTTCCTCCTCCACCTCCAATTATTCTCCCTAACCCACAAGTTCAAAGGCTTGAAAAGTTCAAGATCACTCAAGCCCTTTTGGCAAGTAAACATAAAGAAGGAAAGTCGGTGTGTGCACACGTCCTAGGGATGAAGTCACACATTGATAAGTTAAGAATGTTGGGATCCGTTGTCTGTGAGGAAATGGCTGTTGATTGGTTTCTTCAGTCACTTACCAACTCATATTGTGAGTTCGTAAGAGAGTACTATATGATGAACTACGACATGACCCTTATAGATCTCACCTATATGCTTATTGCTGCTGAATCTGCAATGATTTGGCGCAATAGAAAAGCAAAGTTGATTGGTGAATCTGCCTTCGAGACCTCTATGGATATAGACAATGGCAACGAAAGACATGCTATGATCGAAAAGTTAGATCATAAGAGAAAGGCGATGTCTGAAGTAGTTGCATGTCCTGTTCCAAAAGAGTCGATTTGCTTTTATTGCCAAGAGAAGGGGCATTGGAGACGAAGCTGCCCTATTTACCTAAGAGATCTAAGAGATGGGAGAGTCGAAACGTATGGCTTTGCTTTAGGTAAAATCCATTGACTAACTCTTTTAAGCTCCTATTCTAGATTCTTAACACATAATGTGATAAGATTACAATTGATGTTTTGTAGGATCGAAGAAAAGAAAGGAAGCTTAAGGGAAGAAGTGAGCAGAATCTAACCGTGAAGGAATGGATTTCGATCGCATTTCTCGAAGGATTAGATTCTTGAGCTACTACTTAGAGTTAGAATTAGATTACTAAGAAAGATGTATTAGCATAAGTTTTTCAATGAGTTGCATTGTAAGGACAAATTTTTCCGCAATAAAATAAATTTTGATTTTAAATTTTATTTATTTATCCTTGCAATGGCGTGTATGAAAAATTGATGTTAAAACGTTTCTATTATTAGCAATAATTGGATTTGGTTCTTATTATGTTATTTATGGAAAGTTGAGAATTTACCAAATAGGGAGAGTTTCTCATCGCCCAAGTTTCAATTGGACAGAAACTTGGAATCATGCAACGTGGATGCACGATGAATGAGAAATTTCGTATTTGGAAATGAGACTAATTCATTGACAAAGTGTCAAGTAAAGGACTAGGAGATCGAGTACACAAAGTTGTGTGATCAAAGTCCACCATAAGAGTAACGAGATATTCGTCATGATTTACTAAAGGTTTAGTAAATATGATTATACTTATAAGATTAAGTATAATTCTGAATTGATTGAAAAGGTTTAAATCAATAGTAGAACGAATAACAAGAATCAAGTAGGCAGAGAGATAAAAGTTTCTTCATTCTAAGAAGAAGGGAGAGTACCTTTTATGCTTTATGATAGATCTTAATGATTAAGAACCATATCTCAATTGATCCTCTAAGTGAGTCTTAGTACAATTGTATGTCTAAGAAGAGGAATCAAGAATTGAAGAAATGGTTAAATCAATAAGTCAATCATACTTCGTTCAAATAACAAGTCTTAAAGTTAAGATTGTGACATTGAGTGAAAGGTATTAAGAAGGTTTGTAACTTTCATTAAATATGGAAAGTTGTGATGTCTTGGATAAGACAAAGACCAACTAGGACCAATTTATGAAGTGTTTTTGATAAAAGCTACACTAACTCTTGAATATTTGTCAAGAAATGGTTATTGACAAGAGAAACTTATATGTCAAGGAGTCAGTGGGAGTCTTAATGGTCTTGAAAGGTCTCAAGAACAAATCAAATAAACCTTATCGATCATCACTAGCACACGAGTTAAGGTTTACAACCTATCGTGATGACATTATTTTGATTCTGTGCAAATCCAATCGAGTTAATTATGCATGAGAGTTATATGAGTTCTCATTTTGAACGCATAAAAGGCAAAGCACCTTAATCAATGAAAGGTACATTGATAAGAAAAGGTGAGCTGCTTAACTACTTGGAAGACATGGTGGGCAGCTGTGCTACCATAAGGCAAGAAATCAAGATTGAGAAAGTTCGGTCCATATGAGTTTGAATTTGTTGTAAACCTTGATTTTAACAAATTCACATGGATAGGAACAAATACACCGCTCAAATCTAAGTGTCATAAGATTTCCTCCTGCATGAAAATGATTGTGAGGAAATGCTTTCACTAAGAAAGATTTTAAGAAGATAGTGATTGTAAAATTGCATTCTCAAATTCAATCATGGTTACGACATCCCTTTCCATAATTTGAATTGTGAGGTTTGGCAATTAGTATTAATTGTTTAGACACACATATGAACTATCGAAGGCAAATGTGTATAAGTTCAAGAAACCTTGATAAAAGATTATCAAAGCACTATGTATTAGAAACATGGACTTAAGAAATTCAATAGGTATTGTCTTTCTGTAAGTTAAGATGTTTAAGAATACATGTCGAAGCTAGTGGGAGCATAAGTGTTATGTTTTATAATAATCATCAAGATAGTGGGAGCATAAAAGTTATGATTGTATGATTATTAAGGAAAGTATTGCAAGGTTAGCAATATTAATTATAGAAAACAAGAGTCATACTTTGCAAAGTCGCAATAGTTGAAGAGTTGTTTTGCTATAATTAAGGGAGAGAATATTATGCTTCAATTCAAATCTAAAGGTTTAGGTTGAGAAATGTTAATAAAATTTAGTCAAAGGTACAAAGTGTGTTCTTAAAATTTCGATTATGATTACGGCAATCCTCTTCACAATTCGAATTTTGAGAACATAGCAAATAAAACATTATGCGTCGTGTCCCATACGCTTCGGGTATAGGATCGATTGCAAATGATTTAATGTTTGACCATTCTAAAATTTTCCAAATGTCTAGCGCATTTAGAGGGAAAAGGGACTAGAATTGGTTTTGACTAAAACAATTAAACAACTATCAAAGGACAACCCAAAGTTCGACGAGGATTCGTCGCTTGTGAGTAGTTGGAAGTATAGTATTGGAAAATATGTAAATGTTTCCATATTGGATGGACCATATCGACATCATTACGAATAGATAAGATACTATTAAGAATGAGTTGTCACATGGAACATATGGAAGTGTGTCCATATTGGGAATTGAATATTGAGAAATCTATGATTAGATTAGAAACTTCTATGCAAAAGGATGTTCAAAGAATGTACTTTGAGTGAGAGACATCACGTCTATGGAATTGTCTTGTAACAATCTCCGATAGAGGACTTTGTAATATCATTGGCAATAGTCTTTGTGACTTTGGTGCAGTGACATTACGAAAGGATAGTTGCATAGAATGTTAGAATCTAGCATATTCTATAAGTAGCTAGAATTTGATATTTTTTGACTTATGAAAAACGGATTTGGAGTTGAGAAATGAGAAGGATTGGAAATGTGTTCAATGTGATCTATTTCACAAAGTAAGAACCATAGGTAAACATTGTGTGCATGCTAGGAGCATGGGACAAGTGTTGGAATTCAAGTAAGAAGTTGATTAACCGAAACGACAAATAATGAGTAATCGATATGGTGATAAATAAAAGGTGTTTTATTTATGCTCAAAGGGTTGAGGCCATATGTGTGACAACCCTATATTTTCCAAAAGCATTGTAAACACTCGAAAGCTAAAAACAACGAAATTAACCTCGAAAATAAAGTGTTCAAGTATCCAAGTTAGGATGCATCAAATATTAGATATCATGCCAAGGTTTCCAAAAACATAAAGAACGCTCAAAACCGGGTTATATTGAAGAAATTATAACCACTCGTATATTTACGACACGACGTTAAAACATTATTTGACGTAAAAAGTAAAATCTCAATAAAATGCATTTTCGCCCTAAGTATCTAAACAAAAGTCGTAGATCTCGTTGAAAGGTGAGCGTACATAAAAAGATCACCCAAACTGGACCTCGTATGAAGAAGTTACGGAATTTCAAAGTTTCGTAACAGTAGTAGAGGGCTAAAAACTCGGATTGAAGATCGAGTGTTACTTAGCTATCGCCACCTAAACGGAAGTTGAAGATCTCCTCAGTGGTAATAAAACAATAAAAAGACAAATGAAAACCGACGTCGAATAAAGAACCTATGAATTTTTAACGAACTTTAGAAGGCCCAGCCTATTAAAAATATATCATTAAAATTTAAGTCAAAACTAGCCGACGGAGTCTAAATGAAAGTTGTAGAGCATAATCTCACCTACGCGTGGATATAAAGAACACGAAAAACGGAGCTCGTACGCGAAAGTTACAGAATTTAGTAGAGGACAGGCCGGGTTACGCCCCGCGTTCTCTGGGAGTACGCCCCGCGTACTAGACCCAGAGTCGAGTCCCATCGGCCCGCCCAAGCTACGTTTAGCTAGCCAGGAGTCGTAACCCATGACGCCATATTACGCCCAACGTAACGACGTACGCGCCGCGTACGTGAGTACGCCCAGCGTACTCCAAAATTACGCCCCGCGTACTCACTCTTCCAGCACTATAAATAGATGACATCAGCTGCGAGTTTAAGCACACATTCACAAATCTCCAGATACTCTCACACCCTTCCAAGCACAAGAAGCTGTCCCGACGACCTTGGTTTCCACACTCGAGCCCCCGACGAAAGATTTACGCTGCAGAGATCCCCGAAGAGCTCGACGACGCAACCATCCGCGGTCGAAGTTCTGCTCAACCCTAGCCTCTCTCTTCAAACTTAACGAGTGAGTTCATACCCCACTTTTCAATTCTTTTCACGTTTTAGGGGGGGGGGGGATACAAGTACATTACAAATCAAAGTATCATTTTTATAATATCGTTCTTATAGGGTTTTGATACAAAAATAACTTTATGTTTAAAGGGCTATTATATCACCAAGTTGTTATTACCAAATGGGAACATACTTTTGAGAAATTATAATGAGTCTAGTATTCAAGTGATTCATACATTTTACATATATACATCTCGACAAATGAAATGCTTTCAAAAGAAGTAAGGTCTTTATTATCGTAAATCTGTTTATACCAAGTAATGTGAGACATTTAAACTTCAACGTACTCGTATGTATGCATTTCAAGTCCTATATTATATACCATAATCTCTTGGAGAGAGAGCGTGATACTTGTGTATAGATCTATACGGGATTGACAATCCCGCACCTAAACTGTTAGCTACAGTTAGACCGGCAGGTCTGGGGTGACAAATGTCATAACACTACAACACCTGAAGAATGTTGTTACAGGCCATCAGTGTCAATAGTATGGTTATAAAACTCACATAAAAGTATAAAAACAAGTTTGATTTACGAGATTCATATATGCATTTCAGTTTTCCATTTTATTTTTAATACAAATTTCATTATGATTATTAAAGTATGAAAAACACTAACGCACTCCAACACGGGAAACTTTTCAAATCATTTATAGAAAATATTGGATTTTCTGAAAACCTCGTTCATCGATTTACTATCAAAAAAGGACATACTTTTCAATGCAAAACACTTATGAACTCACCAACTTAATTGTTGACACTTTTTCGAAACCACTTGTATTTCTCAGGGAATCAGTAATACAGGTAACCACCAGCTTTTGGAGAAGGAAACACTAAGGATGTTTTATTATTGAACATTTATCATCTTAATGTAATATTCTTTTGCTAATATGTATAACGCAACAACATACGTTTTTCATTATATATGTGATGGTTGTGTTACTTTCTTTACAATATTCAATGGTTGTGATACTACGTGAAGTCATCCACCCCCGAATGTTTCCGCCATTCTGGTTTAGGGGTGTGACAGATTGGTATCAGAGCATTGTTTAAAGTGAACTAAGTATATCGAACCACATACGATATACAAACTATAAATGCAAAGGGGACCAAAAACCCTCTGACAAAACATTTCCATGAACAAAAATACTTTCTTTTAAAGATATACATTTTTACAACCATGCATTAATCTCGTATCATAACAAGTTTTACTAAAAAGTATTAAGGCAAGTTACGACACTACGGTTGAGCCCCGGGGTATGTAATCAGGTCGAGAATAAATATAGCCTGATCAACTATATTTATCCTGGATTTGACCAACGTACGTCGAGGAATGGTCGTAGTGGACAACAAGCCGAAAACTTACCCAAATACAAAATTATTTTAGTTTCGCCAAGTTGAAACAGTATAGGAGTATTATTAAAAATAGTTGTAAAATAAAAATTATAGTTAAGAACAGTAAGTCGTTAAATAGAAATTTCTTTTCTTATAAAGTTCTCATACATCTATCCTAGTACAGACAAATGGCCGGATTCCATTTACCAGGAGATCCCTACTACCCAAACCAAGGCAACGGCGGTTGGATAGAAGAAGACCCGGAGGAAGACCCAGAGGAAATCGAAGAAGAGGTCGAGGAAGAACCCGAAGGGGGTATCGAGGAAGAATTCGAAGTCGAAGTCGGAGAGGAATTCGAAGTCGATGAAGAGATCGAGGAGATTTCTAGCGGAACAGACTCCGAGCCAGAAGTGTACGACCCTCCCATCCCTCATCCTCCCGTAATCAAACCATATCAACCGGGACCCATTCCCATGTGGGGAAGTCACCTCTACTACTGGAGCCGCCAACAAGGTGTACGCCCTCCTTTCGGCATGTGCCGAGATTTTTACAATGTCAGTGGGGGAAGCTCAGCTGATCGAGCACTTCCTGTTATTGTGAACGCTATAGCTACCCAGAACTACGAGACGGACAGGCAAGTAGCCAGAGTTCGCGAGGTCAATGCTGCTACCCAAGGTAACGCCGCTGACATCCGCCGTTTGGAAGGACTACATGAGAATACCCAAATCTACACGGGAACACTTCAGAACCAAATGATAACGGCTCTGGCAGAAATAAGAGAAATGAAGGAACAACAAGCAGATCTCGAGAGGCGACTAATGGGAGTCAAACGGTCGGATGCCGAATCTAGCTCCAAACGCCGCAAGTAGGACTTATTCGAGCCCCAACAATTTTGTTATAAATTAGGATTTCGGATAAAAGTTTTTCCTTATTTCCCTTTTGTGTCTTCGGAGACCCCTAGGAGGGTCAAATTTTCCAAACAAAACATGTAATGTAACACACTTCAGGTGTGACCTATATGTATGAATATGAAGTATTTCTTATTTTATACCTCTCAAAAATTATGAGTTTTAAATATCTATGCCTACCTTGAAACCATAAACTAAAGTCAAAACAAATTACAAGATACAACTAAACACACGATTGTCAAAACATTAGAAACTCATAGTATTCATTCTTATTTTCTTTTTCTACCAGAACATGCCTCCTCGTAGATCAACACGCAGAAACTCAACTTCAACACCACCTCCACCACCTCCTCCAATTATGGACACCGTTATGTTCCAGACTGCTGTAACCGCTGCTGTAACTGCAGCAATGGCACAAATGAGCAACAACAGATCGGGGGGAGGAACAAACAGTTTTACAAATGGCCAAGGTCAAAGCCGTTCAGGGGTATGCACTTACAAAGACTTCACCAACGGAAAACCTATTCCCTTTTACGGGACTGGGGGAGTATTGGCTCTATCTCAATGGATAGAGAAAACGGAAGCTGTATTCGAAATCTGTGCATGTCCTGAAGAAAGCAAAGTAAAGTTTGCCGCTTTTACTTTCTCTGAACGTGCCCTGACATGGTGGAACGGCCACGTCCAGACACTAACCCTGGTGGTGGCAAACTCCATGGGTTGGGAAAACCTGAAAAGAATGCTCCTTCGAGAATACTGCCCAAGAAGCGAGATTCAGAAGCTTGAACAGGAACTATGGAACCTCTCGATGGTAGGTTCGGATATAGCAGGTTACACCAACAGGTTCAGTGACTTAATAACACTTTGCCTAGGAATGTTAACCCTGGAGAGCCAAAAGGTCGAGAGATACATCTGGGGACTATCACCCCAACTTCGAGGAAGTGTATTAGCCTCCAAACCCTTGACTTTCGCCAGCGCCAAGGAACTAGCGCAATCTCTTGTTGATCATGGTGTCTGTCAAGGAGTCGCGGCGATTATGCCTGAACCAACCAAAGGGAACAGCAACAATGAAATCAATGCCAACAACAACAACAAGAAGAAATTTTTGAACAAAAGGAAGGGGCAAACTTCGCAAGAACCTTCAAAGAAGCAAATGGTTGCGGTTCATGCTGCTACTACCCCCACCACAACTCCTGCTACCTCTGCACCAACAAAACCATATGCGGGGAATCTGCCCAAGTGCAGCAAGTGCAACTACCATCACCATGGTATTTGTCGCGAGATGCACTGCAAGAACTGTGACAGGAAAGGGCACACAGCCCGTTTCTGTAAAGCACCGGCACGACCAATCACTCAAGTTTCTGGTACTGGAGTAAGCTGGGCGTGTTATGGGTGCGGAGAGACTGGACACTTCAGGAGGGATTGTCCCAAGGAAAGGAATATTGGCGGTGTGGGGAGAGTGTTGGCAGTAGGACAGAATGAAGCAATAGCAGACCCGACGGTGGTTACGGGTACGTTCCTACTCAACAACACTTATGCATGCATACTTTTTGACTGCGGTGCGGAGAGAAGTTTTGTGAGTCATAAATTCAAACACCTACTTAATCAAAGACCCCAACCACTCAATAAAATATTCAATGTAGAAATGGCAAACGGTAAAACAGAACATGCAAACGATTTGTACGTAGGGTGCACACTAAATTTAAACGAGCGTTTGTTTCGAGTCGATCTTATGCCCATTTCCATAAGATGTTTCGATGTAATCATCGGTATGGACTGGTTGAGCCTTCACCATGCCGATATACTTTGTCACGAAAGGGCTGTTCGCCTAAATCTTCCAAACAGTGAAACTCTTGTCATTTATGGTGACAAACCTAGTTCAAGTTTACAAATCATTTCCTGTATTAAAGCACAAAAATATATTCGTAAGGAATATCATGCCTTTCTAGCCCACGTAGTAGACAAGAAACAAGAATCGAAAAACATTAAAGACATTCCGGAAGTCTGCAATTTCCCAGACATCTTCCCAGAAGATCTTCCAGGAATCCCACCGGAACGTCAAGTCGAGTTCAGAATCGACCTAATCCACGGAGCTACCCCTGTAGCAAAGTCACGTTACCGTCTAGCCCCAGCCGAGATGCAGGAACTATCCAGTCAATTAAACGAGCTGCTGAGCAAGGGATTCATCAGACCGAGCTTCTCACCATGGGGAGCGCCAGTCCTATTCGTGAAAAAGAAGGACGGATCCTTTCGCATGTGCATCGATTATCGGGAACTAAACAAACTCACGATCAAGAACCGATATCCCTTACCGCGCATAGACGATCTATTCGACCAACTGCAGGGAGCAAGCTACTTCTCAAAGATCGATCTAAGGTCTGGTTATCACCAACTGCGAGTACTGGAAGGAGACATCCCCAAAACGGCTTTCCAAACACGTTATGGTCACTACGAATTTGTGGTAATGCCCTTCGGATTGACGAATGCTCCAGCAGTGTTCATGGACTTGATGAACCGAGTATGTCGTCCCTTCCTGGACAAGTTCGTGATCGTGTTCATAGATGATATACTCATCTATTCAAGAAGCCAGGAAGAACACAGCAAACACCTCCGCCAAGTACTGGAAACATTAAGGGCAGAGAAACTTTACGCAAAATTTTCCAAATGTGAATTTTGGATTCGGGAAGTGGATTTCCTAGGACATGTTGTAAGCAAAGAAGGAATACACGTGGACCCCTCCAAGATAAAGGCAATAGATAGTTGGACTACTCCAAGAACCCCTACAGAAATCCGACAATTTTTGGGACTCGCCGGGTATTACCGAAGATTCATACCGAACTTTTCAAAGATTGCCAAGCCACTTACCACCCTAACCCAGAAAAATGTGACCTTCGACTGGGGAGAAAAACAAGACAGCGCATTTCAGACACTAAAGTGAGCCTTATGTAGTGCGCCCATCCTAACCTTGCCAGAGGGAACGGAGGACTTCGTGGTCTATTGTGATGCATCAAACCAAGGACTTGGGTGTGTCTTAATGCAAAGAGGGAAGGTCATCGCCTACGCCTCAAGGCAACTAAAGACGCACGAAGTAAACTACAAAACGCACGATCTTGAGCTAGGAGTAGTCGTCTTCGCTCTGAAGATATGGAGACACTATCTCTACGGCACGAAATGTACCATCTTCACCGATCATAAAAGCCTCCAACATATCCTCAATCAGAAGGAACTCAACATGAGATAGAGACGATGGGTAGAACTACTAAGTGATTACGAGTGTGAAATTCGATACCACCCTGGAAAGGCTAATGTAGTGGCTGATGCACTCAGTCGGAAGGAGTACTCAGATCGCCGAGTGAAGTCCCTAACTATGACGATCCATTCACACCTGTCCACGCAAATCAAGGAAGCCCAAATAGAAGCCTTGAAATCCGAAAACGTGACAGGAGAAGCCCTAAGAGGAATGGATAAGAACCTTGAAGCCAAGAGCGACGGAGTTCGTTATTTCATGGATCGAATATGGACACCGAAGTTTGGTGGGTTCAGAGAAATCGTCATGGACGAAGCCCATAAAACACGATACTCCATACATCCCGGCTCCGATAAGATGTATCTCGATCTCAAGAAGTTGTACTGGTGGCCGAACATGAAAGCCGATATTGCTACCTACGTGAGCAAATGCCTGACATGTGCCAAAGTCAAGGTGGAATACCAGAAGCCTTCGGGTTTATTACAACAACCAGAAATACCCGAATGGAAGTGGGAGCGGATAACCATGGATTTCATAACAAAATTACCCAAAACAACAAGCGGACTCGACACCATTTGGGTAATTGTCGACAGGTTAACTAAGTCAGCGCATTTCCTACCGATCAAAGAGACGGATAAATTGGAGAAGTTAACAAGGACATACCTCATAGAAATTGTACGACTGCATGGTGTGCCCATATCCATTATCTCGGACCGAGATAGTAGATTCACGTCAAGGTTCTGGCAGTCGCAACAAAAAGCTTTGGGGACAAGACTAGACATGAGTACCGCTTATCACCCACAAACCGATGGCCAGAGCGAGAGAACTATACAAACCCTAGAAGACATGCTGAGAGCTTGCGTAACCGATTTTGGAAAAGCATGGGACACACATCTACCATTGGTCAAGTTCTCGTACAACAATAGCTACCACACCAGTATCAAAGCTGCCCCGTTCGAAGCCCTCTATGGCCGCAAATGCAGGTCACCTTTGTGCTGGGCCGAAGTGGGGGACACACAACTAGCAAAAGGGCAAGCAACTGACAACACGCTCACTGGGCCAGAAATCATAAGGGAGACTACGGAGAAGATTGTTCAAATCCGAGAACGTCTAAAAGCATCAAGGGGTAGACAAAAGAGTTACGCAGATAAGAGACGCAAACCCTTGGAATTCCAAGTTGGAGACCATGTCCTACTCAAAGTCTCACCTTGGAAAGGTTTAACACGCTTCGGAAAACGTGGAAAACTGAACCCTAGATACATCGGACCATTCGAGATCCTTGCCAGGATCGGTCCAGTGGCTTACAAACTTAGACTACCTCAGGAGCTCCACAACGTACACCCTACCTTTCACGTATCAAATCTAAAGAAGTGCTTATCCGACGAGACCCTTGTCGTCCCTCTAGACGAAATTGCAATAAATGAAAACCTCCAGTTTGTGGAGGAACCAGTAGAGATCATGGATCAGGAAATCAAAAGGACTAAACAAAGCCGCATACCCATTGTAAAGGTCCGCTGGAACGCCAAGCGAGGACCTGAATACACCTGGGAACGCGAGGATCAGATGAAACAAAAGTACCCACATCTTTTTCCTAAAACTGTAAACTATCTTAGATTAAATTTCAGGACGAAATTCCCTTAACAGGGGGATGATGTGACAACCCTATATTTTCCAAAAGCATTGTAAACACTCGAAAGCTAAAAACAACGAAATTAACCTCGAAAATAAAGTGTTCAAGTATCCAAGTTGGGATGCATCAAATATTAGATATCATGCCAAGGTTTCCAAAAACATAAAGAACGCTCAAAACCGGGTTATATTGAAGAAATTATAACCACTCATATATTTACGACACGACGTTAAAACATTATTTGACGTAAAAAGTAAAATCTCAATAAAATGCATTTTAGCCTTAAGTATCTAAACAAAAGTCGTAGATCTTGTTGAAAGGTGAGCGTACATAAAAAGATCGCCCAAACTGGACCTCGTATGAAGAAGTTACGGAATTTCAAAGTTTCGTAACAGTAGTAGAGGGCTAAAAACTCGGATTGAAGATCGAGTGTTACTTAGCTATCGCCACCTAAACGGAAGTTGAAGATCTCCTCAGTGGTAATAAAACAATAAAAAGACAAATGAAAACCGACGTCGAATAAAGAACCTATGAATTTTTAACGAACTTTAGAAGGCCCAGCCTATTAAAAATATATCATTAAAATTTAAGTCAAAACTAGCCGACGGAGTCTAAATGAAAGTTGTAGAGCATAATCTCACCTACGCGTGGATATAAAGAACACGAAAAACGGAGCTCGTACGCGAAAGTTACGGAATTTAGAAGAGGACAGGCCGGGTTACGCCCCGCGTTCTCTGGGAGTACGCCCCGCGTACTAGACCCAGAGTCGAGTCCCATCGGCCCGCCCAAGATATGTTTAGCTAGCCAGGAGTTGTAAGCCATGACGCCATATTACACCCAGCGTAACGACGTACGTGCCGCGTACTCCAAAATTACGCCCCGCGTACTCACTCTTCCAGCACTATAAATAGATGGCATCAGCTGCGAGTTTAAGCACACATTGACAAATCTCCAGATACTCTTACACCCTTCCAAGCACAAGAAGCTGTCCCGACGACCTTGGTTTCCACACTCGAGCCCCCGACGAAAGATTTACGCTGCAGAGATCCCCGAAGAGCTCGACGACGCAACCATCCGCGGTCGAAGTTCTGCTCAACCCTAGCCTCTCTCTTCAAACTTAACGAGTGAGTTCATACCCCACTTTTCAATTCTTTTCACGTTTTAGGGGGGGGGGGGGGGGGGATACAAGTACATTACAAATCAAAGTATCATTTTTATAATATCGTTCTTATAGGGTTTTGATACAAAAATGACTTTATGTTTAAAGGGCTATTATATCACCAAGTTGTTATTACCAAATGGGAACATACTTTTGAGAAATTATAATGAGTCTAGTATTCAAGTGATTCATACATTTTACATATATACATCTCGACAAATGAAATGCTTTCAAAAGAAGTAAGGTCTTTATTATCGTAAATCTGTTTATACCAAGTAATGTGAGACATTTAAACTTCAACGTACTCGTATGTATGCATTTCAAGTCCTATATTATATACCATAATCTCTTGGAGAGGGAGAGTGATACTTGTGTATAGATCTATACGGGATTGACAATCCCGCACCTAAACTGTTAGCTACAGTTAGACCGGCAGGTCTGGGGTGACAAATGTCATAACACTACAACACCTGAAGAATGTTGTTACAGGCCATCAGTGTGAATAGTATGGTTATAAAACTCACATAAAAGTATAAAAACAAGTTTGATTTACGAGATTCATATATGCATTTCAGTTTTCCATTTTATTTTTAATACAAATTTCGTTATGATTATTCAAGTATGAAAAATACTAACGCACTCCAACACGGGAAAATTTTCAAATCATTTATAGAAAATATTGGATTTTCTGAAAACCTCGTTCATCGATTTACTATCAAAAAGGACATACTTTTCAATGCAAAACACTTATGAACTCACCAACTTAATTGTTGACACTTTTTCGAAACCATTTGTATTTCTCAGGAAATCAGTAATACAGGTAACCACCAACTTTTGGAGAAGGAAACACTAAGGATGTTTTATTATTGAACATTTATCATCTTAATGTAATATTCTTTTGCTAATATGTATAACGCAACAACATACGTTTTTCATTATATATGTGATGGTTGTGTTACTTTCTTTACAATATTCAATGGTTGTGATACTACGTGAAGTCATCCACCCCCGAATGTTTCCGCCATTCTGGTTTGGGGGTGTGACAATATGGGATTAGTATTATTCTTGTGTTTCACATTTGCATGTTTTGACTTCCAGAATAATTGAGTTTATTAAGTATAATCGAATTATTCAAACGGGCCACAGTCGTTCATATGTTGGAAGTAGATATGAATGAAGGCTGTCGTGAATTGGTGTGTGGATCGTCTAAAAGAGTATTAGACATAAGCAAATGTTTGCTGCAACGTTCATGAGTGCTTATGAATGTGATTTGAGCATTGGATTAGACCCACGCTCACTTGGATCACTCCATGAATTGTATCACGAGTGATTGGTGAGACGATAACATCTTATATTCTTGAAACCGAGATGTGTGAGTTGTATCTTGCAAATCGGTTGCACATTGATAATATGTAAACGCACTAGTAACTTGGTGTTATAAAACATATTGTTGTGTGTGATTCGGTGAGTGAATACAAGCGAGCATTGTATCAAAGTTTATCCATTCCTTTTATTCAAAGTAGGATAAAAGCGATATCTTTAGGCCCCTCGATGGTTTAGTGATGAAAAACGTAAATGTTCGGCCGGGCTAGGGCTAATTTGATTTGTTCAATTAGTCAGTCGTCATAAATCGGAAATCGAGATATAGTACAAAGAGAATGATTTGAAATCATATCTCATATGATATCTAGAATGGAGGAATATATGATCCCTTATCTAAGGACACGCGTATTTGATATGATCAGAGTTGACAGCGGCTTTGGAAAGCTACGATTGCAGATTGGGATCTGAAGTCATACGCAGAATAGTTATTAGACTTATCCAAGTGGGAGACTGATGGATTAGTGTCTAAGTCCATAACTATTTTGGTATGTACTTGACCCGATGGTGCATGGTCCTTTTGGGTTGCCTTCACCATAGCAACTTGATAGGATGAATTATGGAGAGAAAGGATTAAATATGATTTATTAATATATTATGAGAATAATATATTAAAGGAGAAATCATATTGTTTAATTAATATTAGTCAATAATTAATTGGTAATTAGTTTTGTGACTAAAAGAGATTAATTAAGCTTAAGGGACTGGAATTGTAATTATAAGATAATTGCAATTAGGGCCATGGATTGCCTTTTATTATAAGGTGGATGAATTCTATTCGTCCAAGGCCTTAAGAAAAGGGCTCCATGGGTTGCTTAGGGCTTAAGCAACCAAATTAGGGTTTCCTTGTTAGATAACCCTAATAGCCTTACTATATATAAGACCCTTATGACCCAAAAACGTGGACAAGCAACCTTCTAGGGTTTCACACATTTTTGGGCAGCCTCTAACCTCTCTCCTCTTCATCCTCTTGCTTATGGTGTTTGTGAACCATTAGAGGAGTGACACTTGTGACTCTAAGCCTTCCAAAGTCAATTCAAAGGAGGAATTGGGATTGTTATTGCTACATAACAATCAAGGTAACATTATAAACTTATTCTAATATCTAATATGATTACTTGTATGCTAGAATTAGGGTTTATAGTCTTGGATTCAAAGCATGTACAATAGAGAAACCTAGATCCAAGCATTAGGGTTTGTATGAGCACATAGGATGTCTTATGACCAAAACCCATCACAAGGATCATGCAAGCAACTCATCTCTACCTTTAGGATCACCTTATGGACCTTTATAAGTTCCCTTTTCCAGATGTTGTTGGTTGGCTTCTTCTAGATATAGGTTTAGTGGCTTACCCTTCATGTTCTTGGTGTTTTGAGTGCGTGAATTCTGTTATTCATCCTTGGGATCACAAATTTGTTTGGCCCCTAACATTTATATGAAAGACCAAGGTTTGCCCCCCTAACTTTTTCATGAAGGACAAGGGTTTGGCCCCTGAAATTTACATGAAAGACTAAGGTTTCGCCCCTGAAATTGTATGGAAAACCATGATCTTCCCCTGACACTTATACAAGTAAATACCATGATTTGACCCATGGCATGAATTGATTGTAAGACTATGATTTGTCTATAGCATTCACTTAGGTTGAAATAGACCTAATATGTTATGTATGGTATTTGGTATCTTGGGAAACTCACTAAGCTTTGTGCTTACGGTATTATGTTTAAATTGTTTAAGGTTTTCTTATATTAAAGGAAGGGCACAACATGATTGCATCGCATCTATTGGAGATTTCGATACTCAATAACTTCATGACGTTACTCTTATAATATTTTTGAACAAATGGCTTTATCTAGATCTTTGAAGTTTTAATTTGAGCAAATGTGTTTATTTTTAAATGAAAATTTTGGTTTGAATTTTGGGACGTTATAAGTTGGTATCAAAGTCTTGGTTTGTTGGATTCATACACACTCTCGGGTGTGTTTGAACTCAAACTAAGGAATAGATAAAATATTTTAAAAGAAAATGCTTTCCTAAAAAGGTTTTTATAAAGCAAAGGGGATGCGATGAATGTAATCAACTGAGATCAAGTAAGTAATTCCCAAAATACCCATACTTGTTGATATGTTATATGTGTTATAGTATGATATGCATGCTAGAAGTTATAGTAAGGATCTGCTTAGGGTGGAATTCTAGAATGTGTTCTTAGGAGATATACCTTTTTATGCATGATTTATAAACTATTTGAGATGCCTGATATTGAGTAGGGTAAGGATCTTCAGTAATTGTATGTGAGGATTGCCTAATCTTTATGATGCCTTATTGCTAGTCGGTTTTGCGCCTCGAATGCTTCTTGCTTTGAGATATGTGATACCCATATTCATGCTAATTAACTGTTAAGCGGATACCCTCTTCGCCTACTAGTGAGTCGAAAATCTTAGGGACGTGTCTCGTTCCTCTTCAAGTAAGGCTGCATGACACAAAGATTAAATAATTTTAAATTTATTGATTCTCCTATACTGCATAGCTCTTGTTTGAGTCCAACCGTTGTAGGGCAAGATATTTTCAGTTGAAATTGTAACATCCCAAAATATCAAGAGTAGAGTTGAAGGGCTAAAAGAGTAAATTGGGAAAGAGTGACTCGGCGAGTCCATGTGCGGACTCGGTGAGTAGAGTCGCGACTTAGTCGCGTGTTAAGTGGCCGACTCGGCAAGTCAGTGTAATGGACTCGGCGAGTAGGCGCTGAGTGGAGAAAACCCTAATTCTCGGGGTTGAGCCCTATATAAAGAACATAACATCCATTCCCCCAGCCTCCTTACTCTTCCTCAAGTCCAGAAACCCTAACCCTCGTGTGTGAGTGGATCAAGTGCTTCTGAATGGATTCAGACCGGTGGTACTCGGTGAGTCACATGGGTGGACTCGACGAGTTGCTTGAAGATGAGCTGGGACTCGACGAGTTGGAAGAACAACTCGGCGAGTTGGATGAAGATGGCCTGGAACTCGGCGAGTTGTATGAACAACTCGGCGAGTAGGTTGAAGATAGCCTTAGACTCGGCGAGTCTATTCTTGGACTCGGCGAGTCTTGTGGAAGAGTCCTAATATTTTCTGGTTGAGTCGTGAATCGGCGAGTCAAGGGATGAATCGGTGAGTTGTGTGCGAGTGGACTCAGAGTTGTGGGACTCGGCGAGTCTCGGGGTGACTCGGCGAGTCTTGGGGTGACTCGGCGAGTTGAGTTGCGGATTGGGGAAATTCTGAGCATGGGGACGCAACGAGTCGACGGGTTGACTTGGCGAGCAGGGTCAACCAGGAGGGTTGACTTTCACTGAGGACTTTGACCTTGACCAAGAGTTGACCGTTGACTTTTTGGGTTTGGTCAGCGATGTGGCCTTTGGGCCAAGAGAGGGGTAAAATAGTCTTTTACCCTTAAGAAGGTGCCATGAGAGGGTTGATTCTAGTCTTGAGAGTTATATTCATGAGAGTATTTGCCTTACGTGTTAGGCGGTGGCGAGTTCGAGATTCAAGTGTGGAGATATCTGCTTTCTGCTTGCCAGGTGAGTCTTCTCACTATACTTTACCTTGAGTAGGTAACCAGAGTTATGTGACAAAGTATTTGTATGCTATGTATTTTATGTGTTGTACTGCATTATTTCTATGTGATTTACGATGTGCATGTTTACAGAGTTGGAACTAGAGGGTTCCCAGAGTTAGAACCGGAAGGTTCACAGAGTTAGAACTAGAGGGTTCACAGAGCAGGGTCCACGGACCCACAGAGTTATAGCCTCGAGTGGCTAATATGTGTTATGTGTGGTATTTTGGGGAACTCGCTAAGCTTCGTGCTTACAGTGTTTTGTGTTATGTTTGTTTTTCAGGTTTCTTTCAGTATCACGGGACGGCACCGGCTTGATTGTACACACCAGAGAAAGAGTCATGTTTTGGAGGATCCTGGTTTTCTATGCAAGTGAAAATGGAGTTATGTTTTGTAATTCGATTATGAATGAGATTTTAAACAAGTGTTTCTAAGAATTAAACGATTATTTTAAATGAAAATTGTTTTGAAATTTACGGTGTTACAAGTTGGTACCAGAGCCTTGGTTTGAGGGATTCGGATGCGCCTTCGGGTAAATCTGGACTCAAGCTGAGGAAGTTAGAAAAGTTTTCAAAAGAAATGAATTTCTAAAAGTGAATAAGAGTTCAAAGAGAAAGCAAGAAAGAGCAGTGTGTACAATCAGCCAGAGCCCGAACGGTGATTTCCCAAAATACCCTTACTTTTGTGTTATGAGATATTTATGATGCACTTTATGAGATATTATTGCATGCTAGAGACAGGCTAGGTATTTCATATCTTAGGACTAGAGTGGCCTGATTTGTGATGCCTTAGCCTAGGACTTGTTGTTATATGTGTTATGCTTTTGAGTATGTGATGAGTGAGAGTATCCAGTTAGAACCCATGAGGGGTAGAGTTGCAGAGTCCGGTGGTACTTTCGAGGATGAGCCGAGAAAGTGGAGTTATCACCGCGAGTGAGTTCTATGTATTCTTCGATGCTCGAATGCTGCTTGCTTTGTGCTTTGTGGAACTCTCGATGATGGGAGTCAGCTACCAAGTGAATATGACGATATTCGGGAGGTAGATGGCTGGCCTCATTAGGAGCTCTTCAGCAGCTGATAGCAAAGAAGTGGGAGGACCAAGGAAGAGCCTAGGGAGTAACCCTAGCCAGATGAGTGCGCTGGTAGAGTAGAGAATTTCGCTGGGGAGCGAGCACGCGCGATGGGATTGGTGAAAGAGCAGGTCGAGCAACTACTTAGGAGCTCTGGGATGGTCCGTGTGGAAAGTATGGGTAGATGTGGCAGGTAGTATGGGCCCGTACTACTAAAAGCGGAGGACCCATACTTGATACAGGGAGTATTCTGAAGGTTCTAAGGAGCGGATTGAGGAGTGATGTTATGGTTCGAGTACCATACATCGGAGCGGATTGAGGAGTGATGTTATGGTTCGAGTACCATACATCGGAGTGGATTGAGGAGTGATGTTATGGTTTGAGTACCATACATCGGAGCGGATTGAGGAGTGATGTTATGGTTCGAGTACAATACATCGGAGCGGATTGAGGAGTGATGATATGGTTCGAGTACCATACATCGGAGCGGATTGAGGTGTGATGTTATGGTTCGAGTACCATACATCGGAGTGGATTGAGGAGTGATGTTATGGTTCGAGTACCATACGCCGGAGCATATTGAGAAGAGATGTCATGGAATGAATACCATGGTTCGTAGGGAATGATGCTTGTGGTTCTCCGGCTATCCGGTTATGATTGAATTCGAAGAGGCGTCCCTTGCGAGGGAGATCAAGAGCCTCTCAGAGTATTTTAGTAAGGAGTCAGTGAGAAGGGAGAATTTCGATCTGAGTTGAGCGATCAGTCGATAAAGGAGATGTCACCTTCTATGATCTGGGTGGTACTGATTATGTTCGTGTGCAAAATATGAGAAGCATGATGTTTAAGTTTTGGGTTTGGGGGTAAACCCTGCAGGTCGTCATTGATGATGATTTCCCACCAGAGTATCAGGTAGCATGTGTGCCGCGGGGCAGTGATTTATCATGAGCAGATTGTCAGTTGGGACTGAGATAGTCGAGGACCACACTACACCTATTTGAGTATAGTAGGATGTATTGTAGTGGTATCAGTGGGGAGTTCAGTCGAGTTTAGCAGTGCAGAGAGTTTTCTATCTATGTTGGGTGTTGAATATGGGAGTGGGTCCCTGTTCTTGGGATGATCCCGGTGTTGGAGCGTTGGTTGATGAGTTGAGGTGAGGGGTACGATGATTTTGTGGTTCAGTCTATGAGCCAGGGATGTTATTGATCAGTTGAGTTGTTTGGTACTAGATTGGTACGAGATTTGGAATGACTAGAGGCAGTCGTGACGAGAAGTTCTTGAGGAGTTCATCAGAGGTTCAGAGTATATGAGGTCAATTGATTTCCTTAAGGGGGGATTATCGGGCGTTGTGTAGCACTTTCCAGGGGCAGGTGCGATTTCGTTGGTGATAATAGTTGTGGGTTGGTTGTGTGCTATTTGGTGATGGTTCGAACCCTAAGCGGGGGAGAACCGGGTACCGTATGTAAGAAAGTAGAGATTTGTCAAGAGCAGTTATAAGTGGAGTATAGAGATCTGTGGTAAGAAATCATGAGACTAGAGATGTCGGTGATCGAGGAAAGGGGTCAGAGTGAGTTAATGCGGGAAGTACTTGTTGAGAAGGATGAATGTCTCCATGGCAGGTGTTTAGTGGTCAGTGTTGTTGCAAGTAGATAGAGAATGATTGGGCAGCCAACTCCCGGGTCGGTATGTGTATCCTTGCTTGGATTTTGAGCGGTGGAAAAAGGGTTTCGGAGAATTATCAGCGTATTTCGTAGCATTAGCGTTTTCTCGTATTCCAATTGAGAAATTGGATACACCGAAGTTGCAATTTGGGAAAAATGCAGATCTAATTATGGGGTTCAGAGGAAATGTATTAATGTATCTATATGATGCTTGGGGAAGGAGATCAGTGGTTGTGGCAGGATCTTGTGATGTTCTGTTGGGGTATTCCGAGGTATCCGGGTATGATATCTTTATTTCAGAGTTACTCGTGAATCTTGAGTTGAGACGACTTGTGGCATATCAGGTAACTATGGATCTAGTGGGAGCCCTTCGAGTATGGGCATCCAGGGAGATTATTTAAGAGAGTGGATCTGCGCAAGGGTGGGCATTTGTTATGTCGATTGCCTCCAGAGTCTGTGATGCATATTCGAGTCGAGTATGGGTGGCTGCCTATGATAGTCTGCGGAGCATGAGCTAGTGGGGTCAGAGGGTGTTGTGATACTGCGGGGAGCCGTAGTACTCACTAGTCAGAGGGTGTTGTGATACTGTGGGGAGCCTTAGTACTCACTAGTCAGAGGGTGTTGTGATACTGCGGGGAGCCATAGTACTCACTAGTCAGAGGGTGTTGTGATACTGCGGGGAGCTATAAGACTCACTAGTCAGAGGGTGTTGTGATACTGCGGGGAGCCGTAGTACTCACTAGTCAGAGGGTGTTGTGATACTGCGGGGAGCCGTAGTACTCACTAGTCAGAGGGTGTTGTGATACTGCGGGGAGCTGTAGTACTCACTAGTCAGAGGGTGTTGTGATACTGCGGGGAGCCGTAGTACTCACTAGATGGCAAGAGAATGTGATGATGGAATGTTCTCCGATCAGTGTATGATGTGGAAGAGTTTTGGGCTTGAGTAGCCGTAGTATTGAGTTTTTGGAGCATGGATGTTGAACCGGGGGCGAGACTGGGGTCTCCGTCTCTGTCGGGAGATGCGGTGAGATGCGCAAGGGATATGCGCAGCAGAAACCAGAGATCAGAGTTGAGACGATCCTCAGTTAGATTGTATTTTTCTCGCATGAGGAAAAGAGAATTTCGTGACTTGTGTGTCACTGGGCCGGGATAGTGGTCACGTGGGAAGAAGTTAGTGAGATATTTGGATCATGATATGGGTGACCTTTGGAGGCTAAGTTATGGAGTCAAAAGTTGACCTGGTGCTCAGTCTCGAAGAGGGATATGAGAAATGAGCTAGAGCTTATCATGATGATGTCTGAGGACACTCCAGAGCGAGCGAACGATTCAGACGCTCGAAGTCATGCTTCAGGCATGTGTATTAGATTTCGGAGGGAGTGGCGGCACGTATTTATCCTTGGTTGAGTTATCCTATATCAACAGCCATCATTAGTGCATTGGTATGCCACCCTTTGAGCTGTTGTATGGGAGGAGGTGTCGGACCCTCATTTGCTGAGGAGAGGTAGCGCATGGACTCGAGAGTCCTTGCGAGCAGATCCAGAGCATGTGCGATACATGGAGTAGTGGCAAGGTTGACAAGTGGATTTCCCTGGGTAAGGGAAGAGAAAGGTATGTAACCCCCCCGGGGGGGGGGGGGAAGTGTTGGTTCACGAAAGCGAAGGTAGTAGTGAGAATGGATGATTTGGAGTATGGGGGTTGAACACTGTGTCTGTGGCAGTGGTATGGAATGACATCATGATGGGATGTCTGCTGAGGACGCGGAAGGGATTCCGCGGGTGTAGAGCCAAGAGTCTCAGGATGGATGCAGGGATGGAGTCTGGGACTCCCAGCTTGATTCTGATCAAGGGTTCTGTGCGTAGTGGTGGTTCCTCCTAGGGATGTTGGAGATGTCGTCAGTGTGAAGGGTTTTCCTAACCCGAGGGTGCGAAGGCTGGTGCAGCATGTGTGTGTGATTGCAAAAAGAGGACTCGTGGGAGTTGCTCTGAGATTGAAGAGTGGGTCTTTCTGTCAGCATGGAATGGATAGAGTGGGATTCGGATCGGGGATCCGGTGGTTCGTGATTATTTCTATCTCGTAGGGGGTCGAGCGATTGTTGAGATTTGGAGCAGTGATGCATCTCGGGTAATTCTCGATTGTTGAGTGTGATTATCAGAGGGTACAGCCGGTGCCTGGTTTGAGACGGTGGTCAGGACACCGCAAGGATAGAGGAAGTGAGTTCAAGTTCTATGGCTATTCTCTGAGGAACCTGGTCCAGTTAGGGACAGGTGGCGTGTCGTGGGAGTATTTTGGAGTTGAGTTGCCGTAGGCTTCGAGGACGAAGCCTAATTTAAGTGGGGGAGAATTGTAACATCCCGAAATATCAAGAGTAGAGTTGAAGGGCTAAAAGAGTAAATTGGGAAAGAGTGACTCGGCAAGTCCATGTGCGGACTCAGCGAGTAGAGTCGCGACTTGGTCACGTGTTAAGTAGCCGACTCGACGAGTCAGTGTAATGGACTCAGCGAGTAGGCGCTGAGTGGAGAAAACCCTAATTCTCGGGGTTGAGCCTTATATAAAGAACATAACATCCATTCCCCCAGCCTCCTTACTCATCCTCAAGTCCAGAAACCCTAACCCTCGTGTGTGAGTGGATCAAGTGCATTTGGAAGCTTGGAGAAGCAATTGTTGAGGAAATCTTGAAGGGTAAGAGGCTTGGAGCAAGGGGCTTTGCTTGGATTCGAGTTTCATTGCAGTTGGGGCGTTCCTTTGAGGTAATATCTCGTTTTTGAGCTGCTATTTCTTAGATGAATCATTTTGGGGGTGTTAGAGATCATATCTTGGGATGTATTGGAGTTTAGAGGTTAGATCTGAGGTTGCTACCTCAGATCTGGAAGGGAGAAGGTCTAGAGTGCATGAAACTCCCTGTTTGTGAGTGGTTGATGTAGCCATCTTGTCCCAAACCCAAAGCCTAGAGTGAAAACGCATAGATCTCTTTGGATTCACGTAAAGTTTGCCACTTTACGTGATGGATGGGTTGTAGGAGGCTAGATCTATGTTTTGGATCAATTGCATGGCCTGGAGTGCTTCTGAATGGATTCAGACCGGTGGTACTCGGCGAGTCACATGGCTGGACTCGACGAGTTGCGTGAAGATGAGCTGGGACTCGACAAGTTGGAAGAACAACTCGGCGAGTTGGATGAAGATGGCCTGGAACTCGGCGAGTTGTATGAACAACTCGGCGAGTAGGTTGAAGATAGCCTTAGACTTGGCGAGTCTGTTCTTGGACTCGGCGAGTCTTGTGGAAGAGTCCTAATATTTTCTGGTTGAGTCGTGAATCGGCGAGTCAAGGGATGACTCGGTGAGTTGTGTGCGAGTGGACTCAGAGTTGTGGGACTCGGCGAGTCTCAGGGTGACTCGGCGAGTTGAGTCGCGGATTGGGGAAATTCTGAGCATGGGGACGCGACGAGTCGACGGGTTGACTCGAAGAGCAAGGTCAACCAGGAGGGTTGACTTTCACTGAGGACTTTGACCTTGACCAAGAGTTGACCATTGACTTTTAGGGTTTGGTCAGCGATGTGGCCTTTGGGCCAAGAGAGGGGTAAAATAGTCTTTTACCCTTAAGAAGGTGCCATGAGAGGGTTGATTCTAGTCTCGAGAGTTATATTCATGAGAGTATTTGCCTTACGTGTTAGGCGGTGGCGAGTTCGAGATTCAAGTATGGAGATATCTGCTTTCTGCTTGCCAGGTGAGTCTTCTCACTATACTTTACCTTTAGTAGGTAACTAGAGTTATGTGACAGAGTATTTGTATGCTATGTATGTTATGTGTTGTACTGCATTATTTCTATGTGATTTATGTTGTGCATGTTTACAGAGTTGGAACCGGAGGGTTCCCAGAGTTAGAACCGGAAGGTTCACAGAGTTAGAACCAGAGGGTTCACAGAGCAGGGTCCACGGACCCACAGAGTTATAGCCTCGAGTGGCTAATATGTGTTATGTGTGGTATTTTGGGGAACTCACTAAGCTTCATGCTTACAGTGTTTTGTGTTATGTTTGTTTTTCAGGTTTCTTTCAGTATCACGGGACGGCACCGGCTTGATTGTACACACCAGAGAAAGAGTCATGTTTTGGAGGATCCTGGTTTTCTATGCAAGTGAAAATGGAGTTATGTTTTGTAATTCGATTATGAATGAGATTTTAAACAAGTGTTTCTAAGAATTAAACGATTATTTTAAATGAAAAATTGTTTTGAAATTTACGGTGTTACAGAAATATTGTTTAATCTTTGTTTCATGTAATTATAATAATAAGATAGTTAATTGATAATGGTAGAAGTTTCCTTTATGGCTAAGAGTAAAGTGAGGTAGGGTTCCTAGTAGATTAGGAACAGTGGTAAAATGTGCGTATTTTGGATGTAGAATCCTGGGAAAGCCTAGGAAGTGCCTTAGTATGTTTCTTAGGACAAGGATCTATGATAAAGGTCATAGGAAGTGACTTAGAGGATCCATGAGGAAGTACGGATAGGTGTGGAAGGTAGTCTAGGGCCCGTACTAATGGAAGAACAAGATTTGTACTCAAATCAAGGAATATCACGAGGATTCTAAGGAGCAGTTTGATGGTAGATAGCATGGTTTTGAACCATGATTCGTTGTAGTTTTTCTATATTTAGTGGTATTTCAGTTATCGTTGTCTAGGATCAAGATGAGTTTAGTATTTGTTCGGGCCTTAGTGGACATGGCAATTTGGATCTAAAGGATACAAATATGTACGAGTTAGTTGATCTTAAAGCATTAGACACCTTGTTCAAAGTATTGTCAGTTTGAGTCGCGGGACCCATGTAGGAGGCGAATGTGATGATAGACTTGAGGATTGCATCCTGAGGATGGGTGGTCGACTGGTGGATTTGGGAAGTCATTCTCTACGATGGGGGTTATGTTCTTCCAACCTCCTGTGTTTGAGGGGGGGGGGGGGGGGTGGTTAGATGTGTATTTATCATTAGATATAAAAAAGGAAGGGTGTTATCCTCATCAGTTTCTGCCGCAAGGGGGTATCGTTTGATTTGTGGTGAATCACTTCCGTCCTTCAACAAAGAATGTTCGAGACTCAATTGTTCTTTTGGTCTAGTGGCCTAGGTGAAGACCATGTCGCGAGTCTGGTATATGGTACAATTTTGAGAAGATCATGTGTATCCAAGGAGGATCAAGATGTTTTTTGTTCGGAAAGGAAAGTTCTATTGATATGCAGTGTTTTTCAAGGCTATTATTTAAGCATCTTTAAGGGATACTTGAAGCTTCAGATGAGGATAAGGTTGTGGATAAATAATTCTAATACAAGTTTAGGTTGCATGAAGTTCGGTTTATAAGGTGCCTGGTCAATTTAATGGTATTATGATAAATTTCTCTAAGATTGAGGAGACAATGATGGGAAGATTTTTCCAAGCTCTCCATCTGAGATTTAGGGTTTCTTTATGATTGTTTGGTCATTATCCGAAGGAATCGTCATATGATATGTCGCATTTTGAGAGTCAAGGTTGGTATGTATGTAGTTGATCCGGTCAGAGGTTTTGGTGTGGTAGATGTCAGCGATGATGGTTCGATCCCTAAGTGGGGGAGAACTGGGTACTCAGCTTGGAGGATCATCAGTCGGTTCAATTTTATGGTTTCGACTCAATGTGTCTGAGGGATCTACGGTGCAGGTATGCTAGATTTTTTTTTATTCAGGTTTATTACAACATAAGAGAAGGATGGTGGGCTACCATCAAAGTGCTTAGAGTTGAGAAGTTTATTGTCGTGTCGTTAAGGATTCTTTAGAATCCTTCATGGTTACAAAATAATAAAGGTTTGGTTAGACTGTTAGTGTATAGTTAGTGGCACTTAGGACCATGCCTTCAATGATGTGCGTGTTATCCTCACATCAAAAGCTGTTAGATGAAGATCTTGTTATGGAAAGTAGTCCCTTTAGGGGATGCTGAAGAATTAGGTTAAGAGGCACTTGAGCTGCTCAGGTTGAGTATTAGTTATTGAGGGATTTGTTAGCCTGTTGTATCAACCGCTACCTATAGTAAGGGAAGAGCACTTGATCTATCAACCAACTTTGGAGTTTGGTATCTGTATTTTCTCATGGGCTTTGTTCAATAGTAATTTAAACCATTTCATTATTTATTAATCCATTTTTGATACTTGGTTATTTTGTTCGTCGTCATCAACTGAAACTGTATGAAGGTTATGAGTTGTTGTATTAGTATAAGGTGTTATGGATGCGTCAATCTTTCTTCAAGTTTTGTGTTGTGTATATCTTGTTTCCTGGGTATGTGCACCCTTAATTTTTTGGTTGTGGAATTATTGGTCATAGCAGACTCAAGTTTGTAAGCTGTCCTTTGGTTGCAGGACGTTAGGATGTCGGAGCTGTGTTGTTAGTTTCACGTAAGACCTTGAATCAATACATAATCCAATTTTGTAAGGTCGCATCATCAACATTGGTAATGGGGTCGATTCGATCACGATTTTGGCAACATTCTTGTTAATTTTGGATTTTTCCTCAGAGCACGAAGTTTTATTAGATAAGTCGTGCATCTGTAGAATCTATTTGGTTTATTTAAAATTGGGCTATTACTTTCAGTTGGGAAGGTTTTTTATGGTTAGATTGCTTTTATTGTAGGATTGTGATCACAAGTTGAAATTCTCTAGCCAATGTTAAAAGGGTTTGGATTCTCTTTTTGCCTTTTGAATAATGGATGTGGTTGTTAAGAACCATGTGGTGTAGTATATGGATTGACCTAATTTTTTTATAGATATGAAGTATTTGGTCCCTAGCAAATTCTAAGTGGGGTAGAGTCACCCCTTTTAGGTCACAAGATCACAAGATTACTAGTTCTCTGAAGGGCTATATTCAAGGTTACAGGGAAGCAAGTTTAAGTCGTTGTCAAAAATGGAACTTATGTAAGGAAATGTTGTCCAGGGACCAATATTGACCAAGGAAGTAGATGTTGAAGATTCAAGGTTATCTCGTCTGAAGGCTTGAAGCATCAGTAGCAAAACAATTGTGTTAGTGTTTGGGCTCAGGTCGAGGGTAATGTGAGGGCCTATCTTCCTATTCTTCTATGATAAGGATTTAGGGTTCGAATGACGACCCGAATGCCTGATGGGGTCTTGCAGGCTAGGGGTCGAATCGTGTTAGCTCATGCTTGTTATCATGTAGTTTTGTTTGAAAGACCACGGGGGAGCCCATGCAACTGCAAGAGTGTTGTAAGACTACGATTTGGCTCGTAGCATTCACTCGAGATGAAAGGGGACCATTAGCGAAAATAGGTTGGGAGTGACTATAAGTTTATGGTTTGATCATAGCATTCACATCATTCTGATTAGACCCATTAATATTTGTTTAGCCATGCCTTTGCTGAGGATGGGGAGGGGGGTATTAGAGTGGTGTTGATATATATGATGGGTTGTTCACAGGTTGTAATGCACAACCATAGAGCATTCGAGTAAGGAGTCAGTTTCTGTCAAGGTTGGTTAGATGTAATTTGTGGGTGTAATTTTCATCGTCGGATCAAATTTGTGAATTATTTTGGTCAGCGTGGTTGAATAATGTCACAACGTATCGTACTAGTGCTTATATGACTTTTATGGGTGGGGTCCATTAGTCATTTGTTTGAGACTCTTAGGTCTCGGATTGTTAGTCTTATTGGCATGGTTGGGTGTTAAAAAATTTTAGGGAGTCGGGACGCTCAATGAACAACTAGTTTGGATTATATGAATAGTAAAAGTTTGTTTGTTGGAAGTATTAGTTGTGCATCAAAAGTCGCTTGGTGACTGTTTGCATATGTGGACCCATGTTTGCTTGTGGGCTGCTTAAAAGGAGTTTGGTTACCAATGTTGGGTATTGGTTCTGAAACTTCGAGTCTTAAAATTCATTGTAAATGTCTTTACGGATTTGTCCGGTTGCTATACACCTGAGCTAACGTACGAGTTTCAATACAGCACAGGATTTTTGGATTGACCATTATTACACTTTGTGAGAGCGGTGAGTTAGTGATGACTTATAGGAAGTCAAGTGCGTATTTGAGGTCTTTTGGGAACTAAATCTATATTTGAGATTGGTTGAAACCCATAATCAGGATGTTCTGGGAATTCATTATACATGTTTTGGTGGTTATCATAGGCGGAAAATAGGGCTAAGTATGAGAAGAGGATGATCATCAGTTTTAAGGTATGGTTTCTATAGTTTAGACTGATAGGTTCCCAATTTTGTGAAGTATATTGTTGGAGTTGGTTTGTAGTACCAGTTTTGGAGATTTTCTTAGATTAAATAGTTTTCACAATGAGATGGGTCTTACATTTAGGGAGAAAGAGGTAGTTGTTCCATTTGAGTGTTATCACATGTTGGGTTGTTAGTCAACATTAGTAGTATCCCAAGTGGTCAATCAAATTTTATTTGTGGATGCCTAATTTTATAAAGTGGTTGGAGGGAGCATGTGGATTGTGTTGGTTCTCTTTTTAGAAATTCAAATTGAGGTGTATTTATAGGACGAAATCTGCTTTAAGTGGGGAAGAGTTGTAACACCTGACTTCTGGTACAATTTTTTAACTTAATAATTTTGAGATTTGAGAGTGCCCATGAAGTGGTGAAGGGATCATAACAACGTGGAAATTAGCATGAAGCACATAATTTATTAAAGATTACTACAATGTGGCAGAATGTGCGCCACGATGTGGCGACGGTAGTTGAGCTAAACCCTAATTTTTGGGCGTAAGAACATATTTAAAGGAAGTGTTGGCTAAGGTTTCCCCACCCTCAACATCCATCACCTCCAAAGGACCCTTCTTAAACCCTAGCCTCTACTTTGGAAGTTTGAGCTCATTTCAGTGATTTTGGTGATCTTTTAAGGAATAAGAAGAAATTCTTAGTGCAAGGATCAAGCAAACAACTCCTACTTACCTTTGGGATCACCTTCTAGACCTTTGTAAGTTCCTTTTTCCAGATCTTGCTGGTTGGCTTCTTCTAGATCTAGGTTTAGTGGGTTACCCTTCATGTGCTTGGTGTTTTTAGTGCATAGATTCAATAAAGTTTGCAACTTTATTGATCCGTAGGATCCCAAGGTGGTTTGATGCACCAGATCTGATAAGTTTTACAATTTTTAGTCAACGCATGGACTTTGACCCCATTTATACCCATTTTTGACCTAGTTAGATGAAGGATATGCATGTCTAAAAGTTTGGATTTTTACGAGCCTTTGGAGTCCCAAGAAGCTTTATAGAAAATATGATTTAAGGGCTTAATGGGTTTAGGACTCAATCCATTAAGCTGTCAAAGGACAGTAGCTATGGCATGGCGAGTTGGTTGCCATGACATGGGAGGACAAGTGATTAACAATGGTTCTTTTTGGTGTTTCCATGACATGGAAGTATGCCGGTCATGATGTGGAAAGGACTTTGTGATCACGACTGAGAACGGAGAGCCATGATGTGGCCATGGGTTAGCCATGACATGAATGTCTACTGGCATTGACTTTGACCGTAGACCTTGACTGTTGACTTTTTGACCTGGTTTAACTTTTAGTCAATTGGCTAGTTTTATAAGGCAGACTGAGGATTTACCATGTGTGAGTCACTAAGTGGTGTGTATAACCCATTCCTTGGATACTTGAGCTGGTTAGTTGTTGACTAAGCTAGTGAAGTGCGTCTTCTCACTATACTATGTACGGTGTAGTTTTCTTTGTGAATGTTGCATGGAAGCCTAGGGTGTGGCCCCTTTTATTTGTATGAAAGACCAAGTTTGGCCCCTTAGGTTTGCATGAAAAACTGGGTTTTGGCCCCTGCATTGTATGGAAGACTAGGATCCGACCCATGACACTTGTACAAGTAAAGACCATGATTTAACCGACGACAAAAGGTTATTGAAAGACTAAGATTTGGTTGTAGCATTCACATGGGGATGGAATAGACCCGTTATGTTATGTATGGTATGTGACATCTTGGGGAACTCACAAAGTTTTGTGCTTATAGTTTGATGTTTAAATTGTTTTAGGTTTTCTTATATTAAAAGAAGGGTGCGACTTGATTGCATCACATCCATTGGAGATACTCTAATAAATGTTTTGAATCAAATGGTTTTATCTAGATCTTTGAAGTTGTAATTTGAACATATGCTTTTATTTTTAAATGAAAATTTTGATTTGCAATTTAGGACGTTACAAAAACCAAAAAATCGAGACTGGGAAACCGAAACAAAAACAAAAACCAACAGTGCAGTTTCTACCTTTGCAAAAATCAAAAGTTTTCGGTGTGGTGCGCTTTATAGTTTTGCAAAAACCACAACAAAACCAAACGTCACCGATTTTTAGAAATTCCTTATATATATATATATATATATATATATATATATATATATATATATATATATATATATATATAGAGAGAGAGAGAGAGAGAGAGCTAGGTTCAAATGTGGATTGACATCTATTGTGTGAATGTGTGGATAATGCTATTCGGTGATAATTACAAAAAAAATATATTGTTTGATAATATGAATACGTTCAATCTTATATAATTAATGTAATTATTAAGCATTTTCACTAATTTAATCGTCTATAAGGTTATTATACACTTTTTTAAATTATTCTCATTCCGTCAGAATGTTATCAGAATGTTTATTGAGTCGTATTCTATAAGAATTAAAATAAATAAAAAACGATGCACGAGAACAAAAATGAATTAGAATTTGTGCGAATCCATTAAAATAACAATAGTTCTGTGAGATTTATCGTATTCACATTACTAAACAACATATTCTCTTAGTAATTTTGATAAAATAGCATTATCCACACATCCACACAATAGTTGTCCATCCACGTTATACCCTAGCCATATATATATATATATATATATATATATATATATATATATATATATTGTGTGTGTATGTAAAAGAACAAATTATATGTATATGGGTCAAATAATAAAGGATATGTTTTTCTTTGGGGTGTAAGTAAGTCGATCTATTCGGGATCGACTCGGTAAAAGCTTAACTTGAGATCAAATCACAAGAGCCCGAGCTGAGTTCGAGCCTAAATATGATGTTCGTTAATTTAATGAGCTCGATCCAAGTTTCAATCAGTGAATTCGTGAGCCTAAATGAGCTTATATATAATATACAATATTTTAGTTTTTTATATATTGTAACACCCCGAGTTTAGAAGTGCAAGTTCTGGGTGCTTGGTGTAATTAAGGAGGATAAACTCGGCGAGTCCATGGATAGACTCGGGGAGTTGAGTCGCGATTTTGGTCACGTGATAAGTGACCAACTTAGCGAGTCGACAGTTGGACTCGGCGAGTTGGTGCTGAAGGGAGAAAAACCCTAATCTGGGGTTTGTGCCATATATAAAGCACATTATAGCCACCCTTAGCCTCTTTACCTCCCCTTTTAGTTCCAGAAAACCCGAAATCGTGAGAGGCTCCATTGTTGAGAGGATTAAAGCTTGGAAGGATAAATTTGTGTAGAGAAGTTGAAGAACATTAAGGATAGCAACAAGAGGGCTTGTGGATCTGAAGTCTACATCAGTTTAGACTCATCTTCGGGGTAAGAAGCCTCTACCTTAAGCCTTTTTCCTTATTGTCATCCATAGTGATTGTTTTGGGGGATTCTTTAGCTTGGGTTGGATCCATTTCCGGTTTAGTGGTTAGATCTGAAGTTGCATCTTCAAATGTAGGTTGTATTGGAGTTATAAGGGCAGAAAGCAGCAATCCTTGAGTTGTTAGTGAAGCCCTTTTTCCTAAAAGTCTATCCCTAGAGCATTTTGGGCTCATAGCTCCTAGAGTTCATGTAAAGTTTGCCACTTTACGTGAGGAATGGCTTGTAGAAGGGTAGATCTAGGGATTGGAGCCCCTACATGGCTTGGAAAGCCTCTATATGGAATAAGAACTGAAGAGACTCGACGAGTTCCATGGGTGAACTCAGCGAGTTGGATGAAGGTGTACATGAACTCGACGAGTTGGAAGAACAACTTGGCGAGTCTGTTGAATATTGCCTTAGACTCGGCAAGTCTGTTCTTGGACTCGGCGAGTCTGGTCGAGGAGTCCTAACCTTTTCTGGTTGAACAGTGAATCGGCGAGTCGATGGATGACTCGGTGAGTTAAGCGTGAAGGGACTCAGAATTGTGGGACTCGGCGAGTCACCGTGGCGACTTGGTGAGTAGGGTCACAAAGAAAGGTGGACTTTGACTGAGGACTTTGACTTTGACCAAGAGTTGACCAGTTGACTTCCAAGGGTATTTTGGTAATCATTGGTATTTATTGAGTTCAGTCTTGTGGTATTGATTAGTGGTGGAGTTCGTGTTGGAGGTTGGAGCAGCGTGATCTTATCTCTTCAGTCAGCAGTTGCGAGGTGAGTTATCCTCACTATATCGACAGGGTCTAAGGCACCAAGGTCGGCCCTTTATCGGATGGAAATTTGGGTAGTTGTTATGTTATTGGTTTGCTATATGTTTGCATCCTGGTAGTTAGGATGGTATTTGTTGGAGATCTGGTTAAGGTCGGAATCCTGGTATATAGGATGATGTTATGTTAGTGACCGGTTACGTCGCTATCATGGTTAGAGTGTGCTATGTATGTGATCTGCTAGATCGGTTGATTAGTGATGAATTGCTATATGATTATATGTTTATGTGCACATGGTTGATTGACTGGGGTTGGGTTGAGGCGGGTCTTGCTTTGTGCTGTAGGCCAACATACCCAGGGCGGATTGGATATCCCGAAGGCCCAACTAGCAGTTCGTATAGGCTGTAGGCCCCAAGAGGGCAGACATGCCGAGGCTCGGAGAGTGGACCAGGCCGACTGAAGGCCCGGTGCGGGCGGACCAGTTATACTGTAGACTCGGAGAGTGGACTAGGTGGGTTGAAGGCCCGGCGCGGGCGGACCAACCACACTGCAGGCTCAATGTATGTTGCTAGACTCTGAGGGTGGACCAGGTGGACTGAAGGCCCGGTGCGGCGGACCAGTCACACAGTAGACCCGAAGTGCATGGTTGTTCTGTTAATGATGAGATATGTTATGTGTATGGTATATGTGGTTGGTATTTTGGGGGTAACTCACTAAGCTTTCGGGCTCACAGTTTTCAGTGTATTGTTTCAGGTACTTCAGGAGATCGTGGCAAGGCAAAGGCGTGATCGTATCGCTCCTCATGTTTTATGTGTTTATGATGTGGTTCTAGGAAATACTCTGATAATAAATGAATTGAAAACCTTTTTGTAATAAATTAATGAATATGGGTTGCTTTTGAAAAGTTTAAATTGGTTGAAAATTTTGGACGTTACAAGTTGGAATTAGAGCCTTGGTTTGAGTGAATTGGAGGAACATTCGTGTGAATCCAGTCTCAAATCAAGGAGAGTTTTCGGAGAGAAATTAAAAATGGTTTTCAAAAATAAGTAAAAGAGGACACAGAGGGTACGATCAGCAGGAGCCAGTAAATTACCCCAAAATTACCATACAAGTTATTTGTTTTTGTGATATGTTAGAACAACATGCTAGTGTTAGGCTAGGGATCTTTAGGAAGTGCATGATAGAGTTGCCTGATTGTGATGCCTGCTAGCCTAGGGTCTCCTTTTATGAGAGTTTCGGTGTTCCTCTAGGAGTGATGATAGAGTGCTTGCTATGTGCGTTAGTGTTTGGGGCGTTGTGATGATACTTGAGACAAATAGGGGTAGGTGTGAAAGGTAGTATGGGCCCGTACTACTGAAAGCATAGGACCCATACACTTATCATGGAAGTCACAACCCCTGGATGGTTGATTAGAGAGTCCTTTTGGGTGGTTATGCGAGGTTTCTGAGGATCTCACGGTGTATTGTAGAATGGCGATTACGAGACGTTTCGAGGCAGGATCGGGTTCGGGATCTGGAGCGGGAGAGGGTGGTCAGGAGAGGTCAGCACCACCCGAGGTCATTGGCCAGATAAGTACAGATGAGTTGGATGCCACGATTCATGAGATCCTGCATGATAAGGTTGCTGCTATGTTCCGGGCTGAGTTGCCGGAACTGTTTGGGTCGATCAAGACCGCCATGGTCGAGTACTTTGATGAGCGCTATGCAGCTCTTACGGAGACGGCTGCCGCGACAGCTACAACGGCTGTAGCAGCGGCAGGAGGAGGAGCCAGTGGAGGTTTTCAGTATCGGGACTTCGACAATACGAAGCCCCCTACTTTGGATGGAGTTCAGGACCCGATCATTGCGATGCGATGGTTGTCAGATATGGAGGGATGTTTCTTCGCTTGTTCATGCCCTGTTCATCAGAGGCTGAGGTGTGCTCTGAACCTATTGAGGCTTAGGGCGAAGGATTGGTGGAGGTTGACTACGGGGTCATATTCAGATGCGTAGCGGGATGCGATTTCGTGGGATCAGATCCGAGAGATGTTCAGTACTCGATATGTTCTGAGGGTTGAGAGAGACAGGTTGGCTCAAGAGTTCTTGGAGCTGAAGCAGGATTCAGAGTCAGTGACGGAGATCAACAGGATGTTTACTGAGAGGGCAATGTTTTGCCCTGAGTTTGCTTCAGAGCAGGCTCAGATGTCCCGATATCTGAGTATGCTTAAGAGGGATATTAGACAGTTTGTGTCTACACAGAGGTATGAGACTTTGCTGGAGTTGCAGGAGGCCGCTCGGCGGCGTGAGTTCGAGATTGAGTTACAATTGCGAGAGTAGAGGCAGGCCCCGACGCAGTCGCAGCAGGCGCCGAAACGGTCCAAGACCGTTGATTCTAGGTTGGGGGATCAGAGCAGCCGCACTTGTGGGAAGTGCGGGAAGGGTCACACCGGAGTTTGTAGGTCCGGTGGTGCATGCCGCAAGTACGGGAGAGAGGGGCATTATGCGAGGGATTGCCGTCAGTTAGCCCCAGTTCAGGATATGAGGATTTGTTATCAGTGCCATCAGATTGGTCACATGAGTGCCAACTGTCCACAGCTTACTGCAGGACTGGTGTAGGCTCCAGCACTGGCCACTTTGAGGATTACGGTTGGAGGTCAAGGTGGAGTAGAGCCCCCAAGGGCTCAGGGACGTGCTTTTCAGCTTATAGCAGAGGAGGTCAGGGTAGAGCCGGATACAGCTGCGAGTATGTTTCCTTCTTGACACCTTGTTATATTATGGTTGTTATGGAGTATTTTATAAATGCTAGTCTCGTTCGCATGATTCATGGTATGGTATTCGTTCGTCTTTTCGTCGGTTTTATCGTATGAATGAGGGTTTTGGTATTGGGAGTCTTAGTTGGTTATCATCCACGGGAATTGTTGGTGGGGAATTAGGCTTTTTGGTCCGAGTGTCGTGTATAGCATTTTCAATTTGAGGAATACTCAACTAAGGGTCGAACTCCCTTAGAGTTCGAGATGTGCGATGTCGGAACGTGATTTTGTGGAGGTTGCTCGTTTTAGAATCAATTCAAGTATAAGTGAATTTGTTGAGTAGGATTGTTTAAGTGATGCCGGTTGGGTCACCGGTGGTTGGTAGTCAGTGCTCTAAGTGGGGGAGAATTGGAAAATTCTCAGGAGGATCGATAGCATGAGAGGTCAATTAGCTGTTTGAGTTTCAGCAGTGTTCCAGTCAGCCAAGAGCGTGGGCTGGTATGAGTAGGTCAGACGAGTGGGGCGGGATACAGACGAAGGTTGGGCCTAAGGTTAGGCCGGGATTTGGGTATATAGAATGAAATTAGAGTTCGGAACCCCAAGAGGGCTAGAACAGTATGTACAGGAGAGATTCCTAAAAAGAATGGTTCAGGGTGATGTAAGACAGTTTTGAGCGGTCCGGACAGACTGAGGGCCGGAAGACGTACCAGTCAGACCAGAGGCTCAGGGAACGGTCCAGACAGGCTCAAGGCCCAGGAGGGCGGTCCAGGTATGCTGAAGGTTCCGAGAGTGGTCCAGATAGGCTGAAGGCCTGGTAAGGCGTTCCAGTCATGCTGAAGACTCTGTATGTGTTAGTGGAGCGGTACGAGGAGAATGAGGAAAAGCATCACAAGGGGATGATAATTGATATGGTCTGGCCCCAATTATTGATCATGTTATTAGAAAGCCGTGCATGGACCCGAGAGTCCTTGCGAGCAGATTTAGGGTATATGGAAGTTCAAGAATAGAATTTTCTCTACATGGATGATGTAGAGTGAAATGTAGCTCAGCGGCACGTGCGAGTGCGGTAAGGGTTGTTGAGTGGATTTCCGGGGAAGGAAAGACATGTAGCTCCGGAAGGAGCGTGGGTACTCCAAAAAAGGAGGAAGTGGAGTAAGTGGATTACCATTAGTGCTTCAGCTAATGGTAGTAAGTACTGGGATTGTACCAGTGGTATGGAAGCACATCCGAGTTGGGTGTCTGTGGAGGTTGCGGAAGGATTTCCGGTAGTGTAGAACCAGAGGAGTTCGGAAGGGGTGCAAGGAGGGAGCCTTGGACTTTCTGTATGGTTGTGATCAAGAGGTTATGTATGTAGCGGTAATTCATCTTGGAGATGTTTGAAATTATCGTAAATGTGTCGGGTTTTCCAGCCCGAGGATGTTAGAGCGGGATCAGCATGCGTATGTGATTGCAGGAGAGAGCTCATGGGAGTTGCTCAGGAGTTGAAGGATGTGCCATCCTATCAGCTCGGAAAGAAATAAGTTTCATTCGGAAAGGAAAGCGGGATGAGTCCCAGAAGTGAATTCGATAAAGGATATTCCAGTCGAGGAAAGGGGTAGCAGCTTGGTACCGGATCAGGACCCGATGGTTCAGGGTGATATCTAGCTTGGTAAGGGTCAAGTGATTGTTGTGAATTGGAGTGATGAAAGTATCATCAGGTGATCATTGGCTAATAAGGGTTATTATCAGAGAAAGAAGCCCGTGGCCTGCTTGAATCAGTTGTCGTAACTCGGGGAGGGAAGAGTTGGACTTTATCGAGGTCCGATAGCAGTGTTCGGAGGAACCTGGGTCGGTTGAGGCCAAGAGCTGTATTGAGGGAGTTCCATCTGGTATGTGTTGCTGCAGGCTTCGAGGACAAAGCCTAATTTAAGTGGGGGAGAATTGTAACACCCCGAGTTTAGAAGTGCAAGTTCAGGGTGCTTGGTGTAATTAAGGAGAATAAACTCAGTGAGTCCATGGATAGACTCAGAGAGTCGAGTCGCGATTTTGGTCACGTGATAAGTGACCAACTCGGCGAGTCGACAGTTGGACTCGGCGAGTTGGTGCTGAAGGGAGAAAAACCCTAATCTGGGGTTTGTGCCATATATAAAGCACACTATAGCCACCCTCAGCCTCTTTAACTCCCCTTTTAGTTCCAAAAAACCCTAAATCGTGAGAGGCTCCATTGCTGAGAGGATTAAATCTTGGAAGGAGAAATTTGTGTAGAGAAGTTGGAGGACATTAAGCATAGCATGAAGAGGGCTTGTGGATCTGAAGTCTACATCAATTTAGACTCATCTTTGGGGTAAGAAGCCTCTGCCTTAAGCCTTTTTCCTTATTGTCATCCATAGTTTGGGTTAGATCCATTTTGGGTTTAGAGGTTAGATCCATTTTGGGGATTCTATAGCTTGGGTTAGATCCATTTTGGGTTTAGAGGTTAGATCTGAAGTTGCAACTTCAGATCTAGGTTGTATTGGAGTTATAAAGGCAGAAAGCATCAGTCCTTGAGTTGTTAGTGAAGCCCTTTGTCCTAAAAGTCTAGCCCTAGATCATTTTGGGCTCATAGCTCCTGGAGTTCACGTAAAGTTTGCCACTTTACGCGAGGAATGGCTTGTAGAAGGGTAGATTTAGGGATTGGAGCCCCTGCATGGCTTGGAAAGCCTCTGTATGGAATGAGAACTGAAGAGACTCGGCGAGTTCCATGGGTGAACTCGTCGAGTTGGATGAAGGTGTGCATGAACTCGATGAGTTGGAAGAACAACTCGGCGAGTCTGTTGAATATTGCATTGGACTCGGCGAGTCTGGTCGAGGAGTCCTAACCTTTTCTGGTTGAACGATGAATCGGCGAGTCGAGGGATGACTTGGTGAGTTGAGCGTGAAGGGACTTAAAATTATGGGACTCGGCAAGTCGACGGGGCGACACGGCGAGTAGGGTCACACAGAAAGGTGGACTTTGACTGAGGACTTTGACTTTGACCAAGAGTTGACAAGTTGACTTCCAAGGGTATTTTGGTAATTATTTGTATTTATTGAGTTCAGTCTTGTGGTATTGATCAGTGGTGGAGTTCGTGTCGGAGGTTGGAGCAGCGTGATCTTATCTCTTCAGTCAGCAGTTTTGAGGTGAGCTATCCTCAGTATATCGACACGGTCTAAGGCACCAAGGCCGGCCCTTTATCGGATGGAAATCCGGGTAGTTGTTATGTTATTGCTTTGCTATATGTTTGCATCCTGGTATTTAGGATGGTATTTGTTAGAGACCTGGTTAAGGTTGGAATCCTGGTATATAGGATGATGCTATGTTAGTGACCGGTTATGTCGGTATCCTGGTTAGAGTGTGCTATGTATCTGATCTGCTAGATCGGTTGATTAGCGATGAATTGCTATATGATTATATGTTTGTGTGCACATGATTGATTGACTGGGGTTGCGTTGAGGTGAGTCTTGCTTTGTGCTGTAGGCCAACATACCCAGGGCGGACCGGATATCACGAAGGCCCAGCGTGCGGTCCTGATAGGCTGTAGGCCCCATGAGGGCGGACCAGACGTGTCGAGGCTCGGAGAGTGGACCAGGCCGACTGAAGGCCCGGTGCGGGTGGACCAGGTGGGTTGAAGGCCCGGTGCGGGCGGACCAACCACACTACAGACTCGATGTATGTTGTTAGACTCTGAGGGTGGACCAGGTGGACTGAAGGCCCGGTGCGGCGGACCAGTCACACAGTAGGCCCAAAGTGCATGGCTGTTCTGTTTATGATGAGATATGTTATGTGTATGGTATATGTGGTTGGTATTTTGGGGGTAACTCACTTAGCTTTCGGGTTTACAGTTTTCAGTGTATTGTTTCAGGTACTTCAGGAGATCGTGGCAAGGTGAAGGCGTGATCGTACCGCTCCTCATGTTTTATGTGTTTATGATGTGGTTCTGGGAAATACTCTGATAATAAATGAATTGAAAACCTTTTTGTAATAAGTTAATGAATATGGGTTGCTTTTGAAAAGTTTAAATTGGTTGAAAATTTTGGACGTTACATATATTAAAATAAAAACATAATTAAGTAGTTAAGGATTTAGAGAATTAGTAAATGAACTTCTTTACACGCTTGAACCGAACTTAAGCTTATTTATGCTCATCAGACAAAAAACAAGCCGATCTCGAGCACAAGCCGAACTTATATAATTCTTCATGATCTCGAGACGACCTACATACAATAAAGCTTGAATTGATTCGAGCTCGAGCTCGAGCTTGAGCCCCTCATAACTTAGAGGTCTTTGAGTTGAGCCTGTCCAAGCTCGGGTTCGACTCAACCTGTTTACAGCCCTAGTTTTTGTTCTGGGTAAAAGTATAAAATAAATTCATTATATATAGTATATTTAATATAATATATATGTGACGTGTGTGAAAAGTAATAAAAGAATATGTTTATAAAAAGAAGGCAAAAGACTAGGTAGACTATATATGTATCCTATATCGCTTCATGAAAAAAAGTGTAAGTAATACAACTTATAACGGGTCATGGCTAAAGATGCATAGTACAAAGAAATTTGGTTCTATGTTAGACCCTGTTTGGTTCTTTAAACTTTCCATTTCCTTTGAACCAAGTGGTTTCTTCCACAAAGTTGAATTGTTTTGCTCCGTTTTGGGAAGAGTTAGCTCCATTTTAGACCGAGATGTTCCGATTTCGACTTTTGGTTCTAGTTTTTGATCGAATTGCTTTCATTTTGGACATTTAAAACTGCACCATTTTAACCTCAAAACTGCACCATCTCATTTTTGTAGTTAAAAACCTAGACTTTACCAAAATAACCGCAAGAAAAACCGCAAAACCACTATGAAACATAACCAAAAATTTTAGTTTTTCTCTTTAGATAACCACAATTTGTAGTTTTCAGTTCGGTTTTCTAACATTTTTTTACAGATTAAATCAGTTGAGGGTTTAAAAGGATCAAAAGTAAGGTTTCGGGGAAAAACCTTGTGTCGCGACATGATGAATGAAGCACCATGACGTGACATGCTAATTGGATGAACGTGTATCCAGGATAGCCGTCACGATGTGACAAAAGGAAGGTCATGACGTGACCGCAATTGCAACCCAAGCGCATGATCTTTTAGTCTTTCATATTTAAGCCCATAAAATCAAGTTTTATGGTATCCTCTTCAGCCTCCAACCCTTTCAACAAAACCCTAGCTTCCATTGGTGTTTTTAGTGTTTGGAAAGAGAATGAAACATCCTTGGTGCATAAATCATGCTTGCAAGTCTCACCATCATCTTCTAGTACTTACTTCAGACCATTTTTGTGTTAAAGTTCCAATATTTATGTTATATGCTTCTAGATCTAGCTTTTTGTGCATTTTATCCATGTTTGGAAGATTTTGAGTGGTTGGATTCCATAAAGTTTGTTAACTTTATTGATACTTTAGGTCCCTTTGAGGTTTAGTGTTCTAGTTATGAGATTTGGTTACATTTTGGCTCATGCATGGGACATGGAAGTCTGATTCACGACCCAAAGGCTTGGTAGTGTGAGTTAAGTTTTGTATGTATATTGTGTGCCTATGTTAGATTAGGAGAGTTGTTAGTAGTTAGTGGATCGAGGGTAAAACTAAGAGCTGTTAGTAGTTTGCGGATTTAGGCTAAATTTGAGAGTTGTTATTGGTTGGCAGGTCGGGGGTTATCCCAAGTGTTTCCAGTAGATAAGAAATCAGGGTTGCTAGAGCTAAGTGAGTATACGTTCTAGTTTAGTATGTGATCGATTGGGTTTTTGTTCAATTTCGTTAGTACATTTATACTTATGTGACATTATCGATAACATCAGTCAACCATAGGTCCCATATTCGACTTACTAGTAGGCGGAGCATGAACGAAAGGATCTCGGACTGATCAATATGTGGATTTTGGTTGATAGGGTGGATGCATATGCTAGTGTAGTCTTGTCTATTGTTTTTTTATTAAGGTTTTTGTTGGTAAATAAGTGTGTTAGGGTGTCATCTATGGTGTTGGTTATAGATTCCTCCTTTGGTTATTTCGTAGGCGAAACATGGTCAGGAGGTCTTGGTCGAGTCAAGTCTTTGAGATTTTGGTCTGCATGGGTGGCATATGGGGTGGCTCTGTCTACCTGGATATTATATATGACTACGAAGTGTATAAGTTATAGACAGGGGACTTGGTTCTACTCATTGTGGGTTAGTGATGTTATGTTGTTGTTTGTTCATCATCAAGTCGTGTATTTCTCGCTAAAAATGGTGTTGGCATAAGTGTTGAAAGGTGATCGACTACTTAAGAGATGTTGGATTAGATGTGATTAAGATATTTTTTGGTCTCTGCTTTGATTGGCTTATGAGCCTGGTTTTGGAACCTTTTGTGTTGATGATTAGAGATGTTGTCATTCAAGTAATCTTAACTCGTGTTAAAGGAATCGGGTCTGGAGAACCCATACGGGTTTGAAGGGTGTTATGAGAGTAAAATGTGAGAACAGATTTTGAGGACAAAATCTAATTTGAGTGGGGGATAATTGTAACACAAATTTTCTAGAATAGATCGGTTGAGGGTTTAGAAGGATCAAAGGTAAGGTTTTTGGGAAAAACCTTGTGTTACGACGTGATGAATGGAGCACCATGATGTGACATGCCAATTGGATGAATACATATCTGAGATGGCCGTTATGACTTGACGAAAGGAAGGTCATGACGTGACTGCAACTGAAGCCTAAGCTCATGATCTTTTAGGCTTTCTTCCATATTTAAGCTTCTTAACTCAAGGTTTTGGGCATCTTATTCATCCTCCAACCCTTTCAATGAAACCATAGCCCCCACTATTGAGTAATTGATCTTTTGGTGGTGTTTTTAGTGTCTTTAAGGAGAAAGAAGCATCCTTGGTGCATAGATCCAACTTGCAAGTCTCACCATCATCATCTAGAAATTACTTTGGACCATTGCGAGTGTTGAAGTTCCAATCTTTATGTTCTATGCTTCTAGATGTAGGCATTTAGTTCATTTTCTCCATGTCTGGAAGCGTTTGAGTGGATGTATACCAAAAAGTTGGCAACTTTATGGATCCTTGAGGTCCCATTTGACGCTTAGTGTTCCAGATATAAAATTTGTTTAGGATTTGGCTAATGCATGGGATTTTTAACCTCATTTCCACCACTGTTATGCTTAGCTTGGGGAAAGACATGCATTAAACATGCATGACTATAAAGCCATGATTTTTATAACTCTTTGGATGTAAGGAAGCCTTTTTGGAGGATATAAGTATAATGCTTAATAGATTAAGGGGTTAATCCATTAAGCTGTGCAGGATCAACTCCTACGACGTGACAATATGCTCATCACGTCTTGACGATTAAGTTTGTTGCGATTGTTTTGTCCGTATGTTCCTATGACATGGCCAAGAGTCCTCCACGTCGTGGTGAGGGTTGACCGTTGACTTTTTTGACCATTGACTTTTTTACCAGTTTGACTTTGGGTTAAATTTAAAGTAATTGGGTGATTATGGTTCCACTTTGGTTTGGTGCTAGTCGGTTTGCGGGAGTGATCAGTGTAGGGAATCATCGTTTTGCTATGTTTCCTAGGGTCTTCGATTCAGGTGAGTTTTCTCAGTATACTTTGTATTACAGTGTATACCTTGTATGTTAGGATATAGGAGTAGTGACATGCTGGTTAGAGTACTAATAGGTAGGTGATTAGCAAGTGGATTACCCTAGGGGTTGTATGTACTTACATAGGATAGCCTATGCACTCTTGATCTTAGGTTTATTACGTGTTCCTTCTTTGGTTGTGGCTCTAGAGTGGAATCTCCTATTTAAATGCATATCTCCCCTATGATTACATGTAGCTATGCATCCCTCATAAAGTTTCCAGCAGTGGCGTAGTTTATTGTACGAGGCCTAGTATGCGGTTGTAAATTGTTAGAGTGGTAGACTAGGGTAGATAGTTACATGTGTTTATATGGCTAGTTGATTACATATTTGTTTCATATATTGATATATTTTGGTGGGTGGGTTGAGGCAATGCTGCTTTTCGATGTAGGTGAACATGCCCAAGAAGGCCAACAGTATGCAGTAGGCTAGTGGTGGGTCAATTGTATGTTAAAAGAGAGAGAGAGAGAGAGAGAGAGAGAGAGAGAGAGAGAGAGAGAGCGGTCCAAGTGTACTATAGGCCTTGTGAGGCCGACCAGTCATACTATAGGCTCAGAAGCTATCCATGCATGTTGTACGCTTTACAGGTGCGCCATACAGACTGAAGGCTTGTGTGTCTGCATGCATTGTATATATATTGTGGTGTGTGGTATTTTGGGGGAATTCACTAACATTTGGCTTATAGTTGTATGGCTAGTTGATTACATATTTGTTTCATATGTTGATATATTTTGGTGGGTGGGTTGAGGCAATGCTGCTTTTCGATGTAGGTGAACATGCCCAAGAAGGCCAACAATATGCAGTAGGCTAGTGGTGGGTCAATTGTATGTTAAGAGAGAGAGAGAGAGAGAGAGAGAGAGAGAAAGAGAGCGGTCCAAATGTACTATATGCCTTGTGAGGCCGGCCAGTCATACTATAGGCTCAGAAACTATCCATTCATGTTGTACGCTTTACAGGTACGCCATACAGACTGAAGGCTCGTGTGTCTGCATGCATTGTATATATATTGTGGTGTGTGGTATTTTGGGGGAATTCACTAACATTTGGCTTATAGTTGTAGATTTATCGTTTTTTAAGTACCAGTGGTGATTGTGGGATGGCGAAGAGATGGCTATACACATGGAACAAACGGATTTCTGAACATGGATTTCATAATGTGATGTTTTACCCTGATTAAAATGAAAATTTTATTTTGAAATTGGGACGTAACAGTTTTGGTTTATCGAACTGCACCGTGCTTAACCTACCATTAGGGAGATAATATAAAATCCATATGTTGATTAGTTACATACAAAATAAACTATTTTGGAATGAGTTACTAACAATGGTACTTTTCTAAAGGTTTTATGTATCTTTTTCCATGTTTTTCATTTCCCCTTGCTAGTAGGTCTCATGCCTAAGATATAGCCAATATAGTAACTATAAGCATGAAGCTTAGTGATTAACAATATCTCAAAAGTAAAAGTACTAAATAATTACTCTTAATAACTAAGATGATATGTATAACTATTAATATAATTTATACATAAATAATATAATGCATGAAAAAATTCTCAACATAATGTCACACATGCTTGAATCAATTACCTAGCATAACTCACACTAAGCGCCTCTAAAAACACAAATCATGAACCTGACTAGTTATGGCTCTAATCAAGAACCTTATGGTATGTATCCTTCCTTATGAACCTTATGTGGTTGGTCATGTTAAAGAAATTTGTAGTGATGATATTATCAAAGAACCTTTTAGAAATGGACTTACTCAAGAACCTTTTAGTAGTGATAATGTTTCACTATTTTTTTTTTAAACCTAAGATTTTATTAACCAAACGTTGGAAAAGAGTTAACACAACATGATGTTGCCATAATTAACTATTTATTTTGGGTAACTATCTTAATAAATTAATATAAAATGTTATATTTAAAGATATATGATGCTTAATATGCTTTGAAGTGGATAGTTATAGGTCAAATTCGTAGCTTATGATAGAAGGAAACAGTTGGAGCTGATAGGGACGAAATTTAGAAACTTGCCAGATTTCAGACAAACCGTGACACGATAATACACCAACCATGATGTGGAATTCACGTTTTCCTGGTCTGTGATTTTATAGAGTTTTTGTACAATACGAAATCCTGCATTCTCGCGATGCGGATTCGTAAATTCCATAAATACTCAATCTTTTTACCCTAAAATGACATCCCATCAATCCCAACACAGTCAAAAGAATATCTTACAAAAATATTTTTCCAAATACCATTTTGGGTTAACTTCAAGATTGGAGAATCACTTTGGAGCGAATATTTGAGGAATCGAAAGCTATAGCATTAGAACTACAAATCAGTTTGTTTTATGATTGTGTTTTGCAATTTGTTCTTTTTTAATGTTTTTTGTTTTTATTTACTCGTTTTGTGGTAGAGCCCTTTGCTTCAGCTTAGGTTTAGATGAACCCCTTAATACATCGGTATGATTTGTTAGCTGGATTTATAAAGTTTGACTATTTATTATGCTTGTTTGATCGCCTACCTTATATGTTAATGTTTTGATTTTTATTATATTTGCTAATTTAATAGAGTCTAGAGGATTGATCTGAGTTTGTTAATTTGAATCATAGTTGTCCAAGACATTGGTAATTATGACTAGAGATAAACCGAATCCTAGGGTTAGGTGATATAATCGGGAACTTAAATGTGTAAGTAGGCAATCTATGTTAATGTTATGCTTTGATTGATTTTCGTGACCATTGAAATTAAATCACTAGATCACATCTCTCATAATTTGAACATTCAATTAACTATTTAGCTGGCTAATTGCACAATCAATATTTTAGTTGCTTATAACTATTAATATCAGTTAATCGTACCAAGATAACTAATCATTATATAAATCGGTAATTTACGATATAATGCACTTCTAATAAATCAACCATACAAAATAAGGGATTTGGATTCTAAGTAGGCGTACTTTATATTCTGTCTATAAATCTAATATCTAGTTTGGTTTTAGTTTTTAGTTTCTAGTTTAATTTAATTTAATCACTTCCCTTTTTTTACTTTGCTGTTACTACTTTAATTAAAATTTGAATTATCCGATCTAATCTGAGTTGTTTCCCTTGTCTTCGACACCATTTCTTACCATAACTATAATGTTTTAGGATAGCTGTACTATTTCAGGATTATGTACACCGCCTATTATGTGACAGTTTGGTTGAGATATATTAGGATTTACAAATTTAAAACCTGATAATTTTATAGTATATAAATCACACATCAAGTTTTTTATGTTGTTGTCGGGGAACAGTTGCATTTAACTCAGGTTGTTTTTCTTGTTTATTGAACTTTGTATATAGTTTAGTTTTTAGTTTTTATTTTTGCATTATTGTGAATGGATTATCTAGTTTTCGATACTTTTGATATTATTTTTGAGCATGAGTTGTAGGCATTAGAACTATGTGATCCAGAAAAAAGATTTGGAGGAACCGGAAAGGTTACTGAAGGAAGAGGATTATGGTGCTGAAAACGGTCACATTTACCCAATTACCTTTTTTCTAAATATATCTAGTATGTGTAAATGTGTCATTGAAATAAAACAGTCACTTTTTTCCATCGCGAACCTTGAAAAAACCCCTAGTTCATATTACAAATTACTAATTTACTAACGAAAAACAATAAATTGGGCTAAATAAACAAAGCTTAACTTTCTAGATCTTGTCAAAATGAATTAACAAACTTAACCCTCCCCTTTGCAGTGGCTTGTTACATGGCATCCATACATCTTTGCGTTTGTAGCTCCACTATAAGAGAAACGCCCTGTTTTAGATTGTTTCCATTTCGGGGTAGTGATCAAGGATTGGGCATTAGTAGGCTTGTGATCGTTGAAGAATTTAGTTTTGAGACTCATTTGGAGGTGGATGATGCGGGTATTCGGTTTGTGCTTTTGAGTTAAAGGGTATTTCGAAAATTTGTTAGCTTGGGCTCCTATGGAAATGTATGTTCGTTATGGATATGATCAGGCGGGTACGAGCTTATTGAAGGGTAGAGATTCAATTACCTTTTTATGGATATAAGGATTGTCAGAATCGGGTTTACAATATACGATTTATGATCTTCAGAGTATTTAGGGTTAAGGGGTTGAGAGGTACGTGTGGCGTACAACAAGGTATGCTTAGCGTACAAGCAGTGAAGCGAGTACGCAGGGCGTACCAAGTGGTATGCTTAGTGTACTCATGCGAGGGTACTGATCGAGGATCCGAAGGTGTACGCTGGGCGTATAGAATTGTACGCGACGCGTATAAAATTAGGGTTTGGAAACCCTAATTTTCGGTGTTGGCCATTATTTAAGCATCGTTACGGACTTCAAAACCCTCATTTTATTAGCCTCCTTGTCCTCTTTACCGTACACCGGAACCCTAATTCCATGCTTGTGTGTTTTGAGCTTAGAAGATCATTGTGAGGTGGATTTTGGTGCTTTGAAGGAAGTTGGTCATCCTTGAAGATTCGCTAAAGGAGTGAAGGCGTACAGATCCAGAATCTCATCAGTATTTGGCACTCATTTAAGGTATAAAGTCTTGAACTTGATGCTTCTTAGCTTAGATCTCTTTTGATTTGGGTTTATGAACTTTTTTTTAGTTTCTTTGATGAGATCTTATCAGTTCATATCATTTCTAAAGCTTAGAGTTGGCACTCTTGGCGTTATTTTGGTTAGTGAGTCTTAAAGTTGATATCTTTGGCCGGCATTGGTGCCTTCGACCCGTGGATATAGTTGATATTTTGTTCAGTGAGTCTTCAAGTTGATATATTTGGTGTCTGTGAATAACATGCTAGATATCAAGTTGATATCTTTAGTGTTATTTATGAATCTGTGAATAACACGCTAGTTAGGTTTAACGATCTGCTCAGTGCTTGCATGATAGAATGCTAGTAGAGATGCCTTCTGTGTATATCATATGAGTTGGTAAACTGGCATGCTAGTGAGGAATAGCTAGTGGTAGTTTGATCTGATATGTGATACCTTGTTGCATTGGGTGAATTGGATGTTATGTTGAGATGGGAATATCTTTTGGAGTCGGTATTTGCTAAGTGTATGCTTTAAAAATTGTATACGGTTAGGATCTTATAGCCTTAGAATAATTGACTTGGCCTTATTCCTGTTCCTTGTCCGGTTGTGGTTCTAGGGTAGAGTATGTTATTCAACAGTCTATTTGATCATGTTATGTTTATAATTTGCATGCATAAGGCAACCGACAGTAAGGGTGAAATTTCTAGCTTAAGTGGTGATGAGTGGGTTGATCATTATATGATAGTTCTATGGATTGGGGTGTTCCTACATGAATGCTGCTTGCTTTGTGCTTTGTGGAACTCTTAGATGATGGGAGTCAACCACTAAGTGAATATAATGGTATTCATGAGGTGGATTACTATCATTATGGGGAGATCCTCAGCAGCTGATGACAGGGTGAGGTCGGGAACCTTGGAGAGCCAAGGGATTTCTTTGGTAGGATCTGTTGCGTTGTTTAGTGAGCTTCAGTGCATTAGTGGAGTGGGTTACTTAGAGGATTCAGGATGATTCCGGAGGAAAGTATGGATAAGTGTGGAAGGTAGTATTGGGCCCTTACTACTGAAAGCACGGGATCCATACTCGACTCGAGGAGAGTCATGGAGAATCTAAAAAGTTTGGGGAAGAAGATTCTCGAGTATGCTATGATCTTCTGCATGGTTGTATTTTAGTTTGGTGTTGAGCTTTAGGGAAGGAGGTTTAGGTTATGGTTTTGGCTCAGGTAAGGGTACTGGGCCGATTAGCGAGTAGATGCGGGAATTTACATCGTTAGAGACTAACCACAGTGTTTTGGAGAAGACTCCTGTGATATTTGGTTCGGTCAAGGAGGGGTTTTGGAGGTCTTGGATGAGCGTTTGGGAGCGTTCCGTGTTGAGGTTTTGGTTATCGTTGGAACTCCCACTCTTTCTTTATGTGAGTATCGTGCTTGTGGAGCTCTTGCATTCGATAGGGAGAGGGATCCTGTTGCCAGTAGAAGGTGGTTAGAAGTTATGGCTAACTCGTTCAGGGTGAGTTTCTGCCCGAGGAGGCGAACGTCGGGTATGCTTCCTGCTTATTAACGGTCAGGTCGCGAGATTGGTCGTGAAATGGGTGATGATGTTGTTGATGCTTTATCGGGGGATGATTTCTCGATCAGCTCTGGTGCATATAGTGGAGGGTCTCGGGAAGAGACCCAAGATTTCTAATTGGGGTTTGAGAGACCAGCAGGGCCGGGGTCAGTGCAACTCTTGCGGGAAACTGCACGATGGAGTTTTCGTTTGAAGGGTATGAGTTTCTATAAGTGTAGCAGGATGGATCATGTCAGTAGGAGTTGTCCTCAGAGGCAAGCCTGTTGTGTTTATATCTACAACTAAGTGGGCCACCAGAGGGTCGTCTGCCTGAGGAGCCGTGTGTGTGCCTGCTCTGACTATTTTTCGGATCTCTGATAGTCGTGAGGATAGGGCACGAGCCCAATAACGAAGAGTCGGTCATTGAAGTGTCAGGCAAGGGGGTCCATTCTCCGTCAGATGATTTTGCGGGCATGTCATCTTTTGCCTTCTTTTCGGTTATCATCAGTTTTCATGTTGCTTGGGATTTGATATTGATTTGGGTAAGTGTTATCTTAGGTTTATTGCTCTATTATTGTTGGGGTATATTTTCAAGAATTGATTTATATCTTTTGCATGCCATGAATCATTAGTGGGCTATTGAGGGGGTTGTATCTTGTGTGGAGGGTTCCAATGTGTTCGGTTGATATTTTTGGTTTTGGACAAGATTGGTTCAAGAGAATTGTGTGGAAGGTATATGGTCAGAATCCAATGAGTTAGTTCGCTGGTAATCATCAAGGTTTGGTGGGTCTAGTATTTGTTTCAGTAGGAGCGAAGTTGCATATGGAAGAACTCTTGGGTTCAAGAATTATTGTTGCTAGGAGGGAACTCTAGCAGGAAGATGGTAGTGCCAGCTGCATGGGCTGTTTGGTCACCGAAAGTGTCAGAAGAGCTTTATAATTGCATGGGTTGCAGTCAGTTGGAATCCAATAATTCTTTGAAATTAGAAGTTGGGGTAAAGTTTCGTCGGTTCAGGGCAAGGGTTATAGTTTTATTTTCCAACATCAGAACTCAGGAATGGTGTCATGGGAGGTGATATGGATTATCAGGTAAGTTGAGATTTCAAGGGGATCCATCAGGGTTTCAAGAAACAAGTGATCAATGAGTTTGGCTAGCAATGGAACACTAGTATGGTTTAACGCAAGATATGAGTGGATTGAGTTTACTAGAGAGAGATGAGTCGGAGATTTATAAGGATTAAAAGATGAGAGACCTTTGTTGAGTCCAAGTGGGGGAGACTTAAGTGGTTGTTCAGATTAAGGTTGTGTTGGTGGGGGTTTAGGAAACTCCAAAGTGCAAGTTGCCACTCCATTGTTATTCATATTATCTCAATGGGATTCGAATGCGTGACCTGAACTCCTGATTGGTTTGCAGGATTCGGCTCAGGATGTGTGGTATTGTGATGGTGTGAGTATGGTAAGGCCATGAGTAATAACCATGGTTGGTTTGAGGTGTTGTAAGACTGTGATGGGATCATATCATTCACCCGTTCGAGGTAAACTATTATTAGAAATGGTCGAGCATGATGAGGAATTAGTTCATACCTTGGGAACGTCAGTCAGGGTTTTCAAGGGGTATTATTTGTTTTGGGTTAAGGAACATTGGGGTCCTGGTCGGAGATGGGCCTCTATAGCTTAACATGAGTTGGACCCATGGGTGAGGCTCGTGTGATTACGGTAGATCAGGCGGGTCATGGTAGAGACCGTTGGGTCTAGGTATTGGATCGTGAGTTGCAGGATCATGTGGGGGATCAATGTGTGACATAGAGGGGTTTTTGGCTGGATAGCCTTGCTGTTTGGACTCTTGGGAACCTGGTGGTTGGACCAGGTGCGAGACTGGTGGTCTCAAATGTGGCTCGTGGGTAATTATTTATCAGTCAGGTGAGGGTTCATCGGGAATCGAAAGGTTTGTGGTGTGAGATACAAGTGCAGATTTGTGAATATCGGGTTATGAGTATTAAATTGGTTTCAGGTAAGAACTCGATGTCGGGTATCACGCGTGATTTGCACATGCTTTCATTTCAGTGGGATAAGAATTGGGGTATCTATATGCCAAGGGCATCAATTGCAGGGTTCAAAGGTAATGAATGAGTTTAGTTTCGATAGCAATTGATCCGTTGTGTTGTTTCTTGGATTGGTTTTGTCTGCTAGAGGGCCTCAGCGTGTTTGGAATCAGGAGAAGGAAGGTCATTGGAGACTGAGTATGTTATGAGACTGCAGTTGGTCTCGTGGCAATATTTCAGCAATGTGTTTGGTATCAAGGTGGTTTGGAGTATTATCGCCAAATGAATTTTTCCATCAAAAGTCATGTGGGGTGACTGTGTGTTTCTGGGTCTTTTGTCTCAGTAACCGTGTAAGAGTCTGGTGTTCCGGATAGTAGGCAGGCAAGTTAGGACTAGGGAGGTCTCGACTACCTTTGGGAAGCAACTAGGTGGCAGCAAGACAAGTCGGAGTGGTTTTAGTGATTTGAGCTTCATATGAAGAGTCAATTTCCGGGGTGGATGTTAAGTCATTTGCGGTTGGATCAAATAATCTCAGTGTGGCTATTTGAACTCTATTGCGTAACTCTCGTATGAGTCTAACCGTTTCAGGGAGGAATCTCCTACTCGAAGGATTATCTGAGCGTTCTGTCAGGTGTAAGTATTCTGCAGTTGTATATGATAATTGGTTTTGTTTTAATGGAAGCATCAAGATAATCAGGGTTGGAAATATTGTGTTTAGTCCGGTATTCATGAGGAAATGGTATGTTAGTGGTTCAGTGTGGGCGGTTTGTTGCGAAGTCAGATCAATTTGAGGTTTCGGGTTTCGAGAAAAGTAGAAGTGGTTTTCTGCTAGGGTTTAAGCCTCTTTCTTCTTTAGATTTGTAGAGCCATGGGAGGGTTGATTTTGGTTGCGTTGGGGAGGCAGGACTATGCTCGGGATTATGGTTGTGTTGCCCAAATTATGGGGCGTACCAGAGATGGCATGGAAGGATTTCGAGGAAGAAATCTAATTTAAGTGGGGGAGAGCTATAACGCCCCACTTTAGATTGTATGCATTTCAGGGTGGTGATGAAGTACTGGTTATTAGCAGGCTTGTGATCCTTGAAGAAGTTAGTTTTAAGAGTCATTCGGAGTTGGATGATGTATAGTGGATGATGCAAGTATTCAGTGTGTGCTTTTGAGTTAAAGGATATTTCGGTAATTTGCTAACTCAGACTCCTATGGAAAGGGATGTTCTTTCAGGATATGACAAGGCGGGTACGATCTGATTCAAGGGTAGAGCTTCTAGTTACCTTTTTATGGATATAAGGAAGATCGGAATCGGGTTTATAACAAAGGATTTATAATCTTTAGAGTATTTAGGGTTAAGGGGTTGAGAAGTATGCAGGGTGTACAACAAGGTACGCTTAGCGTACAAGCAGTGAAGCGAGTACGTGGGGCGTACCAAGTGGTACGCTTAGTATACTCATGCAAGGGTATTGATCGGGGATCCGAAGGTATACGTTGGGCGTACAGAAGTGTACGCGAGGTGTACGGTTAGATTTTGAAAACCCTTATTTTTAGTGTTGGCCACTATTTAAGCATTCTTATTGACATGAAACCCTCCTTTTATCAGTCTCTTTGTCCTTCTTACCCTATACTCGAACCCAAATTCCATGCTTGTGTGTTTTGAGCTTAGAAGATCATTGTGAGGTGGATTTTGGCACTTTGAAGGAAGGTGGTCATCCTGGAAGCTTCACTAGAGGAGTGAAGGCTTATAGATCCAGAATCCCATCAGCATTTAGCACTAATTTAAGGTATAAAGTCTTGAACTTGATGTTTCAAAGTGTAGATCTCTTTTGGTTTGGGTTTATGGACCTTTTTGTTTCCTTTGATGAGATCTTATGAGTTCATATCGTTTCTGAAGCTTAGACTTGCCACTCTTGGTGTTATTTTGGTCATTGAGTCATAAAGTTGCCATCTTTGGTGTCTAAATCGATCCATGCATGAGTTAGGACCAATTTCATGATAGTAGAATGTTAAATTTTGAGTATGGGTTCATTTTGGGCATGCAAAGTCATCGAGTTAGTGACTTTATGGGTCTAGCCATTGTTTAGGACTCAGATTTGTGGTTTGGACCTTTGGGCTAAGCATTAAGTGCTTAGAGAGAAAAGTTGTATTAAGATAGGAGTACGTTGGGCGTACAAGCCTGTACGTGCCGCGTATAAGCCATCAAGTGAGTACGCGCAACGTACAACTGAGTGTGCCCTGCGTACTCAGTCAGAATGGACTTCACATTTGTGGGCCTTGGGTGGGGCTATTTCTTGGACTTAGTTGCTTGTGAGCTTTTGCGGGCCATCTGGAAACAGGTTTTTCGACTAAGGAAATTATTGAGATTTAGGATAAAGCCCATTGCAGAGGTCTGGGCCCAATTTAGAAAATTGGGCCATAAGTGGGCCGTAATTGGGCTTTGGATGGTTATTGGTTAACGGGCCATCAGAATGCAAAGTATACTGGACTTGAAAGAACGGTTGGGCCTTAAGGTAAGGTCATGTAGAGGCTTGGGTCTAATTTGGAAAATTGGGGCATTGGTTGATTTATTTGGCCTTTGGGCCTTTCATATAATAGTTTAGGCCATAGTTTTGGACAAGGCTAGGTTAGGTGTAAAATGGCCTTCTTAGCCCAGGCATGAAGTTATGGTTATGGATTGGAACCTAATTGTTAATTGGGTATTGTTTTATTATTGGTAGTTTGAGGATCTGTCAGCCAACAGCCAAGGGTTTTTTGTATGATTATGTAGTGTGAGGTGAGTCTCCTCACTATATCCATGGGTCGAAGGCACCAATGTCGGCGCATTTTGTGTTTTGTGTATGCTAGTTTCTCTGTAATACTTGCATGGAAGACCCCGAGGGGAGTCCGTGACAATTAGATATCAAACTATGGGCGAGCCCATTGTATTCCCGGTAAAGACCATGGGGTGAGCCCATGACACTTGGATATCGGACCATGTGGGGGAGCCCATGACATTCCAGGTCAAGACCACGCAGGAGCCCATGGCAACTATATGTATGTTGCATGATAATCTGTGATTGAATGTTGTATGGTATCCTCGGGAACTCACTAAGCTTTGTGCTTACAATTTTCAATTATGTTTTAGGTAGTTCAGTTTTTCAATTGGAAGAGCTCAGATGATTGCAAAGCACACACCACATGTTTTCATATTCTATGTACTACTATGATTTGAAGATGATATGTTAAATATTTAGACAAAATTGCAAAAATAGTCCCTGTGGTATGCAAATTTTTAGGATTTTAGTCCAAACTATGACTTTTTTGGATTGGTGGTCCTTTTGAGCTAGTTTCTTTGCGTTTTTGGTCCCTCAGTAAACTGAAAAGACTATTATGCCCTTCTGGTATATTTGTTATGCTTTTTCTATTTAATTTAAATGAAAAATAAAATAATTACCTAATTTGGGGCCCACCTCTCTCTCTCTCTCTCCAGTTTTATGTGAAATCTAAAAGGAGTGAACACCCTCTTAGTCCTCGAATCAACCCTATTGCCTTTCTTTTTGGCTGCACTGTCAAGAAACGACATTACTACTGGTGGTCTTGAATCACCATGTTGCACCACCAAACATCATCCAACTAATGGGATTTGAGCATTCTAACACTTCCTAAGTGTACATGCAACCCTAATAACCTTGGATCTATGTTTGTATAATAATCATGCAAAGTTGTTTTCCAAGGTTATGAACCTATCTAGCATACATGGGGTATAATTTTCATTGTATAAAAGATAGAACTACATACCTTGTTGTTGAAAGTATTCCTTGAAACCTTGTGAGCCTAGCACCTCAAGTGTGATGCCTCAAATGCTTCACACAACACCAAATGCAAAGTATAAACTTGAGAGAATACTCTAACACACTCAAAACCGGCCAAGCCCTCATGTTTCTCTAGTCTATCACTAGTGTAGCCAATTTTAGGGAGAGACATGGTCCTTATATAGTGTGTTGCATTAGGTAAAACCCTAATGTAACATGACTCTTCATTTCCCAATCCATGGGTTAACTCCATGGAGCATCCATGGAGCATCCTATGGGTGGAACCCAACTTGATAATCCATGGAGCCTTTTAGCCCACTATATAAGATATTGAAGATTTACATAATCTACCCATATATTTAATTAGTTATTCTTTTGATCAGTTAATTAATTCTTGATCAAAACTAATTAAATAATATTATTAATATATTAGAACTTATAATATATTAATAAACCATATGTGTTATTTCTCTCATTTAGTTTATCCAATTACATGGTGCCATGCAACCCAAATGGACCATGCCGGGTCGGGTCAAGTATTTACCAGAAATAGTTATGGACTTAGACACCTTATCCAACAGTCTCCCACTTGGATAAGTCTAATAACTATAACTGCAATACTTCAGGAACCGATCGGCAATCGTAGCTCTTTCAAGGTCTCTCGGAACTGAGAAGATGTTGATATGCCATTTAAGATAAGTGATCATATAATCCTATGTTCTAGATATCAGCTGGACAAATACATGGAACAATGTCTTACTTATTGTCCAACAGTTTGTTTCCCGATTTCCGATGTGTTTGACAAAGAACTTAATTGAACACATCAACTTAGTTCTGACCGGGCCCGGTACATAGGTCAAAACAAAATCATCGAGGGCCCAGATATCAGCTTCTAATCCAAGAAGGAACAGATAAACTTCGACTCATATGCTTGTTCTACCACTCATTGAATTACACACAAAAGCACATTTTATAACATCGAGTTACCAAAGCGTTTTCGTACAATCAATGCATAACCAACTTGTAAGTAACAAATCATATCTCTAGGTTTGAAGACTTATATGATATTACCGTCTCACGATCACTCGAGATAAAATTCCATGAAGTTATTCCAGTGAGCGTGGGTTGATTCCAATACTCAGAACTTATGAGTACTCATGATTGTTGTAGCCATGTCTAACACCTTAGACCTCTGCAACCAATCATGACAGTCTTGATTCATACCTACTTCCGACATATGACCGACTGTGGAGGTTCGAATAATATGATATACCAAACATAATTATTCTGGAAGTCAAAACATGCAAAAAAAAAATATAGTAAATGATTGACAAAAGATCGTGACACTTTACTCATAAATAAACACAACTTTTATTCATCATCAAATGTCAATTACACTTTACTAATTTCATAATTTATCTAACTACTAAAACTTATATCATCCTTCAGCCCTATGCTCCGAGCATGCTGGAGATGCTTAACCCTACTCAGTCCCTTCGTGAGGGGATCTGCTGGGTTCTCATCCGATGATAGCCTCTTTGCCACAAGGATTCCTTCTTCTATGCGATGTCTAATAAAATGATATTTTCTGTCGATGTGTCTGGATCTTCCGTGATCCCTTGATTCCTTTGCTAAGGCAACATCACTTTCACTATCACAGAAAATTTCCATGGGCTCCTTTATAGCTGGTACAACTCCAAGGTCTCCAATGAAGTTCTTTAGCCATATTGCCTCCTTTGCTGCTTCGCTCGCTGTGATATACTCTGATTCACAAGTGGAATCAGCCACTGTCTCCTGCTTGGAACTCTTCCAAGTGATTGCTCCTTCGTTTAAGGTAAAGACCCAGCCTGACTGAGAGCGGAAATTATCCATATCAGTCTGGAAGCTAGCATCACTATACCCTACAACTCTCAAGTCATCACTCCCACCGAGGGTAAGGACCCAGTCCTTAGTCCTCCGTAGGTACTTGAGGATATTCTTTACCGCAGTCCAGTGTGCCTTGCCAGGATTCCCCTGATACCTACTAACCATGCTCAAGGCAAAAGCTATATCAGGTCGAGTACACATCATAGCATATATGATCGAGCCTACTGCTGAAGCATAAGGTACTTGACTCATTTCTGCTATCTTAGCCTCGGTACTTGGGCTTTGTGTCTTACTCAATCTGGCGTTACTCTGGATGGGTAACTCTCCTTTCTTGGAGTTCTGCATGCTGAATCTCTTCAACACCTTGTCCAAGTATGTACTTTGACTAAGTCCAATTAGTCTTTTACTCCGGTTTCTCAAGATCCTTATCCCTAGAATATAGGCAGCTTCTCCTAGGTCCTTCATAGCGAAACACTTCCCAAGCCAGGACTTAACTTCCTGCAGAGTTGGGATGTCATTTCCTATGAGTAGTATGTCATCCACATACAGTACCAAAAAGCTAACTATACTCCCACTAGCCTTGACATACACACATGATTCATCTTCACTCCTAGAAAAGCCAAATTCCTTGACCTTTTCATCAAAGCAAATATTCCATCTGCGAGGTGCTTGCTTTAATCCATAAATGGATTTCTCAAGCTTAGACACTCTATTAGGGTACTCTGTGCTGAAAAAACCCTCTGGCTGATTCATGTAAACATCCTCAGCCAACTTTCCATTAAAGAAAGCGGTTTTGACATCCATTTGCCATATTTCATAGTCATGAAATGCAGCTATGGGTAACAATACCCTAATAGACTTAATCTTGGCTACTGGAGAAAAGGTCTCATCATAATCCACTCCAGGAATTTGAGAGAAGCCCTTTGCAACCAGTCGAGCCTTATAAGTGTGTACATTACCATCCATGTCGGTCTTCTTCTTGAAGATCCATTTACACCCTACAGTCTTTCGACCTGGTACATTCTCAACCAAGTTCCAAACTTAATTGTCATACATGGATTGTATCTCGCTATCCATAGCCTCTTTCCATTTAGCAGACTCAGGGCCTGCCATGGCTTCCGTGTAGCTGTTAGGTTCATCCAGACCTACTAGTGTCTCATTACTAATAAGTGTCTCACCTTCCGCAGTAATATGGAAACCATAGCAATGCTCAGGTGCATTCGTAACTCTCGTGGAACGCCTCAGAGGTACAGACTCGTCAATTGGCTCAACAGGGGTTTCCTCCTCAAGTTGAGGGCTAGGGTTTGAAGTTCCTTCACCGCTTGACTCTTGTAGTTCTTCAAGGTCAATTTGCCTCCCACTATCTCCTTGGCTTATAAACTCTCTCTCTCTCGAAAGACTCCTATTCTTGCTACAAAGACCACATTATCACTAGGTCTGTAGAAGAGGTAAGCAAAGGATCTTTGTGGGTAGCCGATGAAAATACACCTCTCGCTTCGGGGTTCTGGCAACTTTCTTTGTAGGGACTAGATTAAGAATATGGGCGGCAGTCTCTAAGGCATACCCCCAAAATGAGATTGGTAGCGATGCTCGACTCATCATGGAACGAACCATATCCAATAAGGTCCGATTACGCCTCTTAGCCACACCATTCAACTGCAGTGTCCTGGGAGGTGTCAATTGTGAGACAATCCCACATTCCCTAAGATAGTCGAGGAACTCTGAACTAAGATACTCACCACCTCGATCGGATCGAAGCATCTTAATGTTCCTGCCCAATTGATTCTCGACTTCCTGTTTAAATTCCTTAAACCTTTCGAAAGTCTCTGACTTATGCTTGATTAAGTAGACATATCCATATCTACTATAATCATCAGTAAAAGTCAAATAATAACGATTAGCATCCCTTGTGGCATGTTTGAATGGTCCACACACATCTGTGTGTACAAGGTCCAACAAACCTTCACCCCTCTCACAAGAACCTGTGAAGGGTGACTTTGTCATTTTCCCAAGTAAGCATGATTCGCAACTATCATCAGACTTTAGGTCAAATGACTCCAAGACTCCATCCTTTTGGAGTTGGCCTATGCGTTTCTTGCTTATATGTCCAAGACGACAATGCCATAATGATGCTTTTCCTAAGTTATCAACCACAGACACAGTTTCATACACGCCATCACAAGGTACAGCTTTAAAATAAAGAACATTATTAAAGAAAGAATTAATTGAACCAACTTCATTATCAAATGAAAAGGTAAAACCTTGTTTATAAAATGCATGAAAGGAAATAATGTTTCTTGCCATCTCTAGCGAATAACAACATTTATTCAAATCTAAACTAAACCCACTACTTAGCGATAAAGTATAAACTCCAATCTTGGTGATAGGTGAAGCTTTCCTATTTCCCATGATCAAGTTTATTCTTCCTTGCTCCACATTCTCACTTCTTCTTAGTCCCTACAAATCAGAACAGATATGAATACCACAACCGGTATCAAGGACCCATGAGTTAGAATGGGGTGAGTTATTAGATAAGATAGTGTAAATACTTGCATGGTTGGGTTTAACTTTCCCATCCTTCACATCTTGCTGGTACTTTGGGCAGTTCCGCTTCCAATGTGCCTTTTCATGGCAATAGAAGCATTCAGCCTCTTTTGGGTCAGAAGAAGGAGTAATGAAACCTTTCTTGGTTCCACTTGAAGAAGATCCATCAAGGGTCCTAACCTTGGTACCCTTCGAATAACTCTTTCTCTTCTTCCCTCGTCGTTTCTCGATTGCCAAGACAGGGGCGGAGTTGGTAGGAGTAGGAGTAGTAACAACCACCTTACCCTTAAGACCACTTTCCGCGGTCTTTAAGAGTCCTTGAAGTTTGCTGAGTGTGACCTCTTCCTTGTTCATGTGGTATGTCATGCGGAATTGATCATAACATGACGGTAAGGAGTGCAAAATGATATCTATTGCAAGCTCCTCAGGGAAGTTCACATTTAGCTTTAGCAAACGGTCCAAAAATCTTTGCATTTTTCTGCATGTGGCCCGTGATGGGTTCACCATCCTTCATGCGAGTTGTTATCATGGAGGAGATGATTTCATACCTCTCTTGACGAGCACTTCGATGGTATCTTTCCATCAAGTCTTGGTGCATCTCATAGGGGTAGAAATCTTCATAGGATTTTTGGAGATCCGCGGTCATAGTGGCCATCATGATGCATGCCACTTTGGTGGCATCCCTTTCATGTGCCCTAAAGTCAGCGATCTCTTGAGGAGTCACTACTAGAAAACAGGCCTTTAATGACGCCCAAACAATGACACGCGGTGATTTACGATACGCAAAAGTGTGTGCCCTAAAAATAATGTTATCTCTTCTAAAATTTGAAGGATAGTGGACACGCTTTTATGCGTGCCCTAAAATTAATGTCGAACAAAAAAAAATAAAAACACGGAGGGCACTTATTTAAAAATGGGTGACGTCTAGAAATGTCGCTTTATATTTTTTTAATGAAAGGCACGTTCTTTTCTTTTGCAGTTGGGGGGAAACGAAAATCCCAAAAGTTTGAAAGGCCGCCATTGTTACCCTCTGCCTTATTTCCATCGTTCTTCTCTCTCTCTCTCTCTCTCTCTCTCTCGCTTTCTCTCTCTATCTCTCACACTCTTGTGACCCTCTCCCTTATTTCCAACGTTCTTCTCTCTCTCTCTTTCTCTTTCTCTCTCTATCTCTCTCACTCTAATACCCAAAAAACCCTAATAAAATCGCAATATAATCTCGTCTTTTGAATAGATCAAACCCATAGGGGTTCTCGACGGAAGAGATACAGCTTCATACGAGCCCTAATTTCTCATCTGAATTCGTAGGGCTTTTTCAAGAATAATTCTACCTAGGGCTTTTTCAAGAAAATTCAAAATGCTCTTCGATTCTCGATCGGTTCTCCCAGGCCTCTGTAACAATCGACGATCTCACTTCAGGCTTACTTCTTCTCCGGTGAGCATAGGATCACCTCCCCGCGACCATCCTCCTCGTCATAAAATCATCCAGCTAGGGATTTTTCTTCTCGATCCCGTCCTCCAAAAATAAGGAAGAAACTAGTTTGATTTCTCCCCTAAAACCTGGACGACCATGCTCCTCGCTTCCATTACTGTCCCAAGATGTCTTCATTGTTCCTCCCTCGGTCTCTTCCATCAGGTAAGTTGTTGGACCATCTCATATACTCATTTTTTACTATCTTTATTCTCGCTCTCTTTTTTCTTGATTTTTCTTCTCCTTTCTCTGTTCTCCCTTTTATGTTGAATGTTGTTGGTAGTTAGAATCCAGGGGAACAATAGAGGAGAGTCAAATGGTAGTGGTACACCACCACATTTAGGTGTAGGTGTAGGTTAGGGATGGTTACCAACACCAAAAACCCTCATCCTATCCCAAAGCCCTCATGAAATCGACTCAATGTACATCACCATGCTCAGAACCACTGAATTCTTGGGTAAAACCACATCATCAAGGTATGTGTTTTACATCTAATTTCACCTGTGATATTTCAATTTTTTTTAGTTATAAATGATCAAATTTAAAGATTTCTCAGTTCGGATCTTCTAATTTCTCATTTCTACTAGTAATCTCTTATCCCTTCTTTCATTTTGTGTTGTTCAGATCTTCTAATTTCTCACATTCTAGCCCTATTTAATATCGTTAATGTTATCCAATTTCAGCTTCAGTTGGTCTGATCTATTTGTTTTGTGTTTAATTAATGGATGTGGTTTACTTAGTTAATTGAATTTTAGTTCAATCGCAATGGAAGGATTAGGTCTCACAGTTGTAGATTGAGATAAGAATTTTTAAGAAAAAAAAAATCAAAACAAAGCCTTAAATTGTTAAATTAAGGCTTAAATAAATTTGAGAAAAAGTGGATTTATGTTCGATAAATGTCACATAGAGTTCAAATATGTTCATTAACATAGATCTATTTCATTCGATTGACTATTTGTTTATTGCTACGCAAACCTGATTATCAAATTCATTTACATATATGATTATAAAAAAATTCATATGATTTTTCCTTCAGCTTCATGGAGTAGAAGCTATGTGTGCTGAGCTTATGCAATTACATGCTGGTATTAAGGAGTTGACTTCTACTCGCCAAAAACTTACTAGTCAAGTTCAGGGTATGACTCAAGATCTTGCTGGAGCTACTGTTGACCGGGTCTAGAATGAAATCGCAGCGCCGTGACGCCGAATCCGAACCAGCCCTCCCGTGTTTGGCTTCCAAGTGGATTAAGGGTAAAATGGTAACTGTCATTCCTTGAAGAGATGGAATGAAAAAATAAGGGTCTCATATGGTATGGAATGACATTCCTTCGTTAATGGTATTTTCCTTTCCAGTTTATCAACAAAGCAACATTTTTTACTTCTAACTTTATCAAAATGTTATTTTAAATCATAGCCTTTATTAAAGTGTTGTTTGACTTTTTATTGATATCTCTACTTCTAACTTTATCTTTAGCCTTTAATATAGTAGTGACATGATTTAATATGTGTTTTATACAGAAGCGGGATAATTTGGGAGAAAGGGTTATGTCTTTAGCTTTTGATGTTATATCTCGACTTCTAGAAATAGCCCCAGTGAGTTTTCATTTAGTGAATCAGCCATTTTATATTTGTTTTCATTCTATTCCTTCTTATAAATGAATTATAATCATCTGGAAACAGGGATGGAGACTTGTTTCACCACTTTTCATCTTTGCTGGAGTCTGCAATTTTTCCAGCAATAGTAATGAATGAAAAGGTTTGATAGTTATTGCTTTATTATTTTTGTTTGTTATTATTATAAGTATTATGATGGTTGTTAATTGAAAATGCATTTGCATCAAAATCCTAACTGCAAGTAAGTAATGTTTACATTGAAATAATTTCTTCTTTAGGAGTAAGATATTATGGAGTGGGAGGAAGATTCAGATGAGTACATAAGAAAAAATCTCCCTTATCAACTGGTATGCACTTGTTCAAATTGTTTATTGGTTATACGAATTCAACCAACAGTAACTAATTGTGAGCCTGTGAAGTATTCTGATGGTTAACAACATGTAAATGAAGAAGAGGTTGTTGGTGAGGCATTTGAAGATTCTGGTTTGCAAAAACTTCAAAAGGTTTGACTAATTGACTTTCACTTCAATGTATCTTTAATTCTTGATTTTCCTTTTTGAAAGAATAACTTATTCCTTTTTTTGTAGGGTACTGAGAGACAAAAATGAGTTTTTGCAGAATATCTAGAATTAAAATTTCAATATTGCTACTAGAATATAAGTACATTGATTATGTTATGACAGAAAGATTGGTGACAAAATATCTAGAATTTAAATTCCAACATAACACATGAAAGGAGAACAAGAAGGATGTTTCTATAGAAGAACTGTTGTCGATTTCAGTAAGTAAGAATATCGTGAATATGGGTAGCTACTTTTTTATTTTTATTTTTTAAATTTTGTTACAGATTAATGAATGGGAAATGGATTGTGGATGACAATTTAGAATATAGTGGCCATACAAGGGTAACCATTTTGAAATGTTATAAGTTTTTTTTTTAATATTTATATTATTGTTATTATTACTTTTAAATATTTGCTTTAATGTTTGAATTAACTTTTTTCTTTCTTTGTTTTCATTTTTGGTTGAATTGTTTATATTCTACAGCATATGGGTGATTTTAATTATCCAAGATTAGCTTACTTTGTTGCCGCAACATCTGGTTCAACAAAGTACAATGCCAAAAAGTGCTTGAAGAGCTAGATGTAAGTCACATTTAATGTTCCATAAAGGTTTTCTGCTTCTTTTTGCCCAAAAAAGTTTCTCAAATACTTGGTTCTCATTTTTTCAGTATATTCAATCTAGGTTTTCAAACAGTTGAGACTTAGTCTTGAGTTATTAAAGAAAGAAATGGAGATACAAAGGATTCTGATTACCCCTTCCTATACAATGTTTTTTTTTGTTTCTATGTATTTTGTGCATCAGGTAAAGTTGATGGAAGAAATGAATATGAAGCCACTTGAATATAAACGCAAGATGCAACTTTACTTAGTTGGAATTTGATGTACATAGTAGATTAGATGCAAATTTATATATTGTAAAAAATAGAATTGTATGACATTAAATTTATGCAATGGATTCTATTTTTTGTATATGATATTTTATTTTCTATTATGAAACATTAAATACAAATTTAATTTGAAAATTAGTAAATCTATAAAGAATATTTTTTTAAAAACATTTATAATTATGATACGCAAAAATGTGCGTCATCTTCATTTATGACATGGCCTTTCTTGACAGAGGCTTTCTTGATACGCATTGCGTGTCATTAACACGCGCGTCGTAACCGCGCGTCGTAAATGCGCGTCATAAATGCGCGTCGTAAATGCGCGTCGTCTCTCTTTCTAACAGGGCCTTCCTTGACACGCATTTGCGCGTCGTCTGAGTGTTTTACGACGCGCAATGAGCGTCGTAAAAGGCCTTTTTTCTAGTAGTGAGTAGAAACTGTCTCATCAATCTCCTTAAGATCCTTATCGAGGACATATTCTTTGTCCTCGTAGCGGGTAATCATTCGGATGTTTCTGATCCATTCATTAAAGTTGGATCCATCAAAAGTGACTTTCCCACACAAGTTCAAAAGAGAAAAGGAGCCATTAGGATTAGAGCCAGAAGCAGCAGTGTTGGCAGACATCTGAAAAGAAGAAAAGTTTAGTTTAGAAATAGAGATAGTCCTTAATAAAACACCCAAATGTAGTATTAAGGCTAGGACCTAATCACAATATATTACACTTAGAAGAGGTATGCCTTAATCTAAGTAATAACATATTTGAAAGGTAGGTGAATGATGATTCACCAATTTCCACCAAAGTTGAAATATTAAAATATTTAATTTGGTTCTTAGAAACTCCTAGATTCTTTTGAGATTCAATAAACTTTTCAAAGGCATGTTTTAATCTCGAGTGTGCCCTCCAAGTTTTGTGACTGGGATGCTGAGGATCACAAAACGAGGTGTGAAGTAACCATGCAAATTACTTGGTACCCTTAATAAATTACCCCTCAATCGATGTGTCGGTTAACCACACACGCTCCATCGATACTATGATAAATATTAAGTCACCCTTTACCTACCTTGTTAAGTCCAAGTTAGTGTGCCGGTTAACCACACACGCTCCACTAACGACTTAGACAAAGTGTAAAGTGTAATTTCATGGATTAGCACCTTATTCACATTTTTCCTAAAGTAACTAAGATTGGGAATTTAATAAAACATTTAGTTACTTTATAATATTCATCATACTTTTAATGAGAAGTTATAATTCCTTGTCTTACCCGTTCGGCTAACGACCCTCCACCAGTCAAGCAAGCGGTTGGTGAGAGTGGACACCCATTAAGTTGTTGTTTTATAGGCAACAACCTTATACCCACCTTATAGACCGACTTTGTGAATGAGGCGTACTAGCGGTAAGACAACTTTTGTTCTTATACACACACACACACACACACATATATATATATATATATATATATATATATATATATATATATATATAATTATTAAATCATAATACTATAAGTATAAAGGTTGAATTTTAACTTTTAAAATTCTAAGGGTTGGAACAAAAGTTTTAATCAAGACTTTACTTGTTCCAAAACTTGAGGGCAAGTTTTGTAAGCTTTCAAAACTTTTCATTTCTTGTAACTTATGAGTTATATAGAGTAATAAAAATGAAGACTCTTCATTTTTCTAACTCTTGTGTTTTTTTAATGGTTTTAAAACAAAGAGACTTTTGGTTTTCCATAACTTGAGGACAAGTTATGGACTCCATTAAAACACATAATGATCATGAATTAATCTACCACATAGGTTACAAATAATTCATATGATCATCTAAACATCATAAGAACAAGAACATGAATATGAACACTTTCAAGAATCAAAACTTACATTTAAAACTTTGTAATTTTGATAACTTGTAGTTGTAAATGGATTAACAAACACATTACATGTAACGCCTGTGTTTCCGGGCTTGCCATTTTTAGCAATGTAATAGTCTAGGTTAACCTTTGTAACCCGTTTTGAAATAATAAGAGTGTATTATTTGAGTATTATGTGTTTTGTGCTTAATTGCTTAATTATGTGGTTTGATTAATTAAGAATAAAAATAAGCGTCAAAATTTAAGTGTAAAATAAACTTGATATCCTTGGATAATATTGTAGTAGTTGAAACGAGGTTTCCGAATATATATAGAACGCCCAAATCTGACTTCGTATGAGGAAGTTATGATTTATCGAAGTTTCGGCTTAGCAGTATGTAGCCTGAAATACTCGATTTGAGATCGAGCGGTTTTTAGCCGAAACAATCTAAACGAGAATCGAAGATCTCGTTGTTGGTATCGAAGCGATAAAAAGTTAGGCGAGAACGGACGTCAAACAAAGAAATTATGAATTTATAACGAAAGTTTCTGTCCCGACCTATTAAAAAAAAATAAAAAAATAAATAAAATCAAAATTTGCCAGCGGAGTCTAAACGAAAGTTGTAGAGCGTAGTCTCACCTTCATGTGGATATAAAGAACGTCGAAAACGGAGTTCGTATGAAGAAGATATGAATTTCCGAAGTTTATTAAATATTTTGTATTTAAATTTAATTGGAAAATCCGGTATTATCCGAAGAGGAGTCAGCGATCCGATTCGAAGTATGCCCCGCGTACACTGAAGATGTCGACACTTGCATCAAGTGGCTTCGGATGGCGAACGCAGTGACGATTTCGGACCAGTACGCCCCGCGTACTGGCGTACGCCTCGCGTAGTCCGAGGCTCCAGCCTCCTATAAATAGGATGCGAGGGTTCCAGGCTTATTTGCTCATTTCCCCTCGTTTTTGTGCCGAAGCTCTGCGGGTAAACCCCCGAAGCCATCCCGAAGCCCCGGTAATATTCCCGAGTCCCGAAGCAAGTCCCGAGATCCCGAAGATCCCGAGAAGTGCGGTTCCCGAGCCGAAGCTCTGCCCGCGAGAAGTTCGATTTTTGTGGAGATCTTCCAGATCTGCTGAGGATTATTACTTTTGCAAGCCGTAGTGCTGTCCGATCATCTTCTGATCAAGTGAGTGTGTAGTTATTTTCTTCTAACGCATAATTATGAAGTATTTTATACGGAATACGTATTATGTGTATATATTTTGTTGTTATATGTGTGAATGTGTATTCACTCTCTTCTATCTCATAGATCTGATTTATTCTCTATGAAATACGTGTTATGTGTGTGTGCATCATCTGTTATGTGGAATATGTATTGATTAAAGCATGCTATACATGTTTTTAGCTATGTATATAATGTATATTTTTAATTACTAATATGTTGGGTAGAACATGGGTAGATAGTTGGTGTGTAATAAACAGATGAGAGGTCTCGTTGTTATTTGATTTAGTCATCTAGCGGAGTTTAGATGACGACCACGGGCTATTCTAGACAGTTTTGTGGAACATTAGCAGGTTCGCCACCTGTAGGTGTTAATGAACTTGGGTGTTCATTCGCTGTACTCCATCCCCCTCATGGTTGCCTTATTTGACTTATATTGTTGAGGTACCCCCGAAGCATGTGTTGTCGCCCCGATGAAATATTCTTAGACTAGGTCCCTTATGTTAGTTGTCTTAGGGACATAAAGTGAGAACAACGGGAATGGGTAATTGGGTTATTGTTGGTTGGTGAAAATTAAATATGATTATTTATTGTGGGTTGAAAACCCTATATGCTCACCAGGCTCCCAAGCCTGACCCACTCAGTTTTAATTGTATTACAAGAAGTGGCGCAAGGGCATGAGATGGATGAACCATCAGTTGTTTTGTTTACAAGTCTGTATATGTATATATTTGTTGAATGACTTGTAATGTTATCGTTTATGCTTATTGGTTTGTATCGGAACATGAAACCCCGAGTTTTGATTATATAATGAAAAATACATTTCTTTTATGAAATGCTTTGGTAAACATTGTTTTATCATGTTTTGTTTTTGGGAACAAATTCCACAACTCTTTCAAATCAAAAGGATTTACTCTGAAAATATTTTAAAAGCATAAATGAAAATCGGTCTTTTCTGGCCGAGATTTTGGGGATGTCACATTACACCATCTAAAATGAGTTTTCAAGTACCAAAACAGTTTAGGGTAATGTTTCTAGTCCATTTTCAGCAACTAAAGTCGAAAATCTGCCTTCTGAGGCTTCTACTCGCCGAGTGCACGAACCTACTCGGCGAGTAGGTTGAAGATACACATGAACTCGGTGAGTCCCCCCATGGACTCGGCGAGTTCATCAAGCAAACAGCAAGTTTTTCGACTTTTTCCAACTTTCTTGCACAAATAAAAAAGAAACAAGCCTAGGCTCTGATACCACTGATGGAATTTGAGCATTCTAACACTTCCTAAGTGTACATGCAACCCTAATAACCTTGGATCTATGTTTGTCTAATAATCATGCAAAGTTGTTTTCCAAGGTTATGAACCTATCTAGCATACATGGGGTATAATTTTCTCTGTATAAAAGATAGAACTACATACCTTGTTGTTGAAAGTATTCCTTGAAACCTTGTGAGCCTAGCACCTCAAGTGTGATGCCTCAAATGCTTCACACAACACCAAATGCAAAGTATAAACTTGAGAGAATACTCTAACACACTCAAAACCGGCCAAGCCCTCTTGTTTCTCTAGTGTATCACTATTGTAGCCGATTTTGGGGAGAGACATGGTCCTTATATAGTGTGTTGCACTAGGTAAAACCCTAATGTAACATGAATCTTCATTTCTCAATCCATGGGTTAACTCCATGGAGCATCCTATGGGTGGAACCCAACTTGATAATCCATGGAGCCTTTTAGCCCACTATATAAGATATGGAAGATTTACATAATCTACCCATATATTTAATTAGTTATTCTTTTGATCACTTAATTAATTCTTGATCAAAACTAATTAAATAATATTATTAATATATTAGAACTTATAATATATTAATAAACCATATGTGTTATTTCTCTCATTTAGTTTATCCAACTGCATGGTGCCGTGCAACCCAAATGGACCATGCCGGGTCGGGTCAAGTATTTACCATAAATAGTTATGGACTTAGACACCTTATCCAACACCAACCTTATCCTTCTACACTCTTCCTCTCGAAGACCTGCTGCTCATAAAACGAAAAAGGGAACAAGAACCGCTAAGGGCAGCCACCCATGACTACCCACGATTGCTAATGTTGTGGAGTTACGGCCGTCAGGGCATTCCAACCATCACTAGTCATCAAATTCGATCACCAACAATCCCCGTAGAGGGTAAGCCGTAAACAAAGCAACAGAAGCCGTCGGAACTCCACCACTTGCCTACATCACCGCTCAGTGCCACCACGTCTCCGTTACTATGAAGCTCCGCCGTCATCAGTTGCTGCTTCCTCTCGACCCCTCGTCTTGGAGCAACAAGAAAATGAAGCAATTGGAGCTTCCTTTGACCGCCATTACATCACACCACCACTACAGTCCCTCACCATCGCCTTGCTGTCATTGGTAAGTCTGTTCAAGATCGTATGTTTCTCATGACAGTAAATCCTTGATACCCGATTATATGAGCCAATGATAATCAATGAAGTAGATTGATGAAGAAAATCTTCATTCCATGTGGTAGAGAACAGAGCAAATATGAAGTTAATTTCATCATCTTCTTCTAATTTCATCCAAAACTTAACCCAAATCAAGTTTCTTTTGGGTTCCAAGTCGTCCCACCAGATACCTGCATCTGTATCTATAGGGTGTGACAGGTGGTGGTAGGGACTGCCCACCATAGCAACGACGACGAGTAGTGGTAGCACATCAGCTTCGTTGCTTTCGTCTTCCCAATACAACGGTGATCGAAGAGGAAAAAAGGAGCAAGGATTGGGGTTTTTCTGCGTTGCTCAGATCAACAGAAAAGAAAAAGAGATGGGGTGAGGTTGGAATGGTTCTATGGTGGGCGGAGATGTAGCGATTCATGGTGGAGTTTGGTGGTCGAATGGAGGCTAGCAGGTGGTGCGGTGGCTATCTCCAGATTGCCAGAGGTAGCAGCCCCTTCTTGTTCGTTGAAATCGGGAACGAAAGAAAGAAACGGGTATACGACACACACAGAGAGAGAGAGAGAGAGAGAGAGAGAGACTTTTATTTTTTTTAATTAGTTAAATAAATAAATAAGTATTTAGATTTTTAAAAAAATTAAAGAAATGAAAAATAAATGAAACCTGAGGGTATTACAGTCATTTCACTATTTAGAGGGACGAAAAACGTAATGAAATTAGTTCAAAATGACCACCAATCCAAAAAAGTTGTGGTTTGGACTAAAAGTCTAAAAATTTACATACCTTAGAGACCATTTTTGCAATTTTGTCAAATATTTATTTTACATTTGTTTATGGGAAGAACATGTATTAATAATTTATAAATCTAAAAACAAAATTTTTTATGGCGTGATTTTGGGTCGTTACAACAAGCCCCCTTGCTCCGCCACTTAATTTTCGTATGTATGGTCTTTAGAATACCCACATTCTTCGTTACTTGTTCTATGAAATTTTTATCACATTTTCATAGGAATTTTCTTTTGTTTGGTTCAAAGGTTTGATTGTACATAGGGGCGGACATATAGAGTGTCCAGAGGGGTCCGATGTAACTAATCGATTTTTTCGCAGTGTGCAATCCGGGCGACCGCCCAGGGCTCACCTCTCCTGGGCCCAAAATTTCTTGGCTATGTAATGTGTGTGTGTGTGTATATATATATATATATATATATATATATATATATATATATATATATATATATATATATATTTGGTTCATACTCAAACTAGGTCAAAAGATAAACAATTTGACTTGCTTGTTATTGCTAATTGAACGTGTTTATAGTGCAGAATAAATGATATATTTTTTTAATCTTTATTATATTTGTCTGTAAGAGACCATTTTTTTTTATTTTCGCCCGGACCCCATATACGTTTGGACCGTTCCTACATATTAATGTAATTTGTTATTATTATTATCATTATTATGCACCTAGCGAATCTTGATGTTTATATATACGTGGTCCATGGATTATAGACAAAAGTAGATTTGTGGTTTGGTGGTTAAAGTGATGGGGTAATAAATAAGAGGTTGAAAGTCCAAAACACGTTGCTTAAGTTTCCTTCATTTTATGTTGGCTGCCAATTTAAAAACGTGCAACACCACCTATGATTTAAAACTCAACCTAATCTCCTCTACTATATAAGAATCAGCCATCCTTATTCTTTATTGAAGCTATAACTTTGAGTCCTATGTTGGTTCAAAACATGAGCCATCTTCAACGTTATGTAATATGAAGACTCGAGTAAAAAGATTTTGAGTAAACAATATTTTGAAAATCTGACCGAACAAACTGGCCATCTTATTTGATGGTTCAACTGGATGGACAAGTCATAAAAACCGGTCACATATATACACATATATAATAAGAAAGGTAAAAATAATTTATTTCTTTTAGGAAGGATCGTATTTCTACTAAATTATTTATTGGAAAAGAAAAAAAAACTGTTTTCAAACATGCCAATGAAGGCTTATGACCTGCCAATTTTATATGTAGCTCAAAACAGTTCATTTTTATCCCACACAGAGCAAATAAGTTTTACTTAAGGGAATGCTCGTATAATGAACTTCAAAGGTACGTTGATATCCCACATCAGCTGTGATATAAAACTTTACTCTTAAGCCATGCCTATATAAAGAGAAGAAGGAGTATGTGTACAACACAAGGTGATGTGTCCTATTATTGTCGTTCCTCCTTTGAATTTTTTAAATATTTAATTAATAGTGAAAATTTTCCTTTTTATTGTACTGATTTTTAAGTTAAACTGCACTTGTTTTATGCAATTAAGTGGTTTTTAGTGAATTACAAATATACATTGACCGACCCCTAAATGTATGAACAAGTGTAATATCCGTTGGGTTGACCGATAAATGAGTTAGCCTTCATAATTTATATAATTTCACTATTAATGTTTTTTTGTTATAGATGTTGGTTTCATACAAATATTTCAATTTGTTAATTCAATCACATTTCATGAGTTTGAAAAATAACATATTGAATGAGGATTTCAATATATTGAAATAACAAATTAACATAATTTTTTGTTTATTTTCTAGGACCATATGCAAAATAGCAAGTTAGTTTCTTTTTTCACGCTAAATAGCAACATGCTTTCGTTATTATATTTTTGTAGCCAAATGAAAAAAATCGCAAGTTAGTTTTTTTCGTGCTAAATGACAATGTACTTTCATTTTTCTATTGGTTATACCTAAGGGTAAATTTGTGAAATGACCAAAAAGATGGTGCGGGGTGTTTGAAATAATGACCAAGAAAATAAAACTTTGATAAAATGACCATGATTTCGCAGAGAGGGTCTCCGTGGAAGTGTCTAAGCTCTAAGGAATTGGACACATAGGGAAAAAGACAAAAAATCATGGATGAGAAATGGTTCCACAGAGAAGGTCTCTACATAAATGTTGAATGCTCTGCGGAAATGGTGAATGCTCTTCATAACCGGTAGCTGAAAGGACTAAATTACGTTTGACATTTCCATAGAGGAGGTCTTTGCAGAAATGGTACAACCCTCTATGGATATGGTACGACCTCAGTGAAAATATCAAATTTCTGCAGAAATGGTTGTTGGAGCATTAATGACATTAATTTGAAACATATAAAGGTTTTTTCTTTCAAATTTTCAAATGTTTTAAGCATAAAACCAATTTTCTTCTTGATCGTTATCTAATTATGTGGAGAGTGTCATGAAAAAATGACTTTTATTTTTCTGTGTACGAGAGGGTTGTGGCAGTTTGTTAATGGAAATGACGTGTACATTATAAATAATGTTAAAAACTTTGGTTTAAATCTTCCTCTGAATTTTGACCATCAAATGTTGATATAAATGGTTAGAAATAAGGTTGGTGTGTTCAATAGTAATACATTGTCGTCTTTTAAATACCCAGACTATGGTATTTCATGGAGCTTGCAAATGATTCATATGTATTTCAACTGAGCCATGTAATGTCTGAAACAAAGTTGGCGGTGCATTTCTATTTATCCGTGCTTGGCGTAGAACTTGAAGAACAACCTGTGGTGAATTAGTTTATTGGAGCAAAAACTAGTAGTGGTTGTGGAGGAAGACAATCCAATGGAAACCATTCCAGTGGACAAGGAAATGACGTGGGAGTAGGTTGCCAAATGAGAGCTTCGGTTCCTAAGAACTTCGTATCGGATAGTGATCAATAACAAAACTTGTACATGACAGAATTAGAAGAACAAAGATTATTTGAGTTTGGAAAACTACTTGATTTGGATAATCAATTATCTGATGAAAAATCAATTAAAGGATGGCCAGAAGATGATTTACGCAACGAAAAACTACTTTTAATATATGGTATTGTATTCTTCCTATTCCTGATTGTGCAGATCTGATTCTTTAACCTAGACAATTTCACAACTTAGGTCCGAATGATAAATGTATCTTCGTAACACTACCTATGATACAATAAACTGAGTAGGTTAGGTTGGGAAACCTGGTGAGTATATAGGGTTTTCAACCCATAATAATATTGTTAATATGTTTAATTATCAAACAACTAAACTAATTTCCCATCCCTGTTATCTTCTTCATTCTTAAGGATCTATCGTAAGGATCATCTATGTTGACAATACTAGTTCATAGATTCCTCCATGATACTTGTCAGTAGGTTTTCTTCTTTATATGTTCCTAAGGATTTATCCTAGGGATCATCTTCATTATTGATAGTATTATTTTATGGAATCCTCCCATTATACACGTTAATATGTTCTAGAGTACATCTAGTGAACACATGGTTCAAAAACACCTACATGTTGCATGCCTGCTAGCGGTCCATTGGACTGTCTAGAATAATTCATGGTTGTCATCTATACTCTGCTAGGTGATGTCATCGCTTAGAACAATAGTACTAGTAATTTAAGGATTATTGTTGTTTTTGTCATTCATCACCAATCTCCCTCTTTATTCTATTTACCCTCATTACCTATTTCTACCCAATACATTATAGGTAAGAAAACACATATATGGTAAATCATACAAAAATCATCTTTTAACATTCCATCTAACATAGTAAATTTTGGTTATAGATAATAAGCACATATAACATTTAATTATTTAGATACTTCATAGTTATGTCTAATATTAAAGTAACTTTGCACTCACTTGTTAAAGTGACGATTCGAAATTTAGGCAACACTTCACTTCAAGAACTTGACCTTTTCTTTGATGTGACCTTGTATTATTATTACTAAGTCTTAGTCAAACGGTTCTAATGATAGTCTAGACCTATCAATCATTCCAATGAATACCGATAGTTCTATCAAATAAGGATCAGCCAGACAGGACAATGGAGGAAGAAGCATTTCAGTGTGTAGCCTTTCGGAAATCCAACAACCAAGCCAAAATGAACACTCTAGTCACCACTCACATAAGGAGATCAATCAATATTATAACTTGAAGTTATTGATAGTTCTTAATTATAGGTTCATAATAACGACTATGACTATAATTAAAAGTTATACTTAACATAAACTAAGTGTAGCTTACAAAGGTTCTTGATGAAAACCAGGAACTAAGTGGGTGGACTACTGACTTGTGATCTATCAATATTATAACCTAAGTGGGTGGACTACTGACTTGTGACCTATAATTAAGTGGGTGGACCACTCTACTCACCACTCACATAAGGAGATCAATCAATATTATAACTTGAAGTTATTGATAGTTCTTAATTATAGGTTCATAATAACGACTCTGACTATAATTAAAAGTTATACTTAACATAAACTAAGTGTAGCTTACAGAGGTTCTTGATGAAAACCAGGAAATAAGTGGGTGGACTACTGACTTGTGATCTCCTGGTCGAAGGTTACAACTACCTGAGCACTCACGGGTGCCATACGGCTTCTCCAAAGACTAGAAACTCAAGGAAAAAAGGGTATACATGATGGATATTTGAGAGAGATAGAGGCCCTAGGTGTTGGGTGTGAAGAGTTATATGACAGGAACCATTTGTAGGCAATTTTTCCAGGTGCTCCACGTGCATCAAGGGTGTACATAGTGTGCTTCTGCAACATTACTTCCCTGACTTGTGCCACATGTCACAATATCGGTGGTCCACATACGTCTCTTCTAGAAGGTGCCATATGTGACCTTCCTATGGTGCCATGTTTCATCATCTCCTTTGTCTATGTCGACATGTCTCGGAAGAAAGGGACTACCCCGACATGGCTATGTGACGCTATCTCGTGGTGTCACGTCATCATGCGCGCCACACACTTTGCACGAGCAGTTTTCCAGATTTGTAAAATGGCCTGACTTCTTCATACGAGCTCCATTGTTAACATTATTTATTTCCCCAAAAAGCTCTCAACGAGATTACAACTTTCCTTTATATCTCAACAATTAATTCTCAATATATAAAAAAATTATATTTTTGATAGGTTTAGGCTGTTAGTAATCACTGCAGAAAGTATAACTCGTACATACAGACTATGTTCAATTCTATCTTTATATTGGCATGTTCGTATTTATGAGATCTTCAATTCTTTTTTAGACTGTTTCAGCTAACAAACAACCGATTTGAATTTCGATTTCTATGCCCGTATTGTTGTGCTGAAACTTCGAAGTTAGATTTAGACGTTCTTTATATGCACGCTCTTAGTTTAATGACTAATATGAATTTTGTTTAGAACTCTTAGGATACAAAGCAATTTATCAAAAATTCACTTTTTACGATACATACTATGTTCGATTCTATCTTTATATTGACATGTTCGTATTTATGAGATCTTCAATTCTTTTTTAGATTGTTTCACTGCAGAAAGTATAACTCCTACATACAAACTATGTTCAATTCTATCTTTATATTGACATGTTCGTATTTATGAGATCTTCAATTCTTTTTTAGATTGTTTCAGCTAACAAACAACTGATTTGAATTTCGATTTCTATGCCCGTATTGTTGTGCTGAAACTTCGAAGTTAGATTTGGACGTTCTTTATATGCACACTCTCAGTTTAATGACTAATATGAATTTTGTTTAGAACTCTTAGGATTCAAAGCAATTTATCAAAAATTCACTTTTTTACAATACATAGAGCCATGCCGGTTTAATCGCGAAACTCTGAAGAAGCATAACTTCTCCATACAAAGTCATATTTCTGTGTTCTTTATATTACAAAATCCTTGTCACATACTGTAACTTTTGTTAAGATTATTTTTCCTAAATAATCTTCTATCAAAAAGTTATTTTAACACTTATTATCTCTAAATTAACTAGCTTGAATTTATAGGTGTCACAGTTATCTCCCCCTTAGGATGATTATGTCCTAGAATCATCTACAAAACAGGGCTTGTATAATGGCTATTCACGTTACCTTTCCATCCTAGGTAAATCTTAGGTCCTCTCTATTATGTTTCTAACTCCGAAACTTCTTGACTATTGATGGTGCTAAATTATGCATTTGCTCTTCCTTCTAAATTTGATCTCCGTTGGTGACTACTACTTTTCCTAGAATAGACTTAACCAAAATTAAGGTCCTTACTTTGTCTACTGTAACAGACCAATGGGTCATGCTCTAGTTACCTCTAATCGTATGATGCAACCGTTAGACTCAGTTTGAGGCAGACTTTAGGACGAAAGATACCTTCCTTCATGTTCTTATGTGATATAATTATATTTCAGTATGTAGCATTATGTAGCTACTGGTTGTTAAGCCCTAATGATGATTTGAAATCTATCTATCGATTGCCTCAATTCTTTCTTTCTTTAATCTTACAATTAATGTTGGATACTATGTTGGACATGGTTCTCAAAACCTAGTAACATACTTTGCAGATTACTATTGATCGAAATCGATTCGTTATGACGACCAGGTTTGGAACATAAATCATTACCGAAATAAAGGTAATGATGGAAATGAACAAAAACGAATTGAACTACAAGTACCTTGGTAACCTTGTGACTTTCCCTGATCTAAGTGTGAGTCCTGTGCTTCCGGTAGTATAGGCATTTACTACCTTTCACACCTACTCATACTCGTCCCAAGAATTTCATCACAAATCACTAAGTAAAAATCATCTAGCAACGTAACACATTCTAATATCTTCAAATAAGCACATGCGACAATTATTCTTAGACTCTATAGGAACGTCATCTACTTGTAACAAGTCCTGCTCCTTCGACCTGACGTAACTTTAACTATCTTTCAATGTCTTTGTACAAATTCTTTCTTGTGTAGTGCCCTATTTGCAAGGTACACTATACCATAATTTGTCCTAGTAGTATATGATAAATGTTTTTAATCTTATTCTATTCAGAGTAGCCAAATCCATTATGCCAAAACCATAATTAAATAGTAAGTCATTACTAGGGTTTTCATTTTTATTGAAAATAATTACAATCTTTACTATGTCTATTACATCAGGTTGCATCTTATAATACTATCTATATGAGATGACTATTTTATTCCTTAGACACCTTGGATAAGGAACTTCCTTCCATTGGCTCCCTGAAATAACTTTTGCTTCCTCTTTCATTGTCTTGAGAGTCGTTTCAGATGCTTGAGCAGCTTCTTCCTTCCTTGGGCAGTCCTTCACTGCATGTCCTTCTTATATACACTCAAAGCATACCTTCTTGATGCATCTTCATTCTTTGGCATAATGTCCAACTATTCCACACTTGTAGCAGAGCACATCTTTCTTGCATTGTCCAATATGCGTCTTTTTTGCATTTTTCACACCATTTCGGATCCTTGTAACATCCAGTCTTTTCGTTGTTGGGGTTAGGTTTTGAAATCTTATACCTTTTGTTGGACTTTGAGGATCCTTCATTGATCCTATTTTCTTCGACATCAGCTTGGGTGGTGGTCCTCCCTTTGATCATGTCTTCAAGGGATCTGGCAATTCATATGGCTGTTGTTAGAGTGTTTGCTAACCTCACCATTGTATCGAAATCGGTAAGTAGTCCATTAGAAAATCATTTACCTTGGAGGATTTAGTAGGAATATTGTGAGAAACTAACTTAATTTTCTTAGTAGAGGCTTCAACGTACTCATCAACACTCAAGTCTCCGTTCTTTAGATTCTGGAATTCCTTGCTTATTTATTCCAGGTCCTTTTTTGACGAGTACTCTTTATTTAACTACATAAGGAAGTCCTCCCAAGACATATTCCATGTTTCTTCTTTTAGCATGGTCATGACCACTTGTTTCCACCAGCTTAAAACACTAGCCTGTAGTTGTCTGGCGAAGATTGTCTTCTGTCTATCGCTATAGTCGTAGCAACCAAATGCCATCTCTATTTCATGGATCCAATCCACAACTTCTGCCGGCGTTGGCTTTCCAGAAAGACTTGATGGTTGGGATGCCATGAAGTCTCCATACTTGTATCCATCTCTATCAACCTTTTCTTCAGTATTTTCTTTCATTCTCCATCATGGCTCAACCTGTCTAAAGGTTCTGCAAGTATATCTTTCCCTTGCCTAACTTTCATTTAGTGTTGGTTGTATAATAGGTGTAGTGGGTTTTCTTTCATTTTCTCGGATTAGTTTCCTCATCTCCTCCCTTTATTTTTCTAACAAGGCTATACGCATTGCCATTGTGGCATGTTCAACATTTGACACTGCTTTAGGTGCGCATTGAATTACATATGGTTTGGGTTGACGGTTCCCGTTATCGTTTCCTAATCCGCTACGTGTCCTCACTGTGATGTTTCGTATACCAAAGCAGGCATTCAGTATACCGAGATGAGAATATAGATACAAAAGGTTTACAAGTGTAATTCTCCTTATCATTCCGTAAAGTTACATGATAGTTCCAATATAGTAATTAAACATTTATAAACCTGAACACATAAAATTTCAAAATTCTAGGTCGACAACAGACCTTAAAGTAATCTAGGTAGGCAACCAAGGGCATGTTATTCTATAGATCATTTAGCATATAAAAACAAATTAGGCATCTTATCCTACAGTAAGCTAGTGTTTGTGTCAATTCCATTGTACTACCTAAAATAAAATAGACACACATCTCACGCTTATCGTTTATCATTCTAAGTTTAAGTCTAGAAATAAATCCTTACACATAGTTTGCTTAAACTAATGTTATGATACCAACTGTGACATCCCTAAATTTACATTCATTTAAAAAAAAATCTTTATGCCTATTTTAAATGAGTATTGTTGTAAAGAGTGTCCAAGGTCATTAACTATTGGTAATACTTCTAATAATAACAGAGTCCTTTTAGGTTGCCCTCAAGACCCAAATTGAGTAGAATATATAAATGATAAATTGGTTTAGTAATTAGAAACTATTTGGAAATATATTTTGGGAATTAAATAAAAGTTTAACTAATTAAAGGGTTGAATACTCATTAATCAATAGTTGGTTAATCAGGAATGTTCCAGAATCCTTATGGAATTAGGGATGGACGAAAGTTACTCCATCCCACATGGGAAAAGGAGTGAATTTTGTGGTTAGGCTCCCATCCCACATGGGAAGGAGTACATAACCTAGGAAGGCATCCAAGGCTAAAATAAGGCCTTAGGGGTTTTATTCTTCCTTGCACCTTGGCTTGAAGTTTCACCAAAACTTTTTCCTCCTCACATAGGGATGATTTCTAACCCCTCTAGGGTTTGTGAAATTGACCCTTATCCTAGTTATTTTATTCCACTCTTTGGTTTCATTACCATTAGAGGGATTCTGGTTTGGGTCCTCTCATTCCAAGCAACGTCATGGAGGATCAAGATCTCAAGCATGGAGATCAAAGGCTACATAAGTGGTATGTTTTTCTTCTTTGTATTTTTTTCTAGGGTAGATGTAATTAGCATGAAACCATGTATCCATAGGTTTCATGTACACTTAGGTATATCGTAGTTTCGAATTTTCCGCTACCTAGTTTACAGTGTATTTTATTCTTAGAAATCTAATATTGGTATCATAGCCATTGGTTCATGATTACAATCACCTTAGATCCATATTTTCTGTAAATGCTTCTTTGAAATTGAATGAAAGAATAAAAATTGCAAATTCGTAACTGAAAAAACCCTTTGTCGCAGCTCAGGATGTAAGGGGTTTATGCTCACGATGTGAGCATCACGGATTCGGGTTTCCCTATTTTTTTCATTTTTCAAATTTGAAGGTTTGTTAAATATGGATAAATACTAAATTTAAAATGTTTTAAATATAGCAATTGATGAACATTATTTGAATGTGATTATTTCAATTTGATTATTTATTTATTATTTAAATAGTGAATTTAAATATTTAACACTACCTTCGTCCTAAATTGATAGTCCACTTTTGATTTTTGAAGTTTTTTTTTTTCAACTTTGACCTTAAATATTTTTGCTTTTAATTTATAATACTTGATGCAAAATATATGAATGGATTTTATTTTAAATATGTTTTCATTGTTATAAGTTTTATCAACTAATATATTACACAAATAAAAATATTTAATGTCAATGTTGAAAAAAAAAAGATTTCAAAAGTCAAAAATGGACTATTAGTTTGGTACCGAGGGAGTATTATTTATAATAGAGATTTATAAATTTGAATATTAATCCCTCATGATTTATTAATTGTTATATTGCATCGTCATAATTAATTAGAATTAATAATAGACAACTAAAGTTAAATAGTTTTACATTTACCCCTAAATATATTAGAACTGTGTCTACTATATATAAGAAAGTTATAACATACACCCTCGTATGTTTCAAATATTGACATTATTAGTCTTACCCTGACTAGGCTCACCCATTTTGATGTAGTTATTTACGGAGGTCTCGATGATTTCTAAGGATGTCGGTCTTTAATATGCTTCATGCTTACCACCCTCACTGCATTATTGTAGTTTGGGAATCGAGTTATCGAAAGGGTTTGATGGTGTTAATGGTCAATGTAAAAGTATTCTAAATACAAGTATAAAACAAAATCATGTTTTATTAATAGAATGCGAGGTTCATATTATCCATGAAAATTACACATTCTCTTTATATTCTGTTGGTGGAGCTCGTTTGGTTAACGGAAACATTAATCTAGAGTATAGTTGAGAATGATATAGAACTTGTGAATCTCAAGCGTAACTTGAGCCGAGAACCATGTGATTTTGCACGGTTTTAATTTGAATCTTATGTTATCCATAATAGTTGCACATTCTCTTTATAACTTGTTGATGGATCTTGTGTGGTTAACCGCCACATCAATCTGAGAGTATAGGTAGAGAATCATGTGGAACTCGCAAATCTCAAGTGTAACTTGAGCTGGGGATCACGCGATATTGTATGGTCAATTCACCGTCTGTTCAGTGATATGCGGCGACCACGTCATTAAATATGAGATGAACATAATCCGAGATTAACATGCATTGATAGTGAATTAATCTCAAAGATCTAGGAATTTCGTGGTGATCAGAATTGGCAAAGGGCTTTGCCTACCTAAATAACTTTATGGTGTGTTTACGGTATCCTTTTACACATCATGGAGTCAAATATGGATCCTATCATTCTAAAATAATTTTATTTAGGGTGATTATTTTCTAAACAAACTATAATGGGAATTGATATTGAATTGTGTCTATAACCTTATCCATTAAAATCTACTGCTATAAAACCTTTGAAATGATTAGCTACGAGGATGATCAATATTGTATAAATTCGTAGTTTGGGAATAGTTGACATAAACGAAAAGAAAGATCATGCCTTTGACAAAGCTCTTCTTGAGGTTCTTCCAATCATTGCATTCTAATCTATCACAAAGATATGTTATGAAGTGTACGTTGTAAACTGACATATTGAAGTAAAATGGAATATCCTTGAGTTAGAAGTTGACTAGGCTTAATCAACTAGCTAACATGTACAAATAATTTGTTCATTCTGATTTTTGATAGGAACCACTTGGAATGCCCATAGAGGAGTTATGTAGCATGTTGAGGTTTCTTTTTGAAACTAACATGGACAATCATAGAAACTCAAACTTCAAAACACTCCAATAAATTTACTATCATGAATAGAAGTATCAACAAGAAGAAGGCCAATTGTCTATGGGTTAAAAGGCAATTAGTGCTGGTAAGCCTAATCTAGGCCTAAACACCAATGACAAAGGAAGGCCTATTCGGAGACATGTTCTGATAACTATTTGTTTCCATAACAAGAAAGGACTTAGAAAGCATACATACCCAAAATATATATTTGAGGTGAAAGGACTAAAACATGAAGAAGTTAAATTTGATCGTGGATCACGAGCCCTTGCTACTTTCCATAGGATCAAAAGATAACTGGTTCTCCCATGTTTGGTGTTTAATCAAATATATGGGTTTATAATGCCATTGGAACATTACTTTCAATCCTTGATTGTTTTACTAAGGATTTTGTATTGACATTTGCAAGAATGTGCAATGAATAAAATGAAGTAAGAAGACTGAAATATGGAGAAGATAATTTGATCATGAATGTTAATCCGTTGCTACTATTCATGGGATCAAAAGACAACTCTCCCAAATGTTTAGTCTATGTTATTATAATTGAAATTGTTTATAATATGATTATTGATATAGTTCAGACTTATGTAAATGTGGAGCATTCTAACATGTTATAAGAAAGTCATGAAATCTATGAAACTAGTGTAGTAGCAATAGTTCAAAGTTGATGTAAATATTTGAATAAGTTGTATTATTATGTGAATGTCTGTTGAAGTTAGTTTAACTGATTTATATACATCCAAAAGGTTCAGGTGAAGTGTATTTGTGGAATCATATTTTTGAATATATAAATGAGAAATGCATTACCAAGTATCTAGTTGGTTACTTTTGAACATGAGTCTTAAGATAATTTCAAATCTTGTTTATAAAAATAGATGATGAATACATCACTGCGTGATGGGAATATCTGTTGGAATTAGTATGCACTAATGGACAATTCAGATTAACCACAATACATGGTAAAACTAACTTCATATGAACGTGAGTCTGGAACCTTTTAGGTGTTTAGAGCTCTCATAAACCAATGTTAAGAATCAACTGGGCAATATGATGAGACACTCATAGAGAGAATTTCAGTTCAAACTTTATCGATCATCTGAGGAGTTGTGAAAGAGTTTCAAAATCTATCTCCATCCAGAACACTACCACTAGCAAGTGTTAGTTGGATAGAGAAATAAATCATTCATTGATTTTGTACTAGATGTATGCATACTAACAATTCATGGATTGTATCTTGAATAGTGTTACCATAAGTCTTTTGGTCTTGTATCAACTGAGAAGGTTAATGAAACACTTTATGATATGTGAAGTGGAATTCAACCCTCTCTACCACATACGGAAGTCTACGATTAAATTAGAGATATTTTATCTCGTTGATGTGCACAAAAGTACCCACTAATTTTAATATTTATAACCTAAAAAACTTAGACTAACTATGCACTTATAGGCAGTGTACCTAGTCAGATTACAGTATAGCTTAGGTAAGTCGGGTGTCGATCACATGGAACGGTGGTGAATTAATTTTAAACATTCGATTATAGGTTACAGGTCACACGAAAAGAATAAAGAAGTAGTTTAATAAATCTCAAATGAACAATTAATTGACAACTCTCGATAAACTAACAGGAAAGCAAATCTCTTCAGGTACTTTGGTTTAGATAAATTACACCTTAAAAACATAGACAATTGCATACACAAATTCATTTATTCATGTTCACCGATTCCTAAAATGATTAGATTCGCGTTCACTATAACTAATCCTTTAGCAAACAAGTCAATTCAAACAGTGATCAGTTGATTAAACTAACATGCTTCCTAGTGTTCAGTTCGTATTGAGCAAGACTTTTAATAATAGTTAATCAAATTGGTCGTTCAATTAACCTCTTGTTGATGGTCATCAAAAAAGACTCACACATTAACTTACTTATTTCCAAGTTCATCCTAGTTTCGCATTCGCTATTTCTAGACTTATAATCTTGATGGTCATCAAAGTCATAAGACACAAGCAATCAAGCAGATGTTCATACAACTTAATTTACTTGACAATTAACAGCAAATAATTATCATTAACACATAAGGATCTTTTAACAAGCTTGGAAAGATAAATTAAACATAAAAAACAATTCAATATAGCAATTGGTCCAATAATCAAGGTTTCATTCAATCATAAACAAAAACTAAAAGGTTTTTACACCTAAATCAGAAACTAAACACATAATAGTATCATAATGGAATGCTAAACATGGTCGTGTTAACAACCCATATGATTACCGACATGTATCCGCTCTCCAATCCTTCCGATCTCCGCTCTCGTTAGCTTAACGGCCTTCCAGCCGCCTTCTAGACCCTCAAAACGGCTTAACAGTAGTTAATTATCGACTAAATTAGGTTAGAAGTCGAATCCCCCCTTCTGGTTAGCTGATAATCGCCTTTTATAACCCTTGTAACGGACTTATGTATGTTGGGCGTAGTGAAGATTACTACGCGATGAGGTTATCCGGATGCCAGTCGTTTTGCGGGGCGTACATAAAGATTACGCTGGGCGTAACGTGTATTTGGCTACTACGCTTGGCGTACATGTCCATTATGCGGGGCGTAAATGGCTCCTCCAACATTTTTCCTTTCTTTTAGCCTCTAAGCCCAATTTCCGCTTCAGTCTTTTCTTTTGTGCTCTATTGACAACGAATAGCTGCAAATCATAATTCAAAGCAATATAAGTACTTTTTAGTTCTAAAAGAGAATAATAAATGCCAAAATATTAAGATATAATGCATAAAAATATATATAAAAATACACGTATCAAAATACCCCACACTTAGCCGTTGCTTGCCCCCAAGCAAATTTACTTTTATTTTACCAATATCGTACTAAACAATCCATTTAAAACTCAGCCATTATGTCAAGACCGCAACGCATGCATTTGTGTCTAAAATTTTCCTAAAGAACCCCCCATACTCTAAATATTCACAATCCTCATAAACATTCGCCCGCTCACCCCGAACTATGCTCATTTTATGCATCCCTCCGAATCCATCCTCAGAAAACCTCTTAACCTCAAGGTATTTTTGGTTGAGCAATCGAAGCATACATAATCTAGAATTACAATTTATGATACCACATTGGAGCTCTTTTTTGAATTCTTCACTTTCTTGATAATTTGATCTTGATTTCTTTGAATTCACCACCTTCTTTGATTTTTGGTATCTTCACTTTTTTTCTATAGAATTTTGATCTTTTGATCTTCACTTTAATTTCTCCAAAATTCTTCAAACTTTTCTTGCAATTCTCTCTCTCTCTCTCTCTCTCTCTCTCTCTCTCTCTCTCTCTTTTTGTTTTGTTTTTTTTTTGTTTTTGTTTTTGTTTTGTTTTTTTTTTTTTTTTTTTTTTTTTTTTTTGTTTTTTTACATGTAATTCACTTTTTTCACTCAAAACCCTACATGCTTAAGAAGGGGCACTCAACTTCAACCTTTATTGGTTAACGATAATAATTTTCTTGGACACATTTCTGGTACACGATGCTAAACATATTGCATCGCTCAGGCTAAGCGAGGTCATGTCTTTGTCTCATGATTTCACTAGAATAGGGAAGCCACAAATGCACTAGAACGTATATAGGCTCAACTAAACATTTGAGTTCTCATCGGATCATCTCATATAATATTAGCAAAATTTTAAATTATCACTAGATTTTTCTAAATTAAACTATTATTTCAAGTTTTTTAAAATTTTAAATTTTCCTAATCTAGCAAATTTTTATTTCTCAATTTAAATTACTTTTTCGACCCCCTACCCCACACTTATTTCATACAATGCCCTCATTGTATGCTAAAACGAATTAAGAACATAAAAAGGGAGAAAAAGAAATAGACTCCCCTGGGGTAGCTGTGGCGAGATCGAATGGGGCTGCTACAAGTTGCTTCAAATATTGCTGGAAAACTAAAAACTGGAACTGCTGCTTTTGAATTTGCCGATAAAATCAAGACTGCCGACTTCGAAAATGTGGTGCAAAAGATTGCAAACAAATGCAATGTATAGTAACCATGACGTGGGAAAGTTTCGACCACGTCGTCTCGTCAAGAATGACATCCTTTTCTCACGATGAAAACTCCCCCATAACATAGGAAAGTGTCAACCATGTCATGGCAGCCGGGATGATACTTCTTCCTCACGTAGAAATAAAATCTAGGGTGTGGAAACAGCTCATCCATACCATAAGAGTTAAAAATAAAATGTCACTCTTCTACACAATCGCTCACGAAATCAATATGCACCCCACACTTATGACAAATTGTGGGTCTTGACTCTAATCTTCGAACTCTCACACGACTCTCTCTAGCAACAGTCGGACCTAGCTGCTGAACTCACTGCCAGCTTTCTAAGGGCGAAAATTCTACAGAGATCTAAAGACCCAAAGAGCATCAACATGGAAAACAAAAGTAAAACACCCTAAATTAAAATTAATTACATACCAAATAAAAATACTAATACTAAGCAACACAAAAATAAACTAAAAATAACACACAAAAATAAAAATAAAAAAGATAACTAAATCACTCATCATCCCCGTCATCATGCTGCTGTGTCCCAGAAGTACCGGCCCCATCATGTTGTGGCTAGAATGGTGGTGGAAAAGGAACCAAGTACTGAAACCCCTGGTGGGCAAAGAATGCGGTCAACGCATCCCCATACCACTGATGTTGTCTCTCCACGTGTGCAACATACTTACCAAGGTTCTGAACCCCCAAGTCAATACGGTCAATGCGCTGAGCTAAGTAACGCATATCAATCTTCGACTCAGGTCCCTGCTACGCTCCCTGAGGAGCAGGTCTACGCCGCTGGACCCGTCTCGACTGTAACTCGACTGCCCCCTCCTCGTCCGCCACGTCAGCTTGGCATACCCACAAGACACCATCTCTGCCCCGCTCAAGTACACGCATCGACTCCAATAACTGAAGGCTCATCGGCCTCATATCATGCAACACCATCGATCTCGTGATCTCACGCGTCAACAACTGATATGATCGAGCTAATCCCGTGATAAAATGCCCCCCGCAAATCGGGAAATCCTCCCGAAGTCCCCTAGCCCTCCTACCCAAATACGCGGCTAAAGCAACTGGAAGGTTCAGGTGCCTCCCTGGAGTAACAAGTGCCCATAAAAAATATAAGTCTTTCGAAGGCACTCTCTCACTGTTCTTATGGTGCGTGAGAGATATGGAAATCAAATGGTGCAACAGTCTGTATGTAGTAGACCGAATCATCCTCCCCCGTGCAGTAGATGGCGTGTATACTTCCCCTGTAATCTCGGCCCAAAAAGTGTTTTCGTTATAGTCATATGTCCGGTCCGTGAGACAATCAGCAAGGAATGCTGGGAAGTGGACACTCCTCGTCTCATCTGCTGTATATATCCCCACTCGAGTGGCAAGCTCTATGACACTGCACTCCTGACTCACACCCCCCTGTCTGAAGGCAAAGGCTGTCCTATCATCGTGTGTCTTCCTAGGGTCATAGGAAACTGTAGCATAAAACTCCAGCAAAAATTCCCGATAAACAGGCTCCTAGATCCAGAACAATCGTGCCCATCCTTGACATACGAACAAATGCACTCCACTCGCGTCCGAGTGCGTGTATTGCAAAAAATCCTAGATCAGCGCAGCAAGTCCGGTCTGAGTCGCCAATCCTCAGTCAAATGAGGCCGCTATGTCGATCTCCTTAGTGAGAAGTAGACTCAGATTGTTGACATATCGTGCCCGGGTTGCATCGTTTAGAGTTTGCGGAAATTCTAAGAAACGGTGATCGGTCATGTCCTCGGGTGGGTTGGTCCTTTGAGTTCTTCAGGCCATAACCTGCACAAATAAATACCAACAAAAAACCAAAAAAAAATTCATAGTTTTAACAGGTGAAATAATGGTCCTGGTCATGGTCTGTATGCTGGGCATACATCCAGCATACGCTGGGTGTACGCCCAGTTTTACAAATCTGTCTTCTGCTCGCTCAAAGGCCATACAATACACAAGTATATCAGCAGGAGTATTCTACAAGACATTAAAAAAATATGGGGTATTTTCCACGTCATATGTCGAAGAATGCGTAACTTTTCACTCGCCCCTGTTTATTCTAAAGTCATAACCCATATCAAAATTTTCAGATTAAGCACATATGCAAGCAATAAACAGTCCAGGGGTCGAACACATGGGGTCATACACGACTATTCATTCAGCACGCTATACGTTCACTCAATATCCTCGAATCGAATGTTCATACACAAGTTTAAAGGTCAAATCAAGTTCAAGGGTTTAGTGTATTGGTCCGAATCAGTGTATTAAGACATAATCAAACATCAGATGCATGAAATCGACCCTAATTGACGAAGGGTATAAACCCTAGAATTCTAATTAGGCTAAATGAAGCTCACGCTACTAATTAAAATACCAATTAACGTGATATGGCTTCCAAATGACATACCTTAGTGTCGATTTCTACAAGAAAAGAAGCACAATCGAAAATCTTGTGGGATACGCGATCGTCTCAGTGCGGCGAAGTAGAAGAGAGTTTGAAAGAATAACAAAAAAGTCAAAGGTAAACAGATATAACCTGTCGCCGATTTACGCTAGGCGTAAAGCGAAGTTACGCTGGGCGTAACCCCAACTCCGTGAAAAAGCCATCCGCGATCAATAGTTCATTATGCTTGGCGTAAGTTAAAATTACTCTGGGCGTAATTGAACTGAAATATTTCCTTTTCCTTATTTGAAATTCCTTTCTTTTAACTAATTAATTTGGGGACTTAGTATTATTATTTTTTTTCTCTTTTTTTTAATTATTATTTTCTTTTAATTGCTTCAACAACAGCCATGACTTTCCAACGAGTGACATATTTTAAAAAAAAATGTGACGTCATGATCACTTGTTTTTGTCGAGATCACACAACAACGGTTGATTAAAACCCTTGCACGGAAGAAATGGTTTGTGAAAACAACCACTTTCGGGACCCGTTACAATATTTCCTTTGTTTTCTTCGCACCTTTAACTAAAAGTAGAACAAGAAATGACCTAACTAGTCAAGAACAGCAAGAGCTCGGTCTTCCACTTAACCACCACAATATGCCTTGCTATACTACGCCTCATGGATTGAGTTGGACAAATCTACAAAGTAGTAGGCTAAGCAGGTCAAGAATTCCCTAATTGCTTATATTCTCGAAACCCATGAAAAAGGTAAAGTCAAACAATGTGTACGATCCCAAATTCATGCAAATAACAACAAGAACCTTCCCGACAAGTGAAATGATATCAACGAAAATCAAAATAAAAACTAAATAAAAACAAATCACGAATAATCAAATAAACTAAATTAATGACAAGCTGTTCCCCGGCAACGGCGCCAAAAACTTGATGTGCACAAAAGTACCCACTAATTTTAATACTTATAACCTAACAAACTTAGACTAACTATGCACTTATAGGTAGTGTACCTAGTCAGATTACAATATAGCTTAGGTAAGTCGGGTGTCGATCACAGGGAACGGTGGTGAATTAATTTTAAATATTTGATTATAGGTTACAGGTCACACGAAAAGAATAAAGAAGTACTTTAATAAATCTCAAACGAAAAAATAATTGACAACTCTCGATAAACTAACAGGAAAGCAAATCTCTTCAGGTACTTTGGTTTAGATAAATTACACCTTAAAAACATAGACAATTGCATATACAAATTCATTTATTCATGTTCACCGATTCCTAAAATGATTAGATTCACGTTCACTATAACTAATCCTTTAGCAAACAAGTAAATTCAAACAGTGATCAGTTGATTAAACTAACATGCTTCCTAGTGTTCAGTTCGTATTGAGCAAGACTTTTAATAATAGTTAATCAAATTGGTCGTTCAATTAACCTCTTGTTGATGGTCATCAAACAAGGCTCACACATTAACTTACTTATTTCCAAGTTCATCCTAGTTTCGCATTCGCTATTTCTAGACTTATAATCTTGATGGTCATCAAAGTCATAAGACACAAGCAATCAAGCAGATGTTCATACAACTTAATTTACTTGACAATTAACAGCAAATAATTATCATTAACACATAAGGATCTTTTAACAAGCTTGACAAGATAAATTAAACATAAAAAAACAATTCAGTATAGCAATTAGCCCAATAATCAAGGTTTCATTCAATCATAAACAAAAAGTAAAAGGTTCTTACACCTAAATCAGAAACTAAACACATAATAGTATCACAATGGAATACTAAACATGGCCATGTTAACAACCTATATGATTAACGACATGTATCCGCTCTCCAATCCTTCCGATCTCCGCTCCCGTTAGCTTAACAGCCTTCCGACCGCTTTCTAGACCCTCAAAACGGCTTAACAGCAGTTAATTATCGACTAAATTAGGTTAGAAGTCGAATCCCCCCTTCTGGTTAGCTGATAATCGCCTTTTATAACCCTTGTAACCGACTTACGTACGCTGGGCGTAAGTCGGATTATGCTGGGCGTAGTGAAGATTAATACGCGATGAGGTTATCCGGATGCTAGTCGTTACGCGGGGCATACATAAAGATTACGCTGAGCATAATGCGTATTTGTCTACTACACTTGGCGTACATGTCCATTACGCGGGGCGCAAATGGCTCCTCCAAGATTTTTCCTTTCTTTTAGCCTCTAAGCCCAATTTCCGCTTCCGTCTTTTCTTTTGTGCTCTATCGACAATAAATAGCTGCAAATCATAATTCAAAGCATTATAAGTACTTTTTAGTTCTAAAAGAGAATAATAAAGGCCAAAATATTAAGATATAATGCATAAAATTATATATAAAAATACACATATCACTCGTTGGAGAACCCATCAAGCATTTTGGATAATGGTTCAACAATCCTTATGAGAATAAAGTGTATGCTGCTCGAAGGGTAGTAGTCCAAGAGATGGAGTCGACTTCCAAAAGGGCTAGTGAGAGCCATATTGATCTTGATATGATTAAAGAGTCAACCAACAAAGAGCCTAAAGCTAGACCTAGCATTTAATTCGAGGTTGAGATATCTATTGAGGAAACTGGCATACATCCACCTCTTCCTTATGGATCTGATAGAGGAAATCATACACTAGTTATATAAGAGTTTATATTACAAAGGTATATGAGTAACTTTAGATAGCAATCAGAGTGTACCAACTATCAAAAGATATTGTAGGCCATAAAGGCTACAATATGGAAGGAGGAAATGGAGAGCGATATTCAGTCTCTGTATATGAAAACTTGCTAGATCAAGCACTTGATCATAAGTATTAGGTATAATTGGATGTTTAAGAAGAGACAAACATGGATAGGAACAAACACATAATCAAATCAAGATACGTTTTGAAGGAAGTGTAAGCTTAATAAGTTCATTTATAGACCGAAATAAGCATCTCGCAAGTGAGTTCATTATTTCAATAAGAAATTTCAAAGCGTTTGAATTTCGAGAAATAATAAAGAGTCATACATATGTCAAAGCTAGTGGGAGTAATTGGAATCTTTGTTTCATCGAGAAAGTTCAAGTATTTTGAATTTCGGGAAGCATAGATAAACCATATATATGTATTGTACATAGATAATGTACGATTCATAGGAAACTATATTCTATCTTAGCAAGTGTAAAAAATTGACCTGACATGAGAATTTTTTTGCTATGATATACCTGGGAGATACAGAACACGTACATAATAAGGATCTATGGAGATATATTAAAGTGATTCATTTGATTAAGAAAAAGTACATGGAATCACGAGGAAACTCTACATGTAGAACTCAAAAAAGAGTTCGTACTTATTAAAATATGGCATAACATTAAGAAATGCTAATGTCCTAGTTTTACTATTGTACTAGAGGTTATGAGTCATGTCCCACATGCTTCTGCTATGGGATCGATCATATATGTCATCAGATGTACCAAATCTGATGACTCGTATGCCTTGAGCATGACAAGTTGGATTAGATCAATTTCGAAAGAATCAAAAAATCAATATCATGAACTTTCTTAAGTGTCCTAGGAGGAAAGAGTAAAGATCTTGTTAGTATGGAAGAGATCAATGTAAAGGTTATACTGATGTTGATTTCTACACTGATAAAGACGATTCCATTTGCAGTCAGAATTTGTGCTTGTAATGAGTGTTGAAGTATTAACTTAGACGAATACCATGTAATACACCATAGTGTATTTAATAATAAACTAAGAGTATATTGCATTTTAGTTAAATTGAAAAGAAAACAATATGACTAAAAGAGATTCATTAGTGATATCTTTGTTGAAATTCAATCATTGATGATCCTTTTGGAGGCTCTTATGAGTATAAGGGTGAGCTTACCTTGAGTATGGATCCCAAATCATTCAAGCTCGCATGATACAAACTCATTAAGTACCAAAACATTTGATAGTGAGTCAAATGTAAAGACATCATAGTCAGTAAGTAATATCGAAAGATAATATTGTCGATCCATTCCATAAGCCAATGTCAATGACCAAGTCTGACAGTCAGACAAAGTCAAGAGGCATTAGATTTGCAAATGAATTGGCTTGAACACTTATAGTTTAGTTTGTTTTAAACCTGAGAACTTAAAGCATTATAAATGTTAATTCAATTTGGGAATTGTTAAGTGGAGATCTTAATATTTGATGGAGACTAGTCATTACAAATATCTTATTACCGTGTTCTCCTTTTTCATGTTGGGAACCCACTTGCTCAGTATAGTTTACTCAAACGTCCACAGTCGGTCATACTCTTGGAAGTAAGTAGTGATTCAAGACTGTCATGAGTATTAGTGCATTGTGACTAATGATTGGACATAGCATAGAGATTATGCTAACACTCATGAGTACTTAATAGATATTTAAGTATTGGACCAACCCACATTTAGATATTAGTTGATAGATACAGCCACGGGTGTGACAATCCGATATTTTTCAAGTCAATGTAACATTCAAAAAGTCAAATATAATGAACTACTTAGAATCAATGAAATCAGTGTAAAAAATGAAGTGTTCTAAAATCTAAATTGGGATGCATAAAGTGTTAGATATCGTGCCAAGGTTTCCAAAAATATAAAGAACACTCAAATCCGAGTTATAACGAAGAAGTTATGACCAATCGAAAATCCACGACACACAACGAGTAAAACACTCGTAAGCGTAAAAAGTGAAACTTCAATAAAATACTTTTTTTCCTTAGGTATCAAAATGGAAGTCGTAGATTTTGTTAAACCGTGAGCATGCATAAAAAGAACGCCCAAATCTGACTTCGTATAAAGAAGTTACAATTTTTCTAAGTTTCGGAACAACGGTAGACAGCTAAAAACTCGAAATAAAGATCGAGAGATTTTTAGCCGACGCAACCTAAACGAGAGTTGAAGGTCTCTACAAGAGAAGTACAATGGTAAAAAGACAGACGAAAACGGACATCGGATGAAGGAGTTATAGATTTTTAACGGAATTATCCTGTCCTGGCCTATTTAAAATATAATATTAAATATTAAAGTCAAAATTAGCCGACGAAGTCTAAATGAAAGTTGTAGAGTATATTCTCACCTACGAGTGGATATAAAAAATGTCAAAAACGGAGCTCCTATGTAAAAGTTATGCATTTTGAAGTTTTTGGCACGCATTACGAAGCTTATCCGAAGGAGTACGCCTAGCTTACTTCGGAGTACGCCCAGCGTACGAGATGCATAGACTCCAACCGGCCACGTCGCCCCCTACCGCTCTACTTCCGTCCCATCCGAAGACCGGAGACCGTGACATCATTGCTGACGTACGCCCCGCATACGAGGGTACGCCCAGTGTACGAGGTACGCCCCGCGTACTTCGGTATACGCCCAACGTACGAGGGCAACTTCCTCTCCTATAAATAGCATGTGATACCTCCGACTTTCCTTGCCCATTTCCTCTTTCTCTCTCACTTTTACTCCACGTTTAGCATCCCGAGACAATCCCGACTTCCCGGTTTCATACCTCAGTCCCGACGAAGGTCCGAAGCTTCGAGATTGCCGAGAATCACACCACTTTCCAATCGAAGTGCTGCCTGAGAAAACTCTCGTTTTCTTCGAATCATCACACTTTATAGATGAGTTTATACCCCTACATTTTCACGTCTTTTCATGTTTTAAGAGGGGATACAAGTGCAATACGAGAAAGCATATATATATATATATATATATATATATATATATATATATATATATATATATATATATATATATATATATATATATATATATATATATATATATATATATATATATATATATATATTCAAATAAATGTTGAAAATTTACACGCTAACAAGTATATACTCCTTACCAATAGGAAATAAATATCACAATATATGTAAAGGTTAAAGCACTAAGATCTACAAATTAAAAAAAACAAATTTACATGCTTAAACTACATATTTAATAAAAATAATCTTTTCCATAGAGGGTAAGAGGATTCGCAGAACAACCCTCTGTGGATCTGCTCTTCAAACACATATCTTTGATGAATTGTTCTTTGCTTTACCATGGTCTCAAAACAATTTTCGTAACTGTTAGGCCAATTTTCGTAACTGCTTCTTCTTAATTTAACGAGGTATCACCATTTCACACATATCATTGAATCAATATAACAATTTAAACAATAAAACGACGTCCATAAGACAATTTATAAGCAAGTGTTGCATACAATTTCAAAGAAAGATGATGAACTTCAATGAGTTTCATAGCCATCTGATAACACGTCTTTGTTTTGTTGTTGCTTCTTCCGTGCTCGCCTCACAACGTTGATCGATTTCCAGCTTTTGTTCTGATTAATTTCGGTGAATCAATTTCCGCCTCATTTCTTTCTTTATTTCCCTTGTTCCGCAGCCACCCTCGTTTTTCCACAACCCTCCCTCTTTGAATCTGCATACACCTCCAAACTCGTTATATATTTTTTTTGTGTTTTTACAAATTTACCCCTTTTAAAGTTTCATTTTCTTCGAACACCCCTCCCTTGTTTTTGTTAATTTCCCAAAATTTTCCTATACCTAATATTAAAAAGGAAAAATAATTTTTTTATTGCATTAAGTAGCAATATATTTTCCTTTTTTCTATTTCTTTGTGACTTGATGCAAAAAAGGGCAACTTAGTTTTTTTTTTTTTTTTTTTTTTTTTACTAATTAAAATCGTATTTTTTTTATGTAATCCTATTTTCATTTGTTTCCGTTATAGAGTTGTGCCATGACAAATCTACCAAATTAAAGCTATAGTATTCATATAAACCTTTTTAATGTGTTACAGTAAACACGTTGTAAGTTGTCTAAAATATGTTTAAGTGGTGGACTTTTTTTAGTTGTCTAAATATATTTAGATTATGTTATAGCATCCATTGGTCGTATTAATTGATTAAAAAACCATGCAATCATTCAACTTTTTACATATATATATATATATATATATATATATATATATATATATATATATATATATATATATATATATATATATATATATATATATATATATCCTTGACTCTTAAACTTAAAAAGTAGAAATTTACTATTGAGGAAAAATGATAAGCCACTGATTTTTATACTTCTAACCATGATATAAACTATATTACTAAAAATATACTAAAATTTTCTAACAATTTGAAGGGGAATTAGAAGCATCAATAAAGTAACTTTTCAAGTCAGATGCCAAAAACATTCATTTTAGTCATCTAAACAGTGGTATAATGCTAAAAACATGGTTGATAAACTGTAACATCCGGTTTAATCAAATAGGAGTTTTGAGCTTTGGTTCGTAAGGCCTTGAGACTTTGACGCGTTCATAGAAGTGTAGAGCTTCTCGTCACCTTTCCGTGGAAATAAGAATCGATGGAATCGGACTTGTAACAGAGAAGCTATGATAGTTTGGAAGATATGGCCAATTTAGTCCTTATTAAGAAATGAGGGGCAAGCGTGTAAGCTGGGCATAAATATGGGTACGCGTAGCGTACCTATGAGTGTGGAATGGACGCAAGGACCACCTGGTACACTGGGCGTACGAGGCTATGAATGAAAACCCTAACATTTTAAGTTACCCTATCTAAAGAATCAGATGGCCTCATTCCTGGCCACCTTCTTAGAGAGCAAACCCTCTAAAAACCCTAAGTCTTCGTCCATATGAGCTTGTGAGTGCATGAGAGATTTGGGGTGAGTTTGTGAATCCTTGGAGTGAAGAAGGAGCATTAAAGGGGAAGGAGTTGGAGTCCAGGCTCTGAATCTGAGCTTTTATGAGAATGAAGCATCAATTGAAGGTATAAAGCTCAAAGCTTTCCTATTCCTTTTTATTTGTGCATAGTATGGTCCATTGTAGGGTTTTTGGCCCCAAAGCTTGAAGCTCTATGAGTTGTTAAACTCCAGAGCCCATTATCTGTCCTTTTGAGTGTTTTTGATGGAGTGGTTCCATAAAAATGAGATATTGGATGAGAGAATCAAGTCATGCATGAGATAAGGGCTTAATGAGAAAAGAGAATGAGTGTTTTGTGTGTTTGAGGCCACATTAGCCATGCAAAGGCTTAAAGTCCCTGACTTTATGGAATAAAATCTATTAAGGAGTGTAGATCCAAGAGATGAGTTAAGGTCTTAACGGGTTAAGACCAAGAAAAAAGACTAAAGCAAAGCTGGGCATACGCCCAATGTAAATCCTAGTACGCCCCGCGTACTGGGTTGGTGCCTCGATCAGTCTCATGCATGGGTGTGTACGCTGCGCGTACCAAAGGCGGTACGCCCCGCGTAACCCTACTATGGGCTTTTGGGCTAAGGATCGTGTTGGGCTTGGATTTTGGGCTTGATGTAATAGAGTCTTGGACCAGGGAATTATATATTTATGCTTTAGGACTTGGGTGGGGCTTGCCATTTAGTTTGAGAATTGGGACTTGAGAGGCCCCATCTATTATTGGACCTTGGTGGGCCCAGTGGGTTTAGGGCATTGATGGGCTGGTTGTTGATCAACATCTAGACCCAATGAGTGAGAGTTTCGACTAAGTTTCTAATTGAGATAATTATTGGTTTGGCACAGAGTTAGTGGCCGGTGCGTAGCGACAACGTTTATAGGGGTTTTTCATCATCCAAGGTGAGTCTTCTCACTATACGTTACCTAGAGTGGTATTTATGAGTGACCGGAAGGTCTTATGTGCTTACTTGAGTTATGCATCTTGTCTATGTGATATTATGCTATGTGTTATTGTAGACAGGACCGGAAGGTCCAACGATATATGAGGCTGGAAGGCTCAACCAGACCGGACTAAAGGGTCCAACGAGCTAGACCGGACCAGAGGGTCCAACAAGCTACGGGACTGGAGGGTCCCGTTGAGACACATGGGCCGGTGGGCCCTACAGAGTATAGCGTCGAGTGGCGAATTTGTTGTATGTGGTATTTTGGGGAACTCATTAAGCATTTGTGCTTACTGTGTTATGTGATATGTGTTTCAGGTACTACCGAGGATCACAGGAAGGCGCCGACATGATTCGTACACACTGGCAGAAGATTATGTTTTGAGATTCTGAGATATGATTTATTGTGATGACATTTGATAAACATGAGATTCTGGGAATATTATATGATTTTTATTGTGTTTGAAAAACGAAAAATTGTTTTAAAAATTTACATTGCTACAAGTTGGTATTAGAGCCTTGGTTTGAGGGATTCAGATACACCTTTGGGCATATCTGGAATCAAACTGAGGATTTGAGAAAAGTTTTCAAAAGAAAATATTTTTCTAAAACGAGTAAAAGATTTCAAGAGAAAGCAGAAAAGAGCAATGTGTACAATCAGCCAGTGCCCGAACAGTGATTTCCCAAAATACCCTTACGTTATGTGTTATGAGATATTATGAGATACTATGCATGCTAGAGTAGGCTAGGTATTGATATTTAGGACTATAGTGGCCTAATCTGTGATGTGCTTTCAAGTCGGTGCTGAGTGAGAGTATCCACCAGGAATCCTTTGGAGAGGGATTTGAGTAGAGGAGTAATATAGGTGAGATACCTAGATGAGCATTTGTGGAGCCTATCGAGAGAGTAGTTAGATACCCACAGGGGGTAGAGTTTCAGAGTTCGGTGATATCTTTTGGGTATGAGTAGAGCAATTGGAGTTATCACCTAAAGTAGGTTTTACGTGTTTATTCGATGCCCGAATGCTGCTTGCTTCGTGCTTTGTGGAATTCCCGATGATGGGAGTCAGCAACTGATGAATAGCATCATAAGGAGTTTCTCAGCAACTGATGGCGGAGAAGTGTGAGAATGTAGGAAGCGACCTTAGTTAGATGAGTATGCTAATAAAGTAGAGCATTTTGCTGGGGAGCAAGCATGCGTGTTGGGATTGGTGATTGAGGAGGTTGAGTAGCTACTTAGGGAATCTGGGATGGTCCGTGTAGAGAGTATGGGTAGATGTGGCAGGTAGTATGGGCCCATACTACTGAAAGCAGAGGACCCAAACTCGATGCAGGGAGTATTCTGGAGGATCTAAGTAGCAGATCGATAGGTGATGTCATGATTCGAGTGCCATGATTTGTAGTAGATCGAGAAGTGATGTCATGGTTCGAGTACCATGATTTGTAGCAGATCTAGAGGTGATGTCATGATTCGAGTGCCATGATTTGTAGCAGATCAAGAGGTGATGTCATGGTTCGAGTACCATGATTTGTAGCAGATCAAGAGGTGATGTCATGGTTCGAATACCATGATTTGTAACAGATCGAGAGGTAATGTCATGGTTTGAGGATCACAATATTTGGCGGTTAGTGTTTTTGGTTTTGCCGACTATTCCATGGTGATTGTTGTCACACCCCAAAACCAAGAACGGCGGAAGCGTTCTGGGGCGGAGGACGTCATGTAAAGTATCACAACAGTGTAAAGTAGTAAAGAAGCAACAAAATCATCCATTGCATTAATAGTAAGGTTTTAATACATGTGTGTTCTTTCATAGAATAAGACATGAAAATAAGTAATCAAAATAAAAGACGAGTCTTGACTGCTCCGTCTTCTCAAAACCTGGTCATCGTACCTATCTACTGTTGACCTGAGAATACAAGTTATTTTGAAAGCGTAGATCAGCATGTAAGCTGGTGAATTCATAAGTATTTTAGTGTCATTGATTAGTAAAACTGTAAAGAAAAGACTTGTAAATGTTTGAAGAATAAGTTTGTATAAGTATGAAAACCCTAGAAAATCCCATATTTCCTACTAGTATAAAAAGTAGTATTCTACCAAGACCCGACTGTTTTAAAGGTTTGCTTCTCTGTATGAACGAAGGTTTTTCCCATGTATAACTATTATTATCAAATTATATTCTTCCTGATCGTGTATGTGAATGTGTCACAAGATAAAAGTAATAGGAAAATTATACAATCATTGAAATCGTATCCTTTTGTCTTAGGATAAACACGACGTGGTAACTCACCGAATAGTACAACCAAGGACATCCATCGATGTGCACTTTCCCACTGTAGCTAACAGTCGGGTGTAAGAAGGTCAGTCCTGTATAGTATGTAGTAGTGTCCTTGTGTTGTATGTTTTCTTTGTATAGTATATAGTATAGTATGTAGTAATTCCTTTTGTACAGTATGTAGTAGTATCTCTTCCTATAGTATGTAATAGTACCTCTTAAGATAGTATGTAATAGTATCTCTTCATATAGTATGTAATAGTATCTCTTCATATAGTATGTAATATACTTATATAGACTCATGAATGAACTGACTCTTGTGTGATGCCTTTTATTAGGAATAGTAAGTAGCATCTCCTAACTATACCTATTATAGTTACTAGTAATGTACGTGTATATTCGAAGGTATGCCTTTGCTACTCAAAGGTACTGAATTGACTAATAGAACTTTTATGTATATATATATGTATACATAATATATAACTAATATTATGACGACATTCAGACAAATAACCAATACCCTAAGGCTACATCCAAACAAGGAAAAGGAATTAAAGCGAGCTAGCAGTCCTAAGTCCTTTAAACATTACTTATATAACTATACATATATTGGCATGCATTTGACAATATAAAAGTTTAAAAGAAGGTTTGTAAAAAATTTGTAAAGTTTAATAATAAGAATTGACGACTTGATGTCAAATTATAAAACGGTTTAAAAGCAGTTTGTTTGATATAAACAGTTTAAAGTATACGAAATCTTTTGTTTGAAATACAGTTTAAAATACATGAAAACCTTTGTTTGAAATACAATTGTAACAAAGTTTGAAAGGAAAGATACAGTATGTAAGACAGTTTGATAAAGAGTTTAACATGTAACAACGTTTGAGAAATTGTTTTGAAGTAGTTTACTTGGTAAAACAGCTAAAAGCGTAGTAAATCCATTTATGTACTAGTTATTAATCACATGTGATTGATGTAATAACTAGTATGATTCAACTTGTATTCCCCTCATAAAAGCATTTAAAAACATTTAAAAGGTTAATTAAGGGGTATGAACTCACCTGTAGTGAGTGTTTTGGATGAACGGATTGTATAGGATGCTAAGTGTCAAGTGAAGACTTGAGCACACACACGGATCCTATTTAACATATATTGACACATATATGTATCCAATTAGTCAATTAACAACTAATTAATCAAATAAAGACACCCTAAAACATGGATAACACTTTGATTCAAGTGCTAGGAGTACATTAGGGTTGCATCTAAGGGGTGTAAGGTATCTCAAAGGAGTTTATGGTCCAAATGGTAACAACTCATGAGTTTACGGCCCATGTTCATTTCGCCATGAGTTTACTGCCGTAAACTCATGGTATTAAGTACCATTTTGTGTTTTGAGGTCTTATAAGTCATAAAGAACTACCCTTACTTCAAGTCTAAGCCTTAGGAAGCATTAGTGGAACAATGGCACCACTTTATAGAGTTTACGGCCCATGGATCATTTCTCTATGAGTTAACGGCCGTAAACTCTATGTGTTCTTGATATTTTTGATGTTTAAGGTCCCAAACACTTCAAGGAAGTGATCTAGACTAGTATCCAAGGCTAAGGAAAGGACTAGGGCTCACTTTGCACTTAGTAACGGATTTTACGGCCTTGGGAGATTTCCTTGGCCGTAAACTCATGTGTTCTTGATGATTTCAAGCCCCTAACTCATTATACTAACTTATAAGCATGAAAAAGAGGTAAAGACTTATAGTTTGAGGCTAGGAAGGTGAGATTTCGGCCCAAAACACACAAGTGTTCTTAAGGATCTTGAAGATCTAATCATAAAAGATGGGATTGTGGGTGGATTCAAGTAGAAAGGATGAAATCAACACAAGGATGATAGAGATGGATTACATATCTGAAGATTTGAAGAGAAACTTGAAGACCCTTGGGGAGAGAAAACTAATTTCTCTAGCTTGAAGTGGTAGAAATGAAAAAAAATGACTAAGGCTATATATATACCAAGGGGTTTACGGCCACCTTGAGTTTACGGCCGTAAACTTCAAGGTCTTGGCTGTAAACTCCTCTCTTTAGGGCTTAAGGCTTGTTTGACAGGTTCTAAGTTCAACTGACACACTTATACACTCCATCCTTTGATGTATGAAAGATCAGACTGCTCAAACGGAATGTAAACTGTGCTAAAAGTTAGCAGCAACAGTTTTTACTTCTATTGAAATGAATGGTTGTACAGAATAGAAGTTTCAGGCTGTCACATCATCCCCCCATGTGACAACCCAAAATTTTCATTCGGTCAAACCCTAAAGTCAATCACTTCAAGTTATAAGTCATGTTCATTATTTGTTTTTAGCAAATTTAAAGTTCGTTGGATTATTTTAATAATTATTCTTTAAACGAACGAGTGAAAGGAAGTGTCGTCTCGAGTCTTGAAATTCCAAAACCGCAAGTACCACGTAGTAAAGGAATTCACGGCCAAAACTGTTATGTTTGGGCCGAAAATTCTTCCAAAAACCATAAAATCATGCCTTAAGCATGAGTTTACTCCGCAAAATACCTCATTTCTCACTTTCCAACTCAAGAGCAAACTCTAAACACTCACAACTACCATCACGTCTTTCACCCAATTTTCCGAAAACGTAAGTACTTATTGGCTTGAATTGTTGTTATATCATAACAACTAGTGATTGTACATCTTTTAATCCATCAAATTTCGTGTTTTGATAAGATTTCCAAAACACCAAGAACACCAAGAACACACACTAGTGTTCTTGGACTTTTAGCTCCTTTTCAAGCTTCTAACTAGTAAATGCTTCTACCCTAGTGTATTGTAAAGCTTATTACCTTGCTAAACATCAAGAAAACACCCCAACAACACCAAGAGTAAGGTGTTCACAGCCCAAGAAGTTTTTAGTGTTGGATAAGGTGTCTAAGTCCATAACTATTTCTGGGTGTACTTGACCCGACCCGGCATGGTCCATTTGGGTTGCATGGCACCATGTAATTGGATAGACTAAATGAGAGAAATAACACTTGGAGATTATTAATATATTATAAGTTCTAATATATTAATAATATTATTTGATTAGTTTGATCAAGAATTAATTTAGAATTAATTAAGTGATCAAAAGATAACTAATTAAATATATGGGTTGATTATGTAAATCATTCATATCTTGTATAGTGGGCTAAGAGTCTACATGGATTATCAAGTTGGGCTTTACCCATAGGATACTCCATGGATGCTCCATGGGAGTTACAAACCCATGGGTCATGGAAATGAAGAGTCATGACACATTATGTAACCCTAGATGTGTCACCACTATATAAGAGTCCCATTCTCCACAAAAATTGGCTACACACACAAGACACATAAGAAACTAGAGGGCTTGGCCAATTTTCAAGAAGTGTGTATTCTCTCAAAAGTCTTTCCAAGAGCATTTGGTGTTGTGTGAAGCATTTGAGGCATCACACTTGGGGTGCTAGGCTCACAAGGTTTCAAGGAACATAAGCAACAACAAGGTAAGTTATTCTATCTTTCATTCAAGTAAAAAGTTGTTCCCCATATATGCTAGATAGGAATATAACCTTGGAATTCAACTTTGCATGATAATTAGACAAACATAGATCCAAGATTATTAGGGTTGCATGTACACTTAGGAAGTGTCAGAATGCTCAAAACCCTTCAGTGGTATCAGAGCCTAGGCTTGTTTGTTTGTTATTTGTGCTTAAAAGTTGAAGAAAGTCGAAAATCTTGCTGTCTGATGAATGGACTCGTCGAGTCCATGGGGGGACTCGTCGAGTTCACTTGTATCTTCAACCTACTCGGCGAGTGAATTCATGCACTCGGCAAGTAGGTTCGACAGAGTGCAAAATTTCGACTTTAGTTGCTGGAAATGGATTGGATACATTACCCTAAACTGTTTTGGTACTTGAAAACTTGTTTTAGATGGTGTAATGTGTTGCTAATTCATTTACAACAACTAGTTATCAAAATTACAAAGTTTTAAGTGTAGTTTTGATTCATGAAAGTGCTTATGTTCATGTTCTTGATCTTATGATGTTTAGATGATCATAGGAATTATTTGTAACTTATGTGGTAGTTTAATTCTTGATCATAATGTGTTTTAATGGAGTCCATAACTTGTCCTCAAGTTATGGAAAACCAAAAGTCACTTGGAATAAAAACCATTAAAAGAACACAAGAATTAGAAAAATGGAGAGTCTTCATTTTATTACTCTATTAAACTCATAAGTTACAAGAAATGAAAAGTTTTGAAAGTTTACAAAACTTGCCCTCAAGTTTTGGAACAGGTAAAGTCAAGTTAAAACTTTAGTTCCAACCCTTAGAATTTTAAAAGTTAAAATTCAACCCTTATACTTATATTATTATGATTTAATAATTATATATATATATATATATAAATATATATATATATATATATATATATATATATATATATATATATATATATATATATGTATAAGAACAAAGTCGTCTTACCACTAGTACGCCTCATTCACGAAGCCGATCTATAAGGTGGGTATAAGGTTGTTGCTTATAAAATGGCAACTTAATGGGTGTCCACTCTCACCCACCGCTTGCTTGACCAGTGGAGGGTCGTTAGCCGAACGGGTAAGACAAGGACTTATAAATTCTCATTAAAAGTATGATGAATATTATAAAGTAACTAAATGTTTTATTAAATTCCTAATCTTAGTTACTTTAGGAGAAATGTGAATAAGGTGCTAATCCATGAAATTACACTTTACACTTTGTTTAAGTCATTGGTGGAGCGTGTGTGGTTAACCGGCACACTAACTTGGACTTAACAAGGTAGGTAAAGGGTGACTTAAGGTCTATTATATTATCGGTGGAGCGTGTGTGGTTTACCGGTACATCGATTGAGTAATAAACTTTAAGGGTACCAAGTGATTTGCATGGTTACATCACACCTCGTTTTGTGATCCTCGGTATCCCAGTCACAAAACTTGGAGGGCACACTCGAGATTGAAACATGCCTCTAAAAAGTTCATTGAATCTCAAAGAATCTAGGAATTTCTAAGAACCAATCAAAAACCTAATATCTAATATTTCAGTTTTCGTGGTGGAAATTGGTGAATCGTCATTCACCTACCTTTCAAATATAGTATAGCTTAGATTACGGCATACCTCTTCTAAGTTATATTATATTGTGATTGGATCCTAGCCTTAATATTACATTTGGGTGTTTTATTAAGGACTCTCTTATATCTAAACTAATCTTGTCCTTTTCTTTCAGATGTCTTCAAACAATTCTGCTTCTGGCTCTAATCCTAATATCTCTTTTACCCCTTATGAACCTGTGTGGGAATGTCACTTTTGATGGATCCAACTTCAATGAGTGGATCAGAAACATCAGGATGATTACCCGCTACGAGGACAAAGAATATGTCCTTAACAAGGAGCTTAAGGAGATTGATGAGACCACTACAACTCCCCAGGAGATCACTGACTTTCAGGCACATGAAAGGGATGCTACGAAAGTGGCTTGCATCATGATGGCCACGATGACAGCGGAACTCCAAAAGTCTTATGAGGATTTCTACCCTTATGAAATGCACCAAGATTTGATGGAAAGATACCATCAAAGTGCATGACAAGAGAGGTATGAGATCATCTACTCCATGATAACAGCCATGATGAAGGACGGGGAATCCGTCACGAGCCACATGCAGAGAATGCAAAGGTATGTGGATCGTTTGCTGAAGCTTAATGTGAACTTCCCTGAGGAGCTTGCAATAGATATCATTTTGCACTCCTTACCATCGTGCTATGATCAATTCCACATGACATATCACATGAATAAGGAAGAGGTCACACTCAGCAAACTTCAGAGACTTCTCAAGACCGCAGAAACAGGTCTTAAGGGGAAGTCGGTTGTTAACACTCCTACTCCAAACTCTACTCTGGTTTTGGCAATCGGGAAAAGTCGAGGGAAGAAAAGAAAGAGATCTTCGAAGGGTACCAAGGCTCGGACCCTTGATGGCTCTTCTTCAAGTGGAACCAAGAAAGGTTCCATCACTCCTTCTTCTGACCCAAAAGAGGCTGAATGCTTCTATTGCCATGAAAAATCTCAATGGAAGCGAAACTGCCCAAAATACCAGCAAGATGTGAAGGATGGGAAAGTTAAACCGAACCATGCAGGTATTTACACTATCATCTCTAATAACTCACCCCATTCTAAATCTTGGGTCCTTGATACCGGTTGTGGTATTCATATTTGTTGTGACTTGCAGGGACTAAGAAGAAGTGAGAATGTGGAGCAAGGAAGAATAAACTTAATCATGGGGAATAGGAAAGTTACACCTGTCACCAAGATTGGAGTTTATACTTTGTCGCTAAATAGTGGGTTGAATTTAGATTTGAATAAATGTTGTTATTCGCCAAGAATGGCAAGAAATATTATTTCCTTTCATGCTTTGTACAAACAAGGGTTTACCTTTTCATTTAATAATGAAGTTGGTTCTATTGATGCTTTCTTTAATAATGTTTTTTATTTTAGAGCATTACCCTGTGATGGTGTGTATGAAGCTGTATCTGTTGTAGATAACTTAGGAAATAATGTTTTGTGTATTGATTCTACTAATAATAATAACTTGGATAAAGCATCATTATGGCATTGTCGTCTTGGACATATAAGCAAGAAGCGCATAGGCCAACTCCAAAAGCATGGAGTCTTGGAGTCGTTTGACCTAAAGTCAGATGATAGTTGCGAATCGTGCTTACTTGGAAAAATGACAAAGTCACCCTTCATAGGCTCATGTGAGAGGGGTGAAGGTTTGTTGGACCTTGTACACACGGATGTGTGTGGACCATTCAAAAATGCCACAAGGGATGCTAATCGTTATTATTTGACTTTTACCGATGATTATAGTAGATATGGATATGTCTACTTAATTAAGCATAAGTCAGAGACTTTCGAGAGGTTTAAGGAATTTAAACAGGAAGTGGAGAATCAATTGGGCAGGCACATTAAGATGCTTCGATCCGATTGTGGTGGTGAGTATCTTAGTTCAGAGTTCCTCGACTATCTAAGGGAATGTGGGATAGTCTCACAATTGACACCTCCCAGGACACCACAATTGAATGGTGTGGCTGAGAGGCGTAATCAAACCTTGTTGGATATGGTTCGTTCCATGATGAGTCGAGCTTCGCTACCAATCTCATTCTGGGGGTATGCCTTAGAGACTGCCGCCCATATCCTTAATATAGTCCCTACAAAGAAAGTTGCCAAAACTCCTCACGAGATGTGGACTGGTAAAGTACGCAAACTAGACCACATCAAGATTTGGGGTTGCGAGGCTTTCGTGAGGCACGAGACTCATGATAAGCTCGAGCCCCGAAGCGAGAGGTGTATTTTCATCGGCTACCCACAGCAATCCTTTGGTTACCTCTTCTACAGACCTAGTGAAAATGTGGTCTTTGTAGCTAGGAGGGCTTTCTTTCTCGAGAGAGAGAGAGAGAGAGAGAGTTCATAAGCCAAGGAAGCAGTGGGAGGCAAGTTGATCTTGAAGAAATTCAAGAGTCAACCGGTCAAGGAACTTCAAACCCTAGCACTGAACTTGAGGAGAAACTCCTGTTGAGCCAATTGAAAAGTCTGTTCCTCTGAGGCGTTCCACAAGGGTTAGGAATGCTCTTGAGCATTACTATGGATTCCATATTACTGCACAAGGAGACACACTTATCAGTGATGAGACACTGATAGGTCTGGATGAACCTAACAGTTACGCGGAAGCCATGGCAGGCCCTGAGTCAGCCAAGTGGAAAGAGGGAATGGATAGCGAGATACAATCCATGTATGACAATCAAGTTTGGAACTTGGTTGAAAATGTACCAGGTCATAAGACAGTGGGGTGCAAATGGATCTTCAAGAAGAAGACCGACATGGATGGTAATGTACACACTTATAAGGCACGACTAGTTGCAAAAGGTTATTCTTAAACTCTGGGAGTTGATTATGATGAAACCTTTTCACCAGTAGCCAAGATAAAGTCTATTAGGGTTCTGTTAGCCATTGCTGCATTTCATGACTATGAAATATGGCAAATGGATGTCAAAACCGCTTTCCTTAATGGAATGTTGGCTGAGGATGTTTACATGAGTCAGCCAGAAGGTTTTGTCAGCAACGAGTACCCTAATAGAGTGTGTAAGCTTGAGAAATCCATTTATGGATTGAAGCAAGCACCTCGCAGATGGAATCTTTGCTTTGATGAAAAGGTCAAGGAATTTGGCTTTTCTAGGAGTGAAGATGAGTCTTGCGTGTATGTCAAGGCTAGTGAGAGTATAGTTGGCTTTTTGGTGTTGTATGTGGATGACATACTACTCATAGGAAATGACATCCCAACTCTGTAGGAAGTTAAGTCCTGGCGTGGGAAGTGTTTCTCTATGAAGGACCTAGGAGAAGCTACCTATATTCTAGGGATAAGGATTTTGAGAGATCGGAGTAAAAGACTAATTGGACTTAGTCAGAGTACCTATTTGGATAAGGTGCTGAAGAGATTCAACATGCAGGAATCCAAGAAAGGAGAGTTACCCATCCAGAGTAACACTAGATTGAGTAAGACACAAAGCCCTAGCACTGAGGCTGAGATAGCAGAAATGAGTCGAATACCTTATGCTTCGGCGGTAGGATCGATCATGTATGCTATGACATGTACTCGACCTGATGTAGCCTTTGCCCGGAGCATGGTTAGCAGGTATCAGGCGAACCATGGCAAGGCACACTGGACTGCGGTAAAGAATATTCTCAAGTACCTACGAAGGACTAAGGACTGGGTCCTTACCCTCGGTGGGAATGATGACTTGAGAGTTGTAGGGTATAGTGATGCTAGCTTCCAGACTGATAGGGATAATTTCCGCTCTCAGTCGGGCTAGGTCTTTACCCTAAACGGAGGAGCAATTTCTTGGAAGAGTTCCAAGCAAGAGACAGTGGCTGATTCAACTTGTGAATCAGAGTATATTGCAGCTAGCGAGGCGGCAAAGGAGGCTATATGGCTGAAGAACTTCATTGGAGACCTTGGAGTTGTACCAGCAATTAAAGAGCCAATGGAAATTTTCTGTGATAGTGAAGGCGCAGTTGCCTTAGCCAAAGAACCAAGGGTTCAAGGAATATCCAGACAGATCGACAGAAAATACCATTTCATCAGACATCGAATAGAAGAAGGACTCCTCGTGGCAAAGAGGGTATCATCGGATGAGAATCCGGCAGATCCCCTCACGAAGGGACTGACTCAGGTTAAGCATCTCCAGCATGCTCGGAGCATAGGGCTGAAGGATGATATTACATTTAGTAGTTAGATAACCTCGAAATTTGTAAAGTGTAATTGACATTAGATGATGAATAAAAGGTGTTTTATTTATGAGTAAAGTGTTGCTATCTCTTGTCGATCTTTTACTATATTTCTTTTGCATGTTTTGACTTCCAGAATAATCTTGTTTGGTATAACATATTATTCAAACCTCCACAGTCGGTCATATGTCAAAAGTAGGTATGAATCAAGACTGTCATGATTGGTTGCAGAGGTCTAAGGTGTTGGACAAGGCTACAACAATCATGAGTGCTCATAAGTTCTGAGCATTGGACTCAACCCACGCTCACTGGAATCACTTCATGGAATTCTATCTCGAGTGATCGTGAGACGGTAATATCATATAAGTCTTCAAACTTAGAGATATGATTTGTTACTTACAAGTTGGTTATGCATTGATTGTACGAAAACACATTGGTAACTCGATGTTATAAAACGTGCCTTTGTGTATAATTCAATGAGTGGTAGAACAAACATATGAGTCGAAGTTTATCTGTTCCTTCTTGGATTAGAAGCTGATATTTGGGCCCCTCGATGATTTTGTTTTGACCTATGTACCGGGCCCGGTCAGAACTAAGTTGATGTGTTCAATTAAGTTCTCTGTCAAACAAATCGGAAATCGAGAAACAAACTGCTGGACAACAAGTAAGACATTGTTCCATGTATTTGTCCGGCTGATATCTAGAATGGAGGATTATATGATCCCTTATCTTAAATGGCGTACCATCATCTTCTTAGTTCCGAGAAACCTTGAAAGAGCTACGATTGCCGATCGGTTCCTGAAGTACTAGAGTTATAGTTATTAGACTTATCCAAGTGGGAGACTGTTGGATAAGGTGTCTAAGTCCATAACTATTTCTGGGTGTACTTGACCCGACCCGGCATGGTCCATTTGGGTTGCATGGCACCATGCAATTGTATAGACTAAATGAGAGAAATAACACTTGGAGATTATTAATATATTATAAGTTCTAATATATTAATAATATTATTTGATTAGTTTGATCAAGAATTAATTTAGAATTAATTAAGTGATCAAAAGATAACTAATTAAATATATAGGTTAATTATGTAAATCATTCATATCTTGTATAGTGGGCTAAGAGGCTCCATGGATTATCAAGTTGGGCTTTACCCATAGGATGCTCCATGGATGCTCCATGGGAGTTACAAACCCATGGGTCATGGAAATGAAGAGTCATGACACATTATGTAACCCTAGATGTGTCACCACTATATAAGAGTCCCATTCTCCACAAAAATTGGCTACACACACAAGACACATAAGAAACTAGAGGGCTTGGCCAATTTTCAAGAAGTGTGTATTCTCTCAAAAGTCTTTCCAAGAGCATTTGGTGTTGTGTGAAGCATTTGAGGCATCACACTTGGGGTGCTAGGCTCACAAGGTTTCAAGGAACATAAGCAACAACAAGGTAAGTTATTCTATCTTTCATTCAAGTAAAAAGTTGTTCCCCATGTATGCTAGATAGGAATATAACCTTGGAATTCAACTTCGCATGATAATTAGACAAACATAGATCCAAGGTTATTAGGGTTGCATGTACACTTAGGAAGTGTTAGAATGCTCAAAACCCTTCACTTAGACCGTGAACCCCAATCAAAAGTGCAAAAGTGTGCCTTAACTCTTCAGAAGCCTTGGAAACTAACCTTGAATCATTCCTTGTTATGTTTAGGACTAGCAAATATCAAATTACCATAATCCTTAAGGGTTTACGGCAGTAAACCCAAAAGAAATGGTCTTAGGGCCGTGAACTCTCCAAAAGGGGGAATTAGTGCCCTAATCTCTTCCAAAGGCTTAACCATCAAGTAGAACTACTTCTAAGGGTCTTGCAAAGCCTCAAAACATCAAGTGGTCAAGGGGATATGAGCTTACGGCCGTAAACTCATGAGTTTACAACCGTAAACTCATTTGTTGAGGAACTTAGAATGGTAAACTCCCTTAGGGAGTTTTCCTTGAACCCCAAACACACTAGCCTTTCCCTATAGCACTTAGATGTAATCCTTGGGACTTATAACACCTGTATAAGGTGTTTAGCATGTCCTCGGGTGTCTTGACTTTGTTTATTAGTTTTTTAAAGACTAATTGGATACATATATGTGATATTATATGTTATCTAGGATCATAGAGTGTGTTCAAGACTTCACTTGACACCTAGCAATCCTACATCTTTAGTTCATCCGTACCGCTCACTACATGTGAGTTCATACCCCTTAATCAATGGTTTAAATGTTTTTAAATGCTTTTATGGGGGGGGGGGGGAATACAAGTTAAATACTTATAGTTATTACATCAATCACATGTGATTAATAACTACAAAACCAGTGGTTTTCTTACTGTTCAAACTGTTTATCAAACTGTTTTGCTTCAAACAGTTTTACAAACTCTTTTACTTTTCAAATACTTTTACTTAAACTCTTTTATACTTATTATCAAATGCATGCCTATGTATGTATAGTTATATAATCAATGTTTATAGGGCTTAGGAAGGACAGCTGGCTTTATCTCCTTTTCCTCGTTGGGATGTGCCTGTAGGGCATCGGTTATCCGTCCGAAAGTCGTCTAAATATTAGTTATATATTATGTATACATATATAGACATAAAGGTTCTTCCAGTCAATTAAATACCCTTTGGTTGCAAGGGTATACATCCATGTTCATACGTACCAGTTACATTACTAGTAAGCTACCATAGGGGTAGCACAGGAAGATACTAATACTATTACTAGCACAATGAAACATAAAATGAGTCAGTTCATACATGAGTCAGTACGAGTAGTACACACAGTACATTACTATACATGCTAGATAGAGAGAACACACATTACAGCTAGTACACATAGTACATTACTATACATGCTAGATAGAGAGAACATACATTACAGCTAGCACACGCAGAACATTACAGTACATACAGGCTAGACAGAGAAATAGTACACTTTATAGTTAGCACATTCGTTACATGTACATTCATTGCAGTTATGTGAACCATTAAACGGGTCATGGCACTTCCTGCGATGACCGTTTTTGTATCCCGAATCTTCTTAATTGTGGAGCGTATGAGTTTGCGTATAGATCTATACTGAATTGACTATCCTACACCTTGCTGCTCGCTACAGTGGGACTTGCAAGTCTACGCGTGCCAAATGTCATCTCTTACGGCGTCTTACATCGTCGTTTTACTAGAGTCGGTAGCAGGATACAGGTCGTTCACATGTTAGTTTAAACACCTTTTGTTTTAAGGTAGTTAGTACAGCGGTAGTCACTTATTACAAATACTACGGTACTATGATATTTTCCCATTACATTCACTTCGTAATATTCACACGATGCACGGTAATGTAAAAACTATATTTTTGGTTAATGATAGTCTGAATTGGGAAAACACACACTCTTACAAGAGACACACACACAGACACTAGATGCCTTGGTAGAAGGCTACAGTTAGTAGGAAACATAGGGTTTTCTAGGAGAGTACAAAACATCTTACAAAACATTTTGCAAAACATCTTACAAATGCTTTCATACAAACACGAATATTAATATACTTATGATCTCACCAGCTTAAGCTGATACTCGCTTTCAATATAACTTGTATTTTCAGGTCACCAGTAGACAGGTACAGGTGCCAGGTTTTTGAGAAGATGGAGTTCGTTCAAGACTCATCTTTTATTTTGATATGTATATTTTGTTGTCTATATAACTTGACAGAACACACTTGTATGAAATTATATTATTAATGCAATGGATGATGTTGTTGCTTGTTTAGTACTATTCATTGTTGTGATACTGTACATGACGTCCTCCGCCCCAGAACGTTTCCGCCGTTCATGGTTTTGGGGTGTGACAAATTGGTATCAGAGCATTGTTTATAGTGAATTGAGTATATCAACCCATAAAAGATATACTAACTATAAATACATAGGGATTAAAAATACTCTGACCAAGAGTTTTAAATATTTAATTAAGTATATGTGCCTGCATTCATACTAAAATCAGTGTCACTAGGACAGTACAAAAGAATTACGATTGTTGGGTAGCACAAGTAGACTTAGAGACATATAGTCAAAACTGGGAAGATATAGCCTGATCAACTATATTATCTGTGACATCCCCATTTTTCAAGGACAAAAAAGACCGATTTTGTTTATGCTTTACAAAAATCAGAGTATCTCTTTTAATAAAAATGTTGCGGAATTTGTTCCCAGAAAAACATGTTAAATACGTTATCAAAACATTTTCGAAGAAACGTATTTTATTCATTTTAAAACGTTTGGGATGTCATCATCAATACAGGAACATAAGCATAAACGGAACTTACATTTATTTACACTAGTGATCTACGTCTCTTTAATCTCTCAGTGTAGTGTCACTTCATATCGACACCTGTGATATAAATAAACTGAGTGGGTCAGGTTGGGAAACCTGGTGAGTACATAGGGTTTTCAACCCACAATAATATAATTATTATGTTCAATCATTAAACAATTAACCCAATTACCCATCCCCATTATCTTCTTTATTCCTAAGTACCCTCCCTAAGGATTTATCCTAAGGGTTGTCTCCTACATCATATTTTACCTCTCATCTTCTTACATCGCATCTCCTTATATGTTTGTTCCTAAGGACTTTCCCTAAGGATCATCGCCTACATCGCCTAGACAGTATGGATTCAGGGATTACTCCCTCAATACGTGCCCAACAAGGGTTAAGGTATCATCGCATAAATACGTAGTTACAACATCGCCTGAACTCGTAATTCATAGTAAGGGGTTAGAGTATCATCGCATGAATACATAGTTACAACATCGCCTGAACTTGTAATTCATCACCTATAGGTTATGAGCCTGCCGATGTTTCCACGGGGTTGTCTATATTAGTCCGTGGTCGCCATCTATACTCTGGTAGATGACTACATCTCCAAATTGTCAGACAAGGTTATAGTATCTTTCATCCTACATCACGGATTCATCATCACCTATCTATCCTCACCTAATTATCATCACCTATCTCTCATCATTTTATTTCTTCACACATCAACTATTTCATCTACCCATGTTTTATCCCAACATATTATGTAGATATAAAATAAATATACAATTTAAATCATTTGAAACATGTATAAAATCATTCATCCATCATAGACAGCAAGTATTTGGATAATATGCACACGTAGCACGTAATTTATATAAAATACTTCATATCTATGTGTAAGATGAAAGGGACCATGCACTCACCTGATTAGGTGGTGACTCGTCACTCGGACAGCACTTCGTTACTCTTAAAACAATTTCCTTGACAAAACCTAGTATCAATATGACTAGGGTTTAGTCTGACGTTAACCGCGACTAATTAATAGTCCAGCTATTATTATTATTATTATTATATAAGTGTTAAATAACACTCAATATAACTCATAATAATATCCCAAATACTTATTATAAGGTCCTAATAATGTTACTATAATTAATTAGAAGCTATATTAAAAATAACGTAGGCGTAGCTCACTTACAACGGGTTTTTCGCAAAAACCGGGCTTCGCTGGAGCAGTGTTCCCGAGCCGAAAGGCTCTTTTATCGGGACTCCGGGAGCCTCGGGGCTTCCTTCGGGTGCTAGGGGGTTTACCTAGGCTTTTAGGGGGGGTTAGGGAGCTTAGAGAGAGAGAGTGTAGAGAGAGAAAGAAGGTTTGAGAGGTGTGAAGAAATGGCAAGACCCGAAACCTCTATTTATAGGGTGAATTCCTGATGGACTTGCCGAGTAGGAGGACCTACTCGCCGAGTTGGTGCCACGTGTCATCATCTTATGGCTTTCCTTGGAGAGAAAGCAATGGCTGTGATCGCGCCACGTCACCCAATATCGCGTATCAGCCTTCAAACTTAGAAAAATCATAACTCTCGCATAAGAGCTCCGTTTTTGACGTTATTTTTTTCAACGCGTAGGTAAAATCATGATCTACAACTTTCATTTAGACTCCGTCAGCTAATTCTCGACCAATCTCAAATTTAACAGTAGGAGGCGTTTAGACTGTTAAATGACCGCGAAGAATTCGTAACTCCTTCATACGGACTCCGTTTTCGTATATCATTTTACCGTTGAGTTCCTATTAATGAATTCAACTCTCATTTAGGTCGCGTAAGCCAAAAACCGCTCAAACTAAAATTCGAGTTTCGGGCAGTGCACTGCTAAGCCAAATCTTAGAAAATTCATAACTTCCTCATACGAAGTCAGATTTGGGCGTTCTTTTTTTGTATGTTCTCGGTTTAACATATACTACAACTTTTGTTTACATTGCTAAGGCTAAAAAGTCTTCTATCGTAAATTCACTTTTTACGCTTCCCGGTGTCGTGTCGGTTATGCCGTAAAACTTCGACGAGTCATAACTTCTTCATTATAACTCGGATTTCGGCGTTCTTTATATGTACGGAAACCTTGTGACATATTCTACAACATGGTTAAGATTATTTATTCTAAATAATCATTTGTCTAAAAGTCATTTTTGACCCGTATTGCCTATAAATTGATTAACCTGAATCTGCGGGCGTTAAATTATCCGAGGGTTGACTAGCATGTGCCTAAGTGTAGTTGTGAGGTTGCAACAAGTCTAAAATATTACCAACAATACCACAATGAGAAAAATAGAACCTAAACTTAAAATACTATAGGAGTATTTTGTAGTACTATAAGTTACTTATGTGCTAGATTCTTATACCTCTCTTCTCGCGTAGATTAAATGGCTGGATTCCACCTTCCTGGAGACCCGTACTATCCCAACCACGGCAATGCAGGATGGATGGAAGAAGAACCAGAAGATGATCACCCAATTCCTTTGGATGATCATGAAGCTGAAGGCTTTTCTGATGGTTCTGACTCAGAGCCAGATGTCAACAACCTGCCCCCAGCTGATTAAAACCCTCGTCCAACATTTCAAGGACCCACACCTCTGTGGGCCACTAACTTGAATAGATGGAGTCAGGAATAGGGTCAACCCATTCCCTACAATGGAGACAGGAGTTTCTACAACCTCACTAAGGGAGGTTCTGCTGACAGAGTCCTACCAATCATAGTTCGTAGGATTGCTCGGAACACAGAACAGGGTCGAGCAGCTATCGACCGAGTCATGGAGATTTACGCCAACTCTGGCGTTAACACTGTCCGCATTCGCCAACTAGAGTCTGCTCATGAAAGGACACTGGTCCACAATGCAGCTCTTCGGAGGGAACTCACTGAAACGCGAGTTGAAGTCAGAGAACTTCGAGCTCAGCAAGCTAGAGCTGATAGGCGTATGAGGGACATAGAACATCTCCTATCGGGATCTAGAACTCACTCTGGTAGTTCTCGTCGCCGATAGATTTTCATGAACTTTTCTCGTTTGGATATAACCTAGTTATGTAAAACTCTAGTCTAATTCTCTATCTTTGTAAATCTTAGGCCTGTTAGGTCTTGGTTAGGTTTTAATTCTGTCAAAATTTTCCCATTTTGGTTGATGTAAGGCCTCTTTCTGTTGGCCGTTTTTCCCAAACTTGTTACATCTATAATTCCAGTAATATTGACGGGTACCTAATCTTATGGGAATTATTATCCAAATGTGATCATATATTAGTTCTAGATCTACGTTCAATCGTATCGTTGGGCTATGAAGAGTTAGTCCATGAGTCATTTTCATCAATTCTCCCATTAAATTCTTATCAATGTTTTCATCTTCATAAACTTTTAGATCAAAGATGCCGCCTCGCAGGAACCCAAGGTGTAACCCTAATAACGTAACACCACCTCCTCCACCTCCCCAACCACTTACTCCTCAGTTCGACACGACAACCTTAAATGCTGCTGTAGCTACAGCTGCGGCTACATCCATGACTCAATATCAATCATCTGGTTCCACTAGAGGAGGAACCCCTGTCCTGTCAACTCATGGAGAAATCCCAATGCGCTTGAAAGAGTGCTCATACAAGGACTTCACCAACTGCAAGCCATTGTCCTTCAAGGGGACTGGCGGAGTCATTTCCCTATCATAATGGTTCGAGAAAACCGAATCGGTTTTCGAAATCTGCTCTTGTCCCGAGTAGAGCAAGGTGAAGTTCGCTGCTTGCACCTTTGAAACGAAAGCCCTAACATGGTCGAATAGCCATGTTAAGTCGCTATCTCTTATAGTGGCTAACGCTATGGGCTGGGAAACTTTGAAAGACCTCATGATTGAGGAGTACTGCCCGAGGGGCGAGATCCAGAAGCTGGAGGAAGAGCTATGGAGCCTAACCAAGAAGGGATCCAACATAGTCGCTTACACCGCCAGGTTCTGTGAACTGGTGGCCCTCTGTCCCAACATGATCCCTTCAGAGGGAAAGAAGATCGAGAGATACATATGGGGGCTGGTGCCACCATACCAGGGAAATGGTTTGACATCACACCCCACTACATTTGATAGTGCCAAGCGATTGGCACAGCGGCTCATAGACCATGGGGTTCTTACCCCCGCCACAACAACTTCCCTGGCCATTTCAGAACCTGCAAGAACCGCTGATTCCAAGTGGAAGTTTTGGGATTATAGGAAGAAGGCTAAGGTTGCCAAGAGGAGGCAGGTCATGGCAATACATGCTGCGATAGCACCTGCCGCTGCTGCTCCGGTAAAGTAGTATGCTGGAAGTTTGCCTAAGTGCAACAAGTGCAACCTCCATCACGTCGGCGCCTGCCGAGAGATGTAGCGTCTGAAATGCAATGGGAAGGGGCACACAACCCGTGTCTGTAAAGCTCCGGCGAAACCAATTAACCAAGCCCCCGGTGATGGAGTGGGCCAAACTTGCTACGGATGTGGCGAGGTAGGCCACTTCAAAAGAAACTGCCCGAAGGCAGGGTTTGCCGGTGGAGCGTCAAGAGTTCTGGCCATAGGCCATGAGGAAGCGGTTGCCGACCCTATAGTGGTCACTGGTACATTCCTCCTCGATAACTCTTATGCATGCATTCTATTTGATAGTGGAGCGGAGAGGAGTTTCGTGAACCAAAAATTTGCTCATTTACTTAGGCAAAAATCACGAGCACTAAATGAACCGTTCACTGTAGAAATGGCTAATGGAAAGACAGAGAGCACTACAAGTATATTCATAGGGTGTACCCTTTATATAGCCACTCATTTTCGATCGATATCATGCTGGTCCCAATTAAAAATTTCGACGTCATTATCGGCATGGATTGGTTGAGTCTTCATCGTGCCGATATCATGTGTTACAAAAAGGCTGTTCGCCTTAATCTGCTGTCCGGCGAAACCTTAGTAGTTTATGGCGACAAACCTGGCACAAACATTCGTATCATCTCGAGCATTCAAGCTTAGAAATTCTTGCGAAAGTAATGTAGAGCATTCCTTGATCATGTGGTCGATGTGAGCCAAGAAACGAAGCACATTCAGAACATTCCAGTAGTACGCAACTTTCCCAACATTTTTCTAGAAGAACTCCCAGGAATACCTCCGCAACATTTAGTCGAGTTCCGAATCGACTTAGTTCCAGGGGCTACGCCAGTAGCCAAATCGCCCTATCGTGTAGCACCTACAGAGATGCAAGAACTGTTCGGTCAACTTAACGAACTGCTTAGTAAAGGCTTTATAAGACCAAGCTTCTCACCATGGGGAGCTCCAGTCTTGTTCGTCAAGAAGAAAGATGGATCGTTTCGTATCTGCATCTACTACAGGGAGCTCAACAAGCTGACCGTCAAAAATCGTTATCCATTGCCTCGTATTGACGATTTATTTGATCAACTTCAAGGGGCGAACTGGTTTTCAAAAATCGACTTGAGATCCGGATATCACCAACTACGAGTGCTAGGGGAGGATGTTCCGAAGACAGCCTTCTGGACTCGTTATGGGCACTACGAATTCGTAGTGATGCCGTTCGGATTAACAAACGCGCCCGTTGTATTGATGGACTTAATGAATAGGGTGTGTCGTCCTTACTTGGATCAGTTCATCATCGTCTTCATCGATGACATACATATCTACTCTCGTAGTAAGGACGAGCATAGTCAACATCTGCGACAAGTCCTCGAAACATTACGTTTGGAGAAGCTCTACACAAAGTTCTTAAAATGCGAATTTTGGATTCGACGAGTCGAATTATTACGGCACGTCGTTAGCGAAGAGGGAATACATGTGGACCCTTCCGAAATCAAGGCCATTGAGAACTGGTCAGCACCAAAGACCCCTACAGAAATTTGTCAATTTCTAGGCCTCGCTGGCTACTATCGCAGGTTCATTCAGAACTTCTCCCGCATTGCGAAACCTCTTACAACACTGAACCAGAAGGGCGTGGTCTTTGACTTGGAAGAGAAGCAGGAAAGAGCGTTTCAAACACTCAAACGAGCCTTGTGCACCGCACCAGTACTATCCCTTCCCGAAGGAATAGAAGACTTCATTGTCTATTACGAGTGTCGAATCGAGGACTCGGATGTGTTCTGATGCAGCGAGGTAAGGTCATCGCCTATGCCTCGAGACAGCTAAAGACACATGATGTCAATTACACGACCCATGATCTTCAACTAGGAGCAGTTGTGTTTGCTCTAAAGATTTGGAGACATTACTTGTACGAAACAAAGAGCACTATCTTTACGGACCACAAAAGCTTACAACATATATTCGACCAGAAGGAGCTCAACTTGAGAAAACGATGGTGGGTCGAGCTACTCAGTGATTACGAACGCGAAATTCGTAATCATCCGGGTAAAGCCAACGTTGTAGCTGATGCCCTAAGTCGTAAGGAATATTCTGGTCGTAGAGTCAAATCATTGACTATGACTATCCATTCGCATTTGTCCACACAAATTAAGGCGGCTCAGCTTGACGCTTTGAAGCCTGAAAACGTGGCGGGTGAATCCCTGAGAGGGATTGATAAGAAATTGGAGGCTAAGGGTGGCGGAGCTTATTATTTCATGGACCGAATCTGGACCCCGAAACTAGGTGGTTTCTGAGACTTGGTCATGAACGAGGCGCACAAAACTCGTTATTCCATGCACCCGGGTTGAGATAAGATGTATCTGGATCTTAAAAAGTTATACTGGTGGCCTAACATGAAAGTAGAGATTGCTACCTTCGTGAGTAAATGCCTTACTTGCGCAAAGGTCAAGGTCGAATTCCAAAAACCCTCCGGCCTACTACAACAACCTGAGATACCAGAATGGAAGTGGGAGCGGATCACTATAGATTTCATAACCAAGTTGCCCAAGAAAACAGGTGGACTTGATACCATATGGGTCATCGTTGATAGATTGACCAAGTCTGAACACTTCCTGCCGATCAAAGAAACAGACACGATGGAGAAGCTTACAAGAACTTACATTAGGGAGATTGTACGACTGCACAGTGTTCCCTTATCCATTATCTCGGACAGAGATAGTAGATTCACTTCGAGGTTCTAGCAGTCGCTACAAAGTTCCTTAGGAACTAGGCTGGACATGAGTATAGCCTACCATCCACAGACTGACGGGCAAAGTGAGAGAACTATCCAAACCTTGGAAGATATGTTGCGAGCCTGTGTGATCGACTTTGGGAAAGCATGGGATACTCATTTACCCCTTGTCGAATTTTCCTACAACAACAGTTATCACACGAGCATAAAGGCTGCTCCATTCGAGGCCCTCTATGGCCGAAAGTGCAGATCCCCTCTGTGCTGGGCTGAGGTGGGTGATACCCAGTTAGCTAAAGGACGAGTACCTGAAAGCACTCTCACAAGTCCGAAAATCATACGGGAAACGACGGAGAAGATCGTTCAGATTCGTGAACGATTGAAAGCCTCCAGAGACCGACAGAAAAGCTACGCTGATAAACATAGGAAACCGTTGGAATTCCAGGTGGGTGACCGTGTTCTATTGAAGGTCTCAACCTGGAAGGGCCTGATACACTTCAGAAAGCGTGGAAAGCTAAATCCAAGGTACATAGGGCCTTTCAAGATTCTTGCCAGAATCGGCCCGGTAGCTTACAAACTTAACTTACCGTGCGAACTCAGTAGCGTACATTCTACCTTCCACGTATCGAACTTGAAAAAGTGCCTCTCCGACGAGACTCTTGTTAGCCCACTCGATGAGATCGAGATCAACGAGAGCCTCAACTTCGTGGAAGAACCAGTAGAGATCATGCACCGAGACGTCAAGCAGACGAAACAAAGCCGTATCCCGATTGCGAAGGTTCACTGGAACGCCATGCAAGGACCGGAATTCACTTTGGTGCGTGAGGATCAAATGAAACTGAAATATCCTCATCTATTCGCTTAGTTATCTGTAACTAATTTATTTGCTTAGACTTTAATTTCAGGACGACATTCCCTTTAACAGGGGGATGATGTGACAACCCGAAATTTTCATTCGGTCAAACCCTAAAGTCAATCACTTCAAGTTATAAGTCAAGTTCATTATTTGTTTTTAGCAAATTTAAAGTTCGTTGGATTATTTTAATAATTATTCTTTAAACGAACAGGTGAAAGGAAATGTCGTCTCGAGTCTTGAAATTCCAAAACCGCAATTACCACGTAGTAAAGGAATTCACGGCCAAACTTTTATGTCTGGGCCAAAAATTCTTCCAAAAACCGTAAAATCATGCCTTAAGCATGAGTTTATTCCCCAAAATACCTCATTTCTCACTTTCCAACTCAAGAGCAAACTCTAAACACTCTTAACTACCATCCCGTCTTTCACCCGATTTCCTTAAAACGTAAGTACTTATTGGCTTGAATTGTTGTTATATCATAACAGCTAGGGATTGTACATCTTTTAGTCCATCAAATTTCGTGTTTTGATTAGATTTCCAAAACACCAAGAAAACCAAGAACACACACTAGTGTTCTTGGACTTTTAGCTCCTTTTCAAGCTTCTAACTAGTAAGTGCTTCTACCCTAGTGTATTGTAAATCCTATTACCTTGCTAAACATCAAGAAAACACCCCAAGAACACCAAAAGTAAGGTGTTCACAGCCCAAGAAGTTCTTGGACCGTGAACCCCAATCAAAAGTGCCAAAGTGTGCTTTAACTCTTCATAAGCCTTGGAAACTAACCTTGAATCATTCCTTGTTATGTTTAGTACTAGTAAAACATCAAATTACCATAATCCTTAAGGGTTTACGGCAGTAAACCCAAAAGAAATGGTCTTAGGCCCGTGAACTCTCCAAAAGGGGGAATTAGTGCCCTAATCTCTTCCAAAGGCTTAACCATCAAGTAGAACTACTTCTAAGGGTCTTGCAAAGCCTCAAAACATCAAGTAGTCAAGGGGATATGAGATTACGGCCATAAACTCATGAGTTTACGACCGTAAACTCATTTGTTGAGGACCTTAGAATGGTAAACTCCCTTAGGGAGTTTTCCTTGAACCCCAAACACACTAGCCTTTCCCTATAGCACTTAGATGTAATCCTTGGGACTTATAACACCTGTATAAGGTGTTTAGGATGTCCTCGGGTGTCTTGACTTTGTTTATTAGTTTTTTAAAGACTAATTGGATACATATATGTGATATTATATGTTATCTAGGATCATAGAGTGTGTTCAAGACTTCACTTGACACCTAGCAATCCTACATCTTTAGTTCATCCGTACCACTCACTACAAGTGAGTTCATACCCCTTAATCAATGGTTTAAATGTTTTTAAATGCTTTTATGGGGGGGGGGGGAATACAAGTTAAATACTTATGGTTATTACATCAATCACATGTGATTAATAACTACAAAACCAATGGTTTTCTTACTGTTCAAACTGTTTATCAAACTGTTTTGCTTCAAACAGTTTTACAAACTCTTTTACTTTTCAAATACTTTTACTTAAACTCTTTTATACTTATTATCAAATGCATGCCTATGTATGTATAGTTATATAAGCAACGTTTAAAGGGCTTAGGAAGGACAGCTGGCTTTATCTCCTTTTCCTCGTTGGGATGTGCCTATAGGGCATCGGTTATCCGTCCAAAGGTCGTCTAAATATTAGTTATATATTATGTATACATATATAGACATAAAGGTTCTTCCAGTCAATTAAATGCCCTTGGGTAGCAAGGGTATACATCCATGTTCATACGTACCAGTTACATTACTAGTAAGCTACCATAGGGGTAGCACAGGAAGATACTAATACTATTACTAGCACAATGAAACATAAAATGAGTCAGTTCATTCATGAGTCAGTACGAGTAGTACACACAGTACATTACTATACATGCTAGATAGGGAGAACACACATTACAGCTAGTACACATAGTACATTACTATACATGCTAGATAGAGAGAACATACATTACAGCTGGCACACGCAGAACATTACAGTACATACAGGCTAGACAGATAAAGAGTACACTTTATAGTTAGCACATTCATTACATGTACATTCATTGCAGTTATGTGAACCATTAAACGGGTCATGGCACTTCCTGCGATGACCGTTTTTGTATCTCGAATCTTCTTAATTGTGGAGCGTATGAGTTTGCGTATAGATCTATACTGGATTGACTATCCTACACCTTGCTGCTCGCTACAGTGGGACTTGCAAGTCTACGGGTGCCAAATGTCATTTCTTACGGCGTCTTACATCATCGTTTTACTAGAGTCGGTAGCAGGATACAGGTCGATCACATGTTACTTTAAACACCTTTTGTTTTAAGGTAGTTAGTACAGCGGTAGTCACTTATTACAAATACTACGGTACTATGATATTTTCCCATTACATTCACTTCGTAATATTCACACGATGCACGGTAATGTAAAAACTATATTTTTGGTTAATGATAGTCTGAATTGGGAAAACACACACTCTTACAAGAGACACACATACAGACACTAGATGCCTTGGTAGAAGGCTACAGTTAGTAGGAAACATAGGGTTTTCTAGGAGAGTACAAAACATCTTACAAAACATTTTACAAAACATCTTACAAATGCTTTCATACAAACACGAACATTAATATACTTATGATCTCACTAGCTTAAGCTGATACTCGCTTTCAATATAACTTGTATTCTCAGTTCACCAGTAGACAGGTACCGGTGCCAGTTTTTTGAGAAGATGGAGTTCGTTCAAGACTCATCTTTTATTTTGATATGTATATTTTGTTGTCTATATAACTTGACAGAACAGACTTGTATGAAATTATATTATTAATGCAATTAATGATGTTGTTGCTTGTTTACTACTATTCATTGTTGTGATACTGTACATCACGTCCTCCGCCCCAGAACGTTCCCGCCGTTCATGGTTTTGGGGTGTGGTGTGACACCCCATTAGAAGGAATTTCGTCCTGAAATTAGAGTTTAGGCAAGGAAGTAGGTACGAATAATCGAGTAAAGAGATGAGGTTATTTCCGTTTAGATTGATCCTCGCTCTCCTAAGTGAATTCAGGTCCTCGCTTGGTGTTCCAGCGAACCTTCACTAATAGGATGCGGCTTTTTTTCATCTGCTTGACCTCTTGGTGCATGGTCACTACGGTTTTTCCACGAAGTTCAGGCTCTTGTTGAACTCGATCTCGTCGAGTGGGATTACAAGAGTCTCGTCGGACAGACACTTTTTGAAGTTTCGAGACATGGAAGGTAGAATGTACGTTACTAAGTTCGTTGGGTAGGTTGAGTCTTGGATGGTTCTATGCGCTTTCTTACTATGAAAGTAGATAAGTAGGTCATTTATAAGGAAAATGACGAACTGATCCAAGTAAGGATGACATACCCTATTCATTAAGTTCATGAATACTACGGGCAGATTGGTCTTATCCGAGAGGTATCACTACGGACTCGTAGCGTCCGTATCGAGTTCGGAAGGCCATCCTCGGGACATTCTCCTCTGACACTCGTACTGGCAGTACTCGGATCTCAGATCGATCTTCGAAAGGTAATTTGTTCCTTGCGGTTGGCCAGACAATCCATCCATGCGAGGCAGAGGGTAACGATCCCTAATGGAAATATTGTCGAGGTCTCCATTAGTCGATGTACATACTAACTAATCCGTCTTTCTTCTTGATGAACCAGACTGGAGTTCCCCAGGGTGAGAAGCTCGGTCTTATAAAGCCATTGCTGAGTGGTTTGTTATGTTGATCGGACAGTTCTTGCATCTCTGTAAGTGCGAGACTAAAGGACGATTTGGTTACAGGAGTAGCCCCTGCAACTCATTCGATTCCGAAGTTGACCTTGGAGTCATGGAGGTAATCCTGGGAGTTCTTCTGGAAAGATATCAGGAATATCCAAAAGAAAGTACGATTACTAACGGAGTAAGAAATAGGATAGGTACTTCTGTTCTACCTGAATCTCTTGTCCCCGCCCGACGAGACTTCATTTGATTGGACTCTAAGCGTTATCTGTATGGCACCATGATCACTCGTAGTTTTGGGCAGTCTCCATCCTGAAGTTCATATTAGAAGATATACTTGGTTCATCAATCGCAACTTTGCGTATATGAGTCATATATAATTAAGATTGAACAAGCAGTCGAATAAATGATTCTTCTTTAAGTTCATATCCAAACAAGGAAAAGAAGTTAAACCGGAATCATCAATTCTAAGCTTGTAGAACCTTGATTATGTACCACCCTTGAGTATATATTCCCCAGCGATAGATGAACCATATGGGTCTTCGGATTGAACTTGACGTACTGTACAAGTGGTATTCCGGGGAGGTTTCCTTCAGGAAGGTTATGAAACATAGGATGTCCCACACATGAGTATCTACTAGTTCTGGAATGACGGCTTCGCTAGAAAGGCGATTACGAGGAAAAGAATTTAAGCACGAAACTAGTATTGTGAGGGTCGAATTGACTCAAGTTATCTGATAGTGTCGGACTCACTTTGAAATAAAGGCATTAGACTAGATCATAAAGGCGTTATAGATAAAACACAACCATGCAACTTTTAACAGTGTTTCAGTACTTTAGATTAACTACAAGACTAATGCTGCGAACAAGGTATGCTTCAAAAAGCGAGTATACGTAGTGCGAGGGCCCCTTGACTGACGGGATCTTGCAAAAGATAAGACTAGAGTTGCAGTAGTTTTTTTAACAGTTTGAAAGTATAGTTAAATACTTTCGATTGGAAGTGTACCGATATTATAGTAGGGTCCTTTGTTGCCTTTTGCTGTTCTGGGGTCGAACTCCTCCTGTTCCCCCGTCACTCTTCTCTGTTGGGCAGCTCCTTTTGAAATTTCCCATTACGCCACATAGATGGCATATCCGAGAAATTTCGACATTGGTGGTTGAAGTAATGTGTTGGATCCAAGTCCTACAAAAGTAGGTTGTGTGTCCGTTCTTGTTGCAGTTCTTGCAGTGTAACAAACGACAACTACCTAGATGATGGAAGCTGCACATATTGCACTTCAGTAGGTTTCCAGCATACTATCTGGCTGGGGTAGGGATAACCTGGATATTAGTAGGGATGGTAGTAGGAGTTACAGACGTCGTGGCCGTGAATGCTGCCATAGGTTTTGTCTCTTGTTCGTCCCTTGGGGTGATTTGCCTTTGATGTACTTGGTTGTTACTTTGATTGGAATTATTCATAATCATCCCGCTAAAATTTGCTTTGTTGTAACATCCCAAGGTTCAAGTGCAGCTATTCAACCCCCTTTCTTTTCTTTTGTGGTCAAGTTTAGCCCTTTATTGGAAAATGTGGCAAATGGGTTCGCTGGGCGTACTCAGGAGTACGCTGGGCGTACTCATGCGCTTAATTTGAACGCGGAGTCGCCAAGGTACGTTGGGCATACCCAGAGTTACGTCGGGCGTACCCGGACCAGGTGCAAAACCCTAATCTGGCTTGTGCACTATTTAAAGGGTGCTAAGGCTCATTTCTCAGCCTCCATATCAGTGAGTGAAACCCTAAGGGAGAGCCTCCCATCGTTCTTGGTGTGTGTGAGTGTTATTGGAGCTAGTTGTGCATTGGTGGCATAATGAAGAAGAGGTAAAGGAGCTTTTGGAGGCTAAATCTTGAAGTGCAAGCTTGGATCTGAGATCTACAGAGAAAGGGGCTACACTTAGAGGTATAAAGTTCAAAACTTTCCTATCCTTTTTGGTTTATTGTTGCATGTGTCATTCTTGGGCTAAAAACCCCAAAGGTGGAGACTTTATGAGTGTAAGGTGCTCCGTGGTTCGAGCTCTGTCCCTTTTCAGTGGTATTAGTGGTTTAGATCCATAAATTTTCCAACTTGGTTATTGGTATGAGGTCATGCTTGAGTAATAAGACTTCTAGAGTTAGAGAATGGAATACTATGGGAGTTGGTGACTTATTCAGCCATGCAAAGGCTTAAAGTCATCAACTTTATGGATTAAGAGGCTTAGCAGTGGTCAGATCTAGAAGTTGGACGTGGGTCTTAACTGTTTAAGACCTCAAGAGCTAAAGGGATGAAGCAGGGGAGTACGCCGGGCGTAATGCCAGTACGCGCCGCGTACTGGGTGGTATTCCCCGATTCTGAGAGGCAGCCGGTTACGCTCAGCGTACATATCTGGTACGCGCAGCGTAAGCCGGAAAATTGACTTTTGGTTGCCTTTTAGGGTGTGGTCTATAGTGGGGCCTTTTGAGTTATGAGAGGGGTAAAATGGTCTTTTACCCTTCTGAGGGTGTCATAAGAGGACATAGTCTAGCCTTTGAGAGTTATATTAAATAAGGTACTTATTTCATGTGATAGGCGGAGGCTAGACCAGAGTTTTACCGAGTCAGAGATTTACTGAGCTACCGGACGTGAGTCTTCTCACTATACTTTACCTAGAGTGGTAACAGAGTTATGTGGTAGAGATATTTTATGCTATCTATGTGAAGTGTGGCACTGCATTATTTCTATGTGATGTATGCTGTGTGTATATCAGTGTTAGGACCGGAAGGTCCACAAAGCTAGGACCAGAGGGTCCGCAGAGTTAGGGCCCAAGGGCCCATAGAGTTATAACCTCGAGTGGCTAATATGTGCTATATGTGGTATTTTTAGAATTTAGTGCCAGTGTATTTGTATGCTATTTATGTGTTGAGATTTATTGTGATATGTGTTATGCATGATTCAGAGTTATCAGAGTTAGGGACTTTGGGTCCATAGAGTCAAGGCCAGAGGGCCCACAGAGAGTTGGGACTGGAGGGTCCCACTGAGATACATGGACCAGACGGTGAACAGAGATTATAGCCCCGAGTGGCTAAGAGAGTGGTATTTTGGGGAACTCACTAAGCTCCGTGCTTACAATGTTTGTGCTAGGTGTTTCAGGTTTTCTCAGGATCATCGGACGGCACCGACTCGATTGTACACACCAGAGGAAGCGTTTGTTTTGAGGATCCTGGTTTATTAATTGAATGAAAAAAATAGTCATGTATTGTAATTTAAACAAAAGAACAGGATTTTATGAAAAGTGATAAAGAGATAAGCGATTTTAAATGAAAATTTTGTTTGAAAATTTCGGTGTTACAAGTTGTTATCAGAGCCTTGGTTTGAGGGATTCGGATGCAACTTCAGGTAAATCTAGACTCAAACTGAGGGAGCAAGAAAAGTTTTCAAAGAAATGATTTCCTAAAAGTGAATAAGAGTTCAAAAAGAAAGCGAGAAAGAGCAGTGTGTACAATCAGCCAGAGCCCGAACGGTGATTTCCTAAAATACCCTTACATTTGTGTTATGAGATATTTATGATGCATTTTATGAGATATTATACATGCTAGAGACAGGCTAGGTACTTCATATCTTAGGACTAGAGTGGCCTGTTTTGTGATGCCTTAGCCTAGGAGTTGCTGTTATATGTGATGTGCTTTTGGGTATGAGTGAGAATATTTAGTTGAAATCCTTTTAGGGGATTTGAGTAGAGGAGTAATCTAGGAGAGACGCCCAGATGAGAGTTGCGGTGCTTATCGAAAGAATAGTTAGAACCCGTGAGGGATAGAGTTGCAGAGTTCGGTGGTAATTTTGAGAATGAGCAGAGCAAGCGGAGTTACCACCCAGAGTAAGTTCTATGTATTCTTCGATGCCCGAATGCTGCTTGCTTCGTGCTTTGTGGAACTCTCGATGATTAGAGTCAACTACCAAATGAATATGACGATATTCAGGAGGTAGATGACTGGCATCATTAGGAGCTCTTCAGCAACTGATGGCGGAGAAGTGGGACGACCAAGGAAGAGCCTAGGGAGTGACCTTAGCCAGATGAGTACGCTGGCGGAGTAGAGCATTTCGCTGAGGAGCGAGAACGCGTGGCGGAATTAGTAAACAAGAAGGTTGAGCAACTACTTAGGAGCTCTTGATTGGTCCGTGTGGAAAGTATGGGTAGATGTGGCAGGTAGTATGGGCCCGTACTACCGAAAGCAGAGGACCCATACTCGATTCATGGGGTATTCTGAAGGTTCTATGTAGCAGATTAAGGAGTGATGTTATGGTTCGAGTACCATATATCGGAGCAGATTGAGGAGTGATGTTATGGTTCGAGTACCATACATCGGAGCAGATTGAGGAGTGATGTTATGGTTCGAGTACCATACATCGGAGCAGATTGACGAGTAATGTTATGGTTTGAGTACCATACATCGGAGTAGATTGAGGAGTGATGTTATGGTTCGAGTATCATACATCGGAGCAGATTGAGGAGTGATGTTATGGTTCGAGTACCATACATCGAAGCAGATTGAGGAGTGATGTTATTGTTCGAGTACCATACATCGGAGCAGATTGAGGAGTGATGTTATGGTTCGAGTACCATACATCAGAGCAGATTGAGGAGTGATGTTATGGTTCGAGTACCATACATCAAAGCAGATTGAGGAGTGATGTTATGGTTCGAGTACCATACATCGGAGCAGATTGGGGAGTGATGTTATGGTTCGTGTACCATGCATTGTAGCAGATTGAGAAGAGACGTCAGGGGCTAAATACCATGGTTCTTAGCAAATGATGCTAGTGATTCTCCAGTTATCTGATCAGGATTGAGTGGTGGAATTTGGACGTGATGGGTTTTAGGCCCGAGGGCCACGATTGAGTCCGAAGAGGCATACCTTGAGAGGGAGTTCGGGAGCATTTCAGAGTACCTTGGTAGGATGTCAGATGTAGTCGCAAGACTCAGGGATTGGTAGACAAGGCATTTATGAGGGATTGCAGACTGAGTGAACAATCATCCGAAGGAGGAGATGTCACCTTCTTTGACTTGTTGGGTGTTATTTATGTTTCTAGTGGGAGTAGGAGAGGCGTGAGATTTCAGTTTTGGGTTTAGGAGTAAATCCTACGGGTTGACATTGATGTCAATTTTTTCCACCAGAGTATCAGGCAGCGTGTCTGCCACGAGGAAATAATCTACCATGAGCAGGTAGTCAGTGGGGACGGAGATGGTCAAGGATCACATTACATTGAGTATAGTAGAGCGTGTGGTAGTGGTATCAACGGGTAATCCATTCGAGTATATCAGAGCGGTGGCTCTTCTGTCTATGATGGGTATTGAGCATGGAAGTGAAGTCCTTATTCTCGTGATGATTCACGTGTTGGAACGGGGGTTGAGAAGTCGAAGATGAGGAGTATGATGATTTATTGTTTCAGTCTAAGAGTCAGTGATAGTACTGGACAGTTGGGATGTTCAGTATTGGGAGGGTATGAGACTTCGAATGGATAGAGGCTGTCGGGATGAGAAGTTCCTGAGGATTTCATCGGAGATTTAGGGTATTTGAGGTTTCTTGATCTCTGCGTGGGGAGATCATTGGGCGTTGTGTGGCACCTTCCAAGCGTAGGTGCGATGTTTCTGGAGGAAACCTTCTGTGGGGTAGAGTGTTGATGCGTCAATTGGTAATGGTTCGAACCCTAAGTGGGGGAGAACCGGGTATTTTTGAGGGAACCAGAGATTTGCGCAAGAGCGGTTAGGGGTTGGACACAGAAACATGCGGCTCGAATTCATGGGATCAGGGTCATGGGTGATCAAGGAAAGGAAAAGGGTTTCGGAGGATCGTCAGTGTGTTCTGAAGTATTAGCGCTTTCTTTGTATTCCGATTGAGTGTTTGGATACACTGAAGTTACGCGTTGGGTAAAATGGAGAATTATTTATGGGGATCAGAGGAAATGTATTGTTGTATCCGTATGGTGCTGGGGATAGGAGATCAGTGGTTGAGGCAGGACATTGTGATGTTCTATAATGGTGTTCCGTGGTACCCGAGTATAATGTCCCGATTTCGGAGTTACTTAGAATCTTGAGTTTGAGACGACTATTGGTGCATCATGTATCCACGGTTCTAGTGGGAGCCCTTCAAGTATTGGCATCCAGAGGGATTATTTAAGAAAGTGGATCTCCGCAAAGGTAGGTATTTTGTTATGTCGATTGCCGCCATAGTCTGTGATGCATATTCAGGTCGAGTATGGGTAGCTACCTATGATAGTTTGCGGAGCATGAGTTAGTGGATGTAGTGTGGTGTTGTGATACTGCGGGGAGCCGTAGTACTCACTAGTCAGAGGGTGTTGTGATACTGCGGGGAGCCATAGTACTCACTAGTCAGAAGGTGTTGTGATACTGCGGGGAGCCGTAGTACTCACTAGTCAGAGGGTGTTGTGATACTGCGGGGATTCGTAGTACTCACTAGTCAGAGGGTGTTGTGATACTACGGGGAGCTGTAGTACTCACTAGTCAGAGGATGTTGTGATATTGCGGGGAGCCGTAGTACTCACTAGTCATTGAGAGGTCATCATGATGTTGCGGGGAGCCATAGTACTCACTAGACAGCAAGAGATTGTAATGATGGGTGTTCTCCGATCAATGTATGATGCGGAAGAGTTTTGGGCTTGAGTAGCCGTAGTATTGAGTTTTGGAGTCTGGTGGTTGAACCAGGGGGCGAGACTGGGGTCTCCGTCTCTGTCGGGAGCTTCGACGAGATGCGCAAGGGATACGCGCATCAGGCACCAGAGGTCAGAGTTGAGTCGATCCTCGGTTGGATTGTATTTTTTCGCATAAGTAAAAGAGAATTTCGTGACCTGCGTGTCACTAGGCCGGGATAGTGGTCACGGGGAGGAAGTTAGTGAGATATTTTGGATCATCATATGGGTGACCTTTGGAGGCTCAGCTGTGGAGTCAAAAGCTGAACTGGAGCTCAGTATCGAAGAGGGATATGAGAAAGGAACTAGAGCGTGTCATGGTGATGTCTGAGGACACTCTAGAGCGAGCATACAATTCTAACGCTCGAGGACATGCTTCGGGTATGTGTATTAGATTTCGGAGGGAGTTGTGACACGTATTTACCATTGGTTGAGTTTTTCCATATCAACAGCCATTATTCGAGCATCGATATGCCACCTTTTGAGCTGTTATATGGGAGGAGGTGTGGGACTCCCATTTGTTGGGAAGAGGTAGGGAAACATGTGATGGGTAGTACAGAGATACTGCTTCAACGACAGAGCAGATACAGTAGGTCAGACAGAGGTTGTTGACCACTCAGAGTCGCCAGAGGAGTTATGCGGATAGGCATCGGTCCGAACTTGAGTTTCGGGTCGGAGATTTTGTGCTCCTGAAGGTATCTCCTTGGAAAGGTGTGATCTGGTTCAGGAAGAGACGCAAACTAGGGCCCCGGTATATTGGTCCGTTTAAAGTGATCGCGAGGGTGGGCAGGTAGCATATCGTTTGGAGCTGCCTGCAGAGTTGCGCCAGATTCACGACACCTTCCATGTGTCCCAGCTGAGAAAGTGTGTAGTCGACGAGTCGGCAGTGGTGCCACTGGAGAAAATTCAGGTGGATGTGAGCCTGAATTATACCGAAAGGCCAATCGTGATTGTGGATCAAAGGATCAAGGTTCTGAGGAACAAGGAGGTGCTCCTGGTTCTGGTTCAGTGGTCACATCGGAGGGGGTCTGAGTTGACTTGGGAGACAAAGTCAGAAATGTGGGAGCAAAATCCGGAGTTGTTTTCAGTATGAGACTTCGAGGGCGAAGTCTGGTTCTAGTGGGGGAGAATTGTAACATCCCAAGGTTCAGGTGCAGCTATTCAACCCCCCTTCTTTTCTTTTGTGGTCAAGTTTAGCCCTTTATTGGAAAATGTGGCAAATGGGTACGCCGGGTTTACTCGGGAGTACGCTGGGCGTACTCATGCGCTTAATTTGAACAAGGAGTCACCAAGGTACGCGGGGCGTACCCAGAGTTACGCCGGGCGTACCCGTCCCATGTGCAAAACCCTAATCTGGCTTGTGCACTATTTAAAGGGTGCTAAGGCTCATTTCTCAGCCTCCATATCAGTGAGTGAAACCCTAAGGGAGAGCCTCCCATCATTCTTGGTGTGTGTGAGTGTTGTTGGAGCTAGTTGTGCATTGGTGGCTTAGTGAAGAAGAGGGAAAGGAGCTTTTGGAGGCTAAAGCTTGAAGTGCAAGCTTGGATATGAGATCTACAGAGAAATGGGCTACACTTAGAGGTATAAAGTTCAAAACTTTCCTATCCTTTTTGGTTTATTGTTGCATGGGTAATTCTATGGCTAAAAACCCCAAAGGTGGAGACTTTATGAGTGTAAGGTGCTCCATGGTCCGAGATCTGTCCCTTTTCAGTGGTATTAGTGGTTTACATCCATAAAGTTTCCATCTTGGTTGTTGGTATGAGGTCATGCTTGAGTAATAAGCCTTCTAGAGTTAGAGAATGGAATACTATGGGAGTTGGTGACTTATTCAGCCATGCAAAGGCTTAAAGTCATCAACTTTATGGATTAAGAGGCTTAGAAGTGGTCAGATCTAGAAGTTGGACGTAGTTCTTAACTATTTAAGACCTCAAGAGCTAAAGGGATGAAGCAGGGGAGTATGCTGGGCGTAATCCCAGTACGCGCCGCGTACTGGGTGGTATTCCCCGATTCTGAGAGGCAGCCGGCTACGCTCAGCGTACATATCTGGTACGCGCAGCGTAACCCGGAAAATTGACTTTTGGTTGACTTTTAGGGTATGGTCTATAGTGGGGCCTTTTGAGTTATGAGAGGGGTAAAATGGTCTTTTACCCTTCTGAGGGTGTCATAAGAGGACATAGTCTAGCCTTTGAGAATTATATTAAATAAGGTACTTATTTCATGTGATTAGGCGGAGGCTAGACCTGAGTTTTACCGAGTCAGAGATTTACCGAGCTACCGGAGGTGAGTCTTCTCACTATACTTTACCTAGAGTGGTAACAGAGTTATGTGGTAGAGATATTTTATGCTATCTATGTGAAGTGTGGCACTGTATTATTTCTATGTGATGTATGCTGTGTGTATATCAGAGTTAGGACCGGAAGGTCCACAAAGCTAGGACCAGAGGGTCCGCAGAGTTAGGGCCCAAGGGCCCACAGAGTTATAGCCTCGAGTGGCTAATATGTGCTATATGTGGTATTTTTAGAATTTCATGTCAGTGTATTTGTATGCTATTTATGTGTTGAGATTTATTGTCATATGTGATATGCATGATTCAGAGTTATCAGAGTTAGGGCCTTTGGGTCCATAGAGTCAGGGCCAGAGGGCCCATAGAGAGTTGGGACTGGAGGGTCCCACTGAGACACACTGACCAGAGGGTCAATAAAGATTATAGCCCCGAGTGGCTAATAGAGTGGTATTTTGGGGAACTCACTAAGCTCCATGCTTACAGTGTTTGTGTTAGGTGTTTCAGGTTTCTAAAGATCACGGGACGGCACCGGCTCGATTATACACACCAGAGGAAGCATTTTTTTTAGGATCCTGGTTTATTAATTAAATGAAGAAAATAGTCATGTAGTGTAACTTAAACAAAAGAACGGGATTTTATGAAAAGTGATAAAGAGATAAGCAATTTTATATGAAAATTTTGTTTGAAAATTTCAGTGTTACAAGTTTTAGCGTTTAGGTGAGTCATGATAGTTGTCACGGCAGCTGAGACTGTAGCTCGAAAGGTAGTTGCACCAATCTGAAGAGTTGGTGTTTGGTTGATGGGTTGTTTACTTTTCTTTGACGACATGATTCTATTACACGATAAGAAAATGTGTGCGTGAGAGATTATGGTTGAACCTAGATGTATTTCAATCATTCATGAAAGGAGTAGAAGTAAGTTCTCGAGGGTTTGTCCTACATCCCTATGATGTAGTCCTAGTAAAGGGTAGAAGTAAGTTCATAGAATGGTTAGAAGACGATTGCTATCCAACCTTCAACAAGAATTGGAATTGATCCCTAAGTTAAATTACCATAGCCCAATAACTTGACTAGAGTGAGTTTCAGACAACATTCTAAAGACAGTATGATGAAAGTACTTGAACAAAGATTGACACAGAAATTAGCCGACTGTCGATATCCTTGATATTTATGACGTAATAAGTTTGGGAAAAATTGAGCTTGTATTAGGTCTTACATCATATCCGGAGTAGAAAGTTTTGACAGCATCGAGGCCTAACTAAAAGTACTTACCGTACTGGGGTAGTTACATAGAAAAGTGCTACATAGGGCATACACAAAAAAGCGATTCCTTAAAACAAGGAAGGAAAGTAAAGCATCTCCTATTGGTGACGGTCATCCCTCTAGTGAACCCTTAGTTCAACCAGTTGGCGATTCATATCAAACATGTGTCTTTCATACACCCTCTGGCGTACGCAGAGCTCTATGACTTCGGCTCGTGTTTCAACTAGTGCTTGTAGCAGGGCCTCGTGGTCTTTCTCAGACCTCTCACGAGCCCTTTCAAGGTGATTAGTGCGGATGGTATACATTCTGCATTGGCATCAACCTTTGCGATACGATGGAGAGCCGTCCTGCCCTGGATTTCGTTTCGGGCAACTCTATGGATCAGGATTGGCAGAACTCTGTCTGCTGACCTCATTCACTTATGTTATAGAAAATTCGGTCTCTATTGAATGGCATGTGCTGATTCTGCTCTTCGCTCCATGTCTCCAAGCATTCTACCCAAGGAGGCGTCGGGCCATGAAAATTCGGACGAGGGTTAGGATTTGGAATGGGAGCTACTGGGGTAGGTTCTCAACCTCGGGCTCGGAGTTAGCATCATACGAAAAGCCTTCATCATGGTGATCATCCAACGGGATTGGATGATCATCTTCTGGGTCTTTTTCAAACCATCCATCATTGCTTTCGTTTGGAAGGTACAGGTCGCTGTGGGGATGGAGTCCAGCCATGTTATCTACGTGAGAAATGGGGATAAAGAAATAATTACTAGACGTACTAACTAGATAACTATAAGATAATCTTCATCAGTTACTTCAATACTTGTAATGTGCATACCGGTTATATGTAATCAAAACAGCATAGGCCTTCGAATAGGTGACCTTAACTCCAAGTTCACAAGGAACAGGGGGTCAAACAAAATTTCATAGATTCTAAGTCTATGTCATCCTTGTTACATATAACCTTAGTGTATCTACTTAGAAACTATTGACCTATTAATGAAGATCTTTAGTTCTCAACTAAGTAATTATAGTAACACAGAATACTCCTAATGTCTTCATTATGGTAGTGTTGGTAAGTTTTTAGACTTGTTGCCATATCACAACCAATTTTGGGCATATGCTAATCACTCCTCGGACCAACATAGTTGATCAGGCTATGCCACTCGTAGGACTGAGCATACATCCCTGAGCTTACTTGTGATATTCAACAATCGTAATACTTTTGTTTTTTTCATTGTGACACTGATTTTAGTATGTATGCAGGCATATATACTTAGTTAAATATTTTATTATTTAATAGTATAAACTCTTGGTCAGAGTATTTTTAATCACACTGTATTTATAGTCTGTATATCTTTTATGGGTTGATATCCTCAATTCACTATAAACAATGCTCTGATACCAATATGTCATACCCCAAAACCAAGAATGGCAAAAATGTTCTGGGGCAGAGGACGTCATGTAAAGTATCACAACAGTGTAAAGTAGTAAACAAGCAACAACATCATCCAGTGCATTAATAGTAAGGTTTTAATACATGTGTGTTCTTTCATAGAATAAGACATGAAAATAAGTGATCAAAATAAAGGACGAGTCTTGACTGCTCACTCTTCTCAAAGCTGGTCATCGTACGTATCTACTGTTGACCTGAGAATACAAGTTATTTTGAAAGCGTAGATCAGCATTTAAGTTGGTGAATTCATAAGTATTTTAGTGTCATTGATTAGTAAAACTGTAAAGAAAAGACTTGTAAATGTTTGAAGAATAAGTTTGTATAAGTATGAAAACCCTAGAAAATCCCATATTTCCTACTAGTATAAAAAGTAGTCTTTTACCAAGACCCGACTGTTTCAAAGGTTTGCTTCTCTGTATGAATGAAGGTTTTTCCCATGTATAACTATTATTATCAAATTATAGTCTACCTCATCATTTATGTGAATGTGTCAGAAGATAAAAGTAATAGGAAAATTATATAATCATTAAAATCATATCCTTTTGTCTTAGGATAAACACGGTGTCGTAACTCGCCGAACAGTACAACCGAGGACATCCGTCGATGTGCATTTTCCCACTATAGCTAACAGTCGGGTGTAGGATGGTCAGTCTTGTATTTTATGTTCTCTTTGTATAGTATATAGTATAGTATGTAGTAATTCCCTTTGTATAGTATGTAGTAGTATCTCATCCTATAGTATGTAATAGTACCTCTTCAAATAGTATGTAATAGTATCTCTTCATATAGTATGTAATAGTATCTCTTCATATAGTATGTAATAGTATCTCTTCATATAGTATATAATATACTTATATAGACTAATGAATAAACTGACTCTTGTGTGATTCCTTGTACTAGGAATAGTAAGTAGTATCTCCTAACTATACCTATTATAATTACTAGTAATGTATGTATATAATCGAAGGTATGCCTTTGCTACTCAAAGGTACTGAATTGACTGATAGAACTTTTATGTCTATATATGTATACATAATATATAACTAATATTATGACGACATTCAGACAAATAACCGATACCCTAAGGCCACATCCAAACAAGGAAAAGGAATTAAAGTGAGCTAGCAGTCCTAAGTCCTTTAAACATTACTTATATAACTATACATATATAGGCATGGATTTGAAAATATAAAAGTTTAAAAGAAGTTTTGTAAAACATTTGAAAAGTTTAATAATAAGAATTGATGACTTTATGTCAAATTATAAAACGGTTTAAAAGCAGTTTGATATAATCAGTTTAAAGTATACGAAATCTTTTGTCTGAAATACAGTTTGAAATACATGAAAACCTTTGTTTGAAATACAATTGTAACAAAGTTTGAAAAGAAAGATACAATATGTAAGATAGTTTGATAAAGAGTTTAACATGTCACAACGTTTGAGAAATTGTTTTGAAGTAGTTTACTTGGTAAAACAGCTAAAAGCGTAGTAAATCCATTTGTGTACTAGTTATTAATCACATGTGATTGAAGTAATAACTAGTATGATTCAACTTATATTCCCCCCCCCCCCCCCCGCCCATAAAAGCATTTAAAAACATTTAAAAGGTTAATTAAGGGGTATGAATTCACCTGTAGTGAGTGGTTTAAATGAACGGATGGTATAGGATGCTAAGTGTCAAGGGAAGACTTGAGCACACGCACGGATCCTATTTAACATATAGTGACACATATATGTATCCAATTAGTCAATTAACAACTAATTAATCAAATTATGACACCCTAAAACATGAATAACACTTTGATTCAAGTGCTAGGAGTACATTAGGGTTACATCTAAGGGGTGTAAGGCATCTCAACGGAGTTTATGGTCCAAATGGTAACAACTCATGAGTTTATGGCCCATGGTCATTTCCCCATGAGTTTACGGCTGTAAAATCATGGTATTAAGTACCATTTCGTGGTTTGAGGTCTTATAAGTCATAAAGAACTACCCTTACTTCAAGTCTAAGCCTTAGGAAGCATTAGTGGAACAATGACACTACTTTATAGAGTTTACGGCCCATGGATCATTTCTCTATGAGTTAACGGCCGTAAACTCTATGTATTCTTGATATTTTTGATGTTTAAGGTCCCAAACACTTCAAGGAAGTGATCTAGACTAGTATCCAAGGCTAAGGAAACGACTAGGGCTCACTTTGCACTTACTAACGGATTTTACGGCCTTGGGAGATTTCCTTGGCGGTAAACTCATGTGTTCTTGATGATTTCAAGCCCCTAACTCATTATACTAACTTATAAGCATGAAAAGGAGGTAAAGACTTACAGTTTGAGGCTAGGAAAGGGAGATTTCAGCCCAAAACACACAAGTGTTCTTGGTGTTCTTAAGGATCTTGAAGATCTAATAATAAAAGATGGGATTGTGGGTGGATTCAACTGGAAAGGATGAAATCAACACAAGGATGGAAGAGATGGCTTACATATGTGAAGATTTGAAGAGAACTTGAAGATCACTGGGAGAGAAATCGGATTTCTCTAGCTAGAAGTGGTAGAAATGAAGAAAAATGACTAAATCTATATATATACCAAGGGGTTTACAACCACCTTGAGTTTACGGCCGTAAACTCCAAGGTCTTGGTCGTAAACTCCTCTCTTGAGTGCTTAAGGCTTGTTTGACAGGTTCTAAGTTCAACTGACACACTTATATACTCCATCCTTTGATATATGAAAGATCAGAATGCTCAAACGGATTCTAAACTTTGCTAAAAGTTAGCAGGAACAGTTTTGACTTCTATTGAAGTGAATGGTTGTACATAATAGAAATTTCGGGTTGTCACAATTGTCTAGAATAAGAATAGATGTGAAAGACTATGGGGCCAGAAGGCCATTATGAACAAGTTTTAGTAGAGTATCCCTTGAGAGGGAAATCGAGTTAGCTCTGAGGGATTGTTGGCGAGATGCCACTTGGAGTCGCAAGACTTAGGGATGATTAGGGATGGTGCGTTATGGAAGAATATTGTCTGGGCTGGGCGACTGGACGATAGTGGAGATGTACCTTTCTGTGACCTGAGTGGTGCTAATTCCGTTTCCCGTGGGAGACTCAAGAGGTGTTGAGATTCCGGTTTCTGAGTTTGGGGTAAGCCCTGAGGGATTGTACTGATGGTGATCTTCAATCAGAGTATATGGCAGTAGGACTGCCATGAGGTAAAGATATAGCTTGATCAGGTCGTCAGTGGGGACGGAGATAGTCAAGGACCAGGATACACCCTATTTGAGTATAGTAGGGCATGTGTTAGCTGCAGCGTCAGACGATCAAGAGGAGCGTATCAGGGCGGTGGCTCTTATTGGTTTTGATGGGTATCGAGAGCGGTAATGTGGGTTCTGCTCTTTTCATAAGTGATGTGATGGAGCGTTGGTTGAGGAGTCGAGGATGATGAGAATGATAGTTCATTATTTCCAGACTAAGAGTCAGGGTTAATACTGGATAGTTGGGAGGTTCAGTGATGTAGTGGTGTGAGATTCTGAATGACTAGAGGCAGTCATGTTGGGAAGTTTTGAGGATTTCATCTGAGATTCGGGGTATTGGGAGTTGCTTGATCTCTGTCTGGGAGATCATCGAGCGCTGCGTAGCACCTTCCAAGAGTAGATGCGATGTTACTAGTGGAAACAGTCTGTGGGATAGATTGTTGGTGCGTCAATTGCTGACGGTTCGAACCCTAAGTAGGGGAGAACCGAGTATTTTATTATGGGGATTAGATATTTGTTCAAGAACGGTTAAAGATCTGGATATAATGACCTGCGGTGCGAATTCATGAGTCTAGGGTTATTGGTGATCGAGGCCAGGTGCAGAGCAAAATAATGCATGTGGTATGTGTTTGCGAAAGGATGAGTGCATAGGAAGATACTATGTGGCTTGTGCTTTTCAGAGTTAGCATATGTCGAGTTCGAGTACGATTGGGTCGCTGGATTGCGGATGCCATAGTTGAGATTTGCAAGTAAAGGTATAGATTGTAATCTATACCCCCGAAAGGCCAGTCGCTGATTCGTCAACCAATTTCAGGGTCAATATGAGTAGTTTTGTGTGAGTAATGATCAGTATAGGGAGACAAGTTGACAGATTCTGCAAGATCATGCAGTATCCAAGCATGTGATCGTGAGTGTGAGATTAGTGGATTGGGCAAAACATCGTGAGATTCAGTGTTGGAGAATCAAGGTATCCGGGTATGATGTCCTTATTCCTAGATTATTCTGAGTTCTGAGTTGAGAGTCGCCCACTAGTGTAGCAAGCATCCATGGTTCCAGTGGGAGCACTTAGACTAATTGATGTTAAACGAGATTATTAAAGAATGAGGATTGTAACGAGAAAAGGAGTTGTCGTGTTGGTTGCCGTCAGGAGTAGTGACACTTACTTTTGGATGGGTATGTGTGCACCTATCTATGTTGGGCTGTGGAACGTGGGTTGGTGGATGCAGTGTGTGGCGCCGACTTGAGGTTCAGACCGTGGATGATAAGAGAAAGTGCTGTAAGGCTGCAGGGAGCTGCAACATGCGTGAATTAGCAAAGGGGTGCAGTGATACTACGGGGAGCCGTAGTATTAACCAGTTAGTCAGTGAGAGCTTCTTGTGATACTGCAGGGAGCTTGTAACAACGTAAATTTTCAAACAATTTTTCATTTTTCAAATAAAACATATCTTATAAAAATCATCTCAAAACTCGAGTATAGAAAATGTCATCAAGATAAAACATAACCCAAAATCTCAAACACTATCCTCTACCAGTGTGTACAAATCATGCCGGTGCCTTCCCACGATCCTCGCTGGTACTTGAAACACATGTCACATAACAAAGTAAGTGATGGTCTATGATTTTATGGTTTAGGCTAGGCATTCTTTTGTATAGGTCTTGGTAGGATGATGGGGTGTGTTATAGCTTAGTTGTGAGTGTGTGCTGTCGTTTCACCCATGTGCGGCTGCACTCTTGGTTGCTACTACAGGTGGTATAAATAGCTTTAGTTTGTGTCAGTGTGTCAGAAGTGAGTGACGAATGAATAGTGATCTGTCTGTGTGTACTTTCAAGGTGTACTTGACATTTATAAGCTATAGACGTGTGCATGCTTGATTTTATTTCCCTTCTACTTCTTATACATTCTACTTTGATTGTTATTACTTCATTGATTACTGATTTGGATCTATAGTTTTGGGACTAACAATTGGTATCAGAGCCAATTTGGTATCAATTGAAGTATTTTTGACTGTGCGGTTGAAGAAAATTGTCGTTTTTGAGATACATTCGTACTTTTGAATTGAAGAACAGCTACTAAATCATTGTGTTTACTAGTTTGGAATTAAAAATTTGTCCAAAATATCCAGTTCTTTAGTGTGTACAGTTGTATTTTTTAGTGTGCGGCTGGAGTTTTGAAGGAGTGCGGTTGGAATTTTGAAGAAGTACAGTTGTGTGTACGGTTGAGTCTGTTGTGTGAGCGGTTGAGTTTAATGTTGTGTGTGTGGTTGAAGTTTGTTGCTGCGTGTGCAGTTGAGTCTGTTGTTGTGTGTGCGGTTGAAGTGTGATGCTGTGTGTGCGGTTGAGTTTGCTGCTGTGTCTGCGGTTGAGTTTGTTGCTTTGTGTATGGTTGTGTTTGTTATTGAGTGTATGGTTGATTGTGAAGATTGTGTGTGCGGTTTCAATCATTCAAGTTGTTCAAAGTTTTAAACAAGGAATCTCAAAGCATGACAGTACATCGAGAGCCTGACTCCATCATGGGAACAACTTCTCGGATTCCTCGACTTTTCAATGCTGAAGGCTTTCTAGAATGGAAATACCGAATTGAAAAGTATATTAAAATGAAAGATTTCAAGATTTGGCGTAGTATAGTTAGAGGACCGATTCGAATCACTACAGTAGTGGATGAAGTCATTGTCGACAAACTAATTGAAAATTATACGGATGAGGATTTCGAAAGAGTTGAAGAACAGGAGAAAGCCCTTGCTACGCTTACAATGGCATTATCTCCAGAAATTGCTCAGGGTTTTCGTGAGTATACATTTGCGAAGGCACTTTGGGAAGCCCTAATCAAAGTCTATGAGGGTAATGAGGATATGAAGCAGAGTCGTCAGGACATGCTTCGACAAAAGTTCAACATGTTCAACTATGTCCTGGGTAAGACTCTTGAGAATCAGCTCCAAAGGTTCATTACTCTCACTACAGTAATGAGTTCTGCAGGTGTTTTAGTAACAAGATCAGAAATCAAGAAGAAATTGTTAAACTCTCTTCCAAAATCCTGGGACATGAATCTCTCAGTGATTAAGAAAACAAAAGACTTAAACATGCTGAGTTTGGTAGAAACAATGGCTATCATCAAAGCTTGTGATCTTGATGACAAGCAGAGGGAGATTAATCATGTTAATTCTTATTCCACTACAAATCTAGGGATCCAAACCTCAAACAACAATGCTTTTTCAATCTTCACAGTTGCACAAGCTCCTCAAGTTAACCCAACTACACATGTTCCACAAGTTCAACCCTTCCTGACTCATCAATCGATTCAACCTACATCCTATGTTCCCCTTTCCATGCAACAAGTTCAAGTCTCTCAACCTGAGATCATGCCTCAACAAGTTAATCTAAATGCTGGATCATCTAATGTTGTACCTTCTCAGTCTCATGTTTTCAGCTCTTAGATGTCAAACATGAAAGAAAAGGAAGAAAATATGGCTCTTGCCACAGGTTTGGTAAACTGCTACAATGGTTTCATGGCTGGAGAACTCTCTCCACAACTTTTGTTTGCCGATCTTGATCAGATTGATCTTTAAGAGATAGAAGAGATGGATATAACCTGGCAAATAGCCATGGCCCTTTTCAGGGCAAAGCAGTTCTCCAAGAAAATTGGTAAAAACAACTGGAGTGTAAATGCTTACAAAAAGTATGGGTTTAACAAAGGCAAACTTCGCTGCTACTACTGCAATGAGCCAGGGCATTTTGCTAGGGAATGTTCAAAACCTGAAAAAAGGGAAAATTCTGATCGAACCGTGGTACTAATTACCTATGTTCACAGCAACAACAACAAAGGATCATCATCAACCAATCAATCTGCAAATTTGGCAATGGTGGCCCAATCCTTTGATTGGGAAGATCAAATTCAAGCCCGGAATATCTTAGGACCTGAAAATACCTTTCTGTCCCAAATCAAGGATTACAAGCAGAAAGAAACGGAGGCAAATCCCGAAGAAGAAATGATGAATCTCCAATTTTCCTTCATGGTGCAGACTACTTCTGAGCCATCCAAGCCCGAGGTAAGTGAATCTGGTTGCTCTCCATCTTGCACTAAAACTATTAAATATTTGCGAGAATCAATAGAATTAATCAAAAAAGAGAACGAGGACTTGAAATATGAGTGATACACACTTAGAAAAAAACCAAAAGCCCTTAAAAACTCAATTAGAAAATAAAATAAAGGATTTTAGGAAATTGCAAGAGGACTACAACAACAAATGTGAGAACTATGATCATCTCAAATGAAAATGTGAAGCTGTGTCCACTGAACTTGACTCATTGAAAACACGCTTTGAAAATGCTGAATTTAATTTTAAAAAATATGATGGGTCTAGTGAAACAATTGCAAAAATGATTGAGGGAAAAAAAACTGGAGAGATATCAGTCATGGAAATTAGATAAAAGTTGGATTAGGATTTGAGAGTGTCCCCCTCCCTTTAATCATAACTACATTTCCATTCCCTTGTCTCAAGATGAACTTGACAGAGAATCTTACATGGTATATGGAAAGTCAGCTTCTGAGCAAGTAATACAGTCAAATGATAAGGTTTTGGGTACTAACGCATCCAATTTGAGTGCAGATAAGTCCATAGCTCAGGGGGAGCAAAGAGATGAAAAATTTGATGTTCTTGAGTCTAGTGATAATGCTGTGTCAAAGTTTGGTGTTAGTTTATGTAATAAGTCCACATTAAATTCGAAATTAGACAACTTTGTGTCTGGTGGTATCGTTTACTTTGATAAGACTGCAACTTATAATAATGTGTCTGCTAATGTTTCTATGTCTGATTCAAATGTTTCTACTCCTTCCACATCTGCTTCAAAATCTTGTGATCATTCTTGCAAATGTGAAAGTGTTGGCAATAACAATAAAAGAAAGAAATCTGTCAATAGCAATGCCAAAATTCATTGATAAGAGACAAACATGTTTTAACTGTGGCACTGCTGGACATATTGCAAGAAACTGTTTGAACCGAATGTTTGTATCTCACACATCAAGAAGAGCAGAGAATGAATTTTGGGGACGATGTTTAACTAGAACATTCCCCAGAACTCATTCTCGAAATGGTGACTTAAACACAAAACCAAACAAGAAAATGACCAATTTTCAAAAGAATAAACAGGTTTTTCATAAATTCAACAATAGTTTGCCAAAATCAACTCAGGCTAAGCCCAAGTCGATTTTTGTCAAAAAGCAGGATCGGATCTTCAAACTCTTCAAGTAGAAAATCCACCGGCTCAAAGAAAACTAATAAATTTTCAAAACCTAACATTGAGTGGATACCTAAACAAAATTCAGATCAGTCACCATTTATCTTGAAATCTCATGAAAATGAAAAATCAAATGAAAAATATGAGAAAGTGAAGGGTAAACCCAGGACTATGATGACATGAGTTCCCAAGTCTAAATAATTCCGCTCATCATGCAGGGACAATTGCGGAGGAATGTCGTCAGACCCTGGTATGTCGACAGCGGCTGCTCCCGGCAAATGACCAGAGATATATCTCGATTGCACGACATTCAAACATTTAATGGGGGATATGTCTCTTTTGCGGGAGGAGAAGGAGGAAAGATAACTAAAAAGGGAACAATTTCAAATGGAGTGCTGAATTTTGAGAATGTTAACTATGCCCCTGAATTGAAACATAGCTTGTTGAGCGTGTCCCAGATCTGCGATAAGGGTTATTCAACTCATTTCACAGATAAAGAATGTCTGATCTTAAAGCCAGGCGTTGTCATTCCAGAAGACTGGATTCTTGTAAAATCTATGCGCGATGGGAATGCCTACATCATACACATGAACAGTAATATCCCCAACGAAGTCACTTGCCTATTCTCCAAAGTCTCAGAATAAAATGCGATGTTGTGGCATCGTCGTCTCGGTCACGCTAATGCAAAGAACCTGAATCGGCTTGCAAAGAACGAACTGGTCCGAGGTTTACCTGTTAGAGATTTCATTACATTTGAAAAATGTGTTTCCTGTGCTCAAGGAAAACATCATCGGAAACCACAACTTCCAAAGCAGATCAACTCCATTAGTCATGTACTCGAGCTGTTACATATGGATTTATTTGGTCCAATCAACGTTATCAGCATCAATCGCAATTCATATTGCCTCGTTGTGATAGACGACTACTCTCGGTTCACTTGGGTTTTCTTTCTGTCCAACAAAGCTGGAATCGCTGACCTCATCAAAAGGTTTATTGTAATGCTTGAGAATCAGACCAACAACTGAGTGAAAGTGCCGCATATTGATAATGGAATAGAGTTCAAGAACGCTATTCTTGACCATTTTTGCACCAAGAAAGGGATTGTGCGTCAGTTCAGTTATGTTCGCACACCATAACAAAATGGTGTTGCCGAACGTAGCAATCGTACTCTTAAAGACGCCACAAGGACGATGCTTTGTGATTCCAAACTTCCTGTGTTCTTTTGGGCGGAGGCGATTAACACGGCGTGCAACGTTCAGAATCACGTGCTAATCAACAAATCCAAAATGAAAACACCGAACGAAATTCTATACGGACACAAGCCATCTGTCAGCCATTTCCATGTGTTTGGCTGCCCTTGCACCCTTCTCCACTTGGAATCCAACACTAAATTTAATGCAAAAGCCGATGATTGTTATTTTGTTGGATATGCTGCTCGAACTGCATACAGGGTTTATAATAAGAAGACGAAATAGATTGTGGAATCTTTTGATATTCGTTGGCTTGAAGAGAATGAGAGAGACACTAGAGTGGGTCCAGATTGTCTATTTGATTACACATATCTCTTCAAATCCTTCAATGTGTCATCGGATAATCAAGCGGGGTCTACATCTAGTTCGAAGATCATTATTGAAGACAAAGAGGAGGAAGTTATCTATAGACCACCTCTGGTCTCTTCTGATCCCCCAATGGTGTCTTCTGTTCACACTGATTCTTCTGAGTCTTCTCCTTAACAACCTTGTACTGATGTTGTTACTACTCCTTTAACTCCGGTGGAAAGAGAGTTCATGAACCAAGAGACTTCCGCTGTAACTTCAAATCTGATGGAACTTCTCTTTCCAGAAAGTATTGCTGAAGAGTTTGTAGCAGATTCGACAAACAAACCTAGTTCATCTACCATGGATCATACAGCAAATGACGGAGCGGTTAACATCCATAATCTTCCAGTCTCTATCAATGACATCACCTACGAGATCCCTGCACGCATTCAGCGCGACCATCCAATAGAGAACGTCATTGGACAGCTGGGCGACGGTGTTCAAACATGAAGTCAGGGTGGAGACGTTAATACATGTCTCTACTCTTGCGTTATCTCTCAGATAGAGCCCAAAATGTCGAAATGGCACTGAATGAGCCTAGCTGGGTTGACGCCATGCATGAAGAACTTAATCAATTCGAGAAGCTCGGGGTTTGGAAGTTGGTGGAGCTGCCAAAAGGAAAGAAATATCTTGACACCAGATGGGTCTTTCGGAACAAGCAAGATGACTCAGGTGTCATTGTGCGTAATCAGGCAAGATTAGTGGTTCGCGGGTTTCGACAAATTGCGGGTCTTGATTATACGGAGGTTTATACACCGGTGGCGCGATTAGAGACTATTCATATCTTCCTCTCATATGCTTCCTATATGAAATTTACAGTATACCAAATGGATGTCAACACAGCTTTCTTGTATGGCAAGGTCAAGGAGGAGATTTATGTTGACCAACCGTCGGGTTTCGTTAACTCAAAGCTTCCTAATCATGTCTACAAGTTAGACAAAACTTTCTATGGGCTGCATCAAGCTCCTAGAGCTTGGTATGCTACCGTAACACAACATTTGCTCAAACACGACTATTCCCGAGGCACCATTGATCAAACCTTATTTATCAAACATGTCGGTCCGGATCACATTCTTGTTCAAATCTATGTGGGCGACATTATTTTCGGGTCGACAAGCCAACAGCTTTGCAAAGAGTTCGAAGCCGTGATGAAGAAGCGGTTCGAGATGAGTTCGCTTGGGGAAATGACCACGTTTTTGGGGCTTCAGGTCCAACAATCCTCAACCGGAATCCTTATTCACCAAGCAAAGTATGTGGATGATGTGCTGGAGAAGTTCGGGTTTCGAGATGCGAAACCTGCTCTTACACCCATGGTGGAGAGACCTTTACTGGCTCCTGATCTTGAAGGTGAATCTGTAGATCAGACATACTATCGATCAATGATCGGATCACTCATGTATCTAACTGCTAGTCGCCCAGACGTAATGTTTGCGGTCTGTCAATGCGCTCGCTAACAGGATAATCCTAAACTTTCTCATTTAAATGTTGTTAAACGGATTTTTCGGTACCTCAAAGGTTGCCCAAAACTGGGTCTTTGGTATCCGAAAAATCCAAAATTTGATCTTTATGCTTTTGTAGACAACAATTATGGCGGGTGCGAGCTTGATAGAAAATCGAATTCAGGAGGATGCCAATTTCTGGGAGATAGACTGGTCTCATGGCAGTGCAAGAAGCAGCATACCGTCTCAACCTCAATAAGAGAAGCGGAATATGTCGCTGCGTCTACCTGTTGTTCTCAAGTGATATGGATCCAACATCATCTGTTGGACTACGGTTTGAATTTTCAAGAAACTCCTATATTTTGTTATAATGAGGCTGCGATCCAAATTGCAAAAAATCCGGTCCAGCATTCAAAAACCAAGCACATCGACATCGATATTCATTTCATCAGAGAATGTTTTGAGTGCTCGCTCATTCGGCTAGAACAGGTCCGCTCTGATAATAATGTAGCAGATCTGTTCACCAAGCCATTTAACAAAGATCGATTCGATGTGCTGGTTAATTTTCTGAAAATGATTCGCTTTGAGGATTACTTTTTGTTAGGTTAGTTTAAATTTGCGTATTTTAATTTCATTCTCACCCATGCACAAATTTAGGGGGATAAATAAACAAAAACCAAACAAAACATTAGAAAATCTATAAAAACCAATAACATTAGAAAAATAAAAAAATCAAAAATAGTTTTGTGAAGTAATCATTTGGGAAGTGATATCAGCTTGTGTTAACAAACAATCTAGGTCTGTATAAGGTACCAAAGCTGAATTGGCTAGGCTCTGTGTTCGATGCGCTGGTAGGCACGAAGACTTTAACGAACTTGACTAGGTGCAGATGAACTTAAGGAATCTAGAGACTTGATAAATCTTGACCTAGATAGTTCCATTTAGCCTAACAATATGAAGCTTGGATAGGTTAAGCAGGGAGATATACATGAGAATCCACCAGTCACATTAAGAGAACCCATATCTTGATTATTGGGGTATATCAGGAAGCGGGAAACACGTTCTAGTACACTTAAAATTGAACCAATTCTAGATTGTCTGTAGATCTCACTACTCAATTTAGGTGGACAACAATATCCTTGGTTGTCCTCAGATGAACGGTCCTTAGGAAATTGTATCTAGGAATATAGGATCAACATGTCTTGTCATTTACAGCATGTCCAAAATTTTGTCACAATTCTTCGTGCTTAAGTGGACCACAATACTGGTGATCGACCAGATCTTTTCATGAAAAGGGAGGTGCTGATAAATTGAAAACGATTGTCTAACAAATTTGATCCCATATCTCATAAGAGGATTAAAATCTATTAAAATTGAAATTTTAGTATTATTATTATTATTTTTTTATTTTTAGAATTAATAATATTTTAAATATTTTATTTTATTTTATTTTATTTTATTTTTAATTTTTATTTTTAATTCCTATTTTTATTTTTATTTTTATCTTTATTTTTATTTTGAAATTAATCCTCAAAATGATTTGTTTCGAAATATTTTGAGTTTTGGGCTTTTATTTGCAAAAGATGAAAGATGAAGGGCCGGTGTTGAATCATTGGACCATATAAAAAGAGGAATGTGCGGTCATAACTCATTTTTTACCCTTACTCGACTGCACACTCCTCTGATTCTCTCTCTTTCTCATCTTCACGATCTCTCCTCTTTTTAGTTGAAACTTAAGGTTAATACTCGTTAATATCATAAAAATCGACTGCCATAATACTGTTTTGGATCAAAATCGACATTGAAAACAATATCATATGTATGTGTGCGGCTGGCTGTGTGCGCCTGGCTGTGTGCGGCTGACCGTGTGCGGCTGACCGTGTGTGGCTGACCGTGTGCGGCTGACCAAGTGCGGTTGGTCTGTGTGTGGTTGCCACGTGTGGAGTTTAACCATTTACGGCCGCACCATCCGTGTGTGGTTGGACTCGTATGCTACTAGTAAGTATCTAATGTTGAGTTAATTTTTTTTGGAAATCTCTTGATTTTTCTAATGTGTTTTATTTTATTTTTAGAAAATCATGGGAGACTCTGAGTTCTCAAAAGTGCACAACTTGGCCATCTTACTAGAAGATCCTCCAATGGCCCACCTCGATCTCAAATTCATTGTTGATCGTCTGAGAAGATGTTGCTTGGTCTCTGCTCTCACATTCAGTCCAGCAATTTATCAATGTCTGATTAAAGAATTTTGGAGGAGCGCTTCTGTAAAGAGGACCAATAACGATGAGGAATATCTTGAGGCATATATACAAGGAAGGAAAGTTTTAGTCACTGAAGACATCATTCGAGAAGTCCTACAAATCGATGATAAGCATGAATATCCAAGGGAGATTAGTGATAATCAGATTAAGGAAGTTCATGGACAAATGGGATATGATGGAACCTTTCCACCAACCCACAAGAAGCTGTTGCCACCTTGTTGGAAATATCTGGCTCATGTTTTTGTGAGCTATATTTTAGGACACAGATCTGGTGCTAACGAGATATCATTGTCAAATACTGGTGCCATCATTGCTTTGGCCTCTAGAGTAAACTTTAATTTTTCAAAATTTATCTTGCATGAGATGATTTTGGATATTAAAGGAAACAAAAGGGAAAGGTTTCTAATGTATCCAAGGTTTATCCAACTGATCCTTAACATCATGCACCCTGAGATTGAAAGGAAAGGAGAGACCCTGGATATCAAGTCAGTCGGCCCAAGTGCTTTTGGTTTAACGAAGCAAAAGAGATCAGGAAAGCTCTACTTTGAAGGAAAATTTCCTTTAATCAGATTTGGTATCTTTGCCGAGGAGAAAGATCAGTCAGAACCCAATGAATCTTCTTGTCCTACGGAGACGGACGATGTGGTCATCTCTACTTCTGAACCTGAAATTGAAGAAGGTCTAAAATCTCCTGTGCCCAGTGTTGCATCAGAACATGATATGATGCAGATTGTGGAAGATGAGAGTGATTATGATAGAGACAGAGAAGAACATGAAGGAAATGATGAATTTCTAAATGATATGGACTTCTCAGGCCTTGACAATGTTTCCATTCCCCTCAACTTTGATTTTGAACAGGAAAATGCACTTGACATAGATTTGGATCTCTCTGACAGATTTTTCGAAAAGGTTGATGAAGTTTCTCAAACTGCAACCAAGACTAGGGCTGCAAAGAAGACTCTCAATCCTATGCCGCCTTCGTCTACCCAAATGGAAGAAAATTCAACTCAACAGGGTACAGATTCAAGGATTCCTCCCCTAGACTCTGTTGCTCCTACATTTATCTCGACACAGGCACAGACCTCTCTGCCTCCTGTACAAGGAATGGATCAGAATTTTAGGCAGGGAGTATTCCCTCAAAACCAGTCACCACCTGTTTCAGCCACTATTAACACCACAGCTATTGCAACCCCACCCCTCCAATCCCATGAACGTCCATGTACCATGCATGAGACAGGAGAACCATCTAGTGTTCCGGTATATTCCCCAACGAGACCGTCGCTTGATGAGGCCTCTATCAGACTCGCCAAGCACCTTGCTCAACACAGTCCGACCTCTTCCTCTCGTGGCAAAGGTATATCTTTCAGAGAAGAGCATTCAGGTGATGACAAGTCAGCTGTGTCAGAACTTCGAGAAGATATTGTTGTTCTCAAGCAAGAACTGATTGAAAAGAACATTCAAATGGATCAACTCACTTCTCACATAGAAGAGCTTAAAGAAAAGGATGAAGAGAAGTCAAAACAGATTAAGGATCTATAGACGAATCTTGGCTCTGTGACTACCTTCTACTTCAATTTGAAGAACGTTCTATATGATGCTTTCGGGGATAAAGTTAAAGCACTATTTCAGCAACCGCACGGAATTGAGGATCCTCCCATGACCTCCACACAATCTACTTCTGACAATCTTCCAGTTGATCCACCTCCTCTTAGAACAACTACAGTTGTCAATAGATTTGAGAAAGAACCTGAAGGCAGTAGAGCCCGCATCAGAATCAAATAGGGAAAGAGGATTGTTACAGCTAACAAAAGAGAAGGGTTACTCTTCATGAAAAATTCAAACGAGAATCGCAAAGCCAAAGACCCTGTGCTAATAGTGACTGATCTCAAAAAGAGAAAATTTGGTGATGAGTATAGAGATCGCTCTGGGATCAGAATGTGGAATTATGATCCTGAGTCTAAGCTATGGGTGGTTAAGAGGAATTTTGGTCACTCAGAATACTACAGAAACATCCATGATTTTCACTCATGGACGAAGGTTGATCTCTCGGAACTCTCAAGAGCCCCTTTCCACAATACCTCTACTAATCAAAGCACTACAACTTTGAAGCAGTTCCTGGACAGACAAGTTAGGGATAACTTCCCATCAATGAAGACGGCAAAAGCCATGGTTGTAAAGGATAAGGATATTCTTGATCCTGAGAATAACCGACCAATGAAGATCATGTTGTGGCTTGCTACTAATCAAGTGAAAGTGATTCCCATTCCACAACATTTCCAGGAAGGATACCTTGATGATATGGAGTTTTGGCCTTTTGATGATGAAACAACAACTGCAGCAATCATGTTCAAAAATAGGGACACCGTTCTGAGACACGTCTGTGCAAAGGATCTTTTGAGATTCAGGGAGAGAGACATTCGGACCCTAGCTCGTCACCAAATTATTTGCAGAAAAGATGTCATGGAGGTTTCTGCGAAGGAATTCACTAGAATGGTCGCCTCTATCATAAATGGAAAGCAATGGATGTGATCCATGGGAAAAGCTGACATGAAGCTGTCCAAATCTCCTGAAGAATGAAGACCTGAATTCATGCTAGCCTCAAAGCAAGGGGGAGATTGATGGTCTATGATTTTATGGTTTGGGCTAGGAATTCTTTTGTACAGGTCTTGGTAGGATGATGGGGTGTGTTATAGCTTAGTTGTGAGTGTGTTCTGCCGTTCCTGTGTGTGCGGCCGTATACGCGTGTGCGGATGCACTCTTGTGTGCTGCTATAGGTGGTATATATAGCTTTAGGTTGTGTCAGTGTGTCAGAAGTGAGTGACGAATGAACAGTGATCTGTCTGTGTGTACTTTCAAGGTGTACTTGACATTTATAAGCTATAGATGTGTGCATGCTTGATTTTATTTCTCTTCTACTTCTTATACATTCTACTTTGATTGTTATTACTTCATTGATTAATGATTTGGATCTATAGTTTTGGGACTAACAGTAAGCATAAATGCTTAGTGAGTTCCCCAAAATACCACATACAACATATAACCCACTCGAGGCTATAACTCGGTAAGACCCTCTGGTCAATGTGTCTCAATGGAAGACTCCAGTCCCATAGCTCGTTGGACCTTCCGGTCCGGTCTGGTTGAGGAACCTTTGGCCTCGTAAGTCGTTGGACCCTCCGGTCCGGTCTATCATATAGCATACACAAATCACAAAGTACATAATCTCAAACAAGCACATAACACGTAAGACCCTCCGGTCTACACATAGATACCACTCTAAGTAATGTATAGTGAGAAGACTCACCTCGATAGGTGTCTAGAAAACTCGCATGTTTGAATCCCCGATCTAGCCTCCTCCTATCAAAATGATAATATCTCAACTCAATACTCTCATATGTTCTCATCTTTAAAGAATGGGTAGAAGACTATTCTACCTTTGTATGGCCTCTCATGAATCCGTTTGACCAAAACCCTAAGGTAAACAGTAGTCAACTCCAGCCAACGGTCCAACTCAGACCATACTCGTCGAGTCCTCCATCGCAACACTCATTTGACTTTCTAAGGTCAGATCTGGTTATCTAACTTATAGATCTGGCCTTCTAGCACCCAAAAGTCATGTAAAAGTGAAATCTTTATGCCCATGCACCACACATTTAGCTCTATTTGATAAAATGACCTTTATAATGGTGTCATAAGCTTAATCCTCTTATGTGACTGCAGAAAGCTTGCCTCATGGGACTCTCTGGACCTCTCAAGGTCCAGATCTAAAGTCTAAGCCTCAAGGGGACCTCATATACTCAATATCTTACACTAAAAGAGGGTAAAGAAACCCTAATTTCATGAGGTCTAATAATCATACGAAATAGGTATAGATTCGAACCTTAAACAAGAACCTAGAATGGAATAGAAGTATATCTGAGCTCCTCTGTTTGATTTAGCTTGAACAACCTTCTCCTTCCTTGAAAAGATGCACCAAAATGAAGAAAATGGGTTCCTATTTCAGTCTAAACTCTCTGCATTGATAAGGGCCTCTCAAAGGGAAGGGTGGCTACAAATAAAGGCCATAAGGGCCTTTAAATAGGTGTCAGGTCCAAAGATTTAGGGTTTCTGTCCACAGCCCGGTCTCGTCGAGTCGACTCTCCGACTCGTCGAATCCCTTCATTAATCTGAGTCATCATTCGTGATCCTAATCGACGAGTTTAGGCGTCAAATCGTCGAGTCCCCCCCTTCTTAACTCAAAATAAATACTTAAATTATGATACCTGGAAATCCGGATGTTACAATTCCCCCCACTAGAATCAGACTTCTCCCTCGAAGTCTCACTCTACAAATAACTCTGGATGCTACTCACGCATCTCCACCTTCGGTTTGCAAGTCAACTCGGACCCTCTCCAATGTTGCCACTGGACCTGAACCAGGGGCACCTCTTTGTTCCTCAGAATCTTGATCTTGCGATCCAAGATCGCGATCAGCCTCTCAATGTAATTCAGGCTCACATCTACCTAAATATCCTCTAGCGGCACCACCACAGTCTCATCGGTTATACACTTCCTCAACTGGGATACGTGGAAGGTATCATGGATCTGACCCAACTCCTCGGGTAGCTCTAAACGGTATGCTACCTTGCCTACTTTGGCCCCAACTTGCCCCTCTTCCTGAACTGGATGACTCCTTTCTAAGGAGATACCTTCAGGAGTACAAAGTCTCCAACCTGAAACTCAAGCTCGGATCGCCGCCTATCTGCATAGCTCTTCTGGCGGCTCTGGACTGTCAGTAACCTCTGTCTGACCTACTGTATCTGTTTAGTCGTTTAAGCACTATCTTAATGCTACGCATCAGTTGCAGCCCTACCTCTCCGCAACAGATGGGAGACCGACACCTCCTCCCATATAAAAGCTCAAAAGGAGGCATACCAATACTCGAATGGTGGCTGTTGTTTTAAGAAAACTCAGCCAAAGGTAGGTATGTGTCCCAACTTCCACCAAAGTCCATAACACATGCTCGAAGCATGTCCACGAGCGTCTGAATCATCTGCTCACTCTGCTCGTCTGTCTGAGGGTGATAGGCGGTACTGAAGTGCAATCTCGTACCCAACTCCTCATGGAACTTCTTCCAGAACCTGGAAGTGAAACGTACATCTCGGTCTAACACAATCAAGATCGGCAATGCGTGTCGCGACACCACCTCTCTCACATATATCTCTGCTAGCCTCTCCACAGAAGAGCTCTCACTGATAACAAGGAAATGAGCGCTCTTCGTCAGCTGATCCACAACCACCCAAATTGCATCAACACCCCTCGCGGTCCTCGGCAATTTGGTGATGAAGTCCATAGAAATTTGTTCCCACTTCCACTGGGGAACCTCTAGCGATTCTCCGGTCTCTCTTGCGATTCTATGGTCTCACAGCCTCTTCCTAGGCCTCTCGAATGGTATCTAACACTAGAGTCATTGAAAGACCCTAACTTTCGTATTTATGAAAGACCCAAACTTTCATACTCGACAATATAGTTACTCCAAAACATGCTATTTGCATATTCATAAAAACAATATTTTACATTGATAAAGAGATTACAAACTACTGGATACAAACCGACTATTTTAAAGTGTTATATATTACATAACTTCCCAGGATTCTATAGTTTTATACATATGGGAGTGCAAAATACAATAGTTTCAAACCATTCATAAGCTTCCATCGATACAATAGTTTCAAACTATTCAAAAATCTTCTACCAGTATACACTATACTGGATGTTTATCTCCTGCAATTTGTTAAACATCGAGAGGGTAAGCGGACACGCTTATTGAGTTCAATAATACATACAATATAACGTTATGCCATATATATACTTTAATAGGGCAAAAGCAAAGAGGAACAAGGAACAACAAGGGCATATGTGAATCAGGTGACAAACATTCCATATCAATCATTGATTTGATTTAAAGATATACAATCAATGAGATATAACAATTTCCGTGCTTGATATACATCAATAAAGCTTTGGCCCAAACGGCACAGAAGATATACAACTTAGGATTAACATTTCGGTAGATTTCAGGCTTATAGCCTTATCTAACCTTCTGCCACTACCATAGAATAAAGTTCATTCTCTTACGGAGACATGTTCCACATGGCCAGAGGCTACATACCAGTACCAACATGAATCTAAGTCCTTTCACTGATCACATGGTCAAAGGTATTTCTTTGCTATTAAAAATAGCAATTTAAAATAACCCAGGAAAATAACCCGGAATAATAACACTGAAAAGCACGTAGCACATATAACACATAACATACAATTATTTCTATATATTAAACTCACCGTGAAATAACTGGGGGCTAAAATATTAATTTGGGCAGTACTTCGGCTCTAAATATGACTTTCGTCGTTGAAAACCGAGAGTTTTCTTGAAAAACCGGGCTCTGCGAAGGTAGAGCTTTGAAACCGAAAAGATATATTTTTCGGAATTCTCGGGAGTCTCGGGGCGTGTTTCGGGCTTTAGAATCAGTACCGGGGCTTTGGGGGATGTTGGGATCGTAAAAATATTGAAAGAGGGGTGAAAATGCCAAATTTCTAAAACTAGCCGAGAGGGCTCGCACCCCTTATATAGGGCTGAGCTTCGGATCCGAAGCGAAGGGAAGCAGATGGTGGCTGCGAGGTTCGGACCAGATGGCAGCTTCGCAGGGCTCCAGCGAGGCTCGGATACGAGGAGTCATCAGCTTCAGGCGCGTCATCGGCTGGGTCTTCGGCTCGGTCTTCGGCTCGGACAGCAGGTGGCTCGCACGTGGGTCTCGCATGCGAGGGTGATCCAGGGGGTGTCTCATGCGAAGGTGTTCCGGGCTTAGTGGTCCTCGGCTTGGTCCAATCAGAAGGCAACACGCAAGGATGCGGTCCAATCAGAAGCGAACATCTGTCCGACACGTGGAAGCCTCGCATACGAGGGTGACGTGGCATTTCACTATTCATATGAATTTTCTCGAAAAATGTGCAAAAACTTCTAAAATCCATAACTTTCGCATACGAGCTCCGTTTTTGTCGTTCTTTATATGCACGCGAAGCTAGAATTATACTCTACAACATTCGTTTAGACTTCGTCGGCTAATTTTGAATTTAATTTTAATATTATTATTTATAACAGACCTGGACAGGAAAATCCGTTAAAAATTCATAACTTCTTCATCCGACGTCCGTTTTCGTCAGACTTTTTACCGTTGCACTACTAATGACGAGACCTTCAATTCTCGTTTAGGTTGTGTCGGCTAAAAATCACTCGATCTAAAATTCGAGTTTTTAGCTGTCTACTGCTAAGCTGAAATTTCAAAAAATCATAACTTACTCATACGAAGTCAGATTCAAACGGTCTTTATATGAAAGTTGATTATTTTCACGAGTTCTACAACTTTCATTTATATCACCAAGGCTAAAAATTAGTTTATCGAAAACTAAATTTCTTCGCGACAAGGTATTTTCCGGATTTATCACGGATTTTCTTTTGGTCATAACTTCTTCGTTATAACTCGGATTTCGATAAGATTTTCGCCTAAATGTTTCTAACGAGATTATCTATAACTTTCAATAATAAAATTTTACTTATTCCAAATTTTATATTTTCGCTATATTTCACTATTTGGCTTTTAATTGGAATCTCATAAGACTTCCAATATTTTCTGAATGATTCTAAGCATAGTTTTACTTCAATTCTAGTAAAAACTATCTGTTAGAACTCAACATTTAAATTCACATAATATTTCATAATATTATTTACTTAAAGCACGATTTCAAAATGTGTATGTTACAAATACCTCATCCTTTTGAGGATTTCGTCCCCGAAATTACATCGATTAAAATAAATGGGGATATTTTGCTCTTATCTCATTTTTATTTTCCCAAGTATAATTTGGGCCTCGATGGTGTTTCCACTTGACAAGCACCAACTCCACTTCTTTATTACGTAGATTAGTTGTTCTTTCATTCACGATCTCTTCCGGCTCTTCTACATATCTTAACTTATTATCCAATTTCACTTCAGATAATGGAACTGTCTCATCATTGATGCTCAAGCATTTGCGCAGATAGCTCACATGAAACACATCATGAATACCTGCCAAATCTTCAGGTAATTCTAAGCGGTATGCTTGCTTTCCAATTCTTTGGATGATTTTGAAAGGACCAACAAATCTAGGACTTAACTTTCCTTTCTTCCCAAATCTCATAAGGCCTTTCGATGGAGATACCTTCAACATCACGAAATCACCCACTTGGAATTCTATGGGTCGTCTTCTCTTTTCTGTATAGGACTTCTGTCGATCCTGGGCCGCTTTCATTCTTTCTCGTACGATTTGAATTTTGTCGGTGGTGTCTTGAATCATTTCAGGGCCTCCAAGGATCTTCTGTCCTATGTCTCGCCAACATAATGGAGTACGACACTTGCGACCATATAATGCTTCATATGGTGGCATTTTGATTGAAGCGTGGTAACTATTATTATACGAGAATTCGAAAAGAGGTAAGTATTTATCCCAGTTACCACCGAACTCCAAGACACATGCACGAAGCATATCTTCTACTGTTTGGATTGTTCTCTCTGTTTGACCATCTGTCTGGGGATGATATGTTGTGCTAAGAGCAACTCGAGATCCCAATCCACGTTGCATACTCACCCAAAAGTGAGAAGTGAAGCGAGTATCACGATCGGATATGATCTTTAGTGGCACACCATGTCTTGCGACAATTTCATGCAAGTATACTTTTGCGTATTTCTCCATTGGGGCCATTTCACGCATGGCAAGAAAATGAGCGCTTTTAGTCAGGCGGTCGACAATTACCCAAATGCTATCATGTTGTCTAGCAGTCTTTGGCAATTTGGTAATGAAATCCATGGACAATTCCTCACATTTCCATACATGAACACTAAGACTTTCTGGGGTTCCATAAGGCTTTTGGTGCTCTGCTTTGATTTGTAAGCATACTAAGCATTCTTGTACATATCTTCCAATGTCTCTCTTTAATCCAGGCCACCAATAATCAGCTCTTACATCATAGTACATTTTACTTGTACCAGGATGGATTGACAGTTTAGATTGATGGGTTTCATCTAAAATCTTCTGTCTCAATCCACCGATCTTTGGAATCCACAACCGATTCTTGAATACTTTTAATCCTCGCGGATCATCAAGTAGAGCATCATTATAATGTATCATCCCTTCTTTCTTCACATTTTCTTGCTTTAGGGCCTCTTCTTGCCATTTCTCTAATTCATCTAAAATAGTGAATTTTACTGTAGTATGAGTAATGACATAACACATACTATTGCGATAAACTTTTCTGCTAAGTGCATCAGCAACCACATTAGCTTTTCCAGGATGATATAAGATTTCACAATCATAATCTTTGATCAGCTCCATGGCTCGTTGTTGTCTCATATTCAAAGTTTGCTGACTGAATATGTACTTGATACTTTTATGGTCGGTAAATAATTGGCACTTTGTACCAAAAATATAATGCCTCCAAAGTTCTAAGGCAAATACCACTGCAGCGAGTTCGAGATCATGAGTGGGATAATTCTTTTCATAATCTTTCAGTTGTCTTGAGGCATAGGCTATCACTTTGCCACGTTGCATCAACACACAACCGAGTCCCAATCTTGAAGCATCGCTATAAACGGAGAAGTCATCATCACCTTCTGGGAGTGATAAGATTGGATCATGAGTCAAAAGATCTTTTAGAGTTGAGAAAGCTCTTTCTTGGGTTTCACCCCATTCGAACTTCACTTCTTTCCGTGTAAGACTCGTGAGAGGTACGACTATACGAGAAAAGTCTGTAATGAATCTCCGGTAATATCCCGCGAGACCTAAGAAACTACGAATTTCGGAAGCATTACGGGGCACTTCCCAATTTTGAATGGCCTCGATTTTGATAGGATCTACGGATACACCATCACTACAAATAACATGGCCGAGAAATTGAACTTGGCGAAGCCAAAATTCACATTTCGAGAATTTAGCATATAGTTTCTCCTTTCGAAGAAGTTCCAATACCACACGAATATGAATGGCATGACCAGCTTCAGAGTTGGAATAGATTAGAATATCATCAATGAATACGATGACTGATTTATCGAGCATTGGGCGGCATACCCGATTCATCATATCCATGAATACAGCCAGAGCTTTTGTTAAACCAAACGACATAACAAGGAATTCATAATGCCCATACCGAGTACGAAAAGCAGTCTTCGGTACATCTTGCTCGTGAACTTTCAACTGATGATAGCCAGATCTTAAATCAATTTTTGAGAAATAGCTAACACCCTGAAGTTGATCGAACAAATCGTCGATGCGAGGTGGTGGGTACTTGTTCTTGATAGTCACCTTATTCAGCTCACGATAATCAATGCACATCCGCATCGATCCATCTTTCTTCTTGACAAACAGTACCGGAGCACCCCAGGGAGAGGTACTCGGTCGAATGAAACCCTTGTCAAGTAGTTCTTACAGTTGGATCATCATTTCTTTCATCTCAGCTGCCGCAAGACGATAAGGAGTCTTTGCAATCGGAGCAGCACCAGGCACAAGGTCAATTCGAAATTCTACTTGCCTATCCGGAGGAAGGCCAGTAATGTCATCGGGGAAAATGTCAGGATATTCGTTAACAACAGGAACATCATTTACAGTTTTCTTCTCCTCTTTTGAGACATCAACTGTGTAGGCTAGATAGATAGAACATCCTTTCGATATGAATTTATGAGCTTTAAGGAAAGAGATTACTTTTAAGAATCTTTGTTCACCGTAGACATAGATAGGATTCTCCCCTTCAATAGGAATGCGTACTATCTTTTCATAGCACAAGAGTTCAGCGTGGTTCTTTGATAACCAATCCATGCCGAGAATAATATCAAAGTTGGGCAAGGAGATAGGGATAAGGTTAGCGAGAAAAGTATAGCCTTCAATTTCTATAACACAATCTCTACAGACTTTATCAGCAAGTAATGATTAACTTCCCGCAGTATCTACGTGAAATGGTTGTGCAAGTACAAAGCAATCAATTTGAAAGGCATGCGCAAATTCGTAAGACACAAAAAAATCTGAGGCACCAGAATCAAATAAGATGTGTGCAGGTCTAGAGTTGATAAGAAATGTACCCGTCACAACATTCGGGTCCTCGCGTGCCTCCTCTGAGGTAATCTGGAATGCACGACCCCTAGCTTTTGGCACCTCCTCCTTTTTAGTTGGAGTACCCTTTGATAGTTGAACAGGGACTTGGCTTCTCGCCGGTTGTTGAACAGAAGCTTGACTTCCTGTCATTTGACTAGTAAGAGTAGTGCAAAAACGCTTCTTGTGGCCAGTAATACCGTATGCATAGCAAGTAACATCCTTTAATGGGCAAGCTGGCTTTATATGACCCTTTTCTCCGCATCCATAACAGACAATGGATTCCTTGTCTATTTTGCATTGGTCCGGATGATTCCTTCCACAAATACGACATGAAGGCGATTGCATAGAAAAAGATTGTGATCTACCGCGTCCACGAGAGACACTTTGAGTTTGAACTTGATTACCAGGCTCAGTCCGAACGGATTGAGCTGGTAGAAAAGAAGGAACAGTTCTTTCAGTACGTGGTTGCTTCGGAGTAGTAATAGTGGCACCACGTATTTCTAAGTCATGCTCACGTCTTCGAGCATATTCAACGGCTTTATCGAATGACAGAACTTCTCGATTGGCAACGAAATCGTGGATTTCGTGTCGTAGTCCCTCCATGAAGAACTGAATTTTCTCATCTTCAGTTGGAATATACTTTGTAGCAAACCTTGCTCTTTGATTAAACTGAGTTTCATACTCATTCACAGTCATTCCTCCTTGTTTAAGCTCGAGGAATTCCTTCTCCAATCTCATCCTCATGTCTAGAGGACAATACTTCTCTAGCAAACGAGTTTTAAACATTTCCCAGGCTAAATTCTCCTGGTCAAACCCGTTGAGAGCTTCATATGTTGCTTCCCACCAGACCAATGCTTCTCCGATGAGCATTGCGGAAGCATAGTTAGCCTTGTCTTCATTATCCACATGAGAAATACGAAACACTTTCTCTGTGTTCTGGATCCAAGTAAGAACAATAATGGGATTGAGAACACCAGAAAACTCTGTAGCACCACTACTCTTGAAATCTTTGAACGAGGGACGCTTCACCTCTCCTTTTGAAGATTCTCCAGTGGCTTTCTCTTTTCCCTTATCACCATTCTTTTTGTGTTCTTCGAGAGTTTGTCGAATAACACCGGTAAGTTTACCCAAGAGTCGCTCCTCACGAGGAGATACTGGAGTATTCACTTCCTCGGGTTGAGGACCTTCACCAACCTCAGGGGTATGGCTACTAACCTGTTTCAGCCATTGCTCTGCAATACAGAGTAACATTGTATTTTAGAATATTAGGGTTTATTATTACCTAATACTTTTACTTATATATTTCCTATGTTTGTATCCCTATACTTACAATGATTTAGTTCATATATTGAACTTCCAATAGTTTAAGTCTAAATACTAATCCGTGGAATTTAGTTCACTCAAACTACTGCTCTAATACCATGATTGAAAGACCCTAACTTTCGTATTTATGAAAGACCCAAACTTTCATACTCGACAATATAGTTACTCCAAAACATGCTACTTGCATATTCATAAAAACAATATTTTACATTGATAAAGAGATTACAAACTACTGGATACAATCCGACTATTTTAAAGTGTTATATATTACATAACTTCCCAGGATTCTATAGTTTTATACATATGGGAGTGCAAAATACAATAGTTTCAAACTATTCATAAGCTTCCATCGATACAATAGTTTCAAACTATTCAAAAATCTTCTACCAGTATATCACTATACTGGATGTTTATCTCCTGCAATTTGTTAAACATCGAGAGGGTAAGTGGACACGCTTAGTGAGTTCAATAATAGATACAATATAACGTTATGCCATATATATACTTTAATAGGGGCAGAAGCAAAGAGGAACAAGGAACAACAAGGGCATATGTGAATCATGTGACAAACATTCCATATAAATCATTGATTTGATTTAAAGATATACAATCAATGAGACATAACAATTTCCGTGCTTGATATACATCAATAAAGCTTTGGCCCAAACGGCACAGAAGATAAACAACTTAGGATTAACATTTCGGTAGATTTCAGGCTTATAGCCTTATCTAACCTTCTGCCACTACCATAGAATAGAATTGACTCTCTTACGGAGACATGTTCCACATGGCTAGAGGCTACATACCAGTACCAACGTGAATCTAAGTCCTTTCACTGATCACATGGTCAAAGGTATTTCTTTGGTATTAAAAATAGCAATTTAAAATAACCCGGGAAAATAACCCGGAATAATAACACTGAAAAGCACGTAGCACATGTAACACATAACATACAATTATTTCTATATATTAAACTCACCGTGAAATGACCGGGGTCTAAAATATTAATTTGGGCAGTACTTCGGCTCTAAATATGACTTTCGTCGTTGAAAACCGGAAGTTTTCTTGAAAAACCGGGCTCTGCGAAGGTAGTGCTTCGAAACCGAAAAGATAAATTTTTCGGAATTCTCGGGAGTCTCGGGGCGTGTTTCGGGCTTTAGAATCAGTACCGGGGCTTTGGGGGATGTTGGGATCGTAAAAATATTGAAAGAGGGGGTGAAAATGCCAAATTTCTAAAACTAGCCGAGAGGGCTCGCACCCCTTATATAGGGCTGAGCTTCGGATCCGAAGCGAAGGGAAGCAGATGGTGGCTGCGAGGTTCGGACCAGATGGCAGCTTCGCAGGGCTCCAACGAGGCTCGGATGCGAGGAGTCATCAACTTTAGGCACGTCATCGGCTGGGTCTTCGGCTCGGACAGCAGGTGGCTCGCACGTGGGTCTCACATGCGAGGGTGATCCAGGGGGTGTCTCATGTGAAGGTGTTCCGGGCTTAGTGGTCCTCGGCTTTGTCCAATCAGAAGGCAACACGCAAGGCTGCGGTCCAATCAGAAGCGAACATCTGTCCGACACGTGGAAGCCTCGCATACGAGGGTGACGTGGCATTTCACTATTCATATGAATTTTCTCGAAAAATGTGCAAAAACTTCTAAAATCCATAACTTTCGCATACGAGCTCCGTTTTTGTCGTTCTTTATATGAACGCGAAGCTAGAATTATACTCTACAACATTCGTTTAGACTTCATCGGCTAATTTTGAATTTAATTTTAATATTATTATTTTTAACAGACCGGGACATGAAAATCCGTTAAAAATTCATAACTTCTTCATCCGACGTCCGTTTTCGTCAGACTTTTTACCGTTGCACTACTAATGACGAGACCTTCAATTCTCATTTAAATTGTGTCGGCTAAAAATCACTCGATCTAAAATTCGAGTTTTTAGCTGTCTGCTGCTAAGCTGAAACTTCGAAAAATCATAACTTCCTCATACGAAGTCAGATTCAAACGGTCTTTATATGAAAGTTGATTATTTTCACGAGTTCTACAACTTTCATTTACATCACTAAGGCTAAAAATTAGTTTATCGAAAACTAAATTTCTACGCGACAAGGTATTTTCCGGATTTATCACGGATCTTCGTTTGGTCATAACTTTTTCGTTGTAACTCGGATTTCGAAGAGGTTTTCGACTAAATGTTTCTAACGAGATTATCTATAACTTTCAATAATAAAATTTTACTTATTCCAAATTTTATATTTTCGCTATATTTCACTATTTGGCTTTTAATTGGAATCTCATAAGACTTCCAATACTTTCTGAATGATTCTAAGCATAGTTTTACTTCAATTCTAGTAAAAACTATCTGTTAGAACTCAACATCCAAATTCACATAATATTTCCTAATATTATTAACTTAAAACACGATTTCAAAACGTGTATGTTACAGTCATCACCGTCATCCTCATACATATATCTTGAATCGGAGCACTCTCCGCCTTGTGGCTCAGAGCATCGGCTACCACATTAGCCTTGTCCAAGTGGTACAGGATCTCACAGTCGTAATCCTTTACCACATCCAACGATCTCCTATGGCGCATATTTAGGTTGGGCTGATGCATCAGATACTTCAAACTCTTATGGTTCGTGTATATGGTACATTGAACCCCATACAAATAATGGCGCCATATGTTGAGGGCGAACGCCACTGCCCCCAACTCCAAATCGTGGATAGGATACTTTGTCTCATGAGGCTTCAACTGCCTTGATGTGTATGCTATCACATGCCCTCTCTGCGTAAGCACCACACCCAACCCCGATATCAATGCATCCCAATATACCACAAAATCCTCCATTCCGTCCGGAAGGGCTAACACCGGGCTTCGCATAATCTCTGGCGAAGAGTCTCAAATGAGGTCTGCTGCTCGGGACCCCAAGTAAAAACAACGCCCTTCCGGGTCAACCTGGTGAGGGGAACGATAATATTGGAGAAATCCATGATAATTTTCGATAGTAGCCGGCCAATCCCAGAAAACTCCTGATCTCGGTGGGGGATCTCAGCACCACCCAACTCATAACCGCCTCAATCATGGCCGGATCAACCAATATCCCATTCTGATTAATGAGGTGCCCCAAGAACTGGACCTCTCATAATCAGAAGTCACACTTGGAGAATTTGGCTTAAAGCCTCTCCGATCTCAACACCCCAAGGATCTCTCTCAGGTGCTCGTCATGCTTCTCTCTGGATCTCGAATACACTAAAATATCATCAATAAACACGATCACCGATCGATCTAACATCAGTCTGCACACTCGGTTCATGGGATCCATGAATGTTGTCGGTGCATTGGTGAGCCCAAAAGGCATCACCATGAACTCATAATGCCTATAACGAGTCCAAAACACTGTCTTCGAGATATCCTCATCACGCACCCTCATCTGATGATATCCCAACCTCAAGTCTATCTTGGAGAACCAAGATGCACCCTGCAACTGATCGAACAAATCGTCGATCCTTGGTAGTGGTTAACGGTTCTTGACCGTTAACTTGTTCAATTCCCGGTAGTCAATACAAATCCGGTGTGATCCATCCTTTTTCTTGACAAAAACGATCAGCGCTTCCCATGGTGAGCTACTCGGTCGGATGAATCCCTTTCGTAGCAGCTCCTGAAGCTGCGAGGATAGCTCCTGCATCTCTGGTGGCACAAGGCGATAGGGTGCCTTGGCAATAGGCGCCGTTCCCGAAACCAAATTAATATGGAACTCCACCTGCCTTTCCGGAGGCATACCTTGCAACTCCTCAGGGAAAACATTTGGAAACTCACGTACTATCGGGACCTCATTGATAGAGCTCGGCCTCTCTGCGGGAACTCTTGTATCCATCACATAGGCTACAAACCCCTAACCGCCCAGCTATAGACTCTGTCTCGCTCCGGCAGCCGAACAAAATGCTGACCCAGATCGGGTACCCTCACCATACACCGTAAGTACTCCCCTACTAGGGTCTCATATGGTCGCCAACTGTCGCTCGCAGTCTATAAAAGCTCTAAATCGGCTCAAGCAGTCCATGCCTACGATGACACAGACATCCCCCATCGCAATCGGTACCAGATCTATCGGGAACTCAACACCAAAAATCTCGAGTACACATCCTCGAATCACATCAGCAGCGTAAACCGCTTGCTCGTCAGCTATGGAAACTCGTAAAGGGCGACTCATCGCCTTTCGTCAGATACTAATGTGCTGGCTAAATGCTAATGACACAAAAGATCGACTCGCACCCGAGTCAAATAACACCAAAGCAGGTACATAACTCACAAGGAAAGTACCTATGCATATCATAATATAAGCACAATATCTCAAACTTAGAATAAATAAATAAAAGAATACATACCAGCCATGACATCGGGCGCTGTGCGGACCTCCTGCGCTCTCAACTAAAAGGCTCTCCCGCGAGCCTTCGGTGCCTCAGCCTTCATTGGCCGGGCCTCGGTAGCTCTAGCTGAAGCAGGAGTAGATCGCTGTGCTGATCCTTAAAGTAGATGTGGGCACTCGGCCTTCCGATAGGAAGTCTCGTTGTAGTGAAAGCAAACTGCAAACCCCTTGGGGCAATCCCTCGTGAAATGCCCCTCCTTGCCATACTTGTAGCACGCTCCTACTCTGCACACTCCCTCATGGCTCTTTCCGCACTTCCTACAGGTGTGGCCCTTCTGTCCCCCATATCTCGAATCAGCTGGCTTTGCCCGCTTGGCTGCCGGCTGTGACGAATCGGTCGCCTGTCCCCCCCTCTGAGACTCGACCTCCTCCCTAGCATGAGTCTTTAGCTCAATCTCTTTGTTCCGGGCATTTGGCTGGAGCTCGACATATGTCCTATATGACGAGTTCTCCACGAACTCACAAATGTCTCTCCTCAGAATGCTCAGATATCAGCTCATACGTGCCTGCTCGGTAAACACGTGCTCAGGGCAAAACAACCCCTCTCGTGAAACATCTGCGTAATCACAGTCACAGACTACGTCCCCTGCTTGAGGGACAAGAACTCCTGGGCCAACCATTCCCTCTCCACTGGGGGGAACATACTCATCTCGGAACATGGCAGGGAACCTCTCCCAGGTCACCGATGTAATCTCTGCAGAAGTGAAATCAACTGTCACAAACTTCAACTAGTCCTTCGCTACCAAGCGAAGCTGGTTCAGCGCGAACTGTACCCTCAGATGCCCCGGTCAAGAACAGGTGCAGAAGCATCCCTCAATATCAGAGATCCACCTCATCGCATCTATCATATCCTGAGTCCCATCAAACTTTGGTGGCTTCGTGTTGTTGAACTCTCGGTACGGCAATGAGTCACCCACTTGCGACCTCACGGCGGCGACAGCCGCAATGGTCAGAGCAGCATACCGCTCATCAAATGTCTAAATCAACTTGGTCTTGATAGACCCAAACATCTCCGGTATCTCAGCTCGGATGGCGGCAGCCACCTCCTCGTGAATCATCCTATGGATCTCCTCATCACTAGTACCACTGGTCCCACTGCCTCTTGGGTTGTGGCATGTCCCCACCATGATGTCTCTGAAATACAACATAAAACAATCAAAGACTCGACCGAGCTTTCTCACACTCGATCAACCGTTCCGACTTGTTCCTTAGCATCCTAAGGATTCCTTCTTGGGATGTTTACCGATCCGGTGCTTTCAGTAGTACGGGCCCAATACTACCTTCCACACCATATCAGTATCCACACCAAGTCCTCCTCCTAGGATCCCAATTCGGAAGTACTCTGTACCCCCTGAATTCAGCCTAGTCTCACGCAGACTTCTCACAAGCTACTATTTGCTACCTACATGCACTCAGGGCACTCACAACAACATAAACTCCTAGGCTAAGGCATTATATATCAGGCCACCCTAGTCCTAAAATATGATTTACCTAGCCTATTCTAGCATGCATAGCACATCAAATAATATCTCATAACACGTAATGTGAGGGTATTTTGGGAAATCACCATTCGGGCGCTGGCTGATCGTACACACTGCTCCTTCTTGCTCTACTCAAAATCTTTTACTCTTTATAGAAAAAAATGTTTTTTTTTATGAAAGATTTTCTCAAATCTTCAGTTTGAGTTCAGATACGCCCAAAGGTGCATCTGAATCCCTCAAACCAAGGCTTTGATACCAACTTGTAACAAAGTAAATTTTCAAAAAAAAAATTCATTTTTCAAATAAAACATGTCTCATACAAATCATCTCAAAACTCGAGTATAGCAAATGTCATCATGATAAAACATAACCCAGAATCCCAAACACTATCCTCTACCAGTGTGTATAAATCTTGTCGGCGCCTTCCCGCGATCCTCGCTGGTACCTGAAACACATGTCACATAACACAGTAAGCATAAATGCTTAGTGAGTTTCCAACAATACCACATACAAACATAAGCCACTCGAGGCTATAACTCGGTAAGACCCTTTGGTCAATGTGTCTCAGCGGAACCCTCTAGTCACGTAGCTCGTTGGACCCTCCGGTCTGGTCTGCTTGAGGACCCTCTGGCCTCGTAAGTCGTTAGACCCTACGGTCCGGTCTATCACATAGCATACATAAATCACAAAGTACATAATCTCAAACAAGCACATAACACGTAAGACCCTCCGGTCTGCACATAGATACCACTCTAAGTAATGTATAGTGAGAAGACTCACCTCGTTAGATGTCTAGAAAACTCTCGTGTTTGAATCCCCGATCTAGCCTCCTCTTATCAAAATGATAATATCTCAACTCAATACTCACATACGTTCTCATCTTTAAAGAATGGGTAGAAGACCATTCTACCCCTCCATGGCCTCTCATAAATCCGTTTAACCAAAACCCTAAGGTTAACGATAGTCAACTCCAACCATTGGTCCAACTCTGACCAGAGTCGTCGAGTGCACTTGGGTGACTCGGTGAGTCTATGCGTGTCCTTTGAATGCTCCTTAGGCATCACTCGACTCGTCGAGTTAACCTTACACTCGACGGGTTACCAATGAATCTTGATGCAACTCGATCTGCCACGTCGAGTCCTCTTATGGACTCGATGAGTTTCACTAACTTATAGATCTGGCCTTCTAGCACCCAAAAGTTCCGTAAAAGTGAAACCTTTATGCCCATGCACCACACATTTAGCTCTATTTATTAAAATAACCTTCATAATGGTGTCATAGGCTTAATCCTCTTATGTAACGACATAAAGTTTGACTCATCGGACTCTCTGGATCTCTCAAGGTGTAGATCTGAAGTCTAAGCCTCAAGGGGACCTCATATACTCAATATCTTACACTAAAAGAGGGTAAAGAAACCCTAATTTCATGAGGTCTTATAATCATTAGAAATAATTACAGATTCGAACCTTAAACAGCACCCTAGAATGGAATAGAATTAGATCTGAGCTCCTCTAGTTGATTTTGCTTGAACAACCTTCTGTTGGATTAGTGTCTAAGTCCATAACTATATTTGGTATGTACTTGACACGACTCGGGATGGTGCATTTGGGTTGCATGGCATCTGCATTTGGATTTACTAAAATGAGAGAAATAACACTTAAGGTTTGGTAATATATTATAAGTTCTAATATATTAATAAGATTATTTCATTAGTATTGATCAATAATTAATTTGGAATTAATTAAGTGATCAAAAGGAGACTAATTAAATATATGGGTTGATTATGTAAATCATCCATACTTGTATAGTGGGCTAATGCTCCATGGATTATCAAGTTGGGCTAAAACCCATAGGATGCTCCATGGTGTTTTTGTACCCATGGATCATGGAAATGAAAGGCCATGACAATTTGTGTCATCCTCATTTTCAGGGCTAGAAAAGACCGATTTTGTTTATGCTTTATAAAAATCAGAGCACCTTTTTTAATAAAAATGTTGGTGAATTTGTTCCCAGTAAAACATGATAAATACATTATCAAAGCATTTTCAAAGAAAACTATTTTTATTCATTTTAAAACATTCGAGATGTCATCGTCAATACAGAAACATAAGCACAAACATAAGTTACATTCATTATCAATAGTGATTTATATCTCCTTAATCTCTCAGTGTAATCTGACTTCATATCAACACATGTGATATAAATAAACTGAGTGGGTTAGGTTGTGAAATCTGGTGAATACATAGGGTTTTCAACCCATAATAAATAAGTTTATTACCTTTATCAAACCAAACAAACCCGATTACCCATTCCCATTATCCTCACTTTACGTCCCTAAAACATCTAACACAAGGGACCTAGTCTAAGAACTTTCATCAGGGTGACAACACATACTTTAGGGGTTCCTCAGCATTTCATGTCAAATAAGGCAACCATGTGGGGGATGGAGTACTGCTGGTGAGCACATAGTTCAAATTAACACCTATAGGTCGCGAGTCTGCTAGGGTTCCATTGGATTGTCTAGAATAGTCTGTGGTCGTCACCTATACACCGTTAGATGACTAGATCATCAATAACATCTATATCGAGGCCTCTCATTATTTTATTTGGTCACACAACAACTATTACATCTACCCATGTTTTACCCAACACATTTTGTAGATATAAAATACATATATACAGATTAAATCATTTAAAACGTGTATAAAAATATTTCACCCAGCATAGACAGCAAGTATTCAGAAAATATGCACACATAGCACGTAATTTATATTAAATACTTCATATCTATGTGTAAGATGAAATAAACCATGTACTCACTTGAAAAAGTGGTGATTCCAAACTCAGACAGCGTTTCGCTTCTTAAAAATAATTTCCTTTGACGAAACCTAGTATTATTACCACTAGAGTTTAGGTTATTATTCGCCGAGACTAATTAATTGTCTAGCTATTATTACTATTATATAAGCGTTAAACAATACTTATATAACCCATAATAATACCCCAAGTACTTATTATAAGTTCCTAACAATGTTCCTATAATTAAATAAAAGTTATATTGAAAATAGCGTAGACGTAGTTCAGTTACAACGAGTTTTATAGAAAACTAGGCTTTGTTTGGAGCAGCGTTCCTGAGCAGCGTAGGCGTAGTTCACTTACAGCGGGTTTCATCTGTCTTTTTACCGTTGGGTCCCTATTTATTAGATCTTCAATTCTCATATAGGTCGTGTAGGCCAAAAACTGCTCGATCTAAAATTCAAGTTTCGGGCTGTGCACTGCTAAGTCAAGATTAGAAAATTCATAACTTCCTCATACAAAGTTAGATTTGGGCGTTCTTTTTTCGTATGTTCTCCGTTTAACATATACTACAACTTTTGTTTAGATTTATAAGGCTAAAAAGTCCCCCATCATAAATTCACTATTACTTCTCCCGGTGTCGTGCTGGTTTTGCCATAAAACTTCGACGGACCATAACTTCTTTGTTATAACTTAGATTTTGGCATTCTTTATATGTACGGAACCCTTGAGATGTATTATACAACTTGGTTAGGATTATTTATTATAAATAATCTTTTGTCGAAAAGTCGTTTTCGACCCCTATTATCTTGAAATTGACTAGCCCGGATCTACGGGCATTACAATTATATCCCCCTTAGGATGATTACGTCCAGGAATCATCAACAAAATAGGGCTCACATGATGACTCCATATGTTATCTCTTCATCCTAAGTAGTAACCATACCTTTGATGTTTCTTCGAACGAGTATCTAACTCTAACACTTCTTGATTGCAGGCGGCGCTCGATGTTGCACTTGCTCCCTATCTCACGTTAGACTCCAAATTATGACCTTGAAGTCACAATCTCGATCCTTACTGGAGACTGCTTATTCTTCTTAACAAACTTAAGATAATTCATTTTATTACTACAATAGACCGATGTGTCGTATTCTAATGACTTATCATCGTATGTTCCCATGCTTATACTCAGGTCTCTTAGAGTCTTCTAGATAGACTATACATTTCTTCATGTTCTAATCACATCTTAAAAGGTAGCACTTCTAGCTACAAGCAACTATCATGATACCTCTACCGATCGCTTTGATTATCTTTTATTTTAATCTTCTGGCTTAAGTAAGATGCTACATCAAACTTGGTTCTCTGAACCACATAACATACTTATTGTAGTCGAACTCAATTCGATATGACCACTAGGGTCAGAATAACAATCGTCCTCTTAGTCATTACGGAAACGATGGTAACGACATATTTGAATAAAACAGTATCAATTACAAGTTTCTTGCTAACCTTGTGACTTTCCCTGATCCAAGCGTGAGTCCTGTGCTTCCGGTAGTATAGGCGTTTACTACCTTTCACACCTACTCATACTCGTCCCAAGTATTATCTCGCAGTTCACCCAAGTCACCATACAAGAAAATCACATAACAACTTGACACATTAGATAACAAAATGATGGTTTTATATTATTACTTGAAACAATTACATAGTTATTCAAGTTCAACCTATACTATGCCTCTAATAGGCTAAACCACGTGGTACTATTTACATGACTGTTTCATAGATCCTCAATCCTGATCCCTTTCATTTCCATCTTCTTCGTCAAGGATCATATGGAACGCTCTTGCCTTCGGTTTCGGTGGAATGTTTGGTCTTGCCGCCTCTTTCTTCTTCGGGCAATCCTTAGCAAAGTTCCCTTCTTCACGACATTCATAACATACCCTTTTGCTGGCGGAGCACTCATTGGCATAAAGTCCGGTCTTCCCATACTCGTAGCAATTCACTTCCTCGCTACATTTCCCGAAGTGCTTCTTCTTGCACTTCACGCACCATTTCACTTTGTTTCCTCCTCCGCTAAACTCCTTTGAACAAGACTTAATCTTCTTATTGGGCCTCATAGACCCCTCAAACTTACTCTTTTCGCCAACCTCAATCTTGTTGGCAACTCTTCACTTAATCATATCCTCCACAGACTTGGCAGCCCAGATAGCTGCCTCCAGAGTAGGTGTCCGACGCACTGGCACTGCGTACTCCTTTGGAAGTCCCTTTGCATACTTGTCGATTTTCATCAGCTCATCCGGAACAAGATGCAAGGCTAATTCCATCTTTTATGTGAAGATGTTGGTGTATTCATCAATTGACATGCTTCCTTTCTTCAAGGTCAGGAACTGGTTCTCTAGCTCGAGCAGGTTTTGGGTTGAGCAGTACTTGTGTTTGAACTGCACCAAAAACTCTGCCCATGTCAGTTGTAGGGGCTTATTGGGGCTCAAAGTCTTCCCTAAGGTATTTCATCAGCGCACAACACCTCCTCAGAATTGACCTACTGCAAAGGTCGTTTGTAACTTGCCTCTGCAACCACACATCATGAAAGCTAACTCCATCTCCAAGATCCAATCCGTGACTCTGATCGGATCATAATTTCCAGTTAAAGTCGATGGCTTGCAAGTCAGAAAATCCTTGTACTTGCATCCATTCCTCTCGACTCTATCATACTGGTTGTTTTCTTGAACTATTGGTGGGTTGGCTTGACCAACAGTCACACTATAATTCCCTCCTTCTAACTGCCCATCGTTCAATTTGGGCTGTTCAACTGGCATTGTAGGTTCGTCCCTATTTTCATGCAACATCTGGCTCATCTCTTCCTGTTGTTCAGCCGACATAGCCCGTATCATGGCTTGTACTCCGACCATTGTAATTGGCTCAAGAGCATCCGCTACAACAGGTATTTGTTCAATCACTGGTGGTTGATTCATGTTCCCATTTGCATTTGCGGCTCCACTACGAGTTCTTGCCATTTCAATCTATATACCAAATTAGACGTTCGGTGTGCAATGACGAGAATTAAGATAGGAAAGATTTTATTTACGATCGACGTGTAATTCTCCCTATTTCTCTGAAAAGTTATATGCCAGTTCTAAGACCGTAATTAAACGTTTAGAAATCTGAACACATAAAGTTTCCAGATCCGGTAGGCAACAGACCATAGATCTGATCATACAATGCATATCTCTATGGTTTGTTGCCATTTCGATCTATATACCAAATCAGACATTCGGTGTGCAATGACATGAATTAAGATTGGAAAGATTTTATTTAGGATCGACGTGTAATTCACCCTATTTCTCTGAAAAGTTATATGCCAGTTCTAATACCGTAATTAAACATTTATAAATTTGAACACATAAAGTTTCCAGATTCGGTAGCCAACAGATCATAGATCTGATCATACAATGCATATCATAAATCATTTAGCACATAAAAGCATGTTAGGCATTTTCCCTAAATTAGCTAGTGCTTGTGTCTATTTAGGTGCTTTACCTAAATTTTATTAGACACACTCCTCAAAATCCTTGCTTAGCATTCTAAGTTTAAGTCTAGAAATAAATCCATATTCCTAGTTCGCTTAAACTAATGCTCTAATACCAATTATGACATCCACATTTTCACGGCCAGAAAAGACCGATTTTGTTTACTCTTTATAAAAATCAAAGTACCTTTTTTAATAAAAATATTGCGGAATTTCTTCCCAGTAAAACATGATAAATACGTTATCAAAGCATTTCCGAAGAAAAGTATTTTTATTCATTTTAAAACATTTGGGATGTCATCTTCAATACAGAAACATAAGCACAAACAGAACTTACATTCATTATCACTAGTGATTTATATCTCCTTAATCTCTCAGTGTAATGTGACTTCATATCAACACCTGTGGTATAAATACACTGAGTTGTTCAGGTTGGGAAACCTGGTGATTACATAGGGTTTTCAACCCACAATAAATAAATTTATTAACTTTATACAACCAAACAAACCCGATTACCTGTTCCCGTTATCCGCACTTTACGTCCCTAAACATCCAACACAAGGGATCTAGTCTAAGGAATTCCATCGGGGTTACAACACATGCTTCGGGGGTTCCTCAGCAATTCATGTCAAATAAGTCAACCATGTGTGGGATGGAGTACTGTTGGTGAGCACACAGTTCAAATAAACACCTACAGGTTGCGAGCCTGCTAGCATTCCACTGGACTATCTAGAATAGTCCGTGGTCATCATCTATACTCCGCTAGATGACTGGATCATCAATAACATCTATATCGATGCCTCTCATTATTTTATTTGGTCACACAGCAACTATTACATCTACCCATGTTTTAACCAACACATTTTGTAGATATAAAATACATATACAGTTTAAATCATTTAAAACATGTATAAAAATATTTCACCCAGCATAGACAGCAACTATTTAGACAATATGCACACATAGAATGCAATTTATATTAAATACTTCATATCTATGTGTAAGATGAAATGGACCATGCACTCACTTGAAAATGTGGTGATTAAACTCAGACAACACTTCGCTTCTTAAAAATAATTTCCTTCGACGAAACCTAGTATTATTACCACTAAAGTTTAGTATATTATTCGCCGAGACTAATTAATAGTCTAGCTATTATTACTATTATATAAGAATTAAACAATACTTATATAACCCATAATAAGAGACCAATTACTTATTATAAGTTCCTAATAACGTTGCTATAATTAAATAAAAGTTATATTAAAAATAGCATAGGCGTAGTTCACCTACAATGGGTTTTCTAGAAAACCAGGCTTTGCTTGGAGCAGCGTTCCTGAGCCGAAAAGCTCTTCTTCTCGGAGCCTTCGAGCACTCCGGGGCTTCCGCCTTGTGTTAGGGAGGTTCCCTAGGCTTTTCGGGGGGTTTCGGGGCTAGAGAGAGGTTCTAGAGAGAGAGAGAGAGAGAGAGTAAAGAGAAGAAAGAATGGGAAATGTGTGAAGAAAATGAGGGTGGGAGAGATTCTATTTATAGGGTGAAATATGGCTGAACTTGATGCCACATGTCACCATCTAGTGGCAAGACTTGGGGAGAAAGCAATGGCCAAGATTATGCCACGTCACCCATTTTCGCACATTACACTTCCAACTTCTAAAATCCGTAACTTTCACATACAAGCTCCGTTTTTGACGGTCTTTAAATCCACGCGTAGGTAAAAATAAGATCTAGAACTTTCGTTTTGACTCCGTCGGCTAATTCTCGACCAATTTAAAATTTAACAGTACGAGGTGATTATACTATTAAATGTCCGTGTAAATTCATAACTTCTACATACAGACTTTGTTTTCATCTGTCTTTTTGCCGTTGAGTTCCTATTAATGAGATCTTCAATTGTCATCTAAGTCACGTAGGCCAAAAACTGCTCGATCTAAAATTCGAGTTTCGGGTTGTGCAATGCTGAGCCAAAACTTAGAAAATTCATAACTTCCTCATACAAACTCAGATTTAGGCGTTCTTTTTTTGTATGTTCTCGGTTTAATGTATACTAAAACTTTTGTTTATAATTCTATGGCTAAAAAGACCTCCATCATAAATTCACTATTTATGTCTTTCAGTGTCGTGCTGGTTTTGTCGTAAAACTTCGACAGACCATAACTTCTTCGTTATAACTCAGATTGCAACATTCTTTATATGTTTGGAACCCTTGACATGTATTCTACAACTTGGTTAAGATTATTTATTCTAAATAATCTTTTGTCAAAAAGTCGTTTTCGACCCCTATTATCTCTAAATTGACTAGCTCGTATCTACGGACGTTACACAATTAGGGTTTACATGGTGTAACCCTAATTGTTACACACTATATAAGCATCTTATTCTTTTCAAAATCGGCCACCATGAGAGACTATGAAGGAATGGTGAGGCTAGCCGATTTCATGAAGTGTATCATTTCTCTCTAAGTTATTCCATGTGTATTTGACGTTGTGTGAACCATTTGAGGTGTCACACTTGGGGCACTAGGCTCTCGAGCTTCATGGAGTTAAGCTGCATCTACAAGGTATGTATTTCTATCTAGTTTATTATTGAAGTATCAAAAGATTATATGCTAGTTAGGGTAATACCTTGGAATATTCATATTTACATGTATAATAGAGAAAAGATAGATCCAAGGTATTTAGGGTTGCATCTACACTTAGGAGTATTAGAATGCTCAAAACCCAACAATGGTAATAGAGCCTAGTATTGTGTTCTTGTTATACTTGCAAAATCTGCTTAAAATCGAAGTTTTTTGTCGTCTGCGCAACTGACCCGGCGAGTCCATCAGGTGACTCGATGAGTCCATGCCTTAAAAGTCCCCAGATAGCATATCTTCGACTGTTTTGGCTGGAAATGGAATAGGAACTTTACCCTAAGTTGTTTTTCAACTTATAAACCTGTTTTTGATGCGATAATGTTCATGCTAATCCAATTTCAAAGATAATTTTTAAAAGATTCATGTTTTGTATTAGTTTAAGGTTTAGGCTAATTACATGAAAAAGTTTGATTTGAATTATCTTGCTCTTATGAGTTGCTTAGACTAATAGGAAAGTTATGTGAAATTGTTGTTCTCAATCCAAATTAATCTAAGAGTTGGTTCTAAAATGTTTGTTTTGTAACTTGTCCTCAATTTATATGAAAAGTCACATTTAAGATCCATAAAACTCATAAATATTTCCATAAGTTATGAATAAGGAAGAGTAACATTCTTTTAATAGTTTAAAGTCTTCCATAACTTGTCCTCAAGTTATGGAACTTGAAGAGTTTTTGGATTAAACCTACTTTAAACACATAAGTTATGGAATTGAATAGTTTTGATTAGTTTCAAAACTTGCCCTCAAGTTTTGGAATTTGAAAAGTTTTCCCTAATGAATACTTTAATTCCAAGTCAAGCCCTTAGAATTTTAAAAGTTAAAATTCAACCCTTATACTTTATAATATTATAAGTAAATAATATTTATATATGTATAAGAGCAAGTCGTCTTACCATTAGTAGGCCTCATTCACAAAGCCGGTCTATAAGGGGGGTATAAGGTTACTGCCTATAAAATGGAAGTTTAATGGGTATCCACTCTCACCCACCGCTTCCTTGACTTGTGGAGGGTCGTTAGCCGAACGGGTAGGACAAAGACTATAATTCTCCCTTCATTAAAAAGTATTAATGATAAATATAATATAACTAAAATGTATTTATAATTCCCAATCTTATTTGCTTTAGGAAAATGTGAATAAGGTGCTAATCCATGAAATTACACTTTGCAGTTTGCTTAAGTTGGTTAGTGGAGTGTGTGTGGTTAACCGGCACAATAGATTGTTTTAACAAGGTAAGCAGAGGGTAACTTAATATTTATCATAGTATCGGTGGAGCGCGTGTGGTTAACCGGCACATCGATTCAGGTGTAAATATTAAGGGTACCAAGTAAGTTGCATGGTTACTTCACACCTTGTTTTGTGATCCTCGGCATCCCAGTCACAAAACCTGAAGGGCACACTCGAGATTGAAACATTCCATTGAATAATTCAATGAATCTCAAAAGATCTAGGAGTTTCAAATCCAAGTAAAATCTAATTAAATTGTTTCATTTTCATGATGGAAATTGGTGAATCGTCGTTCGCCTACCTTCAAATATTTTATAGCTTGGATTACGACATCCCTCTTCCAAGTTATAAAAGTATTGTGTTGGGTCCTAGCCTTAATATTTCATATTGGGTGTTATATTAAGGACTTTAGATCAACTATCTTGAATATCTCCCAAAAGATGTCTAGTTCAGACATCTATGATCTTCCCAAATCTCTTGGAACTTCACTTCCTCCACCTTCTCCAATTATCCTCCCTAACCCACAAGTTCAAGGTCACTCAAGCCCTATTGGCAAGCAAGGTCTATGTGTGCTCACATCTTGGAGATGAAGTCACATATTGACAGATTTCTCTTCCCAAGGAAATAGATTGACCATAGTCAAATGGTAAAGAGAAAGGAAAGTCTGAGATAGTCCAGTGCACCATTCCCAAAGAGTCCATATGTTTTGCCAAAGGAATGGGCATTGATTGCGAAGCTGCTTATTTACCTGAAAGATCATAAGGATGATCAAGTCAAGAAGTTTGACTCTACTTCAGGTAAAGACTACTATCTAACTCTGTTAAGTTTCTATTCTGAGTTTCTTGTTACATGATGTGACTGGGTCACATGTTGATGTTTTAAAAATCAAAGAAAAGTGAAAAAACTTAAAGGAAGTATATGTTGATTCTGATCGCGACAATGGATTTCGATCGCACGGTTCGGTGATCAGAATTTTGAGCTGTTACTTAGGAGTTATGATATATTGCTTCGGAATAGATAACAACAAAGTTTTCCATATACTTTTGCTATGTATGGATAAGTTTTTCCGCAAAGTTTTAAAATAAAAGGAAATTTTTTATTTTTTGTATCCTAAGTATCCTTACAATGGCGTTTGTGGATAATTGTTGCTTATATGATTCCATTGATAGCAATATTGGAAAATGGATTTGTTCCTTTTATTTGTGGTAGTGTCTAAATTTACCAAACAAGGAAAGATTCTCATCACCCAAGCTTTCAGTTGGATAGAAACTTGGAAATCATGCAAGTTGTATAGTATAATGAATGAGAATTTTCATCTTTGGAAAATTAAGACTAATTCCTTATTCACATGTATATGTGAGTCAAGTGAAGGACTAAGGGATCAAGTACACATTGTTGTGCACTGATCAAGTACACCACAAAAAAACAACAAGACTATTCATTATGGTTTACTAAAGTTTAGTAAATATGGTTATACTTATAAGTTTAAGTATAATTCTAAACATTGGAAAACTTTCAATGTATGGTAGAACGAATGAGAAGAATCGAATTAGGCAGAAAGATAAAAGTTTTTCAAATTTGAAAAGATGGGAGAGTACTTTAGTATCATGTTTTGTGATCATCTTAATGATTAAAGAACCATATCACAATTGGTCTTCTTGGGACATCTTAGTGCATTGTTATGGCTAAGAAGATAAGTCATGAATTGTTGGTATGATGAAATCAAGAAGATGAGTCATACTTCGTTCCAAAACATGTCTTAGAGTCATACTCCAAGACTGTAAGTTGAGTGACATATCTTAAACAAAGGTTTATAACACTAGTCAAATGTAAGAGTAAAGTGTACCCCACTCCTGTACATTTGAAATTGGAAAGTTGTGATGTTCTGGATATAACAGAGACCAACTTAAGGCCAATTGTGTGAAGTGTTTGTCTTGATAAAGAATCTGCACTATCTCTTGAATATTTGGCAAGATAGTTTTATATGTCAAGAGGACAGTGGGAGTCTTAAAGATCCTGAAAAGTATTTCAAGATCTAATCAAGAATAAAAAACCTGTACTTGAACATTAGCACACGACGTGAGGTTTATAACCTATCATGTTGACATATTTTTATTTTTGTGCCCTTTCCAGTTAAAGTTGGCTTTGCATATTAGTTGTTAGACTTCTCAATTGGTTGCATAACAACTTAGAAGCAATGGCAGGCCCTCGAGCTGCCAGGAGGCAAGAAATTCAGATTGAGTTTAGTCCGTATGAGTTTGGATTTGCCATTATCCTTCTCTTGTGATTATGGTTTTGACAAATTCACATGGATAGGAACACATACACCGTAAAATCTAATTATCATAAGGTTTCACTCCGATTCATGAAAATGATGGTGACGAAACACTTTCACTAAGTAGATGTTAAGTAGATAACAGTTGTGATATTTGCATTCTCAAAGTAGTTAGTGGAGCATGTGTGGTTAACGGGCACACTAACATGGACTTGTGAGAAATGGAAAAGGTCTAAACAATTAAGATTATGATTACGACATCCCTTTTCATAGTTCTGAAATTGTTTAGAAACACATGTGTGCTATCTAAGGAAAGGTGTGTGATATTGATAAAGTTTTATCAAAGCATCTCGTATCAGAAGTCTGAACTTTGTTAAGAAAGTCAATAAAGTATTGAATTCTAGAAGTCCAACTACTTTCTGAGTACATGTCAAAGCTTGTGGGAGCACAAGTCTTATGCTAATAATCGTCATGTTAGTGGGAGCATGATAATTATGAAAAAGGTTGCAAGTTAGCAATGTTAATTATAGAGAACAAAAGTTTCAATTCGTGAAGTCGCAGGGGTTGAAAATTTGTTCTCATATAATTAAGGGAGAGGAAATTATACTTCATTTCAATTCTAAAAGGCTTAGATTTAGATTTTAATCATCGTTAGTCTAGAATATATATGTATATATATATATATATATATATATATATATATATATATATATATATATATATGAATTTTATGTTGGTTTGGCCCCACATGAGGAAATTCTATATATGGGTCTATTATTTACGTTCTAAAATTCGATTATGATTACGCCATCCTTTTTCATAATCAGATTATGACAACTTTGCAAATAGAAATAGAAATTTTATAGCAAAAGGCTGGTCTAGTATCATGTCTTTATGAATCGTGTCCTATATGCTTCGGATGTAGGATCGATTGCATGTGCTATAATATTCATCCTTTCAAAACTTTTCCAAATGTCAGGGGCATTAAGAAGGGAAAAGGTCTAGAATTGGATATGACTAAAAAGATTAAGAAATTTTCGAGGACAACTAAGGTTTACCAAAGATTGGTTGCTCAAGGACAGTTGGAAGTATAATGTTAATTTTGGAAAGACCATATTGATATATTCTGAAAAGAGGCAACTCTTGTTCAATAGTAATAGTCAAAATGGGAATATGGAAATGTTCCCATAGGTGGAAGTTATTCATTAAATCGGTGTAAGATTAGGAAACTTAATGCGAGAAGAATGTTCAAAGGCAATAAACTTTGAGTATGAGACTTCGGTTCTACGGAGTTGGTCTCCATTGGAATAATCTATAATGTATGTTGACAAGTCTTTGTGACTTTGTGTATAATCATTACAAGAGGACCAATGCATATAAGTTTAGAATCTAACAAATTTAGGTAAATGGCATGAATTTGAATTCTTGCATTTGCGGTAAGGAATTGGGATTGTGAAATGAGAATTATTGGAATTATGTTCAATCGATCTATTTCACAAAGTAAAGATCATAGACAAACTTAGTATGCATACTTGGTGTATGGCATAACTAATGTTTAGACAAACATAGTGTGCATACTTGGATACTTGGTGTATTGCATGACTAGTGTTTAGAAAACATAGTGTACATGCTTGTAGCATGGGACATCTATTGTTTGAATTCAAATATAAAGTTGATAGTTTGAAACAATATGCAACGAATGATGGGTAATCAATATGGTGATAAATAAAAGATGTTTTATTTATAATTATAAGTTCTGAGACCATATTGGATTTGATTATTCTTGTGTTTAACTTTGCATGTTTTGACTTCCAGAATAACTAGGTCGTTCTTCCTGATTGACTAAGTAATTCAAACATAGAGATATGATATGGTACTATGAGTTGGTTATACATTGATTGCACGAAACTGCATTTTTAACTCGATGTTATAAAACGTGACTTTGTATATGATTCAAAAAGTAGTAGAACAAGCCATATGAGTCGATGTTTATTCATTCCTTTTACCTTTGGGACAAGTCAGGACTAATGTGATTTGTTCAATTAGTCGGTCATCATAAATCGGAAATCAGGAAACAACAAATGGATAGAAAGAATGATTTAAAATCCATGTCTCAGTCTATATGATATCTAAAATGGAGGAATATATGATCCCTTATCTAATGGACAAGTCATTGATAAAGGTCAGAGTTCATCGACAAGGTTAGAGTTCGACAACGGCTTTTGAGAGCTACGATTGCCAGTTAGGTTTTGAAGTCATACTCAAATAATAGTTTTAGACTTATCTAAGTGGGAGACTGTTGGATTAGTGTCTAAGTGCATAACTATATTTAGTATGTACTTGACCCGATTCGACATGGTCCATTTGGGTTGCATGGCATCATGCATTGGATAGACTAAAATGAGAGAAATAACACTTAAGGTTTGGTAATATACTATAAGTTCTAATATATTAATAAGATTATTTAATTAGTATTGATCAAGAATTAATTTGGAATTAATTAAGCGATCAAAAGGAGACTAATTAAATATATGGGTTGATTATGTAAATCATCCATACTTGTATAGTGGGCTAATGCTCCATGGATTATCTAGTTGGGCTAAACCCCATAGGATGCTCCATGGTGTTTTTGTACCCATGGATCATGGAAATGAAAGGCCATGACAATTAGGGTTTACATGGTGTAACCCTAACTGTGACACACTATATAAGCATCTTATTCTTGTGAAAATCAGCCACCATGAGAGACTATGAAGGAATGGTGATGGCTAGCCGATTTCATGAAGTGTATCATTTCTCTCTAAGTTATTCCATGTGTATTTGATGTTGAGCTTCACGGAGTTAAGCTACATCAACAAGGTATGTATTTCTATCTAGTTTATTATTCAAGTATCAAAAGATGGTATGCTAGTTAGGGTAATACCTTGGAATATTCATATTTGCATGTATAATAGAGAAAAGATAGATCCAAGGTATTTAGGGTTGCTTGTACACTTAGGAGTGTTAGAATGCTCAAAACCCATAGCTTCCTCTTTCATTCTAAACTCTCTGGATCGATAAGGGTCTCTCAAAGGGAAGGGTGGTTGCAAATGAAGGCCATAAGGGCTTTTAAATAGGTCTCATGTCCAATGATTTAGGGTTTCTGTCCACAACGCGGACTCGTCGAGTCCCTTCATTAATCCGAGTCATCAGTCGCGATCTTACTCGACAAGTTTAGGCGTCAAATCATCGAGTCCCCCGATCTTAACTCAAAATAAATAGTTAAATTATGATACCTGGAAATCCGGATGTTACAGAGCCGTAGTACTCACTAGTCAGTGAGAGAATGTTGTGATGCTACGGGGAGCCGTAGTATTCACTAGTCAATGAGAGGATGTTGTGATGCTACGGGGAGCCGTAGTACTCACTAGTCAGTGAGAGGATGTTGTGATGCTACGGGGAGCCCTAGTACTTACTAGTCAGTGAGAGGCTGTTGTGATGCTACAAGGAGCTGTAGTACTCACTAGTCAGCAGGAGATTGTAGGGATGCTGCGGGGAGCCGTAATACTCACTAGACAACGAGAGAATGTTGTGAGGTGTACTCTCTGGTCAGAGCAAGACGTAGATGAGCGTTAGGCTTGGGTAGCCCTATTATCTGAGTTTTTGGGAGCCTTGTGGTCGAACCAGAGGAGAGACTAGGGTCTCTATATTTGTTGGGAATCGTTATACTCTAATTTGAGTTGTGGTTGTCACGACCCAAAAGAATTGGAGAAGCGGTATACGCACGGGTTGCGGGTCATGAGTCTTGATTTGAGCGCTTCTTTGGGTCAAGTGGTTCCTGTTGGATTAATGTCTAAGTGCATAACTGTAATTGGTAAGACTTGACCCGACTCGGCATGGTCTATTTGGGTTACATGTCATCATGCATTTGGATAGAGTATAATGAGAGAAATAACACTTAAGGTTTGTTAATATATTATAAGTTCTAATATATATATATATATATATATATATATATATATATATATATATATTAATAAGATTATTTAATTAGTATTGATCAAGAATTAATCTAGGATTAATTAAGTGATCAAAAGAAGACTAATTATATATATGGGTTGATTGTGTAAATCATCCATACTTATATAGTGGGCTAATGATCCATGGATTGTCAAGTTGGGCTAAAACCCATAAGATGCTTCATGGATGCTCCATGGTGTATTTGTACCCATGGATCATGGAAGTGAAAGGTCGTGACAATTAGGGTTTACATGGTGTAACCCTAACTATATAATGATCTTATTCTTGGAGAAAATCGGACACTATGAGTAATAGAAACGGCTAGCCTATTTTCATGAAGTGTTCCGTTTTCTCTCAAGTCATTCCATGTGTATTTGGTGTTGTGTGAACCATTTGAGGTGTCACACTTGGGGCACTAGGCACTCAAGCTTCATGAAGACAATCTACATCAATGAGGTATGTAATTCTAACTTGATATATTCATATGAATCAATATTATTATGCTAGTTAGGATGAATACCTTGAAAAGTTGATATTAGCATGTATAATAGAGAAAACATAGATCCAAGGTATTTAGGGTTGCATGTACACTTAGGAGTGTTAGAATGCTCAAAACCCATCAGTGGTATCAGAGCCTAGGTTTGCTTTCTCTTATACTTGATGCAAATACATTTTTCAAAGCCAAGAATCTGTCAAGACTGAAAACTCGACGAGTTTTCTCAATAAACTCGACGAATTCATTGTTTAATGGATGAACTTGACGAGTTCTCTATAGAACTCGACGCGTTTTAGCCCCTGACAGCTTGTCTTCGTGTTTTTTTGGCTGGAATTAGACTAGGAACATTACCATAAGCTGTTTTTGAACTTCTAAACTTGTTTTTGATGTGGTAATGTTCATGCTAATCCAATTTCAAAGATAATTGTCAATAGATTCATGTTTTGTATTAGTTTAAGGTTTAGACTAATTACATGAAAAAGTTTGATTTGAATTATCTTTTTCTTATGGGTTGCTTAGATTAATAGAAAAGTTAATTGATTATGTGTTTTCAATCCATTTTAATACAATAGATGATTATAAAATGTGTTTGTGTAACTTGTCCTCAAGTTACATGAAAGGTCACATTTAAGTTTCATAAAAACTCATAAGAGTTGGCAATGGTTACAAAAAATGAAGAGTCTTGTCCTCAAGTTATGGAGGTTCAAGTGTCACTTCATTAAGTAATAAAATATGTAAACTTAATTAAATCCATAAGTTACAAAATAAAGAAAAGTTACATTCTTTTATTAGTTTAAAGTCTTCCATAACTTGTCCTCAAGTTATGGAACTTGAAGAGTCTTTTAATTAAAACTACTTTAAACTCATAAGTTATGGAATTAATTAGTTTTGAATAGTTTCAAAACTTTCCCTCAAGTTTTGGAATTTGAAAAGTTTTCACTTAAGAATACTTTAATTCCAAGTTAACCCTTAGAATTTTAAAAGTTAAAATTCAACCCTTATACTTTATAATATTATAAGTTAATAATATTTATATTTATGTATAAGAGTAAAGTCAGTCTTACCATTAGTAGGCCTCATTCACGAAGCCGGTCTATAAGGGGGGTATAAGGTTACTGCCTATAAAATGGAAGTTTAATGGGTGTCCACTCTCACCCACCGCTTCCTTGACTGGTGGAGGGTCGTTAGCCGAACGGGTAGGACAAGGACTAGAATTCTCCCTTCATTAAAAGTATTAATGATAAATACTAAGTAACTAAACCTTTTATAAATATCCAATCTTAGTTACTTAGGAAAAAGTGAATAAGGTTCTAACCCATGAAATTACACTTTGCACTTTGTTTAAGTCGGTTAGTGGAGCGTGTGTGGTTAACCGGCACACTAACTCGTATTTAACAAGGTAGGAAAATGGTAAATTAATGTTTATCATAGTATCGATGGAGCGTGTGTGGTTAACCGGCACATCGATTAAAGGGTAAACACTTAAGGGTACCAAGTAATTTGCATGGTTACTTCACACCTTGTTTTGTGATCCTCGACATCCCAGTCACAAAACCTGAAGGGCACACTCGAGATTGAAACATGCCATTGAAGAGTTCAATGAATCTCAAAAGATCTAGGAGTTTCAAAAACCAATTAAAAAGCTAATAATACATTTCATTTATCTTGGTGGAAATTGGTGAATCATCATTCACCTACCTTCAAATATTTTATAGCTTAGATTACGGAATCCCTCTTCCGTGTTATAAAATAGTTTGTAGGTTCCTAACCTTAATATCTCACATTGGGTGTTATATTAAGGACTTTAGATCAACTATCTTGAATATCTCCCAAAAGATGTCTAGTTCAGACATCTATGATCTTCCCAAATCTCTTGGAACTTGACTTCCTCCACCTTCTCCTATTATCATCCCTAACCCACAAGTTCAAGGTCACTCAAGACCTATTGGCAAGAAAGGTCTATGTGTGATCACATCTTGGAGATGTAGTCACATATTGACAAGCCGTGAGAGTTGGGTGTCAAAGTCTTGAGAAAGTTGGTGGCTCAACTACTTTCTAAGTCACATAGTGAGTTCCTTTGGGACTCCTATGGTACATACTATGACAAGACCCTTAATGATCTTATCTATTTGCTAAGATCAACTTCCAAAACTTTATGGACATTGACAATGATGACATTGGATATCCAGTAAAGCTCTCTCTTCCCAATGGAAAGGGATCGGCCATAGTGGTTGACCAAATGGTAAAGAGAGAGGCTAAGTCTAAGATAGTCCCATTATCAATGGTCCATTGCCAAAGGAAGGGGCATTGGTTGCAAAGCTGCCAAATTTACCTAAGGATGTTAAAGTCAATAAGTTTCGCTCTACTTCAGGTAAAGTCCACTGTCTAACTCTATTAAGTTCCTACTTGGAGATTCTTAGTACATGATGTGACTGGGTCACATGTTGATGTTTTAAGAATCAAAGAAAAGTACAGAAACTTAAAGGAAGTATATGTTGATTCTGCTTGCAAAGATGGATTTCGATCGCATGGTTTGGTGATTAGAATTTTGAGTTGTTGCTTAAGAGTTATGATATATTGTTGAGGTACAGATAACAACAAGGTTTTCATATGGATTGCAAGGATAATTTTTTCCGCAAAGTTTTAAAATAAAAGGAAAATTTTTGATTTTATTTATTTTAAGTATCCTTACAATGGCATTTGTGAAAAAAATTGTTGCTTATAAGATTCCATTAATAGAAAGAATGGAAATATGAATTTGATTCTTTCATTTGTGGTACTGTCTAAATTTACCAAATAAGGAAAGATTCTCATCACCGAAGTTTTAGTTGGATGGAAACTTGGAATCATGGAAGTTGTATAGCATGATGAATGAGAATTTTTTCATCTTTGGAAAATTAAGACTAGTTCCTTGTTCACATGTATATGTGAGTCAAGTGAAGGACTAAGGGATCGAGTACACATTCTTTTGCACTGGTCAAGTCCACCACAAAATATCGATAAGATTATTCGTCATAATTTACTAAAGCTCAGTAAATATGGTTATACTTACAAGCTTAAGTGTAATTCTAAGACATTGGAAAAGGTTCCAATGTATGGCAGAGTGAATAAGAAGAATCAAATTAGGCAGAAGGATAAAAGTTTCTCAAATCTGAAAAGATGGTAGAGTACTTTAGTATCATGTTATATGATCATCTTAATGATTTAGAGACCTTATCACAATTCATCCTCTAAGTGCATTCTGATAGCTAAGAAGAGGAGCTATGAATTGTTGAAGTGGTTAAATCAAGAAGATGATTCATACTTCGTTCCAAAAACAATTCTTAGAGTGATACTCTAAGAGTGTAACTTGAGTGACATGTCTTAAAGAAGGTTTAAAACACTTGTCAAATGTAAGAGTAAAAGTTTTCTACTCTTATACATTTGAAATTGGTAAGCTGTGATGTTTTGGATAAAATAAAGACCAACTAAGGCTAATTGTATGAAGTGTTTGTCTTGATTAGAATCCACACTATCTCTTGAATATTTGACAAGAGAGTCTTACATGTCAAGACGACAGTGGGAGTCTTAAAGGTCTTGGAAGTCTCAAGAATTAATCATGAATAAAACCTGAAGTTCTCACTAGCACACGACTTGAGGTTTATAACCCATCGTGTTGAGATATTCTATGCCCATTCCAATTAAAGTTGGCTTTGCATATGAGTTCTTAGAGTTCTCAATTGGTTGCACAACAACTTGGAAACAATGGAAGGCCCCTTGAACTGCCATATGGCAAGAATTTAAGATTGAGTTCAGTCCATATGAGTTTGAATTTGTCATTAACCTTGTCTTGTGATTATGGTTTTGACAAATTCATATGGGTAGGAACTTATACACCATAAAAATCTAAGTGTCATAAGGTTTCTCTCCGACTCATGAAAATGATGGTGAGGAAACACTTTCACTAAGTAGATTTTTATGTAGATAGCAATTGTGATATTTTCATTCTCAAAGTCGTTAGTGGAGCGTGTATGGTTTACCGGCACACTAACATGGACTTGTGAGAAGTGGAAAAGGTCTAAACAATTGAGACTATGATTGTGGCATCCCTTTTCATAGTTCTTAAAATTGTTTAGACACACCTGTGAGCTATCTAAGATAAGGTGCATGATATTGATAAAGTTATATCAAAGCACTCTAGTATCAGAAATCTAAACTTTGGTAAGAAAGTCAATAAAGTATTGATTTCTAGAAGTCCAACTAATTTCTGAGTACATGTAAAAGCTAGTGGGAGCATAAGTGTTATGCTAATAATCATCATGGTAGTGGGAGCATGATAATTATGATAAAGTTTGCAAGTTAGCAATGTTAATTATAGAAAACAAAAGGTTTCAATTGGAAAAAAAAGAAGTTGTTTTGCTATAATTAAGGGAGAGGAAATTATACTTCATCTCAAATCTAAAAGTTTAGATTGAGGTTTTAATCGTATTTAGTCAATTATATATATGAATGTTATGTTGGAATGGCTCAACATAAGAAAATTCTAATATATGGGTCCATCATTTGCGTTCTAAAATTCAATTATGATTACGACATTCCTTTTCATAATCTGAATTATGAGAACTTGGCAAATTGAAATGGAAATATTATAGCAAAAGACTGGTTTAGTCTTTATGTGAGACATTATGAATCGTGTCCCATATGCTTCGAATATAGGATCGATTACATGTGCTATATTCATCCTTTCTAAAATTTTCCTAATGCCTGGGGCATTAAGAATGGAAAACGTCTAGGATTGGATATGACTAAAAGGAATAAACAATTGTCGAAGACAATCTAAGGTTTACGAAAGATTGGTTGCTCAAGGACAGTTGGAAGTATAGTGATAATTCTGGAAGGACCATATTGACATAATCTGTAAGGAGGCAACTCTTGTTCAGAAGTGATAGTCAAAATGGAATATGGAAATGTTTCAAAGTTAGAAATTATTCAATCTACGTAAGATTAGGAAACTTAATGCAAGAAGGATGTTTCCAAGGAGCTGATCTCCTTTGGAATGCTCTGTAATGGTTGTTGTCAAGTCTTTCTGACTTTGTGCATAATCATTACAAGAGGATCAATGCATATAAGTTTAGAATCCAACAGATTTCAGAAAATTGCATGAATTTGGAATTCTTGCATTTGCAGTAAGGGTTTGGGACTATGAAAAGAGGATCATTGGAGTTATGTTCGATTGATCTATTTCACAAAGTAAAGATCATAGACAAACATAGTATGCATACTTGGTGCATGGCATGACTAGTGTTTAGAAAACATAGTGTACATGCTTAAAAGTTTTACAATTTGTTTCAAAAGACACAGTTTATACAGATGTGATACATAGTATAGATATAAACAAAACGAACGAGCTTTGCACGCACACCATTCTGGATTGAGTAAGTCTTCGGGTACCTGTACTATCGCTGACCTAAGAACACAAGTGGTTTGAAAATCAGCATAACGCTGGTGAGTTCATAAGTAGTTTCGTTTTGTGAAAATGTACATGTTTCCTTTCTGTTTCTGAAAATGTAACACACACCAAGAAAATCCCACATTTTCTTAAAATTTGGTTATTGTTTCACAAAAGTAAAGTATAGTATGATTATCCAATTCGTTAAACTATTCTTTTTACATACCAGTGTATTCCCAGGAAAGTCCCATACTTTCCTGAAAGTTAGTTATTGTAAAAGATGTAATGTTATTCAGTTTGTCACACTTTTCTGGTTATGTATATGTTACCCAGGAATGCCCCATGTTTTCCTGTATGTTGGTTTTCAATGTGAAAGATGTATTCTGTTATACCTGGTTATGTACAAGGTTTCCCAGGAAGATCCCATACCTTCCTGAATATTGGTTATCATTGTAAAAGATGTATTCGTGTTATGTTCATTGTTTTTCCCCCAGGAAAGTCCCATACTTCCCTGAATGTTGTTTACCTTATGTAAAAGATGTAAAAGATGTATAAGATGTAAACCAAAACCTGATTATCTGTAAAATGTAATAAGTGGTTCATTATTACTATAAGTAAATCTCTGTTATTCTAATTGCGAGTTCCATAACCATACGATGGACTAAACCTGTGGCAATAAGTAGTCCACATGTGGCAATAAGTAGTCCACATACTTATGACTTTCGTCACCCTTGAACCATTTCGGTTCGGTTGTGGCTAGCAGCCAGGTGTGGGGTAGTCAGCCCCGTATAGATCTATACACTCAAGTCACGCTCTCTAAATCCTAGAGATTCTGGTTACGGGTGTAGTGCTCCACTCGCGTATCTCTGTGGAGTGTTCGCCGAGGACGTGTCTCCAATCATACAGGAATAACAAACTTATTAGTAATAATATGATAATCCTCCATTCGCGTATTGTCACAACTGGAAATTTTGTGTCATGTAATCTATACACTCAAGCTAATGTGAATCAAAAGCTTAGGAACATGTGTAACACATATGATTATGACTTCAAAAACTTCAAGTAAATACATCAAACAAAGTACTACAAATAGTCATCAAACAATTGGAAACCCTAGAAGTTCTTATTTAGGTCCACCTTGGACTAGAACTTCCTTATTGGGCCTAATGGACCAATAAACTTCCAATTTGACTATCTTGGGTTTAGAACTCTTAAATTGGATCTAATTGGACCCACACTAATTTATTTCAACATTTTGGGCCATGTTGGGCCTAGAATGAAATGAATTAAAAGCTTTGATCCATGAATAACTTAAACTAGTCCAACAAAAATGTAAAAATCCTACCACATTCTTTTAGGCTTAAAACATACCCAAACAAACTCTAATATTGGGCTTAGGGGCAAAAAGCCCAAATTTTTCCTTTTCCTTCAAGATTTTCGGCCCAAGCCCAAGGAAAAAGGAAGGGTTGACTTTCAAGTGACACCTCACAATTAACCAAAGGACTTCCATGCAAAATATCTCACATACCTCCATGCATACATCACCTCAAAGATCACTTCTTCTTTCCCTCTCTCACTCTCGGCCGAAACACACACACACACACACATTCACAAATCTCTCACAAATTCTCTCTAGATCACTCAAGAACACTCCTTCCTCCCCACTCCAAAAATCTCGAAAATTAGGAGCTTTCAAGAGGATCTTGCAAGTTAATCATCATCTTAGGTAAGTTTTTACTTATATCCATGATCTAACTACTTCATTCCATCAAAAACCTCTTCTAAATCTATTCCAACTTGTGATCATGCACCTTAGAAGTCATCAAATTCGAGATCTACCAAGGAAAGGTGCTAAGGCCGAAAATCACTTCATTTTCTTCCATCTTTTCTTCCAAAAACCGAAAGCTTCAAACAAGGTGAGCTTCATACCCCTATTTTCTATTTTCATGAGTTTTGTTGGGGGGGGGGGGGGGGGGAATACAAGTGAAAGTGTAGATCTATATGTGTTTTGTATGCCTTGTATGATTTCCATGCTTACATGTATGCTTTTGTGTGCTATAATGTTGGATCTAGCCATAAAACCCCTCAAAACCGAGATATATCTTATGTTAAATGATTTTAGCATCAAATGTATTTCTACATACAAAGTGTTTCAAGAAAAATAGCTAAGTGGTTTAGTAACAATTTTCTTTGGGCTAAAAACACAAATTTTGGGCCTAAAATGTGAAAAATACAAAATTAAGGGCTCAAATTGACATATCACGAATTCTGATGGATGAAGTGTGTCAAAACAGTTTCAATAAAACAATTTCTGGAAATATACTCATTTAGAGGATTAAAAACATAAATTTCAAGCTTAATGGGCTAAAAATGACAATTTCGGCCCAATGAGGCCCATTATGCGAATTTTTCTGTTTTGGAGGGCCAAACCTGTAATTTTCTGTAAAAAAGTGGACCATAAGTGATCCAAGTCCTTTTCAAAGGTTTAAAATGCTTTTTAAATTTAAAAAGGACCAAAGTTGCAAAAAATTTTACAATTTGGGCCAAAATTGTCAAAATTGCGAAAAGAAGGGTTATAACCGAGAAAACTGAAATTTCAGGGACTTAAGCTGTTTTCTATGAAAAATATGCTGGAAAATATTTATTTCAATAATTTTTTGTGTTAAAATGTCAAGAAAATTGATTTAAGGACCAAACCGGAAAGTATTTAAATAAAGGGTTGAAAAGGTAAATTTTACAAACAAGGAGGGGCTGAAAACAGAAAATTTTCAAGACTAATTCAATACATGCAATTTGACCAAATAATGGTACCACAACTATCGACAAAATACAATACATTACAACACCAAAAGTCGTTGTTAAACGAATTAGTTCGGTCTCGAACCAATAAAAATCCGAAACTACTAACACGACGACACTATGATACTTCAACACTACGATTCATACAAATAACGATTGGGAATTCATTATACATGCGAGTGTGCACAGACGTCTACGCACTATCTTTGGGCCCCACAAGTGTAAAATCTTGTTCGTTGAGCCTAGCTAGCCCAACGACCTGATCTTAAGGCCCGAAGACTTCAATCTTACGAAGTGTTGGGTTTTACCGATCCGACACGACGTAACCGGACTTTCAATGGCTTGTAGACTACTGGTCCCCAAGGGTCCTTTAGTGTCGCTAGTAGAGTCTGCCTTTTATGCGAGGCGGGTCTGGGACCCCTCGTACCTTTTTATCCCCAACCGGCTAATGGAGTCATCGAGGCCTTCGTGTCCTCTTTCTCTTCGGATGTGGGACTACACGTAGTCAGGGCGGTTGGATAACGTGATTAGTACGGACGACGCCTACGGGATCGTTAGTATTGCTATAGACTAGTCGTTTGTGTAACGCGTGTTTGTAGCAGATAATCATGCTAAAAAATAATCCAATGTCGTCTGGTAATGATAACTTCATGCGTTGCAATGGTTTCAATGTAAAATTCATGGAATTCAAAGAATTAGGAAAACATCGGGTTTTCCTAGGGTTTTCAATACATACAGATTCGAAATACATACAATTTCAATAAACAATTTTTACAAGTATAGAAACAAACAAGCATACTTATGGATCTTCACAACCGTTTTCAAAAGCTTCTCTTTTCAGAAAATATCGGATTTTCTAGTGGTTTTCAAACGATACGAAACATTGCTTTTCAAATAAAACTTATGAACTCACCAACATTTCATATGTTGACGTTTTTCAAAATACTTGTATTCTCAGGGAACCAGTGAATCAAAGGAAATCGTATTCAGTGATGGCTTGCCGTTTATTTATGTACGAATCGAACGATTTATTTTGAGAATGTAATGTTTAAACAATGTACTTCATGTAAACCTTACTGGTTGTACAATATTAATGCATGGTGACGAATGTTGTTACGTTTCATATATATACAATGTTATGGTATTCAATTGAGTCACGACAGCCCCCGAACGTTTCCGCCGCCTGGTTTGGGGGTGTGACAGGTTGGTATCAGAGCTTTGTTTATAGTGAACTAGCATGTCGAGCCACACATTGATATGCAACTATAAACCAAAAAGAGGGACTAACAGAACTCTGAACAAAACAAGTAAATAAAACACGCTTGCTTGCATTAGGGATAAGAACCTAACGTCGAATCAAACACAATAATGCTGGCATCTCGGTTAATTCGGGACTGTTCTTAGTGATACCAAGGAGTGAATGTAGCCTGATCAACTACATTCTCTCCAAAGTAAAACTAACACACGTCTTGATGAGATCGGGATAGCTAGGGAACCTAAAACTATACCCTTTATCATCAACAAGAGAACGTTTGCTTGGTCTGTACAATAGTCATAGAACCTAGGAATAATGTTAGCATATTTACGTAGTCGCGCAGACAGCATGGCTGGTTTTCATCACCCTGGAGACCCCTATTTCCCTAATCAGGGAAACAACGGGTGGCTAAAGGAGGAGGAGCCTGAGGAAGAGCAGCAGGGTATCCAGCTTCATCCGGTTCTAGTAGCTCACGGGATGTTTGGGGAGGAACCGGAGGAGAATCCGGGGGAAGCACACGGCGTCGGACCCGACGAATATGTAGACACTGACTACGAATTTGGAGAGATCGACGACGACGACGAGGAAGGTCAGGTCGGGGATCAGGACCCCATCCCACCATGTGAGAACGAGACACAGCCAGATCACCCCGCTCCGCTAGTGAATCCCCCTTCGAGAGAACCGTTCTCTCGAAGCGGAGATCGCCGCACTGCGACAACAGCTGTACGCTATGGATGCTCGGGCGGTGAGAGCAGAGCATGAGAGGGACGAAGTTATTGGAGACATGGCAGAGATGGCGCAGCTACTGGCGCAACATTTCGGCATATGATCTCGGCACCACCTCCAGACGCAGCACATCGCGATTAGGGATGGACTTATCATGGTAGGACATTAGGAACTATAATATGTACTTCGGCTCTATGTTTAAGTGACTACACTACTCATGGAGCCGTTATGCTGTCGGATTAGTGTTACTTATGTATGCTTTTACGAGCAAATTTTCTTGTACTAAACGCGGATAATATTAATAAACTTTTATGTGTTTTGCTATGATATTACAAGTTGTTATGTGTTGAGAAGTTATGATTGTATGCTTGATGATAGTAATGTTTAGGTTCGTACCATACATCTAGTTAGTAGGATCACGACCTCACAGAGACCACATACACTCAACATCTTTCCGTTTCATGACAGAAAGATGCCTCGCCGAGCTACTCGCGGAAATCCCGAGCCAACTTCGCCCGAAGTCGACACCACTGCTTTCCAGGCAGCCGTGTCCGCTACGGTCACCGCAGCTATGGCACAACTTCACCGAGGGAACAACGGAGGAGGCAATGGGCAAGGCTCCGGAAGTTCGAACAACGGGACGAATCAAGGACCCACTAAGACGTGCACCTACAAGGACTTTGCGAACGCTAAACCCCGGACTTTCAACGGCACTGGAGGGGTGATTACCTTGAAGCGATGGATCGAGAAGGTAGAGTCGGTGTTTGAGATATGCGATTGCCCCGAGCAGATGAAGGTGAAGTTCGCGGCCTGCACTTTTGTGGATCAAGCCCTCACTTGGTGGAACGGACACATGGAAGCTATGACGCTCCCTGTCGCCAACTCTATCCCATGGGCAGAAATGAAAGAAATGTTAATGGCTGAGTACTGCCCCCGAGGCGAAATACAAAGGATGGAGCAGGAACTATGGAACCTCACGGTGCAGAATGCTAACATCGACGCCTACATCTCGAGATTCAGCGAATTATCTCTATTGTGCCCGGGTATGATCACGTCAGAAGGAAAGAAGGTTGAACGATTCATCTGGGGACTGACATCCCCCATTCAAGGGAATGTGATAGCTGCGAACCCTGAAACGTTTGACAGTGCGAAGAGATTGGCCAAGAGGATGTACGATCATAACAACAAAAGGGGCGAGAAGCCAGTAGAGACTGAGAAGAAAAAGGAGGGTGATGGCAGGAGAGGGAAGAACCCCAAGAGGAAGGGGCGTCAGGGCCCCGAGACCTCTAAAAGGCAGCAAACAGTGGCAATTAACGCTGTCACCGCACCGGTTCCAGCCACACCACATGCTCCAGCCTCAGCTGCTTCAAATGCTTCAAGACCCTACTCCGGTAATCTTCCCAGTTGCAATAAGTGCGGCCTCCACCATCACGGCGAATGCAAGGAACTCCACTGCACCAGTTGCAACCGAAGGGGACACACTGCAAGGTTCTGCAGGACGTACCCTCCTAGGAACCAGAGTCAGGGAAACAACCAGAACAACAACAACAACAACTACCGCAATAACAACAACACCAATGCCGGCGACAATAATGCAGGGCCTAGCCACACCTGCTTCGGGTGTGCAAGGATGGGGCATTTCCGCCGAGATTGCCCTAACAACAACTCAGGAAACAGAGGAGCAGGAAGAATGCTGACTATGGGTCAGAGTGATGCAGTTCAGGATCCCGCAGTTGTGACCGGTACGTTCCTCCTAAACCACACTTATGCATCCGTCTTATTTGATACCGGAGCGGAGCGAAGTTTCGTGAGCGAGAAGTTTAAACATTTATTAAAACAACAACCCCAGAAGCTAAATGAAACATATACGGTGGAAATGGCCAATGGGAAAACCGAATCCACTGAGGAGATCTACATTGGATGTACCCTAACCCTTAACCAGCACGTTTTTCGAATAGACCTAATGCCAGTATCAATTAGGAGTTTCGATGTGATTATCGGCATGGATTGGTTAAGCCCCCACCATGCTGAGATTTTGTGCCACGAGAAGGCCGTTCGCCTTCGTCTTCCGAATCACGAAACCCTAGTGATTTACGGAGACAAACCCAGTACGAATCTTCGCCTCATCTCGTGCGTCAAAGCACAAAAACATCTGCGAAAGAACAATTTGGCGTTCTTGGCTCACATAGTGGACAGGACCAAAGAAGAAACTAACATCCAAAATATTCCGGTAGCGTGTGAATTCCCGGATGTGTTTCCTGAAGATCTTCCAGGAGTACCCCCAGAGAGACAGGTTGAGTTCCGAATCGACCTTGTTCCAGGAGCGACTCCTCTCGCTAAATCACCATATCGGTTGGCTCCTGCTGAAATGCAGGAATTGTCCAGCCAACTCAGTGAGCTTCTGGATAAGGGATTTATACGACCTAGCTACTCGCCGTGGGGAGCTCCGGTGCTTTTTGTCAAAAAGAAGGATGGATCTTTCAGAATGTGCATCGATTACAGAGAGTTGAATAAACTCACTGTTAAAAACCGCTACCCACTCCCACGAATCGATGATCTATTCGACCAGCTCCAAGGAGCTAGTTATTTCTCCAAAATAGATCTACGGTCTGGATACCACCAACTCAAGGTCCGAGAAGAGGATATCCCCAAAACCGCTTTCCGAACCCGCTATGGACATTATGAATTCGTCGTAATGCCCTTCGGTCTAACAAATGCACCTGCCGCATTTATGGACCTAATGAATCGAATCTGTCGACCGTTCCTTGACAACTTCGTCATTGTATTTATCGATGACATCCTCGTCTATTCTCGAAGCAAAGAGGAGCATGGCCAACATCTACGATAAATTCTAGACACTCTGCGATCGGAAAAGCTTTACGCCAAACTCTCCAAGTGTGAGTTCTGGCTTCGGAGTGTGAATTTCCTAGGCCACGTGGTTAGCCAAGACGGAATTCATGTGGACCCCTCTAAGGTCAAAGCTGTGGAAGGATGGGCAACTCCGACTACGCCCACAGAAATTCGTTAGTTCTTAGGCCTAGCAGGCTACTATAGGAGATTCATCCAAAACTTCTCTAAGATCGCCAAGCCGCTTACCTTGCTTACACAAAAGGGGGTGCCATTCAAGTGGACACACCGACAAGAGATTGCGTTTCGAACCTTGAAGCAAGCTCTCTGTAGCGCTCCTGTACTATCACTGCCTGAAGGAACGGAAGATTTTGTAGTCTACTATGACGCGTCGAATCAGGGCTTAGATTGCGTTCTCATGCAACGTGGAAGAGTGATAGCATATGCGTCCCGCCAACTAAAGACACACGAGGTAAATTACACGACCCATGACCTAGAACTGGGAGCCGTGGTCTTTGCTCTAAAAATTTGGAGGCACTACCTGTACGGTACAAAGTGCACCATCTTCACAGACCACAAGAGCCTCCAGCACATCTTGAATCAGAAAGAGCTGAACATGAGATAGCGAAGATGGGTGGAATTGCTAAACGACTACGAATGCGAGATCAAGTACCATCCAGGTAAGGCCAACGTGGTAGCTGATGCATTAAGTCGGAAGGAGTACACTAATCGCCGTACTAAAACGCACTCGATAACCATTCAATCTCATCTGGCCACTCAAATTGCATCAGTCCAGCTGGAGGCTATGAAAGCGGAAAACAGAACTAGCGAGGCGTTGCGCAGGATGGAAAAGAACCTAGAAGCAAGAGAGAATGGGATATACTACTTCATTAACCGTATTTGGGTCCCAAAAATCGGAGGATTTAGGGAGACCGTTATGAAGGAAGCCCACAAGACACGATACTCCATTCATCCTGGATCGGACAAGATGTATTTGGACATTAAACAACACTATTGGTGGCCTAACATGAAGGCGGAAATCGCGACCTATGTTAGTAAGTGCCTTACGTGCGCCAAGGTAAAGGTGGAATACCAGAAACCTTCAGGATTGTTACAGCAACCGGCAATCCCTGAGTGGAAATGGGAGGGGATTTCTATGGACTTCGTGACCAAGCTGCCCAAGATGTCGGACGGACTGGACACCATATAGGTAATAATCGACCGACTGACGAAATCTGCCCATTTCCTACCAATCAAAGAGTCCTACAAGATGGAGAGACTGACGCGTTTGTACCTACGAGAAATCGTAAGACTCCATGGAGTGCCAAAATCTATCATCTCGGATAGGGACAGTAGATTCACGTCGCGCTTTTGGCAGTCACTCCACAAGGCAATGGGTACTCATCTCGATATGAGCACCGCATATCACCCACAGATAGACGGTCAAAGTGAACAAACCATTCAAACGCTTGAAGACATGCTTCGTGCATGTGTGATAGACTTTGGAAAGTCTTGGGATACCCACCTACCGTTGATCGAGTTTTCATATAACAATAGTTACCATTCGAGCATCAAGGTGGCTCCTTTCGAAGCACTGTACGGGCGTAAATGTAGATCGCCGTTATGTTGAGCGGAAGTAGGTGACACCCAGCTAGCAAAAACGCATACGTCAAACAGGGCACTAACGGGACCAGAGATCATTCGCGAAACCACAGAAAAGATCGTCCAGATCAAAGCTCGATTACAAGCATCGCGTGATCGACAAAAGAGCTACGCTGATAGACGGCGAAAGCCCTTAGAATTCCAGGTCGGTGACCGAGTATTGTTGAAGGTCTCACCCTGGAAAGGGGTTATACGTTTCGGAAAACGGGGAAAGCTGAACCCGCGATACATTGGACCTTTCGAAATCGTCGCCCGAATAGGCCCGGTAGCCTACAGACTACAACTACCTGCGGAGCTAAACGGTGTACACCCCGTGTTTCATGTCTCAAACCTAAAGAAGTGTCTATCAGACGAAACCCTTGTCATTCCTCTTGACGAAATCGAAATCAATGAGAACCTCCTGTTCGTCGAAGAACCAGTCGAAATCATGGACAAGGAGGTGAAGCGTACTAAACAGAGCCGCATCCCGATCGTGAAGGTACGGTGGAACGCAAAGCGTGGGCCAGAATTCACTTGGGAACGCGAAGACCAAATGAGCAAAAGTACCCTCACCCATTCTAGCATTCTCAAATCTAGCTTTCAAACAGAATTTCGGGACGAAATTCCCTCTAACGGGGGGATGATGTCACAACTGGAAATTTTATGTCATGTAATATATACACTCAAGCTAATGTGAATCAAAAGCTTAGGAACATGTGTAACACATATGATTATGACTTCAAAAACTTCAAGTAAATACATCAAACAAAGTACTACAAATAGTCATCAAACAATTGGAAACCCTAGAAGTTCTTATTTAGGTCCACCTTGGACTAGAACTTCCTTATTGGGCCTAATGGACCAATAAACTTCCAATTTGACTATCTTGGGTTTAGAACTCTTAAATGGGCTCTAATTGGACCCACACTAATTTATTTCAACATTTTGGGCCATGTTGGGCCTAGAATGAAATGAATTAAAAGCTTTGATCCATGAATAACTTAAACTAGTCCAACAAAAATGTAAAAATCCTACCACATTCTTTTAGGCTTAAAACATACCCAAACAAACTCTATTATTGGGCTTAGGGGCAAAAAGCCCAAATTTTTCCTTTTCCTTCAAGATTTTCGGCCCAAGCCCAAGGAAAAAGGAAGGGTTGACTTTCAAGTGACACCTCACAATTAACCAAAGGACTTCCATGCAAAATATCTCACATACCTCCATGCATACATCACCTCAAAGATCACTTCTTCTTTCCCTCTCTCACTCTCGGCCGAAACACACACACACACATTCACAAATCTCTCACAAATTCTCTCTAGATCACTCAAGAACACTCCTTCCTCCCCACTCCAAAAATCTCGAAAATTAGGAGCTTTCAAGAGGATCTTGCAAGTTAATCATCATCTTAGGTAAGTTTTTACTTATATCCATGATCTAACTACTTCATTCCATCAAAAACCTCTTCTAAATCTATTCCAACTTGTGATCATGCACCTTAGAAGTCATCAAATTCGGGATCTACCAAGGAAAGGTGCTAAGGCCGAAAATCACTTCATTTTCTTCCATCTTTTTTTCCAAAAACCGAAAGCTTCAAACAAGGTGAGCTTCATACCCCTATTTTCTGTTTTCATGAGTTTTGTGGGGGGGGGGGGAATACAAGTGAAAGTGTAGATCTATATGTGTTTTGTATGCCTTGTATGATTTCCATGCTTACATGTATGCTTTTGTGTGCTATAATGTTGGATCTAGCCATAAAACCCCTCAAAACCGAGATATATCTTATGTTAAATGATTTTAGCATCAAATGTATTTCTACATACAAAGTGTTTCAAGAAAAATAGCTAAGTGGTTTAGTAACAATTTTCTTTGGGCTAAAAACACAAATTTTGGGCCTAAAATGTGAAAAATACAAAATTAAGGGCTCAAATTGACATATCACGAATTCTGATGGATGAAGTGTGTCAAAACAGTTTCAATCAAACAATTTCTGGAAATATACTCATTTAGAGGATTAAAAACATAAATTTCAAGCTTAATGGGCTAAAAATGACAATTTCGGCCCAATGAGGCCCATTATGCGAATTTTTCTGTTTTGGAGGGCCAAACCTGTGATTTTCTGTAAAACAGTGGACCATAAGTGATCCAAGTCCTTTTCAAAGGTTTAAAATGCTTTTTAAATTTAAAAAGGACCAAAGTTGCAAAAATTTTTACAATTTGGGCCAAAATTGTCAAAATTGCGAAAAGAAGGGTTATAACCGAGAAAACTGAAATTTCAGGGACTTAAGCTGTTTTCTATGAAAAATATGCTGGAAAATATTGATTTCAATAATTTTTTGTGTTAAAATGTCAAGAAAATTGATTTAAGGACCAAACCGGAAAGTATTTAAATAAAGGGTTGAAAAGGTAAATTTTACAAACAAGGAGGGGCTGAAAACAGAAAATTTTCAAGACTAATTCAATACATGCAATTTGACGAAATAATGGTACCACAACTATCGACAAAATACAATACATTACAACACCAAAAGTCGTTGTTAAACGAATTGGTTCGGTCTCGAACCAATAAAAATCCGAAACTACTAACACGACGACACTATGATACTTCAACACTACGATTCATACAAATAACGATTGGGAATTCATTATACATGCGAGTGTGCACAGACGTCTACGCACTATCTTTGGGCCCCACAAGTGTAAAATCTTGTTCGTTGAGCCTAGCTAGCCCAACGACCTGATCTTAAGGCCCGAAGACTTCAATCTTACGAAGTGTTGGGTTTTACCGATCCGACACGACGTAACCGGACTTTCAATGGCTTGTAGACTACTGGTCCCCAAGGGTCCTTTAGTGTCGCTAGTAGAGTCTGCCTTTTATGCGAGGCGGGTCTGGGACCCCTCGTACCTTTTTATCCCCAACCGGCTAATGGAGTCATCGAGGCCTTCGTGTCCTCTTTCTCTTCGGATGTGGGACTACACGTAGTCAGGGCGGTTGGATAACGTGATTAGTACGGACGACGCCTACGGGATCGTTAGTATTGCTATAGACTAGTCGTTTGTGTAACGCGTGTTTGTAGCAGATAATCATGCTAAAAAATAATCCAATGTCGTCTGGTAATGATAACTTCATGCGTTGCAATGGTTTCAATGTAAAATTCATGGAATTCAAAGAATTAGGAAAACATCGGGTTTTCCTAGGGTTTTCAATACATACAGATTCGAAATACATACAATTTCAATAAACAATTTTTACAAGTATAGAAACAAACAAGCATACTTATGGATCTTCACAACCGTTTTCAAAAGCTTCTCTTTTCAGAAAATATCGGATTTTCTGGTGGTTTTCAAACGATACGAAACATTGCTTTTCAAATAAAACTTATGAACTCACCAACATTTCATATGTTGACGTTTTTCAAAATACTTGTATTCTCAGGGAACCAGTGAATCAAAGGAAATCGTATTCAGTGATGGCTTGCCGTTTATTTATGTACGAATCGAACGATTTATTTTGAGAATGTAATGTTTAAACAATGTACTTCATGTAAACCTTACTGGTTGTACAATATTAATGCATGGTGACGAATGTTGTTACGTTTCATATACATACAATGTTATGGTATTCAATTGAGTCACGACAGCCCCCGAACGTTTCCGCCGCCTGGTTTGGGGGTGTGACACGTATCTATGTGGAATGTTACAGAGGAAAAAACAGTGTACAAAGTATATCGTTCATGTGTTCTAATGTCATGCTTTTAACTGATAAAATGTGGAAAACCATTTGCGAAATATATAAAACATAACAGTTTATAAAACCCATTTCACAAATAAATGTTTATGTGATCTGCATGTTCTACTGGTTATCAGTTGTGTATATCAATATCAAAAGCATATGAAATGTGAAACACACACATGAAAATAAGTTTTGAGTACAAGAAAACCCTTGTACTTTGCTTGTGTTCCCCCCTGAAAACGATGAAAAACAGTGAAAAAGGGTAGGGGTATGAACTCACCGGACTCGGAATTGCGTCGGTTTTAGATACTAGACGTGGTTTCGGGGATTGATCACTTGCAATGTCCCTATGTAAAATGAAATAATGTCCATATATATTTAATTAGGGATACATTCATTTATCAAATAGAACATTACACTCCGATGAGATTAAACACCTCAAAACGAGCGTTTGGAGTGACCCGGGTGACATCTACGGACATGTATTGGCACTAGGGACTTGGGAATTGAGTTTACTCCCCAAGAGTAAACATTTAAATGAGTTTACAACCACAAAACACACCCATACATGAGTTTAAGGCCGTAAACTCATGTTGGTGTGAATTTGGGTGTTTAATGGCTTGATTGGACATGGGGATTGCTGGAATGGATTTCTAAAATGCCTTGGAATGGATTTCATGAGTTTATACCACTTGGAAGGGAGTTTACGGCCACAACCTTGGAGTTTACGGCCGTAAACTCACCCATGGCCAAGAAAATTTGATTTAAGCTACAAAGGATAATCACATGTGATTCTAACTAATTTTCTAAGGCTTGGTATCAATTTTTGGCTTCAATTAACATCTTTGTATGAGTTTACGGCCCAGATGTATACTCTCTGGCCGTAAACTCTAATATAGGTAAGAAAAAGTTAGTTTTTGATGCTTAAAACAATCACATGTGATTCTAGGAATTTATCCAAGCATTTGGGGTGGCTTAAGGCATCATTTGGCACACTAATAGGAGTTTACGGCCCAGGAGGAGTTCTATGGCCGTAAACTCACTTATGTAGGTCATTTGGTGTGTTTAAGGTCTCCAAACCATTTTTAGATGATTCTTGGATTTACCACAAGGCCATTGGTTGAATTTCAAGGCATTTGGACATGTTTAAAGGTACTTAATCCCCATTTAAGAGGAGTTTACGGCCCAAGAAGGAGCCTTGGCTGTAAACTCTCTTTTGTACCCTATAATTCATGTTTAATGTGTTCCAAGTCTAGATTTGCAAGCCTCTAGGTCATATCTAAGTCCCAACTATGATTTGGAAGGGTAAATTTGGCTTAAAAAACCCTTTTTGAGGAGTTTACGGCCCAAGCTTGCTCCTTGGCCGTAAACTCATGTTCTTGGTCCCAAAACTTAATTTAAGCATCAATTTGAAGGCTAAAGAGGTTGGATAACAAGTTAGGGTTAATACCTCTTTGATTTGAAGCCTTAAATTTTGTTTTTGGACCTTTGATTATGGATGAGGAGATAGGTTGGGAGAGTTTTATGAGAAAATGGCCAAAGGCTTCAAATGGAGTCTTAAAACACTTTATATAGTGTCTAAGTTTTGGACACGGTGGAATTCTACCCGATACCGGCATTAGGCGAGGCTTTTGGTCGTACTTGATTAGGTTGCCGTAACCCGATATGGTAAATTCTAGAAATATTCCGATCACTAAAGTGGGGTGTTTAAATGATTTCTAAATGTATTAAGACACCCATTAAGTCATTTTAGATACGTACAAGTTAATGACTTAATTAAAATGGTGAAATCGGAAACGAAATTGGAAACGACGTTTGGTTGATCAAATTGGATTACAAGAAGTGATATGAAAATTCGGGTTGTTACATTATCCCCCCGTTAGAGGGAATTTCATCCCGAAATTTAAGACAAGATACAAGACTAATACAAATCATGGATCTGGAAAGAGTTGTGGATACTTCTGCTTCACCGAGTCTTCTCGCTCCCAAGTGAACTCCGGTCCCCGCTTGGCATTCCAGCGAACCTTCACCAACGGGATGCGACTTTGTTTCGTACGCTTGATTTCTCGATCCATGATTTCGATTGGTTCCTCTACGAAGTTGCGGTTTTCATCGATCTCGATCTCTTCTAACGGAATCACTAGGGTTTCATCACATAGGCACTTCTTAAGATTTGAAACATGGAAGACAGGATGAATGTTGTTGAGCTCGTGAGGCAAACGAAGTTTATAGGCAACTGGACCGATCCTAGAGAGGATCTCGAAGGGTCCAATGTACCTTGGATTAAGTTTCCCACGCTTACCAAAGCGTACAGTGCTTTTCCAGGGCGAGACTTTAAACAAGACACGGTCTCCAACCTGGAATTCCAGTGGTTTACGACGGTTATCAGCATAACTCTTCTGACGATCACGTGAAGCTTTCAGTCATTCTCGTATTTGATTATCTTCTCAGTGGTTTCATGGATGATCTCAGGACCAGTGAGAGCACTGTCGGGGACTCGACTCTTGGCTAGTTGTGTATCTTCCACTTCGGCCCAACACAGAGGGGATTTGCACATACGACCGTATAGGGCTTCGAACGGGGCAGCCCTAATGCTGGTGTGATAACTGTTGTTGTACGAGAATTCGATCAAAGGTAAATGTGCGTCCCACGACTTTCCAAAGTCAATGACACATGCCCTAAGCATGTCTTCCAGAGTTTGGATTGTTCTCTCACTCTGTCCATCTGTTTGAGGATGACACGCCGTGCTCATATCTAAATTAGTTCCAAGAGCTTTCTGAAGAGATTGCCAAAATCGAGAGGTAAACCTGCTATCTCGATCAGAGATAATGGATGCAGGTACAGTGTGCAGTCAGACCATCTCCTGGATATAAATTCACGCGAGTCTTTCCATCTTGTATGATTCCTTGATTGGAACGAAGTGAGCTGACTTTGTCAAACGATCGACAATCACCCAAATGGTATCATACCTACTCGAGCACTTGGGTAGTTTGGTGATGAAATCCATGGTGATCATCTCCCATTTCCATTCAGGTATCTCAGGTTGCTGGAGCAGACCCGAGGGTTTCTGGTGCTCAACTTTTACCTTGGCGCAAGTCAGACACTTGCCCACAAACATAGCTATCTCAGCCTTCATGTTTGGCCACCAATATTGTTTCTTGAGATCTAAGTACATCTTGTCAGAGCTCGGGTGAACAGAGTATCTGGTTCTGTGTGCTTCCTCCATGACTATCTCTCTGAATCCTCCGAACTTGGGGATCCAGATCCGATCCATGAAACAATGGACTCCGTCACCTCTGATCTCAAGTTTCTTTTCCATTCCTCTCGAAGCTTCGGTCGATATGTTCTCGGGTTTGAGAGCTTCTAACTGAGCTTCTCAAATTTGCATGGGTAAGTTGGAATGGATGGTCTTCGTCTGGTTCTTCACCTTGTGGCCTGCACTCTCCTTTCGATTAAGGGCATCTGCTACCACATTGGCCTTGCCGGGATGGTAGCGGATTTCACACTCGTAATCACTAAGCAGTTCTACCCATCGTCTTTGTCTCATGTTCAAGTCTTTCTGATCAAAGATGTGCTGCAGGCTCTTGTGATCAGTGAAGATCGTGCATTTGGTTCCGTAGAGATAATGTCTCCAAATCTTCAATGCAAAGACTACGGCTCCTAGTTCCAAGTCATGTGTGGTATAGTTGACCTCGTGTGCTTTCAGCTGTCTTGAGGCATAGGCAATCACCTTTCCTCTTTGCATAAGTACACAGCCTAAACCTTGATTAGACGCATCGCAGTAGACAACGAAATCCTCTGTCCCTTCGGGTAGAGACAGAATAGGCGCGCTGCACAAAGGCTCTTTTCAGCGTCTAAAATGCGGTTTCTTGTTTGTCACCCCAACAAAAGGGTACACCTTTCTGTGTTAGAGTGGTTAAAGGTTTGGCGATTTTGGAAAAGTTCTGAATGAATCTTTGATAATAGCCAGCGAGACCCAAGAATTGCCGGATTTCTGTGGGTGTCTTCGGTGCTGACCAATTCTCTATCGCCTTTATCTTGGAAGGATCTACATGAATACCGTCCTCGCTTACTACATGACCGAGGAAAGTTACCTTCCGAATCTAGAACTCGCATTTGGAAAATTTCGCGTAAAACTTTTCCGATCGCAGGGTCTCCAACACTAGCCTCAAGTGTTGTTTGTGGTCTTCTTCGCTTCAGGAATAGATGAGTATGTCATCAATGAACACAATGACAAACTTATCCAAATAAGGACGACACACCCGGTTCATCAGGTCCATGAACACTGCCGGTGCGTTGGTTAGACCAAAGGGCATCACTACAAACTCGTAGTGTCCATATCGAGTCCTGAAAGCTGTTTTGGACACATCACTTTTGTGAACTCGTAGTTGATGGTACCCTGATCAAAGGTCTATCTTGGAGAAGTAACTGGCTCCCTGAAGTTGATCGAAGAGGTCATCTATTCGCGGAAGAGGATATCAATTTTTGACAGTCAACTTGTTCAGCTCGCGATAATCGATACACATCCGAAAGGATCCATCTTTCTTCTTGACAAACAGAATCGGAGCTCCTCAGTGCGAGGAACTCGGTCTAATAAATCCTTTACTAAGCAACTCATTTAGTTGACTAGATAACTCCTGCATGTCTGCTGGAGCTAAGCGATACGGAGACTTCGCTACGGGAGTAGCTCCAGAAATTAGGTCAATACGAAACTCGACCTGACGCTCGGGAGGGATTCCTGGAAGCTCTTCGGGAAACACATCAGGAAAGTTACAGACTTCGGGGATGCTCGTGAGGTCTTTAACTTCCTGTTTCTCATTGATTACATGAGCCAAGAATGCAATACACTCCTTTCGTAGGAGTTTCTAAGCTTTGATGCATGAAATGATACGAAGGTTGGAACTGAGTTTATCGCCATAGATTACTAGAGTTTGACCCGAAGGAAGGTTGAGACGGATGGCTTTTTCGAAACAAACGATATCCGTATGATTGTGACTCAACCAATCCATGCCAATGATGACATCAAAGCTCTTAATGGAAACGGGCATGAGATCTATAGGAAACGAGTGGTCATTTAGAGTAAGGGTACAACCTACGAATACCTCACTAGCACTTTATTTCTCTCTATTTGCCATCTCGACGGTAAATATTTCAGTTAAAGGTTGGGAATTATGTTTTAGGTTATGTTTGAATGCATGACTAATAAAGCTTCTCTCAGCACCCGAATCGAAAAGAATATTAGCATATGAGTTGTCGAGAAGGAACGTACCCGAGACAACAGTGGGATCAGCAACCGCTTCTTCCCGTCCCATAGCGAGGACCCTTCCGGTGTTGTCAACAGTAGTCTTCTTGGGGAAGTTCCTTTTAAAGTGCCCAACTTCTCCACAGTTGTAGCAGGCTTGACTAACACCTGCTCCAGATGATTGGTTGGCCGATTGGGTAGGAGTGTTGTAGAATCGAACTGTGTGCCCCTTTTTGCCACAGTTGGTACATGATAGTTCTCGACAGGGACCAGGGTTGTGGTGATACTTGCACTTTTCACAGAGAGGGAGATTACCAATATATCGGTTGGTAGGAGTTGGAGCTGTGGATCCCGCAACAGAAACAGCTGCAACAGGAGTAGTAGCAGCATGGACTGCTACTGTTTGCTGTCTTTTGGAGGACCCTTGAGAAGATTGACCCTTCTTCTTCTTCCAGAATTTTCTTTTCTCGCCACTGGTTTTGGCCGACTCAGGGGCAGTGGTGGCTTCCTCGACACCATCATTGTGGTCAATTATGGCCTGGGCTAAAGTCTTAGCACTATCATATGTGTCTGGGCGAGCAGCTAAGACGTGACCTTTTGTTGGATTGGTTAACCCCCAAATAAACCTCTCGATCTTTTTGCTTTCAGGAGTGACTAAAACAGGACAGATAAGGGCAAGATCATCGAATCAGGAAGTGTATGCAGCAATGTCGGAACCTTTCATCTTCAGGTTCCAAAGCTCGTGCTCTAGCTTCTGCATTTCACCACGGGGACAGTATTCGGCAAGGAGGAGTTCTTTCATGGCGTTCCAGCCTATGGCATTGGCTACGAGTAGGGTTAAGGATTTGACTCGGCTATTCCACCAAGTCAAGGCTTTATTACTGAAGGTACAAGCTACAAATTTGACCTTATCGGACTCAGCACAGGCACAGATTTCGAAAATGGATTCGATTTTCTCGAACCATCGGGATAAGGAAATGACACCTCCAGTGCCATCAAAAGATGTTGGATTTGCATTCATGAAGTCCTTATAGGAACTTCGATGTCCCTGATTGCCTTCTTGATCTTGAGTACCACCTCCTGAACCACCGGAACCACCGGTGTTCAATTGGGACATGGCAGCTGCCACCACGGCGGTAACAGCTGTCTGAAATAACACGGGATCAATTTCAGGAGGAGGTGGTGGCGGAGGGTTTGAGCTGGGTCTCCTTCTGGGAGGCATCTTGATCTAATAATGATCAAGAAAGAGAAGATGATAAGTCCTCTAAATTGAATCGAGAGATATGACAGACATTTACTCCAATTAAGCGATAAAACAGGAAAGAGTTATTGAAGTAGGTAAACTATCGCTAATGAAATGATCGGGGGTCCATACGTGAACGAGGATTCTACAAAGAATTGATTCAAGAAATACTCCCATAGTATTTCATGATTCGCTACAACACAAGCTCGATGTTTGTGGTGTATAAGGTAAGTTTTAGGCATGTCGTATATCATAGTCACTCCCAAGCACATGTTGGCCATGTCTCGAATGAATATAGTTGGCCAGGCTATATTGATCCTAGACACGACTACATAACTGCCCAGGTTTAACCACAATACACAACACCCATTTACTTATGTTTTGTTCTACTTATAGTTACGGATCTCGACGATTTGGTATACTTATATACTTTTCAAAATATTTATAGTCTGAAGATACTTTTATTTCAGAGTACTTAGGCCCTTTAGTGTTTATAGTTTTATACCATGTAAGGTTTGGTATACTTTATTCACTATAAACAAGGGCTTTGATACCAATCTGTCACACCCCGAAAACCGAAGGCGGAAACATTCCCGGGGTTGACTCCACGTTGAGTATCAAATCCAATGTACATAGTAAGTAAAGTGAAACAAACATTACATTACATATTAATAGTTTTACAATTTGTTTCAAAAGACACAGTTTATACAGATGTGATACATAGTATAGATATAAACAAAACGAACGAGCTTTGCACGCACACCATTCTGGATTGAGTAAGTCTTCGGGTACCTGTACTATCGCTGACCTGAGAACACAAGTGGTTTGAAAATCAGCATAACGCTGGTGAGTTCATAAGTAGTTTCGTTTTGTGAAAATGTACATGTTTCCTTTCTGTTTCTGAAAATGTAACACACACCAAGAAAATCCCATATTTTCTTAAAATTTGGTTATTGTTTCACAAAAGTAAAGTATAGTATGATTATCCAATTCGTTAAACTATTCTGTTTACATACTAGTGTATTCCCAGGAAAGTCCCATACTTTCCTGAACGTTAGTTATTGTAAAAGATGTAATGTTATTAAGTTTGTCACACTTTTCTGGTTATGTATAGGTTACCCAGGAATGCCCCATGTTTTCCTGTATGTTGGTTTTCAATGTGAAAGATGTATTCTGTTATACCTGGTTATGTACAAGGTTTCCCAGGAAGATCCCATACCTTCCTGAATATTGGTTATCATTGTAAAAGATGTATTCGTGTTGTGTTCATTGTTTTTCCCCCAGGAAAGTCCCATACTTCCCTGAATGTTGTTTACCTTATGTAAAAGATGTAAAAGATGTAAACCAAAAACTGATTATCTGTAAAATGTAATAAGTGGTTCATTATTACTATAAGTAAATCTCTGTTATCCTAATTGCGAGTTCCATAACCATATGATGGACTAAACCTGTGGCAATAAGTAGTCCACATGTGGCAATAAGTAGTCCACATACTTATGACTTTCGTCACCCTTGAACCATTTCGGTTCGGCTATAGCTAGCAGCCAGGTGTGGGGTAGTCAGCCCCGTATAGATCTATACACTCAAGTCACGCTCTCTAAATCCCAAAGATTCTGGTTACGGGTGTAGTCCTCCATTCGCGTATCTCTGTGGAGTGTTCGCCGAGGACGTGTCTCCAATCATACAGGAATAACAAACTTACTAGTAATAATATGATAATCCTCCATTCGCGTATCTATATGGAATGTTACCGAGGAAAATACAGTGTACAAAGTATATCGTTCATGTGTTCTAATGTCATGCTTTTAACTGATAAAATGTGGAAAACCATTTGTGAAATATATAAAACATAACAATTTATAAAACCCATTTCACAAATAAATGTTTATGTGATCTGCATGTTCTACTGGTTATCAGTTGTGTATATCAGTATCAAAAGCATATGAAATGTGAAACACACACATGAAAGTAAGTTTTGAGTACAAGAAAACCCTTGTACTTTGCTTGTGTTCCCCCTGAAAACGATGAAAAACAGTGAAAAAGGGTAGGGGTATGAACTCACCGGACTCGGAATTGCGTCGGTTTTGGATACTAGACGTGGTTTCGTGGATTGATCACTTGCAATGTCCCTATGTAAAATGAAATAATGTCCATATATATTTAATTAGGGATACATTCACTTATCAAATAGAACATTACACTCCGATGAGATTAAACACCTCAAAACGAGCGCTTGGAGTGACCCGTGTGACATCTACGGACATGTATTGGCACTAGGGACTTGGGACTTGAGTTTAATCCCCAATAGTAAACATTTAAATGAGTTTACAACCACAAAACACACCCATACATGAGTTTACGGCCGTAAACTAATGTTGGTGTGAATTTGGGTGTTTAATGGCTTGATTGCACATGGGGATTGCTGGAATGGATTTCTAAAATGCCTTGGAATGGATTTCATGAGTTTATACCACTTGGAAGGGAGTTTACGGCCACAACCTTGGAGTTTACGGCCGTAAACTCACCCACGGCCAAGAAAATTTGATTTAAGCTACAAAGGATAATCACATGTGATTCTAACTAATTTTCTAAGGCTTGGTATCAATTTTTGGCTTCAATTAACATCTTTGTATGAGTTTACGGCCCAGATGTATACTCTCTGGCCGTAAACTCTAATATAGGTAAGAAAAATTTAGTTTTTGATGCTTAAAACAATCACATGTGATTCTAGGAATTTATCCAAGCATTTGGGGTGGCTTAAGGCATCATTTGGCACACTAATAGGAGTTTATGGCCCAGGAGGAGTTCTATGGCCGTAAACTCACTTATGTAGGTCATTTGGTGTGTTTAAGGTCTCCAAACCATTTTTAGATGATTCTTGGATTTACCACAAGGCCATTGGTTGAGTTTCAAGGCATTTGGACATGTTTAAAGGTACTTAATCCCCATTTAAGAGGAGTTTACGGCCCAAGAAGGAGCCTTGGCCGTAAACTCTCTTTTGTCCCCTATAATTCATGTTTAATGTGTTCCAAGTCTAGATTTGCAAGCCTCTAGGTCATATCTAAGTCCCAACTATGATTTGCAAGGGTAAATTTGGCTTAAAAAGCCCTTTTTGAAGAGTTTACGGCCCAAGCTTGCTCCTTGGCCATAAACTCATGTTCTTGGTCCCAAAACTTAATTTAAGCATCAATTTGAAGGCTAAAGAGGTTGGATAACAAGTAAGGGATAATACCTCTTTGATTTGAAGCCTTAAATTTTGTTTTTGGACCTTTGATTATGGATGAGGAGAGAGGTTGGGAGAGTTTTATGAGAAAATGGCCAAAGGCTTCAAATGGAGTCTTAAAACACTTTATATAGTGTCTAAGTTTTGGACACGGTGGAATTCTACCCGATACCCGCGTTAGGCAAGGCTTTTGGTCGTACCTGATTTGGTTGCCGTAACCCGATATGGTAAATTCTAGAAATATCCCGATCACTAAAGTGGGGTGTTAAAATGATTTCTAAATGTATTAAGACACCCATTAAGTCATTTTAGATACGTACAAGTTAATGACTTAATTAAAATGGTGAAATCGGAAACGAAATTGGAAACGACGTTTGGTTGATCAAATTGGATTACAAGAAGTGATATGAAATTTCGGGTTGTTACAACAATATACAATGAATAATGTGTAATCATATGGTGATAAATAAAAGGTGTTTTATTTATGTTCATAGGTTTTGATACCATATTAGATTCAATTATTCTTTTGTTTCATTTTGCATGTTTTGACTTCCATAATAACTAGGTTGTTCTTCCTAAATGACTAAGTTATTCAAACCATCCACAGTCGGTCATATGTTGAATGTAGATATGAATCAAAATTGTCAAGGGTTGGCTTGTAGAGGTCTAAGATGTTGGACAAAGGGCTACAACACTCGTGAGTGCTTATAAGTTCTGAGTATTGGATTCAACCCACGCTCATTGGAATCACTTCATGGATTTAATCACGAGTGATCATGAGACGATAATATCTTATATTCTTCAAACCTAGAGATATGAGTTGTTACTATGAGTTGGTTGTACATTGATTGCACGAAAACGCATTGGTAACTCGATGTTATAAAGCCTGCCTTTGTGTATGATTCAACAAGTAGTAGAACAAGCCATATGAGTCGAAGTTTATCCATTCCTTTTACCTTCGGGATAAAAGCAATATTTGTGGGCCCCTAGATGATTTGGTGATGACAAATGTAAGTGCTCGGTCGGGCTTGGACTGATTTGATTTGTTCAATTAGTTAGTCATCATAAATCGGAAATCGGGAAACATCAAATGGACAGAGAGAATGATTATAATCCACGTCTCAGTCCATATGATATCTAGAATGGAGGAATAGATGATGCCTTATCTAATGGACAAGTTATTGACAAAGGTCAGAGTTCATCGGCAAGGTCAGAGTTCGACAGAAGCTTTTAAGAGCTACGATTGCCAATCGGTTGTTGAAGTCATACTTGCAATAATAGTTTTAGACTTATCCAAGTCGGAGACTGTTGGATTAATGTCTAAGTCTATAACTATAACTAATAAGACTTGACACGACTCGGCATGGTCCATTTGGGTTGCATGGCATCATGCATTGGATAGAGTATAATGGGAGAAATAACACTTAAGGTTTGTTAATATATTATAAGTTCTAATATATATATATATATATATATATATATATATATATATATATATATATATTAATAAGATTATTTAATTAGTATTGATCAAGAATTAATCTAGGATTAATTAAGTGATCAAAAGAAGACTAATTAAATATATGTGTTGATTGTGTAAATCATCCATACTTATATAGTGGCTAATGCTCCATAGATTGTCAAGTTGGGCTAAAAGCCATAAGATGCTCCATGGATGCTCCATGGTGTATTTGTACCCATGGATCATGGCAATGAAAGGCCATGACAATTAGGGTTTACATGGTGTAACCCTAACTATATAATGATCTTATTCTTGGAGAAAATCGGACACTATGAGTAATAGAAAGGGCTAGCCGATTTTCATGAAGTGTTCCATTTTCTCTCAAGTCATTCCATGTGTATTTGGTGTTATGTGAACCATTTGAGGTGTCACACTTGGGGCACTAGGCACTCAAGCTTCATGAAGACAATCTACATCAAAGAGGTATGTAATACTAACTTGATATATTCATATGAATCAATGTTATTATGCTAGTTAGGATGAATACCTTGGAAATTTCATATTTGCATGTATAATAGAGAAAACATAGATCCATGGTATTTAGGTTTGCATGTACACTTAGGAGTGTTAGAATGCTCAAAACCTAACAGTTCCAACTCTGGTTATGCGTTGGGTAGGCGAGATAGGATGCTGGATTCGGGGGTGGGTCCCATGTTGAGGGGTATTGTTTATCATCTGATGTCTTAGACCTGTCTACGTCGGTACTCGGGTACGGGAGGTACCACGAGATTCATGGAATTAGGAGTAGTAGCCGACAGAGGTCGGGGTTGAGTCGATCTTTAGTTGGGAGTGTAGAATTCGCTGAGGAAAGGCGAACTTCGTGAATTGTGTTTCACAATGGGCCGATGTAGTTATTAGGAGGAGGAAATCATTGGGATGGTTGGGATAATGCAATGGATAACCTTGGAGGTTCATTTGTGGGGTCGAGATCGGACTTGGTACTCGTGTGTTTAAGCAGAATATGAGAAATGGGGCTGAGGTTCTAGATTTTTAGATGACCGAGGACACTTCTGATCGAGCATGGTTATTCTCTTGTGTACGAGGCCAGAGTGTGGGGAATGTATTTTTTCAGATGGGTTCTGATAGCAGTTCAGTGGATGAGCCCTGGTGGGATGTGAACCCTTCCGTTCTTGGGGCGTGGTTTGGATCGTTACTATGTTTGGCATGAGTGATCGGTAGCCGATTGTTGGATTATGTGTGGAGAGAATCAGAGGGGCAGTGGGTTATCAGGGTTTGTTATTTGAGGAGTGAATAACATGGTGATATCTTGAGTGGGCGGTCAAGCTGCGGGCCAACCCATTAGAGCATCCAAATTCTTAGGAAGCCTTTTCAGTGGTGCTTTCCGAGCTATAGGTTCGAGCTTTGTGTGGATGAAGAGCGATTTCGAGGGCGAAATCTAATTTAAGTGGGGGAGAATTGTAACATCTTGTTTAATCAAATATGAGTTTTGAGATTTGGTTCGTAGGTCCTTGAGACTGTGACGCATTCATAGAAGTGTAGAGCTTCTCGTCCCCTTTCTGCGGAAATAAGAATCGCTGGAATCGGACTCGTAACGGAGAAGCTATGATAGTTTGGAAGATATGGAAAATTTAGTCCTTGTTAAGAAATGGGCTGCAAGCAGATACGCTGGGCGTATATATGGGTACGCTTAGTGTACCTATGAGCATGGAAAGGACGCGAGGACAACCTGGTACGCTGGGCGTACGAGGCTGTGAATGAAAACCCTAACATTTTACGTGACCCTATGTAAAGAATGAGATGGCCTCATTCCTGGCCACCTTGTCAGAGAGCAAACCCTCTAAAAACCCTAAGTCTTCGTCCATATGAGCTTGTGAGTGCATGAGAGCCTTTGGGGTGACTTTGTGAATCCTTGGAGTGAAGAAGGAGCATTAAAGGGGAAGGAGTTGGAGTCATGGCTTTGGATTTGAGCTTTTATGAGAATGGAGCATCAATTGAAGGTATAAAGCTCAAAGCTTTCGTATTTCTTTTTATTTGTGCATAGTATGGTCCATTTTAGGGTTTTTGGCCCCAAAGATTGAAGCTTTATGAGTTGTTAAACTCCAGAGCCCATTATCTGCCCTTTTGAGTGTTTTTGATGGAATGGTTCCATAGAAATGAGATCTTGGATGAGAGAATCAAGTCATGCATTAGATAAAGGCTTAATGAGAAAAGAGAATGAGTGTTTTATGTGTTTGAGACCACATCGGCCATGCAAAGGTTTAAAGTTCCTGACTTTATGGAATAAAATCTATTAAGGAGTCTAGATGCCAGAGATGAGTTAAGGTCATAACAGGTTAAGACCAAGAAAAAGGACTAAAGCAAAGCTGGGCATACGCCCAACGTAAATCCTAGTACGCCCCACATACTGGGTTAGTGCCCCGATCAGTCTCATGCATGAGTGTGTACGCTGCATGTATCAAAGGGGGTAGGCCCTGTGTAACCCCGCTGTAGGCTTTTGGGCTAAGGATCATGTTGGGCCTGGCTTTTGGGCTTGATGTAATAGTGTCTTGGACCAGGGAATTATATGTTTATGCTTTGGGCCTTGGGTGGGGCTTACCATTTAGTTTGAGAATTGGGCCTTGAGAGGGCCCATTTATTATTCGACCTTGGTGTGCCCAATGGGTTTAGGGTATTGATGGGCTGGTTGTTGATCAACATCTAGACCCAGTGAGTAAGAGTTTGGACTTAGTTTCTAATTGTGATAATTGTGGGTTTGGCACAGAGTTAGTGGTTGATGTGTACCAACATTGTTTATAGGGGTTGTTTATCATCTGAAGTGAGTCTTCTCACTATATGTTACCTAGAGTGGTATTTATGAGTGACCGAAAGGTCTTATGTGCTTACTTGAGTTATGCGTCTTGTCTATATGATATTATGCTATGTTTTATTATAGACAGGACCGAAAGGTCCGACGATATATGAGGCCGGAAGGCTAAACCAGACTGGACCAGAGGGTCCAACAAGCTACAGGAATAGAGGGTCCCGCTGAGACACATGGGCCGGAGGGCCCTATAGAGTATAGCCTCGAATGGCGAATTTGTTGTATGTGGTATTTTGGGGAACTCATTAAGCATTTATGCTTACTGTGTTATGTGATATGTGTTTTAGTTACTACCGAGGATCACGGGAAGGCGTCAGCATGATTCGTACACACTGGCAGAAGATTATGTTTTGAGATTCTGGGATATGTTTTATTGTGATGACATTTGATAAACATGAGATTCTGGGAATATTATATGATTTGTAATGTGTTTGAAAAAAAAAATTGTTTTAAAAATTTACGTTGTTACATAAACAATGAGAAGTTGAAAACATGATTGATAAATATATTTCACATACAAAATTATGATTGATAAATTATAAAGCCTATCTTTAACTAAAACAAAACCACAATCTCTATTTGGTTCAATTAACAGTTATATGTATGCAAAAAAAAATCCAGAAATGAAATCGATTTCAACTTTCATTTGTTCCTATTATAGTTGTACTATGACAAATCAATCTAATTATAGGAATAAATTAAAGATATAGCAACTGATTAAGACTCAATCAAATGAAATTAAGTTCAAAACTGTAACTACTATGAATTTTTTAGATGAATAAAATTACAAAATGATCTATACGATACCATGGCAACATCCCTAACATTTGACTTATTGTACCCCTTAAAGATGTTAAGAAGGATCTAAGTACGGAAAAAATGATCAAAGTGCTGAAAAAATATCATATTTTCTTAACTATCAAAAAAGGATTGTATTTATGTCAAGAAAGGATTATAATGCTGGAAAAAAGATTAAAAAGTAGGATGCTATACCTTGTGTTTATCTTAAATTAGTTTAAATAATTTTTTAACTATCAAGATGAGCAACTTAGTTTCTTTTATTTGTTTATTACACCAAGTTACCTGTAAAATAAAACCATAAGATACGCTTTACTAGTATTTATTTAACTAAAAAACATATGCTCTAGAATCACAAAGATACATGCTATTTGGATAAAGTTCAACTCATATTTTAGTTGTTGCTTCATAGTGAATAGTTGAACGCTTGACCCTTTGAAATGATACAAATATATAAATCAAAATTTAATTATTCAAAAAATTATATTATAACTATTATAATTTTAATAGATTAATAAGGCTTTACCTCTTTTGCTGCTGCATGGAACTCCTCTAGTTTACCTCGCCATTAAAATTTCTATCAATTACAATAGCAAACAACAAAATCGGAATCAGAATTTGAAATTCCTAAGTTTGAAACTTTACTACCATATGAGTACGTATATAAGAGTTTGCCGATATAATAGTCTAAACAAACAATAAAATTGTCCTAGATTATATAAAAAGGTGAGTAATAAAAGAAAAAAAAATTACCTGCAGATTGTCTGCTTTAAGTAGTAATACACTCAAAGTGTTCCAAACAAACACATAACATCACATTTCATTAAATCATTTACCATGAAAATAATTTATTCAGGCTCCTTAATGGGAAATTCAAAAAACAGACATAAGACTTCAAAAATAACTACAACTATAAATAAAAAAGTCTCAACTTTAAATGTATTTCTAGCTAAAAATGTTCAGGGTTAAGGGTAAATTGACTTTGTTAAGTATGTGGTATACTACGCTTAGCTCATCATAAACCCAGTTATTTTCCAGTGTAAGCATACAGATAAGATGAAAATGATGTAAAATAAGTGCAAATTCCAAATATAGTAATAACCACATAACCACTTTGAACCTCGTCGGAACACACAGTTGTTCTTCTTTTTCCGGAACAAAAATCTGTTAACATCAAAAAACAAATAAGAAACATTAACAACAATATTGACCAATCATATGATAAATTTTTGTTTGATGAGTTGCTTATGTTTATTCATGGAATTGTTAGTATAAAAATAAAAGAAATTTTACCTAAGTAACGATTTAAAAAATTAAACAAATAACGCAGTTATAGAATTCAAAATAAGATCAGCTCAAATGGAACTTAGGAAACGCCATAGAAATTGAGTTTTAAAGAAAGCTATTGAACAATTTGCTACAAAGTCAAGTGGAATTTAGAAAACATGATTCGAAGAAAATTTTACATGTAAAAATTTTGAAATCCAAATATTAGCCTACATGTTTCACTACTATTACTTCTATACAATGCATGTTATGTCAGTGGGTAGAAGAAATCCACACTATTACCTCTATAGAAAATATGTTTTGTTTCTATAGTTAAATTACAGAAAAAATCTCAAGTCTTTTTGTATCAATTATACTTGATCTCTATAAATTTGGGGAAAAACGAAATAAGGGAGTATAATTCACCAGAGTAAGAATGTAACACAATTCTGAGACCATATTTCATTTGAGTTTTCAATCATGAAACTAACAAAATAACTACCTTTATCCTAGACATTTACACGAGCTTGTAGATGAATTTAGAAATAATATGAACTTTCTGACTTACCAATGACAGTGGATGTAATATCTTGATGATTTGAAAAAAAAAAACCTTATGTATTCAACAAACTATAACAAAGATCGGGTGCAATCATTTGAGGAGAGAAAGGGGCTATGCAAGCATGCTCAATAACAATCATACCCTCAACATATCCCAATAAACAAAAAATCGATAAATTTTATGCATAGTAATGATAGCCGAATTAATAAAAATCTAGTAATTTAAAGAAATAAAAAGAATTAATTAGGAAAAAATGTTGGATTAGGTGTCTAAACCTGTAACTAAATTGATATTTACTTGAATTAAAAGCAAAATCTTTTTCGGATTACCCTTAAACTAGTAATTGACGGAATGATTTTTAGTGAGATAGGTTATTATATGATTAATAAATAGAAATAAATAATTTGTTAATATGTTATGAGATTAGTATATTAACTAGAAATTGTATTATTTAATTATTAATTATTTAGAATTTAATTGGAATAAATTTTGGCATTAATTAGATTAATTAAAAGTGCAAGGACTTAAGCTGTAATTGGTCAATATTTGAACAAGAGAAGGATTCCGGAATGTTCCTAGGGTTGGCTGAAAATTGGTTGATTCCTTAAGGCTTCTATATTATTTCATGTGGATAATATGAATAATAAGGAACCTAGATAAAGTCAAGATTTGAAATAATATTATTTTATTTCAAGTTAGGTTATCTAGGATTTTCCTATCAGCTATAAATAGGACTCATAGCTCGATAATTTTCGGTCACTCTAATACTTAAATGGACAGCCGAAAATCATATCCCCTCTCCTCTCTCCTCTCAAGTCTTTTATTGCTAGGGTGTGGGTACAAACCATTATAGGCATTGGATTTCTGGTGCTAGCTTTCCAATATATTTGAAGAAAGGAATTGCTTTGAGTATTTGCTATAATAATCAAAAGGTATTGAAACCCTAATCCTTGTTATTTTCGAAAATAGTAGGATACCTTAGGGTTCTTGATGTTCAATTCTGTATTGCTTTCAATGGAGAAAACCTAGATCCAAATGAGTTGCATATGAACTTAAGGGTTAAGTTATTTCCGCCACATGTTTAATTATAACCTATAAACCTATCAATAGTATCATAGCCAAAGTTTACAATTGATTATGCATAATGTTGAATATATCAAAATTAGAGTTTATAGAAATTAAACCCTAAGGGATGAAATTTCGAAAATGGATAAGGTTCTTGAAACTCTAGCCTCCACCCCTCAAATTTCGAAAATGGCTAGGGTGAGATAGGGTTTATCTAGTTTACTTAATTATTTTTATAAAAGCCTTAAGATAGAATAATTAAAACTACATAACCTATACCCTAATTTTCGAAAATTAGATAAGGTTATGGATTAGGATTAAATTTAAATTATTTGATTAATTGTTTAATAGTAATTAATTATTTAACCCATAAATGATTTAAATTAATTTATATAATAGTTAATTAAAAGATAAAGATTAACTCATAATTGGTTCAAATTTAATTGAATTAAAAGTTTAATTTAGATAATTAAAAGTTTAAACCTTGTATTTTGAAATGTTATAAAATACACCTTATATATATATATATATATATATATATATATATATATATATATATATATATATATATATATATAAACTTAATTAGTATATGTATAAGAAAAGTCAGTCAAATCAATAGTAGAACTCATTCACGAAACCATGCTAAAAAGAGGGTATAAGGAAGTGGCCTATAAAATGGCTGTTGAATGGGAATCCACTCTCATGTGCGGTGGAGGGTCGTTAGGTGAACAGATTTGATAGGAGCTAATCTCATTAAAAGTATAATGATATAGTAGTAATATAACATTCTTTCAAAATCCCACTCTAGTTACTTTAGAAAAATGTGAAAAGTATGTTAATGCATGTAAACCGACATCATACTTTATATGTTTTTATTGGTGGATGTGTGCTTAATCGGCACACTAATAGGGACTTTAAAGAGAAATGTTTGGCATCTAAAAAATTAACATTGTTAATGGGGCATGTGTGGTTAACCGACACATTAATTAGAGATGATAAATAATATCGAGGTTGCTAATCTAAGATTAGTATAATCTAAGATTAGACATGTCATTGATAAGATTCAATGAATCTCAAAAGATATAGGAATTTCATAGATTGAAATTGGTGAATTGTTTTACCTACCTTCATAAATTTGCAATAAGATTACGACATCCCTCTTCTCAGTTGTCAATTGTTATATTGGATCCTATATTTGGATATTTATTATGGGTTAAAATATTAAGGAATTTATATCAATTAACTAAAACATTTCTTCTCTTATAGATGTCTACTTCCAATGGTGATGCTACTGCCACTCAACCCACAACCAACAACAACAAATTGACACTACAATGAATCCTATCAAAAGAGAAATTAGTTGGTCCAAACTGATAGGTTTTTGAAGGTTACAAAATCATGTGGCAGAAAATAACTTACCCTTTAAGTTCACCTGTAACCGAATTGAATCTATGTTTTCACTATTGAAAGCTATAAACTATGAACATCAAAAGAACACTATGGAAAGCCTAGATATTTCAAAATACATAAAAAGACTAGGGTTTACATAACTTTTAGTTATTATTGTATGTAACTACTAAAATCCTTCTTCAATAGCTCTCGGAAGCAGGCACCATAAATCTCATGTCTCTGATAGTTCACATCCAAACCCTTGCAACAAGGAAACTTGAAGAGGGAGGAGAGAGGAGGTATAATTTCATCTATCCCTTTAAGAGAAGTGATTTCCAAAATATGAAGGGTATAAAACCCTAATTATAGCTGTTAGGAAAACCTAGATAACCCTTACTTGATTAAAATAATAATATTTCAAATCTGGTAATTATCAAGTTCCCTAATAATCTTTAAGGGATATTCTAGAAACCCTAGAATACTCCGTTAAAACCATCCACCTCCTCTAGAGAAGGTTTTGGAACCCTTTTGTTCAACTATTGAATAATTACAGCTTATGTCCTTGCACTTTTAATTAAACCAATTAATCTCAAAATTAATTCTAATTAAATAATACTATTTCACATTAATATATTTTCCTCATAACACATTAATAAATCATTTATTTTTATTTATTAATCATATAATAAATCAATAAATATGTCTCTCTCTCCAAAAGTCACTAGGTCTGAGGGCAACCCAAAAGGACTTTGGTAATAATTCCAGTATATACTAATTTAGTTATTGGCTTAGACACGTAATCCAATAGTATGCCACTTGGATAAGTGTATAACTACATTGCAAGTATAACTTTCTAAACTAATAGCAAATGTTGCTTCCCAGAGCAACTCTAGTCTTTGATCTCTGATCTGAACAAACATTAGTCCTAGATAAGTGAGCAAATATTCCTTCATTCTATAAGATATCGTATGAATGTAAGACATGGATTAGAATCAATCTTATTGTCCAAATTCCTAATTTGTGATAGACTTATCAATTGAACATATCAATTTAATCTTGGCTGGACCTAACACTATAAGTCAACACCAAATCACCAAGGGGCCCAAATGTATTGCTTTTTCCAATAGGAAAAAAGGAACGAACAAACTTTGACTCACGAGCTTGTATCCTTTACTCACTAAATCATACATGACACTGTTTTTTAACATCATGTTACTGATGCGTTTTCGCAATACCAATGTGCAATCGACTTGTAAATTACCACTCATATATCTCCGTTTCAAGAATATAAGATTTTATCGTCTCAAAATTAATCATTATATAATCCATGAAGTAATTCTTTTAGCGTGGGTTTATCCAATACTCAAATCTCCATTTTCTAAGTACTCGTCAATGTTATATCAACAAAATTGCTATGTGTAAACAACATAGACAGTCTACAATCTAATTCATGATAGTCTTCATTAACTACTTACTTCCTAAAGTATGAGCGACTGTGAAGTTTTGAATTATCAAATTATTTAGGAAGTAAAAAATTCAAAATCAAACACAAGAAAATTTAATTGACAAAGGCAGTAAACAAACTCATAAATAATCTCTATTATTCAGTCACCAAAATCAATTACATTTATTCTATTACAAGTTTCAAACTAATCATCTAACTATTAAAACTAACCTCATCTCTCAAAGCAATGCTCCTAGCATGTTGAATATGCTTAACCCTACTCAGAGCCTTTATGAAAGGATCTGTAGGATTGTCTTCTAAAAAAACTCTCTTTACTATGAGATGACCTTCTATAACTCTATGCATGATATAATGGTACTTTTCTGTTGATATGTTTTGGATTTACCATGATCTCTTTGATCTTTGGTCAAAGAAACCACGCCTTCATTATCATAGAAAAAGTTACATTTCCACCTAAATGGTTAGAACTACTCTGAGATCACCGATGAAATTGTTCAACCAAGTCGCTTCCTTTGATGCTTCACTCGCTGCTATGTACTCTGATTCACAAGTAAAATCAGCCACCGTGTCCTTCTTGAAACTTTTCCAAGTAGCTACTTCTCCTTTTGATTAGAACACCAGCTAGATTGAGAATGAAGGTTGTGTCTATCTGTTTGAAAACTAGTATCACTATACCGACTTACTCTCAATGTATCACTACCTTCTGTCTAATGAGATCTTCTAGGATTTCCCTAAGAGATACTAACCATGTTTAAAGCAAAATACACATCAAGTCAAGTACATGTCATAGCATACATGATCGATACTACAGCCGTAACATATGGAACTCAACTCATTTCTGCTATCTCTTCATCTATACTAGGCCTTTGGTCTTACTTAACTTGGCATTTCTTTGTATAGGTAGCTCTCCATTCTTGGAATTTTCCTTACTAAAATGTTTTATTACCTTATCCAAGTATGTATTTTGGCTGCCTTTCCTAGATCCTGCATAGCATAACACTTTCCAATCCAAGACTTTACTTCTTGCAAAGTTGGAATGTTGTTTACTATAAGGAGTATGGCATCAATGTACAATAATAAAAAAGTTACTATACTCCCACTAGCCTTGACTGACTCATGTAAACATCTCCAGCCCACTTCCCGTTAAGGAAAGCGGTTTTGACATCTATCTGCCATATTTCATAGTCATGAAAAGAAGTTATGGTGTGCATTATCCTAATAGACTTCATCTTGGCCAATGATGAGAAGGTTTCATCATAGTCAATCCATGGGGTTTAACTAAAGCCCTTCGCAACCAGTCGTGCCTTGAAATTTTGTACCTCACCATCGATGTAAGTCTTCTTCTTGAAGATACTTTTGCAACTCACTGTCTTTTGACTAGGTTCTTGATCAATCAAAATCCAAACATGGTTGTCCCACATAAACTGATCTCGTTGTCCATTGCCTCTTTTGACTTAGCTGGCTCAGGTCTTGCCATCGCTTCCTTGTAGTTAGCTGGATCATCCAAATTTACCAGTCTATGATCACTAACAAATGTGTCACCCTATGTAGTTATTTGGAAACTATAGAACTCAGGTGGCATGCTAACTCTACTAGATTGAGGGAGAGGTAATGCATTGTCAATGGGTTCAACAAAATTCACATTCTCTAGTTTAGCATTATTATCTTCTAAGATTCCTTCATTGGTTGACACTTGAATCTCTTCAAGGTCAATTGTACTCCCACTGTCCTCTTTGCATATGAGTTCTCTCTCATGAAAGACTCCTCTTCGTGCTACAGAAACCACGCTCTCACTATATCTATAGAAAAAATATCCAAAAGACTTCTTTGGGTAACCAATGAAAATACACCTCTCACTTCTAGGTTCTAGCTTTTCATGAGTCTCTTGTATAACGAAAGTTTCACAACCCCAAACCTTAATATGTGCTAACGAGGGAACTTTCTCTGTCCACATCTTGTGAGGTGTTTTGGAAACCTTCTTGGTAGGGATGAGATTGAGGATATGGGTGGCTGTCTCTAAGGCATACCCTAGAAAAAAAAATTGGCAAGACAAGCTCGACTCATCATGGAATGATCCATGTCTAACAAGGTCTGATTACGCCCCTCACCCACACAATTAAGTTGTGGTTTCCTAAGAGGATTCAATTTTTAAAATATTTCACATTCCTTAAGATACTCGTGGAACTCGATACTAAGATACTCTCTGCCTCTGTCAGATCGGAGCATATTTATCTTCCTACCTAATTTATTCTCTACTTCATGTTTAAACTCTTTAAACTTTTCAAAGGTTTCTAATTTATGCTTAATTAAGTAGATATGACCATATCTGCTATAAGCATCAATATATGTCCCGTAAAATCAATTGTCATCCCTTGTGGTAGATCTGAAAGGTCCTCACACATATGTGTGTATGAGCTCCAAGAATCCTTCACCTCTTTCACAAGATCTATTGAAAGGTGATTTTGTCATCTTCCCTAAAAGACAAGATTCACATTCATCATCTGGCCGTATGTGACAACCGTCAAAATTCGAGTCGGTTCTAGATTTGACTAGACTTAGTTGCACGTATAGGCACGACACATACTAGACTTAGTAACAAGAATCTAAGTTATAACCTACTAGAAACATGGAAACAAGTAGAATCAAAGAATAGTGTACTTAGATTTCACATTGATATGCGAATTCTAAAACTACTTAACTGTAATGACTATCCATATTCGGGTCATTCTTAGACTTGAAAATCTTAGCATGAATCATGTAGACACATCATGCACTTGACCTAGTGGTATAAATTAGGTCCGAGTCTCCTAGGAACTTAAGTCAAAGTTGTAGCCTAGGACTAGAATACTTGATTCCTCAATTTCGCTTGAATCTCAGAATCACAACATAGAATGCCAATAAACCGGTAAAAATGATTTACAAACAATATTTTTAACTAGAAAATAGTTATGAAACTCGATCATAATTTAAAATCTCAAATAATTCAATTTATTTTTATATCCAAATATTTATTAAATCTCAAGACCCTAAAAACCATAAAATCTGAAATTTATAAACTTTAACACCTAAAAATCCATAAAATTTGGTATGGACTTTATAATATCAATTTAAAATAACTCAATATAGTAAATTATAACCAAGGAGAAATAAAATTTAAGTCACTAGTAATTAACCTTATTTTGTAAGCCAAAAATCAAGGTTTTGGGAATGAAAACTAGGATAAGGTGCATATTTTATAAAAACTTGGTATTTTTATAAAATAAAATTATATTTTATAAAATTTAAAAGAGTGAGACCCTCTCTCCATTCAAAATTTTGCACCTCTCTCCTCTCTTTCTCTCTCTCTTACTTGAAAACCCTAATAGACCATTTCCCTATATCAAGAATCACTTTCACTTTTTCACTCTACCTCTCATTCTCTCTCACACTCTTCATCACCACCACCACCACCATTTTCTCTCATCCTCACCCTAAGTCACGAAATTTTCCAGAAAATATGTCCAAGAATGCACCTCAAACTCGATATCTTCATCATCTTGTGGTGTTCTTGAAGGCAAAATCGATTTCTACTTCACTTTTCCTTCAAGTTTTGTTATTTTTCTTTCACTTTCTTCTTCTTCTTCTACTCCATTCTACTATAAAATCATGAAAACTTGCACCTACTCACGGTTTTAATGATGATGGTGGTAGGATTTCATCCAAAAACAACATGCATGTTGTAGATGGTGAAGTCCCATGACCTAAAATTAATTCAAAAGCAAGGAAGTGCACTTTTCTACATGTTTTGGTGGAAAAACACCACATGCATCCAAAGTTTTCTTTAAAAAATGAATTTTGAACATTTCAAACTCATGAGTGGTCTTCAAACCAACATGCATGTGATGATCTTCAAGCTTAGATGCTAGATGATCAAAGTTTGTTGTTAAAATCTTTCAAATATGTTCATAAAGGATTTATTCTCAAATAAATACGTAAAATCGTTTCTGATCAAATCTGATTTTTACAACAATCGCACTAATAAAATAATATGATCTGTAAATTTTCAGAAAATAATTCATTTTTCTCGAATTATTATAATTATGGCAATAAAATAGGGCAATAAATCATATAAAATACTTTCTTAGGTCTATAAATCATAGGTAAATTCTTGGATAACCCTAATGTAACTTATGACATCTCAACGAGTTTCACCGATTTTGGTTACTGTTTAGTATGGTTTTGCATTCTTTTTAAATATAATAAATCATAAATCCCCTTTAGGGAATCTGAAAAGGCTATCTAAGATTTTTCACAAGTCCTAACTCATGTTTAATACCCAGAAAAATATTTTTAGAATTTTTCATAATGCATACCTATTTTTCCCTGATTTTCGTATTTATAATGGACTAATAAAGGGAAAACTATTTCTGCTAATCTAAAATTCATGAAAACTTACCAGAAGATCTTATAATATATTAGAACTCCAAATAAAAATTTGGTTCATTTGTATGTTCAGTATGCTATTTTTCTTCTATTTTCTAAGATTAAATAGACTTAAATAAAATCGGATTACATTATATAAAAATCACCATTGATATTTTTCTTGGATTATTTACACTGTAAATGAAGTTTAAAAGAATTTTGGTAATTTACTTTAACTTTTTGATAATTATTCATGAATTAATGATTATTCAAGAGAATAAAACAAAGAAAAATAGAAAATCTAATTGTAAAATATCTTTTATATTTTTCACAGCTTCTATATATATATATATATATATATATATATATATATATATATATATATATTAACATTGTTACAAAAATTTTGGGTAATTTTAGAAACTGTATTCTGTTTATTTCCATTTTGGTTAGAATAAATGTACAAAAATTATAAAATTTGGTTAAACTATTTAGAAACCTATTTTTATATTTTTCCCAGGTTAAGTATATTCAATGGCAGTATTATAATAAGTTTAGGAATTTTATCATCTGGATACTATTTTTCACGAATTTATATTGTTATGAAGGCTTAAAAATTGGGAAAAATAGTTAATCATATAAATCATTCAAGGGAAAATTTCTGGAAGACCGCTACTGTGTTTAGAATGAAAATGAAAAGTTTGAGAATTTTTGGAAACTACTGGATAATATTTTGGACTTTTAGGAGCTTAAAACACCTTTAAATGTGTTGATATACCCTAAATTAATATTACAAAAATCTGGAAATTAATATCCAAAATTATCTTAATCACATGAGTTATAAAATGTCACCATTTTAGAAAAATGTTTGTAACTTATCAATATTAAATTTTGACACAATATTGGCCTAATTCTATTGTACTAGTAAGTATACTAGTGTTAGATTTCGATTACAGACTCATTAACGAATACCATTATTGTAGGGATCGGTAGTGGTATAAGTGGAATGTAGTTCATGTCATCATATGCATCATCTCAAAGCATTGTGAGTATTCACGTACTCCCCTATTTTCGGTTTTTATGTTTTAGGGTGGAAAAGCATGTCGGAAAAACTATTTATTGTTCGTTGTATATTAATTGATTTGTGTCAAACATGATTGCTATATTTTGCTATATCTCGCTATGTATGTTTATGCAACTTGAAACATGAGGCTTTATTGTCTTAAGTCCCTTCTCTTACACTTTAATCCAACCATTAACTCTTTGAGCCAATGTTGATTATGGATAACTCTATTAGGAATTGACAAGTCCTTACTTGCCCGATTGCTGGAGTGCATGATACCATATAATCTATGGAATGATAAGTATAGATCTTGATAGGGCATCAATCATAGGCTTGGTTGGGAACTCATTATTTGCTCATACATATACAAACTCGTTACTTATTATAGCAATAAACTTTGTATCTCATTATAACACAAACTTTTGTTACTAAATACTTATTTACTTGTTTTAGCAACGAACTTGGTTGCTCCTTATGGTCACAAACTAGTTCGCTCCTTGTAGCAATGAAACTTGTTTACTCATTTTAGTAACAAACTTTATTTCCCATGAGAATGTGAACGTTGCATCTCATTTGGGCAACATACTTTATCTCTCATGATGATCTGGGCTTTGGCTTACAATTTAAGTTTTATGTTTTAGGTACTTCAGATGATATGGGCAAGGCGAAGGCTTGATCATACACATCCTTTCGATTTTATGAGATTAGATTTTGGGTTACTCTGATTTTGATTTTGACATTTTGCAAACTATTTTTTGTAAACATTTATGAATTTTAGTTGGCTTTGAGAAATGAAAATTTTACCTTGATTTTTGGGATGTTACAAGTTAGTATCAGAGCCCTATTTTGAGAGAATTGGATGAGCATTCGTGTGAATCCAGACTCAAACTAAAGATCTATAAAAGTTTTCAAAATGGTTTTCAAATGTAACCAACGATGGATGGGATGTGTACGATCAGCCGGAGCAAGAAAGTGTGCCCCAAGTTACCTACACTGTTATTTGCTTATGTTAATTATGATAAAACTACATGTTGGTTGTATGGTAGGTATCATTAGGAATTTCATGATAGAATTGCCTAAATTTTTGTGCCTTATTCTATATAGAGTTTTCTACTTGAATAATGCATACTTTTTTGCTTTGTAGGACTCTTTTGGGAGTGAATTAACTACTAAATAAATAAATTAAGTCACATGATGCAAAGGTTAAATAATCTTAGAGTGAAGGATTTGGTTCTATTGTACAACTCTTGTCTGAGTCCAACTGTTGTGGGGTTGAGTCTTTTAATATAAGATTATTTACGTCACGTTGCTTGTGATTGTATTCATGCAGTGGTTAATCGGCACTAATGGGGGTCTTTTGGTAGCTGATGGAAGGGTGAGGTGAGGCTCTTAGGAAAGCCTACAATATGCTTTAGTGTGGTTGGTATGTTGTTTAGCGGCTATTAGGAGTATTATTATGAGTAGGTGACTTAAAGAACATGGGATGATTCTTAATTAAAGTATGGATAGGTGTGGAAAGTAGTATTAGGCCCGTACTACTGGAAGCACATGATCCATACTAGAATCAATGGAAGTTATGAGGATTCTAAGGAGCTGCTTGAGGGTAGATAACATGGTTTGAGACCATGATTCATGGAAGTGTTTCCATATCTATCGATCTTTTGGTTATGGTTGCCAGGAAGTAGATGGGTCTGGTCATTGTTTGGGATTTAATGGCCATGTCAAGTTGGGTTGAATGGTACGACCTATTGAGGTAGTTAATTTTGAGCTCTCGAAGGTCTTGCACGAGATAGTACCCGTAGAGTCGCATGAGTCAAGAAAGAAGCGAATTGTTATGAACGCCTCGAGGGTCACGACCAGAGGCTGAGTGATTGGCAGATGGTTTGGAATGTCACTATCTACTATTGGGGCTATGTTCTTCCAACTTTCTGTGTTAAGAGGAGATATAGAGTAGACATGTGATTCTCAGAGTAGGGACATAGACCTAGTATGGGACTAGATGGCTGTGGTTTTGGTGATAGTAAGGTAGTACAGAAATGCGCAACAGGATTCATTTGGTATGGTTGCCTTGAGATGAGATTAAGGGTCTGTTTTCTTGGGATATAGGCATGTCAAGTTCTAGCTGATGGTTTTAGGTGATACGGGAAGTGAATCGAGAGTGACAACTTTTGTTATCTCTGATGTATCCCGACTAGGAGAATGATTCCCTTTGTATTTATGAATGATTCTTGTGATGAATTGACATTTGGGGTTTATAGGCGAGGAGTGTAGTAATCTATTTGTTTCTAGATAAGAAGTTGGTGTTTTTCCTTGTGCATTTTCATGGAATTCTTGATCTTAGGGGTAACCATGATTGGAGAATTCTCGAGGTCTCCATCTGAGATTCGAAATCTCTTGGAGTTTGCTTGCTCCTCATCTAGAACTTCATATTGCATTGTGTTATATATCACAAGGGTAAGGGATTTTATGCATTTGGGTGAGCCAGTCTGAGTTTTGGTCTATTTGCAAAGTCAGTTGGTGGTGGTTCGAACCCTAATTGGGGGAGAGCTAAATATTCATCTCAGAGGATCAATAATATGTGCTATTTATGGTTCCAAAAGAATGGGTCATAGGGATTTGCGGTTTGGGTATGTGAAACTTTTGTTCATGATTTGGTCAAGTCGAGGGTGCAGCGCATGTTGCCATCAGACGTATGTGTTCAGGAATGCAAGAGTCGTCTTTGTAGAAAGAGGCTATTTAACAAAGACATCATGGTAGCCAGTGGTTCCTTTCTAGAACGTAGAAGAATAGGTCAAGAGGCAGTTGGGTTGTTGAGGTCGAGTATCGATTGTCGAGGAATTTGTCAGCTTGTTCTACAGAATGATATTTGTAGTCTAGGTTGGGCAGTTGTTGATCAGTCAATTAGTTTCAGAGTTTGGTATGTTTAGTGACTCATGGGCTTTCTCCAATAGTGTATTGGATCAATGGACTAGTTGTCAATGCACTCTCGATCGTTGATATTGTCGTTCATCTTCAATAGCAGAGGTTCTTCAAAAGTTTCGAGCTATATATCAGTTGGAGTTCAATGGATATGTCATCTATTATGAAATTATGTACATCATACATTTTGGATCCTGAGTATGAGTACCCTCAAGTGTTGATTGTGAAATTGTTTGTAGCAGGCTCAAGTTTGGCAAATGTCATTGGTTATCGTAAGTTCGGATGTCAGGGTAACGTTGTTTAGTTTTTCAGGTTTGGATTTGGATTTTCGCAGAATCTAGTTTTAACATGTCATGACGGCAGGGTTGATATTTGTATTGACCCAACAAGAGTTTGACAACATTTATGATGGATTTGGAAGTTTTATCGAGGTATTTGCTAATTAGTGGGATCTGTTTGGTTTCAATGATGGTGTGGGATATTAGTCTACGACCATTCATAAGGATATTTCTGTTAGTGGTTGAGGTTCGTCATTTTCGTTGAGATTTATTGGTACCACACCCAATGGGTGAGGGTTGTAAGGAATAAGGAGTGTCGTAGATCTAGGGTTGATTATGTGTTTTCTCTTTGGGATATATGTGTTGGATTAGTGTCTAAGCCCATAACTATTATTGGTACGTACTTGACCCAATTGCGAGCATGGTCCTTTTGGTTTGCCTACACTAAAGCAACTTGATAGGATGATTTATGGAGAAAGAGATGAATTATGATTTATTAATTTATTATATGAATAATATATTAAAAGAGAAATCGTATTGTTTAATTAATATTAGTCAAGAATTAATTAGGAAACTGGAAGAGTTTAATTAGACTTGGGGAACTGATATTGTAATTATAAGATAATTGCAATTGGGCTATGGATCACCTTGGAACATAGGTTTGACGAATTCTATGGGAAGCCCATAAGGAATTCGTCCAAGGGGTGTTCTAAAGAGAGTCCATGGGCTGCTTAGGCCTAACCAGTCACATTAGGCTTTCCTTGTTCAAAACCCTAATAGCCTCACATATTTAAGGATCCCTAGGGAACCAAAAATGTGGCTAGGCTTCCCTTAGGGTTCTTGGACGAATTTTGGTGCCTACTTCTCTTCTCCAAAGTCATCCTCTTGCTCTTGGTGCTTGTGAGCCATTAGAGGTGTGACATTTGTGACACTAAGCTTTCAGAAGACAATTACAAGGAGGAATTCAGATCGTTATTACTACATAACAATCAAGGTAAGATCTAAACCCTATTCTTATGTTAATATCAATTATCACATGCTGGATCTAGGGTTTATGGCTTTGGATGATTATTGCATGTGCATTAGACAAACTAGATCCAAAGCTTTAGGGTACGCATGTACACCATAGGAATGATGTAGTGCTCAAAACCCATCAGTGGTATCAAAGCCTAGGGCTGTTTGTTAATGAATTTGATGCTTATTTGATCGAATATTGCCTGAAAAATGAAAATTTTGAATTTTTGGGGCTGGACTCGCCGAGTCGATGACTGAACTCGCTGAGTCCACTGGAAACTCGACAAGTCCAGTGCAAACTCGACGAGTCAGCGAGTGTGGCAGCGTATTTTCACGATTTTCTTGCTGTTTTGGCTTAGGATAATTACCAAAAACGTTTTTAATTGATAAAATCCGATTTTTATTGATTTTGGTTGTTTATCCTTACCAAAATAGTAGATAATTACCAATTAATCAAATTAGTGTTGCCTTATAAGATAAGATTTAAATTATCTGAATTATTTGATGAATTATCTTGCAAGACATTGGATTAGGTCAAAATTAGATAACTACGAATTATTTGTAAATTGCCTTATTTGAATTTCGATCTAGAATTTTCTTGATAGATAGTTTTGAAAAGTTTCAAAACTTGCCATCAAGTTTTGGAATTTAAATTTTTGATTAAAAGTTTAATTCTGAAATATTTAAATTCTAAACCCTAATGTTTTGAAATGTTTCAAAACTTGCCCTCAAGTTTTGGAATTGAATTTTTTGATTAAAAGCTTAATTTTTAAAATTTTAAATTGTAAAACCCTAGTTTTGAAAAGTTCAAATTACACCCTTATGGTTTTATTAAGTTAATTAAAAGTATAACTCAAAGAGAGTTAATAAATCCATATTGATCTGGTTTATATTTAATTAAAAGTGTATTTTATTAAAATTAAACCACCTAGTATTTTAAAAGCGTGAAATACACCCTATATTAGATATACATTAAAAGTCAACTATTATATATGTATAACCTAAACTGCTAGTCTTACCGTTAGTAGGCCTTATTCACGAAGCTGATCTATAAGGGGGTATAAGGTTATGGCCTATAAAATGGTCGTTTAATGGGTGTCCACTCTCACCCACCACTTCCGTGATTGGTGGAGGGTCATTAGCCGAATGGGTAGGATACGGCACACCCTCTCGTCAATAAAAGTACAAAATTCCGAATCTAAGTTACTTTAGGCAAAAGTGAATTGATGTAATTCCATGAAATTACACTTTGTACGCTTGCTAAGACGTTAGTGGAGCGTGTGTGCTTAACCGGCAAAGTAATTGGGTTCTAAGAAAAGGTGGAAAAGGGTGACTCGCTGTTTGTCATAGTTCGGTGGAGCGTGTGTGGTTAACCGACACATCGAATAGGTGACCATAACATTAGGGGCACCCTGCATATTTGCATGGTTATTTACACCTTATTTTGTGATACTCGGCATCCAAGTCACAAAATCGAGGGGCATATTGAGATTTAAACATGCTATTGAAAATTTCAATGAATCTCAAAAGATCTAGGAGTTTCCAATACATTTAAAACTTAACCTTCTTTTTCGTTTTTCATGGTCGAAATTGGTAAATCGTCATTTACCTACCTTCAAATCTTTTGTAAGTTGGATTACAGCATCCCTCTTCCAGTTTGTGGAATATTGTGTTGGGTCCTAGCCTTTATATCTCATTTGGGTGTTTTATTAAGGACTCAATCAACCAAAATTGAATTTTCTCCCGTTTCATAGATGTCAAAGTCTAACAACTATGGTCTTCGTAAATCTATTAGAAAAAGTTTTCCATGTGAAGATGATGTTCCACGATTGGATTGTGGAAATGGAAATCATGCTTCACTTCTTCCACCTTCTCCAATAATTCTCCCTGACCCATGTGTTGGAAGAGTTGAAAAGTTCAAGGTCACTAATGTCCTATTGGCAAGAAGACACAAATATGGAAAGTATGTGTCTACACACGTCTTAAAGATGAAGTCACACATTGACAGGTTAAGAATGTTGAGCGTCGATGTCTCAAGGAAGTTAGTTGTTGACTTGGTTCTTCAATCACTTCCCGAATCATATGGTAAGTTCGTTAGAGAGTACTATATGATGGACCAGGACATTACCCTTATTGATTTGACTTATTTGTTTATTGTTACTGAATCAGAAATGATTTGGCACACTAGTTGAGCAAATTTGTCTGATAAATCAATATCCTAACCTTCTATTGACAATGGCAAAATTGGAAGTCTAGAAATTTTTTCTCTACGTAAGATAAAGGTTGAGTCTGAGATAGTCCCGTGTACCATTCCAGTAAAATCCATATGTTTCTACTGCCAAAAGAAGGGGTATTGGTTACAAAGCTGCCCTGGCTACCTAAGAGATCTAAGAGATGTGAAAGTCAAGATGTATGACTCTGCTTTAGGTAATATCCAATATCTACTCTATTAAGTTCCTATTCAGAGGTCTTAATACTATTGGAATAGTGTCTAAGGCTGCAACTATATTAGGCAAGTATTTGACCCGGTTGTGCATGGTCCTTTTGGGTTGCCTTCACCATAGCAACTTGACAGGATGATTTATAATGAGAGAAGAAATATTATTAGTATATTATGAGAATAATATAAGGAATAATAATATTATTATTTGATTAATATAAGTCATAAATTAATTAGGAATCAATTTGGTGACTTAAAGAGATTAATTGAATAAAAGGGAATAAACTGTCAATTGTATGATAGTTGTACTTTGGGCTATAATCCGTTATGGATAAGGGGTGGACGGTTTTGGGGTTTGGAAGGACCTAGAAATCGTCCAAGGCTTATCATTAGGGATATTGGATTGGTTAGGGCCTAAGTTATCCAATTAGGGTTTTAAGGGTGAAACCCTAGAAGGCTTATTAGTATAAATAGACCCATGGGGTCAAGGAAATCGACACTCTTGCCTTTGAAGAAACCTTGGCCGATTTCTTGCCCTCCTCTCTCTCTCTCTAATCATCCTCTTGCTAAGTTGGTGTTTGTAAGCCATTAGAGGAGTGACACTTGTGACTCTAAGCTCCAAGGACAAGAAGATTCAAGCAAGGAACTTAAGGTAATCTTCCAGATCTGATTGCTTATGTTAATATACTAGAATTATCATTAGAAGTCTTGGATACAATGCATGTTCTATTAGAGAAACCTAGATCCAAGCATTATGGTTTGTATGTGCGCATAGGAATGTTCTTATGGCTCAAACCCATCAGTGGTATCAGAGCCTTGATTGGTTTCTTCTGAATTGATGCATTGGTTGCTTGATTGTTAATTGCAAAATTCGTTTTTTGTCCTCTGCTTGATGAACTTGGCGAGTCCCATGGTGGTACTCGGCAAGTAGGCCTCAACTCGGCGAGTCCATTGTGTTACTCGGCGAGTTCGAGCGTCAGAAGGAGCTAGTTTCGGGATTTCTTGTTGTTTATCTTACGGAAACTTGCCTTTATCTTTATGGGTCAATATAAATCCGATTTCTATATATATATATATATATATATATATATATATATATATATATATATATATATATATATGAGTATATCCTTGACCTAATTTAAGATATTTGCCAATTAATTGAATAATAATTTCCTTATGTGATAATTGATTAATTATTTTAATTAAATTGTTAAATTGTTGTGCAAGAAATAATTAAATAAATCAAATATGGATAATTATGTGATTAAATGTTAATTTGGATTATTTGTTATTTGATCCCTTATGTTTTGAAAAATTTAAAACTTGCCCTCACTTTTTGAAATTTATGTTTTGTGATTAAAAGTTTAATTTAGACAATTTAAATTTCAAACCCTAGAATTTTACAAGTTTAAAATTCAACCCTACACTAATATAATATTACAAGATTAATATATATATATATATATATATATATATGTATGATTAAAATGCTAGTCTTACTGTTAGTAGGCCTCATTCACGAAGCCGGTCTATAAGGTGGGTATAAGGTTGCTGCCTATAAAATGGCGCTTAATGGGTGTACACTCTCACCCACCGCTTGCTTGATCGGTGGAGGGTCGTTAGCTGAACGGGTAGGATAGGGCAACTCTATCTCCTCATTAATAAGTATAATGAACCTATAAAGTAACTACATGTTTTTCAAACTTCCCATTCCTAGTTACTTTAGGAAAAGTGAATTGATGCAATCCCATGAAATTACACTTTGCACCCTTGCTAAGAAGTTAGTGGAGCGTGTGTGGTTTACCAGCACACTAATTGGTTCTAAGCATAGGTGGCAAAGGGTGATTCATTGTTTATCATAGTTCGATGGAGCGTATGTGGTTTACCGGCACATCGAATAGGTGATTGTTACAATGAAGGCACCATTTACATTTGCATGGTTATTCACACCCACTTTGTGATCCTCGGCATCCCAGTCACAAACGAGAGGGGCATATCGAGATTTAAAAATGCCATTGAAATGTTCAATGAATCTCATCAAAACCTAGGAATTCTCAATACATTTAGAACTTAAAGTTAGGTTTTCATGGTGGAGAATTAGTGAATCGTCATTCACTTACCTTCAAATTGTTTGCATGTTGATTACGACATCCCTTTTCTAATATGTAAATAATGTTGTTGGATCCTAGCCCTAATTTTTCTTATTAGGTGATAATTAGGGATTCAAATTCTAATCAATCTTTGTCCTTTCTATTTGTAGATGTCGAACGCAAACAACGCTGCTGCTAGTTCATTCACATTGATGAATTTTTTCGAAAAGGTGACTTTTGATGGAACGAACTTTAGCGAATGGATAAGATACATTCTCACAATTGCTCGCTACGAGGACAAGGAGTATGTCCTCGATAAAAAGTTCGAGAAGATCAATCCAGAAATCGCTGCTCCGGCTGAAATGGCTACTTTTGAAACTCATGAGCGTGATCCAACGAAGGTTCATTGCATCATGATAGCCACAATGAACGCCGAATTCCAAAAGTCCTATGAGGACATGTACCCGTACGAGATACATCAAGACTTATTGGAGAGATACCATCAAAATGCGAGGCAGGAGCGTTATGAGATTTCCACTAACATGATCTCCACTAAAATGGGACATGGAAAATCTCTAACCGTACACTTCAAAAAGATGCAAAGGTATGTCGATCGTCTTCGCAAGTTGAATGTTGACTTTGGGGAAGACTTGGCTATCGACATGGTCCTTCACTCCTTGCCTCCATGTTACAACCAATTTAGGATGACCTACCACATGAACAAGGAAGAGGTCACCCCAAGTAAGCTCCAAGGTCTCCTTAGGGTTGCTGAGAGCAACCTCAAAGACAAGTCTGTTGCACCAACTCCCAATCCACCCGCTGCTCCTGTTTTGGCTATTGGGCAGGAAAGGGGTAAGAAGAGGAAGGCTCCGTCTAAGAGCCACCGCAAGGGAAAGTCCCGATATGGTTCCTCTTCTAGATTGGAGTGTATTCTCTAGCGCTTAGGAATGGTTTATGTTTAGATTTGAATAATTGTTGCTATTCGCCAGAAATGGCAAGAAACATCATTTCATTTCATGGTTTGTTTAGACAAGGATTTAGATATTCGTTTAATAATGAGAATGGTTCAATTATGCTTATGTAAATGGTGTTTTATATTTTGAAGCAATGCCTTGTAATGGAATTTATGAAACTGTTATAGTTGTAGATAACCTAGGAAATGATGTGTTATGTATGGATTCTTCCAATAGTATGGATAGAGAATCCTTGTGGCATTGTTGTCTTGGACATGTCAACAAGAAGCGCATAGCCCAACTCCAAAAGGATGGAGTGTTGGAGTCATTCGACCTTAGGGAAGATGACACGTGCGAATCTTGTTTACTTGGAAAGATAACCAAGTCACCCTTCACTGGCACTTGTGAGAGGGGTGAGGGTTTATTGGATCTGATACATACCGATGTATGTGGGCCCTTTAGATCCACCACAAAGGATGGGAACCGCTTCTATGTGACTCTCACCAATGATTATAGTAGATATGGGTATATTTACTTAATCAAGCACAAGTCAGAAACATTTGAAAAGTTCAAAGAATTCAAGCATGAAGTGGAGAATCAATTGGGCAGGAAAATCAAGATGCTTCGATCTGATCGAGGAGGAGAGTACCTAAGCCTTGAATTCCACGACTATCTCAAGGAACGCAGAATAGTTCCGCAATTGACGCCACCTAGGACACCGCAGTTGAATGGTGTGGTAGAAAGGCATAATCGAACCTTGTTAGACATGGTCCGCTCTATGATGAGTCGTGCTTCACTATCTATCTCATTATGGGGGTATGCCTTAGAGACTGCCGCCCACATCCTTAACCTAGTCCCTACTAAGAAGGTTGCCAAAACACCTCACGAGATGTGGACAGGGAAAGCTCCCTCGTTAGCACATATCAAGGTTTGGGTTTGCGAGGCTTTCGTAAGACGAGATACTCACGACAAGATCGAACCTCATAGTGAGCGATGTATTTTCATCGGCTACCCGTAGAAAATCCTTTGGATATCTCTTCTATAGACTGAGTGACAATGTTGTCTTCGTTTCGAGGAGAGGGGTTTTCCGAGAGAGAGAACTCATAAGCCAAGGAGACAGTGGGAGGCAAATCGAGCTTGAAGAGATTCAAGAATCGATTGATGAAGGAACCTCTACCGCTGACACTCAACCCGAGGAGGAAACTCCAGTTGAACCTATTGACCAGTCCTTACCTCTCATACGTTCCGAAAGAATTAGAGTTCAACCCCAGTTTTATGGTTTTCATATTACTACCGAAGGGGACACGTATATTAGTGATGGTACACTAATAAATCTAGATGAACCTAATAGCTTTAAGGAAGCCATGGCAGGCCTGGAGTCTGCAAAATGGAAAGAGGCAATGGACAGCGAGATCCAGTCCATGTATGACAACCAAGTTTGGAATTTGGTTGATAATGTGCCCGGACGTAAGATTGTTGGGTGCAAATGGATCTTCAAGAAGAAGACCGATGTGGATGGAAATGTACACACATATACGGCGCGATTCGTTATGAAGGGATTTACTCAAACTCCCGGAGTTGACTATGATGAGACCTTCTCACCAGTTGCGAAGATAAAATCTATTAGAGTGATGCTAGCTATTACCGCATTTCACGATTATGAGATTTGGTAAATGGATGTCAAGACCGCTTTCCTTAATGGGAAATTGGCTGAGGATGTTTACATGGCTCAGCCAGAGGGTTTTGTTGATCCAAAACATCCAAATAGAGTGTGTAAGCTTGAGAAGTCAATTTATGGACTTAAGCAAGTGTCTCGTAGATGGAATCTTTGCTTCGATGAGAAAGTCAAAGAGTTTGGATTTGTACGAAGCAAAGATGAATCGTGTGTATATGTCAAAGCCAGTGGGAGCGTAGTTAGCTTTCTCGTTCTTTATGTCGATGACATACTACTCATAGGAAACGACATCCCGACTCTGCATGAAGTTAAGTCCTGGCTCGGGAAGTGCTTCGCTATGAAGGACCTCGGAGAAGCTTCCTATATCTTGGGAATAAGGATAGTGAGAGAACGAAGTAAGAGACTAATAGGACTTAGTTAGAACACGTACTTAGATAAAGTACTAAAATGTTTTAGTATGGAAAATTCAAAGAAGGGAGAATTACCAATACAAAGTAATGCCAAGTTAAGTAAGAGTCAAAGTCCGAGTACCGAAGTCGAGATAGCAGAAATGAGCCGAGTACCATACGCTTCCGCGGTTGGCTCAATCATGTATGCTATGACTTGTACTCGCCCTGATGTAGCCTTTGCTTTGAGCATGGTTAGTAGATATCAAGGGAACCCTGGCAGAGCCCATTGGATTGCGATCAAGAATATCCTTATGTACCTTCAGAGGACCAAGGAATGGTTTTTAGTCCTTGGAGGGAGTGATGACTTGAAGGTGCAAGGGTATAGTGACGCCAGCTTTCAAACCGACAGGGACAACTACCGTTCGCAGTCGGGCTGGGTCTTTACCCTTAATGGAGGAGCAGTAACTTGGAAAAGTACCAAGCAGGAAACCGTAGCTGATTCAATGTGCGAATCAGAGTACATTGCAGCAAGCGAAGCGTCAAAGGAGGCAATATGGTTGAAGAACTTCATTGGTGATCTTGGAGTTGTACCTGCCATAAAGGAGCCTATGGATATTTTCTGTGATAATGAAGGAGCGGTTGCCTTGACCAAGGAACCGAGGGATCATGGTAGATCTAGTCATATCGACAGAAAATATCATTTCATTAGACATCGAGTAGAAGAAGGATACCTCGTGGTGAGGAGGATATCATCAGAAGATTACCCAGCAGATCCGCTTACGAAGGGACTGAGTAGGGTCAAGCATTTATAGTATGCTAGGAGTATTGGGCTGAGAGATGATATTAGATTAGATTAGATGATTTTAGAAACTTGTAATAGATAAATGTAATTTAACATTTGATGAATAAATAAAGGAGTATTATTTATATGTAAAGTTACTGTCTTATGTTAAATATTTAACTATTGTTTCACTTTGCATGTTTTGACTTCCCGAATAATTGAGTTTATTTAGAATAATCGAATTATTCAAACAATCCACAATCGTTCATATTTTGGAAGTAGGTATGAATGAAGATTGTCATGAATTGGTATGTAGATTGTCTAAATGGTATTAGACATAGCAAAGTTTGCTACAACGTTCATGAGTGCTTATGAACTTGTTTTGAGCATTGGAACAAACCCGCGCTTGCTGGAATCACCTTATGGAATTGGACGAAAGGTTGATCGCAAGACGATAATATCATATGGTCTTAAAACCTAGATATATGGTTATTTATTTGTTAATTGGTTGTACACAGATAATGCGAAACCGCACTAGTAAATTGATGTTATAAAACGCATTGTTGTGTATAATTGATTAATGAATAAGTAAATGCATATAAGTCGAAGTTTATCTGTTACTTTTATCCTAAGAGGTTAAAAGAGATATCTAGGCCGCTCAATGATTTGATTTGACTTATGTGTCGGGCCCGGTCAGAACTGAATTGATGTGTTCGATTAAGTTTTATGTCAAATAAATCTGAGATCGAGAAACCAAATGCTAGACAATTCGTTCCATAAAAATGTCTGCATGATATTTAAACAGAGGACTGTACGATCCCTTATCTAAAGAACAAGATTGATAAGATCAGAGTTTGACAGCGTCTTTGAGAGCTACGATTGCTAATTGGAGTATACTTGTGTATATAGTTACTAGACTTATCCAAGTGGGAGACTGTTGGAATAGTGTCTAAGGCTGCAACTATATTAGGCAAGTATTTGACCCGGTTGTGCATGGTCCTTTTGGGTTGCCTTCATCATAGCAACTTGACAGGATGATTTATAATGAGAGAAGAAATATTATTAATATATTATGAGAATAATATAATGAATAATAATATTATTATTTGATTAATATAAGTCATAAATTAATTAGGAATCAATTTGGTGACTTAAAGAGATTAATTGAAAAAAGGGGCATAAACTGTCAGTTGTATGATAGTTGTACTTTGGGCTATAATCCCTTATGGATAAGGGGTGGACGGTTTTGGGGTTTGGAAGGACCTAGAAATCGTCAAAGGCTTATCATTAGGGATATTGGATTGCTTAGGGCCTAAGTTATCCAATTAGGATTTTAAGGGTGAAACCCTAGAAGGCTTATTAGTATAAATAGACCCATGGGGTCAAGGAAATCGACACTCTTGCCTTTGAAGAAACCCTGGCCGATTTCTTGCCCTCCTTTCTCTCTCTCTCTCTCTAATCATCCTCTTGCTAAGTTGGTGTTCGTAAGCCATTAGAGGAGTGACACTTGTGACTCTAAGCTCCAAGGACAAGAAGATTCAAGCAAGGAACTTAAGGTAATCTTCCAGATCTGATTTCTTATGTTAATATACTAGAATTATCATTAGAAGTCTTGGATACAATGCATGTTCTATTAGAGAAACCTAGATCCAAGCATTAGGGTTATGTGCACATAGGAATGTTCTTATGGTTCAAACCCATCAAATACATGATGTGATAAGATTACATTTTAATATATTAAAGGTTCGAAGAAAGTAAAGGAAGCTTAAAGGAAGGAGCGAGCTGAGTCTGATCGCGAAGAAATGGATTGCGATCGCATGTATTCGATGATCGGATTTTTGAGCTGCTGCATAGAGTTATGATAGATTGTCTAGGAATATGTAATAGCATAGTTTTCATTTGCATTGTAAGGATATATTTTTCCGCTATAAAATAATTTTTGATTTTTGTCTTATGTATATATCCTTGCAATGACAATTGTGAAAATTAATGTCTGTGTGTTTCTATTATAAGCAATATTAAGTGGATATGATTCTTAGTTATGCTATTTATGGTAGTGTCGTAATTTTCTCAGTAAGGAAAGATTTCCATCGCCCAAGCTTCAATTGGATAGAAGCTTGGAATCATATGATTTGAATCATGTGATGTATGGAAATATTGGTACTTAGAAATTTTAAGACTAATCCCTTGACAAAGAGTCAAGTGAAGGGCTAGGAGATCGAGTTCACAATGTTGTGCACTAATTAAGTCCACCATAAATAACAACAAGATTATTCGTCATGATTTATTAAAGGTCTAGTAGACGTGATTATGCTTACAAGATTAAGTGTAATTCTGAATCATTAAGAGTGTCAATGAATGGCAGAACGAATAAGAAGAATCAAGTAGGCAGAAAGATAAAAGTTTCTCCGATCTAAGAAGAAGGGAGAGTACTTTTGTATCATGTTTTATGATCATCTTAAGAACCATATTACAATTCATCCTCTAAGGACACCTTAGTGCACTAGTATGGCTAAGAAGAGGAATTGGGAATTGTTAAAATGGTTAAGTCAATAAGACGAATCGTACTTCGTTCCAAAATCAAATCTTAGAGTCAAACTCCAAGATTGTGATTTGAGTGATATAATATTAAGTAGAAGTGTTCTTACCTTTGCATATTTTGGTAAGTTGTGATGTCTTGGATAAGACAAAGACCAACCAATACCAAATGCATGTAGGTTTTATTTTGATAAATACACACACTAACTCTTGAATATTTGTTTTGCTAAGAAATGTTTCTTGATAAGAGAATCTTATATGTCAATAGGTTAGTGGGAGTCTAAGTGATCTTGAAAATGTTCAAGAACAAATCAAGAGTCAACCTACTATTAAACACTAGCACACGACTTGAGGTTTCTAACCTATCGTGTTGACTTATTCTTGTTTCTATGCCATTTCAGTTTGGTCAACTATGCATGTGAGTTTTATGAGTTCTCATGGGGTTGCATAGAGGCAAGGCACCTTGATCAATGGAAAGTACATTGAAAGATAGTGTGAGCTGATCAATAACTTGGAAGCAATGTTGGGACCCTTGATGAAAAGAAATTAAGAATGAACAAGTTCTGTCCATAAGAGTTTGGATTTGTCACAAACATTGTCTTATGATTATTGATACAAAAGATTCACATGGATAGGAACATATACGCCACAAAATCTAAGTGTCATAAGGTTTCTCTCCTTCATCAAAATGATTGTGAGGAAACGTTTTCACTAAGAGAGATTTTGAAGATAGCATTATGTAATTTGCGTTTCTCGAATTCGATTATGATTACAACATCCCTCTTCATAGTTCGAATTGTGGGAAATGGCAAATGGGTCTGAACATTTTAAACTTATTATTATAAGTTATAGAATTGTTTAGACAAACATATGGTTTGTCTAAAGAAAGGTGTATGAGTTAGCGAAGCTTAGATAATTTTTTATCGAAGCATCTCATATCAGAAATATGAACTTTGGTAAGAAAGTCAATAAGCATTGATTTCTAGAAGTTCAGCTGATTTCTAAATACATGTCAAAGCTAGTGGGAGCATAAGTGTTATGCTAGTAAGGAGATAATCATCATGTTAGTGGGAACATGATTATTATTTTAAGAGTTGTGAGTCAGCAATATTAACTATAGAAAACAAGTTTTTACTTTTCCAAGTTGCAAGGGTTGAAAGATTGTTTTGCTATAATTAAGGGAGAGAATATTGTACTTCGTTTCGAAATCTAAGAGCTTAGATCGAGAGATTTTAATCAAATCTAGTCAAATATACGAATTGTGTTCTCAAAATTCGATTATGATTACGGCATCCCTTTTCACAGTTCGAATTAAGAGAACATGACAAATAGAAATATTATGGCAAAAGACTGGTAAAGTATCACGTCTTTATGTAAGACATTATGCTTCGTGTTACATTCGCTTCGGGTATAGAATCGATCACATATGCTATAATAATTGACCGTTCTAAAATTTTCCAAATGCCTAGGGCATTAAGAGGGAAAAAGGACTGGATACGGACATGACCAAGTTTATAAATCAAGGACATTCTAAGGTTCGCCAAGGATTCGTTGCTTATGGGCAGTTGGAAGTATAGTAATAGATGGACCATATTGACACTATTATAAATAGATAGGATTCTATTTATAATGAGTTGTCATATGGAAAATATTGAAATGTTTCCATATGTGGGAGTTGGATATTAAGAATCCATGTATAGCTTAGAAAACCTTTATTCAAGAAGAATGTTCAAAGGAATGTACTTTGAATGTGAGACTTCATATCTATGGAGTTGTCTTGCAACAAGCTCCGATAGAGGACTTTGTAATGTCATTGGCCCTAGTCTTTGTGACTTTGGTACTACGACATTACGAAAGGTTCATTGCATAAAATGTTAGAATCTAACATGCTCTATAAGTGGCAAGAATTTGGTATTCTTACACTTGTGGTAAGGATTGGGAATTGTAAAATGAGTGTGATTGAAAATATTATTCAATCATAGTGTGCATGCTAAGAGCATAGGACAATTGTTGTTATAATTGAAGTGATAAGTTGATTACGCGAAACATATACAATGAATAATGTGTAATCAATATGGTGACTAAATAAAAGGAGTTTTATTTATTCTTAAATGCTTGAGGCCATATTGGATTCGATTATTATTGTGTTTCACTTTGCATGTTTTGACTTCCTGAATAATAAGATTATTCGAACGTTCCACAGTCGTTCATACTTTGGGAGTAGGAATGAAAGAAGATTGTTATGAATTGGTTTGTAGATTGTCTAAAGCGTATTAGACATGGCAAAGGTTTGTTGCAATGCTCGTGAGTGCTTATGAACATGATTTGAGCATTGGATTAAACCCACACTCACTCGGATCGCTTCATCGATTTTATCATGAGTGATTGGTGAGACGATAATATCTTATATTCTTGAAACCGAGACGTGTGGGTTGTATCTTGCAAGTCGGTTACACATTGATAATATGTAAACGCACCAGTAACTTTGTGTTATAAAACATATTGTTGTGTGTGATTTGGTGAGTGAGTACAAGCGAGCATTGAGTCAAAGTTTATCTGTTCCTTTTACCTAATGTGGGATAAAAGTGATATTTGTGGGCCCTTCGATTATTTAGTGATGAAAAATGTAAATGCTCGGCCAGGCTACAAGTAATTTGATTTGTTCAATTAGTCAGTCGTCGTAAATCGGAAATCAGGAAACAACACATACACTGAGAGAATGATTTCGATCAATGTCTCACATCTATATGATATCTAGAATGGAGGAATATATGATCCCCTATCTAAAGGATGCATATATGATAAGATCAGAGTTGACAGTGGCTTCTGAAAGCTACGATTGCTGGTCAGGATCTGAAGTAAAATGCATAATAGTTACTAGACTTATCCAAGTGGGAGACTGTTAGATTAGTGTCTAAGCCCATAACTATTATTGGTATGTACTTGACCCGATTGCGAGCATGGTCCTTTTGGGTTGCCTTCACCCAAGCAACTTGATAGGATGATTTATGGACAACGAGATTAATTATGATTTATTAATATATTAGATGAATAATATATTAAAAGAGAAATCATATAGTTTAATTAATATTAGTCAAGAATTAATTAGGAAATTAATTTTGTGACTAAATGACTTTATTTAGACATGGGGGACTCATATTGTAATTATAAGATAATTGCAATTGGGCTATGGATCACCTTGGAACATAGGTTGGACGAATTCTACAGAAGCCCATAACGAATTCGTCCAAGGGGTGTTCTAAAGGGATTCCATGGGCTGCTTAGGGCCTAAGCAGTCAGATTAGGTTTTCCTAGTTCAAAACCCTAATAGCCTCACATATTTAAGGATCCCTAGGGCACCAAAAACGTGGCTAAGCTTCCCTTAGGGTTCTTGGACGAATTTTGGTGCCTCGTTCTCTTCTCCAAAGTCATCCTCTTGCTCTTGGTGTTTGTGAGCCATTATAGGTGTGACATTTGTGACACTAAGCTTTCAGAAGTCAATTACAAGGAGGAATTGAGATTGTTATTTCTACATAACAATCAAGGTAAGATCTAAACCCTATTCTTATGTTAATAGCGATTAGCACATGCTAGATCTAGGGTTTATGGCTTTGGATGATTATAGCATGTTCATTAGAAAAACTACATCCAAAGCTTTAGGGTTCGCGTGTACACCACAGGAATGATGTAGTGCTCAAAACCCATTAATATGTAGGTTAAATAAAATAGCATGAGAACACTTGTCCTGAGTTATTGGCATGGTTATTAATTGGTTTGTAGCTCTTATATTGGAACAAGAGTGCGACCACCTATCTCATTCTCTGTTTGTGTACGACCATGTTTTCACCTAAATTTTGCATTCATAACCGCTTGTGTTGTCAAAGAAATTATGCGTGATAGAAGGATATGACCGGTATTTCTATCTGGTTAGCATCAAATGGGATGTTGATTCGGTTCCTGGAAGCCAGTGGATTGATGGCTAGGTATCTTTATGCACTTGTAGTGCTGGGCGTGAGTCTTCAAACCAGTCATGGAATCATGGCAAGATAGGCTTAGTACCATGCGCTTATCATTTAGTAGGTAGCAAGTGTCATGATGTAACGTGAACTAGTGGCTATATGATTCATATGGGTAGGACCCATTAGTCTTTTGAATGAGACTCTTAGGTCTCGGATCATTAGTTTTCTTAGCATGTTTGGGTCTTAAGGAATTATGGGTGTTGGGAGACTCGATGACCAGCTAGTTTGGATCTTGTGGCCAGTTAAAGGTTATTGGGTGTAATAATTGTGTATCTGAAGAGTCTTGCAGACTGGTGGCAATAGGAAGCCGGCTAGATTGTTAGATATTTATATGAAGTTTGGTTACCAATGTTAGATATCGGTTATCGAGACTCAAGTCATGAAGTTCATTGTAAATGTATCGAGTGATTTATCTAGTGGATGTACACCTAAGTTGATAAGGGATTTGGATACAATGTGAAACGGATGGACCATCATTATGCTCATGGGAGTAGTGGTTTGGTGATGAATTCTTAAGAAGAAAAGTGTGTAACATTTTTGGGCATAATTTTCGGATTTGGGATTGGTCGGAATTTATGATTGGTATGTTTTGATTATTCTTTCAGCATGTTTTGGTGGTGTTCCTAGTTAGGGACTAGGTGTAGGTTCGACAAATGGATGATTATCAGTCTTAGGGTAAGGTTTCTAAAGTAATGTCTAATGAATTCCCAGTTTCAAGGAGTCTAGTGACGAAGTTGGTCTGTGGTTGTAGTTCTGAGAGTTTTCGGTTTGTGTGGTTTTCTCTAGCAGTTGGGTCATACAGTCGGGGAAAGAAAGAAAATTTTTGTGGTTGAGCATTTTGAAGTTATTGGGTTTTTTGTTGGGAGTTATGGGTTCTGAGTAGTCTCTCAAGTTTTCTTTATAAGATTCCTTGATTTTGAAATGGATAGAAGGAGTGAATGGAATATGTTGGTGTTGTTACAGAAATAGTAATCGAGACGGATTTCAAAAATGAAATCCAATTTAAGTGAGGTGACACTAGTAGAATATAGGCCTTTAATGACACGCGAACCATGACACGCAGTGATTTACGATACGTAAAACCATGTGTCCTAAAAATAATGTCATTTCTTCTAAAATTTAAAGGATTTACGACACACATTTTTGCGTGCCCTTATAATTAGTGTCAGAACAAAAAAAACACGGAGGACACTAAACATAAAAGGCGTGTCACCTAAACATGTCGTTTTATAAAAATTTTGTGTTCTCCATCTTTAATAGCTAATGGGGGGGGGGGGGGGTGGAATCAAATACAAAAAACATTAGAAAACCCCGCCTTGGCAATTTAGGGTTCATTCCATCGTTCTCTTTGTTACGATCGCTTCTGTCTCCACTCTTCATCTCCCAACTACGATTTGTCTAACCAGAACAATAGATAAATCTTATAGAAAATTCCACTCTCGCATTGTCTCAAATTTCTTCAAAAGTATTAGAATCACCAATTTTCTGCAACCCCTTCTTCTTCTTCCCCTTATTGCCACACCACTAGAAAAATTGAAGCAAGGTCATCCATCAATGGCGCCAAAGCAAACTCCACGCTCCCCTTCTCTCAATTCTTCTCAACTTACGGTTCATGAAAGCTCTTGAATGCTCCAAAAAGACTGCAAAGTGATTTAGGCTTCGTTTCATCCTGTACATATCTCTATTATGCTTGAACCCTAATTTCAGACACCAGTGTCTCTTTTTTTTCTTGCGACTTTGTTCTCATTACTTCTTGCCTAATCGATGAATTTCCACCATGAATATAAGCAACAAAGAAGCTGGTTATCGACCTCCAACCTTATGATTAGTAAATAAAAACTTCTTCCATAAATATTCATCTCCGGTGGCGCAAGTTCCAAGGCAGCGAGTATCCTAATCTGGTTCCAGACCGTTTCCCTAGGTTTTACATATCTCTCTAGAGATCATGTTATACTATATGTTCGTAGGATGTATGAATGTGATGATGTTTGTAAATTCATAAATTAGGATTATGAAAGTGGCTAACAAGTGAAGGAATGAGTATGGTGCCTGTAAGTAAACAATGTGTTCAACGAAGGACCGAATGTAACTGTTTTAATGACGACAACTATAGCATCTGCATTGTAAATATATATGATAAAGTGAATTTGACCTTATAACTTTTTATGTTCTTTTTTATTCGAAATTTCAAATAATCCATGGAAATGAATTTTGTCACCGTTTTATTGACATTTTTTTCTGTGATTACTATTATGCAGCTATGAAGCAGCAACTTCTTGGAAAAGTCATAGTCTTGCTAAAGATGTTGTAACAGGAGTAGTGGCATCTATCTTTTTGGTAATTCTCTTTTGAATTGTTTTTCAGTCTTGTTTCTAAGGTTCTAGGTTTGTTGGATGGACTGGAATGAGAAAGGAATGGAATGAACAGGATAATGGAAAGAATATTAATATACGGAAAGAATCACATTTTTTCTGGAATGGTCCATTCCATTCCAACATACAAAACAAACAACTCATTTTAATGTTTTTCTGACACAGTAAAAATCAATATCAGTAGAAATCAGTGATATATTTGTTTTATCTTTTACAGAAGTAAATCCGGCAGAGATATCAACTGGATCAAGAATTCCAAGACCAGAACCAGCCTCAACAGTTAAATCCTTGAGAATAGTTCGAACCCACGTATCATTTTCTTTTGATGCAAACCTATTGAAAACAGCAAGTGTGTAGAACAATAGATGTAAATTACCCTTCTTCTTGAAGATTATGTTTCTTAGTATCATGTTTATGTGGATAATGAAAAGTTTAAATAACAACTTAGAAAGAAAAATGAACTCTCTGGCTTGTGCTTCACCAAAATGACTCTACAATCACAAATTCCAACAGCTAAAATTTTTCAAAAAGAAATCGGAATTAGGAAAGAATGAATTAATGAAATTACAGAAGTTAGATACCTTCAACTTGATGATTTCTGCCTCTTTAGCCCATTTGCCTTCCTCTACAAACTGAAAGGTCATCTTTTAAGGTCTCAAAAGCTTGGTTTTATCTATTCCCATTCGTGAATCAAAGTGAGGGTTTTCATCAGGGCCCACTTCTAAATCTAGTTTCAGAATCTAGAATGTATCTTTCTTCTTTTTGTTAATGTTAACTTTAAGTGTCTCAGGTTGTTTAACTTTGGTATATTTACCACATTGCCATTTTCACCTTTGGTGCCAATAGTCCTGGGAAACTTATTTATAAGTGGAGCAAATTCAGGGTCTTGTCTAAAACCCATCTTTGAAGCAAGTTCTGGTGTCCATTTTACAGCTTCGAAGTTTAGGGCAGTTAGTATACGTATATATACCATATTCTCTCCATTCATGATTGGTCCGGTTCAATTATACTTTCCCACTTTCTCTCATAGGTAACGTGATTAATCTTTTTGTATTATTGACTTTCTTTTTGTTCATCATCATTTTTTCCTTTCTAAAATTAGTGCTTTTCATAGGGAGTTTGCATCTCATCTAGGAAATTTATCAGGTAATATCATCGATTTTTTGAGAGAAAACAGTTCAAGTGGGAACAAAGTGGGAAAAGATGAAAGAGAAATATATTTTTGATGATCTCAATAATGATACATTGTTCAAATTATGTAAGAGGTATTTTAAGGTATTTTATGATTTTTATGTTTCGTCCTCCTACATACTTAAGTGTAACATTATTTCTTTTTTTTTTATTCTTACATGGATGAAGGTTTAAATATTATTATTACGTTATATATATATATATATATATATATATATATATATATATATATATATATATATATATATATATATATATATATATATATATATATATATATATATATATATATATATATATATATATATATCCGGTGAATTTAGCAATGGCATGGTGAGTTCCATTCAATCTAACTATATTGAATCATAAAGTCATATAATAGCAACATACCTCTGTTAAGGTCGAAGTCTTATTGTAAAGAGTCGAGGTGTATTTGCTTTATTTCGTATGTAATGTATTTACTAAGTCATTTTTATGTTCGAAGCGTAACTTCTAGACTTAGTATTTTTTGTACTCTCAGTTTCCGATAAATAGGAACTGAACATAGAGTTAGATAACAAGTTTTCCCTATATGTTGTCTACTTTGGTACTCTTGTTCATCTGTGTGACACCCAATTTTTTTTTTTTTTTTTTTTTTTTTTTTTGCAACAATTTTAAACTTTTAAAACCCATCTTAAATTAAATTAAAACAACTGAAATAGTCATAACATAATCCATCAACTTAATAACCATATAAAATAAGTGCGGATGTAATAATAATAATAAGGTCCCAACAAAATAACTAGTAGCGATGTCCCGATGCTCCATGTCAAGCCTTAGCCTCTTTAATCTTAACACCTGAAAAGTTATAAGGGAAAAACGTAAGCACGAAGCTTAGTGAATTCAAACACAGACATTGTACTAACATTCATATTTACTAGCCCTAATCTATTTTCCAATTATAATGATAAAGACAAAGAACGAATCAATGTCTATATTACGAGAAGGACTTGTAGGTTTGAACCGCACCGGGAAGATCCCGTATCATTTGGCCCTAATCACCGCACCTCACGAAGAGTATTACGTTGGTGATCTTACCTACCCACCGCACCGGTAAATCCGTATCCTTTGGTGGTGTCCCCATATCCATAATTAGTTACATACAGTGCACATGTACGAATTAAAACAATACTTATATAGTATAAATTCAAATAATCACACACGAGCTAACTAGCAAACACAATCATCAATACAAAGGTGTGAGAGAACTCACCTTGAGTGAGTATTAAGGATGGCTAACAATCAAATAATGCTACCAAGCTTGAGCAAACTTCAAAACCTCGCCTAAGAAGGACTAAAGGTTAGAAACGAGAAGTAATGAAGCTATGAGTTGAGAAAAGAGTAATCACAGCAAGGTCTCTAAAACAGACCTGCTGTTCAAAACGGATTTACTCCAAAATCTAAAACAGAAACATAGTTTTAACTAAATTTTATAGGAAACTATGATTGCTCAGGATTCCATAACTATAAAGAACTCATTCTAACTCCAAAAGATGAATTAAATATGAATTTTACAAAATGGTGTATCACTTCTGTCTCCAACAATACAGTCAAGTGATGTAGGCCAATTCTACCCAACTTGTGAGTAGAATTCGTCCAAAAGAAAATTAAGAGAAGTAAAGGACATACAAGTGAAAGTCTCAGAGTTGGAATTGAATGAAAAGCATCTCTCAAACTCCAGATATAAAATTCACATTGTGGACAATCACAGCACTAGCAAAAGCTGGTGACTGCCCACTGACCTGGAGTGTGGATCCATCCTAACCAATTTATAATTGGAAATAACACCGCATATTCTCCAGATCTGAAATTCATAATATAAGGAACATATAGAAACTTGGAATCACTCTGGATCCTTTTCCAAGCCTTAGAAATGATGAAAACAAAATGACATATCAGAACAGACCCGGATCAGACCTAACAGAAAAGATGCCATTCTTTCACATAGATAAAGCCCTTATCAGTGAGGTTGGCCTTCTTAAGAAAGTTAGCCAACTCAATTTTTGAACTTTTGGAACTGGTTTGGGGTCCGTTTGAGTTCTAGAGCTCCAGATATGATTTTTACAAAATGACTACAGATCTGATGGAAAACAGAATCGTAGCCACCCGTGATTCCTTTTTGGCTTATCCATCCTTCTCCTTTTGAAACACATTTTAAGATGTGTTCATCATCCCAATTCAGTCCCCATGATAATGGTGGTACTAAAAAGGGTTAGGGATCATTAGGATTTCATTTAGCCTCAAGGATGTAATAATAATCAACATGAAAATAAACATAAGCACATAAAATCATCATTCTCCCTTTTAGGGTTTCCATGATCTTTTGCCACATGTAATCCCCTAGATCCATCATCCACCATATATGGGGTGAAGATAGGATCTTGAGATGATGTATAACATACAATTACAAATAAAATAAGAAGGAGAAGAGGTGAAGATGAAATCATAAAACTAGAACAAGGTTATGAATCAAGTTGTAAGAAAGGATAAGGAGGTTCATACCAATACGAATCAAGGGTGAAAATGAACAAGAATTAAGCTCCAAACAGCCCCTTGGCTGCTCTTGATCCCAAAGAGAGAGAGAGGGACGATTTTTGAGAGAGAGGGAGGGTTTAGAGTGTTTTCCTTGTGTGTGTTCCAAATGATTCAATTTACACATTAAGTACTATTAACTAGATGGACATTGCAAATAGGCCCATAGTCCATGGACTTCAAAAAGGAGTTTACAAGATGATCAAAAGAGTCCAATAACATAAGAAATTAGACATTGTTTAAATAAATTAACCCAAGGTTACAAGGATAATTAAATTAAAATAACCAAACGTACCGAGAAAACCCGGGGCGTTACAATCTGAGAGTAATATGAGTTGAAACCAGTTTCTATTTACATTTTGTGTTCTTGATTGATCTTTGGCTTGTTTAACTCTGATTTTATTTGATTTCTCGTTACAATTCCACTTCAATTGGTAACCGAGAAGGAATCAAACTACAATGATCTGATTTTCATTGTGAATCATCTATTTTTGAGTCATTTCTCATCTCAAAAAGTTTCCGCAATTTGGTTCTGAAAATCACGTCTGATATACAGATTTGATTAGATTCTGCATTTAAATTGTATAATCGAGTGATCGATTACAAGCTTTTGATCAATTCATTTGATCAAATTTCAAATTCATCATGTTTTCTGAATTTTCTCATTTGTTCATCAATGGTGAACTTCAACTTGAATACAATGATTTCTTATTCTCATTTACTTGGATCAGCAACAAAAATTCCGATGCTGATTCTAGAGTACTACGATCAATGGGTGGATTGTATGGAAGACTATCTGAATGTCCTGAATAAGGAATTATGGAATTGCATCAAAGGAACAATTCAACCTCTAACAAATGTTCAGAACATTGGTTCATCTTGAACAACTTCTACTGTTGAAGATCAATCCACAAGGCTGGAAAACAATGAGAAACGTTGTATGAGAGAACTGAGAGGTGCATTGCCACCTGTTGTTTACAACTACATATGTGGTTGTAAAACTTCTAAGGAGATCTGGATCACTCTCAAGGAGAAGTATCAGGGGTGTGAGAAGATGAAGATCAATTCAGTCAAGCAATGATTGGTAGAGCTGAAGGAGTTCAGCAAAAAGGAAAATGAAACAATTGAAGTTTATTATGATCGTCTGAATGAGCTTATTTACCGATGCAATAGGTATGGAATCACAAGGTCATTAATGGATTTTAATCTTACTATTGTCATGGGACTTCGTAAGGAATGGAGGAATGTGAGTATGATGATCAAAAATCAACAGAGTTTCGACTGTTCATCTCTAAATGATGTGTACAACCAGCTGAAAACACACAAATGTGAACTTTTGGAAATGATGGAAGAGGCGAAACAGAGAATAGGAGGACCACTGGCTCTTGTTTCTAAAGTGTCTGAGGTGGAGACTGTTGAAAAAGAGGGTTCGGATGAAGAAGGTTTTCTCATGAACTCTGATGATGAAGCTATGGCTTTTTAATCGAACAATCGAGTTAAAAAGTTTTTTCAAGAAACCTTTTAATTCCAAAGGGAAGCAAAGTGATGGAAAAGGAAGCTTCATGAAGTCTGGTGTGGATGAGAAGAAGAAATTCGAAAAGCCTAAGAAGAATGATGAAAAAAGGGAAAGAGTCCAAGACAGAGAAGAAATTGAAAGGTGATGCAGGAATATATTGCCATTATTGCAATGGAGCAAACCATCTTGCGAACGATTGCATGCTTCATAAGAAAGATGAGAAGAAAAATAGAGTGAAGGACGAAGTGTACTACTCTAAAAAGCTTGAAGAGGTTCGTACGAAGGCTAAGGGAATGTCCCTTGTGGCAAGAGGAAAAAATGAACAAGATGGCACTTATCAGATCTAGGCATCTGGATCTGATGATGAAGAGATGAGACATCCCACCCATGGTGCCATGTTCACAAAATTTGATGATGGAGAAGAAGAACAAGTGAATGGTCGATGCTTCATGACGAAGTCAAGCGACAAATCTCCAACGACAACAAAGGGACGTTCTATTCTTAAGTCATTTAACATTCCTTTACAAGCATATGATTCTAAAATAATTAGTTTTAAAGATATTGTTGCTTACTTTGATGCTATTGTTGTGTCTGCTAGTACTGAGGTAAAGAAACTTAATAATCAACTGCTAGAGACACAAAAGTTACTTGACACTAAACAAAGCAGAGTAGAGTGTCTAGAATTACAATTAAGGAATATTAATACTGATAGGGAAAATCTAGAAAAACGCTAAAACCCGGGGGATTTAATGAGTGGACTCGACGTGTCAAAAGAGGGACTCGCCGAGTAGATACTGGTCCGAGAAAAACCCTAAGATCCAGGTTTGTAGCGTATTTAAAGGAATTTATGACCTTGGGTGCGCCTCATATCCTCTGTGAGAAAACCTAATTCACCATGGGAGCTTCGGGTGAGTTCTTATGATGAAATCAAGTGATTTAGTGAGTTATGTGGAAGGAAAGGTGCATGAATCAAGAAAGGAATGAGATGGGGGCTATGGATCTAGCTTATCATCTCATGGAGCTGCAGTGGAAGGTATGACCTTGCATCCTTTTCATCTAATTGTGATTAGACCTCTAGATCTTGGGATTCTTAGTGTTTAACTCCCCTCCTTTTATCTTTGAGCTAAGTGAGACATGATCTGAGGTGGGAAACCTCAGATCTGAGGCTTGAGAGGTCCTTAGAGGCTAGATGACTCGACTTTAGTGGCCCAAATGAAGGTTGTTGAGCAAAAGCCTTCATGAAGAGTGTGTTTTGGTGTTTTGGAGCTATAACTTTGTGCATTAGCGTTAAGATCGAAACTTTATGTAAGTATTAAGCCTTGGAATGATAGATCTATAGATTAGAGTGTTAGATCTGGTTGAAATCGTCTGGATAAGGAAAAAGATCTGAATGGACTCGCCGAGTCAATGAGCCGACTCGACGATTCGGCTAGGGTTTTATGTCTGGACTGAATCGCGATTTAGCCCGGCGAGTCGTGGGGTCGGCTAGACGAGTTAAGATGGATATTCAAGAGATTTCGGGAAGGTGAGTGAACTCGATGATTCACAAAGGTATGCTCGTCGAGTAAGGCCAAGTGGGTCTATTGACTTGAGTTGACTTCTGTTGACTGTGGGGTCTTGCTCAACATAAGTAATAGAGACCTTAGAGGGGTAAAATGGTCTTTTATCCACTTCCAAATTAGAGAGGGAAAGAGTAGCCATCGGTTAATTAGATTTGAGATTTCGAGTGTTAATTAGAGATATTTGCCTTATGTGTTAGGTGGTGGCGAGTTCGAGATTCGAGTGTCAGGATAGCTGCTTTCTGCTTGCCAGGAGAGTCTTCTCACTATACTTTACCTAGAGTGGTAATTAGAGTTATATGATAGAGTATCTTGTATGCTATTTATGTGATTGTGATACATTGCATTAATTTTATGTGATTCATGTTGTGTATGTTCTAGAGTTTAAAGAGTTGGAAACGGAAGGTTCATAGAGTTAGAACCGAAAGGTTCACAGAGTTAGGACCAGAGGGTCCATAGAGTTAGGACCGTAGGGTCCATAGAGTTATAGCCTTGAGTGGCTAATATAAGTTATATGTGGTATTTTTGGGAACTCACTAATCTTCGTGCTTACCGTGTTATGTGTTTCAGGTTTTCCTCTCGGAATCGCGGGACGGCACCGGCTTGATTGTACACACCAAAGAAAGAGTTATGAGGATCCTGGATTATTAACGGAGTTGTGCTTTGTAATTGAATAAAAATGATTTTTATACAAGATGTTATGAAGAGTATGCATTTTTAAAAAAAAATGAAAAATTGTTTCAAATTTTCACGTCATTACAAGTTGGTATCAGAGCCTTGGTTTAAGGGATTCGGATGCACCTTTGGGTATATCTAGACTCAAACTGAGGAATGGAGGAAAATTTTCAAAATAAATGATTTTTCTTAAAAGAGCAAGAGTTTCTAAGAGAAAATGAGAAAGAGCAATGTGTAAAATCAGCCAGAGCCCGAACGGTGATTTCCCAAAATACCCTTAACTTATATTTTATGAGATATTATGCATGCTAGAGATAGGCTAGGTATTTCATATATTAGGACTAGAGTGGCCTTATTTGTGATGCCTTAGCCTAGGAGTTGTTGTTATCTGTGATGCGCTTTCGAGTATGTGTTGAGTAAGAGTATCCAACGAGAATCCTTGTAGAGAGGGATTTGAGTAGAGGAGTAATCTAGGAGAGATACCTAGATAACCATTTGTGGAGCCTACCGAGAGAGTAGCCAGATACCCGTGAGGGTAGAGTTGCAGAGTTCGGTGATATCTTTTGGGTTTGAGTAAATCTAGAGTAGTTATCACCTAAGGCTGGTTATATGTGTTTATCCAACGCCCGATTGCTGCTTGCTTCGTGCTTTGTGGAACTCCCGATGATAGGAGTTAGCTACCAAGTGAATATGGCGATATTCAGGAGGTAGATGATTGGCATCATCAGGAGTTTCTTAGCAGCTGATGGTGGAGAAGTGTGAGAAGCTACGAAGAGCCTAGGAAGTGACCTTAGTCAGAAGAGTACGCTGGCAGAGTAGAGCATTTCACTGGGAAGCGAGTACGCGTATGGGGATTGGTGATTGAGAAGGTTGAGCAGCTACTCAGGGAATATGGGATGGTCCGTGTAGAGAGTATGGATAGATGTCGCAGGTAGTATGGGCCCGTACTACTGAAAGCAGAGGACCCATACTCAATGCAGGGAGTATTCCAGACATTCTGAGTAGCAGATCGAGAGGTGATGTCATGGTTCGATTACCATGGTCAGTAGCAGATCGAGAGGTGATGTCATGGTTCGAGTACCATGGTCAGTAGCAGATTAAGAGGTGATTTCATGGTTCGAGTACCATGGTCAGTAGTAGATCGAGAGGTGATGTCATGCTTTGGGTACCATAATCAGTAGCAGATCGAGAGGTGATGTCATGGTTCGGGTAGCATGATCAGTAGCAGATCGAGAGGTGATGTCATGGTTTGGGCACCATGATCGGTAGCAAAGCAAGAGGTGATGTCATGGTTCGAGTACCATGCTTCGTAGCGGATAGTGTTTGTGCTCTTTCAAGTTATCATGCCATGTTTGGGTTATTCTATAATCGGATGCGATAGAATATGGGGCCAGAGGGCCATGTTGAACGAGTTTCAACGGAGCATACCTTGAGAAGAGATTTGGGTTAGCCCCGAGGAATTGTTGGTGATATGCCAGTAGAGTCGCAAGACTCAGAGTTAAGCAGGGACGATGCGTTATGGAAGAATATGGTCTGAGCTGGGAAGCCAACCGATTGTAGAGATGTCACCGTGTGACCCGAGTAGTGTTATTTTCATTTCCTGAGAGAGACGTAAGAGGTGTTGAGATTTCAGTTTCTGAGTTGGGGGTGAGCCCTGTGGGATTGCATTGATGATGATCTTCAATCAAAGTAGCTGACAGTAGGTCTATCGCGAGGGAATGATGTAGCTTGAGCAGGTTGTCAGTGGGGATTGAGATGGTCAAGGACCAGGATACACCCTATTTGAGCATGGTGGGTAATGTGTTAGCTGTAGCATGGAACGATCAAGAGGAGTATATCAGGGTAGTGACTCTTTTTGTCTATGATTGGTATTGAGAGTGGAAGTGGAGTCTTTGCTCTTATGATGAGTGATGTTTTAGAGCGTGGTTGAGGAGTCGAGAATGAAGAGAATGATAGTTCCTTATTTCCAGACTAAGAGTCAGAGTTAATATTGGATAGTTGGGGAGTTCCGGTGATGGGAGGGTGTGAATTTCTGAATGACTAGAGATAGTCATGATAGGAAGTTCTGAGGATTTCATCTGAGATTGGGGTTATTTGGGGTTGCTTGATCTCTGTCGGGAGATCATCGAGCGTGCGTAGCACCTTCTAGGAGTACGTGCGACGTTTTTGGTAGGAACAGTCTGTGGCATAGATTGTTGATGCGTCAAACCCTGAGTGGGGGAGAACCGGGTATTCTAATGAGAGAATCAGAGATTCATTCAAGAGCGGTTAGAGAACTGGATATAGAGACATGTGGTATGGATTCAGAATACCAGCGATATTGGGGTTAAAAGTTTATGCATGAGGCTCCTGCTCATGCAGGGATGAGTGTCACCACGGCCTGTGGTTTTTGGTCAACGAACTTGTGGTGGTTGGAAATTCTTCGAGGTAGTTTGGCTAGTAAGGTTAGTTCGGTGATTGGTAAATTCTAGTACGATGTATGGGCTGTTATATGTAGTTTGGGAAGAGCAGATGTGAAATGAGACGACCAAACCGAGGGTCGGTTAGTGTATTCTTGCATGAGTTTTGAGGAATAGAGGAGGGAGTTTCGGATGGTTGTCATCATGTTCCAAGTCATTGTTGATTCGTTAGTGTTTCGTTTGAGAGTTGGGATACTCCGAAGTTGCGCGTTGTGTGAAATGGTGGATAGTTATGATATCCTGAGTGAATGCTTTGAGGTATCTGTGACATCCCCATTTTCACGGCCAGAAAAGACCGATGTTGTTTATGCTTTATAAAAATCAGAGTACTTCATTTTATAAAAATGTTGCGGAATTTGTTCCCAGAAAAACATGGTAAATACGTTATTAAAACATTTTCGAAGAAACGTATTTATTTCATTTTAAAACGTTTGGGATGTCATCGTTAATATAGAAACATAAGCATAAACAGAACTTACAATTATTTACACTAGTGATCTACATCTCTTTAAATCTCTCAGTGTAATGTCACTTCATATCAACACCTGTGATATAAATAAACTGAGTGGGTCAGGTTGGGAAACCTGGTGAGTACATAGGGTTTTCAACCCACAATAATATAATTATTATGTTTAAACAATCAAACAATCAACCCAATTACCCATCCCCATTATCTTCTTTATTCTTAAGGATCTACCCTAAGAATCAGCTATTTCTCATTCATTCATTCCTAAGGATCATCCTAAGGAAACAACATGAAGTCCATTGTTGCCAATGACACATTAGTCAAGCGCAGCTGCTAATATTGTCACTTAGGCTCAGCTACCAGAATTAGGACATTTTCTATGAGGCGCTTCTGCCGGTATTGACCTTTAAACACTACTGTCATGGTCATAAGGCTCCCTATTAGGCGCAGCTGCCGATACTATCCTTAGAGCGCAGCTGCTAGGACGTTTACCGTAGATCTAAATCATCTAAGGGTTGTGGCGCAGCTGCCAGTGCTCATCTATAGGGTACTAGGTCCACTGCTGCCAATGTATACCTATAGGGCACTAGGTCCGTACTACTAATGTTCCTCTATTTCAGCTTTTATCCCTCATCATTCATCTACCCATGTTTTACCCAACATATTTTGTAGATATAAAATACTTTATACAGTTTACATCATTTAAAACATGTATAAAAATCTTTCACCAGCATAGACAACAAGTATTCAGACAATATGCACACATAACACGTAATTTATATTAAAATACTTCATATCTATGTGTAAGATGAAAGAGACCATGCACTCACCTGATTAGGTGGTGATTCCGAACTCAGACAGCACTTCGTTATCTCAAAACAATTTTCCTCGACAAAACCTAGTATCAATACCACTAGGGTTTAGTTTTTAACGTTAACCATGACTAATTAATAGTCTAGCTATTATTACTATTATATAAGCGTTAAATAACACTCAATATAACTCATAATAATAGCCCAGATAATTATTTTAAGGTCCTAATAATGTTACTATAATTAAATAAAAATCTATATTAAATATAGTATAGGCGTAGCTCACTTATAGCGAGTTTTTATTAAAAATCGGGCTTCGCTGGAGCAGCGTTTCCAAGCCGAAAGCTTTTCTTCTCGGAGCCGTCGGGCGCTCCGGGGCTTTCTTCTCGTGATAGGGAGGTTCCCTAGACTTGGGAGGGGTTTAGGGAGGTTAGAGAGAAGTTAGAGAGAGAAAGAAAGGCTTATGGTGTGAAGAAAATATGAGGAGTTCACCCTTGTATTTATAGGAAGTGTATAGTAAAGTAGTCTCCAAGCTTCGTCCGTAACTTTTGCATACGAGCTCCGTTTTTGTCTGTCTTTTTACTGTTGAGTTCCTATTAATGAGATCTTCAACTTTCATTTAGACCTCGTTAGCTAATTCTCATTCTATCTCGGATTTACAAAACTGTATCGAATTCGTCGCACTCGAAAAGTAAAGACTAAGCTTCGTCCATAACATTCGCATACGAGTTCCGTTTTTGTCTGTCTTTTTACCATTGATTTCCTATTAAGGAGATCTTCAACTCTCATTTAGACCTCGTTGGCTAATTCTCATTCTATCTCGTATTTACAAAACTGTATCGAATTCGCCGCGCTCGAAAAGTAGGGACTAAGCTTCGTCCATAACTTTTGCATACGAGCTCTATTATCGACGTTCTTTATATCCACGCGTTGGTATTTACGAGTACTACAACTTTCATTTAGATCCCGTCGGCTAAAAATCGACCGATCTAAAATTCAGATTTCGGGCTGTGCACTGCTATGCTAAATCTTAGAAAAATCATAACTTCCTCATACGAAGTCAGATTTGGGCGTTCTTTTTATCGATGTTCTTAGTTTAACATATTCTACGACTTTAGTTTACATCTCTAAGGCTAAATCTCGCTCTATCGTAAATTCACTATTTACGCTTCCCGGTATCGTGCCGTTTCCGTCGCGAAACTTCAACGGGTCATAACTTCTTCGTTATAACTCGGTTTTCGGCGTTCTTTATATGTACGAAAACCTTGTAACATACTCTAAAACTTGGTTAAGATTATTTATTCAAAATAATCTTTTGTCGAAAAGTCGTTTTCGACCCCTATTGCCTCTAATTTGACTAGCCTAGATTTGCGGGCGTTACAGTATCCCTGTATGGTGCCATAAGTATAGGACCGGTGGTTAGGGCAGGACATCATGATGTTCTATGATGGTGTTTCCAGGATATCCGAGTGTGATGCCCTAAATTCCGAATTCTTTTAGAGTCGTGAGTTTGAGGCGGCAAGTGGTGAATTAAGTATCTACGGTTCCAGTGGGAGCCCTTCAAGTATTGACATCAAGAGGAATCATTCAAGAAGGTGGATTGCATCAGGGAAAGGTGTTTTGTTATGGCGGTTGTCGTCAGATATTATGATGCGTAAATTGGATGAGTGTGGTTACCTATCTATGATAGTCCACAGAGCATGAGTTAGAGGACGCAGTGTGGTGTTAACGTGAGTATCAGACTATGGGATGATAAGAGGGAGCACTGCTAGTCAGCGAGAGGGTGTTGTGATACTGCGGAGAGCTGTAGTACTCATTAGTCAGTGATAGGGTGTTGTGATACTGCGGAGAGCTGTAGTATTCACTAGTCAGTGAGAGGGTGTTGTGATACTGCGGGGATCCGTGGTATTTACTAGTCAATGAGAGGGTGTTGTCATATTGCGGGGAGCCGTAGTACTCACTAGTCAGCGAGAGGGTGTTGTGATACTATAGGGAGCCGTAGTATTCACTAGTCTGTGAGGGGGATGTTGTGATACTGCGGAGAGTCGTAGTACTCACTAGTCAGTGAGAGGGTGTTGTGATACTGCGGGGAGCCATAGTATTCACTAGTCAATAAAGGGGTGTTGTGATACTGCGGAAAGCCGTAGTACTCACTAGTAAGTGAGAGGGTTTTGTGATACTACGGGGAGCCGTAGTATTCACTAGTCAGTGAGAGGGTGTTGTGATACTGCTGGAAGCCGTAGTAGTCACTAGTCAGTGAGAGGGTGTTGTGATACTGCGGGGAGTCGTAGTATTCACTAGTCAGCAAGAGGGTATCGTGGTACTGCAGGAAGCCGTATTATTCGCAAGTCAGAGCATGACACAAAGGAGTGTTAGACTTGGGTAGCGTTATTATTGAGTTTTTTGGGACCTAGTGTTCGGATCAGGAGCGAGACTGTGGTCTCCTTAATGATCAGGGATCATTATATACGGAGTTAATGTGTGGTTATCACAATCAGAAGGAATTGGGGACCTGACGTATGCATGGGCTGCGAGTCATGATTGATGGGTTGAGTGGTTCATAAGCACGGGTGGTCCCAATTCTGGCTCGGACCAGACTCTCGAGTTTGAGTTTGGCTCTAGTTGTGCCTTGAGTAGGCGAGATGAGATTCTAGATTCTGAGATGGGTCCCAAGTTGAGAGGTATTTTTATCCAGCTGATGCCTTAGACCTGTGTAGGTCAACACACGGGTACGGGGGGTACCGCGAGGCGCATGTATCTAGGGCGTGGTGTTCGGCAGAAGGTCGAGGGTGAAATGATTTAGTGGGTTTGTGTCATTCGTTGGGGTAAAGAGAGTTTCGTGACTTGTGTGTCACCGGGCCGAGATTGTTGTGTGAGAAGGAAGTCGGTGAGACATTTCGGGGCATGTTATGGGTGACCTTTGGAGGTGCAACCATGGAGTCAGGAGTTGACTTAGTTCCTAGTAATGAAAAGGGATATGATAAACAAGGTTTGGGCTTTCGAATGTGATGTCTGAGGACACTTATGAACGAGTATGGTTTTTCCTTTGTGTCTAAGGGAAGAGTGTTAAGGATTCTATGTCGGATGGGTTCTGATAGCGGTTTAGTGGATAAGCCCTAGTGAGGTGTGGACCCTTCTATTTTTTGGGGCGTGATTCGGATCTTTTAGCATGTTGGTATGAGTGAGCGGTATCCGATTGTTGGATTCGGTCTTGTGAAAATCAGAGGATCAGTGGGTTATTCGGGTTGACATTCGAGGAACGAATATCATGGTGATCGCTTGAGTAGGTGGTCTGGCGGCGAGTTAGGCCACTAGAGTTTCCAAATATTGGGAAAGAGCATTTTGCAGCCGAAGAGTTGGATTAGTTATGGATTTGGGAGTTCTGTGTGTGATTTCAGTTGTCCATGGAAGAAGATTTCGGTTTAGCATGAGATCCTTTCGGCGGTGCCTTCGGGTGTTTGGATGTCATTTATATGTGGTTAAGGAGTGATTTCGAGGGAGAAATCAAATTCAAGTGGGGGAGAATTGTAACATCCGGATTTCAGGGATATTATTGCAAAGGCTAATCTTGGGTTTCAAGGGGGACTCGACGAGTTGAGGGTCCAACTCGCTTAGTCGAGTCGGGATCCTTCGGGGGATTTAATAAGTGGACTCGACGAGTCAGAAGAGGGACTCACCGAGTAGATACTGGTCCAAGAAAAACCCTAAGATCCGGGTTTGGAGCGTATTTAAAGGAACTTATGACCGTGGGTGCGCCTCATATCCTCTGTGAGAAACCCTAAATCACCATGGGAGCTTGGGGTGAGTTCTTATGATGAAATCAAGTGATTTAGTGAGTTACATGGAAGGAAAGGTGCATGAATCAAGCAAGGAACGAGATGGGGGCTATGGATCTAGCTTATCATCTCATGGAGCTGTTGTGGAAGGTATGACCTTGCGTCCTTTTCATCTAATTGTGATTAGACCTCTAGATCTTGGGATTTTTAGGGCTTAACTCCCCTCCTTTTATCTTTGAGCTAAGTGAGAAATGATCTGAGGTGGGAAACCTCAAATCTGAGCCTTGAGAGGTCCTTAGAGGCTAGATGCCTCGGCTTTAGTGGCCCAAATGAAGGTTGTTGAGCAAAGACCTTCATGAAGAGTGTTTTTTGGTATTTTGGAGCTATAACTCTGTGAATTAGAGTGTTAGATCTGGTTGAAATCGTCTAGATAAGGAAAAAAATCTAAATGGACTTGCCGACTCAATGAGCCGACTCGTCAGTTTTACATCTGGACTGAATCGAGATTTAGCCCGGCGAGTCGTGGGGTCGGCTCGACAAGTTAAGCTGGATCTTCAAGAGATTTCGAGAAGGTGAGTGAACTCGACGAGTCACAAAGGTGTACTCGCCGAGTCGGGCCAAGTGGGTCTGTTGACTTGAGTTGACTTCTGTTGACTGTGGGGTCTTGGTCAACATAAGTAATAGAGACCTTAAAGGGATAAAATGGTCTTTTATCCACTTCCCAATTAGAGAGGGAAAGAGTAATTGTCGGTTAATTAGAGTTGTTATTTCGAGTGTTAATTAGAGATATTTGCCTTATGTGTTAGGCAGTGGCAAGTTCGAGATTCGAGTGTGAGGATAGCTGCTTTCTGCTTGCCAGGTGAGTCTTCTCAATATACTTTACGTAGAGTGGTAATTAGAGTTATATGACAGAGTATCTTGTAATCTATTAATGTGATTGTGATACACTGCATTATTTCTATGTGATTCATGCCGTGTATGTTCCAGAGTTTATAGAGTTGGAACCGGAAGGTTCACAGAGTTAGAATCGAAAGGTTCACATTGTTAGGACCAGAGGGTCCACAAAGTTAGGACCGGAGGGTCCATAGAGTTATAGCCTCGAGTGGCTAATATGTGTTATATGTGGTATTTTGGGGAACTCACTAAGCTTCGTGCTTACCATGTTATGTGTTATGTGTTTCAGGTTTTCCTCTCGGAATCGCGGGACGGCACCGGCTTGATTGTACACACCAAAGAAAGAGTTATGAGGATCCTGGATTATTAATGGAGTTGTGCTTTGTATGCATTTTAAAAAAAAATGAAAAATTGTTTTAAATTTTCACGTCGTTCCAGATAGATGAATTTCTAAATGCTGATGAACTTGTTGAAATTGTAAATGAAAGTTTGACAAAAGATGAACAAGTGAACATTCAAAACTTGACTCTCAATTCAATTTTGCTGATATTGATAATAACTCGGATAATGTTAGTGAAATCAGTGAAATTGAAGAAGAGGAAAGTGTTGATTGTTCTCAGTTATCTATCATTAATGTCACATCTAAGATCAAAGGTAAAGAAATTATTAATGATTTGACGGTTGAGGATGACATTGGAAAAACCTCTACTTCGAATGTTTGTGACTCTGATGATGTGGAGATACGAGACAGTCAAATGGATACTAGTGATGATGAGGAGGACGAAGTCAAAGTTTCGTGTAATAATATGTCAGAAAAGAATGTTTCGAATGAAACATACATTCCAAGAGTTGTTGAACAAGTTTATAGCGGAACAAAAAAGTTTGACAAAGTGATGAATGACAAAGGTGCTCATTATTTGGAAACGAATACTGTCGTGTATCCAAATTTCACATGCACAGATGAAGTAGTTTTTTCCAAATCAAGTATTTGTCACTACTGGGAATGTTGAGAACATCAAGCCAGAGTTTAATAAATTGGTTGAAAAAGACAACAAACGAATTTCATACGAAATATTCTTTTCGAATCAAAGCACTGTTGAAAACAACCTAACCAAGAATTCGTATGTTTTTCAAAGAAAAAAACCAAAACAAAAATGGATTGTAAAATCTGAAAAAGAAAAAGAAGTTTTCAAACAAGAAATTGTTGAGACACCTCAAGTTGTGAAACTTAATTCACAAGAATATAAAACACTTGTTGAAAATTTTTCAAAAGAAAAAGGAGTTTAAAAAAGAAAGTCACCAAAAAGCAATTTTGGCTAATAGTGTTAAATGAAAATCAAACAACCGAGTCAACAATGAAAAAGAAAAATCCCGCTCTGTCAAAATCCAAAGTTTCATCTGATTCACAAAAAAGAAATCAACAATTTTTCAAATTTAAACTCATCAATGAATTCCCAAACAAAGACTCTTCAAAAGACGTTTTTCAAAAGAAAACCAATAAATACTTCTTTTCATTATCAAACAAATATAATAGATAAATTTCCTTCAACTGAGCATAAAAGTGATATAAATCAAAAGGTTGAAAATGTTCGAAAGGTTGTCAATTTTCAAAATTGTAAGACAACTCACAACCTTGTGAATGTCCAAGAATCTGATCATGTTCGAAAATCAACACATTCTCAAATGACTGTCAAATTCACTCCACAAAAACCAAATTTTCCAAATCTATCAGTTCATAAAACAACAAAGGTTACATACTCAAAAGGTACTTCGGATGTGCAATCAATTAATCATTGGCTTGAGGGACAAGGGAAAAAGTTTCAATTAGGAAAGTTTTCTCAACAACAGATCAAAAATGCTTGTGAAGAATATTTGAATGAATCTTCAACCAGAAGTTTATCTTCTCAAGATTCGAATATTCCGGTTCAGAGATGACAACCAATCAACAAAGCTACACGAATTGAGAAGCTTAAGGTGGAATCAAATGAAAGTCCAAAACTATCGAAAAATTATGTTTCAATATCTTTAATTGATGATGTGGACTTAATTGATAGTGTAAAACAAAAGTTCGAACTTGGGATTTAAGTTCTAAATTTCATTTATTGTTTCAAGCTAATAACCAAGGATCCAAAAAGCCTTGGGTACTTAAATTCTTCAATTGAATGCAGGTATTGTGTGACGAGCAATATGATGAGAAATGGTACATTGATAGTGGTTGCTCTCCTCAAATGACTGGAAGAAAGGAGAACTTAAGAGATTTTCGAAGTCTTGAAAATGCTGGAGTGGTAAAGTTTGGAAATAATCATAAATGTCAAGTCAAAGGTGTTGGGTTTTGAGCAATCTAACACTTCCTAAGTGTGCATGCAACCCTAATAAACCTTGGATCTATGTTTTCTTCTAAAATACATGCAAATAATAATTTCCAAGGATTCTTCCTAACTAGCATAGCATAAGGCTTATGAATCATAAAACTACTAGTAGAAATACATACCTTTTGATGGTGGTTGAATGCTTGGAGTTTGAGAGCCTAGCACCAATAATGTGAATGCCTCAAATGGATTCACAAATCACCACAAACACTTGGAAAACTTTGAGAGAGTAGTATACTTTCTTATGAAATCGGCCACCACTAAGTCTCACACAACTAGTGTCACTAGTGGCTATTTCATGCAACATAAGCATGCTTATATAGTGTACATGATTAGGGAGAAACCCTAATAATCCATGACCTTTCCTTTTCCAAGGATCCATGGGTTAAAAGCTCCATGGATCATCCATGGACTTCCATATAAGCCTAGCCCATTAACTAATGAGTATTAGCCCACACCATATAAAACAATAGCCCACAATTTAATTAGTCTTCCTTTTAATCTCTAAATTAATTCATAATTAATTTAAGACTAAAACTAATTAAATAACATGACTTCATATTAATATATTATAACTTATAATATATTAATAAATCGTAAGTATACAATTCTCAAAAAATTATCCATAAATCGTTTGGGTGAAGTGCAACCCAAATGGACCATGTCGGGTCGGGTCAAGTATGTACCAAATAAGTTATGGACTTAGACACCTTATCCAATAGACTCCCACTTGGATAAGTCTAATAACTATATTTGCGTATATTACTTCAGGAACCAACCAGCAATCGTAGCTCTCGAAAACTCTGTTGAACTATGAAGCGCCATTTTAGATAAGTGATCATATAATCCTCTGTTCTCATGATATCAGCCGGACAAATACATGGAACAACGTCGTACTTATTATCCAGCAGTTTGTTTCCCGACTTTCGATTTGTTTGAAAAAGAACTTAATCGAACACATCAATTTAGTTCTGACCGGCTGGTACATAGGTCACAACAAAATCATCGAGGGGCCCAAATATCGCTTCTATTTCTAGAAGGAACAGATAAACTTCGACTCATATGCTTGTTCTACTACTTGTTGAATTGTACACAAAGGCACGTTTTATAACATCAAGTTACTGATTCGTTTACGTGTAATCAATGCACAACCAACTCATAGGTAACAACTCGTATATCTAGGTTTGAAAATTTATATGATATTACCGTCTCACGATCACTCGAGATAAATTCCATGAAGTGATACAAGTGAGCGTGGGTTTATTCCAATACTCATAACTTATGAGCACTCATGAATGTTGTAGCAACCATTGCTATGACTAAACCCATTTCGCCATCTCCAAACTCGATTCATGACAGTCTTGATTCATACCTACTTCCAACATATGAACGACTGTGTAGTGTTTAAATAACTTAGTCATTCGGAAAGAATAACCTAGCTATTTTGGAAGTCAAAACATGCAAAGTGAAACACAATAATAATCGAATCCAATATGGTCTCATAACCCTTTTGAATATAAATAGAACCACCCTTTATTTATCACCATATTGATTACACATTATTCATTGTATAATGTTTCAAACAATCAACTTAAGACTTGAATAAAAAACAACAGTCGTCCCATGCTCCTAGCATGTACACTTTGTTTTTTCTAAAAAATAGTTATGCCATTCTCCAAGTATGCACACTATGTTTGTCTATGATCCTTACATTGTGATGTAGATCAATTGAACATGATTCCATTGATACTCATTTCACAATCCCAAATCCTTATTGTAAATGTGAGAATCCCCGATTCCTATCATTTACCAAAAAACTATTAGATTTTAAACTTTTATGCAACGTTCCTCTTGTAATGATTATTCACAAAGTCACTAAAACCTTGTCACCAGTCATTACAGAGTATTCCAAAGAAGGTCAACTTCTATGGAACGGAAGTCTCATATTCAAAATACATTGATTTGAACATCCTTCTTGCATTAAGGTTTTCTAATCTTACATAGATTGAATAACTTCCACCTATGGAGACATTTCCATAGTCCCGTTTTGACTATCACTTCCGAACAAGAGTTACTTCTTTTCAGAATATGTCAATATGGTCCTTTCCGACAACTTACATCATACTTCCAACTTTCCCTAAGCAACCAATCTTTGGCGAACCTCAGATTATCCTCGATAATTGCTTAATCACTTTAGTCATATCCAGTTCTAGACTTTTCCCTTCTCAATGCCTTAAGCATTTGGAAAATTTAGAAAAGATGAATATTATACCACATGCAATCGATCCTATATCCGAAGCATATGGGACACGATTCATGATGTTTGACATAAAGACATGATACTAGACAAGTCTTTTGCTACAATATTTTTTTATTTGCCATGTTTTCAAAATTTAACTATGAAGAGGGATGTCGTAGTCATAATTGAATTTTGAGAACGCAATATATGTAGAATTTCCTTAAGTCGAACCATTCAGACATAAAATTCATATATATATATATATATATATATATATATATATATATATATATATATATATATATATATATATATATATATATATATATATATATATATATATATATTCTTGACTAAATATGATTAAAATCTCAATCTAAGCTTTAGAAATGAAATGAAGTATAATTTCCTCTCCCTTAATTATAGCAAAACAACTTTTCAACCCCTGCAACTTCACGAATTGAAACTTTGTTTTCTATAATTAACATTGCTAACTTGCAACACTAAACGTAATAATCATGCTCCCACTAACATGATGATTATCAGCATAACACTTATGCTCCCACTAGCTCTGACATATTTCCAGAAATCTGCTGGACTTCTGAAATTTAGATTCATACACCCTTTCTTAGATAGCTCACATGTGTGTCTAAACAATTTTCAGAACTATGAAAAGGGATGTCGTAATCATAGTCTTAATTGCTTAGGCATTTTCCATTTCTCACAAGTCCATGTTAGTGTGCCGGTTAACCACACACGCTCCACTAACGACTTTTGAAAATGCAAATAACACAATTGCTATCTACTTAAAATCTACTTAGTGAAAGCGTTTCCTCACCATCCTTCTCATGAATCAGAGAGAACCCTTATGACACTTAGATTTTATGGTGTATGAGTTCCTATCCATGTGAATTTGTCAAAACCATAATCACAAGACAAGGTTAGTGACAAATTCAAACTCATATGGATTGAACTTGTTCAATCTTAATTTCTTGCCACTTGGTAGCACAAAAGTCCACCATTGCTTCCAAGTTGAACTCTGATAGCTCACATGCATATTCAACTTATTTGAAGTAGGCACAAAAATAAGAATTATGTCAACACGATAGGTTGCAAACCATAAGTCGTGTGCTAGTGATAAACTATAGGTTTTACTCTTGATTCAATCTTGAAAACCTTTCAGGATCTTTAAGGCTCCCACTGTCCCCTTGACATATAAGTTTCCCCAGTCAAGAACCATTCCTTAACAAAACAAGTATTCAAGGGATAGTGCGGATTCTTATCAAGACTAACACTTCACACAATTGGTCTTAGTTGGTCTTTGTCTCATCCAATACATAACAACTTACCAATCTCAAATGTACAAGAGTAGAAAACATTTTACTCTTACATTTGACTAGTGTTAGTAAATCTTCCTTTATGTCACTCAAGGTTACAATCTTGGAGTATGACTCTAAGAATTGTTTTGGAACGAAGTATGACTCATCTTCTTGATTTTCACCAATCCAACAATTCATGACCTCTCTTCTTAGCCATAACAATGCACTAAGATGTCCTTAGAGTATGAATTTGTGATATGGTTTCATAATCATTAAGATGATCATGAAATATGATACTAAAGTACTCTCCCATCCTTTCAAATTTGAGAAACTTTTATCTTTCTGCTTAATTTGATTCTTCTTATTTGTTTTGTCATACATTGTATCCTTTCCAATGTTACAGAATTATACTTAACTTCATAAGTATAATCATATTTACTAATCTTTAGTAAATCATGACAAATCAATCTTTGTGGTGGACCTTGGCCAGCGCACACCCAGTGTACCTAATTCCTTAGTCCTTCAATTAACTCACATATACATGTGATCAAAGAATTAGTCTTAATTTTCAAAGATGAAAATTCTCATTCATCATACAATACAACTTGTATGATTCCAAGTTTCTGTCCAATTGAAACTTGGGTGATGAAAAACTTTCTTCATTTGGTAAATTCGGAAACTACCACAAATGAAAGAATCAAATCCACTTTCCAATATTGCTATTACTGGAAACATATAAGCAACAATTTTCTATAGATGCCATTGTAAGGATATTTTTAAAATAAATAAAATTAAAACCCTTTTTTTTTCTTTTATTTTAAAACTTTGCGGAAAAACTTATCCTTACAATCCACATGAAAACCTTGTTGTTATCTATTCATAAGCAATATATTATAACTCTTAAGCAACAGCTCAAAATTCTGATTACCAAACCATGCGATCGAAACCCACCTTCGCAATCAGAATCAACATATACTTACTTTAAGCTTCCCATCTTTTCTATGATTCTTAAAACATCAACATGTGACCCACTCACATTATGTAATAAGAATCTCCAAATAGAAACTTAATAGAGTTAGTCAGTGGACTTTACCCGAAGTAGAGTCAAACCTCTTGACTTGATCAACCTTATGACCTTTCAGGTGAATAGGGCAGCTTCGCAACCAATGGCCCTTCCTTTGGCAACAAAACACATGGACCCTTTGGTAATGGCACATGAGACTATCTCAGACTTAGCCTTTCTCTTTACCATTTGGTCAACCGAGTTGACTATGGCCGATCCCTTTCCATTGGGAAGAGAAATCTTTTTTCTTGATATCCAATGCTACCATTGTCAATGTCCATTTAAGACTTGGGAAGTTGTTCTTTTAATCAAATTTGCTTTACTGGTGTTCCAAATCATTGTTGATTCCACAACACCAAGCAAATAGATAAGATCATTAAGGGTCATGTCAAAGTCTGTCTCATAGTAGTCCCAAAGAGACTCACTATGTTACTAAGAAAGTGATTGAACATCCAACTTTCACGAGACTTTGACACCCAACTCTCCCGGCTAGTCAATATGTGACTTTATCTCCAAGATGTGAGCACACATAGACTATGCTTGCCAATAGGGATTGAGTGACTTTAAACTTTTCAAGAACTTGTGGGTGAGGGAGAATAATTGGAGGAGTTGGAGGAAGTGAAGCATGATGCTGAGGGACACCATCTTCAAGAGATTTGGGAAGATCATAGTTGTCTGAACCAGACATCTATAATGGGAGAAAATCAAGTTAGTTGATTCAAAGTCCTTAATATAACACCCAATATGAAATATTAAGGCTAGGACCCATCACAATATTTTATAATTTGGAAGAGGGATGCCGTAATCCAAGCTATAAAATATTTGAAGGTAGGCGAATGACGATTCACAATTTCCACCATGAAAAACGAAATAATTTATTAGGTTTTAATTGGATTTGAAATTCCTAGATCTTTTGAGATTCATTGAACTTTTCAATGGCATGTTTCAATCTCGAGTGTGCCTTCTCAAATTTTGTGACTGGGATGCCAAGGATCACAAAACAAGGTGTGAATAACCATACCAATTCACATGGTACCCTTAATATTATCACCTAATCAATGTGCTGGTTAACCACACACGCTCCATTGATCTATGAAAAACATTAAGTCACCCTTCGTGATCCTTACTAGTCCAAGTTAGTGTGCCGGTTAACCACACACGCTCCACCAACGACTTGGTAAGGTACAAAGTGTGAATTCCATGGGCTAGCACCAAATTCACATTTTTCCTAAAGTAACTAAGATTGGGAATTAAATAAAAATATTTAGTTACTTTATAATAATCATTATACTTTTAATGAGAATTTAAAGTCATTGTCCTACCCGTTCAGCTAACGACCCTCCACCGATCAAGCAAGCAGTGGGTGAGAGTGGACACCCATTAAGTTGCCATTTTATAGGCAACAACCTTATACCCACCTTATAGACCGGCTTCGTGAATGAGGCCTACTAACGGTAAAACGACTTGTTCTTATACATATATATAATAATTAACCATTAATGTTATAAATAGTATAAGTGTTGAATTCTAACTTTTAAAATTCTAAGTGTTGGAATTAAAGTTTATTAAAGTGTGTGAAACTTTTCCAAATTCCAAAACTTGAGGGCAAGTTTTGTAACTCTTCAAAACTTTTAATTTCATAACTTATGAATTACAGGTTCATAAAATGAAGACTCTTCATTTTATGTAACTTATGTGTTTTTAATGTGTGTTAAAGAAAAGTGACCTTTGGATATCCATAACTTGAGGACAAATTATGGACTCCATTAAAACACATAAATGATCAAGAATTAATCCTAAACAATTAGCAAATAATTCCTATCATCTTCTAAATTCATAAGAACATGAACATGATTATCAAAGTATTAAGAATTATATGAACACATACAAAGCACGAAATTTTGATATATGCTATTGTAAATGGATTAGAACAACCATTACACCAACTAAAATAAGTTTTAAAACATCAAAACAGTTTAGGGTAAAGTTTCTAGTCCATTTCCAGCAGCACAAGTCAAAAATCTGCATTCTGAACCTTCTACTCGCCGAGTGCACGAACCTACTCGGTGAGTAGGATGAATTTTTCCTTGGACTCGGCAGTTCCCCCCATGGACTCGGCGAGTCCATCATGCAGACAGCAAAAATTTCGACTTTTTTCACTATTTTGCATCAAGTATCAAACAAGCAAGCCTAGGCTCTGATACCACTGTTGGATTTTGAGCAATCTAACACTTCCTAAGTGTGCATGCAACCCTAATAAACCTTGGATCTATGTTTTCTTCTAAAAAACATGCAAATAATAATTTCCAAGGTTTCTTCCTAAATAGCATAGCATAAGGATTATGAATCATAAAACTACTAGTAGAAATACATACCTTTTGATGGTGGTTGAATGCTTGGAGTTTGAGAGCCTAGCACCAATAATGTGAATGCCTCAAATGGAATCACAAATCACCACAAACACTTGGAAAACTTTGAGAGAGTAGTATACTTTCTTATGAAATCGGCCACCACTAAGTCTCACACAACTAGTGTCACTAGTGGCTATTTCATGTAACATAAGCATGCTTATATAGTGTACATGATTAGGGTTAAACCCTAATAATCCATGACCTTTCCTTTTCCAAGGATCCATGGGTTAAAAGCTCCATGGATCATCCATGGACTTCCATATAAGCCTAGCCCATTAACTAATGAGTATTAGCCCACACCATATAAAACAATAGCCCACAATTTAATTAGTCTTCCTTTTAATCTCTAAATTAATTCATTTAATTTAAGACTAAAACTAATTAAATAACATGACTTCATATTAATATATTATAATTTATAATATATTAATAAATCGTAAGTATACAATTCTCATAAAATTATCCATAAATCGTTTGGGTGAAGTGCATCCCAAATGGACCATGTCGGGTCGGGTCAAGTATGTACCAAATAAGTTATGGACTTAGACACCTTATCCAACAAAAGGTTATGGCAAAGTAACAAATGGCCAATTCACAATGAATCGAGTGGCTTATGTGGAAGGTCTTCAACATAATTTGATAAGTGTTTCGCAACTTGTTGTGGGCACTAGGAATCAAGTTGTGTTTAATGAAGAAGGAAGCTCAATATCAAAAGTTGAAACGAATGAAGTGTTGTTAAAGTCGAAATGATATGGAGATATGTTCACGCTTGATATCAAACAAATTATGGGCAAACCATCTGTGTGTCTATGTTCGAAAGCTTCAAATGATGTCAGCTGGTTATGGCATAGGCGTTTATCACATCTTAACTTTTGAAACTTGAATAAGCTGGTTACAGAAGACTTAGTTCGTGGTTTACCTGTGCTGAAATTTGACAATGATACTCTTTGTGCAACTTGCGAACAAGGAAAACAACATCGTAAAGGACATCCAATCGTCATAGATTCAAAAATTGTTGAACCTTTGGAACTTCTTAACATTGATCTTTGTGGACCATCAACTGTTGAAACACTCAACAAGAAATGGTACATTTTGGTTATAGTTGATGATTTTTCACAATTCACTTAGGTATATTTTCTCAGGTTAAAATATGAATTTACTCAAACAATGATCAAATTTATCAAGAAAATAGAGATAGTTCTGAAAAAGAATGTTCGAAGAATCAAAAGTGATAATGGGTATGAGTTTAAGAATAATGTGATGGATTCGTTTCTAACGGAAAGAGGAATTTCGCATAATTTATCATCACCATATGCACCTCAACAAAATGGTGTAGTCGAAATGAGAAATGGGTCATTGTGCGAAGCGGCAAGAACAATGTTGACATATGTAAATCTTCCTCAATACCTATGGGCCGAAGCTATATCAACAACATGCTTTACTCAGAATCGATCATTTATTCATAGACGATTTAATATCACTCCATATAAAATAATAAACAATCGAAAACCTAAAGTCAAATTCTTTCATGTTTTTGGTTGCAGGTGCTTCATAATGAACCTCAATGATAATCTTTCAAAATTTCAAGCTAAAGCTGATGAAGGAATATTCTTGGGTTATTCGAACAATTCAGTTACATATAGAGTGTTAAACAAATGAACACGAAAATTGAAGAAACGTTCAATCTTACTTTTGATGACTATTATGTCAAACAAGTGGAAAGACAGTTTGAACAAAAATCAATTCTTAATGAATCAAATAATCTAACTGAAGATATTAATTCAATCGATTTTGATTATGATTTAATTTTTGGTGTCCCATATAGGGCTGTTGATGCTAAAGTTAATGTTGCTGATAATCAAACACCCGAATCCTCGAAACATACTGATGATTCAACACTAACTTCGGATACTATTACAAATGGCAAAAGTATGCTAGATGCTTGTATGGAGGGGGAGCATATGAATATACCTTCAAGAGTTGAGGGGGAGCATCCTTTCGAGGTGGAGAAGAGTAGTGTGAATGATAATTTCGAGGGGGAGCATCAAAATGACAATTATGTTGAGGGGGAGCATAAAGAAACAGAAACAATAAATCTTGATCAAAATGATGAATTTCATGAATTTAATGACAATATTTCTATTGCAGGATCTGAAAATTAAGATATGTATGAAGATGCACCATTTGAATTTGATCAAACATATCCACCACTTGAGAAATGGACGAAAAATCATCCGAAAGAGCAAGTTATAGGAAATCCACAAGATGGAGTTTTAACAAGTGCTCAAATTCGTGCGAAAAATGAGGTACTTAATACGAATCAAGAATTATGCATGTTTAATGTTTTTATTTCGAATTGAGACAAAGACAGTTAAGGTTGCTATGGAACACTCAGATTGGGTTGTTGCAATGCAATGTCAACTTGTTGAATTCGAACGAAATAAGGTTTGCATATTAATTCCAAAGCCAAATGTTGTATCAATTGTCAGGTTCAAATTGATTTTCAAAAACAAAACCAACAAAGAACGCAATATCATTCGAAATAAATCTAGGCTTGTAGTTAAAGGTTATTCGCAATAAGAAGGTATCGACTATAAAGAAATTTTTGCCCCTGTCGCAAGACTCGAGGTTGTTCGAATATTTTTAGCCTATGCATCTCATAAGGACTTTGATGTTTATCAAATGGATGTCAAATGTGCATTCTTGAATGGACAGGTTGAAGAAATTATGTATGTTGAACAACCACCAGGTTTCATTAATGAAGAATTTCCTAATTGTGACAACCCGAAATTTCAGGCCAATGTAACGAATTCCAGTCGAACCTTGTAACCCGTTTTAAGTTAATAAAATATCTTCTAAAATAAAATGTTCAAAAAGTCTCAATCGGGTTTTCTAAGTGATAGATATCGTGTCAAGGTTTTCAGAAATATCCAGAACACTCGAACCCGAGTTATAACGAAGAAGTTATGACCAACCGAAGATTCGTGTAAAAACCAGTAAAACCCTGCTAAACGTAAAAACACGAAGTTTCAATAAAACACTTTTAGCCTTAAGTATCTAATTGAAAGTCGTAGATAATGTTAGACCATGAACATACATAAAAAGAATGTCCAATCTTGACTTCGTATGAGGAAGTTATGATTTTTCTAAGTTCCGAAGTGGCAGTAGACAGCTAGAAACTCGAAACAGTGATCGAGTGATTTGTGGCCGACACAACCTAAATGAGAATCAATGGTAGCACAATGTTAAAAAGTCTAACAGAAACAGACATCGGATGAATAAGTTATGGATTTTAAACGAACTTTTCGTGTCCCGGCCTATTAAAAATATATAATTAAAAATAAAGTCAAAATTCGCCGACAAAGTATAAACGAGAGTTGTAGATTATATCCTCACCTACGCGTGCATATAAAGAATGTCAAAAATGGAGCTCGTATGTGAAAGTTACAGAATTTACAGCTTCAAGGCACACACGCCAAGACGATTTACGCCCAGCGTACTCGTGTGCTAGGCCTCGGTTCGCCCACGTCGCCCCTACGCCTCTATGCCCTCCCATCAAATGCTTCGTCCGAGGATGCGTTAAGCCATGACGCATGCGAACGCGCCACGTAACCTCGCTAGGTATGCCCCGCTTAACGAGGGTTTCCAGCCCCTATATAAAAGGTGCGAGGGTTCCGGGCATAATTGCTCATTTTCTCTCCTTTTCTTGCGTTTTTACCCCGTTTTGCGTGCAAGGAATATCCCGAAGTCCCGGTTTTCATACCCAAGTCCCAAAGGAAGTTTTACGCTCCTGAAATTCCAGAGAATCCCGAGAAATCCGCTTTCTCCTGTCGAAGTTCTGCTCGGTTTTCATCTCACCTTCTTCAATCTATCAAGTGAGTTCATACCCCTATAACTACGTTTTCAGATATTTTGTAAATGCTTTTATACACTTTAAAGGGGGTGGGATACAAGTACACACACAGTTATCCTCGTGTGAAAAACATCAATATTTTGCTATACTTTTGTTATATAATAAATCATAAATGACTTATAACTATCATACAAAAACGTTCTCATAATACATATCATGATAACACTTTGTCTTTTTGGAGTGAAACATGTTGTTATATAAATATCAAACACTTTATTTATATTTTGAGTATAAATGTTCGATAATGTTATTACAAATGTTATACTTTACATACAAAGTCGAAAATACACTAGGGTTTACCATACAAACAAATCACACATTTGGAAAAACTATAATTGGTAGTTTAGTAGATATTCATGAGATTTTACATACTTTAAGTACTATATCAAGGAAATACTTTCATATACAAAAAGGAATGGACATTTCATACGTAAATCTATTTGATACTAAGTTTTGTGAGACATTCAACTTCACGTACTTTCAACTATGCAGTTAAAGTCCTGTATTATATATACTATAATCTCTTGTAGGGAGAGCGTGATACTTGTGTATAGATCTATACGGGACTGACAATCCCACACCTAAACTGTTAGCTACAGCTAGACCGGCAGGTTTAGGGTGAAAAACTTCATAACATTCCAACGCTTGAAGAATGTTGTTAAATGTAGTCTGGGTCAATAGCATGGATATAAAACTCACATGGAGTATTAAAAACATGTTGATTTACGGGGTTATCAAATGCCTTAGTGATTTTATACATACATAAATCTACTATTCAAGGCTTGAAAAACAATATTGTAGTACAGTTTTAGAACTTTTAAACTACCACACACTTATGGAAAAATATTAGATGTCTAGAAGCAAACATTCAAAAACAGTCGGGTCTTGGTAGAAGACTACTTTTATACCAGTAGGAAATATGGGATTTTCTAGGAGTTTTCAAACATCTACAAACAATTTCATTCAACTTTATACAAACATTGACATTAAATACTTATGAACTCACCAGCTTAAATGCTGATCTACTCTTTCAAACCTACGTGTATTTCTCAGGGATTTAGTAATACAGGTACACTTCAGCTTTTGGAGAAGTGACGCTAAGGCATCAGTTTAAAACTCATTTTGAAATCATATTGTAATTTATTGTTTTGAATCAAGTATCATTCAACAATGTAACTTTTAAATTATATATATGATGGTTATTTTACTTTCTTTACTATGTATTTAACTGTTACGATACTACATGAAGTCATCCGCCCTCGAACGTTTCCGCCTTTCTGGTTTGGGGGTGTGACAGATTGGTATCAGAGCATTGTTTATAGTGAATCGCGTATATCAACCCATAAAATATATACAAACTATAAACACAACAAGATTAAAATACTCTGACCAAGAGTTTATACTTTTAAATAATAAAATATTTAACCAAGTACACATACCTGCATTCATACTAAAATCTGTGTCACTAGGACAGAACAAAAGTATTATGATTTTTGGGCAACACAATTAGACTTTGAGACATATAGTCAAACCTGGGAAGAATATAGCCTGATCAACTATATTTTCTGAGTAGTGACTAGCATGTGCCTAAGAGTGGTTGTGAGGTTGAAACAAGTCTAAAATCTTACCAACACTACTACAATGAAAACATTACAACAGAACATAAACCGAAAATACTATTGGAGTATTTTGTGTTACTATAATTACTTATTTGAGAACTAAAAAGGCCTTTATTGGTAGGTCAATAGTTGCTAAGTAGATACACTAAGGTTATATGTGACTAGGATATCATAGACTTAGAATCGGTGATCTTTGCTTTACTTCCTGTTCTTTGTTTGGTTGTGGATTTGGAGTTAGGGTCACTTATTTGAAGGTCTATCCTGTTTTGATTACATGTAACTGGTATGCACTATGCAAGCATTGAAGTAACTGATAAAGATCATCTTATAATTATCTAATTAGTATGTTTATTAATTATTTCTTATACCCCTTTTCTCGCGTAGATATCATGGCTGGATTCCATCCCCACGGCGACCCATACTTCCCAAACAAAGGCAATGTTGGATGTCTTGAAGTAGAGCTAGAAGATGATCACCCAATCCTTTTGGATGATCACCTTGCAGAAGGCTTATCGTAGGATTCTAACACCGAAGCAGAAGTCAATAACCTACCCCCAGTGGCTCAAATCCCTAATGCTAACCCTCGTCCAGCATTTCAAGGTCCCACACCTCTGTGGGCAACAAACTTAAACAGATGGAGCCATGAACAGGGCCATCCCCTTCCGTACAATGGAGACTGAAGCTTCTACAATCTGAGCGAGGGAGGCTCAGCAGACAGAGTCCTTCCTATATTGGTTCGCCAAATTCCTCGCATTGACGAACAAGGAAGGGCAACTATCCATCGAACCGAGGAAAAGGATGTGAACACCGGAGTCAATATAGTTCGCATCCGACAGTTAGAATCAACTCATAGAAGAACCATAAATTAAAATGAAGCTTTGTAGAGAGAGCTGACTACAACTCAAACTGAAGTTAGGGAACTTAGAGCACGTCAGGCAAGGTATGAAATGTGGTTGCTCGAGATGGAACGTCAGTTGACGGATCAAAAGGCTCAGCAGAACAGTTCCCGCCGCAAGTAGAGGATAATATACTCACTCCTTCTTTTGGTTTGTTAAATAACCTGTGTATGTACTCCGAGTAGTACTCTCTTCATGTAAATATCCCTGTCTAGAAAGTACTATTTCACTAAACCTCTATGCTGTCAAATTTTCCCTGTATGGTATGTTGTAGGCCTACACCAAGGTAAAGTTTTCCAAATTTTATGTAACTTCTATGCCAACTATTATGACAAACATCTTGCTTCTTTTAAAGATCATCATTATCAATCCATGCTTTGGGCTATGTAAACAGTTCATGTCATAAATAGTTATAGCAACTCACTACACTATCCCCATCGATCTAATTTATTGTAGTTCAATGTTATTTAACTCAACAACTCTGGTGAAGTCTTGCCACCATTTCATCTGTAACCCTATAGCTGAAATTGCTTTCTCGCTATTCAAACAGACTTAATCCTTCGATAAATTCCACTTTTCTAACACCTAGACCCTTTAGAGGAAGAGACGGTTACCCTAGAATAACAAACCCTTACAAACTTCAACTAAGGACAATCCACTCAATGACGGAGATTAAACATACCTGAGGAAAAGCAAGGACGTCGTAAAGATAGATATCAGGCTATAGCAAATCAGTACCACTGAGGATAGGACAGGGAACAGAGGAAACCACTCGTGAAGCATGCGAAGTGGTAGAGAACCTGATACGTCGGACTAATAAGTAATAATTATTACCTATTGAGTTGGTAATTATATTACACACACTATGAGATAACTCGAGATTGTAAGAAAGATATGTTGGATTAGATATCTAAGCCCATAACTATTTGTAGCACTTAGTTCTTGGTACGTATTTCTTTATTTTTATCTAAGTATTTTGCATTTTTGGTCTTGGACTCGGGGAGTTGAAGGACCAACTTGCCGAGTAGAAGTGGGATGGGACGCGGGATTTAAGCGATGGACTCAGCGAGTTGGGTCCCAAACTTGACGAGTAGACCTTGTCTGGACAAAAAAACCTAATCCTAGGGTTTTGAACATATTTAAACAATGTTACGTTGGCTACAATGTCCCTTATGCTCCCAGAACACCTCTCATTGAAACCCTAGCCGTTATTGAAGCAGTCTAAACCTTGTTGGTGGATTTTGGTGCTTGTGGTCTTTAGAAGGAAGGAGAAAAGCTTGAGGAAGCGAGTAAAGACCAAGGGAACTCGAGTTTGTGCACCATCTACAGCTCATTGAAGGTAAAATGCAGTAACCTTTCACATTCATTTGTTAGATCACTTTTTAAGGAGATTTAGGGCTTTTATAAGCCATTTTCATGACAAACCATGATTGCAAACATGGTTGGGGGTTGGGGCTTCTCAATCAAGTCATTAAGGGAGTCACAAGGCAGTTGGGGGCTGCTTTTGCACCCATGAAAGGTCCCATGCAACATAAGAGCTTATTTTATGTCTTTTCGAGCTCAAAGTCCCATGCATGCACGTAAAGTTTGTAACTTTACGTGCTAGAACGATTGAAGGAGCTTACATCTACCTTTTGGTCAAGAGTTGTATGCTAGAAATTGAGAAATGAGACTTAGACTTGCCCGAATCGACAAGTCGATCTTGGGACTCAACGAGTCCGAGGTAAAACTCCCCTTTTCTGTTAAGGTTTGAAGGAACCCAGTTGAGCTCTAGAATGGTTTTTTGAGGGTCCAAGGGAGTGACCCAACGCTTCGGACTTAGCCTTCGACCTAGAATTTATGGGACTAGACGAGTGCTAGAACAGACTCGGCATCCAAGGCAATCTCCTTAAGATTGATGATGAACTCGACGAGTTGTTCCTACAACTCGGCGAGTCAAGGTCAGGACTTGTTCATCAGATGAAGGTGAACTTGACCACTTGTTCATAAAACTCGGCGAGTCGGATGAAGGATCATTCGATGTTCTTATAGAAGAGGAACTCGTCGAGTCGTCGTCAAACTCGACGAGCCGAGTCACGGATGAGGACATGTAAAGGGATAGGGACTCGACGAGTTGACGGCCTAACTCGGCGAGTCGGGTCAACTTGAAGTTGACCTTGAATTGGACTTGATAGGGGGTAAAATACTCATTTTACCCTAAGAGTATATTCCAATTTTTGACTAAGTGTTTGTGGGGATTGTACTCGGAAGATTTCCGGAGCAGCAGCAGACAGAGACTTCCCACACGGATTATCAGCAGCTACTTGTTCGAGGTGATTTACCTTCCAGTAGCGGTGGTTCTACGGCCACAATGTCGGCCCATCAGTAGGAGTTGTATGATTAGATGATTGTCTCCGTGATATTCATATAGGTTGCTAGTACCTGATATGTTTATGTGTTAGTATGATATGATGCCATGTGCTACCGACAGTAGGGGAGATAGTCCCCAGTATATCGGTCGATAGGTCCAAAGGGGGGTCGCCATACCCAGTCATGCTAGATAGAATACGATTATGTGTTACATGTTATGGATAGTAGTATAGGGGTGAAATAGTCCCCGGTATCCGGTCGAGAGGACTGAAGGGGAGGCCAGCACCCAGATATGCTAGGCAGTATCCGGTCGAGAGGATTGAAGGGGAGGCCAACACCCAGATATGCTAGGCAGTATCCGGTCGAGAGGACCGAAGGGGAGGCCAGCACCCAGATATGCAAGGTAGTATCCAGTCGAGAGGACCAAAGGGTAGGTCGAGCACCCAGATATGCCTGACAATATATGTATGTTATGTGATTATATGGTATGTGGTATTGTGGGGGAACTCACTAAGCTTCGTGCTTACAGTTTTTAGTTTTGTTTCAGGTACCTCTTCAGCAAAGGGGAAGGAGCCGGCGCGGTAGCTGCACATCATACACACACCTTAGATTCCGCATTATGTGTTTTCCTTAGGATTGTACTTTGATATTATCACTATTTTATGATATGGAATTTCAACACTATACGCAGTTTATGAAATGTTATGAGCTGGCAATGCTTTCCGGCAAACATTTTAATTAAAGTAATTTATTAAACGAAAAAAAAAATTTGTCATGATTTTTGGGTCGTTACACTATTAGTGGTTTGTACTTGACCCGAGATTAGCAGGCTCCATTTGGGTTGCATATCATCAGGACAATTTGTTAGGATGGACTTTTAAGAGAAGATGTTATATATGATTTGTTAATATATTATAAGTTATAATATATTAATATGAAATCATATGAGTTAATTAGTATTGATCAAGAATTAATTTGGAGATTAGTTTGCTGATCAAAAGAGACTAATTAAATCTATGTGGACTAAATATGTTAATTAATTATATTTATATGTGTTGGGCTTATGATCCATGTTGGACTACGTTTATGTATGGATACATAAAGAGTTGGGCCACATGAACCATGGATCATAAGGCCAATGGGTATGGATTTGGGTTATATCCATGACCCTAGAAATCCCACATATAAATACATCCATTCATAGCCAAAATTGCCACGTGTGAAATACTTGTAAGATACAAGTGCATTCTTAGAGTTCATGGTGGCTTTTGGGTACATGGAGATTCTCTCTCAAGTTCATCCTTTGTTCATGATGTGTTGTGATTCCACTTGAGGCTTCCACACTATTGTAGCTAAGCTCTTAAGGTTAGATACATCAAGACTTCAAGCTCCAAGATTAAGGTATGTTATCCTAACTAGATTCTTGTGTAGTGTAAGACAATTGTATGCTAGTTATAGGTTTAATACCTTGGAAACACCATTGAATGTATAATTAGTGAAAACATAGATCCAAGGTATTTAGGGTTGCATGAACACCTTAGGAGTGTTAGAATGCTCAAAACCCAACAGTGGTATCAGAGCCTAGGCTTGTTTTCAATTATACTTGATGCACACTGATTTTTCAAAGCCATGAATCTGTGAGGACTTGAAACTCGACGAGATCTGGAGGAAAAATCGACGTGTTCATGTATTAGAGCATGAACTCGACGAGTTCCATGAAGAACTCGACAAGTTTCTCTTCCAAAATGCATATCTTCGTGTTTTTTGGCTGGAATTGGACTAAGAACATTACCATAAGTTGTTTTTGAACCTATAAACATGTTTTTGATGTGGTAATGGTCATTCTAATCCAATTCAAAAGATAATTGTCAAAAATTTCAAGTTTTGTATTAGTTTAATGTTTAGGCTAATTACATGAAAATTGTTTGATTTGAATTGTCTTGTTCATATAAGTTCAATCAAGATTAGGAATATTGCCAGGTGTGTTTGTGATAGTTGTTTTCTTATCCAAATTGATCTAAAATTTATTCATAAAATGTGTTTTTATAACTTGTCCTCAAGTTACATGAAAAGTCTCGTTAATGAATTTAATAAAAATATAGGTTATGAACTTGAAAAGTCTTTTCTCCATAAATTGTTTTATGACCTCCATAACTTGTTCTCAAGTAATGGATTTCCAAGAGTCTCTTCATTAAAAGTTTTAAAACCTATATTAAACTCTTATGTTATGAAATTGAAGAGTTGTGAAAAGTATCAAAATTTTTCCTCAAGTTTTGGAATTTGTAAAAGTTATCCACCCATGTATACTTTAATTCCAAATTAGACCCTTGAATTTTAAAAGTTTAAAATTCAACCTTATACTATTATAATATTAAAAGTTAATGATTATATATATATATATATATATATATATATATATATATATATATATACATATGTATGTATAAGATAAAGTTAATCTTACTGTTAGTAGTCCTCATTCACGAAGCCGGTCCATAAGGGGGTATAAGGTTACTGCCTATAAAATGGCAGTTTAATGGGTGTCCACTCTCACCCACCGCTTCCCTGATTGGTGGAGGGTCGTTAGCCGAACGGGTAGGAAAGGACTCTAATTCTCCTTTCATTAAAAGTATAATGATAAATACTAAGTAAATAAACACTTATAAATTCCCAATCTTAGTTACTTAGGAAAATGTGAAATGGTGCTAACCCATGAAATTACACTTTGCACATTTGTTAAGTCGTTAGTGGAGCGTGTGTGGCTAACTGGCACACTAACATGGGACTGAAAATGTGTGGAAAAGGATGACTTAAATTTTATCATAGATTGGTGGAGCGCGTGTGGTTAACCGGCACATCAATTAGGTGATAAAATTAAGGGTACCAAGTGAATTTGCATGGTTATTCACACCTTGTTTGTGATCCTCGGCATCCCAATCACAAACTTGAGAGGGCACTATCGAGATTCAAACATGCCATTGAAAGTTTAGTGTATCTCAAAAGATCTAGGATTTTAAAATCCAATTAAAACTTAATTCAATTTTGTTTTCCATTGTGGAAACTGGTAAATTGTCATTTACCTACCTTCAAATATTTTATAACTTGGATTACAGCATCCCTCTTCCAAGGTATAAAATAGTTTGTTGGGTCCTAGCCTTAATATTTTATATTGGGTGTTATATTAAGGACTTAAATCAACTAAATTGAATTTCTCCCATTATAGATGTCTAGTTTAGACATCTATGGTCTTCCTAAATCTTTAGGAACAAGCTTCCTAATGAAGATGACATCCTAAATGGCAATCAAGGTGAAAATTTTATCCCTTTGTTGTGCATTAATGGGACTAGATATCATACTTCACTTCCTCCACCTCCTCCAATAATTCTTCCTGACCCACAAGTTCAAGGTCACTCAATCCCTATTTGGCAAGCAAAGTCTATATGTGCTTACATCTTGGAGATTAAGTCACATATTGGAAAGCTAGGAGAGTTGGGTGTCAAAGTCTTAAGGAAGTTGATTGTCGATTGGGTTCTTCAATCACTTTCTAAGTCACATAGTGAGTTCTTTAAGGACTACTATGTAACAGACTATGACATGAACCTTAATGATCTTACATATTTGCTCGGTGCTACTAAATCAGCAATGATTTGGAGCAATGGTAAAGCAAATTTGATTGGAAGATTTACTTCCCATGCTTCCATGGACATTGGTAATGGTAACATTGAAATTGCAGAAAAGCTTTCTCATCCCAATGGAAAGGGGTTAGCCATGTTCAACTATTTGACCTAATGGTAAAGAGAAAGGCTAAGTCTGAGATATCCTCGTGTACCATTTCAAAAGAGTCTGTATGTTTATATTGCCAAGAGAAGGGACATTAGTTGCGAAGCTTCCCAGTTTACCTGAAAGATCATAAGGATGGTAAAGTCAAAAAGTTTGACTCTACTTCAAGTAAAATCCATTATCTAACTCTATGAAGTCTCTTTTGGAGATTCTTAATACATGATGTGATGTAATCAAATTTTGATCGCGAAGATGGATTTCGATTGCATGGTTCAATGATTAGAATTTTGAGCTGCTACTTAAGAGTTAGGATATATTGCTTAGGAATAGATAACAACATGTTTTCTATGTATTTGCATTGTAAGGATAAGATTTTTCCAGCAAGTTTTAAAATAAAAGAAAAGGTTTTGATTTTATTTATTTTAAGTATCCTTACAATGACATTTGTGAAAAAATTGTTGTTTACTTGTTTCCATTGATAACCAATATTGGAAAATGGATTTGATTCTTTCATTTGTGGTGGTGTCATAACTTACCAAATAAGGAAAGATTCTCATCACCCAAGTTTCAGTTGGATGGAAACTTGGAATCATGCAAGTTGTATTATATGATGAATGATAATTTTCATTTTTGGGAAATTAAGACTAAGTCACTGTTCACATGTATATGTGAATCAAGTAAAGGACTAAGGGATTAGGTAAACTAGGTTACGCGCTGGTTAGGTCCACCACAAAGGTCGATACGATTATTCATCATGATTTACTAAAGTTTAGTAAAGATGGTTATGCTGATAAGTTTAAGTGTAATTCTGAAACATTGGAAAATTTCAATGTATGGCAGAACGCATGAGAAGAATCAAGTAAGGCAGAAAGATAAAATTTTCTCCAATATGAAGAGATGGGAGAGTACTTGAGTATCTTGTTTTATGATTATCTTAGTGATTATGAAACCTTATCACAATTGATCCTTTAAGGACACCTTAGTGCATTTGTTTGACTAAGGAGAGGAATCATGAATTGTTGAAATGGTTAAATCAAAAGATAAATCATACTTCGTTCCAAAACAAGTCTTAGAGTAATACTCTAAGATTGTAACTTGAGTGAGATAATTTTAATAAAGGTTTCTAAAACTTGTCAAATTTAATAGGAACATGTTTCTTACTCTTGTACATTTAAAATTGGAAAGTTGTGATTTTTGGATAAGACAGAGACCAACTAAGACCAATTGTGAGAAGTGTTTATCTTGATAAGAATCCACACTAACTCTTGAATATTTGTTTTGTCAAGGAATGGTTCTTGACAAGAGAATCTCATATGTCAAGAGGACAGTGAGAGTCTTAAATATCTTGGAGAAGTTTCAAGGGCTGATCAAGAGTATTGTTAATCACTAGAGCACGACTTGTAGTTTGTAACCTATCGTGTTGACATATTCTTATTTCTGTATCTATTTCAGTTAAAAGTTGACTATGCTTATGAGTTCTATGAGTTCTAAATTATTTTCATCACAACCTAGAAGCAATGGTAGGCACTTGTGTTGCCGGGTGGCAAGAAAATGAGATTGGGAAAATTGAGTTCATATGAGTTTGGATTTGTCACTAACCTTGTCTTATATTATGGTTATGAAAAATTCACATGGATAGGAACACATACACCATAAAATATAAGTAGATTTTAGGAAGATAGAAAGTGTGATATTTGCATTCTCAAAGTTGTTTGTGGAGCGCGTGTGGTTAACCGGCACACTAACATAGACTTGTGAGAAATGGAAAAGGTCTAAACAATTGAGACTATGATTACAACATCCCTTTTCATAGTTCTAAAATTGTTTAGACACACATGTGAGCTGTCTAAGGAAAGATGTATGGTTTTGATAAAGTCTTATCAAAGCATCCCGTATCAGAAAACTGAACTTTGGTAAGAAAGTCAATAAAGTATTGATTTCTAGAAGTCCAGTTGATTTATGGGTACATGTCAAAGCTAGTGGGAGCATAAAGTGTTATGCTAGTTAAATTATCATGTAAGTGGGAGCATGATTATTATGTTATGTCTTGCAAGTTAGCAATGTTAATTATAGAAAACAAAAGTTTCAATTCGCTTTGAAAAGTTGTTTTGCTATAATTAAGGGAGAGAATTTTATACTTCATTCCAATTCTACAAGCTTAGATTAACATTTTAATCAACTTTACTCAAAGGTATATATGAATGTTATGTTGGAATGGTTCAACATAATGAAATTCTATATATGTTGCGTTGTCAAAATTTGATTATGATTACGACATCCCTCTTCATAGTTCGAATTGTGAGAACATGGAAAGTGAAAATTTTATAGCATGAATCGTGTCCCATATGCTTCGGGTATAGGATCAATTACATCCATTCTAAATTTTCCAAATGCATAGGACATTAAAAGGGAAAAGGAATAGAACCGGATATGACTAAAATGATTAAACAATTGTCAAGGATAATCTGAGGTGTACCAAAGAATGGTTACTGGTCGACAATTGGAAGTACAATGTAAACTTTGGAAAGGACCATATTGACATATTATGAAAAGAGGTAACTCTTGTTTAGAAGTGAGTCACAATGGTAATATGGAATTGTTTCTATAGGTGTAAGTTTTTCTCTGAATCTGTGTAAGATTAAAAAACTTAATGCAAAGAAGGATGTTCAAAGGAATGTACTTTGAATATGAGACTGCGTTTCCATGGAATTGATCTCCATTGGAATACTTTGTAATGTCTGTCGCCAAGTTTTTTGACTTTTGTGCATTGTCATTACAAGAGAATCATTGCATATAAGTATAGAATCTAACAGATTACAGTAAATGGCAAGAGTTTGGTATTCTTACATTTACAAAAGGGATTGGGATTGTGAAATTAGCATCATTGGATTCGTGTTCAATTGATCTATTTCACAAAAGAAATGACCATAGGTAAACATATTATGCATGCTTGGTGCTTGGTGCTTGGTGCTTGGTGCTTGGCATGACTATTGTTTCAATTCAAGTATTAAGTTGATAAATCGAAACAATGAATAATGAGTAATCAATATGGTGCTTAGATAAAAGGGTTTTTATTTACACTCACGAGTTTGGGGCCATATACGATTAAGTATTATTATTGTGTTTCACTTTGCATGTTTTGACTTCCAGAATAACTAGGTCGTTCTTGCTGAATGACTAAGTTATTCAAACAATCCACAGTCGGTCCTATGTTGGAAGTAGATATGAATCAAGACTGCCATGAATCTGGCTTGTGAGATTTGTCTAAGCTGCATTAGACATAGCAATGGTTGCTACAACATTCATGAGTGCTCATAAGTTATGAATATTGGATTAAACCCACTCCGATTTGAATCAATTCATGGATTTTATCACGAGTAAATCATGATACGATAATATCTTATATTCTTCGAACATAGAGATATCAGTTGTTAACTATGAGTTGGTTATACATTGATTGTACAAAAACGCATCAGTAACTTAATGTTATAAAACGTGCCTTTATGTATGATTCAACAAGTAGTTAGTACAAGCATATGAGTCAAAGTTTATCCATTCCTTTTACCTCATAAGGATAAAAGTGATATCTGTGGGCCCCTCGATGATTTAGTGATGACATCCCTAAGTGCTTGGCCAAGCCTATAATTATTTGATTTGTTCAATTAGTCAGTTGTCATAAATCAAATATCGGGAAACAACAAATGGGCTAAGAGATTGATTATAATCCATGTCTCAGTCCATATGATATCTAGAATGGAGGAATATATGATCACTTATCTAATGGACGTGTCATTTGATTTGTTCAGAGTTCGACAGCGGCTTTAAGAACTACGATTGCTAGCCAGGTTATGAAGTCATATTTGCAATCATAGTTTTAGACTTATCCAAGTGGGAGACTGTTGGATTAGATGTCTAAGCCCATAACTATTATTGGTATGTACTTGACCCGAGAGTAGCATGGTCCATTTGGGTTGCATATCATCAGGACAATTATTTTGGATGGACTTTTGAGAAAACATGTTATATATGATTTGTTAATATATTATAAGTTATAATATATTAATATGAAATCATATGAGTTAATTAGTATTGATCATGAATTAATTTGGAGATTAGTTTGTTGATCAAAAGAGACTAATTAAATCTATGGGGACCAATTATGTTAAGTAGTTATATTTATATGTGTTGGGCTTATGATCCATGTTGGACGAAGTTTATGTATGGATACATAAAGAGTTGGTCCATATGAACCATGGATCATAAGACCCATGGGTATGGATTTGGGTTATATCCATGACCCTAGAAATCCCACATATAAATACATCCATTCATAGCCAAAATCGCCACGTGTGAAAGACTTCTAATATACAAGTGCATTCTTGGAGTTCATGGTGGCTTTTGGGTATATGGATATTCTCTCTCAAGTTCATCCTTTGTTCATGATGTGTTCTGATTCCACTTGAGGCTTCCACACTATTGGAGCTAAGCTCTTAAGGCAAGATACATCAAGACTTCAAGCTCCAAGATTAAGGTATGTTATCCTAACTAGATTTTTGTGTAGTGTAAGACAATTGTATACTAGTTATAGGTTTAATAACTTGGAAACACCATTTCATGTATAATTAGTGAAAACATAGATCCAAGGTATTTAGGGTTGGATGAACACCTTAGGAGTGTTAGAATGCTCAAAACCCAACAAGATACCCTCTCCCAAAAACCCATGAAACTAGATCGACTTAAGATTTCAACATCCCTACCCTAAATTGTTAGAACTATGCTTAAATACGATACCTATTTCAACCCTCAATCACAAATACATCATAAGGAATGTAAGTTGAAACATTAGAAAACGAATAACAAAACGAGGAAATTATACTCCAACTAACAACAATCGTAGTTATCTAACCAACTCGCTTCACATCATGTAATGGAATCATGTCTTCACGTGGAAATAACCAACCAACCAACGAAACACCACTCCTGCATATTGACTCAGCTACTTTTCAAGCTGCGGTCATAACCTCCGTGACAGTCATCATGGCACATCACAACACAAGAAACACTAGTAAGACTGGGATGGATGTCAAAAATTCCAATGTTTGTGACAACGAAGGAAATCAACAAATGGTAACTGTCACAAACACCTAAAGCCACAAATCTGACTATAACAAATGAAAGCGTCAAGCCCAAAAGGAGCGCAAGCGATCTCAAAGACTTGCCATGCAACAACAACAAGTGGCGACCCCTGCCACTACAGCACCGATCAAACCATATGAGGGAACACTCCCAAAGTATGAAAAGTGTAATTTTCATCATAACGGAGTTTGCCTTGATTTTCAGTGCAATAATTGAAATCGAATGGGGCACACTACTCGTGTCTGTAGAGCGCCGGCACGAACTATCTTCCAAGCCACTAGCATCGGGGTCAGCCATGCTTGCTATGGTTATGGTGAAATCGGACACTATAAAAGGAATTGTCCAAAAGGGAGGAACAACGAAAGCACTTGTGTCCACATAACTCCGACCCGACACATCACTTCCATCACCGATGTTGGTGCAAGCCAAATATGTCATTCATGCGGTGAGCTAGGACATCTCAAGAAGGATTATCCAATAGAAAAGAACTTTGGCATAGACGGGAAGATACTAAGGATCACTACTGCAGGAGAGACTACTCCAGACCCACGTTGAAATACTAGGGCATTTATAAACTGTCATAAACCAATGCAACTCGAGTCATATCTTTTCGTGAGATCCCATCAGTCAAGGGACTCTCGTGCTACGTGTACTTGCTTTTTGTAGTATACCTTGTTCGCAGCAGTAGTTTTCTAGACAAAACTAAAGTACTGAAACCCTGTCAAAGTTGCACCGTTATGTTTTTGTAACACCTTTCTAAACTATTCTAACGTCTTTTATTCCGAGTAGTCTGACGTTATCATTTAACTTGAGTCAATTCGATCCTCACAATGCCAGTTACGTATGAAAATTTCTTTTCCTCCAAATCGCCTTCCTAGCAAAGCCGTCATTCCAGAACTCCAAGGTACTCATGCGTAGAGTATCTTATATTCCGGATCCTTCCCAAAGAAACATTAGCAAACCTCCCTGGAATACCACTCGTACAGTACATCAAGTTCAATCCGAAGACCCATATGGTTAAATCTATCGCTAAGGAATGTATACGTAAGGGTGGTATATAATCAAGGTTCTATAGGCTTAAAATTAATGATTCCGCTTTAACTTCTTTTCCTTGTTTGGATGTGAGCTTAGAGAAGAATCATTTATTCAACGGCCTTTTCAATCTTAATTATATACGACTCGTATACACGAAGCTGTGATTGATGAACCAAATATGACTTCTAACATGAACTTTAGGATGGAGACTACTCAAGACTACGAGTGATTGCGTTGCCATGCGAATAAACTTAGGATCCAAACAAATGCCTTTCCCGCCGATTGGGACAAGAGATACGGATGGAACAGAAGTACCTATCCTTTTTCCTTACTTCGTGAGTAATCGTACTTTCTTTTGGATTTTTCCGACATCTTTCCAGAAGAGCTTCCGGGATTAGCTCCTCGACGTCAAAGTCGAGTTCAGAATCGACTTAATTCCAGGGGCTACCCCGTAGCCAAATCGCCCTATCGTCTAGCACCAGCTGAGATGCAAGAACTATCCAATCAACTTAACGAACTGCTCAGTAAGGGCTTTATAAGACCAAGCCTCTCACCATAGGGAGCACCGGTCTTGTTCGTCAAGAAGAAAGACGGATTGTTTCATATGCGCATCGACTACGGGGAGCTCAACAAGCTTACCATTAAGAATCGTTACACTCTTCCTCGCATAGATGATTTATTCAACCAACTTCAAGGGGCCAGTTACTTTTCAAAGATAGATCTGAGATTTGGGTATCATCAGTTACGAGTACTAGAGGAGGATGTCCCGAAGGTAGTCTTCCGAACTCGTTACAGACACTACGAATTTGTAGTGATGCCATTCGGATCGACCAATGCGACCGTAGTATTCATGGACTTAATGAATAGGGTATGTCGTCAATACTTGGATTAGTTCATGATTGTATTCATAGATGACATACTTATCTACTCTTGTAGTAAGTAATAGCATAGTAAGCATCTACGTCAGATCATGGAACCATTACGATCAGAGAAGCTCTACGCGAAGTTCTCTAAATGCAAGTTTTGATTCGAAGAGTCGAATTCATGGGCCATTGAGAACTGGTCAGCAACGAAGACGCCTACAGAAATTCGCCAATTTCTCGGCCTTGTTGGCTACTATGGTAGGTTCATTCAGAACTTCTCTTGAATTGTGAAACCTCTTACGACTTTGACCCAGAAGGGCATGGCCCTTGACAGGGAAGAGGACCAAGAGAAAGTGTTCCAAACATAGAAGCGAGCCTTATGCACCGCACCGATACTACGCCTCCCTGAAGGAATAGAAGACTTCATGGTCTACTACGATGCATCCAATTAAGGGCTCGGTTGTATTCTGATGCAACGAGGTCAGGTCATTGCCTATGCCTTCCGTCAACTTAAGACACTCGAAGCCAGCTATACAACACACGATCTGGAGTTAGGGGCAGTGGAAATTGCTCCGAAGGTCCGGAGATCATTCGGTAAACGACAGAGAAGATAGTTCAGATTCATGAACGATTGAAAGCCTCTAGAGACCGACAGAAAAGCCACGCTGACAAGAGAAGGAAACCTTTGGGATTCTAGGTGGGAGACCACATTCTTTCGAAAGTCTTACCCTAGAAGGGCTTGATAGGCTTCGGAACGCGTAGAAAGCTAAATCCAAGGTATATCGGACCATTCGAGATCCTTGCAAGGATCGGCCCGGTAGCTTACAAATTTCGACTACCACAGGAACTCAATAACATACATCCTACCTTTCATGTGTCAAACTTGAAGAAATGTTTGTCCGATGAGACCCTCGTCGTCCCTCTAGACGAAATCGAAATCAACGAGAGTCTCCACTTTGTATAGGAACCAATTGAGGTCATGGATAGGGAAATTAAAAGAACAGAACAAAGTCGCATAACCATTGTGAAGGTCCGCTAGAATACAAAGCAGGGACCTGAATATACTTGGGAGCACGAAGATCAGATGAAACAAAAGTACCCACATCTCTTTCCCTAATCCACAAATATTTACCATACATTTAATTTCGGGACGAAATTCCCTCTAACGGGGGGATGATGTGACAACCCAAAATTTAAGCCCAATGTAACAAATTCCAGTCGAACCTTGTACCCCGTTTTAAGTTAATAAAATATCTTCAAAAATAAAATGTTCAAAAAGTATCAATTGGGTTGTCTAACTGATAGATATCGTGTCAAGGTTTTCAGAGATATCCAGAACACTCGAATCCGAGTTATAACGAAGAAGTTATGACCAACCGAAGATTCGTGTAAAAACCGATAAAACCCTGCTAAACGTAAAAACGTGAAGTTTCAATAAAACACTTTTTAGCCTTAGCTATCCACATGAAAGTCGTCGATATTGTTACACCATGAACATACATAAAAAGAACGTGGAAATCTAACTTCATATGAGGAAGTTATGATTTATCTAAGTTCCGAAGTGGTAATAGACAGCTAAAAACTCGAAAAAGTGATCAAGTGATTTGTGGCCGACACAACCTAAACGAGAATCGAAGATATCGTTAATGGTAGCACAACGGTAAAATGTCTGACAGAAATGGACATCGGATGAAGAAGTTACGGATTTTAAACGAACTTTTCGTGTCCTGGCCTATTAAAAATATATAATTCAAAATAAAATCAAAATTTGCCGACAAATTCTAAACGAGAGTTGTAGATTATATTCTCACCTATGCATGCATATAAAGAACGTCAAAATCGGAGCTCGTATGCAAAAGTTACAGAATTTACAAGTTCGAGGCACACATACCAAGACGATTTACGCCCACTGTACCCTCGTACACCCAGCGTACTCGGGTGCTAGGCCACGGTTCGTCCACGTCGCCCCTACGCCTCTATGCCCTCCCATCAAATGCTTCGTCTGACGATGCGGTAAGCCATGACGCATGCGAACGCGCCGTGTAACCTCGCTAGGTACGCCCCGCGTACCAACGGCTTCCAGCCCCTATATAAAGGGTGCAAGGATTCAAGGCATAATTGCTCATTTTCTTTCCTTCTCTTGCGTTTTTACCCCGTTTTGCGTGCAAGGAATTTCCTGAAGTCCCGGTTTTCATACCCAAGTCCCGAAGGAAGTTTTATGCTCCCGAGATTCCCAAGAAATCCACTTTCTCCGGTCAAAGTTCTGCTCGGTTTTCGTCTCACCTTCTTCAATCTATCAAGTGAGTTCATATCCCTATAACTACCTTTTCAAATTTTTTGTAAATGCTTTTATTCACTTTTAAGGGGGGGGGGGAATACAAGTACACACACATGTATCCTTGTGTGAACAACATCAATCTTTTGCTATACTTTTGTTGTATAATAAATCATAAGTAACTTATAAATATCATACGAAAACGTTCTCATACAACATATCACAATAACACATTGTCCTTTTGGAGTGAGACATGTTGTTATATAAATATCAAACACTTTATTTATATTTTGAGTATAAACGTTCAATAATGTTATTACAAATGTTATACTTTACATACAAAGTCGACACTACACTAGGGCTTACCATACAAACAAATCACACATTTGGAAAAACTATATTAGGTATAGTTTACTAGATATTCATGAGATTTTACATACTATAAGTACTATATCAAGGAAATACTTTCATATACAAAAACGAATGGACTTTGCATACGTAAATCTTTTTGTTACTAAGTTTTGTAAGACATTCAACTTCAGATCATGTACTTTCAATTATGCAGTTAAAGTCATGTATTATATACTATAATATCTTGTAGGGAGAGCGTGATACTTGTGTATAGATCTATAAAGGATTGACAATCCCGCACCTAAACTGTTAGCTACAGTTAGACCGGCAGGTCTGGGATGACAAACTTCATAACATTCCAACGCCTGAAGAACGTTGTTACAGGCAGTCTGGGTCAATAGCATGGTTATAAAACTCACATGGAGTATTAAAAACACGTTGATTTATGGGGTTATTAAATGCCTTAGTGATTTTATACATGCATAAATCTACTATTCTAAGAATGAAAAACGCTATTGCAGTACAGTTTTGGAGCTTTTAAACTACCACACACTTATGGAAAAATATTGGATTTCTAGAAGCAAACATTCAAAAACAGTCGGGTCTTGGTAGAAGACTACTTTTATACTAGTAGGAAATATGGGATTTTCTAGGAGTTTTCAAATATCGACAAACAATTTCATTCAATTTTATACAAACATTGACATTAAATACTTATGAACTCACCAGCTTAAATGTTGATCTACACTTTCAAATCTAGTTGTATTTCTTAGGGATTCAGTAATACAGGTAAACTTCATATTTTGGAGAAGTGATGCTAAGGTGTCAGTTTAAACCTCATTTTTTCATCATATTGTAATTTGTTTTGAATCAAGTATCATTCAACAATGTAACTTTTAAATTATATATATGATGGTTATTTTACTTTCTTTACTATGTATTCAACTGTTATGATACTACATGAAGTCATCCGCCCTCGAACGATTCTGCCGTTCTGGTTTGGGGGTGTGACACTAATCATGTATACATGTTAGATAAGGTTGTTTATGGGTGAAAACAAGCACCAAGAGCATGGTATGCAACACTTACCAATTTCTTAAAACAGTCGAAATTTAAACAAGGATAAGTTGACCCCACATTATTTCGAAAGAAAGTTGGGAATCATCTAATGCTTGTTCAAATTTATGTTGATGATATTATTTTTGGCTCTATGACCCAGCTTTGTCGAGTGAATTTGAGAATTTGATGAAGAGTCAATTCGAAATGAGCATGATGGGTAAAATTAACAATTTTCTTGGGTTAAACATTCATCAAAGTTGAGAAGGAATTTTCATTAACCAAGAAAAATACACGAAGAACTTGCTTGAGAAGTTTGGAATTACAAATAGCACGAAGCTAAGAGTGCCAATGGCAGTTGCAACGAAATTAACACCTTCATTAGATACACCTGCTATTGATCTTACTTTGTTTAGAAGCATGAGGTTGTTTACTATATTTAACTGCAAGTAGACCTGCTATCATGTTTTTTGTATGTAATTGTGCTAGGTATCAAGAAAATCCAAGAGAACCACATTTAATAGCTGTGAAAAATATCTTTCGTTATCTCAAAGGAACAATTTCGTTAGGATTGCGGTATCCTACGAAATCTGGATTTTTCATTCAAGCCTTTTCTGATTCAGATCTTGGTGGATGTACTCTTGATAGAAAAAGTACAAGTGGAGGATGTCAACTACTGGATGGGAAGCTTGCCATTTGGCAATCGAAAAAGCAAACTTGTGTTACAATTTCCACTGTTGAAGCTGAATACATTTCTGCTGTTTCTTGCACTTCTCAAATCATCTAGATACAAAAGCCAATTGTGTGATTATGCAGTTAATATGAAAAAGATTTCATTGTATTGTGATTCACAAAGTGCTATACGCATTTATCATAATCTAGTACAACATTCGAAAACAAAACATATTGTTCTTCGTTATCATTTCATAAAAGATCACGTTGAAGATGGAAATATTGAAGTTCATTTTGTGAAAACAACTGATCAACTTTCTGATATTTTCACAAAACCTCTTGATGAAAAATCTTTTATGAGAATTTTGGCAGGTTTGGGAATGTTAGATGTGAATTTTGTATGATGATCAATCATACAAAATTAACGAAGTTTTAATTGGTATAAAGGTGTCGATTCAGAGGCAAAATGATTCATTCAGAGGCTGATCATATTAACCATTCAGAGGTTACTATTCACATTCAGTACTTCGACACGCTTCGTTTTCGTATATTGGAGCTGAAAATTTTCGTGTGTTTGGTATCATCTTTAAATTTCGTTAGTTTTTCTTTTATTCTTTGAAACACTGAAAAACCAAAATTATTTTCATTTCTTTGTAATCATTTTCGAAAATTCCAAAATTCCAAAAAGATTTTCTTTTGTTGCATGTCTTATTTTTCGAAAATTTCAAAATCACAAAAATATTTTTCCTTATTTTCAAAAATATAAAATCCAAAAAGATTTTTGTTACTTTGTTTTTTTTTTTTTTGTTTTAGGTATCAAGGATGATTACACGAAGAATTTTTCAAGGGTCATGCTTATGTTTCTTAGGGAAGGTATTTTTCTTCAAACTATACACTAGTTAAGATGTCCCCAAAAGCATGTTGCTGCATGTCGACCAAAGCCTCCAAAGACTCAATGTGTGTTTACGAAATCCTTTTCATGTGAAATTTTCTTCCCAATCAGGCTTATATTCGCATTAGTCACTGAGCTACCTTACTCTTTTCAAATGAGTTAAGAGTTTACTGTTTGGTCCAAGTCAAACAGAGGTACATTCGAATCTTCAATAATCTTTTTCATCACAAAATTCTTACCACTTTTCACACACAAAGACACATGTTCAAGTGGTCATTGATCAAACCAATCATGACTTAGACATGTCAAAATATATGTGTTAATGATCTTAATTCATTAGACCTTGATGCAAGTGAAACCCAAATATACGAAATTATCAAGGAATTGACGGGGAACTTTGTTCCAGATTCTTATGAAACACTTGTTTCTGTACCAAAAATTTCGTATACTCCAAATCACATTCTTTCGTATGAGACGTCTTGATCAAATGTTCGAATCCCATGACATTTGTTTCCCAACAAGATCCAGCTCAAATATTTTTCCTTGAATGTGATTTTTGTGTGAGTATCAATTCTTTTCCTTAATCACTTTTACAAAATTTTCCAAAGCAACTTGTCACTGACTACACTGGTCAAACAAGTAACTTCAGTTACAATTACTCACCTTATGTTTAGGATGATGTGCAACAAAATTCGTAAGCCACCCTTTTAAGCCTTGAAAAAGAAGCCCTTTGATACTTCTCTATAAGTATTCGATTGTAATTCATGGGAACATACACAAGCTGTTGATTATCTCTCTTGATAATTAGCGAAGCAACCTTTGCCCGGGGATTAACTGACTTCGTATCTAAATTTTAGACATCACAAAACCCAAATTTTTGTTAATTTGCTTCTTATCTTTTTCCTTGGCACACTACACTCACGAAATCCTTGAGGTTCTAAGTAATACCAACTTAGGCTGAAGATTTCACAAGACTGGTAAATGATTTCGTTTCGAATCCCAAAAACGAAAGAGCCTAGCCTCCAATCCGAAGGGTTCGAGCTTATCCACTTTGTACTCACGAACAGTCTAAAGTTACTGTTTGGCAACTTGGCCCTCATTTCAAGGTATTTATGAGACGTGATGGGATAAACAGCTACTGGTGTGATTTTCAAGGAATGACGTGGCCTACTCTTTAATGATAAACGGTTCAAATTATTTTGGGCTTACCTATATAAGGAAAATACTTTTCCTTTGATCATTACGCGATCAAAAATTCTCAAACGACCAAAAAGCCCTAATTTTTCCAAAAGCTTTCAATAACTCGCAAATAGAGGCTATTCAGAACTCCAACACTGAAGAGGTTGAATCTCAACCTTTGATGAAAATTGAAAGCACCAATTACCAAGTTGAGGCCAATGTTTCACTGTATCCTGAGCAATTGAAGATGCTAATCGTTTCTCTGAAACGATCTGGATTAGCAACTGCAATGTTCAACTCATTCGTTATCCCGATTAGATGGTTGTCAATGGCTGCCTCAATTGCTTCTTATAACAAGGCAACAGATCCCATCACCTTCTATTTGATAAATGACAAGAGAGTTTGCTTGACGATGAAGATGTTCACTCAGTATCTAGAAATTCCTAACTCTCCACCATTCTTTAAGCCTACGAATCCATAAATCATGCACATGTTCAACGAGATGGGTCACCAGCCCCCACTCGAGAAGATTAGTGATTTCAAGAAATCAGGACTTCCTTGTATGTGGATTTTTTTTTCTTTTTAATTTACCTCATTGATGGGAAGAAGTGTAGGACTTAACAAAGGCGGACTGGAAGTTTATGCAATGGTAATGGGTCTTTACTATGATTTGAGTGGTAATTTTGCCACTCAGTTATGGAAGGAGTTTGTTAAAAGTTTGGAGAACACCAATCTGGTAAAGGGGATTACGTGTGCAAGGTACTGGAGCCTTGTTCTTGAAAAGGTATATGAAAAAGAGGGAATTCAAGTCCCTGCTAATGAAACTACTGCTGAATTTGCAAAGTATCAGTTTTCGAAAGTTGTGGAGGATTATGAAAATATTTTTCAAAGTGTAGCACGAATTCCAGATGCTATGCTAGAGAAGGTGAATCCTACTCACATGGTTCTAGTGAAGTATTTGAAAACTATTAATCCCGATGTGGAAACAGGGGTTTTGCTTACAGTCGAAGCTGGAACTTCTAAACAATCCAAGAAGTCTAAGGTTGATGAAGCAGAGGTACCAGTTACAAATATGAAAAAGTCTACATCCAAGTCTCCTAAGAACAAGCCTGAAAGTAATACAAAGAGGGCAGAAAAGGTTGTTGTTGTTAAGCCTTCGAAGGAGGTGATGCCATCAAAGTCGGGAGTATTGAAAAGATTACGAAGATTGTTACACAAACGAACTTTGTCTAATGACTCACAGATAGTTTGTAAAGTTCAAATCAGTAACAAAGGGGTCATTGTTCGTGAGATACCTGCTCCTGCTTCTCCATCATCTATGAAAAGAAGAGCTGAAGATGTAATTAATCATATCTCAAAGAAGCGGTAAAAACGAAAAATCGTTCTTCGTGATGATTCGTCCGAAAACGAAGTGGTCCCTGATACACCACCAGTTTCGTCTTCTCCCATGGTAACTTCAATTCCTATCATTTCATCAGTTACTCCTACTATTTATATTGAACCTTAAACAAATATTCCACTCAAAATAGTGGTGACCATCTCAGTTTCTAAGGAGGTCCGTATTTCAAACATACCTGCTAACGTATCTGATACAGGAGCAAATGTTTCAGTAAATGTCGACGTTTCGCAACCCATTTCTCTTTCTACTTCATTACCAATCATTCCATCATCGTCATTGGTTACGTTACCACCATTTTATTCTTCCTATATCCATTGTCACCACATCACCAATTTTTTACAATATCCTTAAACAACCTATCACAACTCTATTTTCATCACAATCCACTGAACCACAAAAGCCTCATTCCGATGATGAAACAGAAGGAGGAGGTTTCGGAGGAACATTTGATGATTTGCACTTCGATTCAGAGGAAGAAGATATTCCTGATCATATGCTTATGTCAGGAAAATAATTTAAAGTTCTCAATCCAAAACATAACTCTATTCTTCATTTTCAAGCAGACTCGGGTGCAAAGCATTCTGTATCAGGAATAGAAGTTGATGTGATGCTAAAAGCTATAGAGCATCGTCTGCAAAATAAACTTGATTTAAATGACAAAAATAATGAACTTCGGATCAAAGCTCAGGTTGATCTATATAACTCTTCATTAAAGGAGCTTCGAAATGTTGCAAAAGAGAGACATGTTCTCTTTGTACAAGATGCGAAGAAGGTACGAGAGGATGTGAATCTCAAACTTGAAGAATTGAAGGAGTTTTCGAGTGAAATTCATCAAGTGAATGATCCTTACAACTCAACTCAGGAGAAAGTTGATATCATAACTGGGGCTCTCACTAATTTCATACAATCATTCCAAGCAACTGTACCAACGTTCGAAGCCAAGGCAACTGAAGACAAAAATCAGTTTGCGAAAATGAATGCCCTACTTGTAGAGTTGAAAGAAGTTGTCTCTAAGCCCACCCCAACTTCATTCTTAACTCCTGAGTCTCTTACTCAGAAGTTAAACATTATTTACCAAGTCCTCCAAAAGTCTGTTGCTCCTATCACAAAGTTTGCTCAGATGTTGCCACATAATGCCCCACCTGCTGTCACAAGGGTGGAAGGGGGAGAAAGGAGGGTGAGCAAAGGGTCGAAGAATGATAATAAGGGAGAAGGCATTGGAAAAACAAATGAAAATGCATAGGTTGTAGGGAAGATTATGACTTCACAAATTTTGACTTCATTACCTACCAAAATTGATCCTATTACAACAACAAAGTGTGACTACAAAACCACTTGCAAGACCTATTGTCAAAGGAATTCTAATTGGTTCCTCAACTGAAGGGGGAAGCTCAAGTTCTTCAAAACTGAATCCTATTTTGAAAGATAAAGGGAAAGGTATTGTAGTCGATAAGTCAAAAGAAGAAAAGAAAGCAGAAGTCGAAGCTGAAATAGAACTTCAGAGGCATATTCAAAGTATCATGAGGCTGAGGTAAAGTGATCCTCCAGGCATGCAGAAGGGAGATCCGAAGAAACTCTATAGTTACGAATCTATAGAGTCAAGGGTTGCATTAAACCACATGTATGCCTTTGAAAAGAAGCCAAAGAAACTTATTCCATAGCCAACACAGACATGAATCGGCTTGATTTCCCTATTAATGAAATGATGTTCATTACAGCTCAATAAAAAATAAGCGAGAAGTTTGAAAATGCTGATGACTACACACACATGAAAATTCGTTTGCATGTTGTACTTGGAAAGGAACCTAAAGAAGTATGGTCTCTTATCAAAATCAAGAAGGTTTTTGCAATAAAGAAAGATGTTTTGTTCGAAGACATGATACAAAACTTTAGGTATCATGTTGTTTGTGCGAACAATCAACAAGCTGACTTCAGTATAGCAGATTTCCCACTAATGAACTTGAATGGTCTAATTCAAGTTGCATTAATCTTAAAGGATATGCAAGCATCTCAACTCAAGGGTACAGACAAAGAGGTGTTCAGACTTGGTCTTGCTCATATTAAAATTTTCATTGATAATTACTATGATTGTCTGGCCCTGACGGACGAAGAGTTGGCTTCGGGTATGGATAGGAAAATAACAGTTGCTATGTTACCTTTGAATTCACAACCAGAACTGAAGAATTATGCAAATGGTGAGATATGCTTAAAGCCTTTTGGCATGGTGTTTGTTGGAAAAGATACAAAAGGGAAAGCCAAAAGATTCTTATTCCAAGTTGCTGAGATAGAAAGATAGATAACTTCACAATATACAAACTTCATTGTTCGTATGAATAGTTGTACAAAGAATAAAGGAGACAAAACCGAGTTGAAGAAAGTGTTAACTTGGTATTCGGAAATCATTAGGATAATGCACTTCGATGCTCAGATTCTCACGAACTAAGTAGTTCGACTCGTTTAGAAAGGGGGAGATTGTTAGGGTCGAAGTCTTGTTGTAAAGAGTCAAAGTGTATTTGCTTTATTTCGTATGTAATGTATTTACTAAGTCATTTTTATGTTCGAAGTGTAACTCCTAGACTTGGTATTTTTTGTACTCTCGGTTTCCTATAAATAGGAACTGAACATAGAGTTAGATAACAAGTTTTCCCTGTATGTTGTCTACTTTGGTACTCTTGTTCATTTGAGACTAATATGAGCTGAAACCAGATTCTATTTACATTTTGTGTTCTTGATTGATCTTTGGCTTGTTTAACTCTAATTTTATTCGATTTCTTGTTACAATTACACTTCAACTTCACAGTTTATTTATTTATTTTATACATTTTTTCTGCTTACAACTTCCAGGTATTCTGTCTTTATCCACCAAGTTTCTTCCTACAGTCACAAATTATGTCTTTATCCACCAAGTTTCTTCCAGGAAAAATCATGTTGCAACCCAGCCATAAGTATTAGGGAGATTTTAATGGGTAATTTCATCATATGGCTCATCTGCTTAGAACAATAGGTTCACCCATCACTCACATCCATTTATTTGATCACACACTTGGAAACATACATGTAAAACTCGTTTATTTACACATATGTATTACTTTATGAGTTTTTTAATATATATGGAAAACTCATTTATTCATGTAGGATGAAAACTCAGGCAATTCTTCAAGGGTTTACTTGCCATCCATGGACAGCCACCCATGACACCAAGTTCATCATTTTTACTTTCCATCCACGCTGGGTGGCAACCCAATGACACGGAGGATTTTGTTCGACATGATATATGAAAAAAAGGTGTCCTTAATAGCAATGTAGTACCAAGTTATATAGTTAAGGAAAACCCCTTAATAACAATGTACTATCAGATCCTCTTAATATCAATGTATTACAATTTCTTCATAACTTGTTTGAAATGATGTTATTAGATGAAATTTATTGTTTGCTATATATTTGTTTCCATATTTTGTATTATGTGTAAATCAGTATCATAAACGCACATCGTAAATGCATATCGTAAATTACTTCTAAAGTTTATGACACACAAATGTGTGTGATCTTCACTTATGACAGGGACTTTAATGATACGCATTGCATACCGTAAACGTGTATCCTAAGGTTACGACACGCAAATGTGTGTCATATTCCTTTATGATAGGGCCTTCCTTGACACACATTGTGTGTCGTAAAGGCGCATCATAAATGCACGTCATAAGTTAACGACACGAAAATGTGTGTCGACTTCCTTTATTACAGGTCCTTCCTTGACACGCGTTTGTGTGTCATCTATGGCTTTTACGACACACAATGTGTGTCATTAAAGGGTATTTTTGTTGTAGTGAGAGTTGTAAAATCATGTTTCGAGAAGTTTCTTATGTAAGGATTGTGGAAAATAAATGGATCAAGTAAAGGCCTTGGCCTTCAAGGGAATATGGTTTAGACCCTATTGGATGTTAATAATATTGGTTATACAATTCGAGCCTTTGGTTTGTGTTTTAGAGTGAAAGGGTAAAACAAGAAAAGTAATGTTTTAGACTGCTTTCTTAGAATAATAATTTTAGTTCGGTATGTTTTAAGTTAAAAGTAATTAGATAGGATTTCGAAGCTCTTTAATACCTTTTCGTACATATAAAGAACGCAGAAAACGAAGTTGGAACGAAAAAGTTATGGCTATTTGAAATTAAACTGGAGAGTCTGGAAGTACGCTAGGCTTACACTAGGAGTACGTTGGGCATACTAGGCTGAAACATTCGCATTTTTACGTTGTTACGCTGGGCTTAAATTTAAGTACATTGGGCGTACCACCACTCTGCAAAAACCCTATTTTCATGAATTTTAGCCAAATGTAAGGTCTCTAACCCCAAGGGGGTCCTTCCTATCATGAGCCTCCACCCCCTTGAGCATCTACCTAGAAACCCTAGCCTCCTCTCACTTATTTTGAGCCTTGACATCATTTATGAGCTTATTTCTCCACTGGAAAGTGGAATCTTGCAAAACAACGTGGTGGCAAAGTGTATAAAAGAAGGATTCAAGCATAGATCCAACAAGATTACATCATTTCTGGACCTTTTTGAGTATAAAACTTTAAACTTGCTCATTCATACATCTTATTATTTTTCATATTCTTCACTTTTTGGTCACTTTAGTGCATAAAGTTTAGATCTTGAAATTTTGTGACCTTGTTATGGATAAAGTTGGAAACTTTATATATATAAACATCATATTGATTCAGATATGAAGGTTGGAGACTTGGACTTAATGGATTAAGTTGAGAAAGATGCATTTTTGGTCCCTTTGAGATAAATACTAGATCTTAGTTGTTTTGACCATCCTAATGGATAAAGTTGGAAACTTTATCCATTATGGAGCTATTAGAAACCATAAAAATGTGATATTGGTCCTTTTATCCCCTCTATGAAAGAGTTATGATGTCTTAATGGATTATTAAGTTAGGGTTTTAGCTTTTTTGACTTTGTCTAGCCATGGAAAGTCATAAAGTGGGAGACTTTATGACTTAGAATGATGTTTTGGGTCTAGATCTAAGTTTAGATGAAAGGTCCTTAAGGAATAAGCTCTTAATACGAAGATTTGGATTCATAAGGAGTACGTTGGGCGTATGAAGGGGTACACTGTGCGTACTAGGTTAGATTCCTTTGGTTTTGGATGAGTTGCGACTACACCCAATAGAGTATTTGAGTATGTGGGGCGTACTCAGCTAGATTGATTTTCTTTTGAATTTTTAACTTGGTGACTTTGACCTTTGACCTATGGTTAAACGAAGTTTTACCTACAGGTATTTTGGGTATTTTGAGCAGTAGTTTAAGATGAGGCCATTGTTTGTTGTATAGATGACCTATAAAGTAGGCTTTGGAGCAACGTTCTTTTTTGTTATCTTTCGAACTTTAAGGTGAGTTTCCTTATTATACTTATGGGTGGAAGGTACCAATGTCGACCACAGGTTATGTATCATAGTATATAGGATGTTGTTATACTGTAGTGATCTGGATGATTATCTGTTTCTGTTATATGTTCATCTATAGCATATGTCGACATAGTGTAGTTAGGTTAAGGTAATAATGCTCTATGCAGAGGAGAACAAACCTCGAAGCAATACAGACATTAGCTATGGGCCTAAAGAAGTTTGATGTATGGGTATTTGGGTATTTCTAGTAGTAGTTTGAGACTATGCTATTGTTTGTTGTATAGGTGACCTGTAGAGTGGGCTTTGGAGTTGCGTTCTTTTTTGCTATCTTTCATACTATGAGGTGAGTTTCCTCATTGTACTTGTGGGTCGAAGGCACTAATGTCGGCCCATTCAGTTATGTATCTTGGTATATATGATGTTGCTAAATTATAGTAATATGTTATATCTACATGATTATATGTTCATCTGTTGCATATGTCGACATAGTGTTGTTGGGTTGTGACAATACTACTCTATGCGGAGGTCAAGAAGCCGGGGAGAAACCCAGACATGAGTTGTGGGCCCGAAAGGCAAGCCAGAATCATGTTGTGCGCTTGGGGGTAATCCAACCCGATGGCCTTGGACCCTATGGTATTCCATTCTAATGACTGATTGGACCCATTGTACATTGGCATTCTAGTTCGATGATCGATTGGGCTGGGGGTAATCTAGCCCGATGGCTATAGACCCGAGGATATTCTAGTCCGATGATCGATTGGACTCAACAAGCATGATTCTATATGTTATGTGGTAGTATTTTGGGGTTCTCACTAAGCTTTGGCAACCGAAGGCTTGAACATCCTTCAACTTTTATCAGATTTGATTTTGGGATACTCTGATTTATGATTTTGACATTTTTGAAACTATGTTTTGTAAACATTTATGGATTTTGGTTTGTTCTGAGAATTGAAATTTTACGTTGATTTTTGGGATGTTACAACCCTAATTTGATCTATTCACCTAATATGCAAATCATTTGAAAACATTTGGCTCTGATACCACTGATAGGGTTTTTGAAGGTTACAAAATCATGTGGTGGAAAATAACTTAGCTCTTAAGTTCACACGCAACCTAATTGGATCTATGTTTTCACTATTGAAAGGTATAAACTATGAACATCAAAAGAACCCTATGGAAACCTTAGATATTTTGAAATACATAAAAACATCAGGGTTTAAATACTTTTTAGTTATTATTGTAAATAAATATTCAAATCCTTCTTCAATAGGAACTAGAAGCAAGCACTAGAAATCTTGTGCATCTAATGGTTCACAGTCAAACCCAAGCAATTAGGAAACTTGAAGAGAGGGGAGAGGGGAGGTATAATTTTGGCTGTCCTTTTGAGAGAATTGATGGCCAAAATATGAACGGTATAATATTTTTAGCTGGGAGGAAAACCCTAGATAACCCTTACTTGATTAAAATAATAATATTCAAATAAGGTAATTAACTGGTTTCCTAATTATCTTCAAGGTATATACCCCAAACCCTATAATATTACCCCAAACCTTTTGTTCAACAATTAAACAATTATAGCTTAGGTCCTTGTACTTTTAACCGAAAATTAATTCTAATTAATTTCTGATTAATTCCTAATTAAATAATACTATTTCTAATTAATATATTATCCTCATAACATATTAATAAATCATTTATTGCTATTTATTAATCATAGAATAAATCAATAAATTAGTCTCTTTCTTCAAAGTCATCCTATTCACTTACGAGGTCTGAGGGCAAGCCAAAAGGACTTTGCTAATAATTTAAGTATATACCAATTTAGTTATTGGCTTAGAGATCTAATCCAACACAAACTACATGGACTGGATGTGAAATCCCAAAATGATTCTTAGGTATGAGGGCAAAGGATATGTCCTCAACAAACCTCTACTAGAAATCGATGAGTCAACTGCTACTCTACAAGAGCTTGCCACCTAAAAGAAAGACTTTGACGACCCAAAAAAGGTTGCTTGCATAATGGTGGCAACCATGGTACCTAAGTTGAAAAAGTTCTATGAGGACTAGTGGCCATATAATATGTGCTTCGATCTTGCGGAAAAGTTTCACAAGAAACCACGTCAAGAGAGGTACAAGGTCATTAAGGCATTAATGGCTTGCAAGCTAAAGGATGCAGAATATGCCTACAATCACGTGCAGAGAATGCAAAGATATATGGAGAGACTGAAAATATGAATGTGTCTTTTGACAAAGAGTTTTCCATACACATGGTCTTTAACTCTTTGCCTCCAAATTATGATCAGTTCATTTTGACATATCATTTGAATAACTTATCATTTGAACAACATAGAGACTATGTTCACCCAACTCAACAACTTGCTACAAACATCTAAATCAGGGATTAAAAAGAATCAAGTCATTTCTGCAACAGGTACTCCAGTCCAGCCATTAGGCAAAGCAGGGGAAAGAAGAGGAAGGAAAATCCCTAATAAAACTGGAATGGAATGGGTCATGCTGGATCGTCTAGCACTAAGCCCAAACCCAAGCCTACTTATGATATTCCAGCTGTAAGTGATCCTAAAGAGGTTGTTTGTTATTATTGCAATGAGAAAGGCCATTGGAAACGAAGTTGTACCAAGTACTTGCAGGACATAATGGATGGTAAAGTCAAGCCATCGTCGGCAGGTATATACACAATTCAAGTCAATAACTCACAACTTACTCATTCTTGGGTCCTTGGTATAGGATGTGGTTTCATACTAGTTCTAATTTGTAGGGACTAAGAGAAAGTGAGCAAGTGGAACATGGAAGAATAAATCTGATCATGGGGAATAGGCGATGCTCACATGTTACCAAGATGTGAACATATAGTCTAGTGCTTAGTAGTGATGTTAGAATTTATTTGTTAAATTGTGGTTATTCGTCAGAGATGACGCGAAACATTATTTCTTTTTATGCATTGTTCAAACAAAGTTTTCGATACTCTTTTGATGATTTGATAGGGTCGATTTTAGCTTATAAAAATGGTGTTTTTATCTTTAAGCTTTACCTTGTAATTGTGTGTATGAAACGATGACTTGGGTTGATAACTTGGGCAATAGTGTATTTATATAGATTCTTCTAATGGTGTAGAAAAACCATGCTTGTGGTATTATCGTCTTGGACACATTAACAAGAAACACATCGCCCAACTCCAAAAGGATTGAGTGTTGGAATCATTTGAATTAAGGTCAGATGATGAATGTGAGTCTTGTCTTTTGGGTAAGATGAAAACTCATCTTTCACTAGGTCTTGTAAAAGAGGTGAAGGTTTGTTGGATCTCATACATGCAGATGTGTGTGGACCCTTCAGATCTACCACAGGGGATTCAACTCAATTGTATGTGACATTTACGGATGATTATAGCAGATATGGGTATATCGACTTAATCAAATATAAATAAGAATCATTTGAAAAGTTCAAAGACTTTAAACACTAGGTCGAGAATCAACTGGGTAGGAAGATAAAGATGCTTTGATCAGACAGAGACGGAGAGTATCTTAGTATCGAGTTCCGCAACTATCTCGATAAATGTGGAATAGATTCACAATTAACTCCTCCTAGGACCCCACAACTTAATGGTGTAGCTATGAGGAGTAATCAGACCTTCTTATACATGGTTCATTCCATGATGAGTCAAGCTTGCATACCTATTTCTTTTGGGGGTATGCCTTAGAGACAGACACCCATATCCTTAACCTTGTCTGTACTAAGAAGGTTACCAAAACACCTCACGAGATGTGGACAAGGAAAGTTCCCTCACTAGCCTAAAGGGTTTTGAGCATTCTAACACTTCCTAAGTGTACATGCAACCCTAATAACCTTGGATCTATGTTTGTCTAATTATCATGCAAAGTTGAATTCCAAGGTTATATTCCTATCTAGCATACATGGGGAACAACTTTTTACTTGAATGAAAGATAGAATAACTTACCTTGTTGTTGCTTATGTTCCTTGAAACCTTGTGAGCCTAGCACCCCAAGTGTGATGCCTCAAATGCTTCACACAACACCAAATGCTCTTGGAAAGACTTTTGAGAGAATACACACTTCTTGAAAATTGGCCAAGCCCTCTAGTTTCTTATGTGTAATGTGTGTGTAGTCAATTTTTGTGGAGAATGGGACTCTTATATAGTGGTGACACATCTAGGGTTACATAATGTGTCATGACTCTTCATTTCCATGACCCATGGGTTTGTAACTCCCATGGAGCATCCTATGGGTAAAGCCCAACTTGATAATCCATGGAGCCTCTTAGCCCACTATACAAGATATGAATGATTTACATAATCAACCCATATATTTAATTAGTTATCTTTTGATCACTTAATTAATTCTTGATCAAACTAATCAAATAATATTATTAATATATTAGAACTTATAATATATTAATAACCTCTAAGCATTATTTCTCTCATTTAGTCTATCCAATTGCATGGTGCCATGCAACCCAAATGGACCTTGCCGGGTCGGGTCAAGTACACCCAGAAATAGTTATGGACTTAGACACCTTATCCAACAGTCTCCCACTTGGATAAGTCTAATAACTATAACTCTAGTACTTCAGGAACCGATCGGCAACTGTAGCTCTTTCAAGGTTTCTTGGAACTGAGAAGATGATGGTACGCCATTTAAGATAAGGGATCATATAATCCTCCGTTCTAGATATCATCCGGACAAATACATCGAACAATGTCTTACTTATTGTCCAGTAGTTTGTTTCCCGATTTCCGGTTTGTTTGACAGAGAACTTAATTGAACACATCAACTTAGTTCTGACCGGGCCTGGTACATAGGTCAAAACAAAATCATCGAGGGGCCCAGATATCAGCTTCTAATCCAAGAAGGAACAGATAAACTTCGACTCATATGTTTTTCTACCACTCATTGAATTATACACAAAGGCACGTTTTATAACATCGAGTTACCAATGCGTTTTCGTACAATCAATGCGTAACCAACTTGTAAGTAACAAATCATATCTCTAGGTTTGAAGACTTATATGATATTACCGTCTCACGATCACTCGAGATAGAATTCCATGAAGTGATTCCACTGAGCGTGGGTTGTGTCCAATGCTCAGAACTTATGAGCACTCATGATTGTTGTAGCCTTGTCCAACACCTTAGACCTCTGCAACCAATCATGACAGTCTTGATTCATACCTACTTCCGACATATGACCGACTGTGGAGGTTTGAATAATATGTTATACCAAACAAGATTATTCTGGAAGTCAAAACATGCAAAATAAATATAGTAAAAGATCGACAAGAGATTGCAACACTTTACTCATAAATAAAACACCTTTTATTCATCATCTAATGTCAATTACACTTTACAAATTTCGAGGTTATCTAACTACTAAATCTAATATCATCCTTCAGCCCTATGCTCCGAGCATGCTGGAGATGCTTAACCCGAGTCAGTCCCTTCATGAGGGGATTTGTCGGATTCTCATCCGATGATACCCTCTTTGCCACGAGGAGTCCTTCTTGTATTCGATGTCTGATGAAATGGTATTTTCTGTCGATGTGTCTGGATCTTCCGTGATCCTTTGGTTCTTTGGCTAAGGCAACTGTGCTTTCACTATCACAGAAAATTTCCATTGGCTCTTTAATAGCTGGTACAACTCCAAGGTCTCCAATGAAGTTCTTCAGCCATATCGCCTCCTTTGCCGCCTCGCTGGCTGCAATATACGTTGATTCACAAGTTGAATCAGCCACTGTCTCTTTCTTGGAAATCTTCCAAGAAATTGCTCCTCCGTTTAGGGTAAAGACCCAGCCTGACTGAGAGCGGAAATTATCCTTATCAGTCTGGAAGCTAGCATCACTATACCCTACAACTCTCAAGTCATCATTCCCACCGAGGGTAAGGACCTAGTCCTTAGTCCTTCGTAGGTACTTGAGAATATTCTTTACCGCAGTCTAGTGTGCCTTGCCAGGGTTCGCCTGATACCTGCTAACCATGCTCAGGGCAAAGGCTACATCAGGTCGAGTACACGTCATAGCATACATGATCGATCCTACAGCCGAAGCATAAGGTATACGACTCATTTCTGCTATCTCAGCCTCAGTGCTAGGGCTTTGTGTCTTACTCAATCTAGTGTTACTCTGGATGGGTAACTCTCCTTTCTTGGAGTCCTGCATGTTGAATCTCTTCAGCACCTTATCCAAATAGGTACTCTGACTAAGTCCAATTAGTCTTTTACTCCGATCTCTCAAAATCCTTATCCCTAGAATATAGGTAGCTTCTCCTAGGTCCTTCATAGAGAAACACTTCCCAAGCCAGGACATAACTTCCTGCAGAGTTGGGATGTCATTTCCTATGAGTAGTATGTCATCCACATACAACACCAAAAAGCTAACTATACTCCCACTAGCCTTGACATACACACAAGACTCATCTTCACTCCTAGAAAAGCCAAATTCCTTGACCTTTTCATCAAAGCAAAGATTCCATCTGCAAGGTGCTTGCTTCAATCCATAAATGGATTTCTCAAGCTTACACACTCTATTAGGGTACTCGTTGCTGACAAAACCTTCTGGCTGACTCATGTAAACATCTTCAGCCAATTTTCCATTAAGGAAAGCTGTTTTGACATCCATTTTCCATATTTCATAGTCATGAAATGCAGCTATGGCTAAGAGAACCCGAATAGACTTAATCTTGGCTACCGGAGAAAAGGTCTCATCATAGTCCACTCCAGGAATTTGAGAGAAGCCCTTTGCAACCAGTCTAGCCTTATAAGTGTGTACTTTACCATCCATGTCGGTCTTCTTTTTGAAGACCCATTTGCACCCTACTGTCTTACGACCTGGTACATTCTCAACCAAGTTCCAAACTTGATTGTCATACATGGACTGTATTTCGCTGTCCATAGCCTCTTTCCACTTGGCTGACTCAGGGCCTACCATGGCTTCCGCGTAACTGTTAGGTTCATCCAGACCTATCAGTGTCTCATCACTGATAAGTGTGTCTCCTTCTGCAGTAATATGGAATCCATAGTAATGCTCAGGAGCATTCCTAACCCTTGTGGAACGCCTCAGAGGAACAGACTTGTCAATTGGCTCAACAGGAGTTTCCTCCTCAAGTTGAGTGCTAGGGTTTGAAGTTCCTTCACCGGTTGACTCTTGAATTTCTTCAAGATCAACTTGCCTCCCACTGTTTCCTTGGCTTATGAACTCTCTCTCTCTCTCGAAAGAAAGCCCTCCTAGCTACAAAGACCACATTTGCACTAGGTCTGTAGAAGAGGTAACCAAAGGATTGTTGTGGGTAGCTGATGAAAATACACCTCTCGCTTCGGGGTTCGAGCTTATCATGAGTCTCGCGCCTCACGAAAGCCTCGCAACCCCAAATCTTGATGTGGTCTAGTTTGGGTACTTTACCAGTCCACATCTCGTGAGGAGTTTTGGCAACTTTTTTTTGTAGGGACTAGATTAAGGATATGGGCGGCAGTCTCTAAGGCATACCCCCATAATGAGATTGGTAGCGAAGCTTGACTCATCATGGAACGAACCATATGCAACAAGGTTCGATTACGCCTCTCAGCGACGACATTCAACTGTGGTGTCTTGGGAGGTGTCAATTGTGAGACTATCCCACATTCCCTTAGATAGTCGAGGAACTCTGAACTAAGATACTCACCACCACGATCGGATCGAAGCATCTTAATGTTCCTGCCCAATTGATTCTCGACTTCCTGTTTAAATTCCTTAAACCTCTCGAAAGTCTCTGACTTATGCTTAATTAGGTAGACATATCCATATCTACTATAATCATCGGTAAAAGTCAAATAATAACGATTAGCATCCCTTGTGGCATGTTTGAATGGTCCACACACATCCGTGTGTACAAGGTCCAACAAACCTTCACCTATCTCACAAGATCCTGTGAAGGGTGACTTTGTCATTTTTCCAAGTAAGCATGATTCGCAACTATCATCTGACTTTAGGTCGAATGACTCCAAGACTCCATCCTTTTGGAGTTGGCCGATGCGTTTCTTGCTTATATGTCCAAGACGACAATGTCATAATGATGCTTTATCCAAGTTATTATTATTAATAGAATCAATACACAAAACATTATTTCCTAAGTTATCTACAACAGATACAGCTTCATACACACCATCACAAGGTAATGCTTTAAAATAAAGAACATTATTAAAGAAAGCATCAATAGAACCAACTTCATTATTAAATGAAAAGGTAAACCCTTGTTTGTACAAAGCATGAAAGGAAATAATATTTCTTGCCATTCCTGGCGAATAACAACATTTATTCAAATCTAAATTCAACCCACTATTTAGCGACAAAGTATAAACTCCAATCTTGGTGACAGGTGTAACTTTCCTATTCCCCATGATTAAGTTTATTCTTCCTTGCTCCACATTCTCACTTCTTCTTAGTCCCTGCAAGTCACAACAAATATGAATACCACAACCGGTATTAAGGACCCAAGATTTAGAATGGAGTGAGTTATTAGAGATGATAGTGTAAATACCTGCATGGTTGGGTTTAACTTTCCCATCCTTCACATCTTGCTGGTATTTTGGGCAGTTCCGCTTCCAATGAGATTTTTCATGGCAATAGAAGCATTCAGCCTCTTTTGGGTCAGAAGAAGGAGTGATGGAACCTTTCTTGGTTCCACTTGAAGAAGAGTCATCAAGGGTCCGAGCCTTGGTACCCTTCGAAGATCTCTTTCTTTTCTTCCCTCGACTTTTCCCGATTGCCAAAACCGGAGTAGAGTTTGGAGTAGGAGTGTTAACAACCGACTTCCCCTTAAGACTTGTTTCTGTAGTCTTGAGAAGTCTCTGAAATTTGTTGAGTGTGACCTCTTCCTTATTCATGTGATATGTCATGAGGAATTGATCAAAGCACGATGGTAAGGATTGCAAAATGATATCTATTGCGAGCTCCTCAGGGAAGGTCACATTAAGCTTCAGCAAACGATCCACATACCTTTGTATTCTCTGCATGTGGCTCGTGACGGATTCCCCGTCCTTCATCATGGCTGTTATCATGGAGCAGATGATCTCATACATCTCTTGTCGTGCACTTTGATGGTATCTTTCCATCAAATCTTGGTGCATTTCATAAGGGTAGAAATCCTCATAAGACTTTTGGAGTTCCGCTGTCATCGTGGCCATCATGATGCAAGCCACTTTCGTAGCATCCCTTTCATGTGCCTGAAAGTCAGCGATCTCCTGGGAGTTGCAGTGGTCTCATCAATCTCCTTAAGCTCCTTGTCAAGGACATATTCTTTGTCCTCGTAGCGGGTAATCATCCTGATGTTTCTGATCCACTCATTGAAGTTGGATCCATCAAAAGTGACTTTCCCACACAGGTTCATAAGGGTAAAGGAGTTATTAGGATTAGAGCCAGAAGCAGTATTGTTTGAAGACATTTGAAAGAAAAGGACAAGATTAGTTTAGATATAAGAGAGTCATTAATAAAACACCCAAATGTAATATTAAGGCTAGGATCCAATAACAATATAATATAACTTAGAAGACGTATGCCATAATCTAAGCTATACTATATTTGAAAGGTAGGTGAATGACGATTCACTAATTTCCACCACGAAAACCGAAATATTCGATATTAGGTTTTTGATTGGTTCTTAGAAATTCCTAGATTCTTTGAGATTCAATGAACTTTTCAGAGGCATGTTTCAATCTCGAGTGTACCCTCCAAGTTTTGTGACTGGGATACCGAGGATCACAAAACGAGGTGTGAAGTAACCATGCAAATCACTTGGTACCCTTAAAGTTTATTACTCAATCGATGTGCCAGTAAACCACACATGCTCCACCGATACTATAATAGACCTTAAGTCACCCTTTACCTACCTTGTTAAGTCCAAGTTAGTGTGCTGGTTAACCACACACGCTCCACCAACGACTTAAACAAAGTGTAAAGTGTAATTTCATGGATTAGCACCTTATTCACATTTTTCCTAAAGTAACTAAGATTGGGAATTTAATAAAACATTTAGTTACTTTATAATATTCATCATACTTTTAATGAGAATTTATAAGTCCTTGTCTTACCCGTTCGGCTAACGACCCTCCACCGGTCAAGCAAGCGGTGGGTGAGAGTGGACACCCATTAAGTTGCCATTTTATAGGCAACAACCTTATACCCACCTTGTAGACCAGCTTCGTGAATGAGGCGTACTAGCGGTAAGACGACTTTGTTCTTATACATATATATATATATATATATATATATATATATATATATATATATATATATATATATATATATATATATATAATTCTTAAATCATAATAATATAAGTATAAGGGTTGAATTTTAACTTTTAAAATACTAAGGGGTGGAACTAAAGTTTTAACTTGACTTTACTTGTTCCAAAACTTGAGGGCAAGTTTTGTAAACTTTCAAAAAATTTCATTTCTTGTAACTTATGAGTTTAATAGAGTAATAAAATGAAGACTCTCCATTTTTCTAACTCTTGTGTTCTTTTAATGGTTTTTATTCCAAGTGACTTTTGGTTTTCCATAACTTGACGACAAGTTATGGACTCCATTAAAACACATTATGATCAAGAATTAAACTACCACATAGGTTACAAATAATTCCTATGATCATCTAAACATCATAAGGTCAAAAACATGAACATAAGCACTTTCATGAATCAAAACTACACTTAAAACTTTGTAATTTTGATAACTAGTTGTTGTAAATGAATTAGCAAATACATTACACCATCTAAAATAAGTTTTCAAGTACCAAAAAAGTCCAGCCATTAGGCAAAGCAGGGGAAAGAAGAGGAAGGAAAATCCCTAATAAAACTGGAATGGAATGGGTCATGCTGGATCGTCTAGCACTAAGCCCAAACCCAAGCCTACTTATGATATTCCAGTTGTAAGTGATCCTAAAGAGGTTGTTTGTTATTATTGCAAAGAGAAAGGCCATTGGAAACGAAGTTGTACCAAGTACTTGTAGGACATAATGGATGGTAAAGTCAAGCCATCGTCGGCAGGTATATACACAATTCAAGTCAATAACTCACAACTTACTCATTCTTGGGTCCTTGGTATAGGATGTGGTTTCATATTAGTTCTGATTTGTAGGGACTAAGAGAAAGTGAGCAAGTGGAACATGGAAGAATAAATCTAATCATGGGGAATAGGCGATGTTCACATATTACCAAGATGTTCACATATAGTCTAGTGCTTAGTAGTGATGTTAGAATTTATTTGTTAAATTGTGGCTATTCGTCAGAGATGACGCGAAACATTATTTCTTTTTATGCATTGTTCAAACAAAGTTTTCGATACTCTTTTGATGATTTGATAGGGTCGATTTTAGCTTATAAAAATGGCGTTTTTATGTTTAAGCTTTACCTTGTAATTGTGTGTATGAAACGATGACTTGTGTTGATAACTTGGGCAATAGTGTATTTATAAAGATTCTTCTAATGGTGTAGAAAAACCATGCTTGTGGTATTATCGTCTTGGACACATTAACAAGAAACACATCGCCCAACTCCAAAAGGATTGAGTGTTGGAATCATTTGAATTAAGGTCAGATGATGAATGTGAGTCTTGTCTTTTGGGTAAGATGAAAAATCACCTTTCACTAGGTCTTGTGAAAGAGGTGATGGTTTGTTGGATCTCATACATGCAGATGTGTGTGGACCCTTCAGATCTACCACAGGGGATTCAAATCAATTGTATGTGACATTTACGGATGATTATAGTAGATATGGGTATATCGACTTAATCAAATATAAATAAGAATCATTTGAAAAGTTCAAAGACTTTAAACACTAGGTCGAGAATCAACTGGGTAGGAAGATAAAGTTGCTTCGATCAGACAGAGATGGAGAGTATCTTAGTATCGAGTTCCGCAACTATCTCGATAAATGTGGAATAGATTCACAATTAACTCCTCCTAGGACCCCACAACTTAATGGTGTAGCTATGAGGAGTAATCAGACCTTCTTATACATGGTTCATTCCATGATGAGTCAAGCTTGCATACCTATTTCTTTTGGGGGTATGCCTTAGAGACAGACACCCATATCCTTAACCTTGTCTGTACTAAGAAGGTTACCAAAACACCTCACGAGATGTGGACAGGGAAAGTTCCCTCACTAGCCTAAAGGGTTTTGAGCATTCTAGCACTTCCTAAGTGTACATGCAACCCTAATAACCTTGGATCTATGTTTGTCTAATTATCATGCAAAGTTGAATTCCAAGGTTATATTCCTATCTAGCATACATGGGGAACAACTTTTTACTTGAATGAAAGATAGAATAACTTACCTTGTTGTTGCTTATGTTCCTTGAAACCTTGTGAGCCTAGCACCCCAAGTGTGATGCCTCAAATGCTTCACACAACACCAAATTCTCTTGGAAAGACTTTTGAGAGAATACACACTTCTTGAAAATTGGCCAAGCCCTCTAGTTTCTTATGTGTATTGTGTGTGTAGCCAATTTTTGTGGAGAATGGGACTCTTATATAATGGTGACACATCTAGGGTTACATAATGTGTCATGACTCTTCATTTCCATGACCCATGGGTTTGTAACTCCCATGGAGCATCCTATGGGTAAAGCCCAACTTGATAATCCATGGAGCCTCTTAGCCCACTATACAAGATATGAATGATTTACATAATCAACCCATATATTTAATTAGTTATCTTTTGATCACTTAATTAATTCTTGATCAAACTAATCAAATAATATTATTAATATATTAGAACTTATAATATATTAATAACCTCTAAGCATTATTTCTCTCATTTAGTCTATCCAATTGCATGGTGCCATGCAACCCAAATGGACCTTGCCGGGTCGGGTCAAGTACACCCAGAAATAGTTATGGACTTAGACACCTTATCCAACATAGCCCACATCAAGGTTTGGGGCTATGAATCGTTCATTAGACGAGATACTCATGAAAAGCTACAACCTAGAAGTGAGAGGTGTGTTTTCATTGGCTACCCGCATAAGTCTTTTAGCTACTTGTTCTATGGACCTAGTGAGAACATGGTATTTGTAGCTCTAAGGGGAATCTTTCACAAGATAGAACTCATATTCAAAGAGGATAGTGAGAGTGCAATGAACCTTGAATAAATTCAGGAGTCAACAAGTGAAAGAGCCTTAGAAGACACTAACACTCAACCAGAAGATGAGACTCATATTGAATCCATCGACAATTCATTACCTCTTTATTGATCAAGTAAGGTTAGCACGCCACCTGCGTTCTATGGTTTCCATATAATGTCAGATGTTGACAAGTTTATCAATGATGGTACACTGGTAAATTTGGATAAGCCAACTAACTATAAGGAAGCGATGGCGAGCCCTGAGGCTAGCAAGTAGGAAGAGGCAATAGATAGCGAGATCCAGTCTATGCATGACAACCAAATTTGGAATTTAGTTGATCATGTACTATGTCGAAAGATAGTTGGGTGCAAATGGATCTTCAAGAAGAAGACCAAAATTGAGGGAAAGGTACCCACATTAAAGGCATGACTGACTGTGAAGGTCTATACTTTAACCCAATGGATTAACTACGATGAGACCTTCTCACTAGTGGCTAAGATAAAGTCTATCAGGATAATGCTTGCCATAGCTGCCTTTCAGGATTATGAAATATGTAGATGGATGTCAAAACTGCTTTCCTCAATGGGAAGTTGGATGAGGACGTTTACATTATCTAGACAGAGGGCGTTGTACGAGCAAAGTTTCATATTAGAGTGTGTAAGATTGAGAAATGAATTTATATATTGAAACAAGCATCTCATAGTTAGAATCTTTGTTTCCATGAGAAAGTCAAAGAATTTGGTTCTTTAAGAGTGATGAAGAGTCATGTGTATGTCAAAACTAGTGGAAGTATAGTGACTTTCCTAGTATTGTATGTTGATGACATACTCCTTATGAGAAACGACATTCCAACCATGCAAGAAGTAAAATCTTGGCTTAGAAAGTGTTTCACCATGAGGATCTAGGAGAAGCAGCTAGTATTCTTGGGATAAGGATTCTGTGGGATTGAAAGAAATGCGTTATTGGTCTTTGTTAGAATACATACTTGGACAAGGTAATGAAATGGTTTAGTATGGAAAATTACAAGAAAGGGGAACTACCCATTCATTGTACTGTCAAGTTGAGTATGATTCAAAGCCCCAATACAAATGAAGATATAGCTGGCATGAGTTAAGTCCAATATGCTTTGGTTGTAGGTTCGATCATGTATGTTATGATGCGTACTCACTCTAAGGTGTCTCATGCTTTGAGCACGGTGAGTCACTTTTAGGGAAATCATGGCAGAGCTCATTCGACTGTAGTGAAGAATATTCTTAAGTATTTGTGAAGGACAAAGGAAATGTTTCTAGTCCTTAGTGGCAATGATACTTTGAGAGTGATTGGATATAGTGATGTCAATTTTTAGACAGATTGAGACAAGTTCTGTTCTCAGTCGGGTTGGATGTGTTTGTTAAATGGTGGAGTGGTTACTTGGAAGAGTTCCAAACAGGAAACTGTGGTTGATTCTACTTGTGAATCATACTACATCGCAATGAGTGATGAATCAAAGGAAGCGACTTGGTTGGTTGAATAACTTTATCAGTGATCTTGGAGTACTCTCAACCATCCAAGAGCCATTGGAACTTTTATGTGATAATGAATGCGCGGTTGCTTTGACCCAAGAACCCAAGGATCATGGTAGATCCAAGCATATCGATAGAAAATACTATTACCTCAGACATATGGTTGAAGAAGGTCATCTCCTGGTAAAGTAAGTATCCTCAAAAGATAATTCAATAGATCCTTTCACAATGGCTCTGAGTAAGGTTAATCATAACCAACATGCTAGGAGCATAGGCTTAAGAGATGATATTAGTTTAGTAGTTAGTTGAAAGTTTGCAACTTGTAAAAAAATAAATGTAATTGATTTTGGTGATTAAATAATAGAGATTATTTATGAGTTTGGTTACTACCTTTTTCAATTGTTTATTCTTGTGTTTTGCTTTGTATGTTTTACTCCTTGAATGATCTGATTATTCGAAACTCCGTAATCGTTCATACTTTTAGAAGTAAGTAGTGAATCCATACTATCATGAATTGAATTGTAGATTGTCTATAGGAGTTAGACATTGCAATAAGATTTGCGACAATGTTCATGAGTACTTAGAAAATGAGATTTTGAGTATTGTACAAACCCACGCTCAGAGAATTACTTCATGGATTCTATTACGAGTATTTCTGAGACGATAATATCTTTTATTCTAAAAATAGAGATATATGAGTTGTAATTTACAAGTTGTTTATGCATTGGTGTTACGCAAACACATCAATAACATGATGTTGTAAAACATAGTGTCATGCATGTTTTGGTGAGTAAAAGATATAGGCATATAAGTTGAAGTTTATTCGTTCCGTTTTCCATAACAGGAAAAGCGATATCTTTAGGCCCCTTGGTGATTTGGTGTTGACATTATAGGATTGGGCTCAACCAAGACTGAATTGATGTCATAAGTTAGTAGTCTAGTGAGGTCATCACAAATCAAGAAATTAGGAAACAAAATTTTGGACAAGAGATTAATTGTAATCCATGTTTCGTGTCCTTACGATATCTTGAAGAACAAAGAAATATTGGATCACTTATCGTAGGAATGATGTCTGATCAGATCAGAGTCTGGCTGTTCCTTTGGAAAGCATACTTTGGTGCTTAATTTAGAAGTTATACTTGGAATTGTAGTTACAGACTTATCCAAGTGGGAGACTGTTGGATTAGGTGTCTAAGCCAATAACTAACTTGGTATATACTTGAATTAAAAGCAACGTCCTGGTAGCCCTCAAAACTAGTAATTGACATAATGACTTTTGGAAAGCGAGGTTTATTATAAGATCAATAAATAGTTGTAAATAATTTGTTAATATATTATGATATTAATATATTAATTAGAAATAATACTATTTAACTAATAATTAATTTGAAGTTAATTACAATTAATTTATGGATTAATTGTATTAATGAAAATTGCAAGGATCTTAGCTATAATTGTTCAATATTTGAAAAAAAAAAAAAGAAGGATTCTTGAATGTTCCTAGGATTAACCGAAATTGTGATTATTCCTTAGGGTTTCTATATTATTCCATGTGGATAATATGGATAATAAGGAAACTAGATAAAGTCAAGATTTGAAATAATATTATTTTATTTCAAATTAGGGTTATCTTAGGTTTTCCTATCAATTATAAATAGGAACCTTAGCCCTATAATTTTTAGCCACTCTAATTCTTAGAAGGATAGCCGGAAATTTCATTCCTTCTCCTCTCTTCTCTCAAGTCTTTTATTGCTAGGGTTTAGGTGCAAACCATTAGAGTCATTGGATTTCTGGTGCTAGCTTTCCAATAGATTTGAAGAAAGGAATTACTTTGATTATTTTCTATAATAATCTAAAAGGTATGTAAACCCTAATCCTTGTTATTTTCGATAAAAGTAAGATACCTTAGGGTTCTTGATGTTCAATTGTTTATTTCTTTCAAAAGAGAAAACTTATATCCAAATATGTTGCATGTGAACTTAAGGGTTAAGTTATTTCCGCTACATGTTTACTTATAACCTAAAAACCTATCAAAATACCCCCCCCCCTTGAATCATGAAAGAATGGTAGAACAGGGAAAGAAGAATAAAAAGAAAAAGATTTTATGTCTTTTCTTCCCCATTTTCTCTCAATTTGAATATATTAGTAGATGTTTACATTTAATCCTAGAAACCATCATCTGGACCAGGATAAACTTTGGATAATGTAAAATAGATAAAATCATGACTTCCATACCAAAAAAACCATGAATATCAATGTTCGAAAACAAAAACCAAAATATGGAGCATCTAGTGTAGATTAAGGTGTTACCACGATTTTATTGAGCAGTGAAGGCAATTGAGAGACTATAAATGTGAGCATTGACATAGGGAAACCGATTTGGGTTTACATGCATTGGTTTTGTATCCAAACCCCTAAATAAAGCTTGGTACACACCCACTTTCTTTGGTATTTATACAAATTAGGAAGGGTAGATGGTGGGGGTGATGGGTGATGGTTTGTGAGACAACAGACCAAACGTGTGGAGGAGTTGAAGAGAATGATGGAGGGAGAGGTTGAGAAACTATAAATAGTTAATTAAGAAGATGGAGATTCAAAGATGAGAATAATCAAGGGTTGGAGTTGCTTGAACGATTTTTCACTACCGCGCTTAGTAATAATAATAATTATCAAGATTACCATGATAATTTTTAGGATTTTTATTGTGTTTCTCATTATTTATTTATTTTTCTATACATCTGGTCACTTTGGCAATGTAGTTTTGATCTTTAATTTTCCTATGAGGAGATGAGGTTAATATCATGGTTTATTTTAGTTTTAGTGAAATGCATAAATAATGATACCATTTCCTTCATACTTCAGATATGTTATTAGTGAATTGGTGCTATCTATGAATTTCTAGGTTAAGTAATTATGCCAGATACTCAACATCACAAAAAATATTGGTACAAATTTAAATAGTAGCAAAAACAGTCCAGATACTAAGCTGACTAGTTGATTGTGATTATTCAATACCTCACGATCTCTTTCAAAATACATATTCAAACACCCAGTACCCTTGAAAACAAGTATGTTGATTTTTTTGTAGTTATCTACACCAATAGGTGTAAGCTATATCTTTATTTCAGGAATGATGTATCTCATATTTTCTAAATCATGTTAAGCTTTTATTTAATTGCTTCATTTGTTCCTCCTGCCACATGCGTTATGTTTCTATATTGGATATAGGCAACATTACAAAGATGCATATGAGAAGATAAAAAAATACTTTTTTTGTGAAAACCATAACACCTGAGTTCCAGATTAGCCAAGCTTACTTTTTTAAGGAACCAAATATGGAGTTTTGGAGGAGACTCTATGCCACAACGTGGCATAAGGATGCCCACAACATGGCAATGGTTTGTAGGATCATGTGTTTAATTTTGATCGTCACGGCATGTCCAAGGGTTGCCATGGTGTAGAAGTTGTTTAAGTCTAAGCCCATGATTCTTTTAGGTTTCGCTTCGTATTTAAACCCATCTAAGTTATTTAAAGGGTTCATAATCAACCTCTAACACCCTTATACCTTAGAGAAACCCTGGATATCTTTCCCTTGGTGATTTGTGACCTTTTGGAGCATTGTTGCCTTAGAGAAGAAGGAGAACAAGGTGCTCTTTTGGTGGATGTTACAAGGAACAAACATCATCAGCATCTCTCATAGCTTTTCGACCTTTATAAGTGTCAGAGGCTCTAACTTTACGGTTTATTGTGGTTTGATCTAGATTATTTTTCCATGTTCTTCATGTTTGAGCAAGTTTGGAAAGATGGAACTCATAAAGTTTGCAGCTTTATGACTCTCCAGAGTCCTATGAGTATTAATATGGTCTTATTTAACTATATATTTTAGGTCATTTTCTTAATATTCTTGATTAAAATTTTATATTTTTAGATATATGATACTTAATATGTTTGAAAATATTCAATTATAGTTAAAATTGGAGCTGGGATGCAAAAGGAGGAGAACGGGTCTTAAAAAAGATGCAAAAAGGATGTTGTTGGCAACTTGACCCCTAGTTAGTGTTTTGGTCATATCTCATGACTCGTAACTCTGATTGAGATGATTCAAAATTATCTACAAACAAGACAAAATTTAAGACGAATTTTGTTTTTTGAGAAAATTTTGATTCTCATGGACCACGTCGTGGAATTAATTACCACGACATGCAAAATCAAGTTTTTGCGTGGTCGCGACGTTTCAATCTATCACGGCATGACAAGTTGTTGGCCACGCCGTGGTGTCGAAAAATGTATGAAAACATAGGTTTTCAACCCTAATCAGTGTGCAAACTTTGGGGGGACATAGATACGACTTTTACTTTGTTTTGAAATCCAGAATCCCTCCAAGGGATGATTTTCAAGCTACATATTCAAATTAGAGCAAGGATTTGAAGATTCAAGTGCTATTCTATCGAGATTTCACTTTGGATTTGCTTGATGATTACGTCTTGCATTATTTTGGTGATGTTTTTCTACTTTATTTTGTTGAATATGGAGCAAAACTTTTACTTTCACTAGATATTAATGAACCCTTGTTTATATGCTTTGATTTCGTTTGTAGGATTAATTGAGTTTGGTTTTTACTTGTGTTCGATTGATTGCTTTAGCTTTCATGTTAAAGTTGTGATTTTTATTGTTTATTGTTGATCATTATTAGGATTAGATGATCATTCTATCTTGATGTACTCGAATCATATGAATCTATGATCCTAAGGTTTGTATGACTAGGAATTTCATCATAATCCTAGGGTTAGCTAATATGAAATGGTGACTTTAACTGTGTTAGAGAGCATAAATATCCTGCTATGCTTAGATTGATTTTCATGACCATTGACAAGAAATAAGTCAAATAACTAGATCATATCGTTAATAGTTCGAAAATATTTAATTATTTATGTCTTTATTAATTGCATGATCATTGTGTTAGTTGTTCATTAAATATTAATACTAGGAAATCCGATCAAGATAACTAGTCATATTACAATTTGGTAATCAGTTTATTAATACATTGTACTTTTTATTAATCAAACATAGTAACTTGGGAGATTCATATTCTAGTGGAAGTGTTTCTTATTTATTGTTTTCATTGAGTTCTTTAGTTTCGTTGATTAATTAAGTGTTAAAATAGGTTTAACTTAGTTTGCACACAAACCACATTTTACTATACCATTATTAATTTAATTATCATTTGAATTATTTGAACTAAACCATCATGTTCCCTGTCTTCGACACCCTTTCTTACCTTAAACTATATTACTTCACGACTAGGTGCACTGTCTATTTGTGTTTAAGACTAGTTGAGATTAGATAGGACTTTATAAATTAAAAACTAATGTATTAATACATATATATATATATATCAAGTTTTTGGCGTTGTTGCCGAGAAATGGTTGCATTTAGTTTGTATTATTTATTTGTTTAATAAATTTAGTTTTTAGTTTTTATGGATACGATTGATGCTATTCTTGAACATGAGTTGTGGGCACTAGATGATCTATTCATCCATCAAAAGATTTAAAGGAACTAGAAAGATTGCTAGCAAACAATTCGTATAAAGAACAAGAACAGGCTCAATTGCAGGAACCACATCGTGGTGTGACCATTACCACGACGTGGAGCCCTATTTTTCCGATTTTTGTTTCGAAGCATGGGATGAAGATTCCAACTATGGAGAAAGTTCTGATGTGCAATCCATTTCTGATGACTGTCTAACCGGTTCCAATCCTGGTCCACATTCTTGGATTTTATGGAATCAAGCTCGGTCGGCCGATTTTCGAAACAAAAAGTCAAATCTTACAAATCAATCCAAAAAGAATACTAAATACAACGGAAGGATTGGCATCAATTTTATTAGAATTTTTTTTAAGTTAAGAGTCCAGCTCAAGACTTACACAAAAAAAAAAGTTTTTATTGGGAGGCAACCTGACTTTTAAATTAGTTTTCATTTTCTTTTCGTTTTCATTTTTAATTTTTAGTTTTAATTTTATTTTTCAATAAAAGTGTTTTTGATGATTCTTATTTTTGTTGCAAGAGAATTTTCAGCAAAAAAATTGATGATGGGAAAAAATGCAAGCATGGGGGTGGATTATTACCAGAAGAAGACAAGAAGCGTGACACACAATAAGTATGACGTATACAATCGATATGGAGCAAAAACCGATGAGTTTACTGAGCTACCCCAGGGACCAGTCGAGAAATTAGCTACTTCCAGATTCGTCGATTCATTCAACAATTAATAATTTAGACTTTTCAAGAAGACGTGACGTGAGCCTAGCTATCTCGAGACGCGGCTTTTTATTACATTGCAACTACTTTCCTGACATTTGAATACCACAAAGCGCCAATTCTCACTGTGAGTTGTAAGAATGATTTTCTCGTGATTGAGTTTCATTTTTATAGGGATCATGTCGTGGCCAATAACCTGCCACGACGTGGCAACACCCCTATCAAATTTTCATGTTATGAAGTTTAGTTGTCCGCTTCTTATTTTGTTGCCAAGACTCCACCAATATTAGCAAGGATTTTCAGATTCCAGAGTGTTCCAGCAGACAAAGTCAAGCTTAGTATCGATAAGCAACCCACAATAGTAAATCCAATCTCGCGACAACATGTCATGGAATCCCAAATTCCAATTCCGACACGAACCAAGCATGTCTTGAGATTAAACATTTTTACATTTATGGATTAGTAATCCCTAAGTAACTTTATCTTTTACTAACAAGTAAATGGAGATGACTGCAACTTTGACAAGGTATTCAAAATTTTCCATGGACAAAAAATGGTGTTGTCCCAATCTGTGAGAAATGAAAACACAAAAACTGAATCTTTAACAAACTTTAACCCTTTAGCTACAAATGTTGCGATAATTAGTTTGTCCCCATTTTGACCAAGATGATCTTGTAATTTTGATATTATTTTTCATGAAAACGGAAGATGCAGAAATGTAAATAAAAATCATAAAAAAAGAGTAATCATCATCTAAGGTATGTTAATTGAAATATGTGTCTATTAGTCTATTAGTGAGGTTCTAAATGCAAGAAATTACAACATACTTTTATTGATTTGTTTATTATTGCATGTTACTTTTATTACTTGTGCTTTGAAATTTTTATCTAATTATAGTAATGTGATCCAAACACAAAGTAATCTTTACTGCTATAATTGAGTGGAATTTTGAAAGTATAATTCCCTTGTAAGATTTTTTTTTGAAAGTACATTGATATAATTCATAATTGGGTAAATATTATAAAGTACAATGCTTTAACAAATATAAACATAAAAGTATAATGATCTAACATAAAGAAAGAAAGAAAGTAGGATACCTTAAATTAATGCACAAATAAATAGAAGTACATTATTATTATTATTATTATTATTATTATTATTATTATTATTATTATTGGCATTTATTTTAATAATGAACCATGAAAATGAAGCAGTGGCAAGAATGAGTTGTTTATAGGCAAGTTATACAAAATATTGGTAGCAAATGAAGACGGTGATGGAGGTGGAAAGAGGTCGGTGTTATAGAGATGGCACAGAGGATGTGATTTGAGGGTTAGGGTTAGGTTTTTTTAATTGATAAAATATTATTTTAAAACAAAAAAAAATCAATAAAAAAAAATAAAAACATGGCTAGATAAGTAAGTTTAGATAACTTTTTTAATAAAATGAAATCATAAGTACCAACCACAGAAGAAATTGAAACCGCAAACATCAATATATAGAGTTGTCCTCACCATGCCATTTTTGGCAAACTATATAAACCAACTGTATAATCCTATGATATTATTTTTATTAATATCAATTTTAATTTGTTCTTGGTGATGAAGAACATTCAAATGTGTTCTTGGTTCATGAAGAACATTCAACATTCACCACCATCCACTACCCACCTATGAAATCCACAAATCTTTAAACATAAACCCAAAAGCTCTAAAAAAACTATTTAAAACTATTAGATCTAGATGACATTTACTAACAAAAAAAATACAACATAAACAATATTCAATTATCCATCAAGATTGAATCAAGGATCAACGATCTTGCAACTATAAGCAATAAAATTAAACCTTCGAAGAAAAGTGATTTACCTCTTAAAGACCTGAAGACACACTAGAATTCATATATAAGTCGCACCTAAAGAAACAATCGGGCAAAGGAGTAACATCTTATTTCCTTCCTTGAGCACCAAAACCAAACATACATTAGGTGTGTTTTCTTTGTGTTCTCGACAAAGACCAAAAATGTGAGAGATAACAATTTTATTTTAAAAGTTTGAGCACCAAACTACACACGTGTGATTATTTACTTTTTGTTGGGTTTTAATCCAAAACATAACACCAATGCGTATATGTTATGCGGACTTCAGTCGAGTACTCCGAGAGAGGTTGTTTAAAGACCTACCTTGAGAAAACAAAATCCGAGGAATACACAAAACCACCTCGTTTTTGCCTCTTTTTTGGGGGGAAATTGTCGGAAAAGTTCAAGTATTTTCGGAAAAGTTTCATTTTAGTCTCCAAAAAAATTTTAAACATAAATGTCCCGATTATTTTATTTTTGCTTAAATTAACAAAAAAATCCTTTTTTTTTCTTTTAACAGGAAATGACATATTATCATGTAAAATCAAATAATCGGGACTTTTCCATTAAAAAAAATGGGATTAAAGTGAAACTTTTTCCGAAAATATTAAGACTTTTCTAACAATTTTTGTTTTCTTCTTTTTTTTTTTTTGCAGGGTTTTTGGTATTTTTGCAAGGACCCCTATCAAAATGAAGATGACCACATAATTATGCAAAAAAAAAAAAAAATCGTTTTGTTCCATAATTTTGCAAATGATAAAGAAAACTACAACTAGATTAAAACAACAAAAAAATTAGCGATTCCTACTTATACCAATTTGTTTCAGGAGTTGTTCAATTCTCATATCAATTTTTGAAACTCTAGAATATCAATTTGTTTCCTGCTTTCTTTAATACTTACAAAATTTTGATAAACAAAAGCTATTGAATCTGGAACTCATAGCTTCATACAAGTATCACTTCAAAACTACAACTAAAATTAAACACTGAAAAATGACACTACAGAGTATTTGATAGATTTTTGAGAAGAAACTAGTCAAACTACAATATACTTATAGGCAACTTCATTCATGATTTCAATTAATATAAAAAAAACACACAAACCTCTCAACTAACATTGGATAAACATGTAATTAATGATTTTAATTCTAAACTTTTTTGTCGTTATCTCGAGCATATTAGTTTCATTATTTTGCAACTGATAAACAAAATGCACATTGATTTGTAAGAAAAATTCGGACTTTGCAAGTATAAAAAGGTAAGAAAAACCCATGCCAACCAGTACCTCATGAAACAAATGAAAACATTAAAATCAAGAATTGCCATTACGTTATTAACATTGAAATACCATTTCATTCTACAGGAAAACGTATACCATCATATCGCTTGAAGAACCTGTCAAATTTAAATAAATGAGTAAATGAATAAGTATTAATCAAGTTCTTGGGCAAAGTAAGGTAATGAGCAATATGAGTTAATAAAAATCTAAAGCCCATAATACATTGTTTCCCAGGCCCCTAGAATATAGCCGAGGTCGGCCCACCTTTGGTCGGCCCTGTTTGTTTGTGATGATAGTTCTTAAGTTCTTATATGTAGGATTTCCTGCAATGGCAACGATATTCAAACAACTCACGTTATATTGTTTTTTAGTTTCCTTTTTAAATATATTGGTTTATCTGATTTACATTAAAATTAGGGGCAATTACTAAAGTAGCCAAATTAGAGAGGTGATTAACATTTTATAGCTAAAAATTAGACTTTGTCACAAACTAGCCCACAAAACAGTAGTTATTTATATTCGTCTATTGTTTCGTGTTATATATATATATATATATATATATATATATATATATATATATATATATTTCATTTTCAAGATATAAAATCGTAGGTTTGCTATAACCTACAGTTTGCTATAACCTGCGGTTTGTTTTATATAAACAACGATTTTTCAAACCGTAGCCTATAGTTTTTAGAAAAAAATACGTTTTTTTTTTTTTAAATCAATAGTTCTGGGTATAATATTTGGTTTTGTCAAAAAAGCTAAGTTTTAAATTTTTTTTTTAATAGAGAGTATTTTTTTAGAATTATTTTGATTAAAAAGATTGTTTATAAAATGAAGAGTTGTTTTTGGACAATTATTTTGTTAATTTTTTTTTGTAAAATATAAAATAGTTTTTTAACAATTAATAAAATATTTTTTTTGCTAAAATGTAGATTACTTTTTAGAATTTGTTGACAAAATTTATTTGTAAATTTGACTATTTTTTGGGTAAATTTGACTACTTTTTTGCTAAATTTAACTACTTTATTGCTAATTTTGCTTACTTTTTTGTTAAACTTGACTACTTTTTTGTCAGAGTGGACTATTTTTTTGAACGTACTATATATATGAAGAATTGCATATTTTTGGAGTTATTTTATAATTGGGAAAGTTTTTTCTTCTCTAGCTTCTTTATTCTGAAAACTAACATAATGAGTTGTAACGAGTATTTCGTATTGCTCATTACGGATGGAAGATGGGAGTTTGTTAATTCCCAATTATCATATATTTGGTCATTGGGATACAATTCGATAATGTTTTATTTAGGTGTTAAATTTTACGAAACCACCACGTTCACCGAATTTGTTCATTTGGTAAAGTGCAAGATGGGTCTTCCCGAAGAATCAAAAGTCAGTCTGGCTTATCAACATCCAGAACAACTCTATTATTGTGGTATTGTTGAGAATAGTGATATTAGAAAGCTAATCAAGGTAATAAATATCGTTGGAGATAAATTTGTGTCTGTCTATGTGGTGGTTGAAGAAGGCGTTTGGCGTAACGAAGTGGATGATAGAGGAAAGACATATGTAGCTAACTTATCAAGTGGAAAAGAGAGCAACAACCCAATAGGTAATTTTAAAAGTCCAAGTAAAAGTCAACATCATAGTGTCGCTGAAAATGTAAATGTAGTGCCAGAACCTATTATATATGTTACACCATAGAATTATAAGTATATCGGTGATAATATGTTGGTACATATTTTAATGATGTTGGTGTAAATCATTACTTTGACAAAAAAAAAAAACACTAGACGTGGTGAATAAGGTTGGTAATGAATCAGGAAAACAAGAAGTTCCATTTTTGCATGATGGTGAACTAAAAGGACATGGTGAGTTTGCTGATTGTGACAAGTTGAATATATCTGGCCTAGAGAGTGATTTTATCGGAGAAGAATTTGATGATGAACCTAAACTTATTTATTCAGATACCATGTTTCATGGTATGCCCCTACTGCCTTCGTGTCCTGTAAACGATGATGTGAACATTCCATGTCAGAGGGTGGATATAAATGAAGAGATTAAGGTTTTAGACATTTTGATAACAAAGAGTTGCTCAAGCTTGCAATTGGAAGACAATGCATGGAATAAGGAATGTAGTATAAGACTACTAGATCGAGTAAAGAAAGGTTCGAGGTGGTTTGTTTGGTAGAAAATTATTCTTAGATGGTTTAGGCAAGGGGAATCAAATTGACTACTGCTTTCCAAGTCACAAAAGTTGTTGACCAACATACATGTTGTGCAACAGACTTGGAGTCTAATCATCGACAATAAAAGAAAAAGGTACTTGGCCACTTTATCGCTGAAGTATTGGCCGAAGATTATAATAGAGTTTATCGAGGTAATGAAATTGTGAGGGACATCAATTCGAAATTTCCAATCAATATCTCATACCAACAGGCATGGCAGGCAAAACAATATGCGTTGTTTATGTTAAGAGGTACCAGAGAGGATTCATTCACTAAACCAGTAGCGTATCTGCACAACATGGTAAAGCATAATCCAGGAACTGTTACTCAGATAAGAACAGACGATGATCGGTTTGAGTTCGTGTATATCGCACTGGGTTGCTCGGTAAGCAATGATAATTTTTTATAACAAATATAACATATGAATCCTAATTGGTATTTGTTAATGCAATCAAAAATAATTGTAGGTACAAGTGTTCATAAAATATTGTAGGCCGACCTTAATAATTCATGGTGGTCACCTAAAGGGTGAATTCAAGGGTACGACGTTGCTCGCAGTGACAATGGACGGTCAAAACCAAATCATGCATGTTGCTTATGCCATATGCAAAAGTGAATGTACGGAGACATGGTCCTGGTTCCTTCGAAAACTACGTGAATGTATAGGCAACGTTGAAGACCTTACATTCATATCTGATAGGGCTCCATCCATAGCGACGTCAATTGGAAATATATTTCCTCACACCCATCATGGAATATGTGGTATCCATTTATATTTCAACATTTCAGCAAAATCTGGAAGCAGCGATACAATACACGCATTATTTTGGGAGACATGCGAAGCCTATACTATTAAAAAAATTCGATAATCAGATGAAAAAAATTAAAAAGGTAAATGATCGTGTATGGGAATACCTATAAAACATCAATCTAGAAATATGGGCCAGGGCACATTTTCCTGGGAATTGTTATTTTCTTATGACATCAAATAGTGCGGAGTCGATAAATTCAATGTCAAGATTTGCAAGAAAGATGCCAATATTGATGTTGATTGAGTATTTTCGTGCAACAATACAACAATTGAGTTTTTCGAAACGTAATGTTGCAGGTACTAATATTTTATATATAATAGTACTTGAAATGTTATTTTACTACTCATATGATATTATGAAATTAGGTCTATTTTTTTAGCTGAAACAAAAACAACACTCACCCCATGGGCTGAAACGATTATACAAGCAAATAAGAATGCTTGTAATAATTGGATGGTGTACCCTATCTCAAATAGTAGATTTGAAGTGAAAAGCTCTACTCATCAAAGTGTCACTGTTGATTTCCAACAAAGAACCTGTACATGTAGGCGGTGGCAAATAGATGGCTTACCTTGTGGGCATGTCATAAAAGTGCTCACAATGAACCGTTACGAAGACTGTTCGGAATTTGCTTTAAAAGCTTACTTTACAGAGACACTGAGAAAACCTACGAGTAGTCTGTGAACCCCTTACCAAGTCTATCTGAGTGGGCGATCCCCGATGTTTTGATGATTGTGAAGCCACCCATAATTGAGAGACGTCAACCGGGTAGGCCATGAAACACTGATTGTATTTTGTCGCAAGGTGAGCATCCCATACGACAAGAATGTTCTACATGCGGTCAATTTGGACAAACGAGGAACGATTATACTGGTAGGGGATCGGGGAGCGGATCTAGGGTGAGGAAAAAATCGACAAAAGGGCATAATGACTGATGAATTGACATCCGGAAGCGGGTCACATAACGAAAGCGTGTACCGTACTTTTGATTTCGACATCACATTTGATTTAAATTGTCCTTAGATTAATGTAGGAAAGTAATGAATTGTTGTATTTGTAATTTATATTGCTTGTATTAAATTGCACTTCTGACATTATTAATTAAATCTAGTACCCCACTAATTATCTACTTTATTCCATGAAAAATAAAACACAAATATAAAACATTATAGAAAACGAGATACACCAGTAGCAAACATTACATAAGACATTTCACATATAAGAGCCTTCTACATGAAATATTTGTTAATTTAACTAGAATCCAAGCATCCTCATACTCGAAGTCACTTCCCTCGTGCTCCAAAATGTAATGATCTTTAACAATTTTTAAAAGATCTTTGTCATTGTTTGGATAATGATAACTATTTTTAAGATGGTGACACTACTAGAAAAACAGCTTTAATGACGCGCAAACAATGACACGCGGTGATTTACGATACGCAAAAGCGTGCGCTCTAAAAATAATGTCATCTCTTCAAACTTTTGAAGGATAGAGGTCACGCTTTTGTACGTGCCCTAAAATTAATGTCCAAGAAAAAAAATTAAAAACACGGAGGGCACTTATTTAAAAATGGGCGTCGTCTAGAAATGTCGCTTTATATTTTTTGAATGAAAGGTGCGTTCTCTTTTTTTGCAGCTGGGGGGAAACGAAAATCCCAAAAGTTTGAAAGGCCGCCATTGTTATCCTTTATCTTATTCCCATCTTTCCTCTCTCTCTCTCTCTCTCTCTCTCTCTCTCTTTCTCTATCTCTCTCACTCTAATACCCAAAAAAACCCTAATATCATCACAAATCCTCTTTTCTCCCGCAACAAAATCGCAATATCACCAAATCTCTGATCCCGTCTTCTGAACAGATCAAACCCGTAGGGGTTGTCGATTTCTCTATGTTGATGTGTGGTGACACGAACAAAAAAAAGGAGTGTAGTGCCTCTACCTTTCAATTTCATTTGTTGGTTGCTTCGAATCGACTATTGCTTTCTCTCTCATAGGGGTTTCTTTGTGCGTTCCCTTCACCTCCGTTATAAAGGAATATCTGTGGGATACCAAAGGCGTTCGAGAGAAAGGGAGGACATCGATCAAGGCTCACTTACTTCTACCCACTGGAACCACCATATCTCCCAGTCGATGTTGAAAGCAACGTCGACATCGTCGATAATGTCGAAGACAAGATCCAGGTTCTTATTTCTCCTTTATTCATGCCTCTAATTTCGATTTTGAATCCTCTTCTCTTCTCTTCTGTAAAACCCTAACCAGAAAAACCATATAAGTTTCAATCATGATTTCCTCCTCCGGTGGCCATAGCTAATTTTGCATTGGAGGCACTTCTTCTGCTCCCGATACTCATGGTTCTAAGGATGTCGCATATAGTTTTCTCAAATCTCGTGGCTACCATGGCCTCTTCCCTTAGATCGAGGTTCGCTCTCTCTCTCTCTCTCTCTCTCTCTCTCCTGTTCATATAATTTTCTTACCAGAACATTCGTTTATTTTAATTGTATAGATTGCAATTACTGATTTCGATGTGTTTCTTTATTCCTACATTCAAATCAAAGTCACATTTAATCTACAATAAAGAAAGCGAAGCTGCACTTCAAGCTAGTCTTTGGGGGAAATATTGACGAAACATTTGATCAGCTTGAGAGTTACAGGACATGGACACTTCATTTGCTTCAACTAGCATTCTGGATAGACATACAGAGTTGTCCTTGAGTGCTGTTCAGTCAAGAAAAAAATATAATGAGGACTCATGTTGTTGCTTTGGCCTTCAATGGTGAAGAGGTTTGGCTGAATTCTACTAGTTTTGAATCTTTTAACACTATGGTTTTGCATCCAAATCAGGTGTCCATGATTCTGTTCCTTGTGAAAATTAGATTTGTTTTTTTAGCCATGTACCTATATATAATTTGGTTTATTGGTTTGTTTTTGGGTGTGCAGACTGAGCTGATATCTGATGATCAAAATGGAAATATTCTTGTATGGGACTTGATTGCAAACTCTCATTTCAAGATGGAAGATGTAGTTATACATGTTTATGCAAGTGAAAAGGGTAAGTCTGTAAATTAAATTATTATTTTACACTTATACTAATCATTTGTTTTCAACTCTCAGATTTTGTTGATCTCTTTCCTGTTGCAAGCAGTGAAACAACTTTTTTCATTGACATGCATCACATTCTCAAAATAATCTCTGTTGGAAATGTTCATTCTGCATGCTATCATCGATTTAGATTTCTTGAAGAGGTAAAGTTTTCTTATATTCTATATATATATATATATATATATATATATATATATATATATATATATATATATATATATATAGTGTAGTACCTGAACAGGGAAATCCATTTGTGGTATCCTGGTAGACTAATCCATGTTGTCCCAATTTACTGTTGGTGGAAACATTTTATAGTCTTTCTGCTGAAAGAATCCCTGGAAAGTAATGATTGATACACACATACACTGTCTTCTTAGAAACATTTTACAAGTTTTTATAGTAGTAAAAGTAAATATAAATCTGAGCAGAGAGAGACTGGGAAGACTTAGGAATCTATGTTGATGGTATCCAGCCACTTGACAGAATGAGCACCACTCCCTGGAAAGTAGTGGAATTGACGGATTGTAAGGACCCCCTTTTTCCTTCTATGGAAGCAAACACTGAATCTTATTGCAGGCAATAAAACTTCAAAAAAGAAAGTAAACAGAACAAGTAAATATATGATACAAACCTTGAACCTATCAATGCTCACAAATTCTACATGTTTGCCACCTGCAGGTGTGGTACTTGTTAACTTGGGCATGCCAACCAGTTCAAGAACATCTGCAAGTTTTGCTCCACCCCATATTGCTGACACAATCACAACAAAACACAACTTAGGTATTTGGTTTCTTCTTTTTTATTTGATAATGTCATTTAAGATGCAAAATCCCTACTTCTGGAATCTCAAATCAACCCTAATTATGAAAACAATCCTGATACATACGTGGGATTAATATGTGTCATACTTCATGAATCCTTAGACAATTGCATTTGACCATTTTTCTGACGTGTATTTGATAGTGTCATTTTCTTTGAATCATGATAAAAAAAATACCTTTTTGGAGAATCCTTCTTAAATTATAGCATCGAATCCTACACTTGATCCCTTTGTTTGCTGCGTAATATGATAATGTAGTTCATTAGCTATGACTAATCCTACAAACACATAGATGAATTTGATTCATGTCCATTTGTTTACTTGTGTGTCTTTTGCCTTTATAATTTATGATGTAAGATGTAAAATCCCTACTTCTTAAATCTTGAATCAACCCCATATGTGAAAACAACCATTATGTTTTGAAAATATTAACTTTTTCACCTTAGAATGTAAGATCAACCCCATTCCTTGAATCTTGAATATTGAATCAACCCCATTTAAGATGTAAAATCTCTTTATTTCTAATGTGAAATTTAATTTTAAAATTAAAGATACTGTTTACTAAAGTCTGTTATTGTTGACAAAAACCAAGTAATTCTTTCTTGTATGTAGCTCGAAAGAGAGTTCTTCACCGAATATGGAGAGGCAGGAAGATATGAAATTCAAGACGTGGTTGGAAAAGGCAGTTATGGTGTTGTAGGGTCTGCCACTGATTAGGCTTATTGATAAGTTTCAACTGGTGCCAGGTTTATTTACTTAATTACGCCTCCCTCCTTTTATCCCTCTTTAATGATAATGATTAGGCTTATTGATAAGTTTCTGATTGATATTTATTAGGATAAGAATGCGGTGATAGTGTTCAGGTGGTATCCAATTTGCCACAGCCCAGTTGCCACTTTTGGAACTGATGAATCACAACTGCCCGATCTATCTGCTCGGGTATTAACCAACACAGATACACATGCCCTAATAGTGAACCTGACACCCGAGACTAAAACACCCATAGTTGAAGGAATTGCACTGGAATTATAAGTTACATGGGCATAGTTGAAGGAATTTCACTGGAATTATCTCTTTTTTAGCATGGAGAAGAGATGGTTTGATGGAGGAGATTGTATATCTTAAGGTACCCTTCAAAACTTAATACAAACTCATGACAGCAGAAATTACAGCTTCTGACAAGAGCAAACTCAGTTTGTGCTTCATGTTTATCTTTAGGGGGAACGACAATGCAAGGGCGTTCTCATCAAAAAGGTACCCTTCAAAACTTGCTACACCACACTCTACACCTAAAATTGGTCCAAGGGCAACTAATGTTGAATCTTCAAATCAAGCAAATGTTGATCTTCTAATGTTGTTCTTTTACAGGTGGTTGGAATTGGACCTAAAGTTGGTTGCTGATATAGGAAATGTGGATGCTCCAAATGCAGTAAAAAAACATGTTTTTAAGTGTTATTAGTGTTGACATGTAGTGTTTTTTGACATGTAATGCTTTGGTAACTTGTTTGACATGTGATATTTTTTTGAAATGAATTATCGTTCTTATGATAATTTCAATATGTTGCTAAAAAATATTATTTATAGATTTACTAATTTTCAAATTAAATTTGCATTTAATATTAAATGCAAATTTAATTTGAAAATTAGTAAATCTATAAATAATATTTTTTTTAACATTTAAAATTATGATACGCAAAAATGTGTGTCATCTTCATTTATGACATGACCTTTCTTGACAGGGGCTTCCATGATACGCATTGCGTGTCATTAACACGCGCGTCGTAAGGTCACGACGCGCGAATGCGTGTCATCTTCCTTTATGACAGGGCCTTCCTTGATACGTATTGTGTGTCGTAAATGAGCGTCGTAAATGCGCGTTGTCTATACACGACGTGCAAAAGCGCGTCATCTCTCTTTATGACAGGGCCTTCCTTGACGCGCATTTGCGCGTCGTCTGAGCCTTTTACGACGCGCAATGGGCGTCGTAAAAGGCTGTTTTTCTAGTAGTGTGATACCATCGATTGAACCATGTGATTTTTTCCTTTAATTCCATCCACTTACCAACAATATCTACTTGTGTTCGGTGTTTTCCTTCTCCCAATGAGAGGTTAAACATAGTTGTTATGCGGGTCCATTCATCACCTTCAAAGCAATCAGGGTTAACCACGGTTGTCACATTCTCGTAAACGTTCATCCAACATCATATTACCACCATTACCTATCTTATCGTCCATGGATTTGGAGTATTGGACAGAGTAGCTGCATTGGAAGAAGTTGTTTGATTGGAGGCCATTTTTTTAAATTTGTTTGTTAGTTTGTTTAATTTTAAAGGAGTACTTAAATAAGAAAAAAGACTGACAAACAATAAAGTGGATTCCCATAAGTACTGTTTAAAACTACATTATGCAGGCTACAAAGTAGTAGTCAAAGTCTATGAAATCATAGTTGTAACGCCCGTAGATTCGGGCTAATCAATTTAGAGATAATAGGGGTTGAAAACGACTTTTTGACAATATATTATTTAGAATAAATAATCTTAACCAAGATTTAGAATACGTCTCAAGGGTTCCGTACATAAAAAGAACGCCGAAATTCGAGTTATAACGAAGAAGTTATGGTCCGTTGAAGTTTTACGACAAAACCGACACGACACCAGGAGACGTAAATAGTGAATTTACGATAGAGGACTTTTTAGCCTTAGAAATATAAACAAATGTTTTATTATACGTTAAACCAAGAACATACAAAAAAAGAACGCACAAATCTGACTTCATATAAGGAAGTTATGAATTTTCTTAGATTTGGCTTAGCAGTGCACAGCCCGAAACTCGAATTTTAGATAGAGCGGTTTGTGGCCTACGCGACCAAAATGAGAATTGAAGATCTCATTAATATGAACTCAACGGTAAAAAGACAGAGGAAAACAGATTCAGTATGTAGAAGTTATGAATTTTACGCGGACATTTAACAGTATAATCTCCTCGTACTGTTAAATTTAAGATTAGACGAGAACTAACCGACGGAGTCAAAATGAATGTTGTAGATCTTACTTTTACCTACGTGTTGATATATATAATGTCAAAAATGGAGGACGTATGTGAAAGTTATGGATATTAGAAGTCGGAAGTGTGCTTTGCGAAAATGGGTGATGTGGCACAATCTTGGTTATTGCTTTCTCCCCAAGTCTTGCCACTAGATGGTGACATGTGGCATCAAGTTCAGCCATTTTTCACCCTATAAATAGAACCCCTTCCACCCTCATTTTCTTCACACCTTTCCCATTCTTTCTTCTATTTACTCTCTCTCTAGAACCTCTCTCTAGCCCCGAAACCCCCCAAAAAGCCTAGGGAACCTCCCTAGCATGAGGCGGCAGCCCCGGAGTGCTCGACGGCTACGAGAAGAAGACTTTTCATCTTGGGAACGCTGCTCCAAGCAAAGCTTGGTTTTCTATAAAACCCGTTGTAAGTGAGCTACGCCTATGCTATTTTTAATATAGCTTTTATTTAATTATAGTAACGTTATTAGGAACTTATAATAAGTACTTGGGCTATTATTATGGGTTATATAAGTATTGTTTAACGCTTATATAATAGTAATAATAGCTAGACTATTAATTAGTCTTGACTAATAATAAACTAAACTCTAGTGGTAATAATACTAGGTTTCGTCGAAGGAAATTACTTTTAAGAAGCAAAGCGCTGTCTGAGTTCGGAATCACCACCTTTTCAAGTGAGTACATGGTCCCTTTCATCTTACACATAGATATGAAGTATTTTATATAAACTACGTGTTATGTGTACATCTTATCTGTATACTTGCTATCTATGCTGGATGAACGATTTTATACAAGTTTTATATGATTTAAACTGTATATGTATTTATATCTACGTAATATGTTGGGTAAAACATGGGTAGATGAAATATGAGTTGGATGATGAGTTGAGAGGTGATATAGACCATGAGGTAAGCGTGAGAGGTGGATGATTTGAGAAGCCATGTTCCCAAATGTTGGCCCCGTCATCTAGCAGAGTATGGATGACAACCACGGACTAGTCAAGACAGTCCAGTGGAACACTAGAAGGCCCGCAACCTGTAGGTGCTGTGAAATATGTGTTCACCAGTGTACTCTAAAAACTCATTTACATGTATTGCGAGTGGACTCTCGAAAACGATACTGTCAATAAACGAGATAACCCTAGCAGCTGTGCTCAAAGGACAATACTGGCAGCTGCACCTCACATAGAATATCACAATTCTGGCAGTTGCGCCTAAGTGACAGAACTAGAAGCTGTGCTTGACAGATGTGTTATTGACAACGATGGACTTCGTACCTATTCCTTAGGATAATCCTTAGGAATGAATGAATGAGAAATAGCTGATTCTTAGGGTAGATCCTAAAGAGTAAAGAAGATAATGGGGATGAGTAATTAGGTTAACTGTTTGATGATTAAACATAATAATTATATTATTGTGGGTTGAAAACCCTATGTACTCACCAGGTTTCCCAGCCTGACCCACTCAGTTTACTTATATCACAGGTGTTGATATAAAGTCACATTACACTGAGAGATTAAGGAGATATAAATCACTAGTGATAATGAATGTAAGTTCTGTTTATGCTTATGTTTCTGTATTGACGATGACATTCCAAATGTTTTAAAATGAATAAAAAAATACTTTTTCTTCGGAAATGCCCTGATAACGTATTTATCATGTTTCACTGGGAACAAATTCCGCACATTTTTATTAAAAAGAGGTACTCTGACTTTTATAAAGCATAAACAAAATCGGTCTTTTCTGGCCGTTAAATTAGGGATGTCACAGTAGTAATGTTAAAGAGTGGTCCAATTGTCAGATATCTTACATGGAGATACTGTTTGAAACGACAAATCTAGTCTTGGAAATGACAATATATTATGCAGGTAAAAACTAGTAGTCAAAGTCTATGAAACCGTAGTGAAATAATATTAAAGAGTAGTCCAATTGTCAGATACCTTACGCGTAGATACTATTTGAAACGACAAATCTACTGATGGAAATGACAATACATTATGCAAGCTACAAAGCAATAGTCAGAGTCTATGAAACCATTGTCAAATAATGTCAAAGAGTAATCCAATTGTCGGATACCTTACATGATGATACTGTTTGAAACGACAAATCTACTGTTGGAAAAGACAATACATTATGCAGGCTATAAAGCAGTAGTCAAAGTTTATGAAACCGTAGTCAAATAATGTCAAAGACTAGTCCAATTGTCAGATACCTTACACGAAGATACTATTTGAAATGACAAATCTATTGTTGGAAAAGATAATACATTATGGACCTTGTCTTTCCAGCTCCTACATACATATGTGTCCGCATGTGGTAAGACCGTTACCTCCACAACCTTAGCCACACTAAGTAATTGGTAATTGTCTCTTATATCTGATTCAAAATGAGTTTCTTTGACGCTGAGCATGAAGAACCCTTTAACAACTTACCTATTTACCTTCAGAACCTAAGGCGAACCAACTCGCAAACTCACACTCACATCAAAATGGATTTAATGGATCGTTTCCAATCTTGTTTTCTGGCTATTGGATGGGTGGTATATTTGTTTTCCAAATTTCTATTGTTTCTTTTATTTTGATAATGTTTCTACATTTAAACTAATTGGTTTGCACTCCTAGAAAAATACAGGTCCATGCATTCCTAAATTGTTTCTTGCCTGTCATCTTCATATGTAGTGTTCGTCTTAGAGGGGACTACCTAAAAACAATGTTTGTAGTGGTTGCTAAAGATGGGAACAACCTGGCTTTCCCTATAGCATTTGGTATGGCGGTTGAAAATAATTTTGTAAGTTGTACCTGGTTCCTTTTGAGGTTAAAAGAAATTCTCCGACAAGGTAGGGAAGTAGCGTTCATATCCAACCCAATATGGACGATGTCGTTAGTTCTTGCATAGATGATGTTTTCACTGATTCTTATCATGGGTATACTTGTAAGAGTGTCCACAAATATTTACGCACAAGAGTAGGCTCTGGAAGATCATTGGAAACTTTGTTGTGGATAACATTAAAAGCATACACTATGTCTATTTTTGAACAAAATTTTGCTAGGCTAAGCCGTGATGCTTGTGAAGTGCTTACGAATATCGGTCATCCGAAATGGGCAAGAGCCTATTTCCCTATCATCTGTTGGAATGTACTCGACATGGAAGTTCCTCAATTTTTTTTAGTATTATCGCTCAATCAACGTAATGTACCGATAATAACTCTTATCAAGGGTATTCGTGAGTACATACAACATACTTTTGTTGAACGAAGTTTAATGGCAGGTAAATTTTCGGGTGCAATATAAAAGTATTAAATAACTTGTACAACAACCTTTTATAACCATATTTATTTTTCAGGGAGTTTGACTACGTACTCATACCGCATGAAACCACCGCAATATACGAGGACATACATTATTTTGGTTTGATGCACCTCGTCCTGGTCAACATCGAAAACACCGCAAGCTTTCTCCCAAGTCAACCTCCTAATATGAAACCACCGCAAGATACGATGATATAAATTATTTCGTCGCACCGCAACATTTCCCCAAACTATTGGGAACATCTCCCATATCCATATCTTGTAATAAATATACATTAGTTTATAAGTGTTAGCAATAAATAAAATTATCAAAAAATAAAGCCCGGAAAATTTATAAATATATTTTTTTAATTACTTAAATATACCTTCAAAGGAATAACAAAACCTGATAGTGTATACACATAAGCTTTTGTTGGATGTTTGGACATATGATCCTCAAATTTTTTAAACATATCCGCAAATTTAGGGTATGTTTTACTCCATAGATAACTCTCCCAAGAGAACTTATATTTAAAAACAAAAGTATTTGTTAAACGTATAAAAATAGTATTTTATTAAAAATATTAAATTCAAAAATACCTTTTCCATCCATCTAGGTTCTCCACCACCCACAAAAAATTCCTTGGTGACTTTATCATTGGGATCTTTTCCCAAAAAACCTTGATTCAGAATATATAGCAAAATGGCACGGACACCATCGTGAGCCAATATATCATTGAACCGTTGATTCAAGATAAGGAGCTCCAAATCTTCTATAAGTAAAGTAGTGTCTGTGCGATATGGGAAGACTTTGGACTGAAATGTATTTTCATCGTATCTGTGTTCATATATTGTTGAAAATTCGATCCTTGATCTAGGACACCGGCCCATGTATAGTCCGGACACAATACAAAACTCCTCAGGCCCAAATGATAATGTACGTCTAGAAAACTTAAAATGTAGACGATCAGTTGCGTCCATTTCAGCAGTCAGGCGCAACATATGCAGTAACAACCCATGAATAAGAAGTATGTCTCCGGACTGATCTGGTAAATCCAACAAGTAATCGAAGCTAATTGTTGAAAAAATATCTCGCACTGGTCCATTCAAGCCACTCAAAACTTCATGCAACTTATGACATGAAGCTTTGACAAATATGTTACACATCATCCTTTTGTTTGGAAGATACAAAATTAAATAAACATTAAGGTTAAATAAGGTTTTATAAAAGAAAAACATTGTTAAAGAAGTCAACAAATCACACAATATAACACTTAATCATTCCTTTCATATATTCTATTTACTTTTTATAAAATAACAAAGGATATTAATTGACAACATTTTTTGTATTTTCTATACTAATTGTATACCAAATATAGTATTGTACTTTGAAAATGGTATGGAAATAACATATTTTATAACAAACCCGAAACTACCAAAACATAATGTTAATTTATCATTAATACATTATAATTAAAAGTATCTACCCATTATAAACATATAAACTTCTTCAAATGGATTGTAACATCCGGACTTCCAGGTATCATATTTTAATTATTTATTTTTGTCAAAGGAGGGACTTGACGAGTTGACGCCTAGAGTCGTCGAGTAGGATCGCGATTTGATGACTCAGATTAATGAATGGACTCGACGAGTAGAGGAGTCGACTCGACGGGTCCGCGATGTGGCCAGAAACCCTAAATCCTCAAGCGCGTGCCCTATTTAAGGGATCTTATGGCCCTCATTTGCGGCCACCTTCACCCTTGAGAGCACCAGAGAACTAGAGAGCATAGAGAGAGAGAGAGAGAGAGAGAGAGAGAAAGAGAGAGAGTGGAAGCCATTTCATCATCTCTAGTGTGATTTTGCAAGGAAGAAAGAACGAGGACAAGCTAGACGGATTAAGGAGTTCAGATCTGCTACCATTTTATCAGAAGAGGCTACTAGAGGTATGGATCTATGCTCAATCTCGTGTTTATGGTGATCTACTTGAATCTAGGGTTTTCTTATCCCTTCTTTAGCTTGGATTCGAAGCTTATGCGGTACCAAGGTGGAATAACTCTTAGATCTAGACCTTAAGAGGTCCAGAGAGTCCCAACCATTCTGCTTTATGCTGTTTCATTAGAGGTATGAGCCTCGGGTGCCATTTTAGAAGCTATTTCACCAAAAAAAAGCATTATAGACGTTGCATGAGTGCAAAGATTGGACCTTTACGTGATTATTGAGCATTGGGAAGTCAGATCTATAGGTTAGAGAAACAGATTTGACCTCAGAAGATCATTTGAGAGTGGCTATGGAAGAAACTCGCCGAGTCCATAAGAGAACTCAACGAGTCGAGTCGGGGTTGCCTTGCGATTCATGACCAGTGGTAACCCGTCGAGTGGAAGTTTCACTCGACGGTTCGAGTGAGGCCTTAGAAGGATTCGGTGGACACGCTTGGACTCACTGAGTCACCCGAGTGCATTCGACGAATCTGGTCAAAGTATGACCGTTGACTAGAGTTGACTTCAGTTGACCTTAGGGTTTTGGTCAAGCTTGTTCAAGAGAGGTCAGGGAGGGGTAGAATGGTCTTCGACCCATCCATTAGAAGTGAGGCCATGAGAAAGTATTGATTAGAGATGTTATTATGTTAATAGGAGGAGGCTAGGTCGGGTTATCGAGCACGAGAGGTTATCCGACATTGTATGAGGTAAGTCTTCTCACTATAATTTACCGAGAGTGGTAATTATGTGTGACCGGAAGGTCTTGTGTGCTACGAGTAGAATGCGATGTATGCTGTTATATGATATGTATGTGATATGTATGTGATATGTATCTTATAAGTAGTATGGTATGGACCAGAAGGTCATTATGACATGGATCGGAAGGTCAACAGTGTATGGACCGGAAGGTCAAGATGATGAGGACCGAAAGGTCTACCAAGGTTGGGATGGAAGTCCCCTAAGACACATGGATCGGAAGGTCCGATAGAGCTATGGCCTTGAGTGGCGTATGTGTTGTATGTGGTATTTTGGGGAATTCAATAAGCATTTATGCTTACCGTTTGTTTGATATGTGTTTCAGGTACCAGCGAGGATTACGAGAAGGCGCCGGCATGATCTGTACACATTGGAAGAAGAGTTGTTTGAGATTCTGGGATTTGTTATTATTATGACATTTGACATTATGAGATTTTGAGAACTATTATATGAGTTATGGTTGTTTTTTTAAATGAAATTTTTTTTAAAATTTTTTTACGTTGTTACAAGTTGGTATCAGAGCCTTGGTTTGAGGGATTCGGATGCACCTTCGGGTGTATTTGAACTCAAACTGAGGATTTGAGAAAGTTTTTCATAAAAGAAACAATTTTTCTAAAAATTAAAGGAATTTGAGGAAAGCGGAAAGAAGCAGTGTGTACGATCATCCAGCGCCCAAAACTGTGGTTTCCTAAAATACCCTTACATTATATGTTATGAGATATGATATGGTATGTTATCCATGCTAGAGGAGGCTAGGTATTCATATTAGGATTAGAGTGGGCTGATTTGTGATGCTTTAGCCTAGGAGATTACTGCTGCTATGAGATGCTTCAAGAGTGACTAGGTAGCAGTAAGGAGCTTATGAGAACTCTACCGAAGGGTAGCCTATGCTTAGCAAGATGTAGAGTACTTATGATATGGGATCCTATGAGGAGAACTTGGAATGAATGTTGATGCGGTGTGGAAGGTAGTATAGGGCCCGTACTACTCAAAACACCGGATCAGTGCGCAGTCCAAGTAAGAATCCATAGGGTACTAGGGAACAAGTAGGGTTGAGTTATCGAGTGCGAGTATACTCGATTGAGTCTCTGATATTTGTATGTTGTATTTCAGAGACATCATGGTTGGGACACGCCACAGACTAGAGACCAGCGGGGTAAGTGACGAGGAGCTTCGTCAGATGATCCACGATGAGGTGGCTGCGGCTATCCGCGCAAAGATACCGGAGATATTTGGGTCTATCAAGACCACCTTGATTGAGACGTTTGACGAGAGATATGCAGCGGTTACTGAGACTGCAGCTACTGTAGCCGTGGTAGTTGCTAGACCTCAGGGGGTGACTCGTTGTTGTTCCGGGAGTTTAGCAACACGAAGGCGCCAGAGTTTGATGGGATGCAAGATCTGATTGCTGCAATGAGATGAATTTATGATATCAAGGGATGCTTCTACATATGTTCGTGTCCGGTGTAACATCCCGAAATATCAAGAGTAGAGTTGAAGGGCTAAAAGAGTAATTTGGGAAAGAGTGACTCGGCGAGTCCATGGATGGACTCGGCGAGTAGAGTCACGATTTGGTCGCGTGTTAAGTAGCCGACTCGGCGAGTCAATGTGGTGGACTCGGCGAGTAGGCGCTGAGTGGAGAAAACCCTAATTCTCGGGGTTGAGCCCTATATAAAGATCATTATATTTCCTTCACAGCCTCCTTATCATCCCTTGAGTTCCAGAGGCCGTGATTTCGTGAGGAAACACCATTGTTGAGAGGATTGGAGCTTGGAGAAGCATTTGTTGAAGAAAGATTGGGAGTTTGAAGGTGTGGAACAAGGGGCTTTGCTAGGATTCGAGTTTCCTTGCAGATTAGGGCGTTCTTTTGAGGTAATATCTCGTTCTTAGGTTGTTGTTATCTTGTTTCTTCATTTTGGGGTTTGAGGGAAGCTTATCTTGGGTTATATTGGAGTCTAGAGGTTAGATCTGAGGTTGCTACCTCAGATCTGGAATGGAGAAGAGTTGGGATGCAGGAAAGTCCCTGTATTGAGTGTTGGATGAAGCTATCTTGTCCCAAACCTTAGCCCTAATGTGCAAAATGCATAGATCTCTTTGGATTCACGTAAAGTTTGCCACTTTACGTGATGGATGAGTTGTAGGAGGCTAGATCTATGTTTTGGATCAATTGTATGGCCTAGAGTGTTTCTGAATGGATTCAGAGCGGTGGTATTCGGCGAGTCACATGAGTGGACTCGACGAGTTGCTTGAAGATGAGCTGGGACTCGACGAGTTGGAAGAACAACTCGGCGAGTTTGATGAAGATGGCCTAGAACTCGGCGAGTTGTATGAACAACTCGATGAGTAGGTTGAAGATAGCCTTAGACTCGGCGAGTCTGTTCTTGGACTCGGCGAGTCTTGTCGAAGAGTCCCAATATTTTCTGGTTGAGTCGAGAATCGGCGAGTCAGGGGATGACCCGGTGAGTTATGCGCGAGTGGACTCAGAGTTGTGGGACTCGGCGAGTCTCGGGGTGACTCGGCGAGTTGAGTCGCGGATCGAGTGAAGTTCTGAGTATGGGAACTTGGCGAGTCATAGGGTTGACTCGTTGAGTAGGGTCAGTCAGGGGTTGACTTTGACCTTGTCCTTGACCAAGAGTTGACCGTTGACTTTAGAGTTTGGTTAGCAATGTGGCCTTTGGGCCAAGTGAGGGGTAAAATAGTCTTTTACCCTTAAGAGGGTGCCATGAGAGGGTTGATTCTAGTCTCGAGAGTTTTAGTCATGAGAGTATTTGCCTTACGTGTTAGGCGATGGCGAGTTCGAGATTCAAGTGTGGAGATATCTGCTTTCTACTTGCCAGGTGAGTCTTCTCACTATACTTTACCTTGAGTAGGTAACCAGAGTTATGTGATCAGAGTATTTGTATGCTATATGTACGTGATGTGTTGTACTGCATTATTTCTATGTGATTTATGCTGTGCATGTTTATAGAGTTGGAACCGGAAGGTTCCCAGAGTTAGAACCTGAGGGTTCACAGAGTTTGGATGAACGGACCCATAGAGTTATAGCCTCGAGTGGCTAATATGTGTTATGTGTGGTATTAAGGGGAACTCACTAAGCTTCGTGCTTACAGTGTTTTGTGTTATGTTTGTTTTTCAGGTTTCTTTCAGTATCACGGGACGGCACCGACTTGATTGTACACACCAGAGAAAGAGTCATGTTTTGGAGGATCCTGGTTTTCTATGCAAGTGAAAAAGGAGTTATGTTTTGTAATTCGTTTATAAATGATATTTTAAACAAGTGTTTCTAAGAATTAAATGATTATTTTAAATGAAAAATTGTTTTGAAATTTACGGTGTTACATCCGGAGCATCTAAGGGTTCGGTTTGTGCTAAACCAGCTTCGCTTAGGAGCGAAGGACTGGTGGAAGTTTGTGATGGCAAACTTCACTTTTGCAGAGATCGGAAAGGTGACCTGGGAGAGGTTTAGCACCATGTTCAAAGACGAGTGTGTTCCCCCGGTGGAGAGGGAACGGTTGGCACAGGAGTTCTTGTCCCTCAAGCAGGGGACGGAATCTGTGACTGTGATTAAACGGATGTTTCACAAGAGGGCGTTGTTTTGCCCTAAGCACGTGTCGTCTGAGCAGGAACGCATGAGCCGGTATTTGAGCATTTTGAGGAGAGACATTCGGGAGTTCATGGCGAACTCGACTTACCGGACATTTGCTGAGCTCCAGGCAAATGCCCGGAAGAGGGAGATTGAGCTAGAGACTCAGGCCAGGGAGGAGGCCGAGTCTCAGGGGAAGGATAGGCGGCCGGTACAGTCTCAGCCGGCAGCTAAGTGGGTTAAGTCCACTGATACGAGATCTGGAGGCCAGAAGGGACGCACTTGTGGGAAGTGCGGTAAGGGACATGATGAAGTGTGTCGAGCGGGTGCTTGCTACAAATGTGGCAAGGAGGGCCATAAAGCTAAGGACTGCTCCAATGGATTTATGGTTTGCTTTCATTGCAACTAGATGGGTCACCGGAGGGCCAAGTGCCCACAGCTGTTACAGGGATCAGCGCAAAGTTCTGCCCCTGCTACTGCACGAGCTACTAAGGGTCGGCCAGTGAAGGCCGAGGCACCGAAGGCTCGCCAGAGAGCCTTCCAATTGACAGCGGAGGACGTCCGCGTAGCGCCCAATGTCACGGCTGGTATGTATTCTTTCATTTATTTATGCCGAGTTGAGATATTGTGCTTATATTATGATATGCGTAGGTACTTTTCTTGTGAGTTCTGTACCTGCTTTGGTGTTATTTGAATCGGGTGTGAGTCGATCATTTGTGTCGTTAGCGTTTAGTCAGAACATCAGTATTCGACGAGAGGCGTTGAGTCGACCTCTACAAGTTTCCATAGCTGACGAGTGAACAGTGTATGCTACGGACTGTGATTCGAGGATGTGTACTCGATATCTTCGGTGTTGAGTTTCCGATAGATCTGGTCCCAATTGCGATGGGGGACGTTTGCGTTATAGTGGGCATGGATTGGTTGAGCCGATTTGGGGCGGTTATAGACTGCGAACAGCAGAAGCTGACGATACGAGACCCTAGTAGGGGAGTGCTAACTGTATATGGCAAGGTTACCCGATGTGGTTCAACATTTTGTTCCACTGCCAGAGCGAGACAGAGTTTATAGCATGGCTGCATGTAGCTTATGTGATGGATACACGAGTGGCCGCTGAGAGGCTAAGTTCGGTTGATGATGTTCCGATAGTGCGTGAGTTCCTGGATGTTTTTCCCGAGGAGTTGCCGGGTGTGCCTCACGAGAGGCAGGTGGAGTTCTGCATCCATTTGGTTCCGGGGCAGCGACTATCGCCAAGGCGCCTTATCGACTTGCACCGCCAGAGATGCAGGAGTTATCCTCGCAGCTACAGGAGCTGCTGGGGAAGGGTTTATTAGACCAAGTAGCTCGTCGTGGGGAGCGCCGATCCTTCTTGTCAAAAGAAAAAAGGATGGTTCACACCGGTTGTGCATTGATTACCGGGAGTTGAGCAGGTTGACAGTCAAGAACCATTATCCATTATCGAGGATCGATGATCTGTTCGATCAGTTGCAGGGAGCATCTTGGTTCTCCAAGATAGACTTGAGGTCTGGATATCACCAGATGAGGGTGCGTGATGAGGATATCCAGAAGACGGCATTTAGGACTCGTTATGGGCACTACGAGTTCGTGGTGATGCCTTTCGGGCTCACCAATGCACCAGCAGTGTTCATGGATCTCATGAACAGAGTATGCTGACCGATGTTGGATAGATCGGTGATTGTGTTCATCGAAGATATTTTGGTATATTCGAGATCTAGAGAGCAGCATGAGGAGTATCTAAGAGAGATTCTTAGGGTATTGAGGTTAAAGATGCTTTACGCCAAATTCTCCAAGTGTGATTTTCGGTTACGAGAGGTCCAGTTCTTGGGACACCTCGTCTACTAGAATGAGATATTGGTCGATCCGGCAAAGATTGAGGCGGTTATGAGTTGGGAGGTGTCGAGATCCCCCACCGAGATCAAGCGTTTTCTGGGGTTGGCCGGCTACTATCGGAGATTTATCAAGGATTTCTCGAAGATTGTCGTGCCTCTCACCAGGATGACCCGGAAGGGCGTTGCTTATACATGGGGTCCAGAGCAGCGGACCTCGTTTGAGACTCTTTGCTAGAGACTGTGCGAAGCCCCGATGTTAGCCCTTCCAGAGGGAATGGAGGATTTTGTGGTGTATTGTGACACCTCGATATCGGGGTTGGGTGCGGTGCTTATGCAGAGAGGACACGTGATAGCGTACGCCTCGAGGCAGCTGAAGCCTCACGAGGTGAGGTATCCCACCCACGATTTGGAGTTGGGGGCCATGGTGTTTGCCCTCAAGATATGACGTCATTATTTGTATGGGGTTCAGTGTATCATATACACGGACCACAAGAGTTTGAAGTACTTGATGGATCAGCCCAAGATGAGCATGCGCCAGAGGAGATTGTTGGATGTGGTAAAGGATTATGATTGCGAGATCCTGTACCACCCGGGCAAGGCTAACGTTGTAGCCGATGCCCTGAGCCGTAAGGCGGAGAGTGCCCCGATACAAGATATTTGTATGAGGATGACGGTGACGACTCCTGTTAGGGTGCAAAGTTCTTCATTCATGACTTTGTAAATGTTTGACTTTTGTAAAACCCACTTGCATGTGGTGCTTTAGCCTTTAGACCCATTTGTTAGTGAGAGTGAGAGAGAGACATGTAAACACCTCTATATAAGGTGGGTTTGTCCACTTGTACAGGTGTGCTTGAGAGATGTAGAAGTGAGTGTGTAAGTGTGTGTTAATTATGTCGTCTAGATCTAGATCCTTTTTGTGTAACACCATATACATTCAATATATCTCTTAAACACCCAAATCACCATGTTCAATTGTGCAAGCTTTAATTCCGCATGTCAAACCATGTTCTTTGTCAATACAATTGGTATCAGAGCGGGTCTTCAAGATCAAAGTGATTTTTGAAGAACAATTCTCGGTTTGGCAACTTTTCTCGCAATTTGATCAATTTTGGTGAGTCTCTCTCTATGATCTCTCTTAATTTTGTTGAATTCGTGCGTTGCGTTCTTGATTCATGATCGTTTGACTCGTTGGATCAAATTTTCTTTGAAAAACCCATTTGTTGTGATCCAATAATTTTTTTTGATCAAAGTCTTTCCTAGAATACTGTTCATAATCCATTCATTGAGCCCAAAAGTGTTTGATCCGATATATGAAATTGTTAAGCCCAAAATCAATATTCTTACTGTTCATGAATCATTTTGGGCCAAATCGATCGTTTAATGAAATCGGATATTATCAATTGAGATCGGAAGTAAAATATTCGAATTGTTCTTTGACATATCCAGTTATGTCGTCATCAATTTTTGTCTCAGGATACAATCGGAAGTGTTCTTGAATAAAATTCATTCGAATACATTTTTTTTCTCATCAATCTTAACAATCGATTTCATTTAATTTGATTTAATCGATCTTATCTAAAACTTGGATTTCATCTTCACGTTACTTTTCTACATTATCAATCGAAAAATCTTTTAGTTCAAGATCGAGGTATGATTTGTCATTGTATCAAATCGATTACAGAACTTGATTTGAGATCAATCGTCTGGTTCATAGAATCGATTTTACATCTGAAATTGAAAAGTCAAGATTTGGAAAAGTCAAAATTGATTTTTTTGATTCATGATCTGTGAATTTTGACTGTCTAATGGATTGATTGAAGTCGAACTCACATTCTAGAATCGAAATCGACTTGGAAATCAAATGCTTAGTAGTCGATAATCAATTTTGAAGGATAAGCTTTTGTGTCTATGTTCTTGATGACGTTTTGGATGTCGATAGATATTTCTGGGATCATTATTGATGATTTGTGTTGATTGTTAATGAGGGAAAGGGCTAAAGTTGATGAAGGATTGATAATCAATTTCGTATGTGAATGGAGTTTAAATCCATGATTTTGAGACTTGTTGTCGAGTAATCAAGAACGAAGGGTCACTGTTCGTTTGTTCTTGGGTTTGATTTGGGAAAAACGAAGAACTTGAATTAACGAAGAATTGGGATTCGTACAAAGGATAATGTTTCAAAGGGTGTTTTGGTTTTATATGCTGGATTTGAGTTTGATTAACGAAGACTGTGTTGGAATGATTCGAAGGGTACATGCTTGGGAAGATCAGTAACAAACAAAGGATCTATTGTAAAAATCGAAGGGTTGGTTTGGGTGAATTTACGAAGGGTTTATTGGAGATTCAAACAAAGAGTGTTTTAAATTCGAAGGGGGTATTTTGGAAATTTATACAAAGACTTTTACTGTTCATTACTGTTCATTAATGAGTCTTTGTATGCTTCATACTTCATGAATTGGGGTCTTCGAATGAATTGATCAAATAGCACAAAGTTTCGAAATTAGCCCCTAAACTTTTGACAGCTTAACACCTTTTCTAACTCTTCGTATGTTTTGCTGTCTTCGTGTGTTTTGACATGGAAAAGGAAAAGTTTCGAAAACAGCCCCTAAACCTTCGAATTATTGACACTTCGAAAACTAAAGCAAGTTTCGTATGTTTAACACTTTTCACCTAACTTCGAAAATTTTTTGGTGCTTCGAATTTTGTGGGCATGCTTCGTATGTTTGAGAAAAAGGGCAGAATTTACGAAGATGGTCCCTGAAACTTCGAATTTTTGGCAGTTTTCACCCAAATTCGAAAAAGGACTATTTTTTGCTGAAAATTGAAGATTGTGCATTTCAGGCCCCTGCAGTTTGTGCAAATTGACGCTTTCTACCCAGCTTTGGAAAAGGGGGAGAGTTTTGCATATTTTGCTGTTTTGGGCGCAACGGGTCACTAAAAAATTTTGAAATTGACAATTTCTACCCATTTTTGAGAAATTTTGTGAAAGGCGATCCGTGAACGACAATAAAAATTGAATATTTTTTGGGTTTTCCGGATCGAAGCACAAAGTTTATGCCACATGTTAAGGGGGAGTTTTGACACGAAAAATTCCAAATAGAGCACGTTCTTTTTCCTTGGAGTTTTATAATCAAATTTCGATTATAAAAAGGGGAAAAGTTTTATATGGAAATTAGAACTTGAATTTTTCATATTACGCGGATTTGAAGACCGAAGTGATCTTGAAGTTTTGAAGCCACGAGATGATGCAATTGGAAGTTCGGAAGTGATGTATTCGAAATGGGTTTGGAATTATTGAAGATTTTTGGGGTGTGTTTTTATGCGCAACTTTAGGGTGATTATTTGGAGTTTGGAATACTCTTAATCATTCGTTGCTGCTCGGATTGTATGGTCTCACATCCTAGAGCCCAAACTGAAGAGTCATGGAAGAATTGAAGATTGAAGTTCGTTTCGACATGTGTCACCTTTGAGGCTCGAACCGCGTAGTGCTTGATTTTGGAAGATTTGAAGTGGGTCATTCATTCCTAACTTTGAGGGGGAGAATGTTGGGGTGCAAAGTTCTTCATTCATGACTTTGTAAATGTTTGACTTTTGTAAAACCCACTTGCATGTGGTGCTTTAGCCTTTAGAACCATTTGTTAGTGAGAGTGAGAGAGAGACATGTAAACACCTCTATATAAGGTGGGTTTGTCCACTTGTAGAGGTGTGCTTGAGAGATGTAGAAGTGAGTGTGTAAGTGTGTGTTAATTATGTAGTGTAGATCTAGATCCTTTTTGTGTAACACCATATACATTCAATATATCTCTTAAACACCCAAATCACCATGTTCAATTGTGCAAGCTTTAATTCCGCATGTCAAACCATGTTCTTTGTCAATACAATCGGTGTTGGATACCATCTGAGAGGCCCAGACAGAGGCTGTGAGACCAAAGAACCGCAAGAGAGAGCGGGTGATTGGGCAGGTATCTGAGTTTGTTACTGATAGTCGAGGGATTATGACCTTTCAGGGTCGGATTTGGGTGCTGTTTACGGGTGAGGCACGTACCATCCTGATGGAGGAGGCGCAAAGATCGAGGTTCTCGATCCATCCCAGGGCCACTAAGATGTATTTGGACCTGAAGAGAGAGTATTGGTGGCCCTGTATGAAGAGGGATGTCACGTGGTTTGTTGAGAGGTGCTTGACCTGTCGCAGGGTTAAGGCCGAGCACCAACATCCGCATGGCAAGTTGCAGCCACTTGAGGTTCCCCAGTGGAAGTGGGAACAAATTTCCATGGATTTCATCACCAAATTGCCGCGGACCGCGAGGGGTGTCGATTTTGGGTGATCGTTGACCGACTAACGAAGAGCGCTCACTTCCTCGTTATTAGTGAGAGCTCTTCTGCAGAGAGGCTGGCGGAGATATACATGAGGAAGGTGGTGTCTCGGCACGGGGTGCCAATCTCGATTGTGTCAGATCGAGACGTACATTTCACTTCCAGGTTCTGGAAGAAATTCCATGAGGAGTTGGCTATGAGGTTGCATTTCGGCACCGCTTACCACCCACAGACGGACGAACAGAGTGAGTGGACGATTCAAACGCTCGAGGACATGCTTCGAGCATGTATGTTGGACTTCGGAGAAAGTTGGCACACGTACCTGACATTGGCTGAGTTTTCTTATAACAACAACGACCATTCGAGTATTGGTATGCCTCCCTTCGAGTTGTTGTATGGGAGGAGGTGTCAGACTCCCATCTGCTGGGGAGAGGTGGGTCAGCGAGTGATGGGTAACACTGAGATAGTGCTTCAGACGACTGAGCAGATACAACAGGTCACACAAAGGTTGCAGACAGCTCAGAGACATCAGAAAAGCTATGCGGATAGGCAACAATCCGAGCTCGAGTTTCAGGTTAGTGACTTCGTACTCCTAAAGGTATCTCCTTGGAAAGGAGTGATCTGATTCAGGAAGAGGGGCAAGCTGGGGCCCCGGTACATTGGTCCTTTCAGGGTAATCGCGAGGGTGGGCAGGGTAGCATATCATTTAGAGCTACCTGCGGAGTTGAGCCTAATACATGATACCTTCCACGTGTCTCAATTGAGGAAGTGTATAGCCGACGAGTCGGCGATAGTGCCACTAGAGGATGTATAGGTGGATGCGAGCCTGAATTGTGTTGAGATGTTGATCGCGATCCTGGATCGGAGGATCAGGGTTATGAGGAACAAGGAGGTGCCCCTGGTTCAGGTCCAGTGGCAACATCAGAGAGGATCCGAGCTGACTTGGGAGCCGAAGTTGGAGATGCGGGAGCAGCATCCAGAGTTATTTGCAGAGCGAGACTTCGAGGGCGAAATTTGATTCTAGTGGAAGAGAATTGTAACATTCGGAATTCCAGGTATCATATTTTCATTATTTATTTTTGTAAAAGGAGGGGCTCTACGAGTTGACTCCTAGACTCGTCGGGTAGGATCGCGATTTGATGACACGGATTAATGAATGGACTCGACGAGTCGGGGAGTCGACTCGACGAGTCCGCGTTGTGGCTAGAAACCCTAAATCCTCGGACATGTGCCCTATTTAAGGGATCTTATGGCCCTCATTTGCGGCCACCTTCACCCTTGAGAGCACCAGAGAACCAGAGAGCGTAGACACACACACACACACACAGAGAGAAGAAGCCATTTTCATCATCTCTAGTGTGATTTTGCAAGGAAGAAAGAATGAGGGCAAGCTAGACGGATTAAGGAGTTCAGATCTGCTACCATTTTATCAGAAGAGGCTACTAGAGGTATGGATCTATGCTCAATCTCGTATTTATGGTGATCTACTTGAATCTAGGGTTTTCTTATCCCTTCTTTAGCTTGGATTCGAAGCTTATGCGGTACCAAGGTGGAATAACTCTTAGATCTGGACCTTAAGAGGTCCAGAGAGTCCCAACCATTCTGCTTTATGCTGTACCATTAGAGGTATGAACCTCGGGTGCCATTTTAGAAGCTATTTCACCAAAAAAAAGCATTATAGACGTTGCATGAGTGCAAAGATTGGACCTTTACGTGATTATTGAGCATTGGGAAGTCAGATCTATAGGTTAGAGAAACAAATCTGACCTCAGAAGGTCATTTGAGAGTGGCTATGGAAGAAACTCGCCGAGTCCATAAGAGAACTCGACGAGTCGAGTCGGGGTTGCCTTGCGATTCATGACCAGTGGTAACCCGTCGAGTGGAAGTTTCACTTGACGGGTCGAGTGAGGCCTTAGAAGGATTCGGAGGACACACTTGGACTCGTTGAGTCACCCGAGTGCATTCGATGAGTCTGGTCAAAGTATGACCGTTGACTAGAGTTGACTTCAGTTGACCTTAGGGTTTTGGTCAAGCTGGTTCAAGAGAGGTCAGGGAGGGGTAGAATGGTCTTCTACACATCCTTTAGAAGTGAGGACTTGAGAAAGTATTGATTAGAGATGTTATTATGTTAATAGGAGGAGGCTAGGTCGGGTTATCGAGCACGAGAGGTTATCCGACATCGTACGAGGTGAGTCTTCTCACTATACTTTACCTAGAGTGGTAATTATCTGTGACCGGAAGGTCTTGTGTTGTACGAGTAGAATGCGATGTATGCCGTTATATGATATGTATGTGTTATGTATGTTATGAGTAGTATGGTATGGACCAGAAGGTCATTATGATATTGACCGGAAGGTCAACAGTGTATGGACCGGAAGGTCAAGATGATGAGGACCAGAAGGTCATACAGGTAGGGCCAGAAGGTCTACCAGGGTTGGGATGGAAGTCTCCTGAGACACATGGATCAGAAGATCCGATTGAGCTATGGCCTTGAGTGGCATAAGTGTTGTATACTTGTATGTGGTATTTTGTGGAACTTACTAAGCATTTATGCTTACCGTTTGTGTGATATATGTTTTAGGTACCAGCGAGGATCGCGGGAAGGTGCTGACATGATCTGTACACATTGGAAGAAGAGTTGTTTGAGATTTTGGGATTATCTATTATTATCACATTTGACATTATGAGATTTTGAGAACAATTATATGAGTTATGGTTGTTTTTTTTTTTAAATGAATTTTTTTTAAAATTTTTACGTCGTTACATGGATAGTACATTGCTATTGCATGCTACAATCGAGACACAGAAAATAACATAGTTTATCACAAAATGGAAACATGGAATCATAACATATATACAATCGTTAAAATTTCGTAGAAATAATTTTTTTTTTGAAGAAAAATGAAAAAAATATAAAACCGTAGGTTTTAGGAAACCTACGGTTTCTTTTTTTTTGTCAAAAAAAAATCCCAGAATCGACAATATATACAAATGTTTATTTGTTTTCATTTTTTTTAATAAAAAAATCGAATAAAATAAAACCGTAGGTTTTTTGGAAACCCACGGTGTACAACCTTTTAATGCACAAACTGTGCATTAAATGGTTGTACACCCTAGGTTTCCAAAAAACCTATGGTTTTGCAATTTTTGTTGAGTTTTATGAAAAAAAAATCATGAAGTAATAACATATATACAATTCCAATCATGTTGTGTCAAATTTAAAAATAACGAAAAAAAAAGAAATTTCGTACGGTTCATACGAAACCGTAGGTGTACAAGTCGACACTGCACAATCTGTGCATTGCGCACTTGTACACCGTAGGTTTCGTATGAAACCTACTGTTTTACTTTTTTGTTTTTCTTTTAATTTTTTTCAGAAAAAACTTATCCCCATTTACAAAAACTACTCCTAATCAAGAACACGGTAAAATTTTGATGAAAAATAGACAAACCTGGTTGTTCTTCGGGTGCTCGATTGAGAGAAAAAAGTAGCTAAACCAACAAAATAATAGTGAAAAATGACCTAATCTGAAAATTAAACATTATATACTCTAGGCTAATGGGCCACGAAAAAATAAAAGGGTCGTGAAACAGTAATCCATTACCACGAAAAAGTAGATTTCAAGCGTTGACCGTAGTCAAAGGGCGTTGGCCGTAGTCAACTGTAACTCACTTACTCTTTCGTGGGCTATTTTTGGCTAACTTGTTTTTTTGGGCTATTTTTTGATAAGTAATTAAGCATTATGGTTAGATTAGTAATTTCCCCTTAAAATTATAAAGTCATCAGATTCTATATGTAAGCTACGTAGGTTTTTGTTAAAATCTGGTATATGCGGGTCCAATTTATTAAAGTTTAAGACTTTTAATATATATATATATATATATATATATATATATATATATATATATATATATATATATATAGTGGGGACGTATGGAGAGTACTATTTTGTGAGGGATACCGATCTAACAGATCATACAATACTCAAGCATATAACATATCAGGATAACAATCCAAAATGGTCGACCTTGGTGCCTTAGAACCTTGAGTATAGTGAGGAAAACTCACCTCACAACTGTCAAACTGAAGTGATAAGCTCAAACTCTCAATCACCGCCACATACTCCGCTGCCTATATTTACCGTAGGACCATATTCATAAATTTCCAATTTACTAAAATGCTCTAGAAGTCAACTAGTCAATCCTTGGTCAAAGTCTAGGTCAATAGTCAAGGTCAACAGTCCATGTTGACCCAACTTGTCGAGTGCAGTTCACCGACTTGTCGAGTCCTTCCTAAACTCGAGAAGTCATGAAATCCCCCATCGACTCGTCGAGTTTCCCTGCAACTCGCCGAGTTCATGCATGTTCAAATGTCGGGAAAACCCTAGGTGTCTCGCCGAGTCTTCCGACTCGCCGAGTCCATGCAGAAACCCTTGCACGACAATCTTCATCGGACTCGCATAGTTGACCATGCAACTCATCGAGTCCCTACAGTCCTTTATCCATTCAGATGCTTTTTAAGCCATTCCAAATCACCATAACGTAGATCCAAGCTCCTAAGGCATACTTGTTACGTAAAGTTGCAAAGTTTACGTACATGCAAGGTGATAATGACTTAAATCAAGCTAAAGAAGAGATTTTAGGCAAGGGAAATACACTAGCATGCTAAAGACCGAGACTTTATGATTATAAGGACCAAGATGAGCCTAGATCCGAAGTTGAAACTTCAGATGTTGGTTCATCACTCGAAATGAAGTACCAACATACAAAAATGGCCCTAAATCTTAAATATAGAAGGATCTAGCTAGAAGAAGATACGAGTTGATACCTTCAAATGATGCTAAACTGGGGTAGACTTCAAATCCACACATGTTCCTTGCCTTAAACTTCTTAATCTTCAAGCTCCTCTCACCAAGATCCACCTTCCAAGCTTAAAACATACAAGTATGGAGAGAGAACGACGATTTAGGGATTATGGACTCACAAGGGGCTATAAGGGAGGCTAATGACCCTTTAAATATGGTGCAAAACCCCAGAAATTAGGGTTTCATCCTCCAACTCCAACTCGTCGAGTCTTGTCCTCCGACTCGCCGAGTTGGTCACTTAAATTTACGGTCCAAAAGCATTCCTATTCGACGACTTAAGGCCTCAGACTCGTCGACTAGACTTTTCAATATGAAAGAATAAAGCTGAAAATTAATACCTGAGAGTCGGGGCGTAACAACATTAAACTATATATTGATTGTATTGAGTTGTGAGTTGATTGCATTAAGCTGTGAATTGACTGTATTAAATTTTGAATTGACTGTATTAAACTGTGAATTTTTTTATGAAATTTATGTTTGCTTTTGAAAAATGAGATCATTCAAGCAGTATACACATATTTTATTTTCTCGAATTTTGAATAAATATGTAAAAAGAAATAAACTGTGAATATTGTGTAATTTAAACATTGAAAAAACACAGGCATCCATATCTAAAGATATAAATATAACTTTTAAGTTGATAATATATATATATAATTATTGTGTATTAAATTGTAATTAAGTTGTGAATTGACTATATTAAATTATGAAGTTTTTAAATTCTGCGTTTGATTATAAATATAACATGAAAGAAATATTATACATATGATTTTCTCTAATTTTGAATAAAGTATGTAAAATTTAAACTATGAATATTTTCTAAATTAAACTTTGAAAGATACATTATCCTCCAGATCAAATGGCATAAATGCAAGTTTTACGTTGAGAATATAGTTGTGAATGTATAATTTATGTAATTAGCTGTGAATTTATTATGTTAAGCTATGAATTTTGTGTATTCAACTGTGAATTGATTATATTAAGTTGTGAATTGATTATATTAAGCTGTGATCTTTTTTGAATTTTGTGTTAAAATTTGAATAATTTATGTATGAATTTTTGTATTAATTTTCATGTGATTATATTTGTTTTTGGCGATGTATAAATAATTAAATATGTAACAATGTACTTATTTAAAATTTTTTTGCCTTAAACTAAATGAGTGAAATAATAGGTTTATTAAACTATGCATGTTGGATTTGAGTTGTTAATATATGATTTTATATACATGTCTGATTTGAAAGAAAAAATGATCGTGACAGTGACATTGATGGATGGTGTCGGTGTGTGATAGTTAGTGGTGGTTGAGTTTGAGTTTGACATCTTTGAATAATTAAATTAATGTAAAATAGATTGTATTAAGTTGTGAATTTTGTATATAAGACTGTAAATGGATTGTATTAAATTGTGTATATTATATAAATTCTGAGTTAAAATATAAATATGTATGAAAATATTAGTCCGTAAAAGTTATGATTTTGCCCCTTTGTTATTAAAAACAAAAAAATCATGATTTTAACATATGTAATAAGTATTTACAATATATATATATATATATATATATATATATATATATATATATATATATATATATATATATATATATATATATATATATATATGAAATAAGATTTCTTAATATTTTGTGGTTCTCATTTGAACCACTCCCTATATAGGGTTAGGTTATAATGTGGATGACATGTATTGTGTGGTCGTAATGACGATTCTAGACCAATAGATGAACATAATGAAGGGGTTATGATTTGAGGGTGTATCGTTTTAAAATGGAATAATATCTATCATATAATTACTCAAATTTCATTGTAAGGGTATTTTAGTCAATTAAATTATATTTAAAAAGGTAATTTTTAGATTTTAATGGTTAATTAATTGTTATAATTTTAAAATATGATTTTTGTTTTATGTTAATTCAATTTGAATTCTAACACAATCTTTAATAATATCCAATTTTACTATGTGAGAATAATATTATGTTAAAATGATATTCTATAAGAATGATAGTGAAAGTTTATGAAATCAGTTTTTGTTTTTTTAAATAAATCAATTCTTAGAAACAATTAATTATATTTTTTAAACTAATAACATGTCAAAAAATTACATTTTATGAACTAGTTTACATCAGAAAATTAAAATGTCTTAGAAACAATTACAATAGACACATTCTTGAAGTAAAATATATGAACAAAAACAAGAATATGTTAATGATCCATTTTGGAAGAATAATTTGGTTCATTCTAAAATAATATTTTGATGATAAATTTTGTAAGAATAAGACGATTAACCATGCTTTCTTTTTGGAAGATTGGTGACCTCTATCCGACTCATCATCATCTAACCTTCAGGCACTTGGTTACCGTGTTCCACTTTAGGAACCAATTATCTCTACTACCTTTGTGCCCTTGATCGTAACATTCTTTGAGAATAACTTCCATGAAATCGAATTCTGTCAGAATGACTACCATGAGAATAACTACCTTTTGTCCATTGTTTATGGCCAAGAAAACAAATAAAAAGCATTCTTTGAGAAACATCTATGATAAAAAAAAATAACAATGTATTGCATAGAAACGTCTATGATATTAATCCAAAGGAAAATCTATGATAATAGATTAAAAAGTTGTCAATTACATTCTTAAAACAATAAAACTATACATTCTTAATGAACACTCTGAATTCAATGCATTCTAAACGAATATTGTGTCATTCAAATATTGTTGTTTCCTAATATCTACAAGACTTTTGTCGCAAATAAAAACTTATAAATTGAGGGATAGTAAATTTATGAGCCTTTTTTTGGTTTCTAACACTTCGATCTTGATGTAATTACAAAGTTTAACAAGTCGAATAAATTTTAAAGTTGAAGGGTTTTATTTTCCAAACTCTTTGAAGCATGGACTATAACAAATGCAAGCTCATTTTGAAAATTAACAAAAAAAGTATATATTATGTAAAATACAAAAAATAATAGAAAGTGTACATGTAGTGCTTGTGGATTTTATTGTACCATAGTTTGCAATGCTTTGAACTGAAATGCACATTAGAATTTAAATGATTAATAATTAACAAAATTCAATGTTGCCTAAAAATCAAAATCATCTCCAAAACAAAGCATTTGTATGGATTTTTATTTTTCCCTAAAATTTTATATGTCAAAGTAAGTGTTAACGATGTATATTGACAACCATCCAAAAGTTATTGATTCACTCATCAAAGTTTTGTATCAAATTTTTACCCAGTTAATTATTTTAATAACTAAACAAAAAAATTCAAACAGATGTCAATTGTTCTTTAATTCAAACAGATGATGAATTTAGGGTTCCATGATTTTTTGAACTTTATTTTCTTACTTTTCATCAGGTAAGAATCAAACTCAAGTCCTAAACCTACACAAAACATCACGACACAACATAATTGATAAATAAAAAATTATTACCTATTTTATTTGATGATATCGGCACAACAAAACTGATAAATCAAAAGTGGACATCACTCTTCAGCTAACACCACAATAATCTGGAATTGGGGATTTAGGGAGGAAGAGGTGGAGGCGTCATTGGAGAGGATGCATTGATATAGAACTGTTGTCACTGATGGGGAGGAGTTGATAGAAGGAATGAGTCATCGGAGGAAGAGTCGATATAGAGGTTTAAGGAACCATCGTCGATAAGAAAATGGGATGGGGAGCAGAATACGATGATATGAGAGGGTAAGGTTATAAAGATGAAGACAAAGGTGATTTAAGGGATCAACATGATTCTAAGGATTTTTAGTATAATTTAATTTTTTATTTTAATTATAATATGTTAATTTACATATTTAACCTTATAAGGATTTTTAGATATTTAATTATTTTTAAATTCTTATTCCTACGTCTACATAATACATGTCCATCTCATATGAACTTGCCGCTCTCTCTCTCTCTCTCTCTCTCTCTCTCTATATATATATATATATATATATATATATATATATATATATATATATATATATATATATATATATATATATATAGGAGTAGGATCAAATGAGAACACCTAAAAGATTGAAAATGCGATAACAAATCTACACCATCTAAATATTCAAATCTAAGGTTATTATCAGACGGACCATTTATGTAAATTATGAAATTTATTGGTATTAACATGTAACTTTGAAATAGTGAAAAGAGTATAATAGTAATTGATTGTTTATTTAATTCCTATAACTTCTCACTCTTTCATTTCAATTTCGTTCTCTCTCTCTCTCTCTCTCTCTCTCTCTCTCTCTCTCTCTCTCTCTCTCTCTCTCTCTCTCCGAATCAAACCCTCCTAACGCCATTGTCAACCTTTCTGTTAGTATCATTATCTCCATCGTTTTAGGTAAGCTTTAATTTGGAGTGTGATCGAAAAGGGAGATGGTGAAGCAGCGATGTTTGAGGCATATTGCGGCGATAATCGGGTGGCTCAATGAGCAGACGACAACGCTAGTGGTCAGAAATTGTGGTTTGTTTCTGATTAATGTCACTTTGTCTTTTCAGTTTTTTTAATTCAAATTATTAATATCATTATTTCTCTTTTCGTTTTGGCCTTCACGTCAATATCCACTGCACTAGACTTCACATCTTAAATTCTTTTATTTTTATGCATATTAATATGGATTACTTTGGTTTTTCAAAGTTTCTTGACTTTCACATTAGATAAACATACATATATGTGTTTTCCATGCTAAATCACAGGACAACAACCATACTGAATTTTGATTTTTATGTTGATGAACTTTTCTTTATTTCAAATCCATTTTCATATTTGAGTTTTGCTAAAAATCAATTTTATTTTTTGACCTTTGATTTTAGTTAAGTTAAATACGAAGAATCAATAATGATGCTAAAGTCATTAATGAATAATGTGTGTAATTTCCAAAGTATTAAAGATTTGATAAAAAACTTAAGATTGCTAGCCTTCTTAAATTACTTTTTGTAGTTTATTTAAATTTGGAGAGTTTGAAACAAAAACCCTATCTCATATAGTTTTGATCGTTTTTTTTTGTTATCTCTCAATCTTAAATACAATTTTGTGCCTTCTTCGTTTGAGATTACAATGGACTGGACTTCAGATATTTTGTATGTTATTCATTAATGAACATGTAATAGAGCTAGCCTTCCTACACCTGGATTTTTTTTTTGTATATACAATTTTGTATGTTATTCATTGATGAATATGTAATAGAGTATGAAGCTTCTTTTCTCCAACAGTGAAACCCATTAATTTTCTTAATTTTTGATATGCCCCTTGGATTTTGAGGCTGAAAGAGATGCATATAAAGGTACAATAATAATATTTTCTTGTTTTGAGTTTCTTATAATGCTTTTTAAATTCGTTTTCTTCATTTGGTTCTAAACATATGGTGATATAGATATCATTTACTGTTTTGCTTTTGTTCATATGGAGTAAACACATAACTGTTATGGTTTGTAATTGATCATCTTCTTGTAGGCCTGGAATTAGATTCATAGAAAAAGGTTGTGAACGGAAGCTATTTGATGAATTTTTTGAAAGAGATATGGTTTATTGAACTTAATGATTTATGTGTATTTGAATATGGGTTTTTCTGAAGGTCATTTGGAATTTGTTTGAGAAGATGAAAGGTGAACAATTTGAGCTAGAGGAGAATGAAAAACTATATTATATTTTGGTGTATTCATCTATAATAGAAGGTGTATTTAATTATAAATAACAGCGTATTCATGTGTGAATGAGTGTATTTATTTATGATTATAGGTATTGTTATTTATTACATTATTTTTATTTTGTATTTATTTATGAGTACCAGTGTATTTATTTGTGAATAGCAGTGTATTCATGTGTGAATGGTTGTTTTTATTTCTAAATAACATTGTATTCATGTGTGAATCAATGTATTTATTCATAATTAAAGTTATTCACTTTTTTAAGAAATGAAAATTTTTACACTATTTTTATTATCATTTGATGAAAAAAGGCATTGGATTATTTGTAAATTGATGTATTTTCATTTGTGATTGGAGTCGTATTAGGTTTTTTGAAGAAAATTTTCGATTTTGAATACAAGTGTTTTGATTTAAGATTGAATTTCTATTCACTTTTTGAAGAAAAAAATGTGAAATTCGAGAAAAAAATTGATTTTTTTTCAATTTTAAATTAAATATTGGTAAAAATGTTCTTTATATTCCATTAATAAGTAAAATTAAAAATAAAATATTTCTTTGTTTTTTGGTAACTGATCTTAAATTTAAGGGAAACTGATTGAATTTTATGTTATTTTAATTTAATTAAAATAAACACTTACTAATATACCCTTGTATATTGATTGGCCTCGAATTGTTGTCGTGTTCTCAACCGTATTCTTACATATTACAAGAAATTGGTAACATCTAATTTAATATATATATATATATATATATATATATATATATATATATATATATATATATATATATTAGATGTTACCAATTTCTTGTAATATGTAAGCTGTGATTTAACTACTTGGTAGTTTTTGATTGATAATATTATGTTGGAAAAAAAACATTAATATCTACAACCATTATATTCCTAATGGATATTTATTTTAACATCATCTAAAAAAAAAGGAGAAGAAAAACCCAATCAAATCTCCGGCTACAATACCGTTCAGTAAATAATAAAACAATTAGTAAGATGTTCGCAAATCAAATTGACCAGTTTCTATATATATTTATAAATTCGCTTTTTATTTTATTGTATGTTTAATGTTTTCAGTGTACTCTTACAAAGAAAATGCTTAATTCCTGGCCATCGTCAGCACCATCAGGATTAATCATATGAAAAGCTTCAGAATCCTTGCTTCCAGCCACTCTTTCAAACCTTGCCCTCATATACGTCAACTCTCCATCAACCGCATAATCTTTTTCCGACAAGCCCGGAAGAACTCCAGCACCCATGGATACACCCCTTAAGGATTGCATAACATGGAGCTCATCATCCGTCATCTGTGTCCTCCTTATTGAATATCCATATTTCCTCCCGTTACAATAAACTGCCCACACAAATTCCTCCAACACCTTCTTCTTGCGACTTGTGGTCTCACTTTCAAGAGATAACCTCACCATATCTGAAGCCATTTCCTTCTGGAATGCAACCGAGTGCATTGGGAGCTCAATGACAAACACTGGGAGGCGATGTGGATCCTCTTGAATGGCCAAACTGACTCGCCCTCTCCTGTAGCCAAATAACGTCCCAGTGGTGGCCTTATCTGTTAGTAGCTTCCGTGGCTTCCCTAGCAGTGCCACCATCTTGCAACCGGAGGTCAACATGGGAAGAAGCTTGAACATACGAAAGATCCCTCCACCTGTCTTGGAGGGTTTTCCGCTACGAGTGGTGTTTTGTAGCAATGATAATAGGGATGCGTTTTCCATTTTCTGAAACGGGGTGGAGTAAACTGAAGGCATATTATGAGTTAAATATGATGAAGAGGGAGGGAGGATGGTTAGAAATATATAGAGAAAAAGTTAGACGTATATATAGAATCTTGATTAGTGTTACCATATCATTGCATTGTTACTATTGTTATTATTTGATGTACTTACACATAATTAATAGATATCCTAATTAACTTCAGTATTGTTTACGATGTTGTAAAGCTGTAAAGAAAGGAAAAGAATGAAGGTGATGGATCACATGCAATTAAGGGATGATTTTAAGATTGATGTGATAGACGAATTGAAGTTTATAGTGGTAATGAGAAAAAAGGAAATAGGATGGGACCAAACCAAGCGTAACAAAGAGATAAAGGGGGTGGGGTGTGACCACAACTTTGTGCTAAAAACTGGCCCTGCCGCTGAGTTATGGAATTAAAGTGTATCTGTCCATGTGATATTAATCATAAACAAGGTTTTAAAAAGCTCCTTATCACTCGCCATGGAGGGTTATAGTTTTAAGGTTTGTACTTTTCGTCAAACTTTAACAAAATGCCGCCTTGAAGTCATATATGTATATAATAATGAATAATAGTAGAAAATATATATATATATATATATATATATATATATATATATATATATATATATATATATATAAAATTAATAATTATATACAAAATTGTCATTTTAAGTTACGTCTTACAAACGACGTGACTTGTCACGGCTTTAAAAAGCTTGAGGTTTAACATTGCTGTCAAGTTAAGCCTAACATTATTTACAACCTTGATTTCGTTGTATGGATATTGAAATACAAAGATGAAAATCATATATAACTAAATACATACATATACATATAAATAACATCTAGTTTGGCAATGGCTTTAAAACCAAAATAACCGAAATCGGAGTTGAACCGAACCGGATTTACTATAAATGTTCGGTTATCGGTTCTTCACATTGAAAAAATTCGATCCCAATTCTAACTCTCTTTCGGTTCTACAAAACTGGTTAAAAAACCGGAACCGGATTGGAACTTTAAGTCTAAAAAGTCCATGCAAATTGTTTTTTTTGAATAAACTACACACCCTGAAAGACAACATATAAATGCTATATTTTTTCTGTTTCAACACATTTTTTATTTTGTCCCACTTTTTTTTAATCATTTTTAAATTTGAAAGTTTAATTTTATTTCTTTTTTATTTATGAATACTTATTTCTTCAATATGTGGTGGTTGAAAGCCCATTACTACTTTTGCTTCCATTTTGAAAGCGTATTGCCATTCTTGGCTCCATTTTGAAAGCGAGTTGCTATTCTTGGTAAAACAATTATTGGTTCCACTTTGAAAGTGTAGTGCTAGTCTTGGTTCCATTTTGAAAGTCCATCGTTATTCATGGTTGCAAAACCGGATCCATTTTGATAGAGATTTGTTGTTAATGGTGCAAATCACAAAAATCGTTTATATTCTGAAAAATAACCGAAAAAACGGTACTTAGACCGACAGTCTGGTTCACTTTTCATGTAATCTATTGAAATCGGTTCTGGTTTCGAACCGATTCAATTCCAAGGATCACCCTACTTCTAGTACTACAATAATTAGTTTTTTTACACATCCTTATAAATTATTACTAGGATGAGAAAATTTAGAAATAATATATGACGTGAAAAGTGGAAAAATTAAAAGGTATAATAGATTTTCAACCGTCGATAATGTTTTTCTGCTTTGTGAGGATATGGGCAGAGGGTTCGCCATTTTGTGATCTGCTAAAACAACGAATTACACTACATAACCTCTCCTGACCAACTCTTAATTGAAAAATCTAGGACTTGAACACTTGAACAACCTCTCATATGGAGAGTACATTGCCTTTACTGATAGGCTAACATAAAATTTGTAACACTTGTATTTTGAAAGTTTCATATTTAACCTTGTAAAACTCTAAATCGTGGCGTATTAATCGGATTCACCAGAACTGGTGCGGAATCCCAATCTAGTGATTAATGCAAAACGTGATATAGAACAAAGAACACAAGATGAATCTTCAAAGAATACAAGCTAAAACACATCCTTTAATTTATATTGGGCCGTGAACCATCTCCAAAGACCAATTGGGCCAAAAATCATCAAAATGGAACTCATACTTTAATTTATATTGGGCCATGAACCATCTCCAAAGACCAATTGGGCCGAAAATCATCAAAATGGGCCCATAATATGGACTTAAGCACAAAAGGCCCAAGTTCTCTTCTCTCTTCTCTCTTTCTCGGCCCAAGTACAAAACAAAAAAAGGAGAAAGGTGGAATTATAAGGATAAAACAGCTCATAATTATACTTGGGAATATCGATGCACCCATCTCATACTTCCATGCAGCTATCACCTCACTCTCTCTCTTCTCCCCTCTCTTTTTCTTCTTCGACCGAGAACACAAGAGGAAAAACACACACCTCACAAATTCTCTCCAAACACTCTCAAAGAACAGTCTTGTTTCTCCATCAAAAAATTTGAGATCTAGGGCATTTCAAGGAGGTTTTTCCACAATAATCATCATTATAGGTAAGTTAATGCTTGGATCCATGGTTTAGCTTCTTGAAATTGTTATAAATCTCTTTCTAACTCATGAAAGTTCATGATCATGCTTCTTAGAACCTATCTAAGCCAAAGCCTTCTCAAGAAGCTTACTAGGGCTGAAAATAGCATCAAACTTCTTCCATTTCTTCTTCAAAACCGTGACCAACAAGCAAAGGTGAGTTCATACCCCTCTCTTTTCGGTTTTCCTAAGTTTTATGGGGGAGAATACAAGTAAAATATGTAGATCTATGTGTATTTCTATGTTATGTGTGATTTCTTGTGTTTATGTGGTAAATATGTGCCAAAAATGAAAGATATTTCGAGATCTATAGTTCATGGGGGAAAATATGTGATCTAGGATGTATTACACTTAACAAGTTAAGAAAATTATCATCTAAGGTTATAATAAGCATGTTACAACACAAAACCCATTTTTGGACTTAAAAATTTGCCATCCACAGTTTTCTTAACGACTAAAAGAGTCAAAATAGTAAAAATAAATGTTTTTATGAACATCATTTACGGACTAGAAATGTAATTTGTAGCTTAATGGGCCAAATTTTGGGCTTTTCGGCCCATTGAGCCAAAAATTGCGAAAAAATAAATTTTTGAAGGGATTGAAATGGTGAACTTCTCAAAACAGGGGGTAAAAGGGTAAACAAAACTAATTTAGGGGTTAAAATGATTTATTTTCCAAACAAGGATGAAAAATGTAAACTTTTTGGATTTTGGGCTAAAATTGTAAAAGTTGCAAAAAGTTTGGGTTTAAATTGAAAAACTCTTTACTGTAGGGGCTGAAACTGCCAAAGAGTAAATTTTGAACTAAAAACATCACTTAAACATTTCTATGGGTCAAAAATGTCAAGAAAATGGTTTAAGGGTCTAAAATGTCCTTTTTTTATAAAGGACTAAAATTGTCATTTTTATTAAATAAGGGCTGAAAATGTCAAACCAATATTTTGAACCAATTATTTTATTATTAAGATATTTGAGTCAAAAATACCAAACTACAACTCATGGAAATGGAAAGATGGATATACGTATAATTCCAAAAATCATTATAAACAACCGACCGGCCTCGTGCCGATACAAAAATAACAATCGTTCAATCAAACTTTCCAACGATTATACAATACCTAAAACAAGTAAACATTCAAATCTTTGGGCTTGAAAGTCTCAAATCATGCTTGTTGGACATTCGTGACCCATTAACATAACTTTTGAGCCCAACGATAAAAACAAATGTTTATTGGGCCTCCTGTGACCCAATTACATGTTTAAGGGACCCTCAATGGCTTTCAAGTGCTATTGGGCCTCAGTGGCCCATTAGCATTGATAGTAAGGTCCAAAAAAATCAAATGTGAAATGGGCCAACATGTCATTCGTATACCTAATAGCCTTAAATAATACACGTAATTAGCAGGACTTTGTAATCCTCTTCTTCTCGTTTGTTAGGCTTACCTTCAATTCAGTAAACATATACAGGTCGTTAATCAATGGTAATCAAATTCAATTTGGATTCAGTGAGTAATAACGGGCGGCACCTTTAAGGGTCGTTTGTAGTCTGTAGTTATAATCAAATTCTCATGGAGGGAGAGCGAGAGTTTGTGTATAGATCTATACGGGGGTGACTCCCCCACACCTCAACTGTTCACTACAGTTAGACTCGGCCAGTCTAGGGTGAAAAAATCTTAAGATCAATTCCGGCGTTCGTAGAATGCCAAGATAGACGAACTAGTCATTATCATGCATGGTTATAACGACTCACATAAATAAATCCAAATACTATCCGAGTAATCAAGGAAAAGCATAATCATATGTGGTGATGGTATAACAATTCAAAACAATTATATTATATTATGTTATCGGAAAACATCGGGTTTTTCGAGGAAATCAACACCATTCACTTGTACTTTTAGATAAACTATCATGCAAAACTTCTCATTTATACACGCTTAGAAATCACTTACGTACAAAACTATGGATCTTCACACTTTGGTATAAACAATTGTCTTTTTCCGAAAATATCGGATTTTCTGGGTTTTATAAACTATACAAACATTTTCCAAACAACCATGCTTATGAACTCACCAACATTTCAGATGTTGACGTTTTTCAAAATAACTTGTATTCTCAGGAAACAGGTAAGCTGAGGAGTAATACCAAGTAAGTTAGGGTGTTATGCTTTTGAAAACTATCAAACAATTTGTGTTATGGATATGTAATGTTTAAACAATGTACTTGATGTGAACAATGTCAGTTGTAATGTATTGATGGATGGTGATGTTTATGTTATGATTCATGTATATTCATTGTGATGATATTCAATTTAATTCACGTGAGCCCTCAGACGTTTCTGCCGTCTGGTTCGGGGGTGTGACAGGTTGGTATCAGAGCACTGTTTATAGTGAACTAGCATATATAACCACACATTGATATGCAACTATAAACCAAAGAGGGACTAAAACAACTCTGAACAAAACAAATGAAACACAATGATAAAACACCTCTACTTTTACGGTATAGGAAAAAGAATATAATACCAAATCAAATAAGATGATGTTGACGTCTCGGTTAAGTCGGGACTGTACATAGTTGTATTAAGGGGTGAATGTTGCCTGATCAACTACATTTCCTTCGAAGTACAACTATCACATGCCATGAGGAAATCACGATGGTCGGTAAACTTAAAAAATACCCCTTGTCTACCAAGAAGAGAACATCAACTCAAATTATACAATAATTAAAACATCTTAGGAATAATATTAGTATATTTATACAATCTCGTAGACAGTATAGTCGCCTTCAATCACCCCGGAGATTTGTAATTCCCTAATCAGGGGAATAATGGATCGTTGGAGGAGGAACCTGAAGAAGACCCTGAGGAGGAGTCTGAAGAGGAACCTGAGGAGGAAGCTGAGGACGGACCTGCTGAGCCAGTGGTAGACCTGGAAGAAGAGGACGCAGAAGAGGACCTCGAGGAGGAACCCATCGATGACGATGACGGTGATTCGGACGCAGAGTCCGAAGTCATCAACCCCCCTTACCCGACTAGGGTGGCTGCTTATCGGATAGGCCTAACTGGTCCTACACCCCCCTGGGGTATCGACCTTTGGAGGTGGAGCGGACAGCAGGGGCAGCGACCCCCATTCGGCATGTCACGCGAGTTCAATGACTTGAGGGAAGGAGGACCGGCTGATCATGCGCTTCCGGTCATGGTGAGACGATTGCGAAACACTAGCGATCTAGCTCAAAGCACCGTTGATCAGATGCACCAGATGCGGACTAGGGTCGAGCGTGCAGAGCAGGATACACGAGAGGTTATCCGAGAGTTCCACATGAGACGGGCGAGGTGGGAGGCTCGACCTCCGAGATGCGGAACGACAGGTGGCTTGCCTTCAGGGAGCGTCCACTTCATTAGCACCACCCCCTGGCACATCCCATCATGATTAGGACTAGTCGTACTCGTCGTTAGTATTATGCTACTATGATCTATGTTCTGTACCGTCGACTCTATGTTTAAGTGATTACACTACTCATAGAGTCGTTACGTTGCCGAACTTTCACCACTTATGTATGCTCTTTCGAGCAAATTTTCATGTATCAAAGTACGGATATTATTAGTGGAAACATATATGTGTTCTATTATGATGTTGTTATCTATTATGTGTTATGTTTCCATGATTGTATGTTAAGATATGAAACTGATGGGTTTTGGTCATCAGAACATCCTATGTGCTCATACAAACCCTAATGCTTGGATCTAGGTTTCTCTATTGTACATGCAAGTTATCAAAGACTATAAACCCTAATTCTAGCATACAAGCAATCATATTAACAAAATAATGGGTTTAAGATATTACCTTGATTGTTATATAGCAATAACAATCCCAAATCCTCCTTGTATTGACTTTAGAAAGCTTAGAGTCACAAATGTCACTCCTCTAATGGTTCACAAACACCAAGAGCAAAAGGACAAAGAGGAGAGAGGATGGAGGCTGCCCAAAAAAACATGCGAAACCCTAGAAGGATGCTTAGCCACATTTTTAGGTCATAAAGGATCTATATATATAGGAGGCTATTAGGGTTATCTAACAAGGAAACCCTAAATTGGATGCTTAAGCCCTAAGCAGCCCATGGACCCCTTTCCTTAAGGCCTTGGACGATTTCCTTATGGGTTTCCCCATAGAATTCATCCACTCCTTAATACAAGGCAATCCATGGCCCGATTGCAATTATCTTATAATTACAATTCAAGTCCCTTAAGTTTAATTAATCTCTTTTAGTTACAAAACTAATTACCAATTAATTATTGACTAATATTAATTAAACAATATGATTTCTTCTTTAATATATTATTCTCATATTAATAAATCATATTTAATCATTTCTCTCCATAATTCATCCTATCAAGTTGCTTTGGTGAAGGCAACCCAAAAGGACCATGCACCATCGGGTCAAGTACATACCAAAATAGTTATGGACTTAGACACTAATCTAACAGTCTCCCACTTGGATAAGTCTAATAACTATTATGCGTATGACTTCAGATCCTGATCTGCAATTGTAGCTTTCCAAAGCCGCTGTCAACTCTGATCCTATCAGATACGCATGTCCTTAGATAAGGGATCATATATTCCTCCATTCTAGATATCATATAAGACATGATTTCAAATCATTCTCTTTGTACTTTTTCTCGACTTCCGATTTATGACGACTGACTAATTGAACAAATCAAATTAGCCCTAGCCCGGCCGAGTATTTATGTTTGTCATCACTAAATCATCGAGGGGCCCAAAGATATCGCTTTTATCGTACTTTGGATAAAAGGAACGGATAAAATTTGATTCAATGCTTGCTTGCTTGCACTCACCCACCGAATTACACACAACAATATGTTTTATAACACTAAGTTACTAGTGCGTTTACATATTATCAATGTGCAACCGATTTGCAAGATACAACTCACACATCTCGGTTTCAAGAATATAAGATGTTATCGTCTCACCAATCACTCGTGATACAATTTCATGGAGTGATCCAAGTGAGCGTGGGTTTAATCCAATGCTCAAATCATATTCATAAGCACTCATGAATGTTGCAGCAAACATTTGCTTATGTCTAATACACTTTAGACAATCCACACACCAATTCACGACAGTCTTCTTTCATATCTACTTCCAACATATGAACGACTGTGGCCCATTTGAATAATTTGACTGTTCTTAACCAATTAAATTATTCTGGAAGTCAAAACATGCAAAGTGAAACACAAGAATAATACTAATCCCATATGGACTCAAACCTTTGAGCATAAATAAAACACCTTTTATTTATCACCATATTGATTACTCATTATTTGTCGTTTCGGTTAATCAACTTCTTACTTGAATTATTACACTTGTCCCATGCTCTTAGCATGCACACAATGTTTACCTATGGTTCTTACTTTGTGAAATAGATCCAATGAACACATTTCCAATCATACTCATTTCACAACTCCTAATCCTTTTCATAGGTGTACGAATATCAAATTCTTGCCACTTATAGAATATGCTAGATTCTAACATTTTATGCAACGATCCTTTCGTAATGTCACTGCACCAAAGTCACAAAGACTATTGCCAATGATATTACAAAATCCTCTATCGGAGATTGTTACAATACAATTCCTTTGATATGATGTCTCTCACTCAAAGTACATTCCTTTGAACATCCTTTTGCATAAAAGTTTCTAATCTAGTCATAGATTTTCAATATTCAATTCCCAATATGGACACGTTTCCATATTTTCCATATGACAACTCATTCTTAATAGAATCTTATCTATTCATAATAATGTCGATATGGTCCATCCAATATGGAAACATTTCCATATTTTCCAATACTATACTTCCAACTACTCATAAGCGACCAATCCTCGGCGAACTTTGGATTGTCCTTTGATAGTTGTTTAATTATCTTAGTCAAAACCGATTCTTGTCCTTTTTCCCTCTAAATGCGCTAGACATTTGGAAAATTTTAGAATGTTCAAATATTATAGCCTATGCAATCAATCCTATACCCGAAGCGTATGGGACACAATGCATAATGTCTTACATAAACGTTTGATACTTTATCAATCTTTTGCCATAATACTTTATTTGCTATGTTCTCAAAATTTGAATTGTGAAGAGGAATGCCGTAATCATAATCAAAAATTGAGAACACACTATGTTTCCTTGACTAAATTATTAACATTCCACAACCTAAGCCTTTAGATTTGAAATGAAGCATAATATTCTCTCTCCCTTAATTATAGCAAAACAACTATTCCATCCTTACGACTTTGTAAAGAATGACTCTTGTTTTCTATAATTAATATTGCCAACTTGCAATACTTTCCATAATAATAATACAATCATAACATTTATGCTCCCACTATCAAGATGATTATTATAAACATAACCCTTATACTCCCACTAGCTTCAACATGTATTTAGAAATAACTTAACTTTCAAAAAAACAATGCCTATTGAATTTCTTTAAGTTCATGTTTCTAATACCTAATGCTTTGATAATCTTTTATCAAGGCTTCTTGAACTTATACACCCTTTTCTTAGATAGGTCATATGTGCGTCTAAACAATTCGGACTAATTGCCAAACCTCACAATTCAAATTATGGAAAGGGATACCGTAACCATAATTGAATTTCGAGAATGCAATTTTACAATCACTATTGTGACAACCCGAAATTTCCATTTGTACGAACATTACCTATTCAATAGAAGCTAGTCCAGTTTCAGTGATTTTCATACTTTTCCGAACAAGTTTGTGTACATTAGGGTTTACGTTTAAGGAGATATCAGGAGAGTGGATGCTCCTGGTTTTGTGAAATTTGAGCATTCCAAGTTTCATAATGTTGCAGTCCTATTTCCAGAATAAAAATATTTTCTGCCAAGATATTTCAGGACTATAAATAGATTTCTGAATTAATTAATTCATTATTCACAATTCCAACTAGAGAAAAGCCATTTTCTCTCTGACGGATCTTCGGGTTTTTATCCCAGATTATGAGTCCACTTTATTAGATATGTTTTATTACTTGTTATATGCTTTATAACATTAATTACATGTTTAAACTACAAGATCCGGGAGTTTACCGCCCAAGAACGTTCTTGGGGAGTAAACTCCAAAACGAGGCCTATAAGCTTCCTAGTCCCATTTCCTTGATAGACAACTAGTTAGGGACTTAATGTATAATCATTTGAGGCTTGAAATCATCAAAGAACCATAAGTTATAGGAGTTTACGGCCAAGGAGAGTTCTTGGGCCGTAAACCCCTTTTCAAGGGCTTTTAGTGCCCTAAACCACCCCTCAAGCTTAAGGACATTAACTCTCAAATGCTTGTGACTATTTTAGACATCAAAACATTTCAAAATCATGAAGTTTTAGGAGTTTACGGCCAAGATATGCTCTTGGGCCGTAAACCCCTTTTTCTTGGGCAAAATGCACCCTAAACACCCCTAAGGCCTTAAGACAAATACCCTTGAACACATAGGACTTGAATGAGGAGGAAAGGACATCAAAACCATCCCTTAAAGGGAGTTTACGACCAAGGAACATCACTTGGGCCGTAAACTCCAAGTGAAGGCACAAATGTCTGCCTCTTGTCCCCTTTAGCCTTAGATAAAAACATGGAAGCTATCCTAGATGTGCAAGTGCCTCAAATGAATTAAAATCCAACACCCCATAGGAGTTTACGGCCATAAACTCTAGCAGATATGGACATTAGGCCGTAAACTCCCCTATGGAGCATTCTAGGGCCTTAAACTACTTCTAGGTTTATTCCAACAAAGCTAGGCTAATTCTAGGATCAAGATAACACCATAAAACACCCAAAAACCACCAAATGAGGAGTTCACGGCCATAAACCTAAGAGTTTACGGCCGTAAACTCCAAAGGCGGGGTTTGTTGGGTGGTGAACTCTTATACAAGGTCATTTGATGCTTCAAACCCTTTTGCCTTGTCCCGTAGCAACTTAGATGCAACCATTAGGACCTTTAACACTTATGCAAAGTGTTTTACATGTTCCTAAGTGTCTTAACTTATTTGTTAAGTTATTATTTGGAAAATTAGTTATATATATGCTTATTATATGATAACTAGGCTCGTGCGTGTAAACAAGTCTCCGTTTGCCACCTAGCACGGTATCCGACACTACAATTCAAACAACTCACCACAAGTGAGTTCATACCCCTTTAATCAACCTTTGAAATTATTTTAAATGTTTTATCACATACTCGTCATAGCACATAAGACCATCCGGTCACACATAATTACCATTCTAGGTAAGGTATAGTGAGAAGACTCACCTCGTATGATGAACAATCTCTAGAAATGGTGCTGCTATACATCGGCCTCTAACTCTGTGCCAAAACCCACAATTATCGTAATTAGGAACTAAGTCCAATTCTCCCTCTTTAGGTATAGAGGTAGCCCACTGACCAACCCATTAATGACCTAAAACCCATTAGGCTCACCAAGACCCAATTCTCAATCTAAATGGAAGGCCCAACATTAGATAAACTCCCCAAGCCCACTTTGCTAAACTAGGCCCACTCCCTCCAATGGCCTCAACCCAGGCCCAAATATATCCTTGGCTCATAGCTTCAGACTATTGATGGCCTAATAGCGCAAAGCATGGCCCAAAACACAAGGTCCAACACAGACAACTTACGCGGGGCATACACCTACGTACGCTAAGAGTACCGACTCGATGGCAAGTACGCTGGGTGTACCTTCACGTACGCTCATTGTAACCTTCATGTTAAGCCCTTTTCCATTAAGTGCTTATTACTTCATTCCAGAGGCTACAAATTCAGATCTAGATCCTTATTATCCTCTTAATCCTTAAAGTCATAATCTTGGTGACTTGCAATCCACCAAATAAGCTCAAACTCAAAAGGCAACAACATACTTCCATAACAAGGGCTATATATCATGCATGAACTCATTAGGATTGTACGGTTCGATATGTGTTGCGTCTTGGGCTCGTTCATAAGTCCAATTTTGTATCTGGATTGGGCCTGTCCATCCGTGATTTATTTTCTTGGGTTTAGTATTTATAGATGCTTGCATGTATCTTCGTATGTAAATTTTTGAGTCGATCATTCACAGAAAATAATTTTTATCGTTTATAACCCTAGAGGCCTCTACAACGGAAGTTCTTTGTCGAGCTCTGCTGAGGCTTGAATCTATTGAATCATTCGACGTATTTTGATTCATTCTTGTGTTTGATTTTTCTGTTTACATTATTGTAATTAACCTGTTCAAGATCTAAACGATCAAAGAGTTAGTTAACTCATCAATTGGTATCAGAGCAGAAGACTGTGTAATTAATACACATATCTTCTGTGAAAGAAGTGATTAGGGTTTATTCCGCATTCATTGATATTTATTGAGCCGTCACTCCATAATTGACATATCTCATTAATTATTCATCTTGCCCTAATATTACGTATTACAAAGTCTGATCTTATAACAGGTTAAACGATCAAGCATGGACGATTCTCAATCTAATCTTATTAACATCTCTAATAGCATAGGATCAACAACCAAGATTCCAATTCTCTATACTCAAGACTACGAAGTGTGGACGCACAATTTTGAAGATTACGTTATTGGATCTGAAGATAATGGGTATCTGATATGGGAAGCTATTATATCTGGCCCTTTCGCTCATTCAGGCACATCAAGAATCATTAAAACTCAAAAGGAGTACAATGATCTATTGAAAGATGTGAAAGACATCGCTTAGGACGAAAATGAGAAGTTTCAATGCAAGATTAAGGCATTGAGACTAATTCGATTCGCTCTTTAATCCAACATGTTTTGATTAGTGAGTTCTTGTGGTACAGCAAAGGAAATCTGGGATCGGCTGCGAGAGTTGTATTCCACATATGAAGATCTGGAGCACTCAGTTCAGACCCTACTTCTCTTTGAATTTGGAGAGTTCAACAGAAACCAGAGGAGGTTGTTACGCAAACATGACATTGAAAGGAAGGTCATCGAACAGAAGGTCACTTTTCTGAATGGCCTAAGACCCGAATGGAGAGCAGTTGTGTTGATGGTTAAAGCGCATGAGTAGTTCAAATCGTACTCTTTGGAAAAACTGGTGGGGATTCTGAAATCCCAGGAAAAGACAGTGTTAAAATAGAAAAGCGTAGTTTCGAATTTGGGGTCTTTGGCGCTTCTGTCCAAAGGTAAGAGTGTAGCAGCAGAAGAAGAAGATTTAAATCTGGGAGACTACGATTTAACAGCTGAAGACTATGCTATGATGGTGTCAAATCCCAGAAGGTTCATTAAGAAGAAATTCCCCACCAACGAGAATCGAAATTGGCAGGGAAGCTACAGCTCTGAAAAGGTGAGAGAGGAGTCGAAGGTTGAAGAATCAAAGAAAGAAGCAAAGGGTGAAGCTGACTCTGGTGTCAGTTGTTTTTACTGTGGTGGGAAAAATCACTACTCAAAAGATTGCGTGTTGAAAAAGATGGCAGAGAAAAATGAAGAGAAGGATGAAGAAGCAAGTCTCCTGAAAAGAATGGAGGAGATTAAGAGGAAGAAAGCTGCTATTAATCCCTCTATGAATGCTCTTATTGTGGAGGGTTCGGTAGATGATGATGAGTTTGGTGGCGTGCAGGTGTGGTCAACTGACTCAGAAGATGATGAAGTGAGAAAGCCTTCTCATGGAAAGGCTTATGTGGCAAAGAGTGGTGATGCTGATGGAAGATGTATGATGGTGACGGATGTATCTCAGATGAGAGGATACAACACCAATGGTGGAAACGAAGTGGCTAAGGTGCGAGAGGATGTGTGCTTTACAGCGAAGCCTCTCAGTGTGCAGATCAGTGAGCTAGATGAACTGATCAAGAAGGTACAATCCAATTTTGTTTCATTTAAAATTCCACTAACATCATATGAAAAGGAATTAAATAACTTGAATTCAAGAATTTCAAATCTAGATAGTTGTTTAACTCAAACAAGTGTCATAAATTCTAATCTAACTGACCAAATAAGCAGTGTATCATCCAAGAGTGAGGAGCGAAGGATGTGGATTGAGCAGAAGGAGTTGGAGCTTGTTAAAACTATGGATGAAAATATCTATTTGCAAAGAGACAATCTTAAATTGTTAAAACAGAGAAATGTTTTTTGTTTAATTGCATAAAAACTCTATACTAACATTACTCAGCTGCATTTAGACTGCGAAATAGGCCAGAAGATACATCGCATGATTTTACCCTTCCTTGAGTTTAAGGAGGATGAAATCGATGCCGAAGCATACAACTGTGAAAGTGTTGTATCTTCAGATGATATCAATCCCACTTATATGTATGGTTTGGACAAAATTGAATCCTTTATAAAGTCCAAAGACCATAAGGACATGCTTAAGAATCTTTTGGACGAAAATGATAAGTTGAAACTCAGGGCCGAAACTATACAAAAATTTGACTCATTGAGTACCAAATTAAGTTCAGAAAATAAAATTGATGTTGAAAATGCATATGAACTTAATGAGGACGATGACATGAGTGAAATTTTTGTAGAGGATGAGGTTGACTGTTCCGAGTTCATAAGGAGCGAACCTGAAAACCACAAAAACTTGATTTCTGAAAATTATGTGGAATTCGCTCGTTTGTCCAAAAATAAGTCCCCAATCCTTAAAGAAAAGGATGTTGTATACCAAAAAGTTAGATCCACTCCCAATAAGGTTTATAAGGTCACAGGGGTAACCGAACATCAGACAGCCGAACTCACTGCCATAGTGAATGAAGATAATGCAGATGGTTGTGATGAGTTTTTATGGTCTGCACCAATAGACAACGCAGATGAAACAGTTGGTCTGTCGGAGCGAACATCATGTAAGGCCAAAGGTAGATATGTGCCAGAACCACTGAATAAACCTACCAACTTTGACGTACCAAGTTCCAGCGGCACAAAAGAAATTCTAGTGGAAAATGTCACCTCAACTAGCGAAACCTCTTCCATGAAGAGTGAACCTGTTGCTAAGAAGCCGAAACAGAAGGCAAACATTCACAGACAACCGAAACAGGTGAAAAATCAAAAGCATCAGGGAAATTTTAGATACAAGAAAAATCTCTCAGAGCGAAAGTAGTTTTGGCGCTCCCAAAATCCTCACTATACTCACTTTGACAGAAACTCCAAGCCAAAAGGAGAAGAAAACAAGAGTAAAAGGAGCTTCGATCCATCAGTTCAAAAGAACTAGAAGAAGACTTTCGGGCCATAGGAAGAACAAAACCGAAAGGATAGGTTCGGTCCTGAAAGTAACAACAACCGAAAGGCTGGTTTCGGTCCACCAAACAACAGGCAAAGACCAGAGTTCAGCCCATCAAGCTTTTACAGTAGAAGACCCAGTTTCGGTCCAGAAACCCACAACAACCGAAAATCCAGCTTCAGTTCGTCATCAAACAGCAACCGAAGGTCCAGGTTCGGTCCTTCAAATGATGACAACCGAAAGGGTCATTTCGAACCTCAAGTCAGGAAAGATTCTCAAGTCGGTAACAACTCTTATGGAATGATAAAGGGTTACGGGATGATAACCAATGGAGACTTTACAATAAGGAAGGTGACGTATGTAGAAGGGTTGCAGCATAACCTCATCAGTGTGTCTCAACTGGTGGGAGGTACAGGTCTCAAAGTCTCGTTCGACGACGAAGGTTCAGAAATTATAGAGAAGAAATCCAACAAAGTCATTCTCAAGTCAGATCGAAAAGGTGAAGTGTTCCCTCTGAATCTCAGACCAATCAAAGGGAATCCAGTCATATGTCTTTTATCCAAAGCTCATTCAGACGAAAGTTGGTTGTGGCACCGAAGGCTCTCACATCTCAACTTCAAAAACATCAATAATCTTGTCACCGATGGTCATGTTCGGGGTCTTCCATTGCTTAAGTTCGATCGAGAACACTTATGTGCTGCATGTGAAATGGGGAAACAAAGTCGTCAAGGTCACCCAGCCATCTTAAACACCAAAGTTGTTGAACCACTTGAGTTGCTTCACATCGACTTATGTGGTCCATCATCAATCGAGAGCATTGGCGGTAACAAGTATATTCTTGTTATTGTTGATGATTTCTCACGATTTACTTGGGTGTTCTTTCTAAAGCACAAATCCGACGACTCCCAAACTGAAGATCTTTATCAAGCAAGTCGAAGTGCAACTGAGAAAAGTCGTTCGAAACATCAGGAGCGACAATGGACTAGAATTCTAGAACAAAGAATTTGAAGATTTCTTGGCAGAAAAAGGCACCAATCACAATTTCTCAGCCCCCTATACACCTCAACATAACGGAATTGTCGAAAGGCGAAACCGATCCCTGTGTGAGGCGGCCCGAACCATGCTAAGTTTTGCTTCCCTTCCCTTATATTTCTGGGCTGACGCTATTGCTGCAACATGTTTTACTCAGAATAGGTCTTATCTCAACAAGCGTTTCTCTCTCATTCCTTATGAGATTATTAACAACAGGAAGCCGAATGTCAAGTTCTTTCACGTGTTCGGTTCTAGGTGCTTCATCTTCAACTCCAAAGAACATCGCAACAAGTTTGATGTTAAAGCTGATGAAGGTATCTTTCTGGGATATTCTCTTACTTCAAAGGTATACAAGGTTTTGAATAAGCGTTCTAAAAGAATTGAAGAAACCTATTAGGTGACGTTCGATGACAATTACGTCAAGAAGTTAAAGTCTACCGAAGAAACAATTGGAGAGATCTTCTCTCAAACAGGTCAAGTCACAGCCTCAATCGCCAATTTATTTGACCAGTTCATAGACTTATTTGATGAACCTAAGAAAGCTACTTTTTTGGAAACCAAGGCAGCAGATAATAAAATCGATCACCTTAAGCAGATTATCGAAGATGCAGCCAAACAAATGGGAGAAGGAGAACCAGCTCGAAACGAACCTCCCCAGAGTTGTACTTTGGTCGAGGGGGAGAATCAATTCTCTTCAAATCAACAGGACTCACATATTCAGGGGGAGAATCCAATCTTTGACGGACCCAAAAGTCCTGTAGCACCCGAAAGACCAGCTACACCCGAAAGTCCTGTGACAACCGAAAGTCCGGATCAACCCAAAAGCCCAATTGAAGAAAGAATTTTTGGGTCAAATCCAAATGATTCGTCAACTGTCGAGTGGGAGAATTCTGATATGCACTATGACGATGATGTTCAATCAGAATTAGAAGAAATAGTAAATGGTCAATTGGATCCGTCCTATGACCCAAATTATCCTCCTCTCACCAAATGGACTAGAGATCATCCTGTATCTCAAATAGTGGGTTGCACTTCAGAAAAAGTTCTAACACGATCACAACTGAAGGCGAAGCAAACTGCTTTATTCTCCAAAGTAGAATTCTGCATGTTTAATTCTTTCGTATCCAAAATTGAGCCAAAGACCGTCAATGTTGCCCTCGATCCTTCTGATTGGGTTCAGGCAATGCAAGATGAACTAAATGAGTTTGAAAGAAATAAGGTCTGGAGACTCATTCCAACACCACAAGATGCCTCAGTTGTCGGTCTCAAATGGGTGTTCAGGAACAAAATGGACAAGGAGGGGAATGTAATCCGCAACAAGGCTCGGCTGGTGGTGAAAGGATACTGCCAGGAAGATGGAATTGATTATGAAGACACATTTGCTCCGGTAGCAAGGCTGGAATCTGTTCGAATATTTCTCGCTTATGCTGCACACAAGAATTTCGAGGTCTACCAGATTGATGTGAAATGCGCCTTTCTGAAGGGGGAACTTGAAGAAACCGTGTACGTGGAGCAACCTCCTGGCTTTGTGAATGAAAAATATCCAGATCACTGCTACATCTTGGATAAGGCAGTTTATGGTCTGAAACAAGCACCTAGGGCATCGTATGAAACACTAACTAAATTTTTAAAGATGTTTAAATTCAAACAAGGTTCGGTTGACCCAACCTTCTTTCGTAAAAAGGAAGGTAACCACCTTATGATCGTTCAAATCTATGTCGATGATATCATACTTGGCTCAATGAATCCCAGCCTAACAGCTGAATTCAGAAAGTTGATGGAGACTAAATTTGAAATGAGCTCAATGGGTCCGATTAACTTTTTCCTTGGTTTAAATATTAGACAGGCACCCGAAGGCATCTTTATCAACCAGGAAGCATATACCAAGACTCTTCTTGCCAAGTTCGGCATGATGGGAGACTCAAAGATCAAAGTCCCTATGGCGTTTGGAACCAAGCTCACACCATCTTTGGAAAAACCGACAGTCGACATAACGCTTTATCGCCAAATGATTGGTTCCCTGATGTACCTCACCGGTAGAAGGCCCGATATAATGTTTTATGTGTGCTATTGTTCCAGATTTCAAGCAAACCCTCATGAACCACACATGCTAGCAGTAAAGAACATTTTCCGGTATCTGAAGCGAACAACCTCTCTCGGTCTCTGGTATCCCTCAAACTCAGGTTTGTTTGTTCAAGCCTACTCAGATGCAGACCTAGGAGGATGTGGTTTAGACAGAAAAAGCACTACAGGAGGCTGTCATTTCCTCGATGGGATGTTGGTGAGCTGGCAATCTGAGAAACAAACATGTGTTTCTCTGTCTACAGCCGAAGCAGAGTACATTGCAGCTGCCTCCTGCACATCTCAAGTGATTTGGATCCAAAGCCAACTCCAGGACTATGGACTCAATATGAAAAAGATCCCTCTATATTGCGACTCAGAAAGTGCAATTAGGATCTGTCATAACCCAGTGCAACATTCCAAGACAAAGCATATAGCACTGAGGTATCACTTTATTAAGGATCATGTGGAAGATGGAAACATAGAGATTCACTTTGTTCGAACCACTGATCAACTGGCCGACATCTTCACCATAGCCCTTCCTGAAGCAAGTTTCAATAAAATTCTACAAGGCCTAGGTATGATGGAATCGGAGTCAGTACCAAAAAAACCTTCTCACAACTAAAAGTTGGAAGCGAAATGAACCGAACGCTCGGTCTATTTCGGGCTAGGTTCACATGGGAACCGAAATGAACCGAACGCTCGGTCTATTTCGGGTTCGGTCCCATTGCACTTGTTTTCGCTTATCTCAAAAAGGTGATATCTTTGTTTATATACTTTTGTACAATTGTTTTTTCCAAAAATTCCACAAAATAATTTTTTTTAGGAACCAAAATGCATCGAGCGTTCGGTCCATTTTGGGTTCGGTACCAAAACTTTTTTTTTCTTCTCTTTCTGTTTGGTTTGTTTTGTTTCTCTTTACAAAAATATCAAAAATATTTTCTTTTTGTCTCTACTTCTGTTTATATCAACAGTTTATGGAATATCGATGAGGCAGGTATCATTATTACACTTTTTACTAGCTAAGTGTCCCTAGAAGCATGCTGCTGCATGTTGTCCAAAGCCTCAACTAATTCTGAATAAAGCCTTACTGACTTGGTATATACAAACCTTGTCTTCCCAATTAGGCTGCTACATATATTCTAATCATGAGCTACCTTACTCTTTTCTCATACTAAGTTAAGAGTTTTCTACTTTGTCACTGTTTTGATAGCAGAGGTACTTTAGTTTTCTTACATCACCTCAAACATTTTTCTCCATCATATTCGCTTCATACATGTAACCCTTGAGACTCTCAGAAATTACCACTGAGGTTTATGGTTACAGAATCTCTGTGTTTTTGATCTTAGCTTCGTGTCACTACGTGCTAAGTGAAACCCATAATTCAATACCTACTATGTATTGACGATGAACAATTAAATTTGCTTTAGCTTTCACTCATGAATTAACGAATCTACCCAAGTGGTTGTACCATGAAATCTCTAATTTTCTCTTTGTGTGATTCTTATGAAATTGTTACATACCATAACATTTCTTCCCTTACAATCCAGTTTTAAATTTTCTTGAGATTTCACACCGAGTATTACCAACAAGTCACTAAAATATTGTCCAACCCTACTTGTTCAATAGATCACATCGGTCTCACAAGTACTTCATTCGATTTCTATCTTATGTCAAGATCAGGAATTCTGAACTGAAGTGAAAGCCACCCAAATAAGCCTCATTAAAAGATGCCTTTCAACACTTCTTAACAAGTGATTGATCGTAATTCAACGGGAAACCACACAAACACTTTAAAGTCTCTCTTGATTTTGAAGGAAGAGATTCGTGCCCGGGATCCACAGTTTCGTGTCTCTATTGACATCACAAATTCCCATATATATGTTGCTTTATTTCTTTATCTTTGACACTCTATGCACGGAAATCTTTTTGATTTTCCAAAAACCTGGTTTCGTTCATTACAAGCTATTTTTATGGCTCCGGGTTTTAATGCTATATTCTCAACGGGATGTTGTTGTTAATACTACATGTGCTTGCTTTTATTTAGTAAAGACAGCTCATTTTAAGGATAAGATGATGACTCAGCCGAGAGACTAACCGTTTAGGAATTCAAAACGGCGTTTGATGGGAAGGCGTGCAAAACGGAAGAGTTTTTCTCTCTCATGCGTAATCATAGGGGTTGCTAACTGTCACGCATCAATCAACTCAGGAACCGCTTCGTTTTTCAAGAAGATTTGCGGGTAGATTTTTCTCTCTCCTCTACACACGGTATAAAGGGTAAACCCTAAGTTCTTTTACCTCTTTACTGCACCCAAAATTTAGAGAGCAAGAAACGATTATTTTCTCCCACTGTTCATCTTCTTCGAAGCACTCATCAATGTCGGATTCATCCTCTGTTCACGAAACCTCCCACATTCTCCCAATCCGACCCCAACAATGCCTGATTATTGATCTCACCCCACATTCCTATGACGCCTTCATGTTCCCTATTGTGGAGTGTCTTAAATACTCACCACTGGTTCTAGCACTGACCAAGGTTGAAATCGTTCCTATGGAGTGTTTATCCCAAATTTTCTCTACCGCCCACTATGACAAGTCTGTTGATCGCCTTTTCTTCGACATTCTTGATACCAAAACCTCCATCTCCAAACAGCGATTCTGCTCGCTCCTAGGGTTCAAACCTGATGAGTCGAGGGTTAAACCTGAGTCTATTCTTGTGGGACAGTTGTTCTCCATGTTTTACAACATGGGATACACTGAGGTTCTTACCACTGTTACAAAGTTCAAGAAATCCTGTCTTCCTCCTCAGTGGAATGGCTTCTTCACGGTACTGTTCAAAGGTTTATCAGAAAGAAGTGCAGGTTCTGATGGGGCTAGCCGTCTGTTTATGACGATTCTCTACGGGTTGTACCATGGCGTTAATCTCGACTATGGCTCTGTTTTATGGCAGCAGTTGATTCAAAGCCTTGCTTCTACTTCTTGCCATTCTGAAATTTCTTATGCCAGATTCTGGACGCTGGTCACCAAGTGGGCAATGGACAAGTATCATGTCCCTGTTGTAGCCAATTCTCCACTCTCCTCTATTGGCGTCTTCCACACAACAAAGATTATCGTGACTGATCCTTCCAAGTTTCAGTTTGTTGGCTCAATTCCCGAGTCAATGTATGCGTGTGTATCAAGGGATAGTCGTATCATCAAGACCTACAAGGATTTTCTTCGTTCAGGCACCAGAGAGCTCACTCCAGAGATGATTCAATCTATCCATGACGCTGACAAGCCTGCTCCCAGGGGCAAGAAACCAGAAAAGGGGAAAGACAAGAAGGTAGTCAAAGGAGCGAAAGGTCCTTCTCCAAAGAAGAGAAAACCTACGAAGGCAACCCAATCACCTCCACCAAAGAAGAGGAAAACCTAGCCCAGGAGAAAACTCATTCTTGCCTCTTCCTCCAGTGAATCAGAGGATGACAGTTCAGACTCAGAGGAGTCGCTTCGAGGTGACACTCCTCCCCGTTCGCCTTCACCTAAGGTACCCGTTTCAACTAAACATGTCTCTCCTACCCCAATCTCTATCTCTGTTTCCATTCCCCCCATAACCCCGACTACTCATATTCCACCAACTTCTATTCCTGTACCACCTCCTATTTTTTCAGAAGCTACAACAACAACCACCACTGGAGTTCGAACCAATGTATCTGATATGGGGACTCATACTTCAGCACCCGAACACACAACCGCAACCGAACATACTTCCACACCCGAACCTACTACCACAACCAAACCTCCACCTTCGCCTTCATCTCCCAATCACTCAGCAGATGGCGAGCCTTTTCTTGGAGGATAAGACATGACTTTTGATTCTATCTACTATAGTCCGTACCAGGTTCAAAGCGATGATGATGATGATGCTCCTGTCACAAAAAAGCATCTCAAGGAACTTCATGAGAAAATCGATAGTCTCATCGCTTCCTCCTCCTCCTCTCGGTCTAATATCTCAGAGGGTGCCATTCAGGGGCTAGTTGATTCTTTCACCAAGGCCCATGAAGCCTCAATCAACTCCGCCGCTGCTGCTATCGACGCATCTATAAAGGCTTGTGCTGTTGCGATCGAAAAAAGTTAAAAAACTATTTCTCATCAGAACAACAATTCTTTGCCGGTTTTCGTCAGACCCTTGCAGCTGACAATACAACTTTTCAAGCAGCTGTTGAGGAGCGATTGACCAAGCTCCAAGAACACCTTGCTTCAGAGAATTCAATGATTGATGCACTTGCTCGCAAAACCACTGCTCTAAAGGTCAAGAGTCTTCAACTTTTTCAATCAGAAAAGGAGGTTGCGTCTCTCCGATCTGAGCGAGCGGTCCTTTCCATGTGTGTTTCGGATGTCCACGCCGCCCTCTCCAACATCATTGAAGCACATGACCCAATTTTGAATTACTCAGTGAGGTGAACTCTTGCAGAGAAGCTTGCTCCCGCCCTTGACCTACTCAGCAAAATTGAAGGGCTTCCTGAGTTCGTGGCCCATCCAAAACAAGGGGGAGAAGGGGTTTCAAAGGGCGGAAATCAATCTCAACCGCCTCCTACTTCTACATCAGCTTTAACTAAAGCAACCGAACCTCCAACAATAGGTCAAGCTTCAGGTTTGCGTGCTAAAGACAAAGGGAAAAAGATTCTTGATGATAGTGATGGTGATGATGACAAAGAGACCATCGTTGATCTCTTGAAGAAACAAGCCAGGGAAAAGGATTCAGACATGAGTGCTTGTATTGCAAGAGAGGCAGAGGCGAACGAAAGAAAAATGAAGGAGGATCATGATCTCCTGGAGAGCTGAAAAACTCATTCCCTCCATGGACTCTCGAGAAGCTTATCAAAGAAGCTATCGATACTCCCAGCATCCTATGGCTTGATCCGGTGATTTCCTTGGACAGGGTTAATTCTGTCGACTCTCAGTTCGACTTTCCCTTGACCCGAAAGGCCTTTATATTCCATGCATTCTCCCATGTTGCTGATGTCCCTCATCCTCACCCGAAGTTCGATAGGGAGCTTGTTGAATTTTATCTGAGGTCTGCTCAGCCTCAGTATCAAACATGGAGTGTGCAGAAGATCATAAACGTTCGGTTCCTCAAACCCTTTCGGGAGGGTAACTTCACTAATGTCCGGTTCAAAGTGCTGAGGGGTCTGCTAAAACCGAACATGCCATTTCGCTTGCCGATCTTCCTAACCTGAATTCACATGATTGGATCATCCTGCACAACATCCTCCTCACTAATGAAGCTGAATATGGGCCAATCATAGATCACTTCAAAAGGATGTTAGTTTGCTACATCATGGAGGTTGCCAAGATGGATCAGGAGATCGCTAGTGTTTTCAAGAAAAGGCCCACCATTTCCCTAGTTGGCTCTGCAAGCGACTTGAATAAAATGCAGATGGGGAGGATCGACCCAAAGCGAAACTCAGTCATGTTCACAAGGAATGAAGGCCAAAAATGTCTGTTCGCCTTGGCAAACAAGCATCTATATACCACTGCATGCTTGGAACATGTTCTGGGGATCATCAATCGATGCAAGCAGAACTCTGAAGATGACAAGAAGTATTTCGATGATATGATCCAGCGGTACATTCGTTTCAGATAGACCATTCTTGCCATTATTCCTCGTCTGTTCGACACCACGAAGAAAGTTCCTGCAACTGGACCCAGTAAGCCGAAGTAGAGTCTCGCTCCAATTGACGCAAAGGGGGGGATTGTAGGGTTCAATATGTGTTGCGTCTTGGGCTCGTTCATAAGTCCAATTTTGTCTCCGGATTGGGCCTATCCATCCGTGATTTATTTTCTAGGGTTTAGTATTTATAGATGCTTGCATGCATCTTCGTACGTAACTTTTGAGTCGATCATTCACAGAAAATACATTTTATCGTTTGTAACCCTAAAGGCCTCTACAACGGAAGTTCTTTGTCGAGCTCTACTGAGGCTTGAATCTATTGAATCATTCGACGCATTTTGATTCATTCTTGTGTTTGATTTTTCTGTTTACATTATTGTAATTAACTTGTTCAAGATCTAAATGATCAAAGAGTTACTCAACTCATCAAGGACCATCAAGATTGGAACTTTACTACTTATGGGACCCTTTTAGCTCTAAGGGTGGCAACCCTAAGCTTAAAAATGAGAGTCCAACATAAAGGTCCAAACTTGGGACCAAAACAACTCCAAAACTTCACTACACAAGGTCTATGTATTCTTAGGTAAAGTTATGAACTTTATACCTCAGAAGAGCTCCAAATGATGATGAAATTCCAGATCTTTGAGCTCCAGACTCCCAAGTTCTTCCTTGCCAACTTCTTCTTTTGAAAATCCCAAGCTTATATCACCAAAATAACTCTCTTGAAGGCCAAATCACCCAAGGTTGAAGATATGAGACGTTCCAGGGCTTCTCTAAGGTTGGGTAACAAACATGGGGGCTAGGGTTTGAACTATAGTGTTCTATAAATAGTGGCACACCCTAAATTTAGGGTTTCTGGACTCTATACGTATGCTGGGCATACCTCCTGTACGTTGGGCGTACACCAGGGAGAACCCGCGACCGTTTCCCTTATATGTTGGGCGTAAACCAGCCTTACGATGGGCGTACCCACGCACTTCCATTTCACATGCATGGCCTTCCATGCCAACTTCCAAGCATCGTATCTTCCTCACCCGATGTCCATTTTCAACGAACCTTATATCCACAAAAAGGTAACGAGAAGCTCTACCCTTCTATCAACTTTATATCCTAGATCCCACTCAAGCTCAGATCCAAAAATTCATACAAATCTCAATCCAACACCATTTCCGATAATCTTGGGATCTAAAGTACAACCTGGACCCTTTTCTCACACACGATTCACCTTATCTATATCCAAGAAGGCCTAAACCTTTCTCCTTCAAAATCTCATAACCTTCTCATACTCAGATTATCACCCCCAAGCTTGGAATTGTAAAGCATATTCGAATCGGGATGTTATAGTACAAGATGGGTGTTTCGAAACAAGGAAGACGATGCAGGGGTCTTCATTTGGAATAAAGCAAGATTGGTGGCCAAAGGATTCGCACAGATTGAAGGGCTTGACTACGATGAGACCATTGATCATGCTGCCCGTCTTGAAGCCATCAGAATCTTTCTTGCTTATGCAAATCACAAAGGCTTTATGGTTTACCAAATGGACGTCAAAAGGGCCTTTCTTGATGGTGAACTGGATACTGAAGTATATCTTCAACAGCCTCCCGATTTTGTCAATCCCTCATATCCTAACTACTGCTACAAACTCCGAAAAGTTGTTTATGGCCTCAAGCAAGCTCCTCACGCATGGTACGATCTTGTTTTCAAAGAGTTGTTCTCGATCTCACCTTGTTCCAAAGGTCATATGGAAAACATCTCATGCTTGTCCAAATGTATGTTGATGATATCGTTTTCTAGATCCATGGATCCATCAAAGGTTGTTGAATCTGATATATTTATGATCAACCAATTCCAAATGATTATGGATCATGAATTGAGTTTTTTCCTCGGTCTTCGAGTAAAGAAAACCAACAAAGGAATATTCATTCACCAAGAAAAGTACATCTCTGAGCTTTTCAAGAAAAACTCAATGGACATGTGCGCCTCTGCGAAGTTACCCATGGGTTTTAGACAAAAAATCATCTCTGACCCATCAGGTGTTGCTGTTGATGAAAATAAATATAGAGGAATGATTGAATCGCTACTCTAGCTAACAACAAGTCATCCGGACATAATGTTCTCCACATGTTTGTGTGCCAGATTTCAATTCAATCCAAAAATGTCTCATCTCTTGGTGGTAAAGAAAATATTCCGATACCTAAAACGTACAAAGAGTCTCGGAATTAGGTATCCCACAAAGGAGAGTTTCGTCCTTTAAGCACATTCTGATTCAATCTATTGCGGTCTCCAACTAGACAGAAAAAGCACCTCTGGTGGCTACCAATTTTTGGGTGGAAGACTGGTTAGTTGGTCATCTAAGAAGTAGAATTGCATTGCTCTATCAACAACCGAAGCTGAATACATTGTTGGTGCTAGTTTCACCTCTCAAGTTCTTTGGATGAAATCACAGCTTTTGGATTGTGGTTATTGGTTTCAACGGATTCCAATCTATTGTGATTTTCAAAGGGCCATTTCTATTTCACACAATCCAATTCAGCACTCTATGATGAAACACAACAATATACGGTACCATTTCATTAAACATCATGTTTTAAATGGTAACATCGAACTTATTTTTGTTCCATCTGATGATGAGATTGCTGATGTCTTTACTAAGGTATTATACGAACCAAATTCAATGGTTTTCTAAACAAAATGGGTATTATGATGCCAGATCCCCGTATCTTTGAATAGGTTTGCGCTCTCTGATGGTAACATTAGAAAGTGAAATAGTTCTGAAGTATATTCTTTGTCATGTCGGAATTGTTCCCTCTCGGATTAATTAGGATCATTTCACTTGTCTTTTTGTCTGACCACCTCTTCTAGTTTTATGTTGATCAGATCCTTCTTCTCTCGGAACCTCAAAATTTGTTTAACAAGTGTCCATTAAGATCTTTCTTTCTTTTACATGTAATATTCAGTTTGATATGTGGAATCTCATACTCTATATTATGTACAAAGTATTTTCATTCTCAAACTTGTAAGTATCTTATGACAATCTCTCCTGGAACTTTATTGCTCCGAGATCCTTTTTCACAAATCCATCTCGGACCCTTTCTGCTCCGAGATCACCTTTGAAATCTATCTCAGACCACTTTTCATGCTCTGAGATCTTTCACTTCGAAGAAGCTCAAAAGGTTTTTCATTAAGTAAATATGAATGTTTTTCCTAATAACTGAAACGGTTATATTTTTTAATGATGATTATCTATTAAGCCTAGAAAATCGCAACTTTTTATGCACACGTCTCGATAACGTGCACATGTTGTCAATTACTGACGGTTTCCATTTTGCATGTCTAGCCATAGTGTATTTTCATCCTTGTAGGTCAATTTATTCCAAATGTGGCAACACATTTAATGTTGTACATACCCATATACGGATTTGACCCATTAACCCCTTTATCCGACCCATCTTTCTCTAACCTATATAAACCCCATCAAAACCCCCCTTTACACTTTATGCTCACAAAAAGTTTTCCCCTTTTTTCTCTCTCTACAAAATCAGTGCTCTTCAAGCTCTGCTAACCTACAAAAATGGTTTCCTCTCTATCTGCTCCCAAAGTCTCAACAACTATTCCCAAGAAGAAGTCATCCAAAGGATCTGCTTCAAGTTCATCAACTGAACCCTTTCTCAGGGATACCACAAAGCTATTCTCATTAGATCCCATGGACTATGACAAGTCTATCCGGGTCATGATCGAGGTCATTGCTCTTCACCCCATCACCGCTCCACTCACAAGGATCCCTGATCCACCCTTCCTCTTCGACTTTTTCATACAACTTTTGAACGTCCCAAACTTGAAGACAACATACTAAAAACTGTGATTTCTGGAGATCACATTGTTCTAGTCTGCAAGAAGAAATTCCTTGATGTAATTAGTATGTTGAAGGCGAATTCAAGACCAAAACTTTCAAGAAATCGACGCTTCCTGGGTTATGGAACGTTCTGATTCACATAATCCTTCGAGGTCTCTCTGGAAAGCATGCTGCACATACACTATGAGCAAAGACTGGCTCTATTTTGTCTACAACATATACTCCGGAAAGTCAAATGTCGTCGACATCACATAAGTATTATGGTAGGACTTTTGGATGTTTTCTATCACAAGAAAGTTGCTTGAAATTCTGAGTCTAAGATTCTGTGCGCTCACCGTTCAACAACTCTACAAGATTTGGAAGGAACCTATCCTAGGCGACACCATTCCAAAGGAGGTATTTCTTTCATTTAAGGTTATTAAAACTTATAGACTTCTGAACCAATCTGCCTTTGGTCCCACACAAAGACTACCACAACATATGATGGCCACTCTACCATCCGAGTCCCCTTATATGAAATATCACTTGGCGACCTCTATTGTGTATATCCCTACACAATCCACCTCAGTCACCATTGAGCCCACCTCGGATGTGGCCAAACCAGCCTCGTCTGGTAGCAAAAAGAAGAAAGCTGCTAAAAGGAAGAGAACCAAAGTTGACACTTCCTTTCAAAAGCAATGTGTCAAGGACATTCCAACTGACTCTGGTCATCCGCTCACCCCTCTTACCCACTCTTTAGAAGTAACCTTTGGAGTTTTAAAACACGCTACACACACTCATGGGGAGTCTCCTCATAATCCACCCTCACCTTCTTAACAAGGTGAAGACGGTGTTGACTATATTTCCTTGCGTCCCCTAGAACAAACCAACGAGTCATTTTCGAAATCCCCCTTCTTTTACACAAGCACGATCTAAGACCGCCGTCTCAAATCGCAAACATTCTGAAGCGGGAGTTGTCCCTCCCACATCGGATACCACAACTAGTCTGATATTAGGTAAAGGTACAAGACGATCAGGTTCTAATGATCCACTCTAGTTAAATTTTTTTAGCAGGGTACATACAAGGAATCCTGAGCTTACAAGATCATGGGTTGAAGCTACTCTTATCTCTATGAGGAATATAGCAATCCATAGCAACCTTCCATTTGTAGCTCCATCAGATGAAGTCACTGATCTGGAGTTTGCTTCTGGAGAAACTCAACAGGACACTCCCATCTCGGATGATCCTCCCAAATCTCCACACAATGATGCCCTCCAACAATATCCAGATGAAGAAAGATCAGATGATTTCGTGTTTGATGACAATAGTTCCTCAATTGTTGCACCTCCATTTCTTTCATCATATCATCTTTTGCAGAAACCATAATCCTCATGGCCACTGTACGATTTTGGCCTCTTATCATCTTCATAGGATCCTGTTGATGAAGAAATAAAAATTTGTGATCAAGCTCACTTTCACCTTGGGGAAGAAATCAAATTCAGTCCTCCCAAACATGATCAAACAGCAATTGCAACACATCAAGGCCCCTCCAAAACGCCAGTGTACCAAGAAGGTTATCAAGCCAAGTCTCAAAACTCCACCTCGGACACGGGATCATCAGCTGGAAATTATGATGATCCCTTTGTCTTATTGGAACTTCGAGACAAAATCTCTACAACTATCAAGAAGGTTGAATTAATTGAAACCTCCATAGCTGGTCTTGACGCCAAAGTTGATGCCAAGGTTTCTAGTCTCGACTCCAAGTTGGATGCCATTTTGCTCTCCCTTTCCGAAGTCAAGAAAGCTAGTCCCTCGGAAGAAGAGCACAAAGACCAATTACTGATTTTCCTCCAACTCAAGCATACAATCGAGGAGGTTGAACAAAAGTATAACGCTAGTTTTGACCACTACCTCGACACTATCACAAAATGTTGCAGTTTCACAACGACATGATTAGTTCTACAAATGAATTGATCAAACAGACCCATGTTCATCACAAGAAGCTAATTCAAAGAATAGAGAAAGAGATCAAGAAGAAATATGAGATGAAATTTATTATGCAACAAGTTCTAATCAAACTCCTTAGAGAATGCTAGAACATTGTGGATGTTCGAAACCACAAATTTGATGAAATGCTCTCCATTCTCGGCCAACTCTTCGATCACTTGAATGCTCAGGCTCCCACAGCTGAAGCTTATGACGCTTTAACCTTGAAATATTCTCAGAGCTCAAGGAATCTACAATGCTTGCCTCGGCTGCTAGGCAATCCGATGGAAGAGGGGGAGACGGGCCTAGAAGGTGAAACCAATCCATTCCATGGAAGCCAACCTCAGAATTCAAACTTCAAGATGAAGAAGAATATGATGATGACTCGGTTCAGATCTTTCCCACCATTACTCCTTTAATTGATGAAGATGACAAGTACATTACCAACGCAATAATAGGAATTCAAGCTCCCAGAAAGTTTTCAGATAAAATTCTTTCCGAGGAAGAGCAATGGATATGGTATGTAGTATCATGGCCATCATCCCTAGCTGATGTACTATGAAGAAGTCATGAAGTATAAAAGGCAAAAACTAAGCTAACAGTTGATGCCTTCTGAGCCACCAAATCTATGTTGCCTCTGTTTCCCTCGTCCAGAATAACTCCTATTGATGAAAGCTCTCCTCTTCGGAAGCCTGATGATATTCCGGAAGAGCCCCTGATTTCCTCTCCACCCAAGTTTGTCATTGATGAAAATATGCAACATGTGCTCTCCTCTCTCAAGAAGCAAAAAGACAAAAAGCAAAAAAGCCTATTTCGGAAGTTCACATTTACGTACCTCCTCCAAAAAAAATATCTGGTTGGTCTCAGGAAGAAGTAAATCAAGCTTTCAAGGAAAGCATCCGGATCCAAGCCTTACAAGATAATCCTTATATGATGCAAGGGCTTTCCCCACTATGTCGTGAAGGGATAATATATGATTTGGACATCATTCCATTCATGTATTATGATCTGCCAAACCAAGATTCGAATCAAATTAACTTACCCATCTCTCCAAATGAAAAGTTGTACATAAAGTTTGCTCCTCTCCACTAGAGGATGATCCTAAAATGATCATCTGGACAGAAAGAGAATGATTGAAGACCTTTTACTCCAACAACACACTTCCGTAGAATGAAGTATGGTCTCGGAAGAGAATAACGAAGTTCTATGGGTTTGGAAGGAGAGTACTGAGCAAATTTGACTTGAATGGTATGTTATATCGATACTACATTGTCCAAAACAACTCAACTCAACTCACTATCACAAACATTGATTTCCCAAACATCAATCTAAACGACATCTTGACAATTGTTGAACACTTCCGAAGCCATCTGAATGACAAACTTAAAGATTATTTAGTTGAGTTCTGTCGATGTGATTTTGAATTGGCTCATTTATTTGGAACTGAAAAGTTCTTGGAAAAGATTGTCACAACTAGGAAATTCGATGCCTTGTAAACATGGAACAATGATAACAAATGTGAACCAACAATGTGAAAGCATGTAAGATGCTTATTTCCAATAACAATAAACTTCAATCAAAAAGTTCATACAAGTACTATAAATAGTCAACAAAGAATTGGAAACCCTAGAAATCCCGGTTTAAGTCCATTCTGGACTAGGATTTCCTTATTGGACCCAATGGGCCAGTAAGCTTCCAATTTGACTATCTTGAACCTAGAACTCTCAAGTGGGCCCTAATTGGACTCATATACATGAGCCATAATACTTTTGGGCCTTAAGAGCCCAAAAGACACTAGGTTAACTTAAATGGGCCTTAATGGGTCACAATCAATTTAATTTAGCCCTAATAGGTCAGAAAAATCATATCTTTATTTAATTGGGCCAAAAAATCACCTAACGTAACCATAAAATGGGCTTAATCATTCAAAGCCCAAAAACTTTCTCTTTCCCTCTCCATTTTCGGTCCAAGCCCACAAAGAAGGGAAGAGTTGACTTTGTGGTGCCAACTCATTTTTACCTAATGGATTTCAATGAAAACTCTCATACTTCCATGCAACAATCCCATCACTCTCTCTCTCTTCTTCTCCCTCTCTTCCTCTCAGCCGAACTCAAACCAACACACCCACACATCACTCAAAAATTCTCTCAAGAAGCTCTCTCCATTTCTCTCCAAATTTTCGAGATCTAAGAGGCTTTCAAAGAGATTATTCCACAAAAATCATCATCCAAGGTAAGTTGATGTACGATCCATGCTTTAACTCACTTCTTTTCATCAAAAATCATCTCTTAATCCATTCAAGTTCATGATCTTGCATCTTAGAACCCACTAAGTTCGAGATCAAACCAAGGAACTTGCTAGGGCCGAAAATAGCACCAAACTTCTCCAAATCTTCTCCAAAACCGAGACTACAACTCTAGGTGAGTTTCATACCCCTTTCTTTTCGATTTTCATGAGTTTTATGGGGGAGAATACAAGAAAATGTGTAGATCTATGTGTATGTGTATGCTATGTGTGATTTTATGCATGTATGTGTGTGATTTCATATGTTTTTGTGATGAATATGTTAACAAAAGGGGTGTAAACCCGAGATCTATGGCATGAGAAAGCAAACAAACATAATCTAAGCTAATTTACACCAAACAACTTAAGAATGAGAGCTTATAAGGTTATGATGAACATATTCTAACATAAAACCCATTTTAGGGTTTTAAATTGTCAAAAATACAAAACTTGGGTTACAAATCGATAAGTCATGGTTTCTTGAGGGTCAAAAGTGTCAAAACAGTTTCTATAATCATTTTTCTGAATAATAAGATTTTCAAGGGATGTAAAATGTAAATTTTTAGCTTAATGCGTTAATTATGGGCTTTTCGGCCCAATAAGCCTCAAAATGCGAAAAATGACAAACTTTAGGGGCTGAAATTAAATTTTTGATAAAAAGGGGGTAAATAGCATAACAAATTCATTTTAAGAGTCAAAAATGCTTTTACAATAAAAAAGGACCAAAAATGTGAAGTTTTTAGAATTTTGAGCCAAAACTGTAAAAGTTGTGAAAAATGGGGTTCTAACCGAGAATGATCATTTTAGGAGGGATGAAGCTGTCCACCAAATAAATTTTGGGTTAAAACTGTGTTTTCATCAAATAAATGATACAAAAGTGTCAAGAAAATGTTTTAAGGACTAAAAATGAAATTCTTTTATATAAAAGGACCAAAAGTGTTATTCTTATAAAAGAAGGGTAGTGAAAGGGTCAAATCCCACTTTTAAACAAATTAATTCTTTAATACAAAATATAAAACCCACAAACTACTGACGATACGAAAAACAAATATACTTTCAACAACAAATATCGTTACAAACGAAGTGATTCGGTCTCGAATCAATACAAAACAACAAGCGTTGAACAAAACCATCTAAATAAATATGCGATAACTACGATGGTCAAATTTACAAAATTTGGGCTTGGAAGTTTCAAATGATGCTTGTTGGGCCTTGCTAGCCCATTAACATGATCTTCGGGCCCAAAGGGAATATGCTTATGTGCTATTGGGCCTCCTATGACGCGATTTCATGTAAAAGGACTTTCAATAGCTATGATGTGCTATTGGGCCCTAGTGGCCCATTAGTATTGCTAGTGAGGTTAAGAAATCAAATGCAAGTTGGGACAACGTGCCTTTTGCTCTCCCAATAGCCTAAATAACTCACGGAAATAACGGGACTTTGTACTCCCTTTTTCCTCGTTTGTTAGGCTTATGAGAAATCGAGGTAACAGATTTAGGACGTTAATCAAAAGTAATCATGGTTGTTGGATTAAGTGAGTAGTAACGGGCGACGCCATTAAGGATCGTTCGAAACCGGTAGTTAAAAACTAGTTATTTTCTAATGCATGATTATAACGACTCACAAACCCTAATTAATCCAACGCCACGCGAGAAATCAAAGATCATTCGTCGTGACGGTATAACAATTGAGAAATCACTGTAATTTATGTATTGGGAAAACATCAGGTTTTCCTGGGAATTTCAACATCTTCACTTGTGTGATTAATACTAAAGTTCAACATTTATACACGTTTTAAAAATCAACAAGCATATATTTACGGATCTTCACACTTTTTATAAACAATGATGTTTTAAGAAAATATCTGATTTTCTGGGTTTTAGAAACTACACAAAATCATTTTATCACAACATTGCTTATGAAGTCACCAACATTTCATATGTTGACGTTTTTCAAAATTAACTTGTATTCTCAGGTAATGGTGTAAACCTAAGAATAAGTACCAAGTAATCTCAGGGTGTTTTGCGTATGATATCTATCAGACAATTATGTTATAAATTTGTAATGTTTAAGACAAAGTACTGGATGTAAACAATATCAGTTGTATTATTTTCATGCATGGTGATAATCTATGTTATGATTCATGTATATTCATTGTGTTGGCATTCAATTTAAGTCACAAGAGCCCTCGGACGTTTCCGCCGTCTGGTTCGGGGGTGTGACAAAGATCAACTTCAAGCTTCCAGAATCAGAAATATTGGTAGAAGGGTCAATCGATGAACCGGTGCTAGGATTCGTCTATATGCAAAAGAAGACAAACTAGAAAGACTTTTTCCAAGTCTTAGACAAGCATATGGTTCCCTCCAAAGCCCTTTGAAAGTTCATCAATCCTGCTGCGAATTCAGATGCCTCTGAACATGTGAAGACCAAGTTTATAAGCCAACTCAAGTGGTATCTTGAAGTCATAGATTGGTTGTACAAGGCATATGTGTTTTTCAAGGAAGAAGCGAACTGAACTGACTAGATTGCTACGTTCAGTTAGGGGGGGGGGGGTTGTTGGAACCTGAAAGTGAACCTCTAGCAATCACAACTTATGAAGATTCGAAGTCAGCTTGGTGTTCGAGATGTGAAGTGTTACGAGATGAGTTTATGGTACGAGATAAGGATGGAGTCCGAAGTGAAACTCTTCAGTTGGTGCCTAAATCCGAGATTTCTATCTATTCAACATTTATTATTCTTCTCTTTTTCGGTGATGTAGCATTTCATAGGACTAAGTCTCTTTAGTTTATTTGGATATTTAGAATGTTAAAAGTAGTATGATTATCCAGTCCTTTATATGTTTCTCAGTTTGTATGTTGTTCCTCCTTGATTGTTTAAGGAGTGTTTTAATAACAAGAATAGCCCCGATTGTTTTTTCCAAAGATAGCTAAAACTTTATTTACTTCACTTTCATTTTTTTCTTACACCAAATATTTCATAACATTCTTATTGTTCATTTATTGTCTTTACATTGATAATACTTGATGTTTCTTCATTAAACACTTGTGTACTTTGTTAAACATTTACGTCAAGTCCCGACTGGTTATACCAGACTTGACTTGAACTTAAATTAAGAGCAGACATCGATCTTTGATTATCTCAAGGTTTGAGTTTTCAAACCTTGTCCTTGTGCATCGTTCCTTGAACTTACAACATTAACTTCTTATGTTGCTTGTTACATATTTCAGACGAATGATGAAGTTCAGTTAATTTTGCATACATTCTTTTAGCATTATTATAGTAGATATTTTGTTGTTTCATTAACATAACATTGTTTTCCCTAACCGACTCCCTATATAGAGTAATATTATTCAGTTGTGGCTCTAGACTATCTATTCAACTTCTTTTAAACTGCAAGTGTTTTTGAGTATCTAGCAACAAAGTTTTTGATCTCTTAGCTTTGCTACAAATAGAAATTAGCATATCATTAACATAAGAGAGAGTATCATCAAAATTAGATAAAACAGTAAGATAAGAACTTGAAGGAATGTTAAAAGATTGGTTAAGAGTACGTACCTTCGATGTCATAGGAGGTTTGTCTACTCCTTTTGACATAAAGCATTTCCTACCAATTTTTTCCTCTTCTGAACCTCCCTCTTTGAATCTTGCATACATTGCACCGTGGGTGGGGTTTCTCATTTCTTCATTGTCATAACCAGATAACCAGATCTGGTAGGTTCCGTTCCCTTGAATACTTCCCTTCACAACCAAAGATAACCCTTTTGTCTTAGCCTCACATCTTCCAACCTCTCAACATAATATGCCTCATCTTTAACTCTCTCATTCTTTTCTTCTCTCTTTCTTAGAAGGAAATCTATTGCCAGATGGTTTGCAACATTATAGTGATTGCAGTCGAACCCGGAATCTCCCTTCATCTTTTTTTAGCCTTCTCCAAAACAACCTTTCTCTCCTTCTTCTCTTCCTTCGACACCAAACTAGTTCTTTTCCCATATGAGGTGTTTCCTTATAATTCATTGCTGCTTTTATATTTCGGATAGAAAGGCTTCTTAAAGAACTTTTTCACTTTATTATTGGAATAGTAAGCCACAACCTCATCCTCCGAATTCATCAAGAATCCTTCATCTTCAGAACATCCTTGCTCAGCAACCTCGATCTCAGAATCTTTTACTGACACCTTTGATGTCAAAGCCAGAGGACCTCCCAGATTCATCTTCCATTCTTCATCTATCTCATTGATCTACTCTCATGATCTTTTAGCACATTATACAAGTTCCCCAATGAGTAGCCACCGAAGCTTTGTAGATTTTTTATCATCAAGCTGATATTCCTCCACTCTTTATGCAACCCCATCAAAAACATGAGATTGTAATCGAGATTTGAGTGTGTAAATCCATATCAATTACACTTGAATATCAACCCATTCAAGTGATCGTAGTAGAGTTCGATGGTTTCACTTTCCTTTTTCTTGAATTCCCCAAGTTCCAGCAAACACTACTTCACTGAGCTCTTCTTTGTCTTTTAACTTCCTTGATACTTTTCCTTATAAGTACCTCAGATCTCTTTAGTAGTCTTGTAGCCACTGAAAAAATTGTAAACAACTGGTGGAAGAGTACCACGAATTTCATGAAGACACTTTTTATCATTAGCCTTTTAGTTATCAGCTTCCAAGGCAACATCCACAGAAGAACCTGTTGTTCCAATTTGTTCTAACGTTCCTGGATGGTAATTACCACTCATAACACAACACCATAGATCCTTGTCTATCCCATTGAGCTAATCCTCCATGCGATCTGTCGATTCCTGCTTCTACTCTGGAATAAGCAATGGAATCTAACTGGAAGATCCAAGTAGATGTGAAAATTTAAACATTCACTACAAGAAAAAGGCCCTTTTACGACGCGCAAACAACGACGCTCATTGATTTATGTTACGCAAAAGAGAGTGACATTAAAAAAGTGTAATCTCTTCAAAAAATTTAAGGATTTAGGTCACGCATTATTGCGTGCCCTTAAATTAGTGTCTCATGTAAAAAAACTAAAAACACGGAGGGCACTTTATCTAAAATGTGTGTCCACTATGAATGTCGTTTTATATTTTTTAAGGAAACGCCCGTCTCTCCTTTAGAGGGAAAATGAAATCCCCAAAAATTTTAGAAATCCCCAAAAATTTTAGACCCCGCTTTCTTCTTCTACATTCGTTTCGATCTCTTCTCTAATATCTTCTCTCCTTTGTCTCCGCCCCTCACCCACCTCCACTACCTCCAACCCACACCGACTCTTCAGGCCCGCACGACGATGATGTACCGGCCATATCGACCAACACTTCATCCATCGTCACCATTGGCAGCTCTCTGTCCCCACTCAGATCCCACGCACCGCTGCCCCAAACCTTCTCCTTCAAAATGAAAGAGACACTCGATGATTCTTCCTCTACCGGTGGTCCCACCTCCGAATCACCCGAGACTGAAATTTTCGTGGACCGACTCTCGCAGGTAGGTCTCCGTTATCGGAGTGGTACAGAGAAGAAAGTCGACGCATGGAAGAACAAGAAGTCCGGGAAGAAATCCGGTGGGAGTTCAGTATCTAGGGCAAACATGTACCTCCCACCGATGCCTTTGAAGGAGCCGATTTCAAGTTGAGTGAAAGTGGATTTCGGGTTCAGCTCTTATTCGGAGAGGATGAATAGGTGGGTGGAGCCCTGAAAACACCATACGTCGTCGATCATTTTTATTCAGGTTTATGAACTCATCATTTTTCATCTTTCACCATTTTTATATGAATTAATATGAATTTTTTTTATTTATTTCCACAAAAGTGCTCAAGAACTTTGACATTCGATCTCATGAAATTCCGGAAGTGGTGTGCTTTCTTTGGATGTGTTATTCCTGTTTGAAATTCCTTGGAGAATCTCCAGCAACTCGATCTTGTTCGCAAACCCTACCACCAAGTTTGAATTCGGTACGTTTTCGTCTCTTAAAACACACGATTTTGACTGATAAAGTGGTGTGCTTTCTTTGGCTATGTTATTCCTGCGGTTCTAGTATGAACAAGGCCGTTCATAAACATGGGCAAGATGGGCCTATGTAAAGGGCCCATTTGTTCAGGGGCCGATTTATTTTTAATACTCCATTCATGAATCAGGCCCCAAATGCAAAGGAGATGATAGTCGGCACTCGGCAGAATGGAACGTCGTCGACAATTCAACGAGCAGTGATGGTCGATTAATCTTTCGATTACCGGTTGTTTTCATCCCCTCTCGAGTCCCACTAATCAGGTAATCGATTATTCTAGCATTTATGTTATCAGAAATTTGTGTTTTGGAATAAGGGTAAGATGATTATTTTAGTTTTATTCAGTGTTCATCAAGGTGGGGTATACTGTTATGCGAGTGGCGGTGGACGTATCAATGCTTGTTTGGAGTTCAAGGAAATGGTTAAAGATTTGCACCTTGCAGGAATCGAGGTTTTTGACTTTTCTTGTAATGAATCTTGATTATATATTTAATTAGGTCATTAGTGTTGTAAGTACTTTTTGTAGATTATGTGGGAATTTCAACTGTATAGGTAATCATGGATGTTGTTTACAACCGTACAAATGAAGTTGATGATAAATACCCTTACACCACATCATTCTTTGGTATAACAAGGTAGTACATCCTTAACATAATTTTTAAGTTTATCATAATTAATTTATTTGGCCGAGAGAATTTGGGTTTTCCATCTTTTTATAACATTTGTTATTCATTCCAAATTCAATGGAACATGTAACCAACTAACCATGGAACATGAATTATATTTGTATTATAAGAGAATTTTCAAGGCTTGTCCATAATATCACTTGAACCTCATTACATAAGCATATCATTCTTCATTTGAAGTTGATTTCTATAAAGCCAAAATTAAGTTTTATTAATGTTGTTATGTATCTATTTACTTATTACATGTATATTATTATAGGTATATTACATGCTGGATGGGAGTAACTATTGAACTTCTCAGGTTGTGGTAAATTCATCTTCCTCCTCTTTATTTATCAGTTCCTTGAAGACAATCAGCTGATTTGGAACCAGATAACAATTTCTTGGATCCAAGCATCTCAGAGTTATTTTAACAGTAACTATTTAGGAAGACGTTTTTCTAGTTGTTATAAAAGGAGGCTGCTTAGATTCATGTTATAAAAGGAGGCTTCTTAGTTAGAATTTTGACAGTTAATATTTTATTTCCGTTTTTCTCTTTTATTATATTCAATATTGTGCATTTTTGTCATTTATGCAGGTGCTTAAGATATAACAACTATACAGAATCAGCACCATGTATTGGGATGACAAATACGGGACCCACGGTGTTTCATCAGAAGTAAGTTACTACTCACATAACAAATATGAATTCCATCTCTTAAAAAAACTTAAATCCTAAGGGAATTTTCGTAATTAGGTCATTTCAAATATGAATTCCATCTCATAAAAAAAACTTAACTACCACTTCACAACTTTAGTTTCTCTACCACTTCACTTATCCTTTCATCTCCTCTTTATTTTCTCTACCACATTGGATTTGATGTATATTTAACTGTTTGTTTATGGAACATAATGCTATTCTTTTTCTTTTGTGCAGACTGAAATGATGTCAGATGCGTTTAAAGGAAAAACCAATCATGCTTCAAAGAAGGTAATATTTGTTGAATCTTTATGGTCTTTTCAGACATCTTTGCCCTTACTATTGTCCTTTGTTACTTGTTTGAACAGTGTTGAGCATTCTGGAGGTCAACGTGTGTGCCTTGACTTACAGAAACTGGACCGGTTTTCCCTTTTCCCAGGCCAGGTAGATAGTTAAAAAAATGGAAACTGACCAAAAAAAACATTTAACATAAACATAATTCGACAGTGGTAGGTATTGAAGGACATAATCCAAGTGGGCACTATTTAATTGCAACAAAAATTGTTGATTATGTACCGTTATCAGTCCCTGATGATGAAAATATTCCTCAAAAGAAGAGACAAGTTGTGGATGAAGATAACAAGCCTGTTGATTTATCTGATATAACATCAGATTTATCATTGGTGTGTAAAGCTTGTTCTTCATTTTACTAAAGTACCCCTTTAAGTTTACTATCTGGTTTCTCTCTGATTTTGTACATCTCATCTTTGAGCAAATTATTGCTTCAGGACCTTACACCACGACTGACAACTTATTCTTTGAGCCACTCTCTGATCTTCTTGCATATGCACAAAGAAAGCAGCCTCAGTTGCTTATACTGGTGAGAATTTACAATTTTAACCCTGTAACTGTTCAAAAATCAAAAGCACTCTAAACTAACAATCATTGTATTTAACTCATTAATAGTTAGGCCTTTCATTGATTCGGAGCAGCCCGAGATCAAGAAAGAAGCTTTAAACAGGACTTATAGTGATTTATTCCATCTGCTGAGTCAACGCAGGCATGTTTTCAAAATTCAAGTAATATTTTTCTTTTTTATTTTTTCTTAATTTAATATTTTTACGTTTGTGACAACAGCTTTTATCCTCTGTACCCACTCCTGTGGAGTTGTCGCTTGCTCCAGAAGCCCCTTCAAAATCGTCGATATTCCTGCTAGCTCCGCTGCCAGAAATCTAGGTATTTCTCACTTCATATTGATACTGAAGTTAATTTACGACCCCTGTAAAAGCAAAACTACTTATGCTAAGATCACAACTGATCGGAGCTTTTTTAATGATGGATTGATAATAATCTTTCTAATTCAGTCACTGCTGCATTGGATAAACAAAAATTTAAGTATTTTCTAGCTATGTTAATTGATTACGTTGTATGTAGATGTTAATTAGGTTTTATGATCGAATTTTGCATTTTGAGTTTTAAAGTTAACTGCTTACCATAAAGACCTAGTGAAACCCTTGTAAAAACGAACCAGTACTAAAACAAATTGGAGATTTGTTTTTTATAATCCAAAATCAAATAAAAGAATTAGAAAACACATATGATCACCTGCATAGATTGAGTGTAAAGATGAAGGATTATGAATTCAGTTGTGCTTGTTGTAATGCTTTCAGATGAAATTGCAAAACTTTTCCCATCCCTGTTTGGGCAACCATCAGCAATATTGGTGCCAGGTGAATCTAATGAATCAGGATCTGCCTTGAAGATAGGAGTTGTGTTGTCAGGAGGACAAGCACCAGGAGGACATAATATTATATGTGGGATTTTTGGTTAGGATTTTGAACTTCCATTTCCTATTTTTCATATTATTCATACTTCATATGATAGATTGAAACTTGTATACAATTCAAAATAACTGTGTATCCAATTCAAACCTTTTCTCCCACTGCTTGGTGCAGATTACTTACAGGAATGTTGTAAAGGTTCCAGACATTCTCATTGTTCCTTCATACCTCACACACAAGTGAAGGAGGTGAAGAAGTGAACTGTATGTGTGTGAATCCGGGAAGACTGGCGAGAGGCGAAGGAGGTGGTCACTTTGTAGAACTTAACTTCCATGGTACCCGTGACTCATCTTCTGCTTCAGTTATTCGTATATAGAAGCAACATTCAGACATGTGAACCCTAATCTTCTTTAACATCAATCTGACATGTGAACCCTACTTTTCTATTAGGCGAGTTCTTTAATTTTTATCCATTCTTTAATTCAATTGTGATTCCCGAACCTAATGAGTCATTTGTTTCAGAACTTCTTACAACTCTTCCAACAACCATTAATGAACAAGTTTCATGGGTTGTTGGAGGATTGGTTCTTACTGCAGGGCTTCTCTTTGTAAGGTCAGATTTTCATCCTCTCTGCTATGCCTTTTCTTTTGATGTGGGCTCTGAGGCTATTTTCGTCATTTCTTCTCTCTAGTTTTATCTCCGTGACACGTGACAAATTAGGTTAATTCTGCTCTTGTTTTGCACAGAAGGGTACTTTCGTTAGTTCTTTTCTCTAGTCTTATCTCGATGACATGATAAATTAGGTTGATTATGCTCTTGTGGTGCACACAAGTGTATTTTCGTTATTAGGTATTCTGCTCTCATTATTTGCATGTTATCTTAATTAAATTTCTAAGTTCTTAACTTAGTGTAGTAATAGGATTCCTTACAAGTTGCTAAATTCTTTGTTAATTTTCAGGCTAGAAATCAGAAGATTGGAGAGAAGCCACTTCTTTCTGTCTCCAGCTTTGTACAGGTAAAGTTGCCACATTTTCCTTTTTGAGTCAACATATTATGCAATGGTTAAGCTTCTTCCAACAACAAAGTCCTCATTGTATTCTTAATGATTCCAAATTCTATTTAATAGCTATAGAATCCTTAAAAGTTAAAAATTTATACTATATCTTATAACCTATAGAATAAGTTCAGTTTTTATAAAAGCAGCAACAAAGCTCATGCTCATGTCTTTATGTCTGCCATGATTTTCTATAGGCAGCTCGCAACAATGTGCTTCTTGCTGTTCCAACATTCCTCTATGCTATTAATAACTACCTAAAGCTCACTAGAAACCTCCTTCCATGCCTTGCAGCCTCTCAAAGTTCTTGCATTCAGGTTATTCTATTTGAAAGGAAATTGTCAATGGAGATTGTCAAAGGAGAATTTAGTCATGGGTTTCTTTTAATGTTGTACATGTTTTGTTTCCTATAATAAATATTATACAATATTAGCAATGTGTTACATTTACTTGCTATTGGAATGATTATTTGTATTTGACATATTAGTGCAATGAATTATCTTTATTGCTTGTGGTATTTTATTTTGTATTATGAGACTTTTAATGTGTAATTTAATTTGAAAATTAGTAAATCTATCAAAAATATATAATTTTAAAAACATTTAAAATTATGACACGCAAACCTGTGTGTCGTCTTTCTTTATGACAGGGGCTTCCTTGATATGCATTGCGTGTAATAAACACGCGCGTCGTAAGGTTACGACACGCAAATGCGTGTCGTCTACCTTTATGACATGGCCTTCCTTGATACGCAATGCGTGTCGTAACCGCGCGTCGTAAATGCGCGTCGTAAATGCGCGTTGTCTATAGACGACGCGCAAAAGCGCGTCGTCTCTCTTTATGACAGGGCCTTCCTTGACACGCATTTGCGCGTCGTCTGAGCGTTTTACGACGCGCAATGAGCGTCGTAAAAGGCCTTTTTTCTAGTAGTGATTGTGTTCATGTTGAAATTCGCTGTTGTTGTACAGACTAAAATGACGACAAGATTTAGAAAAGGAGATCTAACGGATGAATCTTTCAGAAATTATTCAGAAAACACTCGATCAATGAAACAATTGTAGAATCATAACGAATCACTCAGATAAAACTAGTTCTCTTAATCAAAAGTGCAGAAATATTTTGAATCAGAAAGAACAATTCAAAACTTTTGAAAAAGATGAGAAATCCAGAACTGATTAATTGTATCTTGCTCTGATACCAAACGAAGTTCATTTCAATTGAATATTAAGAACAAAATCAAGAACATAAAGCATTAAGAACACAAATGTAAAAAAATTATGTTTGGCCCGTTGATTGCGTCTGAACAGTACAAGAACACAAGAGAGTAAAAGCACAACTGCTCAAAAGCTTACTCTCGAATCCTCTAGTAACCGTATTTATAGGGTGATATAGACGCGTACAAAAAATATGTAAAGGCTAAACATTTTAGCTTCAACCTCTAAAACTGCCTTACATAATACATACTTTCGAAGTACATGACTTCGAAATTGACACTACCCTGGCTTAAATGTACTTCGAAACCTCACTACATATTTCAAACCTTACAAAATCAACAACTATAATCACGAAGCATAGTGAGTTCCCCAAGATACTACCTACAACATAACATAAATAAACAACTATGGGTTATCATCAACCCTAGGGACTATCAGCAGTCCCAATGAGCTAACAACACACTATGTGGGTTGTCAGTAACCCTGGTTGGCTATCAGCAGCCTCAGTCACATATAAATAAAATAACATAACCATAACAGCTAGACCTAGTTGGTCATCATAAATATAACTATTTTACCACATAGGTAAGAATAAGTGAGGAGACTCATCTGATACTGACAACACGTAAACCTAGCACCTGAACTGCCAGATCTCGACTCTGCCCAATGAACATAATAATTAACCCTAATTAATAATTAAGGTCCAATACTCGCTCACGAGTCTAAATCCCATAGCTAAACCTTCTAAGGGAAAAAGGACCATTTTTCCCTTCTCATGGTCTAAAACCCTAAATCTTGACCAAGGGTCAAAGTCACCAAAAGCCAACGCTCAGCTAGTACGTTGGTGTACCATTCCTTATGATGGGCGTACAAAAAAGACAACTTTCATTAGGGGAGGAACCGGCTATGCTGAGCGAATTTAGAAGTATGTCATGCGTACTCCGTCTTCCTCTACTTCCACCATGTTAGCGTCTTAATTTGTTAAGACAACTAACCCAACCACATATCTGACTAATGTAATATGTCTTAACCCATAAAGTCATTGGCTTTAACCCTTTTCATGGCTAGGAAGGATCCAAAGCAACATTCTTTAGCTTCTAATATACTCTAAGCTACCTTACTCATACATGAACCAAAGGGAATGATCAAGGAACCATTTTTATGGATCTATAGGTCCTAAAATGCATGAAAGGATAGCTATAATTACTAGAGTGCTCCAAACTCATAAGGGTCCAATCTTGGGGAAAAAAGTTCATAAAACTTCAACCATGAAGATCTAAAGAAAGGCTTGACAATGTAGAGACTTTATACCTGAAAAGGATGCACAAAGAGGGAAGGTTTCTGGATCTACAATCTTCTAGCAACCACTCCTTCTTCTCTAGTCTCCTTCTTCCACTACAAGTACCAAAAACAATCAAAAACTTGCAAAAGCTCACACAAGCAATACAACTCAGAATTAGGGTTTTAGAGAGGGTTTGGAGGCTGATAAGGATGATCAAATAAATACATAATGTTCTTTAAAAATGGGGCAACCCTTAAAATTAAGGTTTGAAATATGGCCTAGTACGCTCGGCGTACCACAAGTATACCCTGCATACTAGGTGGCCATCTGCGATCATGCACGCTTCTTGAGTACACTACACGTACTCTTATGCACGCCCTGCGCATGGCCAATTCCGCTTTTGATACAGATTGAAAAAATAATAAAATACACCTGAATTCGGGATGTTACACCTTTTCATTGCCTAATATTCCTAAAGCAAAGGTAAATACATTAGGTCCTCCAATTTACTCATTTGAATGAAATTTTACCACTTATGTAATGTATGTTCCAATAATGGTGCGGCTGTTGGATTCTAAATATGCTTTTAGGTTAACGGTAATTAGTTTTAGTATGGATTTCAAATAATTGAAAAAAGAGTTACTATGAAGTTCCACTGCTTATGAGTTTCTTTTTAAATTCCAACAGTTGTATAACTATAACATATTGACATTCGAATGTGATTATATGAAATGTTTTTACATAAATGAATAAAGATCATTATTTATGAGTTGTTTAGTGTTATATGTATATATTAGTTCATGATAGTAATTGTAAATATGGTCATCCTATTATAAGTTTTTGTTGAATTCCAGGCTTTGCTCTTGATACATAGGTTTTTCAATGTAAGTCTTGTACTATTTTTCATATTATGGGAACTATCCTCTCAGCTTCAATAGGTAATTATGTTAATGGTGAAAGTACTTCTTCACCATCTACACAAAACGAAGTGAAACCATCGGGGCGATTGTCTCCATGGTTTACTGATATCTTGCTTGGTGCTCCTTTAGGTATCAGAAGTGACTACTTTTGCTGGGAAGGATTTGTTTCATTTTGACAATTATAAAATTACCCTTTGGTTTCAAGAAATCATTACTATTCAATATACTCATCAAAATTTCGTATACTTTTTTAGGTGTACCGGTGTCATCGGGTAATATGTAAGAGGGGAACTCAAGCCACCTTCTGTGGGTAAGCGGATATGTTATCATTTATTTGAATTATCTGTATTGGTTTTCACTTAATTTCCCAATTGTCACAATAAACATGAAGAAAAAATATAAGAGTTATCTCCAACTTTTTTTGTCTATATATTTAGAATGCAAAAGTAAGTCATTTTTTCACAAAGAAGCAGAAGAAATAAAGATAAATCATATTTTAAATGGTTTGATTTCGTTAAAACTAAGATAATTCCATGCTTGTTTGATATATATACATCGCACTGCATGCTATAAGGGTCAATGAAGGCTTTGACTCTATAATTTTACACTAAAATCAAGATAAAAGCCCCCCAAATGCTTCATAAATGACATTTTAAATTTGAAAGCCCCAAATAATTTTTACCTTGGATATAACCGTACTTGGAAAAAATAAATCCTACTTAAATTTGGAAAATGTGTTGTAACGTCCCAAAATTCAAGACTAAAAATTTCTTTTAATAAATATTACTTAAAGTAAAATCATCGATTCAAAACATAATCAAAGTAATATTTTCCAAAACACGTGTTCGTTATCAGAGTAAAACATTCCCAGGCTGACAAATCTATGGTGTGAGCCATTCAATCACCCCGAGCTCCATCACCGCTACCGGAAGTACCTGAAACCAAAACTGAAAACCGTAAGCACGAAGCTTAGTGAGTTCCCCACCCTACCACATACCATGCATAACCACTTTACAACACATACTGGGCCATGCCCGCTGTCATGGGCCTCGCCCCCTACCTCGGGCCTCACCCGCTACAACGCCCCCGCTGCTCTAGGCCCCACCTGGCTTCGAGCCCCACTCGGATACAGATCTGTTTCACTTAGTCCTCGCCTGTCACAGGGCCTCGCCCACTAAGATATAATAGCACATAAACATATCACATAATCTAAACACATACTAACGTATCTTGTCCTAAGGCCTCGCCTAACTTTGGGCCCCGTCCCTGAACTGCTACTGATGAGTCACGGAACCCCGTCCATGCTCCTATAGGTACTGAGATACGGGCTTAGCCCACACTCATTCCTTTCCTAACTTGGGCCTCGCCCCTGCTCTGCTGCTACTGAGATGTGGAACACCATCCACACTCTGCTATTGGTGAGATACGGGACCTCGCCCACACTCACCTCCCTACCAGGCAAATACAAGTATCACACAAACAACAAGTATAAACAATCACATAAACCATTCCTTGGGCACCCGCCCTCTATCATTGGACCTCGTCCCGAATATCATACTAGCATACTGTGCCTAGGGCTAACCCCCGGGTCTTCTACTCATAGCTACATGTGCCGGCATTGTGGCCGTAGACCCATTCATACATAGGGAAACTCACCTGCACTGGCTGAACTTGCTGATGATCCCACTAGCTGCTGCCCGACCACTCACTGAACTTTTGCTCTACTAGCTTCCCGAGCTATCAATATCAATGCAACACTTAGTCTAACTGACCCCCAACAGTTAACCAAGTCAATTCTGGTCTATGTCAAAGTCCTGGTTAAAGTCAACCTTTCCAGGTCAACCCTACTCGTCGAGTCCACTTACTGACTCGCCAAGTTCATATACTCAGGGTCCTTCCATTCGCGACATGACTCGTTGAGTCAGTCCATGACTCGCCGAGTCTAACGATTTCCGAGTCCTGACCTGTCCAACTCGCTGAGTCTCCACCCGACTCACTGATTCGAGTCTCAACTCGAAGGGTTTGGGGCTTCGCGACCTGACTCGCCGAGTCCAAGCACAGACTCGCCGAGCATCAGGCAATCTTCATCCAACTCGCCGAGTTCCTGCCCAACATCATCTGACTCGACGAGCTGTTCATCCCACTCGTCGAGTTCCTCCTCATCTTCATGCTACTCGCCGAGTCCACTTAAAGGACTCGCCGAGTCCATTCAGATCTCCCAACATGCAGAGGACTTTTGAGTCATGCAGGGACTCCAAACCATATATCCTAACTTCCAAAGCTCAATCCCCACGTAAAGTTGCAAACTTTACGTATAACTAAAGAGATCTAGGCTCAAAACATACTAGGGTTTGGTTTAAGGACAAAAGGGTTTCACCAACTACTCATCTATTGATGCTTTATGATATATTGGACCATCCGAAAACTAGATCTGAAGTGGCAACAACATATCTAAGCCCCTAACTCGAATTAGGTCTCAATCCACCATAAAACCCCCAAATCTCATAACGAAATAGATCTAGATGCAAAGGAGGGAAAATGGCAGCTTAATACCTACAAGATGAACACAAACTGAAGTACATCTCGAATATACACCTCTCCTTTGAAGCAACCTTCCTGATCTTCAAGTTCCTTCCCAAAATTCCTTCCTCCAAAGCTATATCTCTCAAATGTTGGAAGCTCACCCGAAATCTAAGGTTTACAGGTCCTCTAGGATGATATGGAGTCTGAGGGAGGGACATAATACCCTTTATATAGGATACAACTCCCGAAATTAGGGTTTTCCTCGCATAGACCAGACTCGCCGAGTCGGTCACTTACTCCTCGACCCGGATCCCGCTCGGACTCGCCGAGTTCCTCCTTGGACTCGCCGAGTCGCCCCTAAAAATTAGGGTTTCTTTCCTTTCTTGGCCTTCCAGATTTTGGGTGTTACAACTCTCCCCCACTTAAACTAAACTTCATCCTCGAAGTTTGCCATGGTCCACCGCCTGCGATCTGCTTCCCAAGCCCACCAATTATCCCAACACCAGTTGCCTACCTTCTCTGGTCTTCCACCTGGTCATTCTGACTAACATAAACCTCTCGGATAAAACCTCGGGTCAAACCTGACCCTGAACAACTTAGAAACACAACTTACTCAACCAACAATCCTTCTGGTACTCTCCGAGTACTGCGCTTGAACTCATAGGGGTTGACCCCTTCTTTCCTTACGCGATTCCCTTGCCTCCCTAAGGCGATGCTCCATATCCAACTATTTCCCTTGTCACTCTGAAGATCCTATCTTCACCAATCCATCACCCCCGCTATAACCAGAACGTGTCATCATCGTCAGTAACCACTGACACTCTTCTCTGTCAAAACTTGGTGCCGAGCACCCCTCGATTCAACTAACTGAATTCCACCATACACTGCTTACCCGCAGTACTACTGACTGAAAATTCTGCTATTCCTTGTCTGCCTTCCGGATGAACTGAGACCACCCTGGTCCTACCAACCTATCAATGTCTGGATTACCGGCTCCCACCAGTAGCTAGTCCCAACACCACCACTAGTCGCTCCTAGCGACTTCCAAAGAAACTTCGACCACTTATAACTGCTCAATCAATTCTGCCATTCAGACACTACAAACCTGGGATCCCCGATCCCCTAACTTGACACTAAGGTCCCTACCATGTTGGACCTGTGCTGCTAAAACTCACGGGCCTCGCCCACGGGTCCCACCCGCCTCTATCCTTCTAGTTGCATTAGTCTAATCACTCTCGCTCGTGCCTCGCCTACGGGTCTCACCCAACCATACTACTGAGCAACCCTGCTCCCATGTCTCATCTACACTGCTAATCTCATGCGGAACTCGCCCACGGGTCTCACCCAACTATATCCTGGAGCGGCCTCTCCCAAGGTCTCACCTCTCTAGGGCTATACAGACAACTCCCTATCATTCTCATCCACTACCCATTCCTGATCCCTATCTGATCACTAGGAAATAAGGGCCTCGCCCCAAATCCGCTAACGAAGCTACTAAGGAATGCTATGGCTTACCCATAGTCTTACATCACCATCCATTCCTGACTGCTAGTGAATGCTACGGCTTCCCCGTAGTCTTACAACACTTCCACCACTGACTGCTAGTGAATGCTACGGCTGCCCCGTAGTCTTACATCACTTCCTACGACTGACTGCTAACACGAAGGCACCCATGTGCCATTAGCTCTTCAAGATTCTCATTCCGACTCTCTCGAGTCCTACGGGCGATTCACAACTTGAATTCCCAACTACGCACTAACCATTACCATCACACGCACTAACTGATGGGGAGTTTCTCAAACTCCCAACCCTGAAATCCTCAATCCATCAAACGCTGAACTACTTCCTTTCCTTCTCGGAGGTCGCGCACTCATCCTAGGTCTGCGTGCTCTTACCTTTACACACTCGGAGGATTCTCCCCCACTTCGATCCTACTTACCCCTTGATACTCAATATTCAAAAAGAAATCCCCATCCTTGCTACCATTCCATAATCAATCTGCTGAGGAACCCAAGCTTACCATAGCTAGGGATCTAACTAATCCATCTCTAACACTATACAACTCCGATCTAGTGAGACATACCAAGTCTCTCCCCAGCATGCTACAGTTACTGCATCCTATGTAACCTTCTTCAATAGAGCACATCCCCTAACTACCATACAAATATCCAAGGTATGCAAATGGCGTATAACTCGATCACAATCAACCACTCAAAATAAAATACTTTTATCGTAAATGATGCAGAACCATAACATTATAATCATGCACAAATAAAAGAACTGAAAATGGAAATTGCATACCTGCAACGTCCGACATTGCTCGCGTCTCCGAGGTCGTCATCTGAAAAGCCCTGCTCCCTGCTGTAGGTGCCTCTAACCGGCCCTGACGGCCATCCGTGATCCTCATGGTTTCAGCGGCGGGTGCCATCACCCGTCCTGCTGAAAACATACTGGGACACTGGGCCTTCTTGTGGCCCCGCTGGTTGCAGTGAAAACATATCAAGTCTGATCCTTGCGTGGTGGTAACAATACAGTCCCTGCTAAAATGACCAGTCCGACCGCACTTGAAACAGCCAGACTCACCACCGCTACCACTCCTGCATGCGCCCCCGTGCGCCCTGCCACACTTCCCGCACCGACTGCGGTCCTGAAAATCCTTCGACCCCGAACCCGATCCCTTGGGCCTTTTGCCCGATCCTATAGCTACCTGAACCTCATCCGGCTTCCTCTTCCGGATCTGCTCCAAATCAATTTCCCTTTCTCTAGCCCGAGAAATCATATCTTCTAGCGTTTTATAGCTGGATATGCTCACGAACTCCCTGATGTCATCCCTCAACATCTCATGGTATCGAGCCTTCTTCATTTCCTCATCCGCGACATACTGCGGTACAAGAAGAACCCTCTCCCTGAACTTGGCGGTGATCTCCGCCACAGTCTCAGTGGTCTGCGTCAAATCCTGAAACTCCCGTGCCAACTGCTGCACCTCAATAATTGGCCAAAACTCCGCCCTGAACCTGGCCGAAAAATCGCTCCAGTTCATCGCGTCCAACGCGACATCATCCCCCAAAGCATGACCAATCTCCTCCCACCAATCCCTCGCTATGTCCTTCAGAAGACAGGAAGCGAGTCTGACCTTATCCCCCTCAGGGCACCGGCTCGTACGGAATGTATTGGCAACATCAGCCAACCATCAGCTGCTAGCGATGGGGTCCCTATCCCCATGATAATCTGGTGCCCCGCAAGCCCTGAACTCCCGAAATGTCAAGGTGCGCGCTCCCATCAGAGCCATCATCTCAGTACGGAAGGCTCCCAGCCTCTCATCCAAAATCTCCAATATACCCTCCTCGACCGTGCCAAATATCACAGGAGTCTGAGCTAGAATACTGCGCATAACCTCGGCGGATATCAACTCCCTCATTCGTTCCTCGAGCTACTCGGCCCCTGAACCCGAGCCTGATCCCTCTCCAGCACCTGATCCGCCCGTGGGTCTCTCTCGCAATGTCACCATGCTGAAAATATAACACCATCACTATCAGAATACCCATCACTGCTGCGAGACAAAACACACCCTACCGGTTCCCGGTCTTGTCTCGGCCTTTCCTGAATCGAGTATGGATCCTCTACTTTCAGTAGTACGGGCCCATACTACCTTCCACATCTATCCGTACTTTCCTCAGGAATTGCTTCGACTCCACCAGGTCCCTTTTTCCACTACTACTGCTCCCAACACTACCTCATCCTAGGCTTACCCTAGGGAAACCTCTGACTCAACCCAAACCAGTCCTCAGCTGCTGAAGGTCTCCTCGTGATGCCAACTAGCCATCACCTGGATACCATCACATGTGACGAGGATCAGATAATCCTTCAAGTAAAAGACTCGTTCCTACAATGGTTGGACTCAGACAATAGATGCGCAATAGGACCAAATCAAACTCTCTGAGATTATTCAACCCTGGTCACATGTGGCGTGTCGTATCCACCTAATGGCTAACTCACATCACTCAGAATCTCACAATGCACAAAGCAAGCAACATTCAGACAAGGGAAAATCTAACCATAACATACTCAAGCAATCATATCCACATAGCAAGAATCTGAACTAGCATGCAACACAAACTCATAAACTCAGGCATAACCTAAACAGACTATCCTACTACTGTCTAATCAGCACTATCATGCAGCTCAAAAGCACAAATAACAGGCACATAAGGCATTATCCCTAGATCCTTAGTCCTATTCTAGCATGCTGTTCTATCAACTGATAATCATAACATAAGCTTGTATGGGTATTTTGGGGTACTTACTTGATCTCGGTTGATTGCATGCACCACACCCTTTTTCTCTTTTCAAAGCTCTTTTCTTTCTGAATTCTTTTTGTTTCTCTAAAACTGTTTTTCGTTCTCAAAATTCATTTTACAAAACTGTCTTTTCATTTTTGAAAACTTTTTATCCGACCCCTCAGTTTGAGTTCAGGCACACCCGAGAGTATGCCCGAATCCCTCAAACCAAAGCTCTGATACCAACTTGTAACGTCCCAAAATTCAAGACTAAAAATTTCTTTTAATAAATATTACTTAAAGTAAAATCATCGATTCAAAACATAATCAAAGTAATATTTTCCAAAACACATGTTCGTTATCAGAGTAAAACATTCCCAGGCTGACAAATCTATGGTGTGTGCCATGCGATCACCCCGAGCTCCATCATCCGCTACCGGAAGTACCTGAAACCAAAACTGAAAACCGTAAGCACGAAGCTTAGTGAGTTCCCCACCCTACCACATACCATGCATAACCACTTTACTGCACATACTGGGCCACGCCCGCTATCCTGGGCCTCGCCCCCTACCTCGGGCCTTGCCCGCTACAACGGCCCCGGCGCTCCAGGCCCCGCCTGGCTTCGAGCCCCACTCGGATACATATCTGTTTCACTTAGGCCTCGCCTGTCATAGGGCCTCGCCCACTAACATATAATAGCACATAAACATATCACATAAGCTAAACACATACTAACGGATCATGTCCTAAGGCCTCGCCTAACTCTGGGCCCCGCCCCTGACCTACTACTGATGACTCACGGAACCCTGTCCATGCTCCTATTGGTAGTGAGATACGAGCCCATCCCACACTCACTCCTTTCCTAACCTGGGCCTCGCCCCTGCTCTGCTGCTACTGAGATGTGGAACACCATCCACACTCTGCTACTGGTGAGATACGGGACCTCGCCTACACTCACCTCCCTACCAGGCACATACAAGTATCACACAGACAACAAGTAAAAACTATCACATAAACCATTCCTTGGGCACCCGCCCTCTATCATTGGACCTCGTCCCGAATATCATACTAGCATACTGTGCCTAGGGCTAACCCCGGGTCTTCTACACATAACTACATGGGTCGGCATTGTGGCTGTAGACCCATTCATACAAAGGGAAACTCACCTACACTGGCTGAACTTGCTGATGATCCCACTAGCTGTTGCCCGACCACTCACTAAACTCCTGCTCTACTAGCTTCCCGAGCTATCAATATCAATGCAACACTTAGTCTAACTGACCCCCGACAGTTAACCAAGTTAATTCTAGTCTAAGTCAAAGTCCTGGTCAAAGTCAACCTTTCCAGGTCAACCTTACTCGCCGAGTCCACTTACTGACTCGCCGAGTTCATATACTCAGGGTCCCTCCATTCGCGACATGACTCGTCGAGTCAGTCCATGACTCGCCGAGTCCAACGATTTCCGAGTCCTAACCTGTCCAACTCGCTGAGTCTCCACCCGACTCACTGATTCGAGTCTCAACTCGAAGGGTTTGGGGCTTCGCGACCTGACTCGCCGAGTCCAAGCACAGACTCGCCTAGTATCAGGCAATCTTTATCCAACTCGCCGAGTTCCTGCCCAACATCATCCGACTCGACGAGCTGTTCATCCCACTCGTCGAGTTCCTCCTCATCTTCATGCTACTCGCCGAGTCCACTCAAAGGACTCGCCGAGTCCATTCAGATCTCCCAACATGCAGAGGACTTTTGAGTCATGCAGGGACTCCAAACCATAGATCCTTACTTCCAAAGCTCAATCCCCACGTAAAGTTGCAAACTTTACGTATAACTAAAGAGATCTAGGCTCAAAACATACTAGGGTTTGGTTTAAGGACAAAAGGGCTTCACCAACTACTCATCTATTGATGCTTTATGATATATTGGACCATCCGAAAACTAGATCTGAAGTGGCAACAACATATCTAAGCCCCTAACTCGAATTAGGTCTCAATCCACCATAAAACCCCCAAATCTCATAACAAAATAGATCTAGATGCAAAGGAGGGAAAATGGCAGCTTAATACCTACAAGATGAACACAAACTGAAGTACATCTCGAATATACACCTCTCCTTTGAAGCAACCTTCTTGATCTTCAAGTTCCTTCCCAAAATTCCTTCCTCCAAAGCTATATCTCTCAAATGATGGAAGCTCACCCGAAATCTAGGGTTTACAGGTCCTCTAGGATGATATGGAGGCTGAGGGAGGGACATAACACCCTTTATATAGGATACAACTCCCGAAATTAGGGTTTTCCTCGCACAGACCAGACTCGCTGAGTCTCCTTTGCCGACTCGTCGAGTCGGTCACTTACTCATCGACCCGGATCCCGCTCGGACTCGCCGAGTTCCTCCTTGGACTCGCCGAGTCGCCCCTTAAAATTAGGGTTTCTTTCTTTTCTTGGCCTTCCAGATTTTGGGTGTTACATGTGTATGATTTTTTTGACCAAAGAACTAAAGGTGAAGTGAATATCAGATACACTGTAGTAATTAAAATAACAATCGAAAATTGTTCGGGAACTTAACCCTTAATCCTTTTGTTAGTTATCTTTTTATGTAGAAATATATAAAAACTCATGAAATAAATTTTTTGTATTTGAAGCAAAAATGATTCCATCAATCAATTTAACCAATAATTTCATAATCTGGAGTTGGCAAGAGCAACACCAACATCGTGGTGGTGCGTTTTATGATCTTGTGAAGTTTGTGAGACAAAGGTTGTAAGACAAGTAAAGGATTATAAGAGATTTCCTGGTGTTGGGTCAAGGCAACATAAGGTTCAAATCGATGTGAAAGATACTTAAAATTCTACTGCAGAATTCAATACTCCTAGAAATGTTGCAAATAGGTTTGGGAATTTAGTAGGGATTGAAGTTCCTAAATCAGATCACAAAGATCTTGCACCTGCAAAGTATAACGATGATAAGAGACGAGTTGGATTACAATTCGTGCCTATTTTATATTCATATTTCTATATCAAAAAAAAAAGTGTAACTTCTTTTAGCCACTACTTCTTTCAGTATTCATACATCTAGTCTTTTTATTAATAATATTCTAGGCTTATGACATAGAGCATCTTGTCATTCCTACAAGATATTACCTATTTTCCCCTTCATTTGTTGACATTGACTGAGCTATAAATTTTATTTACACTGAGTAAACTAAACCATATCAATCACCTTTTAACAAAGAATTTATGTATTTGGCACTACTAATATAATAATGTCGACTTTTGGTTTGGTTTCACAGAGAATGCAAGCCATGGAAAAACCACTGATGTACACTACAAAAGCAGGGAGATGAAAGGAGCACCACAATTGTTCTTTGTTACTTGGTATCTTAAATTCTTACTCTTACATAAAAATAAAAAAATATAATAAAAAAAACTCTACGTATCAGAAATCTGAAGAATAATGTAGTTAGTTAGAAATTTGTATACATGAGTGAGTCTAAGTGATGTAACATAACATGCTGATTTTGCAGGTTGAATACAAGTAGATGACCCCAGTTTGTACTTTGGAGTACGTGTTGTGTAGGGGACTTAGGGTCCTCTTAGCTCCATCTCAATGGAAGGTAAGCTTCTATTTTTTTTGGCTTAATGGATTAAGCACTTAAAGTAATATTTCTTTTTTTTTTTACACAGTCTAATAAAGAAAACAGACACTTAATATGGGTGTTTGTTTTTGACAGGCGGTTCAAGGGTACGGGCAGTGGCGTGCGTGTAAGATTTAAAAAATGCCTTCAGGTTCGGGGGATGTGATGTTGATAATGAAAGCAGATTTGGAAGGGTACTGGAGCCCATCAAGAGGGAATGAGGTGACAAGAAGTGGCTTGATGATAGCAAAGTTATCGTGTTCTAAAACATCTTGAACTATAATGTTACTACAAAGAAGTTATTGTTTTGACAAGGACGCTTGATTAAAATACGTAAATGCAAAAAATAACAACATATTTTCATTTTTTGTGTGTTGTAACATGCTTTCATTTTTTTCTATTATAGTATTGAATATTCTTTTATGCATGAATTATACATTGAAAAATATACCCATTTCTAGCATTGTAGTTTCATATTTTTTATTGTTTGAATATTATACTTTAAAAATCTATCTAACAACTGTGGAAATCATTTTGCATTTGGATGATGTTGTTGTAAGTGGGTTACATTTGTCAAAGTTAAAGTTGTAAACTTGTGATAGAAAGAAATGAAAATATGATGTTGTAATAAATAAACAAAAGAAACTACTTTGCTATATCCTGCATTCTCCCAGACAACACCAACCCATCTCTCTCTGACCTGGGCAGACTCATTCAAACTCGCGTCATTGGCGCATGTGACTTTGCTCTACTCTATAATAATTTGTAAGCAAGTATTAAAATATTTTCATCTGTATGTCGAATACCAAAATTTCTTTATTGATAATTAGTTTAAATTAATATTGAGGTAATAGTATTAAAAGTTCATATTATAATTAGAAGTGAAATATACATAAAGTCCCCATGTGCTGATTATATTTACAAAAAAAATCAGCATTGGCTCAATTTTCAGGTTATCAGAAACAATAATAGGTTTTGATGGTTAATTCTAAAACAATATTAAGGGTGACTTTTTAGTCAATAGACCAAAATATTGGTATTTTTTAATGCATAATAATTTTTAACATCATCTGTTATCTATTTAAATATTAAATTATAATCTATTTTTGTAGAAATAACCATTAGAATTTGTTTGATATTAAATATAGGGTTTATGTCATTTTTGGTCACTTAACTTTTGGTTTTGTGCTCATTTGGTCACCTAAATCTTTGTAAGTTTTAAAAAGTCATCAAATTTTTGAATTTGTGCTAATTAGGCACTTAAATTTTGGTTTGGTCACTTAACTTTTAGATTTGTGCTCATTAAGTCACCTAACTTTTAAAATTGTGCTTATTTAGTCACTAAGCTTTTGAAAAAAATTTAAAAGTTTAGTGACTAAATGAGCACAATTTCAAAAGTTAGGTGACTAAATGTGACGAAACCAAAAGTTAAGTGACTAAATGAGCACAAAGCCAAAAGTTTGATGACCTTTTAAAGCTTAAAAAGATTTAAGTGACCAAATAAACATAAAACGAAAAGTTAAATGATCAAAAATGACCTAAACCCTTAAATATATGCTATTAAATAAATACAATATTTTAATTATACTTATATTTAAAATATATATATATATATATATATATATATATATATAAGTCAATTAAAGTGCAAAAATATATTGTTATGATATGTATCCTATGTTTTTTATGATAGAACTAAATACAAAAGATAATCCCAAATACATCCACATACCAAATACTCGGTTGAAAAATCTTCATGTGCGTTGGTGTGTATTAAAAACACGGTTAAAAGAAGATGATCAGCATATTAATTTTTTGCCAGTTGCATAAATAGGTTTTCAGATAATTATGAAACCATTGTTGACATTGGTAACCATTATGAAAATCCAAGGGAGAAAGAAGATTGTATGACGTTTGTTGTTTGGATTTTAAAAATCATAGGCATATTGGTATCAACATAGTATATTGCAATCTATATTCTATATAAAGTAAGAATACTTATTTCTGAGTTATCGGAAGAATAAAGCTTCTATGTCAAGTGGACAAGATTGTTTAGTATCTTCTCTATCGATCTATGTATGAACTAATACGTTGTTTTCAACAAAGTACATGGCATGTGGATGTATATTTCACATCAGTTTTTGATATAGTTTAGTCATCGAAAAAGTAATAGATACTTTGCATAACAATATACTTTTATATTTTAATCGGTTTTTATACTTAATTACATAGAAGTATAATTAAAAAAATTGTATTTATTTATTATCATATATTAAAAATCAAAAAAATTGTAATGGTTGTTTCAACAAAAATAGATTATAATTTAGAATGTGTTTCAACAAAAATAGATTATAATTTAGAATGTGTTTCAACAAAAAAAAAAGTTTCAATAAACTAGAATATCTAACTTTTCAAAACTCCTTATAATTTTTTGGGTTCTAAAAGTCAAATACTTGTTAAAACATGTATAGGTTAAGAGGAACACTTAAAAAAAATAACTTACTAACTTCTTGACTTTTCTAACCACAAAAAGCTAATACAAACTAAGGTTCTAATAAATAACACTAAAAGTTACTTGACGGCAATGTCAAACCTTAAGCTTTTACAAGTCGTGGCAATCCACGTCATTTGTAAAACATGATTTAAGACAACAGTTATATATATATATATATATATATATATATATATATATATATATATATATATATATATATATATATATATATATATACACTTTACTGTTATTCATTGTTACATACACATATAACTTACGACGATATTTTGTTAAAGTGTTGCGTCAAATAAAAACATTAAAGTCATTATGCGTAATGACGAACTTTTTAAAACCTTTATTTAAACACTTTTAAAAAAAAATCATTTTCTCACCGTCATAATTCAATAAGTCATTTTACCTAAAAATTATTTTGAAGTTGAAAATAAAATCCTAAATACCCTCTTGCTCTTAAAATCTATGAGACTTTGAGCTTAAAAATAATTATGTGTTGAAAATAATTACCTATATTTTTGCCTATTAACAAAGGAAAACCTCATAAAATCACAAAGTATTTTAATATGATTCTTAAAGAAACCACTACATTATTTTTTAATGCACCAAAACCTCTATATGTTTTAAAAAGTTTTATTTTAAGGTTTTATGATCTTAGAAAAACCATCTCTACTGTCAATAAAGCATTAAAAAACAAATACATTATTTATTAGTGTGTTAAAATTCTTATAGTTTTTGAATTTTTTAATCTAATGGTATGTAGCCAGCAAACCTAGATTAATCGATTACCAAGCTTTTGAGGCTATGCAGTGTTTATCGAGCTCAAAACCTTAAATTAGACATTTAAAAATTTTTAATGTACTAAAAATAATAACATTACATTTCTTTTAGGCATTTGAGGAAAATATTTTGACAACCCGAAATTTATCCCGTCATGTTAACCTCTTCTTCCATTAATAAAACTCGCTTTATTAAATTGTCCGCTAACCTTTTGGATTATGTTAATTAAATTGAGACTTTTATTATGACTTCATAAGGGTTGGAACAAATTAGAAACCCCCTCAATATTCCCTTGAAAAGTTTTAGTTACAATCAAGTCAAATTACGATCATTTAATCGGGTGCGACCAAAAGCCCCGTTTAACGTCTGTATCGGGTAGATTTCCACCGAGCCACAAACTCAAACCCTATATAAGGGTGAGGGGACTACATTTGAAACCTTTCCACCCTCTCTCTACTCTCTCTCTCTTTACAAGTTGCCTTCGATCCAAAAACGCCTCTTTCGAGCTCCATAATCGTAAGTAATCTATCCTAGCTTGTTGTTTAGCTTGATATAACTGCAAATTCGTGTTTAAATCACCCAAAACCCTCATAATCATGTGTTTACGGCCCAAGAACCCTCTTGGACCGCAAACACTCATAAATGGGGTTTTGAATCCCCAAAACCCTTCCAAATCACTCTTAGGGCTTAGGTATGACTTGTGGACTTGCATATATGAGCTTAGAACACCAAAACCTTGTCTTTTGAGGAGTAACCATGAATTTACAGCCCAAGAACACTCTTGGACGGTAACCCCTCTTCATGGGCTGTGAACACCATTTAAGGTGTTAAATTTGCGCTTAAACACCTCTTATTGCTTGGGTAAATGTCTAGAATCAACCACTAATGAAGTAGGGGCATTAAACATCAAGGAAACAATGGACTTAGGAGTTTATGGCCGTAAACCCCCCAAGGATTGGTCCATGGGCCGAAACTCCCTTAAGAAGGCCAAATGATGCCCTAACATCCCCCTTTGTCTTGGAATAATGCATAGAACCTTATATTCTTGCATTTAAGACCTTAAATCATGAGTTGAAGGAACAAGTGAGAGTTTACGGCCGTAAACTGTATGTTTACTGCCATGAACTCCCTTAAATAGTTCATTTGGAGCCTTAACCCCTTCATATGCCCTAAATTGAACCTAGCGCATTTCCACAAGTGTTGTAAGACCCTTCTATCATCCAACAACACACCACCCATGATTTTACAGCCGTAAACTCATGGGGATATGGTCTTAGGGCCGAAATCTCCATAAAGAGTTTACTCTTGAAGAGTAAACTCCCTAACTAGGCCATACACTTCCTTATATCAACCCAATAACCTCCTTGCAATTGATCAAAGTGTTTTTCCGCACATTAGGATGCTTATATGTGTTTAATTAGTATTATAATCACTAATTGTATGTAAACATATGCCTTCATATGTTACTAGGTCATTAAGTGTGTTCAAGTCTTCACTTGACACCGAGCTCCCAACCGACACCTCCATCCGATCCACCCACAGTAGGTGAGTTCATACCCCTGAATTAACCTTTTAAATGATTTTAACTGCTTTTATAGGGGGGAATACAAGTTGATCTATACAGTTATTAGATAAATCACATGTGATTAATAACTGTATAGCAAATTTTTGCATAATAACTGTTTTATCCAGCTTAAGATGTTCCAATCTCGCATTCAACTCTTGTTAAAGTATGAATTTCTCTTTTGGATTATCGTAAGTATTCAAAAGGTTTTCCGAAGATTTTTCAAAGGTTTTTCAAGCTTGGTTACTAAAGAGACATCAAGACGTAATTTCTTGTTAAAGGTTTTCTTCACTTAATATGTTTTATAAAAATCATTTTCAAAGCTATTTATGAAAGGTTTTTCAAAGGATTCCAAAGATTTTCAAAACTTGTTTTACAAACTGACATCAAGTCGTAAATTTCTTATGTGTAAAGGTTTTCCAAAGTTTTCATCAACGTTTACTTCTATGCTTTTATTTCGTTAAATGCATGCATGTATTTGTATAGTTATACAAATAATGTTTAAATGACTTAGGAAGGTTAGTTCACCCTATTTCCTTTTCCTCGTTGGGATGTGGTCTGGTGGGTATCGGTTATCCGTCCAAAGGTCGTTTAAACATTAGTTATATATCATGTATACATGTATAGACATAATGGTTTCCATCGACCAGTTCATTTCCCTTGGGTAGCAAGGGCATCCTTCCATTCATCATTCATAGACCTGAAACGTTAGTAACTATTATAGGAATAGTTAGGAGATTCTATTTACTTTTTCCAGTACGAGGATTCCAAAGTAGTCAGTTCATTCGTGAGTCTATATCATTATTCCAATACTTAGAATAGAACTCGAAATTTACGAGATGCATCCTCTCGACACGGATTTCCCCGTTGTCAAGTTGGTAACCAAAGTCTCCTGGAGGGAGAGCGGGAATTGTGTGTATAGATCTAAATGAGACTGACACTCCCACACCCTAACTGCTAGCTACAGTCCCCGGACGACCAAGCCAAGGGTTGACAAATGTCACATTCATTCCGACACTTGCAGGGCGTCAAGTACTCTATTGTCAATCAGTATGGTTACGAGTATCTCTGTAGCACCTGGTTCCTAGTATGTAAGATTATCTGAGTATTTTGTATTATTGGCCTGGGACTCGGCGAGTTGGAGGCCCGACTCGCCGAGTAGAGACGAGACTTGGGACGCAGTTATGTTAGCGACTCGGCGAGTCCGCGCTGTCCAATGAAACCCTAATTTCCACGGGTTTGCACCCTATTTAAACGACCATTTGTGCCCCAACTCCGCCCCCTTCACCCTTAGAAGCCCTCCATACGTCCTAGCCCTTGTTCTTGTGAGTCTAAGGCTTATTAGAGTGTTTTCCTTGAAGATTTTGAGAAGGAAGGGGAGTAAATCAAGAGGAAGGGAAGGAAGCCAAGCATCTCTGTGTTCTCTTAGTAATTTCTATGAGGTATAACTCGTTTTCCCTCTATTTCTATGCTTATTACTCCATTAAAGTACCTCTTGAACCATGTCCCAAGCTTGGTTGTGCATTGTTGGTTGATTCAAGTTGTTAGCCTTTAGATCTAGACCCCATTCAGTCCCTGGAGCTTGGATCTACTGCCTTTATGGAGTCATATTGCACACAAGCCCTAGATCTACCCCTTTTGGTGAACTTTAAGCCTTAGAACCTTTATTGGTGATGATCTACACGTAAAGATGGAAACTTTACGTGTAAACCAGGCCCTAGGAGCCCAGATCTATGATTGGCATGGACTGGATTCGAGCAAAATCGTGTATATGGCTTTTGCATGAAGCAGACTCGGCGAGTCGCTCATCTGACTCGGCGAGTCTGGTCGTGAGTCTCCGAGTTTGTCCCCTTTTCGTTGTGTCGAGTTGAAGTAGTGAGTCTTGGGTGGACTCAGTGAGTTGGTAGCCGAACTCACCCATGAAGGAACTCGGCGAGTCGACGCCCTGACTCAGCGAGTTCAAGGCAATCTTCTTAGATCAAGATCAGACTCGGCGAGTTGTTCATACAACTTAGCGAGTCACAGCATAAATTGTTCATCGAATGAAGATGAACTCGGCGAGTTGTTCATACAACTCGGCGATTAGGATGAAGGACTTGGATATCAGTTTGGAAGGAGAACTCATCGAGTCAACGCCCAACTCGACGAGTAGAGACGGGATGCAGGACAACTTATTGGATAAGGACTCGGCGAGTTGGGGGGCCAACTCGGCGAGTCGGGTCAACTGAAAGATGACTCTGGCTTTGACTTTTAACTTGATCAAGGTTAAAATGGTCAATTTACCTGAGGGTCAGTTAGCGGTGTTTGATTGAGTGTTTTGTGGGAATTATAGCCGGAGGATTTCCGGAGTAGCAGCAACAGCAGACAGTCAATTCCCACACAGACCAGCAGCTATTTCAAGGTGATTTTCCTTTCCAGTAGGAACAGGTCTAAGGCACCAAGGCCGACCCGTGTAGACGAGATGTTAGTACTAGAGTGTGGCCCGAGCCCGTATCCCTTGGTTTAGTCAGGTACGATATATGTGTCGGTATGATAGAGTTGTCTATACTTTTTGTATGTGTGATACTTGTGTATTATGAGTTAGCGGTTGAGTGTGGGCAAGGCCCGTATCTCTCCGAGAGAGGAGTGTGGGCTAGGCCCATATCTCCCAGATATTAGAGTGTGGGCGAGGCCCGTATCTCCCGGCTAGCGAAGTATGAGCAGGGCCCGTATCTTCACAAGTGTGGGTGAGGCCCGTATCTCCCGGCTAGCGAAGTGTGGGCAGGGCCCGTATCTTCCCGAGTGTGGGCGAGGCCCGTAACTCCTTGCTGAATGTTGTTTGTTATATGCTTGCATGGTATGAGGTATTATGGGGGAACTCACTAAGCTTTGTGCTTACAGTTTACAGTTTTGGTTTCGGGTAGCTCTTCATCGAAGGGGAAGGAGCTGGCGCGGTAGCGGCACATCATGCACACACACTGGTTTCCGCATTTACGAGATTTCTCTAGGATTTATACTCTGATATTTCGATTAGTTGTATGATTTGGCTTTTAGACATTGTAAACGTTGTGATGTGGTTTGATCAAACAATGTTTTTAATTATTAATGTTCTCTAAAGTAATGTTTTAAAAACGAAATCATTAGACGTGAAAATTGGGTCGTTACAAGTTGGTATCAGAGCCCTGGTTTGAGGGATTCAGATACACCTTCGGGGGGTGTCTGAACTCAAATTGAGGGGTCAAAAGATTTTGAAAAAGAAAACGTTTTCTAAAAGGTCAAGTAAAGTATTTTAAGAAGAAACGAAGTGTGTGATGTGAGCAACCGGCCGAGCTCATGTAAGTATTCCCCAAAGTACCCATACAAGCTTATGTTGTGTTATTCAGTTTCAGTAGAACAGCATGCTAGAATAGGACTAAGGATCTAGTAGTGATGCCTTATGTGCCGGCTTTATGTGCTTCAGTGTATGAAAACTTCATGCTAGAATCGAGTAGACAGCAGTAGGATAGCCTGTTAGGTTATGCCTGATAGTATGAGTTTAGCTCTGTATGCTAGATCAATTTTTCTCTATGAGAGCGGATTTGCTTGAGATTGTTCCCTTAGTTCGAATGCTGCTTGCTTTGTGATTTGTGGGTCTCTGAGTGGTGGGATTTAGCTATTAGGTGAATACGTCACGTCACATGTGATCAGGGTTGAATAATCTTAGAGTGCTGGATTTGGCCCTATTGCGCAACTCTCGTTTGAGTCAAACCGTTGTCGGGATGAGCCTGTTACTCGAAGGATTATCCGAGCCTCACCACATGTGATGGTATTCAAGTAATGGTTAAATGGCACTACTAAGAGGCCTTCAGCAGCTGAGGACCTGGTAGGGTGGAGCCTGAGATTTCCCTAGGGCAAGCCTACGATGAGTATAGCAATGATCAGCCGTAGTGGAAGGGATCTGGTGGAGTCGAGGCAGCCCTTGAAGAAGGTACGGATAGATGTGGAAGGTAGTATGGGCCCGTACTACTGAAAGCAGAGGATCCGTACCCGAACCAAGGAAGGCCAAGATAAGACCATGGAACTTGCAAGTAGTTGTGATCCCTCAGGAAGTATCAGTATCACTAATGATTGTTATTATGTATTACAGAATGGTGGTACTTCGATCGAGGCCGATAGATGGTGGTTCAGGAGAGGGGTTAGGTTTGGGATCAGGTTCCGAGCCGGTAGATGAGGGACTACACGAGTTCATCGCGTCAGAGATCACTAGGAGTATCCTTGAGTCGACCCCCATTATCTTCGGGTCGATCAAGGAAGGGATCATCGAGTTGATAGAGGATCGCCTCAGGGCGTTCAGGAGTGACATGGCATCTGGCCAGTCGGGATCTCGCACGCTGTCCTTTAAGGACTTCAGGGGAAGTGGTGCGCCGGATTTCCACAGGGTGAAAGACCCCATTGCTGCCAGGCGATGGATTGCAGACATAGAGTCTGCATAGTTGACTAGCTTCTGCCCCGAGGGGTCGAAGGTGAGGTATGCAGCAAGGTGTTTACGAGACCGAGCTCGAGATTGGTGGGAGTCAGTGGGTGACTCGTTGGGAGCCTCAGCTATCGAGGCTATGACCTGGTCGGACTTTGTGACCAGGTTCAGGGCAGAGTTTGCGCTGGCTGTCGAACTTCAGCAGCTGGCCAGGGAGTTTTTGGACATGAGGCAGACGACGAAGACTGTGGCGGAGATCACCACCAAGTTCCGGGAGAGGGCTTTGTTGGTGCCCAGTATGCGGGTGACGAGGATATGAGGAGGACCCGTTATCATGATATGCTATGGGCTGACATCCGAGAGCATGTTCGCTTTTCAGCTTGCCCTACCCTGGAGTTCATGAACGCCAGGGCGAGGGAAAGGGAGATTGATTTAGAGCACATTCGGAAGAGGAAAGCAGAGGTGGGGCAGGTAGTTGGGGCTTCGGGAAAGAAGCCCAGGGGATCAGATGCGAGGCCGAAAGGCCAAGGGGGACCTGGCCGCTGCGGGAAATGCGGCAGGACGCATGAGGGAGCATGTAGGATGGGATCAGCAGGCTGCTACAAGTGCGGCAAGGCAGGGCACTTTAGCAGGGATTGTACTACACCAGTTTCGGCTATTCAGACATCGGAGTTGTTGTGTTTTCACTGCAACCAGAGGGGCCACAAGAAGGCCAATTGCCCCAAGTTGACAGCATCTGCGCCAGTGAAGGCGCCAGCTCCAGCGACTTTGCGGATCACTGATGGTCGGCAAGGCAAGGCAGAGGCTCCGGTGGTGAGGAGCCGGGCATTTCAGCTGACTACCGAGGAGGCACGTGCCGCACCCGACGTGGTGACGGGTATGATTCTTTCCCTCTACTTTATTTTATGATGTTATGATATTGATATGTGCTCTGTGTGTATATGTATGCATTAGGATCGTTCCATGTGAACGGCAATCCAGTTCAGGTATTGTTCGACTCGGGTGCCTCCTGATCATTTGTCTCCCTTGCGCTTAGCAAGAAGTTTCCTGAGTCTTCAGGCATATTGGATTGCCCTTTAGAGGTAGAGATTGCTGACGATCGATAGGTGCGAGCATCGATGGTGTTTCGGGATTGCGTATTGCGGTTGTTTGAGGAGCGATATTTGGTAGACTTGGTTCTCATTCCGTTGCACGGGAACAAGGTGATTATAGGCATGGATTGGTTGAGCCCTAATGGGGTGGTGATAGACTGCGCGCAGCAGCTAGTGCAAGTCAGGACCCCAGGTGGGGGAGAGTTAGTGATTCATGGCGAGAGGCCACATTGCGAACCCACTGTATGTTCAGCAGCGAGGGCTAGACGCTATCTTCAGCAGGGATACGCAGGATATGTCGCATATGTGATGGATACCCGGGAGGCGGGTAAGGCGACGGTGAGCGAGGTTCCGGTGGTTCGAGATTTCGTGGATGTTTTCCCAGAGGAGCTTCCTGGGATACCTTCGGAGCGACAGGTGGAGTTCAGGATTGACCTCATTTCTGGTGCGGCTCCGATAGCCAAGGCACCGTATCGGTTGGTTCCTCTCGAGATGCAGGAGTTGTCTACGCAGCTGCAGGAGCTGCTAGACAAGGGATTTATTCGTCCGAGTAGTTCAACCTGGGGAGCCCCGATCCTGTTTCTGAAGAAGAAGGATGGGTCGCACCGGATGTGCATAGACTATCGGAAGCTGAATAAGGCAACGGTGAAGAACCGTTACCCACTCCCAAGGATTGATGATCTCTTTGACCAGCTTCAGGGAGCGTCTTGGTTTTCCAAGATTGATTTGCGTTCGGGATACCATCAGATGAGGGTCAGAGAGGAGGATGGACATAAGACCACGTTTCGGACGCGCTATGGCCATTATGAGTTCGTGGTGATGCCGTTTGGGCTCACCAATGCTCCTGCTGCGTTCATGGACCTCATGAACCGCGTATGCAGACCAATGCTGGATCGGTCTGTGATAGTTTTCATTGACGACATCTTGGTTTATTCCAAGACACAGGAGGAGCATGAGGAGCATCTGAGAGAAGTTTCGGAGACCCTGAGGAGGGAGAGATTGTATGCCAAGTTCTCCAAGTGTGAGTTTTGGTTGCGCGAGGTGCAATTTCTCAGACACCTTGTCAACCAGAACAGGATTCTGATCGATCCGGCCAAGGTCGAGGCCGTGATAAGATGGGAGGTTCCGAAGTCTCCATCTGAGATTCGGAGTTTCCTGAGATTGGCAGGCTATTATCGGAGATTCATTCAGGACTTCTCCAAGATAGTCGTACCCCTGATGCGGCTGACGAAGAAAGCCATAGTCTTTCGGTGGGGACCCGAGCAGCAGGATGCGTTTGAGACACTGAGACAAAGATTGTGAGAGGCGCCAATCTTAGCCCTGCCAGAGGGCGTAGAGGATTTTGTAGTTTACTGTGACGCATCCATTTCAGGGTTGGGCGCGGTACTGATGCAGAGGGGGCATGTCATTGCCTACGCTTCGAGGCAGCTCAAGCCTCACGAAGTGAACTACCCGACGCATGATTTGGAGTTGGGGGCGGTGGTTTTTCCCCTCAAGATTTGGCAGCATTACCTCTGTGGAGTTCGATGTACCATCTACACGGACCACAAGAGTTTGAGGTACCTCATGGATTATTTGAATCTGAACATGAGGTAGCGTCGGTGGTTGGACGTGGTGAAGGATTATGATTGTGAGATCCTTTACCACCCAGGGAAGGCCAATGTGGTGGCCGATGCGCTTAGCCGCAAGGCGGCGCCGATCAGGGATATTTGCATGAGGATGACCGTAGTGACTCCCCTGTTGGAGCAAATTCGGGAGGCTCAACATGAGGCTATCAAGGAGGAGCATCGGAAGAGTGAGCATGTAGTAGGTCAGGTTTCCTCCTTCGATTATGATAGCCAAGGACTATTGACACTACACAGTAGGGTGTGGGTGACGTATCTTGGAGGCGTGCGCCAGATCTTGATGGAGAAGGCGCACAAATCCCGATTCCCTATTCATCCAGGGGCGACGAAGATGTATCAGGATCTTCGCCTAGATTATTGGTGGCCCTGCATGAAGCGGGATGTGGCGTGGTACGTCGAGCGGTGCTTGACCTGCAGGAAGGTCAAGGCCGAACATCAGAGACCGCATGGCAAGATGCAGCCGTTGGACATCCCGTTGTGGAAATGGGAAGATATCACGATGGATTTTATCACAAAGCTTCCCAGGACCGCGCATGGAGTAGATTCGATTTGGGTCATCGTGGATCGATTGACCAAGAGTGCTCATTTTATTCCGATTCAGGAGAGCATATCGGCCGAGAAATTGTCCGACATCTATATTAGGGAGATTGTGGCGCGGCACGGGGTGCCAGTATCGGTTATCTCGGACAGGGATGTGCGTTTTACTTCCAGGTTTTGGAAGAAGTTTCATGAGGAGTTGGGCACTCGTTTGCATTTTAGCACCGCCTTTCACCCGTAGACGGATGGTCAGAGCGAGTGGACCATCCAGACTTTGGAGGATATGTTGCGGGCATGCGTGCTAGATTTCGGTGGTAGCTGGGATACCTATCTTCCCTTGGCTGAGTTCTCGTACAACAACAGCTACCACGCGAGTATCGACCGCCCTCCTTTCGAGATGTTGTAGGGACGGAGGTTCAGGACCCCGATATGTTGGGGAGAGGTTGGTCAGAGGGTCATGCGGAGCACCAAAGTGGTGCTCAAGACTACCAAGAGGATTCAGCAGGTTTGTAGCAGGCTTCAGTCCGCGCAGAGTCGGCAGAAAAGTTACGCCGACAAGCACCGATCCGACCTGGAGTTCCAGGTTGGGGATATGGTTCTCCTGAAGGTGTCGCCTTGGAAGGGCGTCATTCGATTCAGGAAGCGAGGCAAGTTGGGCCCGAGGTATATTGGACCGTTCAGGGTTGTAGCCCGGGTGGGCAAGGTGGCGTATAGGCTGGATCTGCCAGCCAAGCTCTGCCAGATCCACATCACTTTCCATATTTCTCAGCTGCGGAAGTACCTAGAGGACGATTAAGCGGTAGTGCCGTTAGAGGATATACAGGTTGATGACAACCTGAATTACATTGAGCGTCCAGTCTCAATCCTCGACAGGAAGTCGAAGGATTTGAGGAACAAGCGAGTGGAACTTGTGAAGGTGCAATGGCAGCACCGGAAGGGATCGGAGTGGACTTGGGAGTCGGTGGAAGAAATGATGGAGCATTACCCCGAGTTGTTCCAGGATCGAGCAGCAAACTTCGAGGACGAAGTCTAAAATAAGTGGGGGAGATTTGTAGCACCTGGTTCCTGGTATGTAAGATTATTTGAGTATTTTGTATTATTGGCCTGGGACTCGGCGAGTTGGAGGCCCGACTCGCCGAGTAGAGACGAGACTTGGGACGCAGTTATGTTAGCGACTCGGCGAGTCCATATTATGGACTCGGCGAGTCCGCGCTGTCCAATGAAACCCTAATTTCCACGGGTTTGCACCCTATTTAAATGACCATTTGTGCCCCAACTCCGCCCCCTTCACCCTTAGAAGCCCTCCATACGTCCTAGCCCTTGTTCTTGTGAGTCTAAGGCTTATTAGAGTGTTTTCCTTGAAGATTTTGAGAAGGAAGGGGAGTAAATCAAGAGGAAGGGAAGGAAGCCAAGCATCTCTGTGTTCTCTTAGTAATTTCTATGAGGTATAACTCGTTTTCCCTCTATTTCTATGCTTATTACTCCATTAAAGTACCTCTTGAACCATGTCCCAAGCTTGGTTGTGCATTGTTGGTTGATTCAAGTTGTTAGCCTTTAGATCTAGACCCCATTCAGTCCCTGGAGCTTGGATCTACTGCCTTTATGGAGTCATATTGCACACAAGCCCTAGATCTACCCCTTTTGGTGAACTTTAAGCCTTAGAACCTTTATTGGTGATGATCTACACGTAAAGATGGAAACTTTACGTGTAAACCAGGCCCTAGGAGCCCATATCTATGATTGGCATGGACTGGATTCGAGCAAAATCGTGTATATGGCTTTTGCATGAAGCAGACTCGGCGAGTCGCTCATCTGACTCGGCGAGTCTGGTCGTGAGTCTCCGAGTTTGTCCCCTTTTCGTTGTGTCGAGTTGAAGTAGTGAGTCTTGGGTGGACTCGGTGAGTTGGTAGCCGAACTCACCCATGAATGAACTCGGCGAGTCAACGCCCTGACTCAGCGAGTTCAAGGCAATCTTCTTAGATCAAGATCAGACTCGGCGAGTTGTTCATACAACTTAGCGAGTCACAGCATAAATTTTTCATCGAATGAAGATGAACTCGGCGAGTTGTTCATACAACTCGGCGATTAGGATGAAGGACTTGGATATCAGTTTGGAAGGAGAACTCATCGAGTCAACGCCCAACTCGACGAGTAGAGACGGGATGCAGGACAACTTATTGGATAAGGACTCGGCGAGTTGGGGGGCCAACTCGGCGAGTCGGGTCAACTGAAAGATGACTCTGGCTTTGACTTTTAACTTGATCAAGGGTAAAATGGTCAATTTACCTGAGGGTCAGTTAGCGGTGTTTGATTGAGTGTTTTGTGGGAATTATAGCCGGAGGATTTCTGGAGCAGCAGCAACAGCAGGCAGTCAATTCCCACATAGACCATCAGCTATTTCGAGGTGAGTTTCCTTTCCAGTAGGAACGGGTCTAAGGCACCAAGGCCGACCCGTGTAGACGAGATGTTAGTACTTGAGTGTGGGTCGAGCCCGTATCTCTTGGTTTAGTCAAGTACGATATATGTGTCGGTATGATAGAGTTCTCTATACTTGTTGTCTGTGTGATACTTGTATATTATGAGTTAGCGGTTGAGTGTGGGCAAGGCCCGTATCTCTCCGAGAGTGGAGTGTGGGCTAGGCCCGTATCTCCCAGATAGTAGAGTGTGGGCGAGGCCCGTATCTCCCGGCTAGCAAAGTGTGGGCAGGGCCCGTATCTTCACAAGTGTGGGTGAGGCCCGTATCTCCCAGCTAGCGAAGTGTGGGTAGGGCCCGTATCTTCCCGAGTGTGGGCGAGGCCCGTAACTCCTAGCTGAATGTTGTTTGTTATATCCTTGCATTGTATGAGGTATTATGGGGGAACTCACTAAGCTTTGTGCTTACAGTTTACAGTTTTGGTTTCAGGTACCTCTTCATCGAAGGGGAAGGAGCTGGCGCGGTAGCGGCACATCATGCACACACACTGGTTTCCGCATTTATGAGATTTCTCTGGGATTTATACTCTGATATTTCGATTGGTTGTATGATTTGGCTTTTACACAAGGTAAACGTTGTGATGTGGTTTGATCAAACAATGTTTTTAATTATTAGTGTTTTCTAAAGTAATGTTTTAAAAACGAAATTTTTGGACATGAAAATTGGGTCATTACAATCTCCATGTTTACCTTATAATTCATGGCCTTAGTGTAACAAGAATTATCACTGTATTTCCTTGTTTTAGACATTGCTAGCTGTATCGTTCATTCGATAATGTCTGGAGTCTATATTTTCTTATTTTAGACTTTGCTAGCTGTGTCATTCCTTCGATACTGTCTGGAGTCTGTATTTTCTTATTTTAGACTTTGCTAGCTGTATCGTTCATTCGATAGTGTCTGGAGTCTGTGTTTCCTTGTGTTAGACTGAGCCAGGCATATTATTCATACGATACTTTCCTGAAGTATACGTTATCTTTTGTTTTAGTCAGCAATATTACTGCTGAGGTATATATTATTTTCCCCTGGGATTTTTACTTGTAATTTTCTCATTATTCCTTTAATGTCAATCCTGTATTCTGATAATGATAGTATTTTGGGGGAAAATTACTCCTTAAAACGTAAATCCGTCGGGTCTTGGTAGAAGACCTCTTTTATTTAGAAAATATAGGATTTTGTGGAAAGAATGATAATACACCGTAGATTCTAGATTGCTATCTTTCATAAAGTCATTTTGAATAACAGGTGTATTTGTACTAATGACACTAAATACTTATGAACTCACCAGCATTATAAAAATGTTGATACTCGCTTTCAAAATAACTTGTATTTTTAGGTAATCGATAGACAGGTACATCCCGTGAGCTTTTTGTAGAGACAACCTAGTACCGAGCTGCATCTATATTATTCCTTGTATTACTTTGATGTTGCTATGAAATGTAACCTATGTAAAATTGTTACTATTAATATAATGGTTCTTGTACATTGATTACTATACTGCATATGTTGTGATACTTGACATGACGTCATCCACCCCAGAACGTTTCCGCCGTTCCGGTTTTGGGGTGTGACAGATTGGTATCAGAGCATTGTTTATAGTGAGCTGAGTATATCAATTCATAAAAGATATATAGCCTATAAATACATTGGGATAAAACACTCTAACCAAGAATTATACTTTAAAATATAACCATATTTTACCAAAGTATAAGAACATCCAGAACCTAAACACTCGAACAAAAGTATCATAAGAAGAACAAAATAAAAGTCTTTGGATATTGACGATTACCGTCAAACCTGGGCAGTTATGTAATCGTAAGCTGGAATAAATGTAACCTGATCAACTACATTTATTCGAGATGCGACCAACGTGTGCTTGGGAGTGATGGTGGTGTTGCAACGAATCTGAAACTTACCAAATAGGAATTCTAGAGCCAAACATAAAGTTTAAAATACTATGAGAGTATTTCCGAATACTAAAAGACTCGCATTAATCCCAAAATCATATTCATAAATTAAGAATGAAACAATAAATTAAAATACCATAGGGGTATTTTAGGATCCATAGCTAACCTTGTGTGAAAAACTAAAAAGATCCCTTATTGATATACCTATGATTACAAAGGGTATACTTCCATGATTATGCATAGTAAGGACCGCATAGGCTAAGAATGTGTGGTTTCGCTCTACTTCCTTTTCCTTGTTTGGATGTGGATATAGAGTAGTATCACATATTCGAAGGCCTATCGGATCTAAGCTATATATAATTTGTGTACCCTATGTAATTGTAGCAGGACTCGATATGGATCACCTAGTGGAATGTTTTAATAACCTCTTAGGATTCTTTAGACATCTCCATTCTCGCACGAACTCTGTAGAAAACCCTATCCACTTCAGTGTTCGACAGAAAAGTTGATTCAGACCCAGAAGAAGTTCATTGAGAAGATTTCCAGTTCGGAAATAAATGAACTAGGACGAGACTATTGAAACCACCAAGTGCCTATACCTTTTAGGGACATCGGTGGGAAATTCGCCTGAACTTCCGAGATTTCCAGTTATCTATCACGAGGCGAAGACACTCAGGGGCAGGATCAGAAGTAAGACGGAGTAGAAATTCAATATGTCTTCACGAGAAGAGATCCCTAGGTAACTACCCGAAGAAAACCAATATCGGTCCCAGTCAGGGATAAGAGGTAGACAGAGGGAGCCAATACATGGAACTCGAGAAGTGTCTTTTCCTCGTTATTGTCGCGCTAATACACCCATAAAATAATACAATTTAGTGAGTTAGTGATTACACTACTCACACTATGTGTTAAGTAACTCGCCTTTTCCCGTCGCAAGTAATACGATTAGATCGGATCCCAAAACCTCAATTTAGAGTGTTTAGCCATAAGTCTTCATGAGCCTTTCTTTCCGCAATCTTCATTCCGAACTATCCTCAGATCTTTCCAAAGACGGAGAGTGAATCTCTCCAATATAAAGATAACTTAGTAGGAATGACTCCCATCTTATGGCTTTCCGATACTCATACTCCTACCTTGATACCCGGACTACATCATAGGGATGTAGGTCGACACTCAGATTACCAATATCCAAGGCGCGGGAAAATTTATGCCTATTCTAGCAAGGATAGATACGTCTAGAGTTAAAAATCGTCTCTCATCAGTTTGTGATCCTTTCTGTTTAGGAAAACCATGCCTCCGAAGAAATGTAACCAATCTGCTGGCAAGAAACCAACTCTCCTATTCGATGAAGCTAAGTTCCAAGCTGCAGTCTCGGCAGCCGTAGCAGTTGTCATGTCTCAACTGAATGCGAATAATGCCAATGTTAGCAAGAGCCCTATCGGGATTCCCGATCTAAGTAATGGACAGCAGGAACCAACACCTGCGGACCCAGCCACCCAAGAACCTCAACCAACTCCACTGAAGAGAAAGTTCAAGAATGAGGAGGGAAGTACCTCGGCTCAAGGACCTTCCGAAGGGCAACGAGCTGAGACATTCAATACCCCTGCCAACCCTTCCATCCCGACTCCTGGAAGACCATACCGAGGAAACCTTCCCAGTTGAAGCAAATGCAGCTACCATCATCATGGTATATGCTGGGAACTCTTTTGTGTTAGGTGCAACAGGAAGGGGCATACCTCTCGTACCTGCAGAGCCCCGGTTGAGTTCATTACATCAACCACCAATGTGGGGTCCAGTCCAGTTTGCCATCTATGTGGTGAAATTGGGCACTTCAAAAGGGACTGCCCAACTGAAGGAAGCGACAAAGGCACAGGAGGAGTCTAACCCTAATACCTAGGAGAAGCATCAATAAACCCGTTAAAATTTTGGTATGTCTCTCAATCTCAGATAACTAACCGAAAACATTAAAAGGCTAATTCTAATTGGAATTACTCTCCCATTAAAGCGAAAGTCACAGCACTGTTGTAAGAATTCAAAATTTCATCAGGTAAAGCTATAATGGCTCGGTATATACGTTAAATCCATGTATAATTAAGATGGATAGACCTCGAGTGAGGGATGCTACCTCATTTCCTGTTCCTCGTTTGGTTGTGGATTTAGGGCGGAGTCGCTCAGTCAACAGTCCTTCCCACCTTAATTATACATGACTAGTGTATGCTAAGCAATTATAGAGAGACCTCGTGAGAATCCGTTCATGAAAAGTACATTATTCCGAAACCTCAGGACCCTCTATATTTCCACGTCGACTCTATCAGTCCAAGTATCCGCGACAGTGATACACGGGACGAAATCTGAGACACCAAGAACTTGTGTGCCCGTTCAGCACATAGCCCTATCGACCCTCATTCTACATCATGTCGATGTATGCCAACTTCGATGCCTCTATCAATCATGGTTCGACATAGTGAAACCATGTGTAAATTCCTAGTGCTGTGTAAAAAGAACTTTCACCGTAGCCATTCCGGCAAATAAAAGTTCTTCCGAACTTAATAATAAAACCTAATGCAATCCGTCAGTCGTCTCCCTCATCTAAAACCTTCCGAAATACCCTTGGGTAGGGTATCACACACTGTTAACCAACCCTCCCTTAGACAAATAGAACCCGAAGCGAAAGACACTACAGGTATTCCAGAAGACGATAACCACCCGAAACGTACTCCGTAGATTCCCCCATAAAGACCCTTAGCACCTCACAATCAGGTTCGTGAATCAAGAGGAAAGAACTCATGGGATTGACTACTATTAACTGAGTATATGCATAAGAGTGGTATATAATTGAGATCTAAAAGATTTAAGATGTGTGCTTCCTCCCTACTCCCTGTTCCTCGTTGGGTTGCGGGTCTGGGGTGGAGTCGCACAACTGAACATCCTGCTGACCTCAATTATATACGGCTTGCATACACCAAGTATTAGTGATTAAGCCAAGTATGAGCTCTACCACGAACCTCATAGTAAAAACCTTCATCCTACCCCATAGAATAGGAACTAGAGTCAAGTGAACCACAGCGGGTTGAGCTACTAAAATGACCACAAATCCGAAATTGTTGTCATCCCGGTTAAGTCAGTATAGTAGCCAACACCCTCATTTGGTAAAGAAGTCTGAGTCGTAAGAGTCAAGGACATTGACTACGACCATCCATTCATGCTTAATCCCAAAAATTAAGCATCTCAGTAGATGGCCCGGAAACCTGGAAGCTGCGATAAGATAAGCTTTGAGAAGAGTGGATGAGAAAATTAGAAGTTCCGAGTGACGGAACCCTATACTTCTAGACTGAATCTAAATCAAGGAAAATCAGAACCACCGGAAGAGTAGTTGCAGAAGATGCTCGCACTACTCAGGCACTTACTCCACTCTGTTACTGACGAGTAGTGCCCAGGACACTCCGCCTCCCCACGTGAAAGGAGTCGTCGTCGCCCTGTAGACGATAGACTACACTCTCCGGAGTGGATACTAGAATGCCAAGAACCACATGATAACCTCCGCAATCAAGAATACTTGAATAAAGTATGAAAGTAGGTGGTGTTAAGCCTTATAACCCAGATTCCGAAGAGATTATAGACTTGACACCATTCTAGGTGTAAATCGATGGGTTATACAAAAGCACGCGCTTTCTGCAACTGAAATAAATCAACGCCTTAGAGAATAGGGAATGTCTTAGAGATTCATTGGACTACTAGGTGTTCCAAGAATACTATCTCACACAGAAATAGTAGAACCACCTCCCGAGATAGTCCAACACTTCAGAAAATCTCTAAGGATTGAGTTATCCCTGAGCAGAGCTTGCTATTCATGAAACAACAACGCAAGTAAGAGCATGATTCTTTCCCGATAGGAATCATATCGTGAAAGAGCCAACTAGACGATGATGAGAAGTCTCAAAACTTCCTAAAAACAATCGTCTGGTAAAACCCTATCTCACCAATGCTGAGAGTTTCCGGTAGAAACACCTCGAGGATCAGAAGTGCAGATTCATTTTGCACAAAGCTGAGATAGACCCCCGCTGCAGCAAACAGATACCCATAGACATCCAATTCATCCGACGATCCAGAAAACCTCTGAAAGGTAATCAACAGGCAACACGAATCCAAAGATAACTCGAGCCTTCTAAGAACCAACCCAAAGACCGACACCCCCAGTATGAGAAGACATTTGGAACTTGAAAATGGCGATCACGTCAGTGATGATCTCACCATAGAAGGTTCTTATGTTCTAAGTACTGAAAAGCTCCATCTTTCCGAGAGCTTAGGACCATCCGAGATTCTTTACAAAAATTGGTCCAACCCTCGTCAGACCACGACTACTTATGGAAATTCCATAAGTTTCACCCCAAAATCAATCCACTTCTTAGACTTGAAAAGTGTTTGCCCGACGTCACTCTCTGTATCCCACTCATCTTGATAGAAATCATTGGGAACCCTAACTTCGTAGACGAACCTCTAGGAATCGCTAACTGAACGAAACGAAATCCGCATCCCGTAAGTGATAGTTTGTTAGAACGCCAAGCAAAGGCCAGGGTTCGCTTGGGAGCGCAAACACCAATGGCATAGGAAGTGCCCTCATCTCTCTACCTGATTGTTCATGCCACTTCCTTGCCTAAACCAAAATTTTGCGATGAAATTCCCTCTAACGGGAGGATGATATGACAACCCGAAATTTATCCCGTCATTTTAACCTTTTCTTCCGTTAATAAAACTCACTTTATTAAATTGTTTGTTAACCTTTTGGATTAGGTTAATTAAATTGAGACTTTTATTATGACTTCATAAGGGTTGGAACAAATTAGAAACACCCTCAATATTCCCTTGAAAAGTTTTAGTTAAAATCAAGTCAAATTACGACCATTTAATCGGGTGCGACCAAAAGCCCCGTTTAACGTTTGTATCGGGTAGATTTCCACCGAGCCACAAACTCAAACCCTATATAAGGGTGAGGGGACTCCATTTGAAACCTTTCCACCCTATATCTACTCTCTCTCTCTCTCTCTCTACAAGTTGCCTTTGATCCAAAAACGTCTCTTTCGAGCTCCATAGTCGTAAGTAATCTATCCTAGCATGTTGTTTAGCATGATATACCTGCAAATTCATGTTTAAATCACCCAAAACCCTCATAATCATGTGTTTACAGCCCAAGAACCCTCTTGGACCGTAAACACTCACAAATGGGGTTTTGAAGCCCCAAAAACCTTCTAAATCACTCTTAGGGCTTAGGTATGACTTGTGGACTTACATATATGAGCTTAGAACACCAAAGCCTTGTCTTTTGAGGCGTAACGATGAGTTTACGGCCCAAGAACACTCTTGGACCGTAAACCCCTCTTCATGGGCCGTGAACACCATTTAAGGTGTAAAATTTGCCCTTAAACACCTCCTATTGCTTGGGTAAATGTCTAGAATCAACCACCAATGTAATAGGGGCATTAAACATCAAGGAAACTATGGACTTAGGAGTTTACGTCCATAAACCCCCCAAGGAATGGTCCATGGGCAATAACCTCCCTTAAGAAGGCCAAATGATGCCCTAACATCCCCCTTTGTCTTGGAATAATGCATAGAACCTTATATTCTTGCATTTAAGACCTTAAATCATGAGTTGAAGGACCAAGTGAGAGTTTACGGCCGTAAACTCTATGTTTACTGCCGTGAACTCCCTTAAATAGTTCATTTGGAGCCTTAACCCCTTCATATGCCCTAAATTAAACCTAGCCTATTTCCACAAGTGTTGTAAGAGCCTTCTAGCATCCAACAACACACCACCCATGAGTTTACGGTTGTACACTCATAGGGATATAGTCTTAGGGTTGAAATCTCCATAAAGAGTTTACTCTTGAAGAGTAAACTCCCTAACTAGGCCATACACTTCCTTATTGCAACCCAATAGCCTCCTAGCACTTGACCAAAGTGTTTTTCCGAACATTAGGATGCTTATACGTGTTTAATTAGTATTATAATCACTAATTGTATGCAAACATATGCCTTCATATGTTACTAGGTCATTAAGTGTGTTCAAGTCTTCACTTGACACCGAGCTCCCAACCTACACCTCCATCTGATCCACCCGTAGCAGGTGAGTTCATACCCCTGAATTAACCTTTTAAATGATTTTAACTGCTTTTATAGGGGGGGTATACAAGTTGATCTATACAGTTATTAGATAAATCACATGTGATTAATAACTGTATAGCAAAATAGATTATTGCATAATAACTATTTTATCCAGCTTAAGATGTTCCAATCTCGCTTTCAACTCTTGTTAAAGTATGAATTTCTCTTTTAGATTATCATAAGTATTCGAAAGGTTTTCTGAAGGTTTTTCAAAGGTTTTCCAAAGGTTTTTCAAGCTTGGTTACTAACGAGACATCAAGTCGTAATTTCTTGTTAAAGGTTCTCCAAAGGTTTTCTTCACTTAATATGTTTTATAAAAATCATTTTCAAAGCTGTTTATGAAAGGTTTTTCAAAGGATTCCAAAGATTTTCAAAACTTGTTTTACAAACTGACATCAAGTCGTAAATTTCTTATGTGTAAAGGTTTTCGAAAGTTTTCATCAAAGTTTTCTTCTATGCTTTTATTTCGTTAAGTGCATGTCTGTATTTGTATAGTTATATAAATAATGTTTAAAAGACTTAGGAAGGCTAGTTCGCCCTATTTCCTTTTCCTCGTTGGGATGTGGTCTTGTGGGTATCGGTTATCCATCCGAAGGTCGTTTAAACATTAGTTATATATCATGTATACATGTATAGACATAAAGGTTTCCATCGACCAGTTCATTTCCCTTGGGTAGCAAGGGTATCCTTCCATTCATCATTCATAGACCTGAAACGTTAGTAACTATTATAGGAATAGTTAGGAGATTCTATTTACTCTTTCCAGTACGAGGATTCCAAAGGATTCAGTTCATTCGTGAGTCTATATCATTATTCCAATACTTATAATAGAATTCGAAATTTACGAGATGCATCCTCTGGACACGGATTTCCCCGTTGTCAAGTTGGTAACCAAAGTCTCCTGGAGGGAGAGCGGGCATTGTGTGTATAGATCTATACGGGACTGACACTCCCACACCCTAACTGCTAGCTACAGTCCCCGGCCGACCAAGCCAAGGGGTGACAAATGTCACATTTATTCCGACGCTTGCAGGGCGTCAAGTACTCTATTATCAATCAGTATGGTTACAAGTATCTCCATGTTTAGACTTTGCTAGCTGTATCGTTCATTCGATACTGTCTGGAGTCTGTATTTTCTTATTTTAGACTTTGCTAGCTATGTCATTTATTCGATACTGTCTGGAGTCTGTATTTTCTTGTTTTAGACTTTGCTAGCTGTATCGTTCATTCGATACTGTCTAGAGTCTGTGTTTCCTTGTGTTAGACTGAGCCAGACGTATTATTCATACGATACTTTCCTGAAGTATACGTTATCTTTTGTTTTAGTTAGCAGTATTACTGCTGAGGTATATATTATTTTCCCCTGGTATTTTTACATGTGATTTTCTCATTATTCCTTTGACGTCAATACTGTATTCTGATAATGATAGTATTTTTGGGAAAAATTACTCCTTAAAACGTAAATCCGTCGGGTCTTGGTAGAAGGCTTCTTTTATTTAGAAAATATAGGATTTTCTGGAAAGAACGATAATACACCGTAGATTCTAGATTGCTATCTTTCATAAAGTCATTTTGAATAAAATGTGTATTTATACTAATGACACTAAATACTTATGAACTCACCAGCATTATAAAAATGCTGATACTCGCTTTCAAAATAACTTGTATTCTCAGGTAATCGATAGACAGGTACATCCCGGGAGCTTTTTGCAGAGACAGCCTAGTACCGAGCTGCATCTATATTATTCCTTGTATTACTTTGATGTTGCTATGAAATGTAACCTATGTAAAATTATTACTATTAATGCAATGGTTGTTGTACTTTGATTACTATACTGCATATGTTGTGCTACTTGACATGACGTCATCCACCCCAGAACGTTTCCGCCGATCCGGTTTTGGGGTGTCAAAAATATCTTGGATATCTCTCAGGTTTTCCCTATTAACAAAAAAGTCACATTTGATATTTTCTTTATAATTTAACCATTAAACTCTCATATTGGTTGAAAATTCAACCAAATTGCAAGTAATAACTAATTTCAATAGTTAAATTGCAATTAGAAAAAAACAAGAACGATTTTTTTTTAATAATACTAAAATATTAAAAATTATATATATATATATATATATATATATATATATATATATATATATATATATATATATATATATATATATATATATATATATATATATATATATATATATTTGATATTTCTTTGAATAAACAATAATTGAACAAGAATGATGAAAGTTCTGCCCGCCTTTTAACTGGGAGTGACATCAGCATCAATGTTAGTTATGAGCTTTTGTTTTCTTTTCTTTTGGCACATGACAGCCCCTAGCATGTCATCTAGTCTTTTTATTTTCCATTTTCTAGTAAAAATAATATTTCTGTTTTTCTAAACAAAATCCTAAAGTCGACGCCTAAATTAGTTTAATTAGGAAGATGAGTGATTTTGGCGTTCAATTATTGATATTAGAGTAAGCATGCATACCAAAGCTGTATTAAGTGTTGCCTTTTACTCTTTAAAATTGAGGGTTGAAATCTGGTGTGTAACATAAGTCGAACTATGAGTACTTCAAGAATTAGTAAGATTTCTTTTTTCAGAAAAAAAAAAAGAAAAAAAAAAGACCAATGATGTCTTATTTATTTTATTTTAACTAAAACAAAAAATGACATTGTCAATAAGATTGATTCAATCATCATATTTATTGCCCATAAACGAGTAGACATAAGCAACTGTATACAAAAAATTAAAATTTCAGATGGTCCAAACAAAATTAGGCCATTGTCTCGACAATTATAGTATTATCCAGATACCTTTCACTACCAAACGCCATTTGGCCACTATATGGGGGGTCATGGGACTGTACGGAAATGCCCCCATTATATATATATATATATATATATATATATATAATGCGGATGTATAACAATTGTGCGAACGTGTACACAGTGCTATTCAATAAAATTTACTAGGAAAATAGATTGTTTAGTAATGTCAATGCGCTCAACCTCACACAACAATTGTCATTTTCATGCATTCTTGTTAATTTTTATTCATTTTTGCTCTCACATATTGTCTTTATTCATTTTCATTCTTACAAAATACGAGTCAATAAATATTCTGACAATATTCTGACAGAATGAGAATAATAATTATAATAAATCTATAATAACCTTATAAACGGTTTAATTAGTGAAAATGTATGATAATAACAATAGTTATGTAAACTTGAATGTATTCAGATTATTAAACAACATATTTTCTTTGTCATTCTAATAGAATAACACTGTCCATACGTCCGCAAAATAGATGTCAACCCATTATTAAACCTAGCTCTCTCTCTCTCTTTGTATATATATATATATATATATATATATATATATATATATATATATAAAGAGGGAGAGAGAGAGAAGTTCATTTGAGATCATTTTTATGTTGTGAGACATGGGGGCGCGATCCTAGCAACTCATCTTGGAGTTCAAAAAAATAATATATATATATATATATATATATATATATATATATATATATATATATATATATATATATATATATATATATATATATATATATATATAAATTGCAAAATAAAAGGAAAAATCCATTTTTTTTTTTTTTTTAAATATTATGCGATTTACATATTCATAACTCAAATCATATCAGATACCATGTATGGGTATTTTGCGAGAAACTTACTTGAGATCGGCTGATTGCATGCACCACACCCTTTTCTTATTTTAGGAATTTCCTTTCTTAAAAAAATATACTTTTCTTTTGAAAACTTCACCAAACCCTCAGTTTGGGTTCAACCACACCCGAGAGTATGTCTGAATCCCTCAAACTAGGGCTCTAATACCAACTTGTAACGTCCCGCAATCAAGGCATAATTTTTTTTGTTTTTAGATTAACAAATCTTTAGTACATATTCTTTCCATAAAACCGCGGTAACCAATATTTAGCAAAACATTATCAAATCATAGTTATCCACAGAATGCGGAAACATGTGGTGTGTGCTCTGCAATCATCCTGAGCTCTCCCATTTGAAAACCAGAGTACCTGAAACATAAAATGAAAACCGTAAGCACAAAGCTTAGTGAGTTCCCCAAAATACCATAAAACTGTCACACCCCAAAATCGAGAATGGCGGAAACGTTCTGGGGTGGAGGACGTCATGTCAAGTATCACAACATATGCAGTATAGTAATCAAAGTACAACAACCATTGTATTAATAGTAATAATTTTACATAGGTTACATTTAGAAACAACATCAAAGTAAATACAGAGAATAGTGTATAATGCAGCTCGGTACAAGGCTCTCTTCGCAAAAGCTTTCGGAGTGTACCTGTCTATTGATGACCTGAGAATACAAGTTATTTTGAAAGCGAGTATCAGCATATTTAAATGCTGGTGAGTTCATAAGTATTTAATTACATTGGTATAAATACATGTTTTACTTCAAAATAATCTCACACAATGATGGTAATTTGAGTTTACAGAGTATTAGAAATCATATCCAGAAAATCCTATATTTTCTAATAAAAGTAGTCTTCTACCAAGACCCAATTGTTTTGTGTTTAAAGAGTATTTTCCCTTAAAGGTACTATCATTATCTAAATATAGATTTTACTTTAAAGAAATTGTGGGAAAAATCACAAGTAAAAGTAATAGGAAAAATAATATTTTGAGTGTCATCACTTCATGATGGATGACTGGAATCTCGGAAGTTCAGGCAAAATTCCCACCGATGTTCCTAAAAGGTATAGGCACATGGTGATTTCGGTAGTCTAGACCCTGTTCATTAATTTCCTAATTGGAAACATTCTCAATGAACCACTTATGGGTCTGTATCGACTCTTCGGCATATTATTGAAGTGGATAAGGTTTTCTAAAAGGTTCATGCGAGAATGGAAATTTGTAAAGAATCCTAAGAGATTATTAAAACATTTCACTAGGTGATCCATATCGAGTCCTGCTATTATTACAAAGTGTACACAAATCATATATAACTTGGATCTGATAGGCCTTCGAATATGTGATACTACTCTAAATCCACATCCAAACAGGGAAAAGGAAGTAGAGCGAAACCACACATTCTCGAACTATGAGATCCTTACTATATATAACCTTGGGAGTATACACTCTGTAATCATAGGTCTATCAATAAGGATCTCTTTAGTTTTCACACAAGGTTATCTATGGTTCCTAAAATACCCTTATGGTATTTTAATTACATGTTTGATTCTTAACTTCTGAACATGCTTCTGGGTTTATTGTGAATCTTTTAGTATCATAAAATACTCCTATAGTATTTTAAACTTTATGTTTGGCTCTAGAACTCCTATTTGGTAAGTTTCGGATTTGTTGCAACACCACCATCACTCCCAAGCACATGTAAATCGCATCTCGAATAAATATAGTTGATCAGGTTATATTTATTCCAACTTACTATTACATAACTGCCCAGGTTTGACGGTAGTGGTCAACATCCAAAGACTTTTATTCTTATTCTTCTTGTGATACCTTGTTCGGGTGTTTAGATTATGGATGTGATTATACTTTTGTAAAATATGGTTATATTTTAAAGTATAATTCTTGGTCAGAGTGTTTTATCCCAATGTATTTATAGGTTGTATATCTTTTATGATTAGATATACTGAGCTCACTATAAACAATGCTCTGATACCAATCTGTCACACCCCAAAATCGAGAACGGCGGAAACGTTCTGGGGTGGAGGAGGTTATGTGAAGTATCACAACATATGCACTATAGTAATCAAAGTACAACAACCGTTGCATTAATAATAATAATACTTTTACATTGGTTACATTTAGCAAAAACATCAAAGTAAATACAGAGAATAACGTATAATGCAGCTCGGTACAAGGTTGTCTTCGCAAAAGCATTCAGACTGTACCTGTCTATCGATGACCGAAAAATACAAGTTATTTTGAAAGCGAGTATCAGCATATTTAAATGTTGGTGAGTTCATAAGTATTTAATGACATTGGTATAAATACATGTTTTACTTCAAAATAATCTGACACAATGATGGTAATTTGAATTTACAGAGTATTAGAAATCCTATCCAGAAAATCCTATATTTTCTAATAAAAGTAGTCTTCTACGAAGACCTAATTGTTTTGTGTTTAAAGAGTATTTTCCCTTAAAGCTACTATCATTATCTAAATATAGATTTTACTTTAAAGAAATTGTGGGAAAAATCACAAGTAAAAGTAATAGGGAAAATAATATTTTACCTCAATAGTAACACTGCTGGCTAAAAGTAAATAAAACATAGACTCCAGGCGGGAAGCCCATGCATCACAATGAATATACATGAATCATAACATAAACATCATTATGCATCAATATATTACAACTGACATTGTTCACATCAAGTACATTGTTTTAACGTTACAATTCCATACATAAATTGTTTGATAGTTTTCAAAAGCAAAACACACTAACATACTTGGTACTTACTCCTCAGCCTATCTGTTACATGAGAATAGAAGTTATTTTGAAAAATGGTCAAAATATGGAATGCTGGTGAGTTCATAAGCAGGTTTGATATGAAAATGTTTTGTGTAGTTTGAACGAAAACAACCTAGAAAATCCGATATTTTCTGAAAAGACCATTGTTTATAAAATGTGTGGAGATCCGTAAATATATGCATGATGATTTTAGAACATGTATAATTGAAAAACTTTGTATTAAACATGCAAGTGAAAAATGTTGAACTTTCCTGGAAAACCCGATGTTTTACAAAATAAAAGTGTTATATACGGTTCAAATTGTTATCCCATCACATGAATGATTTTGAATTACCTTGATTACTTGATTTATATCGGGTTTATTTATGTGACTCGTTATAACCATGCATGATACTGACTAGTTCGTCTGTCTTAGCATTCTGGTGAACGCCAGAATTGATCTTAAGATTTTGTCATACTATACTGGCCGAGTCTAACTGTAGCGAACAACTGAGTTGTGGGGGAGACACCCCCGTATAGATCTATACACAAACTCTCGCTCTTTGATTATAACTACAGACTATGACCGACACACGATGGTGTCACCTGTTATTACTCACTAAATCCCAATTGACTTGATTACTACTTATTATCGACCTGTATTTGTTTACTTGGACCTTACTAGCAGTACTAATGGGCCACTAAGGCCCAATAGTACTTAAAAGCCATTGAGGGTCCCTTAAATATGAAATTGAGTCGTAGGAGGTCCAATACCATTTATTATTATCCCTTGGGCCCAAAATCATGTTAATGGGTCACAAAGGCCCAACAAGCATGATTGGACTTTCAAGCCAAAGTTTGGATTGTTTACTTGTTTTTAGGAATTGTATTATTGTTGGAAGGTTTGATTGGACGATTGTTATTTTGAATTGGCACGAGGCCGCTCAGTTATTGTTAACGATTTTTGGGATTTTACATATGTTCATCTTCATGAGTTATGGCTTTGTATTTTTGACTCAAACATCTTAATAGTAAAAGAATTGATTCAAAATATTGGTTTGACCCATTTCAGCCCTTCTTTAATAAAGATGACAATTTAAGTCCCTTATATAAAAAAAGACATTTTAGCCCTTAAACCATTTTCTTGACACATTTGACCCATAGAATTGTTCAATTGATATTTTTAGTCTGAAACTTATTCTGTGGTAGTTTTAGCCCTTCCAGAATAGTGTTTTTCGGTTAAAGCCCAAACTTTTGCAACTTTTACAATTTTGGCCCAAAATCCAAAAACTTTACATTTTTGATCATTTTTGGTAAAGAAAAGCATTTTTAACCCTTGAAATAATTTTGTTTAACTATTTATCCCCTGTTTTGGGGAATTTATCATTTCATCCCTTTGAAAATTATGTTTTTCGCAACTTTGGGCTTAATGGGCCGAAAAGCCCAATAATTGGCCCATTGAGCTAATATGTACATTTCAAGTCCTTTGAAAAGCATAAATTTAATAAAAACATTTATTTTAACTGTTTTGACTCTTTTGACCGTCAAGAAAACTGTGAATTGAAACTTTTCACCCAACTTTTGTTTATTTGACAATTTAAGCCCCAAACATTTGTTCTATGTTACAATATGTTTATTTTAATCTTAGATGGTATTTTTCTTTACTTGTTTAGTGTAGTATACCTTAGATCATGTTTGGTTTCCTTCTTATGTCATAGATCTCGAGATTTTATCTCTTTTGGTTGCATATTTACCATATAAACACTTACAATCACACATTCATGCATAAAATCAAATATAGCACACACATACACATAGATCTACACATTTTACTTGTATTCTCCCCCATAAAACTTGTAAAAACTAAAAAAGAGGGGTATGAACTCACCTTGAGGTTTGGATTTGGTTTTGATGAAGATTTGAGGGAAGATTTCGGCCTAACAAGCTTCTTTAGAAGTCCTTTAGCTTAGGTTGTTTCTAAGGAGTATGATCATGAAGTTGAATGAATTAAAAGATGATTTTTGATGAGGTATAGAAGTTAAACTTTGGATTTAAGTAAGAACTTACCAAGATTTGTAACTAGAAGTTATTTTTTGAATGAAAAACTCCTTGGAAAGCTTCTGATTCTCAAAAACATGGATGAAAAGGAGAAGAGAGTCCTTATGTGTTTGGGAGATATTTTTGAGAGTGTGTGTGTTTTTACTTTGTGGTCTCGGCTGAATTAAGAGGTGAAGAGGGGAGAGAAGTTGCATGGGAACATGAGATGCCCTAGATGCATGAGATGTACTATACCTTGATAACCTTTGAGTAATAATGATGTGTCAACTTAGAAGTCAACTCCATTAATCTTCTCTTTTTTTTATATGTTCGTTGAGAATGGGCTAAGGAGAAGAATGTGTTAGGCCTTTTTGAGTTTGAGTCCATAATATTTGCCTAATTTAATGGTTTTCGGCCCATTAGCCCTTTTAGAGGAATTCACAGCCCAATATTAATCTAGTATGAGTTTTATGGCCCATTAGGGCTAATTAGGTTATTTATGGCCCAATATGGTCCATAGGGTATTTTATTTTATTCTAGGCCCATTATGGCCCAAAATGTCAAAATAAATGAAAGTGGGTCCAATTAGAGCCCATTTAAAAGTTCTAAGCCCAAAATAGTCAAATTGGAAGCTTATTGGCCCATTAGGCCCAATAAGGAAATCCTAGTCCACAATGGACATAAACCGGGGGTTCTAGGGTTTCCAATTCTTTGTTGACTATTTGAAGTGCTTGTATAGAGGGTTTGATGGAAAATTTGTTGCTATTGAATAAGCATCATACATGTTTTTACATGTTATAGAATTCCTAATAGTGACATCATCCCCTCGTTATAGGGAATTTTGTCCTGAAATTCTTTCTAAAGCTAGATTTAAGAATGCGAGAATAGGTAAGGGTACTTCTACTTCATCTGGTCTTCGCGTTCCCATGTGAATTCTGGCCCACGCTTCGCATTCCACTGTACCTTCACAATCGGGATGCGACTTTGCTTAGTACGCTTGACCTCCCTGCCCATAATTTTGACTGGTTCTTCGACGAACAGGAGATTCTCGTTGATTTCTATTTCTTCAAGGGGAATGGCAAGGGTTTCGTCGGATAAACACTTTTTCAAATTGGAAATGTGGAACATAGGGTGTACACTGCTGAGCTCAGCAGGTAGCTGCAGTCTATACGACACTAGACCGATTCGGGAAAGAATCTTGAAAGCTCCGATATATCGTGGATTCAACTTTCCTTGTTTTCCAAAACGAATAACCCCTTTCCAAGGAGAGACTTTTAACAACACCCGATCCCCGACTTGAAACTCCAAGGGCTTCCGCCGTTTATCAGCGCAACTCTTCTGTCGGTCGCGTGATGCTTGTAGTCGTGCTCTGATTTGAACTATCGAATCTTTCATTTCACGTATGATTTCTGGTCCCGTTAACGCACCACTTGACGTCATTTCTCTCACTAGCTGGGTGTCACCTACCTCATCCCAACACAACGGTGATCTACATTTGCGTCCGTACAACGCCTCGAAAGGAGCAACTTTTATGATCGTGTGATAACTATTGTTATACGAGTATTCGATTAAGGGTAAGTGGGTATCCCATGACTTTCCAAAGTCTATCACACACACGCGAAGCATGTCTTCAAGTGTCCGAATGTTTCGTTCGCTTTGACCATCTGTTTGCGGATGATAAGCAGTGCTCATGTCGAGATGTGTTCCCAGTGCTTTCTGAAGTGATTGCGAAAAACGTGAAGTGAATCTACTATCTCTATCCGAGATGATAGATACCGGCACTCCATGAAGTCTCACAATTTCCTTGATGCATATCCTCGTCAACCTCTCCATCTTGTAGGATTCTTTTATTGGCAGGAAATGAGCAGATTTCGTCAATCTGTCGACTATTATCCATATGGTGTCCAATCCATATGTTGACTTGGGTAATTTGGTCACAAAGTCCATAATAATCCTTTCCCATTTGCACTCGGGAATTTCTGGTTGCTGTAATAATCCCGAGGGCTTCTGATATTCCACCTTCAGTTTAGCACAAGTAAGGCATTTGCTAACATAGGTGGCAATCTCTGCCTTCATGTTGGGCCACCAATAATGTTGCTTAATATCCAAGTACATTTTATCTGAACCCGGATGGATGCAGTATCATGTCTTGTGGGCTTCATTCATGACCACCTCTCTGAATCCCCCAAGTTTAGGGACCCAAATGCGGTTCATGAAATAATATGCTTCGTCCTCTTTCACTTCGAGATTCTTTTCCATTCCACGTAACGCTTCGATCGTTCTGTTTTCTACCTTCATGGCATCCGACTGGGCTGTTCTGATTTGCGAGGTCAGGTGGGATTGGATGGTTATCGAGAGAGTTTTCACACGACGATTCCAGTATTCTTTCCGACTCAAGGCATTAGCTACCACGTTATCCTTTCCTGGGTGGTACTTGATTTCACAGTCATAATCGTTTAGTAGCTCAACCTATCTTCGTTGCCTCATGTTCAACTCTTTTTGATTTAGGATGTGTTGGAGGCTCTTGTGGTCCGTGAAAATGGTGCACTTTGTACCATAAAGGTAGTGCCTCCAAATTTTCAAGGGGAAGAGCACAGCTCCCAATTCTAGATCGTGGGTTGTATAATTCAACTCATGTGTCTTTAGTTTTCGGGATGCATAAGCTATCACCTTCCCATGCTGCATAAGTACGCAACCTAGACCCTGATTCGACGCATCGCTGTAAACTACGAAATCCTTTGTTCCTTCTTGTGATAAATAAGGCTGCCCTCGGCCCCATTTTATAGTTGCGAGGCCTGGGACGTACGTTGGGCGTAGTCCTCGGCTACGCGGGGCGTAGTTCGGATAAGGCTGCCACCTCGAACCAGCTGTCTTGCACTCCGGAAGAACATAAGGCGAGGGTAGGTGGGGCGTACTGACTTTGGACGCTGGGCGTAATGCGAGGCGACGTGTCCTTCATCCGAAGCGAGCCGTGATCAGCAAGCAATGGTCAGGATTGAGCCACGTAAGCGATCGAGCAACAAATTTCGCAAATTGCATTCTCGATTTCTAAAAATCATAACTTTCGCATACGAGCTCCGTGTTCGATGTTCTTTATATCCACGCGAAGGTGGGAACGTACTATACAACATTCTTTTAGACTCTGTCGGCTAATTTTGAATTTATTTTAAAAGTTATATTATTAACAGGTCGGGACGGGATTGGTACGTTAAATCCCCATAACTTCTTCATCGGACGTCTGTTTTCGCCCATCTTTTTCTCGTTACGCTACTATTAACGAGATCTTCGATTCTCGTTTAGGTCATTTCGGCTAAAAACCGCTTGATCTAATATTCGAATTTCGGGCTGTACACTGCTAATCCGAAACTTCGAAAAATCACGAAGTCAGATTTGGGCGTTCTTTTTATCGACGCTCTTAGTTTCACATATTCTACGACTTTCGTTTAGAACACTAAGGCTAAATCTCGCTCTATCGTAAATTCACTATTTACGCTTGCCGGTATCGTGTTGGTTCCGTTACGAAACTTCGACGGGTCATAACTTCTTCGTTATAACTCGGATTTCGATGTTCGTTATATCCCCGAAATCCTTGTTTCGACCACTACAACTTTATGTAAAGATATCAGACTTATCTCTTACTTTAATTTTGACGCTTATTTTTATTCTTTATTAAATATATATTTATAATAAAGTAATAAGCACACACATACACATAATTCACATAGAATTAAAATATTTCATCCTTATTACATCAAAAAGAGTTACAATAGTTGAACGAGACTATTACATCGTATAAAAAAGCTTAGCCCCGAAACCCGGGCGTTACACTTTTGGTAATGATAGTATTCGTGCACTGCAAAGTGCTTGCTTTAGAGTTCGGAATGCAACCTCTTGCTTATCTGTCCATTCAAATGGAACACCCTTTTATGTAAGCATGTTAAGTGGCTTGGCTATCTTAGAGAAGTTCTGGATGAACCTCCTATAATAGCCTGCGAGGCCTAAAAATTGGCAAATTTCCGTGGGTGTCGTTGGGATTGCCCATCCTTCGATAGCTTTGACCTTAGAAGGATCCACGTGTATCCCTTCTTGACTAACAACGTGACCCAAAAAGTTCACACTACGGAGCCAGAACTCACACTTAGAGAGTTTTGCGTATAACTTTTCGATTCGTAGGGTTTCCAGGATTCGTCGGAGATGTCGGCCATGCTCGTATTCGCTTTAAGAATAAACTAGAATGTCGTCAATGAAAACGATGACACAGTTGTCGAGGAATGGTCGGCATATTCGATTCATTAGGTGCATGAATGTGGTAGGAGCATTCGTTAGACCAAAGGGCATTACGACAAATTCATAATGTCCATAACTAGTTCGGAAAGCGGTTTTGGGGATGTCCTCTTCTCGAACTTTGAGTTGATGGTACCCAGATTGTAGATCTATCTTAGAGAAATAACTTGCGCCTTGAAGTTGGTCAAATAGATCATCGATTCGCGGGAGTGGATATCGATTTTTGACAGTGAGCTTATTTAGTTCCCTGTAGTCAATGCACATCCTAAAAGATCCATCTTTCTTCTTAATAAAGGGAACCGGAGCTCCCCAGGGTGAGAAACTGGGTCGGATGAATCCTTTGTCCAAAAGTTCACTTAGTTGTCTGGACAATTCTTGCATCTCCGCATGAGCCAATATGTAAGGAGATTTGGCAATGGGATTAGCTCCTAGCACAAGATCAATTCAAAACTCGACTTGTCTTTCTGGGGGTATCCCTGGAAGATCTTCAGGAAAGACATCCGAGAACTCACAAGCTACTGGAATGTCTTGAATATTGATCCCTTCCTTGGATTTATTTACTATATGAGCCAGAAACGTCAAGTCTTTCTTTCGCAGATACTTCTGTGCCTTAATGCACGATATAAGACGAAGGTTTGTGCTAGGTTTGTCTCTGTATATAATTAGGGTTTCGCGATTCAGATGGTGAAGGCGAACGGCCTTCTCATGGCACATAATCTCAGCATGGTGGGGGCTTAACCAATCCATGCCAATAATCACATCAAAACTCCTAATGGAAACAGGCATTAAGTTTATTCGAATGATGTGTTGGTTTAAGGCTAGGGTACATCCGATATAGATTTCCCCAGTAGATTTTGTTTTCCCATTGGCCATTTCCACCGTAAAGGTTTTATTAAGCTTCTGGGGTTGTTGTTTTAACAAGTGTTTAAAATTATTGCTCACAAAAGTTCATTCTACTCCGGTATCAAATAGGATGCATGCATAAGTGTGGTTTAGGAGAAACGTATCGGTGACAACAGCAGGATCCTGAACCGCTTCTCCCTGACCCATGGTCAGCACTCTTCCTGTTCCTCCATTCCCAGGGTTGTTGTTGTTGGGGCAGTTTCGACGGAAATGCCCAGTCTTTCCACATCCATAGTAGGTGTGGCTCAGTCCTACATTGTTGACGTTGTTGTTGGTGTTGTTTTTGTTGTTGTTGTTGCGGTTGTTGCTGTTGTTTCCTTGTTGCTGATTCTAGAGAGGATAGGTCCTGCAATATTTTGCCGTGTGACCCTTTTAATTGCAGCTGGTGCAATGCGTCTCTCGACAATCTCCATTATGATAGAGACTGCACTTGTTGCACTTTGGAAGACTTCCAGCATATGTCCTCCCTAGTGTTGGTGTAGTAGTTGTCATAACAGCATTGCCAGTAATAACATGTTGTTTCTTCAATGATCCTTGAGTTGACTATCCTTTTCTCTTATTCCCTGATGCTTCCTTACTAGTCTTAAGCTTGGGGTTTTGAGTTCCTTGATATGCGATCACTCGTTGGTTTCCGTGGTCGTTACTTCGACTGGTGTTGTCGACGTTATCTCCTCCTCTGTTGGTGCTGTTTGTGTTGAGTTGTGCCATAACAGTAGTTACGGCAGCGGTGACAACAACTTGCAATGTAGTAAGGTCCATTTGCAAAAGTGGTGCTTCACGGGTGTGCCCGTTATTTCTATGGAATGGCATCTTCTACTGCATGATGATAAGTAGGACCGTAAGTAACGGCGGCCATTTCCGGTGGTGCTTTGCAATTTTCGTATTGTGTCGTATGGTTCACAATGTTTCGATCTATATCCCTATGGTGTGTTTATGTTTGTTTGTGCACATAAGCAGAACCTCATATTAAAACATATAGCATTTATGCTAGAAATGGAAATTTTTAATACAGGAAAATTTGCCTAAATGACAAACATTTCATAAGAGAATGTACGATCCATCAGTATTACGACATAATAACCATAGAAACACATTACTAGTAGGGGGTACAGCTGGTTCTACATACTGCAGAACCTATAACAACAAGTAGTAAAGCAAGTCCCGTCGGTAGAGATGACGATGACACTCAATTGTCGAGCTCACGTATCAGGAGTTCAGCCAGTTCATTTGCCTCTTGGGTGATTACCTCTACCCTTTGCTCGGCTCGTACAGCCCTTGCCTTGGCTGTAATAAGTTGGAGCTTGAGGGTGATAATTGCCTCCTCGAGAGAGCGTAGATAGTTTGTATCACCCCTTTGAACTGTACGGGAATTTGACGGGACTTCCGGCAGGTGGAGTTCACTACGTGCCTCTTCTACGCCCTTCTCTTCGTCTAACTCCTGGTCAGGCTCGTCATATTCGAAATCAACTATTACATATTCATCTTGTTTTGCTTCAGGTCCAACATCGTGTGCTCCCCCCTGATCTCCCTCGGGCTCGTCCTCGATCATCCCGTGGGCCACTAGGGCCTGATGAAACTGAATTCCCTGGTGCTCCCCTTCCATAGTGACTGAGAGGAGGTACATGAATAAACTATTATTACTCCTAAGATGTTTCAACTATTGTATATATTGAATTGATGTTCTCTTCTTCGTAATAAAGGGGTATGTTTTTAGGTTTACCTACCATCGCGATTTCCTTGGGACATGTGATAGTTGTACCTCAGAGGAAATGTAGTTGATCAGGCTACATTCACTCCTTAATGCGACTATGAACAGTTAGTTGATCAGGCTACATTCACTCCTTAATGCGACTTAACCGAGATGCTAGCATTATCTTATTCGATTTGGTATTATGTTATTTTTCCTATGTCTTACGATTAGGGGTGTTTTATCGTTGTGTTTTATTTGCTCTGTTTTGTTCAGAGTTATTTTTTCCCTTTTAGTTTATAGTTGCATATTAATGTGTAGTTAGATATGCTAGTTCACTATAAACACCCCCGAACCAGACGACGAAAACGTCTGAGGGCTGGCGTGTCTTAAATTGAATATCATCACAATGAATATACATGAATCATAACATAAACATCACCATGCATCAATATATTACAACTGACATTGTTCACATCAAGTACATTTTTTTTAACGTTACAATTCGATACACAAATTGTTTGATAGTTTTCAAAAGCAAAACACACTAACATACTTGGTACTTACTCCTCAGCCTACCTGTTACCTGGGAATACAAGTTATTTTGAAAAACGGTCAACATATGGAATGTTGGTGAGTTCATAAGCAGGTTTGATATGAAAATGTTTTGTGTAGTTTGAACGAAAACAACCTAGAAAATCCAATATTTTCTGAAAAGACCATTGTTTATAAAAAGTGTGGAGATCCGTAAATATATGCATGATGATTTTAAAACATGTATAATTGAAAAACTTTGTATTAAACGTGCAAGTGAAAAATGTTGAACTTTCCCGGAAAACACGATGTTTTCCAAAATAAAAATATTATATACGGTTCGAGTTGTTATCCCATCACGTGAATGATTTTGAATTACCTTGATTACTTGATTTATATCGGGTTTATTTATGTGACTCATTATAACCATGCATGATAATGACTAGTTCGTTTGTCTTAGCATTCTGGTGAACGCCAGAATTGATCTTAAGATTTTGTCACCCTAGACTGGCCGAGTCTAACTGTAGGAAACAATTGAGGTGTGGGGGAGTAACCCCCATATAGATCTATACACGAACTCTCGCTCTCCCTCCAGGAGACTTTGATTATAACTATAGACTACGACCGACAAACGATGGTGCCAGCCGTTATTACTCACTAAATCACAATTGACTTGATTACTATTGATTATCGACCTGTATTTGTTTACTTGGAGCTTACTAGCAGTACTAATGGGCCACTAAGGCCCAATAGCACTTAAAAGCCATTGAGGGTCCCTTAAATATGAAATTGGGTCGTAGGAGGCCCAATAACATTTATTATTATTCGTTGGGCCCAAAATCATGTTAATGGGTCACAAAGGCCCAACAAGCATGATTGGACTTTCAAGCCCAAAGTCTGGATTGTTTTCTTGTTTTTAGGAATTGTATAATTGTTGGAAGGTTTGATTGGACGATTGTTATTTTGAATTGGCACGAGGCCGCACGGTTATTGTTAATGATTTTCGGGATTTTACATATGTTCATCTTCATGAGTTGTGGTTTTGTATTTTTGACTCAAATATCTTAATAGTAAAAGAATTGATTCAAAATATTGGTTTGACCCATTTCAGCCCTTCTTTAATAAAGATGACAATTTAAGTCCCTTATATAAAAAAAGACCTTTTAGCCCTTAAACCATTTTCTTGACACATTTGACCCATAGAGTTGTTCAATTGATATTTTTAGCCCAAAACTAATTCTTTGGCCGTTTCAGCCCTTCCAGAAAAGTGTTTTTCAATTAAAGCCCAAACTTTTGCAACTTTTACAATTTTGGCACAAAATCCAAAAACTTTACGTTTTTGATCCTTTTTGGTAAAGAAAAGCATTATTAACCCTTGAAATAATTTTGTTTAACTATTTATCCCCTGTTTTGGGGAATTTATCATTTCAGCCCTTTGAAAATTATGTTTTTCGCAACTTTGGACTTAATGGGCCGAAAAGCCCAAAAATTGGCCCATTGAGCTAATATTTACATTTCAAGTCCTTTGAAAAGCATAATTTTCATAAAAACATTCATTTTAACTATTTTGACTCTTTTGACCCTCAAGAAAACCATGAATGGCAACTTTTCACCCAACTTTTGTTTATTTGACAATTTAAGTGATGAGAATCAAATTCTAGATCGATTAGATATTTCACAGGTATGATTATGAAAATCAAACAAGACAAAAATAGTAAAAGAATGAACACAGAATGGAATGAAATGTATGCTTATGATTCAATAAAGTCACGCCTCAACAGAGCTCAATGAAGAACTTCCGTTGTAAAGGCGAGCTAGGGTTTACAAAACTCAGAGAAAAATTATAAAAGCGATAACTACAAAGACTGCATGATGCAACTTATATACTAAACCCTAGAACAAAAAAGTGCACGGTTGGACAGGCCCAATACCGGCAATCAAAACTGGGCTAAGGACCGAGCCCATGACGCAATCTAATAATCCCAAAAATCTCCCCCTTTGTGTCAAATGAGGCGAGAGATCATTTCTTCTGTGTTGGCTTCACTGTCTTTATTATTTTGAACAGACGAGGAATTGTTGCAAGAAGTGTCTGCCGAAACTGGATATACCACCTCAGCATGTCAGTGAACAACTTCTTGTCAACAGCACTGTTCTATTCACACCTCTGAATGATCTCCAAGATATGCTCCAGGCAAGACGTTGAGAAGAGGTGTTTGTCAACGAGAGCGAACTGGCATTTCCGACCTTCGCCTCTAATGAACATAACAGTGTGGTACTTTGAATCTATCTTCCCCTTGACCATAGTGTTGACATTGCCTGCTCTGCCCATAGTCTTGATCGTGGTTCGCTTGTGAATGGCAGATGCAATTTCCTGGTCCATCTTCGCTACCTCGTGAATGTAGCATACAACCATACGCTTGACATGATCAATTATTGGCTGGTACTCTTGAGGAATTGACAGAAGAATGTTGTTGAGGAATAACCAGTCATGGGGACTAAGGTTCGGTAGATCAGCAAGGGTGAAGTTGTGAACTGAGCCTTCGGTTCCTCGAGTCAATTTGAATTTGACATTAATAAACTTCCCCGCTGAGTAGGGCTTCAAAACCTTGACACTAGTAATCTTCTTCAAACTCAAGGTCAAGTATTGGGGTTGAGCAAACTCCAAGTAGAACTCCGACAGATCCCTATCTACCTTCAGGTCTGGGGAAAGAATAGCAGCAATCGAACTGAAGCAATGGAAGATAAATGCCTTTCGTGTGATTGGCATGTCGAACTGTGCATCCTTGGTGTTCTCGAGCGCAAATGACGTTACTGGCTCAAGCCAAAGTATGTTGGGCTCATCAACAACACACCTTTGAAGTGAATCTATTGTCCAGACAGGAAACATGGACTTCTTCTTTTGTAGGTGCTCCGTCTCCTTTCTCTTTTGCTCGAGCTCAGCCTGTTGTTTCTGGTACTTTTCTTCCAGCTCTTTCTGAGAGGACTTTACCTTCTAAAAAGGGTTTTTAGGATTCTTAGCATAGACATTATCCTCATTGTCTGTGTCATCCTCTCCAATCTTCTTCTTCTTTTTCTCATTGTTACTGACTGAAACTTCATTACCCTTCGTTTCAGTAGATGGTTTCGGTCTAGGAGGAGGTTGAGTTTTCTTTTCTCCCCCTTCTTTCGGCTGGACACCAGTCACCGGAAAACCCTCAATACGATTAAGGATGTCCAATGCTGGCCTGAGCTTGTCAGCCAGGTGCCGTCTGATCGTAATGGTGATGATTGGATCGTGCGCTTGAAGGATATGAAGGAGAATAGAGTGAACATCGGCAACAAAACTCCGAATGACCTCCCTTTCTGATTTCAAGTCATTCACCTCAGCAGTAGCAGTACACAGCTTGTAATTTTGCATTTTCAGCTATGAGGTTCTCCTGTCTAGCTCATCCATGATACGATTCTCTACAACTAATTCTGCCTCGAGTTGAGTCAGACGATCATTAACATTAGCATGTAAAGACTCGTTGGCAGCTACAATCGCTTGGCGTGTAGCTTCAAGGTTGGATCTTTCAGAATAAGAGACCGTTGAAGGTTATCCACCGAAGCGTTGACGGTTTGAGCATTCTTCTGAGCAGCAGCCTACAAGGAATCTAGAAATAGGTGAGCTTCAGAAACTAGTTTATAGACTTTTGCGGTCGCTTCCTTGCACTCCCTAGTAGAAGCATCAATAGCAAGTGAGGCTTGTTGACATTGTGAAGTAGAGGATTCAATTGCTTTAGCTGCAGCAGAGAGTGAGGCACTGTGTTCTGTAACAACAAAGGAGAACAAGGCCTTTAATGCAGCTTCAGAGTAAGCTCCGGAGGAAGAGGATGAGAGAAGTTGATCAAGCTTTTCATTCACTGCCTTGAGATGACGCTTTGGAACAGGCTCATCATCATCATCATCATTACTCTGCACACGGTAAGGACTGAAATATGTGGAATCAAATTCCAAGTCCTCACCGCCTAGAATAGGGGTTGTTTCTATGGATTGAGTGGGAGATAAGGGTTTGGTAGTGGCTGGAGGTTTGGTTGTTACTGGTGGATTGGGAGCAGTGGAGTGAGCTCCTGTGGTAGTAGTAGTAGTAGTATTAGTAGTAGTAGTAGTGTTTGTGAATATGGGAGTAGGGATGGGAATTGTAGTGAATGGTTGAGTGGTTGGAATGGGAAATATGGGAGGGATAGATACTGGAATGGTTACAGGTGGAGGTGAAGGAGGGTGAGAGCGAACTGGAATTTCTAGTGTAGGGGAGTGAGGTAGAGTATCACCTTGGCCCGGAGCCTCATCATCAGAGCTTTCGCTATCAGACTCTGAAGGAGGAGCGTTCTTATATTTAGGAGAAACGTACTCTGAATCTGAATCACTTGAGGATTGTAGTATAAGCCTCCTAGCGGGCTTCTTCTGCTTCTTCGGTTGAGCCTGTGATGTTGTAGCCTTGTCAGACTTTCGCTTCTTGGGGGTTTGCCCCTTTGTTGGTTTGGAAACAAGTGCCTCCTTCTGAGTGTCAGTCATCTTACCCCTTTTAGCTGGCTTGTAAGCCTCTTCAATGGAGCGAACCATGGCTAGCATAAGCTCCCTTGGACCTGATGATGGAAGCTTCCTGTATTGTTGGAGAACGTTACTCGACGCAGAGATATGAGTGAGCATGGCTTCAGGAATAGATCCAATAAATGAGTACTTGGTGGGATCGGTGACAATGATTTTGGTTGTGTGAAAGGTAGCAATGGATGAAAGAAGAGAATCCGCCGTGATGGGAACATGAAGGCGGTCCATTGTCCAGTTGGTGACGACTAACCAAAATCGGCCACATGAGATCTCAGAGTGCCTGGATGAAGAGACCATGCTTTGTACCAACTGCTTCCAGATAATTGACCCATAATCTAAGTCGATCCCATCGTACAGCCAATAAAGCACAGTCATAAAAGACTTGCTCGCACCATCTGAGCCAGCGCTTCGCTCAGAGAGTCCCTTGAACAGCAACGTGAAAAGGCCATTCCATTGAGGAAGAAGGCAGGACTTCTTGAACTTTGTGATTGTAGTGAGGGTTTCGGTATACCCCATCTAATAAAACATGGAAAAAATTGACCAGTGGTGATGGATTCAGGGTTTACTAGAGATTGTTCTTGAGAATGACTAATTAGGGCACATAAGCAGTGCTTGGAGATAGAGGTCTTCTCATTGTGGATTTCGAAGTGAATCCTTTCATGAACCTTGTCGTAGTAGGCAGTGGAGTAGACAAGAGAAAGGCATGACATTCGTACAACTTCGACTTTGGTCAGCGCCTTGACGAGAGGTGAGTATTTGAGACACTCAACAACGTATAGCATGTAGGGCTCATAGATAGATGGAGTGAGATCGATAATCAGATTCTGTTGGGGTTTGATTGTGAGAAGTGGTTGACGAACGGAGGTATCATGAACGGATGAAGATTCTGCCATTGTAGTAGCTTGGAGAAGATGATGCATAGTAACAAAAATTGCCTGTGTTCTTTGAGAGAGATTGGTAAGTGATAAAAGTTGAGAGAGTACCGTTTCAATTCCTTTTATACGTACAAGGAAGAGAGATAAAAATCTGGCTAATTTGTTGGATTATCTCAAAAATGGCGCCTGACTTGATGGAAGAACAGTTGGCATGCATAAGATGACGCAGGAAAGAGAAAGGACGTTTCCTTTTTGCATGCCATTCCATAAAATACACTTTTTCATATCGCCAAACCGTTTGGATAACCTTTGAGTTAGCTTTCACTTTATCCCAGTCGTCACTCCAAAATACGTTTGAATCCCCATTGCCTATAATGCTTTATTGAACAGCCATAATAGAACCAGAGTGTGGAAAATGAAAAAATTTCGTGCATAGGGTGTAAAAGATAAAGAAATAAAACAAAATTTATGGGATAATCTGTGATGCCTTAAGTAGACATAAAAAAATGGATTATGGGCATAAATCAATTCATTCAAAGTCAAGAGAGACACTAAAGTGCTTTCTTGGTTTCCCATTAAATAACGATTAATAACTTGTTGAGAAGTATCGAAAGGCATCTTTTGAAGGTTATAAAGGGTGGCTTTCGATTCAATTTATAATTTCGATACTTGAAATAAGACCGAAACTGAATGAAATACTTGTGAGATCATTGTGATCTGTTGAACAAGTAGGTAGGATAAATTTTATAGTGACAACAGGAAGTAAGGAAATCTCAAAAAAAAAATTAAACTGGATCTTTAGGGTAAGAGAAGCCTTGGTTTAAGACAAACTCATAGAGATCACTCAAAAGTAAAAAGAGATTTCATTGGGTAACAAGTAAGATCTTGAATCTTAGAATTCACCGTCAATTCATTAGTGGTGTTGAATTTTGGGTTTCACTTAGTACATAGTGGCATGAGACTAAGATCATTAACACAGATTTTGTATAACCATAAACCTCAGTGGTAAATGTTGAGAGTCTCAGGGGTTATATTGGTGACACGAATTAGAATGGAGAAAAATTGTGGAGATGGTATATGAAACGAATGTACCTCTGGTCTAAAGAAAAGAGTGACCAAGCAGAAAACTCTTAACTCAATGTGAGTATAGTAAGGTAGCTCATGATTAAAGTGAGTAGTACAACCTGAATTGGGAAAACATGATTTGTATATATCATGTTATTAAGGCTTCACTCAAAATCTGTCGAGGCTTTAGTCAACATACATCAGCATGCTTCTAGGGACGCCTAACTAATGCGATAAAATAAAAGAAATATACTTGCTTTAGCTCCACCATCGAGAATTACACTTATACAAAGAAAAATATTAGATTAAAAATAAAAATAAAATAAAAAATATTCTTGTATTTTGTGAAAGTTTTTTAATTTGAACGAAAGAGAAAAATAATTTTGGTTTTTATGAATAAAATAGTATTAAAAGGAGTGTACAGAGGAATATAGCCAAAATGCCTTGGAAGCAAAAAGAAGCGAATGAGTTAAGAAGGACCGAACCCGAAATAGACCGAGCGTTCGGTTCATTTCGGTTCTTGGTCGAGCCGAACCTGAAATAGACCGAACCCGAAATAGACCGAACGTTCGGTTCATTTCGGTTCGCTCTATTTCGCTTCTAACCTTTATTGAAGCGAAGGCGATTTGGGCACTGATTCTGCTTCCATCATTCAGAGGCCTTGTAGGATCTTGTTGAAGCTTGCTTTAGGTAAAGCCTTAGTGAATATATCGGCCAGTTGATCAGTTGTTCTGACGAAATGGATTTCTACGTTGCCATCTTCGACGTGATCTTTGATAAAGTGATACCTCAATGCTATATGCTTGGTCTTCGAGTGTTGCACTGGGTTATGACAAATCCTAATTGCACTTTCAGAGTCGCAATATAGTGGGATTTTCTTCATGTTTAGCCCGTAATCCCTAAGCTGACTTTGTATCCATATCACTTGAGATGTGCATGATGTTGCAGCAATGTATTCAGCTTCTGCAGTGGATAGAGAAACACAAGTTTGTTTCTTCGATTGCCAACTAACCAATTTTCCATCTAGAAATTGACATCCGCCAGTGGTGCTTTTACGATCTAAACCACAGCCACCTAAGTCAGCATCTGAGAATGCTTGAACAAAGAATCCTGAGTTGGCTGGATACCATAGACCGAGAGAGGAGGTTCGCTTCAGATAGCGAAAGATGTTTTTCACGGCTTGCAGATGAGGTTCATGTGGGTTGGCTTGAAATCCTGCACATTAACAGACTGAGAACATGATGTCAGGTCTACTGGCTGTAAGATACGTCAAAGACCTAATCATTTGTCGATAGAGCGTCATATCAGCTGCTGGTTTCTCCCATGAGGGTGTAAGCTTTGTCCCAAAGGCCATAGGCACTTTCACTTTGGAGTCTCCCATCATCCCAAACTTATCCAATAGAGTCTTGGTGTATGCCTCCTGATTAATAAAAATGCTTTCGGGTCCCTATCTAATGTTTAATCCAAGGAAAAAGTTAATTGGACCCATTGAGCTCATCTCAAATTTAGTTTCCATCAACTTCCTGAATTCAGCTGTTAAGCTAGGATTCGTGGAGCCAAATATGATGTCATCAACATAAATTTGGACTATCATATGGTGGTTACCTTCTCGCTTGCGAAAGAAGGTTGGGTCAACCGAACCTTGTATGAATTTGGACATTTTTAAGAAACAAGTGAGAGTTTCATACCATGTCTGGGAGCCTGTTATAGGCCATATACAACTTTCTCAAGGACGTAACAATGATCTAGATACTTTTCGTTCATGAAGCCTGGCGGTTGCTCAACATATACAGTCTCTTCAAGTTCCCCGTTGAGAAAGGCACATTTGACGTCCATCTGATAGACTTCAAAGTTCTTGTGAGCTTCATAGGAAAGAAATATACGAACAGACTCTAATCTTGCAACTGGAGCGAAGGTCTCTTCATAATCGATGCCTTCTTCCTGATAGTAGCCTTTGACCACCAGGCGTGCTTTGTTACGTATGACATTCCCCTCCTTGTCCTTCTTGTTTCTGAATACCCATTTGAGACCGACAACCGAAGCATCCTTTGGAGTTGGAATAAGACGCCATACTTTGTTTCTTTGAAACTCATTTAACTCATCTTGCATGGCTTGTGCCCAGTCTGAATGATCAAGTGCAGAGTTAACGGTCTTCGGTTCGAATTTGGAGACAAAGGAGTTAAACATGCAAAACTCTACTTGAGAAAAGAGTGCAGCTTGTTTCGCTTTTATTTGAGATCGAGTTAACGCCTTTTCTGAAGATTCTCCAATAATTTGACTTTGAGGGTGATCTTTGTTCCATTTGATAAGAGGTGGCTAATTTGGATCATAAGTAGGATCCAACTCTACATTTATTTCTTCATCTAATTCAGATAGAATGTGATCATCATTGACGTTGGTGTTCTCCCCCTTGAAGAATGACGCCTGTTCAGTACCTGGATTGGTATTCACTTCTTTGATTGGACTCTCAGAAAAGCTTGAAGAATGAGACGATGAGCTCTCCCACTGGAACGATGAACCTTGATCATGATGAAGAGATGGACCCTCCCCCTGGACATTAGGACTGTCACTTGAAGGTTCGCTTTCTTCTGGCCTTTCGGTTTCTTTGGTTTGATCATCAGCCATCTTTTGAGCAACGTCGTCGATAATTTGTTTATGATTATCAACTTTGTTGTCTTTTGTCGTTGATTCAGAGTCAATTGTTTTTTGTGGCTCATCAAACAAAAGCAAGTATTGCTTAAAAAGATCTGAAATAGAAGTCGTAACTTGACTATTCTTTGGAAAGATTTCTTGCGTTACACCTTCTGTTGGTTTCATCTTCTTAACATAACTATCGTCAAACGTGACATAGTATGTTTCTTCAATATTCTTTGAGCACTTATTGAGAACTCTATACGCCTTGGAATTCAGGGAGTAACCTAAGAATATTCCTTCATCAGCCTTAGCATCAAACTTGTTTCGATTCTCTCTGGAGTTGAGCATGAAGCATCTTGAACCGAACACATGAAAGAATTTCACATTCGGTTTATGATTGTTCAAGATCTCATAGGGAGTGATAGAGAATCGCATGTTCAAATACAATCTGTTTTGAGTATAACAAGCAACAGCAATTGCATCGGCCCAAAAATACAGCGAGAAGGAGGCGAAACATAACATTGTGCGAGCTGCTTCACATAGAGATCAGTGTCGCTTTCAACAATACCATTCTGCTGTGGAGTGTATAGGGCTGAAAAGTTGTGAGTCGTTCCCTTCTCAGCAAGAAAGTCTTCAAAATCTTTGTTCTTGAATTCCATGCCATTGTCACTTCTCACGTTACGAACAACTTTCCTTAGTTAAGTCTTGACCTGTTTTATGAAGAGCTTAAGCTTTGGAGTAGCTTCAGATTTTTGCTTTAAGAAGAACAACCACGTGAAATGAGAGAAATCGTCCACTATAACCAGAATGTATTTGTTTCCCCCAATGCTTTCAATGGACGAGGGACCACACAAGTCAACATGTAACAGCTCCAATGGTTCTATCACCTTAGTATTGATAATAGAAGGATGACTTTGCCTACTCTGCTATCCCATTTCACATGCTGCACAAAGATGTTCTTTATCAAATTTTAGAACCGGAAGTCCTCGAACATGATCGCCCAAAACCAACTTGTTGATATCCTTGAAATTCAGATGAGAGAGTCTTCGATGCCATAACCAATTTTCATCCGAGTGAGCTTTAGTGAGTAAGCAAACTGCTGGTTTGCCTTGAATGGGGTTGAGGTTCAAAGGGTACATTTCCCCCTTTTGCTTTGAGTTCAACAGAACATTATTAGATCTCTTCTCAACAATCTCTGAGCCTTCATCATCAACTGATACTTTCAATCCAATGCCAACTACCAGCTGTGATATGTTGATAAGGTTGTGTTGGAGCCCTTCAATATAAGCCACTTTTCTTATAGAGAACTTGCCATTAGTGATCATTCCATAGCCTTTGATAGTACCAAATGAGTTGTTGCCACATTTCACAATGCCACCATCCTTAAGAGACCGAAACTCCCTTAATTCTTCCTTCCTCCCTGTCATGTGACGAGAGCAGCCGCTATCAATGTACCATTCTTCGTCGAACTATTTGTCACGAATAACCTGCAAAATTTTAAGCAGATTTAGGAACCCAAAGTTTCTTGGGTCCTTGTGAGCCTTTTACAGAACAGGGAATAGTAAGAGAAATATCAACCAAGTAAGTACGTTTAATTAAAGTTGTTTCATCTTTTCTTTTTATGGTGAAAACTTTAACTTTGGTTGGTTTAGATTCAGTAGGATTGGCATTTGTGGTGATGACGTCAGCATTCTTTTGGATCTCTTTTGGACGTTTTTTATCTTCTAGAAAGAGCTTTCCTTTTCCCTTTAAATCTTTTGACGAAAGAAAACTGGAATTAGAGGTGTTGGGTTTAGAAGTGTCATTGGATCTTCGGTGTGTCTGATTGAACTTGGAGGGATGACCACCGAAACCGCTCTTTCGGTTGTTATTGGATGGGGGACCAAAACCGCTCTTTCGGTTGCTATTGGGTGGAGGACCAAAATCGCTCTTTTGGTTGCTATTGGGTGGAGGACCGAAACCACTCTTTCGGTTGCTATTGGGGGGAGGACCGAAACTCTCCTTTCGGTTCCTTTCGGACGACGGACCGAAACTACCCTTTCGGTTCCTTTTGTTCGAAGGACCAAAACCACCCTTTTGGTTCCTTTTGGTCGAAGGACCGAAACCAGCCTTTCGGTTCCTTTTGGTCGAAGGACCGAAACCATCCTTTTAGTTGATATTGTCATGAGAACCGAAACTATCCTTTCGGTTCCTTTCAGGTGTGGGACCGAAAACGCCCTTTCTGTTCCTTGATTCCTCTTGGGATTTGTGCTTCTTTTCAATCCTTACATAGTGTGGATTTTGCGATCTCCAAAACTGTTTCCTTTTTGAGAGATTCTTCTTGTATCTCAGATTTCGTTTGTGTTTTTGATCAGCCACCTGTTTTGGATTCCTGTGGATGTTAGCATTTTTCATTGAAGCAGGAGTATAGTTGTCACTCTTTGTTGAGGATGTTTCGCTAGTGGTTTGAACAGGTTCACCCGTTGAATTTTTGGTTCCACTTGTGCTTGGCACATCATATCCTGAAGGCTCATTTAGAGCTTCGGGTACATATCTACCTTTCACTCTCCATGAGGTTTTCTGAGATAGGCCCTTAGTCTCGTCAGCGTTGTCTATTGGGGCTGACCAGAAAAACTCGCCACATCCGCCAGCATTGTCTTCTTCCGCCATACCTGCCAATTTTGCAGTTTGTTGTGGAGTGACAACCTAAACTGTGTAGACTTGATTTGGAGTGGTTTGTACCTTTTGGTACACAACAAATTTATCTTTGAGAACTTTGGTTTTGTCTATAGACGAGCGAGCAAACTCAACAGAGTTTTCAGAAATAAGGTTTTTGCGTGACTTAGGTTCGCTTTTCACAAATTCTGAACAGTCCACCACATACTCTACAGAGATTTCACTCATATCATCATCCTCATTATGTTCAGATGCATTTTCAACATCAATTTTATTTTCTGAACTTAATTTGGCATTCAAAGAGTCAAATTTCTGTACGGTTTCGGTTCTTAATTTCAATCCATCATTTTCGTCTAACAGATTTTTGAGCATGTCCTTGTGGTCTTTGGACTTTATGTAGAATTCAATTTTGTCCAGATATATTTTATATGCTGGAGAAACCTCGTCAGAAGATACAACGCTTTCACAGTTGTAGGCTTCAGCATCGATTTCATCCTCCTTTAACTCAAGGAAGGGCAAAATCATGCGATGTATCTTCTTTCTTATTTCACAATCAAGATGCAACTGGGTGATGTTAAAATAGAGTCTTTTAGCAATTAAACAAAACACATTTCGTTGTTTAAGAAGTTTAAGATTGTCTTTTTGAAAATAAATTGAATCATCCTTAGACCTAACCAACTCTTTCTCCTTCTGCTCGATCCACATTCTCCTTTCCTCACTCTTTGATGAAATCCTGGTGATTTGATCAGTTAGGTTAGAATTTGTGACACGGGTTTGGGTGAGACTGCTACTTATGCTTGAAAATTTGGATTTTAAGTTATTTAATTCCTTTTCATAGTTAGTAACAGATATTTTTAGAGAGGCATGAATATTTTGTACCTTTTTGATCAACTCATCACATTCGTTGATCTGTGCACTGACAGGTTTGGCAGCGAAACACCTGTCCTCTCGCTCCTTCTCGCCTTCTATTTCCCCGTCGGTTGTACATCCTCTCATTGGAGACACACCTTCGATCACCACAAAGCACCTTCATGTTACAATTTCTTCTTATTCCAGCATAGCCTTCCCATGAGTGGGCTTCCTGACTTCTTCATCCTCTGAATCTGTGGACTAAACTTCCACACCACCGAATTCATCACAGTTATTTGTACCCTGCACAATTAAAGAATTCATGGTAGTATTGTTAGCAGCATACTTTCTTTTCTTGATTTCCTCCGATCTTCTCAGGAGGCTCGCTTTCTCATCTTCTTCATTTATCTTTTCTTCTTTTTTTCTCAGCATACAATCTTTTGCAAAATGGTTCTTGCCTCCACAGTAATGGCAGTCGAATCCTGAGTCTCCTCCAACTTTCAATTCTTTCTTTGACTCTTCAGACTTTGACACCATCTTCGATTCCTCCTTGATCTTTTCGGCGCTGTAACTACCCTGCCAATTTCGATTCTTGTTGGCTGGGAATTTCTTCTTGATAAATTTTCTGGGATTAGACACCATCATGGCATATTCTTCACCGGTTAGATCATAATTCGCAAGATCCAATTATTCTTCTTCTTCAATCGAGATTTTTCCTTTAGAGACAAGAGCTAAAGAACCCAGACTGGAAACCACATTCGTTTCCTTAGACAGTGCACTTTCATGGGATTTCAAAATACCCACTAGTTTTGCCAGAGAATATGACTTGAACTGTTCATGAGCTTTAACTGTAGATACAACAGCGATCCATTCGGATCTAAGACCGTTCATGAAAGTAACTTTTTGTTTGATAACTTTCCTTTTCAATCCCATGCTTTATCATCTTAATTAAAAGATGATTGAAGCGATCAAAGGCTTGAACAAGTTTCTCTTCAGGCTTCTGCTTAAAGTCTCCAAATTCAGACAGCAAGAGAGTTTGAATTGAATGTTCCAAATCTTCGTTAGTGGAATACAATTCTTTTAATCTGTCCCACATCTCTTTAGCCGTGGCACAAGAACTTACCAAATGAAATGTATCTGACTGCAGCGCAAACCTAATCATCCTCGGGGCTTTGATGTTGCTTTGAAACTTTTCCTTCTCATCCTGAGGAATATCTTTGACATCGTTAACAAGCTGATTGTACTCTTTCTGAGTTTTGACAATCTTAGAGGTGCTTGAGTGAGCGAATGGGCCAACAGTGATCGCTTCCCAGATCAAGTATCCATTATCCTCCGATCCAATCACATAATCTTCAAAGTAATACGTCCAAACTTTATTGTCTTGTGTATACAAGACTGGTATCCTAGTCGTAGAACCAATGTTGTTGGAGATGTTGATTGGATTGGTTTGTGAATCATCCATGGACATTGTAATGACTTTTGATCGATTACTTTGAAAAGATCAGACTTGTAATATATCGTTAGGGTTAGATCAACCATTAATGAGATACGTGAATATGGAATGATGGCTCAATTAATATCAATCAATGCGGAATTCAAAACCCTAATAACTTCTTCGACAGAAGACATGTGTATGAATTACACAGTCTCCTGCTCTGATACTAATTGATGAGAATCAAATTCTAGATTGATTAGATCTTTCGCAGGTATGATTATGAAAATCAAACAAGACAAAACTAGTAATAGAATGAACACGTAATGGAATCAAATGTATGTTTATGATTCAATAAAGTCACGCCTCAACAGAGCTCGATGAAGAACTTCCACTGTAGAGGCGAGCTAGAGTTTACAAAACTCAGAGAAAAATAATAAAAGCGATAACTACAAAGACTGCATGCATGCAGCTTATATACTAAACCCTAGAACAAAAAAGTGCACGGTTAGACAGGCCCAATACCAGCAATCAAAACTGGGCTAAGGACCGAGCCCATGACGAAATCTAATAATCCCAACATTAGGCCCCAAAAATTTGTTTTATGTTACAATATGTTTATTTCAATCTTAGAGGGTATTTTTCTTGAGTTGTTTAGTGTAGTATACCTTAGATCATGTTTGTTTTTCTTCTTATGTCATAGATCTCGATATTTCATCTCTTTTTGTTGCATATTTACCACAAAAACTCTTACAATCACACATTCATGCATAAAATCATACATAGCACACACATACACATAGATCTACACATTTTACTTGTATTCTCCCCCATAAAACTTGTAAAAACTAAAAAAGAAGGGTATGAACTCACCTTGAGGTTTGGATTTGGTTTTGATGAAGATTTGAGGGAATATTTCGGCCTAACAAGCTTCTTTAGAAGTCCTTGAGCTTAGGTTGCTTTTAAGGAGTATGTTCATGAAGTTGAATGAATTAAAAGATGATTTTTGATGAGGTATAGAAGTTAAACTTTGGATTTAAGTAAGAACATACCAAGATTTGTAACTAGAAGTGATTTTTTTGAATGAAAAACTCCTTGGAAAGCTTCTAATTCTCGAAAACTTGGATGAAAAGGAGAAGAGAGTTCTTATGTGTTTGAGAGATATTTTTGAGAGTGTGTGTGTTTTTACTTTGTGGTCTCGGCCAAATTAAGAGGAGAAGAGGGGAGAGAAGTTGCATAGGAACATCAGATGCCCTAGATGCATGACATGTACTATACCTTGATAACCTTTGAGTAATAATGATGTGTCAACCTAGAAGTCAACTCCATTAATCTTCTCTTTTTTTTATGTATATGATGGCCGAGAATAGGCTAAGGAGAAGAATGTGTTGGGCCTTTTTGAGTTTGAGTCCATAATATGGGCCTAATTTGATGGTTTTCGGTCCATTGGCCCTTTTAGAGAAATTCACGGCCCAATATTCATCTAGTACGAGTTTTATGGCCCATTATGGCTAATTAGGTTAGTTATGGCCCAATAAGGTCCATTAGGGTATTTTATTTCATTCTAGGCCCATTATGGCCCAAAATGTCAAAATAAATGAAAGTGGGTCCATTTAGAGCCCATTTAAAAGTTCTAAGCCCAAAATAGTCAAATTGGAAGCTTATTGGCCCATTAGGCCCAATAAGGAAATCCTAGTCCACAATGGACTTAAACTGGGGTTTCTAGGGTTTCCAATTCTTTGATGACTATTTGAAGTGCTTGCATAGAGGGTTGGATGGAATATTTTTTTTATTGAATAAGCATCATACATGTTTTTACATGTTTTGCCCACAATGTTATCATTGCTGTTGTTACATGTTATAGAATTCCTAGTTGTGACAAATACCAAATTCTTACCATTCGCTATAATCTGTTAGATTTTAAACATATATGCAATGATCCTCTTTAATGACTATGCACAAAGTCACAGAGACTTGGCAACATACATTTCAAAGTATTCCAATGGAGAGCAATTCCATGGAAACGAAGTCTCACATTCAAATTACATTCCTTTGAACATCCTTCTTGCATTAAGTTTTCTAATCTTGCACAGATTTAAAGAATAACTTCCACTTGTAGAAACATTTTCATATTAGCATTTTGACTATCACTTCTGAACAAGAGTTACCTCTTCTCAGAGTATGTCAATATGGTCCTTCCAAAATTCAGAGTGTACTTCCAACTGTCCATAAGCAACCAATCTTTGGTAAACGTCAAATTGTCCTCGACAATTGGTCAACCATTTTAGTCATATCTCGTTCTAGTCCTTTTTCCCTCTTAATGCCCTAGGCATTTGGAAAATTAGAACAGATTAATGTTATAGCATATGTAATCGATCCTATACCCAAAGCATATGGAATACTATACATAATGTCTTACATAAAGACATGATACTTTACCGGTCTTTCGCTATAATATTTCCACATATAGAATTTCATTATGTTGAATCATTTGAACATAACATTCACATATGTCCATGACTAAATTCGATTAAAATCTCAATATAAGGTTTTAGATTCGAAATGAAGTATGAGTTCCTCTCCCTTAATTATAGCAAAACAACTTTTCAAACCCTACAACTTTGCGAATTGAAACTTTTGTTTTGTATAATTATCTTTGCTAACTCGCAACACTTAATGTAATAATTTTGCTCCCACTAGCATAATAATTACATTCTTATTAGCATAACACTTATGCTCCAACTAGCTTTGACATGTACTCAGAAAACAGCTGGACTTCTAGAAATCAATACTTATTGACTTTCATACCAAAGTTCATATTTCTTATATAAGATGCTTCTATAAGACTTTATCTAGGCTTCTCAAACTCATACACCTTTCCTTATATATCTCACGTGTGTATCTAAACAATTTTAGAACTTACAACAATAAGTCCCAAATGTTTCGACCTTTTCCATTTCACACAATTCAAACTATGAAGAGGGATGTCGTAATCATAATCGAATTTGAGAATGCAAATATCATGATTTCTAAGTAATTAAAATATACTTATTGAAAGCGTTTCCTCACAGTCATTTTCTTGAATGGAGAGAACCCTTATGACACTTAGATTCTTATGGCGTATGTGTTCCTATCCATGTGAATTTGTCATAACTATAATCACAAGACAAGGTTAGTGACAAATCCAAACTCATATGGAATGAACTTGATCAATCTTAATTAATTGCCACCTGGCAGCACAAGGGCCTACCATTGCTTCCAATTTGTTATGCAAACAACTGAGAACTCATAGAACTCACATGGATAGTCAACTTTAACTGGAATGGGCACAGAAACAAGAATATGTCAACACAATATGTTTCAAACCTCATGTCGTGTGCTAGTGATTAACAATAGGTTTACTCTTGATTAGTTCTTGAAGCTATTCAAGATCCTTAAGACTCCTACTGACCTCTTGACATATAAGATTCACTTTTTCAAAGAACATTACTTGACAAACAAATATTCAAGAGTTAGTGCGGTTTCTTATCAAGACGAATGCTTCACATAATTGGTCTTCGTTGGTCTTTGTCTTCTCCAAAACATCACAACTTACCAATTTCAAATGTAAAAGAGTAAGAAACATTTTACTCTACATTTGATGAGTGTTACAACCTTTCTTAAGACCATGTCACTAAAGTTACAATCTTGGAGTATGACTCTAAGACCTGATTTTGGAAGTATGATTCACCTTTTGACATAACCATTTTAACAATTCACGATTCCTCTTCTTAGCCATACAAATGCACTAAGATGTCCTTAGAGGATCAATTGTGATATGGTTTCATAATCTATAAGAGAATCATAAGACACGATACTCAAGTACTCTCCCTACTTCTCAGATTGGAGAAACTTTTATCTTTCTGCCTAATTTGATTCTTCTTATTCGTTTTGCCAAACATTGAAACTTTTTTCAATGATTCAGAATTACACTTAATCTTGTAAGCATAACAATATTTACTAAACTTTAGTAAATTATAGAGAATAGTCTTGTCATTCTTTGTGGTGGACCTAACTAGCGCACAACCAAGTGTACCCGATCCCCAAGTCCTTCACTTGACTCACATATACACGTGAACAAGGAATTAGTCTTAATTTCCCAAAGATTATGGTTCTCATTCAACACACAATACAACTTGCATGATTCCAAGTTTCTATCCAACTGAAACTTGGGCGATGAAAATCTTCCCTTATTTGGTAAATCTTGACACTACCACAAACGAAAGAATCTAATCTATTTTCTAATATTGCTATGAATGCAAACACATAAACAACAATTTTCACAAATATCATTGTAAGGAAACTTAAAATAAGATTAAAAAAACTTTAATTTATTTATAGAAGTGCAAAATACTTGTCCTTACAATGCAAATACATATGAAAACTCTGTTGTTATTTATTCCTAAGCAATCTATCATAACTCTTATGCAACAACTCAAATTTCTGATCATCGAACCATGCGATATAAATCCATCTCCTAATGATCAGAATCAGCTTACTCTTCCTTTAAGCTTCCTTTCATTTCTTCGATTCTACAAAACATCAAAATATAATTACATTACATCATGTATTAGGAATCTCCAAATAGCAACTTAATAGAGTTAGACAGTTGACTTTACCTAAAGTAAAGTCAAACATTTTGACTTAGGCTTTCTCTTTACCATTCGGTCAAATGACTTGACCATGGCCGATCCCTTTACATTGGGAAGAGAAAGCGTTTCTGGACTTCCAATGTTCCCATTGTCAATGTCCATGGAAGTTTTAGGAGTAGATCTTCCAATCAAATTTGCTTTACTAGTGCGCCAAATCATTGTTGATTCAGCAACAACAAGCAAAAAGGTAGTATCGATAAGGGTCATGCCTTGATATGTCATATAGTAGTCCTTAATGAACTCACTATACGACTTAGGGAGTGACTAAAGAACCAAATCAATAGCTAGCTTCCTTGAGACATCGAGTCCTAACATTCCCAACCTATGAATGGGTGACTTCATCTCGAAGACATGTGCACACACAGACCTTCCATCTTTGTGTTCGCTAGCCAATATGGCTTGAGTGACCTTGAACTTTTCAGGTCTTTGAGCTTGTGGGTTAGGGAGAATTATTATTATTATAGGAGGTGGAGGAAGTGAAGCATGATTTCCATTTCCACGATCCAATCGTGGAACACCATCTTCATAAGGAAGGCTTTTTCCAAAAGATTTAGGTACACCATAGTTTTCTAAACTAGATATCTACTTGGGAGAAATTCAAGTTTAGTTTATTTAAGTCCTTAATATAACACCCAAATAACATATTAAGGCTAGGACCCAACACAATAATTTACAATTCGGAAGAGGGATGTTGTAATCAAATTGTAAACTATTTGAAGGTAGGTAAATGACGATTTACCAATTTCCACCATGAAAAACAAAATTGAATATTAAGTTTTAAATGAGGATCACAAACAAGGTGTGAATAACCATGCAAAATTAGCTTGGTACTTTTGATGTCATTTATCACCTAATCAATGTGCTGGTTAACCACACATGCTCCATTGATCTATGATAAACATCAAGCTACCATTTTCCACCATTGTTAGTCCAAGTTAGGGGTCGTTTGATAGTTGCTGACTGAATCAAATCTGACTGAGTCAGAGGCTGACTGAGTTAGATGTTCTGACTGAGTTAATTTCTGACTCAAACTTGTAGTTTGATTTCACATCTGATTGATTGTGCAAAATGACTATATTACCCTTAGACAATATTTTTTATAATAATTTCTTTACAATTTACCATTTAATTTATAACATTACATTTTTCATCAATCAAAATCAACAAAAAAAAAAAGGAAAAAAAATCAAACAACTCACAATAAAACTTCAATTAGCAAACACATGAAATTCAATTCTTTTATCAATCAAAATTAACAAAAACAAAAAAAAAATCAAACAACTCACACAACCCTTTTTGTTATTCCAATTATAAAGTGTAGAAATCATGCATTACATGAGCTATGAAGCTAATGGTTGAGTTAGACAAATTGGTGACTTGTTTTTATTTTTATTGGGTATGGGTCATTGTGTGTTTCATCATTGGTGTCTTGTTTTTGTTTCAAAAACACTCTCATGATGCACTTCCTCTCCTGTTTGAGCTTACAACTTACAGAACAAAGCAGAGGGCCTAACATGTCAAATACCATAGAAAATGAGAACATATGAATGTAACATGACACAAAGAAACAAATATGATGAGTGTAATAAATGTTATATATACTTTAGCATCAAGCATGAACACATTTCAAATGGTGGAGCTTGAAGTCATGGGTCACTTTTTGGCAAAAAAAAATGAGAGTAATCTACGAATATTGCAAATTCATATGCACAGGACCCAACATAAACAAGAAATTGAAAATAAAATTAGGGTGCAATAACAAGTTATCAACTATCAATGGTATATGCTTTAGGAAAACAAAAAAGTTGAAAAGCTCCCCAACACATGGAATTGATAAATAGATGAACGAGATTACCAAATTAGGGCTCGTAAGAGATTGTGGCTGTAAACCTGTGCCTCCCACATCCGGTGACAATCACCTTCATCGACTGTATTGGTGACGATCATCTTCACCTGCGGCTATCAACAGAGAACATTTTTCTTACTGCTGGAAGGAGGCTGGAGCTCAGGCGAGTCGGCGACGAAGGCGTTTGTTGGAGGTAGGAGGATCCGATGCATAGTTTGGAGGTGGGAGGAGAGTATGAATGCTTCGGGGGGAAGGAGAAGGAAGAAATCGCCTCAAAACGCAAGGAGAAAGAAAGGGCAAATACGTGAAGGCAAAAGAAATGACCGAGTCAGCGCTATTTTTTTGGAGGACCGAATCAGATGTGATGGAATACCATGGACTGGGTCAGATGTTTAACATATCCTAATCAAACAAACAGAATCGGACCGAGTCTGAGAAAAATACTGATTGGACTGAGTCGGAAGGAAAACAAACAGGCCCTTAGTGTGTCGGTTAACCACACACGCTTCACCAACGACTAGGCAAGGTGCAAAGTGCAATTTCATGGGTAGGTACCAAATTCACATTTTTCCTAAGTAAATAAGATTGGGAGTTTATAAGTGTTTAGTTACATGGTATTTTCATTATACTTTTAATGAGAATTAATGTCTTATCCTACCCATTCGGCTAACGAACCTCCACCAGTCAAAGAAGCAGTGGGTGAGAGTGGACACCCATTAAACCACCATTTTATAGGTTGAAACCTTATACCCCTTTATAGACCGGCTTCGTGAATGAGGTCTACTACCGGTAAGACTGACTTGTCCTATATATATATATATATATATATATATATATATATATATATATATATATATATATATATATATATAATTAAACTTTTAATATTATAATAGTATAAGGGTGTATTTCACACATTAAAAATACTGGATGGTTTAATTTTATTAAATAAATTATACTTTTAATTTAATTAAACTTAAACTATGTCATTATGGAATAATTAATTTTCTTTTAATTAAACACATAAAGGTTCTAAAATAAAATTTGAAAATTAAAAACTATTTAATTAATTTTATAATTTATGAACCCAAGAGTTATACCTTTTAACTACAAGAGTTTCTTAATTTGAGACTTTTCAAATCCCAAAACTTGAGGGCAAGTTTTGTAACTCTTGAAAAAAACATTTGATTTCCTTAACTTATGAGTTTAATGTGATTTTTATGGAAAAACTTTTCATGTTCCATAACTTGAGGATAAGTTATGGAAGACTTTAAAGAACATTTAGATCATTATTTTTAACAAATAAAAAATTAATTTATCTATGATCTAGTTAAACTCATAAGTCAAGATAATTCATGTCAACAATTTGCAAGAAATTTTGACATATCAACAATTTGCAAGATAATTCATATCAACAATTCATATTAGCCTAATCATATAAACTAATACAAATCTTGAAAATTTTGACAATTATCTTTTAATTGATAAAATGTTTTGTTGATATGGCTAATTTCTTGCAAATTGTTGATATGAACTAAAATTTTTTGTGGTAATGATCCTAATCCAAAATAGGCGAAAAGTCCTGAAAATCTGCCATCAAAAGCATCAACTCGTCGAGTGCATGAGCATGACTTGCCGAGTTGACCTTATACTAAGTGGACTCATTGAGTCAACCAGTGGACTAGGCGATTTCATCAGTCAGGGGCAAGAAAATCAATTTTTTCAACTTTGAAAATTAAGCCATACATTAAATATAATCGAAAACAAACTAGTCTCTGATACCACTGTTGGGTTTTGTATACTACCACATCCTATGGCGCACATAAAACCCTAAATGCTTTGGATCTATGTTTTCTCTAATTATACATGCAATATTGTTTCCAAAGCATTAAGCCTACAACTAACATACAAGTGACATAAACAACATAAAAGTGAGTTTAAGGATTACCTTCTTTTGTAGTTTGTGAGTAAAAGTGAGTTTTGGCATTTAAGAACTTAGCAGCCCAAGTATGATGCCTCAAACGGTTCACAAGAAACCTTGGACAAAGGAGAACTTGAGAGAGAGTATTCTGACATTAGAAATCAACTCTATGAACTCTTTGAACATGTAGTAACCTATTTTAGGTGATGGGACACAAATATATAGTTGTAGGATTCTAAAGGTCATGGTAAACCCTAATCCATACCCTAGGTTTAATTATCATTGATCTATGAATAAAGTGGGCTATCTCCTTATGGATTCTTCCATAAACTTAGTCCATCATGTATCATACGCCCAAACCATATATATACAACTAATTTACATAGTTAGTCCCCATTAATTTAATTAGTCTCTTTTGATTACTAAACTAATTCCAAATTAATTTTTGATCATGATTTCATATTAATATATTAGAACTTATAATATATTAATAAATCATAAAAAACCTCTTACTCAAATACCCATCCTATCAAATTGTCCTGGTGATATGTAACCTGAAATGGACCATGCTACTCTCGGGTCAAGTACATACCAATTATAGTTATGGGCTTAGACACTTAATCCAACAATAAGCTCCACCCATTTTCTGATATCCAAGTGCCACGGTCTACCCCCTGCTCTTCCATGCAAGTATCATAGAGACAACTAGCATATTACATAACACGTAACGGCCTGGTATTAGTGCCTTCGACCCATGTATATAGTGAGAAGACTCAACTCGCACTGCCGAATCAAACATAACATCCCTGGCTACTCGCTGATACATCCCCAAACTATCAAAGTCAAAACGACACCTAATCAACAATTTGGTTCTAATCCATAACCATAAATCCATTACTAGGGTAAATGACCAATTTACCCCTCACTTACTATTAGACCTAGACTTAGGCCCAAATGTAATAGTCCAAAAGGCCCAAATACCAAAAAATACCCAACGCCCAATACATGGAAAATGGGTCCCAAATCCATATTGGGGCCTCGATAAATAGATATCAACCCAAAACCTGATGGCCCAACATGGCCCAAAACAACAAATCCCAAAAACCAAAATCCCACTCTGCTAAGTACGCGGTGCGTACTCAGCTTGTAAACTAAGCCTATTGGCTTAAGAGCTTGTTCGCACTACGTATAGGCTTGTAAGCCCATCATACTCCTCTAGTTTGGCCAACTCTGAATTCTAGCTATTAATACATTGAGCCAAGACGTCGAATGCTTAAGCCTTTGCATGGCTTAATGAAGCCCAAACACCAAAGATGAATTCCAAAGATCAAAATCACTCCAAAATGTCTTAAAAACCTCTTAATACCTTAAGACCTTAGTCTAAACTTCCAGATCTGATTCAAAGGGACTTCCTAAGTCATAATGTTCATGACTATATGACTTAGTATGAGTTAATGTGACCCAAATCAAAACCCTAAGTCCCAAGCTTCATCAAAAGACTATAAAACATGCATGGAAGGTTTATACTCATCAAGATCCAAACTTCATATCTCCATGACCCCAACAAAGGCTATGTATGAAGCCCAAGGTTATGGAGTAACTTCTATTCACAAGAACCACTACAAAGGGACCAATATTTTAACAAAGTGCCACCTAGCTATGTAAAACCCGTTTATTTATTAAGTTAAATAAATAAATTAATGAACGAATAATAGCCCTAAAATGAATAATTATATGTAAAAGGATGGTCTCGAAGAGCTAATTGTCATAAATTTAGAAGTTGAGGGCTGAAGGGTAAATTTTGGACCTTAATCGAAAAGAATTTTTCAGGCAAGGGGTAGTTTTGTAAATTCTAGATTAGTTTTGTAAAGATTTTAGAAGATAGGGGCTGTTTAGTAAATTAGGACTTAATTTGTAAAGGATTTATGGAATCGGGGTTAAAAATGTAAATTTCGGACTCTTTGTGAAAGAATAAGGAAACGGAGGGACCAAAGGTGTTGTTATGGAGGAAAGTTTGATTGGATACGGGACTATAAACCCATCATCTTCACCCAACCCTAACCCTAATGTGCACAGCCGCCACTCAAGTTCATCAGCCGCCACCACCGGTTCCTCTCTTGTGTTCCGACCAGATAGAGCTCCGATTATCGCCGCCTGCTGCCTCGACATTGAGATGCCGTCACACCTTGCTGCCGGACACCATGCACGATCGGAGAAAACCACTGAGAGCGACTTCGGAGTGGCTTTATGGCGTTCTAATATGCTCCTGCTCCTCTTTCTTCTCCTGCTCCGACTTCAGCCAACACCGTCGATGTCGCTAGGTTTGTCAAGTGTCACCACCTGTTGTGTATACATCGTGGGGAAATCGAAAGACCGACGACTTTAAGGAGTTGTGGTGGTTCGGGGTTGGACCACTACCTCCCTTCTCTATGTCTTGATGCCGATGCACCATTCCAAGATGACAAAGCCACTCTTGCCACCGCTGACGTCGATCCAAGCTCCGTTGTTGTCGGCTGTTGCGCCACTGCCGCTGCCGCTCACCTTAGGTGGGTGGCTGGGTTCATTTTGCTAGTAGAAGACACAAGTCTGTGTGTGTGTGTAGTCCAGTGAAGTGGTGTTTGGGTGTTATTTAGCTGGAATTCTTGAAGAACAGCCACCACCACCACCATCGTGAGGTGGTGGCTGCCACCATCTGCCACCGCCGGCCACCATAAGGTGGCTGTGTGTGGGTGTGTATTTGTTTAGTGTGATTTTATTTTGATATTTAGCATTGTAAAATGTAAATCACAGCTTGGAATAATGAAATGAAATCTCAAAACCACCACCGTAGGGTGGTGGCTGCCGCCACCGGCCGTCTTGTCGGGTGGCGGTGCGCTTTGCCTCTTGTGATAGATTCGGTTGGGGTGCTAGAAACCCTAATGGGCTCAAAGGAGCTCTAATGGGCCAAATGAAGCTTAATGGACTCTAATGGACCCAATAAAACCTATATGGGCTTAATAAGATTCTAGTGGGTTTATTAGGCCCAATAAAGTCCTAATTGTCATAAAAGGCCAAAAATTTGATAAATAGGCTAATATTCGGATTGGAACACCCTAATGCCAATGAAAACCTAACTTTAAGAATTAATCGGGTCACACACACGAGAATTATTTAATAACTTGAGATATTAAATAATAATCATTAGAAAAGATTAATCTAAGCAATATTGGACTTAATGGATTAAGTAGGAAACTTAACCCTAATCATCATTTTATGTGAAACCCTAATTTCGCTTGGGTTTATTGTTGGGCCTTTTATTGGGCCTTGATGACTAGGTTATTAATGGGCCATCCAAGATCAAGCAAATGGACTAGAATAATTAATGGGCTTTGTGGTAAGGCCCATATGAGGATTTGGGCATAATTTGGAAAATTGGGCCATAGATGGGCCATAATCTGGGCCTTAATGGTTATATATGATGTTGGGCCTTAGAATAAGGTCATGTATAGGCTTGGGCCCAATTTGGAAAATTGGGCCATATGTTGGGCCTTGATTCCTAGTTGGACTTTGGGCCTATGGCTTGGGTCTGGGCTTGAATAAAGCTGAGTTAGGGGTAAAGTAGTATTTACCCCAAGTATGTATTCATGGTTATGTAGTGCGACCCAATTATTAATTGGCTTATGTTTTGATATTGACAGATCATCAATCTGTCATCCAGCAGATGGGGTTGAGTCAGCAGGATTTCAGCAGTACGGGGTTAAGTCTACGGGACTTCAGCAGTGTGAGGTGAGTTACCTTCCAGTAGCGGTAGGTCTAAGGCCATAATGTCAGCCCACCAGTAGGAGACATATGATAGATGATTGTCTTTGTGATATCATCTAGGTTTGCTACTACCTGATATGTTATATGCTAGCATGATATGTTGTATGTGATAGTAGTAGAGTTCGGTTGTTAGGACCGAAGGGTAGTCAGACACCCCAGATATGTCTGACAGTATGTGATGATATGTTTACATGCTGGCTTGCTGTGTTATATGCGATAGAGGTAGTAGGAGGAGACGAGTCCCCGAGTTCGGTTGTTAGGACCGAAGGGTAGTTTAGGCACCCAAATATGTATGATAATCTGTTATGATATGATATGTGATAGTATTAGTAGTAGAGGGGTGAAATAGTCCCCGAGGTTCAGTCGTTAGGACCGAAGGGTAGTCAGCACCCCAGAATGGCTTGACATGGGTAGTCAACACCCCAGAATGGCTTGATACGGATAGGACGGCACCCCAGAATGGCCATATTGGGTAGGTCGGGCACCCAAAAATTGCCTGGCAGTATGTATGCTATGTGATTGTATGGTATGTGGTATGATAGGGGAACTCACTAAGCTTTATGCTTACGGTTTTCAGTTTTGGTTTCAGGTACTTCATTTTCAGAGGAAAGGAGCCGGCTCGATCGCAGTGCATCACACTATGTTTTCCGCGCAAGAGATCCTTGGGGATTATGCTCTGATATGGTTTTATTATACTATGTTTTGGATTACTGACACTTGGGTTTTGACATGAGACGTTATTATCAATGTTTTTATACTGATGGTTTTATGTAATAACATAATTAAAATGAAATTTTTGGCCTGTATTTTTGGGATGTTACAAGCTAGATCTAAAAGAAAGTGTTGTCAAGGTTGAGACTTTATACCTCCAGAAGTTAAATATAGGTGCACAAATCCTGGGTCCAAAAGCTCCAAGTCAAGCAATGACTCTTTAAGAAGTTATTTCTTCCCCCTCAAGCACCAAAACACACATAAATAACTTTAAAGCTCTAAAATCACTCAAATGGGGGCTAAGGGTCGATTTCTAGGGTTTATAGGGAAGGAGGATGAATATATTAGGGTCAGATTATGAGATAAGGAGCTTAAATAGGGTCCAACACCCTAAAATAGGGTTCGGGTCTGATTCGAGTACGCCCAACATACATATGGTACACCCAGCGTACTCCGAAGAGCATCCACGACATTCCTGGTCAGTACGCCCAACGCACGCGATGGTATGCCCTACATAATACTCTCTTCACTAGAACACCTCGAGTACCCTTTGTGTATGCCCCATGCACCTGACTAAACCTTAAAACCACCAAACTTCTGAAGGCCATAACTGTAACACCAAACAAATTTAGGTCAAAAATAAATTGTTCAAAAATCTCAATTGGGATAAATAAAGTAGTACAGATCGTAACTAGGTTTCCAAAAATATAAAGAACACTAAAATCTGAGTTATAACGATGAAGTTATGACCAATCAAAGATTTGTGACAATACTGGTAAAACATTGTTAAGCGTAAAACGCGAAATTTCAATAAAATACTTTTTAGCCTTAGGTATCTAAATGAATGTAGTAAATATCATTAAACCGTAAAGGTACATAAAAAGAACGTCCAAATATGACTTCGTATGAGGAAGTTATGATATTTCTAACTTTTGGATATAGCAGTAGACAGCTAAAAACTCGAAATAGAGATCGAGCGACTTTTAGCCGACGCAACCTAAACGAGAATTGAAGAAATCGACAATAGTAGTACAACGGTAAAAAGTCAGACGAAAACGGACGTCAGATGAAGGATTTATGAATTTTTAACGGACCTTTCCTGTCCCGGCATGTTAAAAATATAATATTAAAAATAAAGTCAAAAGTAGCCGACGGAGTCTAATCGCAAGTTGTAGAGCATAATCACACCTACGCGTGGATATAAAGAGCGTCAAAAACGGAGCTCGTATGCGAAAGATATGAATTTATAATGTTTGGGGCACAAACTTCGACACATGTCAGAATTCATGTCATGAGTGCAAAGTTCACGATGTGGACATGTTGATTGACCCTTCTAGAGCATGTGGACAGATCCCATGAGCGGATCAGGACTAAACTCACGATGTGAGTTATGCAAACCTCAAGATGTGAGTTTCGAGATTCAGGATATATATAGAAATCAAAGCCTTCCGACTTTGGTTGCAGAAATCCATCTTCTCTCCTACTTCTAAACACTGTTAAGCCCCTCTAACTTCTTTCCGGTCGAAGTGTTGCCCGTGTAAAGCTCGTTTCTTCACCAGAAACCTGCGGTTACGTCAAGAAAGATCATTCCTAGCAATGAAATGCTGCCCGATTCACCACTTATAAAGTGAGTTCATACCCCTACACTTTTCCAAACTCTTTCTATGTTTTATAGGGGGGGAATACAAGTATAACACAAGGAAACTTGTGTTACAAACTACTATTTATGTTTTTCTTATACTTTACGTATTCATTACATGAAGATACCAACTACGACTAATAAACTCTATTATCAAACCTGTAATCTTTTAAAAGTTGTTAGTAACAAGGTTTCATTATACAAATAATATGCATATAAACTATGATAAGTATTGTTGTATGGAAATTACAGGTTAGTTCATTTAGAAGGAAAATGATATGAAAACAAGCATATAAATTATGATAAGTATGATTTATGAGTCAATCCACTCTTTCTATCGTACAAAGTTATAAATAAAAATTGTTATTTTTATTTACTAAAAGACTTTTGAACATATTGCTCGTGAACTTGTTGTTAGCAAATTATGTGAGACAACAACTTTGTTTAGTATCAAACGAAAGTCCCCCACTTCTAGCCAGAGTCTCCTGGAGGGAGAGCATGAGATTGTGTATAGATCTATAAAGGACTGACAGTCCCACACCCTGACTGTTAGCTACAGTTGGAACGGAAGTTCTGGCGTGACAAATGTAATTAAGTATCTGGATAACAGTCATATTAGTATGGTTATAAGAACTCGCACGCAGAAACAATGACTCATGCACATAGTAATACACAACTCAATCAAGCTCAAGGGATAATAACTATATGATTACTATGTATTTACATCTGGGTTATATATAAATTTTATTCGATAGACAGTGGAATGTGTGATATCCGCCTCATTTCCTTTTCCTTGTTTGGTTTGTGGACTTAGGGCAGAATCACCCAATCGACTGCCGGTCCAGATCTTAGTTATATATAAATTGTAGGTATTAAGTAATCATGATAAGGTATTATCAACACATTCAGAATTTAGGGTAAACACATATTCAACTAGTTTTATTTAAATACAAACCTCCAACTTATCAAACTAAGTATGACATATTTACTTATAATTACGGTCTTGGAGTATTTAGACTACATCTTAGCTTTCAGGAAAATATAGGATTTTCCGGGTTAAACACTGTCACTTTAGAAGTAAATAGTTTTACAAACTCATTATTAAGGAAAATATAGGATTTTCCGGATCTATTACATTCATTTTAGACACAATGAAATATATCTCATTTTATAGAAAATACTGGATTTCTGGAAAACATATACAATAATTTACATACTGGTGTGATTAGTTAGTGGATATGTTTGGGTTATAAAAAATGAAGATTCAATAGATAGTGGAATGTGTGACTTCTGCCTCATTCCATGTTCATCGTTTGGTTGTGGGATTAAGGCAGATCCACTCATTCGACTGTCTGTTCGATCTTTGATTTTATATAACTCGTATGCACTAGGTAATCATGGTAGGAACTAGTATTGGTCACTTTATGTATGCGAATTCAAAGCGTCATATATCACTCTTTAAACGTAAGGAAACATATACATTTTGGTCTTAAGGCTTAAGAATACATTTCATGTTATTAAGAAAATATAGGATTTTCTGTAGTAATACACGAACATTTTCAAGGAACAAAGAACATACCTTCTACAACAATATACTTATGAACTCACCAAATTAAATGTTGATACACACTCCAAATCACTTGTATTCTCAGGAAACTAGTAAACAGGTACTCGTTCAAGTTTCGAGAAGATGGAGCATAGTTGCTTCAAGTCTTTACTTTTGTTATCTACTTTTGAAATCACTCACTCTGGATTATGTAAAAGACGTAAACACTTTATTATCGATACAATGGTTGTTGTTGCTTTGATTACTATTTTACATTTGCTATGATATTGTACATGACATCCTCCGCCCTCGAATGTTTCCACCGTTCAAGTTTGGGGGTGTGACAGATTGGTATTAGAGCACTGTTTATAGTGAACTAAGTATATCAACTTATAAAAAGATATAGAACTATAAACACAATGGGGCCGAAGTGCTCTGAATAAAAGTATATTTTGACAATATAACAATACTTTATAAAAGTATACATACATGCTTATACATATATACATACTAGAATAAGTATTACAAGAGGAACAGAACATAAGTATTTAAAGGTTAGACACTGCGGTCAAACCTGGACATTTATGTAATCATATGTTGGATCAATATGGCCTGATCAACTATATTCATTTGAGATGTGACTAAAATGTGTTTGGGAGTGATGTGGTGTTGCAATAGTCTTCAAAGTTATATAACTCTATTCAAGGGATATCTTGATCATAACATAAATTTAAAATACTATGGGAGTATTTTATGATACTTTAAGACAACAACAAGTTTAAAACATACCAAGTTCATTACATTAAAAATACTATAGGAGTATTTTAGGCACTATAAATAACTTATGTGAGAACTTAAAAGACCCTTCTGGTTGGTCTATAATTCCGGATTGTATACTTGCAAGGTTTTATATAATTGAGATTTTATAGACTTAGAATTTGTGATCTATGCTTCACTTCTTGTTCCCTGTTTGGTTGTGGTTTTGGAGTAGGATCACTTATTCGATGGACTATTTAATCTTAAATTATATACAACTTGTATAGACTGCGCAATTATAGGACCCACTGAGGATCACCCCATAATGTTACACTTAATCTCATAGATTCTTTAGACACTCCCATTCTCGTATGACAAACCCTGATAGATGTAACCACTACATCATAGCAGTCAGAAGAGGAGACAAGGAAGATCAAGAAGAGATTCGTAAGGAGGAATCCGAGAAGGAAACATACGACGATCAAAGAAATATAGAAATCCTTAAGGACCTTTAACCTATCGAGAGAAGATGTGAGAAGCTAGCTTAAACATTCAGATTCAAACCCTCCATTATGAAGTAATGGGGATCAGTGTCAAAACCCGAAGCATGACAGAACAGAGATTCAACATGCCTAAGAAGATCAAGGACACCATATATGTACTAGAAGATAACAAATCATTACCACCAAGAATAGGACATAGAAACAGAGGAAACCACTCGTGAGACATGCGAAGTAGTAGCGAACCTGATGCATCATACTAATAACTAATAATTGATATAACCTAGTGATTTGGTGATTACACTACTCACTCTATGTGCTAGGCTTAATGCCCTTTCCTTCGTGACAATTAACGGTAAATCCAGTCACGAAATTTCCATTGAGGATGTTTGATATTAAAAATTCATTGGTTTATGTTAAATAAACCTCCGTTATGAATTGTTTATGAAACACTATCAGATCGTGATACATTCAAAGCTAAGATATCCTAGTTCTTAAGAAACTCGATTTATAACCACTACCAATATCTTACCAACCTTTCATCATTTAAACTATATGGCAGAAAGATGCCTCCTCGTAGATATAGCAGGCGTAACAACAACGCGTCAACAAATAAACCACCGCCTCCACCACAGTTTGATCCTGTTGCATTTCAGGCTATCATAACTGCCACTGTAGCAGCTATCATGACTCGAATTCGTGTGAATGGTGCCAGTGGGGTGGGAAGTGGTACTAACAACTTTAACTTCGAAAATAGCCATAGACACTCTAGGGAGTGTACATACAAAGACTTCATGAACTGCAAACTAAAATCCTTTAGTGGAAGCGAGGGAGTCATTACTCTGATGCAATGGTTTGAAAAAGCCGAATCTTTATTCGAGATCTGTACGTGCCCGGAAGGAAGCAAAGTTAAGTTTCTGCCTGCACCTTCTCTGATAGGGTCCTTACTGTTGGAAAAGGTGTCTAAGTCTATAACTATTTCTGGTATGTACTTGACCCGGTTTGGCATGGTCCATTTGGGTTGCATGGCATCATGCACTTGGGTAGACTAAAATGAGAGAAAGGACACTTATGGTTTATTAATATATTATAAGTTCTAATATATTAATAATACTATTTAATTAGTATTTATCAAGAATTAATTTGGAATTAATTAAGTGATCCAAAGGAGACTAATTAAATATATGGGTTGATTGTGTAAATCATCCATTCTTGCATAGTGGGCCAATCATCCATGGTTTATCAAGTTGGGCTAAAACCCATAAGATGCTCCATGGAAGCTCCAAGGTGTTTATAGAATCCATGGGTCATGGAAATGGAAAGTCATGACAATTAGGGTTTACATGGTGTAACCCTAATTGTAACACACTATATAAGCATCACTTTGTTCACCAAAATTGGACACTAAGTAATACAAGTGAGGGCTAGCCGATTTCTACGTGTTCTTCATATCTCTCTAAGTTATTCCAAGTGCGTTTGGTGTTGTGTGAAACATTTGAGGCATCACACTTGAGGTTCTAGGCTAACAAGGTTTTTCAAGGAACCCAATCTACTACAAGGTATGTTTTCTTGCTTACTTTTATGGTTAAAAGTTCCCCATATATGCTAGAAAGGATATAAACCTTGGAAAAACAAATTTTGCATGTATCATAGATAAAACATAGATCCAAGGTTTCTAGGGTTTCATGTACACCATATGAGTGTTAGAATGCTCAAAACCCTTCAGTGGTATCAGAGACTAGGCTTGTTTGCTCGATAATTGTGCAAATTTGTGGAAAAACTCAGTTTTTCTACACTCTGCAGCATGAACTCGCCGAGTCCATGGGGGGACTCGACAAGTCCATGAGTAAACTCATCCTACTTGTCGAGTAGGTTCTTGCACTCGACGAGTAGGAGCCACATAATGCAGTTATTCGATTTTTGCTGCTGGAAATGGACTAGAAACATTACCCTAAATTGTTTTGGTGCTATAAAACTTGTTGTAGATGGTGTAATGGTTGTTCTAATCCATTTACAATGGCTAATATGAAAATTTATTGTTTATATGTGTTCATACGTTCTTGAAATTTTGATAGGAATATTCATATTCTAATGAGTTCTTGATAGATCATAGGAATTACTTGTTAAAATTTTTTAATGTTTAATTCATGATCATTATGTGTTTTAATGGAATCCATAATTTGTCCTCAAGTTATGCATTACCAAAAGTCTTTCTTTTAAAGTCCATTAGAGAAACACATAGGTTACATAAAATGAAAAGTCACTCATTTTATTACATCGTTAGCTCACAAGTTATGAAATGAAAAATTTTGTAAACTTACAAAACTTGCCCTCAAGTTTTGGAACATGTAAAGTCACTTTAAAACTTTAGTTCCAACCCCTAGAAACTTAAAAGTTAAAATTCAACCCTTATACTTTATAATATTATAAGTTTAATAATAATTATATATATGTATAAAAAAAAGCCATTTTAGCGTTAGTAGGCCTCATTCACAAAGCCGGTCTATAAGGGGGTATAAGGTTGTTACCTATAAAATGGCAGCTTAATGGGTGTCCACTCTCACCCACCGCTTCCTTGATCGATGGAGGGTCGTTAGCCGAACGGGTAAGATAAGGACTTTAAATCTTCATTAAAATTATGATGAATATAAAGTTACTAAATGTTTTTTTTATAAATTCCCAATCTTAGTTACTTTTGGAAAATTTGAATAAGGTGCTAACCCATGAAATTACACTTTGTACTTTGATTAAGTCGTTAGTGGAGCGTGTGTGGTTAGCCGGTGCACTAACCTGGACTTAACAAGGTAGGCAAAGGGTAACTTAATGTTTATCATAATACCGGTGGAGCATGTGTGATTAATCGACACATCGATTGGGAGGTAAACATTAAGGGTACCAAGTAATTTTCATGGTTACTTCACACCTTGTTTTGTGATCCTCGGCATCCCAGTCACAAAACTTGAAGGGCACACTCGAGATTGAAACATGCCATTGAAAAGTTCAATGAATGTCAAAGAATCTAGGAGTTTGAAAAACAATTTAAAACCCTAATAATTTATTTCGTTTTTCATCCTGGAAATTGGTGAATCGTCATTCACCTACCTTCAAATAGTTTATAGCTTGGATTATGGCATCCCTCTTCTAAGTTATAAAATATTGTGTTGGGTCCTAGCCTTAATATTGCATTTGGGTGTTTTATTAAGGACTATATTTATATCTAATCTAAACTTGTCTTTCTTCTTTTCAGATGTATTCCAACAATGCTGCTTCTCGCTCTAACCCTACCGGCTCCATCTCTTTCATCAACCTTTGTGGGAGAGTCATCTTTGATGGATCCAACTTTACGGATTGGACCAGGAACATCAGGATGGTAACTTGGTATGAGGAAAAGGAATATATCCTCGACAAGGAGCTCAAAGAACTCGAGCCGACTTCTACTCCTTAGGAGATCGCTGAATATCAGACCCATGAAAGAGATGCTACAAAATTGACATGCATCATGTTGGCCACTATGATAGTCGAGCTCAAAAAGTCCTATGAGGAATACTATCCTTTTGAGATGCACCGGGATTTGATGGACCGCTACCATCAGAGTGCTCTTCAAGAGCGATATGAAATCATCTCCTCTATGATAACAACCTGAATGAAGGTTGGTGAACCCATCACAGGCCACATGTAGAAAATGCAAAGGTATGTGGACCGTTTGCTGAAATTGAATGTGAACTTCTCCGAGGAGTTAGCAATAGACATCATTTTACACTCCTTACCTTAATGTTATGATCAATTTCGTATGACATACCACATGAACAAGGATAACGTTACAATCATCAAACTTCAAGGACTTTTGAAGACCGCGGAAAGTGGTCTCAAAGGTAAGTCGGTTGTTACCAATCCTACTCCTACCGTGGCCCCTTTCATGGAAATCGGGCAAGGCAAAGGAAAGAAGAGGAAGAGCCTTTTGAAGGGAACCAAGGGGAAGACCCTTGATGGCTTCTCTTCAAGTGGATCCAAGAAAGGTTTCATCACTCCTTCTGCTAACCCTAAAAAGGCGGAATGCTTCTATTGTCATGAAAAATCGCATTGGAAGCGAAACTGCCCAAAGTACTAGCAAGATGTGAAGGATGGGAAAGTTAAACCCTACCATGCAGGTACATACACTATTTTGTCTAATAATTCACCCCATTCTAATTCTTGGGTCCTTGATATAGGTTGTGGTATTCACATATGTACTGATTTGTAGGGACTAAGAAGAAGTGAGAATATGGAGCATGGGAAGATAAACTTGATCATGGGGAATAGGGAAGTTTCATCTGTCACCAAGATTGGAGTTTATTCCTTATTGCTAAGTAGTGGATTTGTATTAGATTTGAATAAATGTTGTACTCATCTGAAATGTTGAGAAATATTATTTCCTTTCATGGTTTGTACAAAACAAGGTTTTACCTTTTCATTTGATAATGATAGTGGTGGTATTAATGCTCCCTTTAATAATGTATTTTACTTTAAAGCATTACCTTGTGATGGTGTATATGAAACTGTGTCGGTTGTTGATAACCTAGGAAATATTGTATTGTGTATCGATTCATCCAGTAGAATTGTCGTCTTGGACATGTAAGCAAGAAACACATAGGCCAACTCTAAAAGAATTGAGTCTTGGAGCCGTTTGACCTAAAGTCAGATGATAGTTGTGAATCTTGTTTGCTTGGGAAACTGACAAAGTCACCCTTCACTGATACTTGTGCTAGGGGTGAGGGTTTGTTGGAACTCATACACACTGATGTGTGTGGACCCTTCATAATCGCCACAAGAGATGCTAACCGCTTCTATGTGACTTTTACTAATGATTTTAGTAGATATGGATATGTCTACTTAATCAAGAATAAGTTAGGGACCTTTGAAAGCTTCAAAGAGCTCAAGCAGGAAGTGGAGAATCACTTGGGTAGGAACATTAAGATGCTACGATCCAATCGAGGTGGTGAGTAACTTAATACAGAGTTCCTTGACTATCTTAACGAATGTGGGATTATCGCACAATTGACACCTCCTAGGACACCACAACTTAATGGTGCGGCTGAGAGGCGCAATTGAACCTTTTTGGATATGGTTCGTTCCATGATGAGTGGAGCTTCACTACCAATCTCATTTTGGGTGTATGCCTTAGAGACTACCACCCATATCCTTAATCTAGTCCCTACAAAGAAGGTTGCCAAAACACCTCATGAGATGTGGACCAGAAAAGTTCCCAATCTCGACCACATCAAAATTTGGGGTTGCGAGGCTTTTATGAGGCGCGAGTCTCATAATAAGCTCGAACCTTGAAGTGAAAGGTGTATTTTCATCGGCTACCCACATAGATCCTTTGGTTACCTCTTTTGCAGACCTAGTGATAATGTGGTCTTTGTAGCAAGGAGATGTGTCTTTCTTGAGAAAGAATTCATGAGCCAAGGAAACAGTGTGAGGAAAATTGACCTTAAAGAAATTCAAGAGTCAAGTGGTGAAGGAACCTCAAACCCTAGCAATCAACCTGAGGAGGAAACTCCTATTGATCCGACAGAAGAGTCTATACCTCTGAGGCGTTCCACGAGAGTTAGGAATACACCTGAGCATTACTATGGTTTCCATATTACTGCGGAAGGTGATACACTTATCAGTGATATCACACTGGTGATTTTGGATGAACCTAACAGCTACATGGAAGCCATGGCAGACCTTGACGCTCCTAAATGGAAAGAGGCTATGGACAGCGAGATACAATCCATGTATGACAATCAAGTTTGGAACTTGGTTGACAATGTAACAGGTCACAAGACAGTAGGCGCAAATGGATCTTCAAGAAAAGGACCGACATGGATGGTAATGTACTCACTTATAAGGCGCGACTGGTTGCAAAGAGCTTTTCTCAAACTCTGAGTGTTGATTATGATGAGACCTTTTCACCAGTAGTGAAGATTAAGTCTATTAGGGTTATGTTAGCCATTGTTGCATTTCATGATTATGAAATATGGCAAATGGATGTTAAAAATTCTTTCCTTAGTGGAAAGTTGGCTGAGGATGTTTACATGAGTCAGCCAGAGGGTTTTTTCAGTACAGAGTACCCTAATAGAGTGTGTAAGCCTGAGAAATCTATTTATGGATTAAAGCAAGCACCTCGCAGATTGAATGTTTATTTCAATGACAAAGTCAAAGACTTTGGCTTTTCGAGGAGTGAAGATGAATCTTGTATATATGTCAAGGCTAGTGGGAGTATAGTCAGTTTTTTGGTATTGTATGTGGATGACATACAAATCATAGGAAATGACATCCCAACTCTGCAGGAAGTTAAGTCCTGGATTGGGAAGTGTTTCGCTATGAAGGACCTTGGAGAAGCTGCCTATATTGTAGGGATAAGGATTCTGAGAGACAAGAGTAAAAGACTAATTGGACGTAGTCAGAGTACCTACTTAGAGAAGGTGTTGAATATATTCAGCATGCAGAATTCCAAGAAAAGAGAGTTACCGATCTTGAGTAACGTTAGACTGAGTAAAACTCAGAGTCCGAGTACAGAGGCTGGGATAGCAGAAATGAGTCGAGTACCGTATGCTTCCGCTGTACGCTCGATCATGTATGCTATGACTTGTACTCGTCCTGGTGTGGCCTTTGCATTGAGCATGGTCAGCAGATATCAAGGGAACCGTGGCAAGGCTTACTGGACTGAGGTAAAGAACATTCTCAAGTACCTGCAGAGGACTAATGTAACATCCCAAAATTCAAGGCCAAAAATTTCATTTTTAAATAAATTGTAACGTAAAACCATCGGTATAAAAACATTCATAATGATATCTCATGTCACAACCAATGTCTCAATAATCCAAAACATGTCCCCATAAAAACCATTTTGTCATAAGTAAAATAAATCAGAGTACATTCCCTGGAAACTCTATGTGGAAAACATGTGTGTGTGTGATGCGTCGTTGGCTCCTTCCCCTTGGACGAAGAGGTACCTGAAACAAAAACTAAAACTGTAAGCATGAAGCTTAGTGAGTTCCCCCCATCATACCCATAGCACATAATCATCGGTGTCTTTCAACCGGTAACCGCGAGCTACCCTCCCCTTCGGTATCTTTCAACCGGTAACCGGGTGCTACCCTCCCCTTCGGTATCTTTCAACCGGTAATTGGGAACTACCCTCCCCTTCGATATCTTTCAACCAGTAGCTGGGAACTATCCTCCCCTTTGGTATCTTTCGACCGGTAACCGGGAGCTACTCTCCCCTTCGGTATCTTTCAACCGGTACTTAGGAACTAACCTCTCCTTCGACATCTTTCAATCGATATCTAGGAACTATTCACCCCTATCCCTATTATATATTACAGGTCATAACATATTGGTTTCATAATAACATACATAAGCATATTGAGTCACATGATGACATATCATAATCATACTACTATACATGCATGGGTTTTATCCACCCCTTCGGTAGCTTTCAACCGGTAATCGTCCTCGGTATCTTTCAACCGGTAACCAGGGCTAGTGTGCCCTACTACTACTGAACATTCAGCATAAATAGAGCAAAAAGACAATTATCACAAAGATAACCATTTCAACAATAATCACCTACTGGTGGGCCGACATTGGTGCCTTAGACCCACCCCTACTAGAAGGTAACTCACCTCGTAAGGCTGACTGCTGAAAAGCTAATCGACAGATGTCTAACTGCTGCTCCGATGATCCTCCGGCTATAATACCCATAAAACACTTAGTCAGACACTGAGAACTACTCTTAGGGTAAAATGACTATTTTACCCCTGGCCAAGTCAAAGTCAACTTCCAGTTGACCTGACTCGTTGAGTTGGGCCTCAACTCATCGAGTCCCTATCCTTTCATCTGTCATTCTTCACGCATCTACACGTCGAGTTCAGTAACGACTCGACGAGTTCTCCTTCCAAAACAACCTCGAATAAACCTTCATCTGACTTGCCGAGTTGTATGAACAACTCGTCGAGTTCATCCTCGTCCTTCAAACAAGTCCTTTCCTTGACTCGCCGAGTTGTATGTGTTGGATTAATGTCTAAGTCCATAACTATATTTGGTATGTACTTGACCCGACCTGGCATGGTCCATTTGGGTTGCACTTCACCGACACAATTTATATGGATAGTCTTTTGAGAATAGTATATTTATGATTTATATTAATATATTATAAGTTCTAATATATTAATATGGAATCATATTATTTAATTAGTATTGATCAAGACTTAATTTAGAATTAATCAAGGGATCAAAATGAACTAATTAAATATGGACTCTTATATATATGGAATGGGCCAAGTTCATTTAGGTTGGACTAAGCTTTCATGGATAGTCCATGGAGTGTTTAACCCATGGATCATATGAACTGAAAGGTCATGGGTTTAACCCTAGTTTCCATACTATATAAACATGTCCATGGTTGGTGAAATCGGCACTAGTGTGGTACACTAAGAAGGGCTAGCCGATTTCACTAAAGAGAACCAAGTATTCATATTCTCTAAAGTCTTCCAAGGTGTTTTGGTGATTTGTAATTCCACTTGAGGCTTCCAAACTATTGGGGCTAAGCTCTTAAAGCTTGAAGACATCAAGCTACATCAAAAGGTATGTCATCTAACCAGTACTTTGTAGTATAAGAACTTCATAATATGCTAGTTAGGATTAAAGCCTTGGAAAGTTCTTATTTGCATGTATAATATGATGGGTTTTGAGCATTCTAACACTTCCTAAGTGTACATGCAACCCTAATAACCTTGGATCTATGTTTGTCTAATTATCATGCAAAGTTGAATTCCAAGGTTATATTCCTATCTAGCATACATGGGGAACAATTTTAACTAGAATCATAGATAGAATAACTTACCTTGTTGTTGCTTGTGTTCCTTGAAACCTTGTGAGCCTAGCACCCCAAGTGTGATGCCTCAAATGCTTCACACAACACCAAATGCTCTTGGAAAGACTCTTGAGATAACACACACTTCTCAAAATCGGCCAAGCCCTCTAGTTCCTTAGTAGTAGTGCCGATTTTGGTGGAGAATGGGATCCTTATATAGTGTTGACACATCTAGGGTTACACCATGTAAACCCTAATGTGTCATGACTCTTCATTTTCATGACCCATGGGTTTGTAACTCCCATGGAGCATCCATGGAGCATCCTATGGGTAGAACCCAACTTGATAATCCATGGAGCCTCTTAGCCCACTATACAAGATATGGATGATTTACACAATCAACCCATATATTTAATTAGTTATCCTTTGATCACTTAATTAATTCCAAATTAATTCTTTGATCAACTAATCAAATAATATTATTAATATATTAGAACTTATAATATATTAATAATCTCCACGTGTTATTTCTCTCATTTAGTCTATCCAATTGCATGGTGCCATGCAACCCAAATGGACCATGCCGGGTCGGGTCAAGTACATGCCCGAAATAGTTATGGACTTAGACACCTTATCCAACAGTCTCCCACTTGGATAAGTCTAATAACTATATCTCTAGTACTTCAGGAACCGACCGACAATCGTAGCTCTTTACAAGGTTTCTCGAAACTTGAGAAGATGATGGTACGCCATTTAAGATAAGTGATCATATAATCCTCCGTTCTAGATATCAGCCGGACAAATACATGGAACATAGTCTTGCTTATTGTCCAGCATTTGTTTCCCGATTTCCGATTTGTTTGACATAGAACTCAATTGAACACATCAACTTAGTTCTGACCGGGCCCGGTACATGGGTCAAAACAAAATCATCGAGGGGCCCAGATACCAGCTTCTAATCCAAGAAGGAACAGATAAACTTCGACTCATATGTTTGTTCTACCACTCATTGAATTACACACAAAAGTACGTTTTATAACATCGAGTTACCAATGCGGTTTCGTACAGTCAATGCATAACCAACTTGTAAGTAACAAATCATATCTCTAGGTTTGAAGACTTATATGATATTACCGTCTCACGATCACTCGAGATAGAATTCCATGAAGTGATTCCAGTGAGCGTGGGTTGAGTCCAATACTCAGAACTTATGAGCACTCATGATTGTTGTAGCCTTGTCCAACACCTTAGACCTCTACAACCCATCATGACAGTCTTGATTCATACCTACTTCCGACATATGACCGACTGTGGAGGTTTGAATAATATGTTACACCAAACAAAATTATTCTGGAAGTCAAAACATGCAAAAGAAATATAGTAAACGATTGACAAGAGATAGCAACACTTTACTCATAAATAAAACACCTTTTATTCATCATCAAATGTCAATTACACTTTACAAATTTCTGAGTTATCTAACTACTAAAACTTATATCATCCTTCAGCCCTATGCTCCGAGCATGCTGGAGATGCTTAACCCTACTCAGTCTCTTCGTGAGGGGATCTGCTGGGTTCTCATCCGATGATACCCTCTTTGCCACGAGGAGTCCTTCTTCGATCCGATGTCTAATGAAATGGTATTTTCTGTCGATGTGTCTGGATCTCCCATGATCCCTTGGTTCCTTGGCTAAGGCAACAGCACTTTCACTATCACAGAAAATTTCCATTGGCTCTTTAATAGCTGGTACAACTCCAAGGTCTCCAATGAAGTTCTTCAGCCATATCGCTTCCTTTGCTGCTTCACTAGCTGCAATATACTCTGATTCACAAGTAGAATCAGCCACTGTCTCTTGCTTGGAACTTTTCCAAGAAATTGCTCCTCCGTTTAGGGTAAAGACCCAGCCCGACTGAGAGCGGAAACTATCCCTATCAGTCTGGAAGCTAGCATCACTATACCCTACAACTCTCAAGTCATCACTCCCACCGAGGGTAAGGACCCAGTCCTTAGTCCTCCGTAGGTACTTGAGGATATTCTTTACCGCAGTCCAGTGTGCCTTGCCAGGGTTCGCCTGATACCTGCTAACCATGCTCAAGGCAAAAGCTACATCGGGTCGAGTACACGTCATAGCATACATGATCGATCCTACAGCCGAAGCATAAGGTGTTCGACTCATTTCTGCTATCTCAGCCTCATTGCTAGGGCTTTGTGTCTTACTCAATCTGGTGTTACTCTGGATGGGTAACTCTCCTTTCTTGGAGTCCTGCATGCTGAATCTCTTCAGCACCTTATCCAAGTAGGTACTCTGACTAAGTCCAATTAGTCTTTTACTCCGATCTCTCAAGATTCTTATCCCTAGAATATAGGCAGCTTCACCAAGGTCCTTCATAGCGAAACACTTCCCAAGCCAGGACTTTACTTCCTGCAGGGTTGGAATGTCGTTTCCTATGAGCAGTATGTCATCCACATACAATACCAAGAAGCTAACTATACTCCCACTAGCCTTGACATACACACAAGATTCATCTTCACTCCTAGAAAAGCCAAATTCCTTGACCTTTTCATCAAAGCAAAGATTCCATCTGCGAGGTGCTTGCTTCAATCCATAAATGGATTTCTCAAGCTTACACACTCTATTAGGGTACTCGTTGCTGACAAAACCCTCTGGCTGACTCATGTAAACATCTTCAGCCAACTTCCCATTAAGGAAAGCGGTTTTGACATCCATCTGCCAAATTTCATAATCATGAAATGCAGCTATGGCTAACAGAACCCGAATAGACTTAATCTTGGCTACCGGAGAAAAGGTCTCATCATAGTCCACTCCAGGAATTTGAGAGAAGCCCTTTGCAACCAGTCTAGCCTTATAAGTGTGTACTTTACCATCCATGTCAGTCTTCTTCTTGAAGACCCATTTGCACCCTACTGTCTTACGACTTGGTACATTTTCAACCAAGTTCCAAATTTGATTGTCATACATGGATTGCATCTCGCTATCCATAGCCTCTTTCCATTTAGCAGACTCGGGGCCTGCCATGGCTTCCTCGTAGCTGTTAGGGTCATCTTGACTTACTAGTGTTTCATCACTAATAAGTGTCTCACCTTCTGCAGTAATATGGAATCCATAGTAATGCTCAGGTGTACTCCTAACTCTCGTGGAACGTCTCAGAGGTACAGATTTGTCAATTTGCTCAACAGGAGTTTCCTCCTCAAGTTGAGGGCTAGAGTTTGAAGTTCCTTCACCGCTTGATTCTTGAATTTCTTCAAGATCAATTTGCCTCCCACTGTCTCCTTGGCTTATAAACTCTCTTTCTCGAAAGACTCCTCTTCTTGCTACAAAGACCACATTGTCACTAGGTCTGTAGAAGAGGTAACCAAAGGAATGTTGTGGGTAGCCGATGAAAATACACCTCTCGCTTCGAGGTTCGAGCTTATCATGAGTCTCGCGTCTCACGAAAGCCTCGCAACCCCAAATCTTGATGTGGTCTAGTTTAGGTACTTTACCAGTCCACATCTCGTGAGGAGTTTTGGCAACTTTCTTTGTAGGGACTAGATTAAGAATATGGGCGGCAGTCTCTAAGGCATACCCCCAGAATGAGATTGGTAGCGTAGCTCGACTCATCATGGAACGAACCATATCTAACAAGGTTCGATTACGCCTCTCAGCCACACCATTCAACTGTGGTGTCCTGGGAGGTGTCAATTGTGAGACTATCCCACATTCCCTTAGATAGTCGAGGAACTCTGAACTAAGATACTCACCACCACGATCGGATCGAAGCATCTTAATGTTCCTGCCCAATTGATTCTCGACTTCCTGTTTAAATTCCTTAAACTTCTCGAAAGTCTCTGACTTATGCTTGATCAAGTAGACATATCCATATCTACTATAATCATCAGTAAAAGTCAAATAATAACGATTAGCATCCCTTGTGGCATGTTTGAATGGTCCACACACATCCGTGTGTATAAGGTCCAACAAACCTTCACCCCTCTCACATGAACCTGTGAAGGGTGACTTTGTCATTTTTCCAAGTAAGCATGATTCGCAACTATCATCTGACTTTAGGTCAAACGACTCCAAGACTCCATCCTTTTGGAGTTGGCCTATGCGTTTCTTGCTTATATGTCCAAGACGACAATGCCATAAAGATGCTTTATCCAAGTTATTATTAGTAGAATCAATACACAAAACATTATTTCCCAAGTTATCTATAACAGATACAGCTTCATACACACCATCACAAGGTAATGCTTTAAAATAAAAGACATTATTATAGAAAACTTCTATAGAACCAACTTCATTATTAAATGAAAAGGTAAACCCTTGTTTGTACAAAGCATGAAAGGAAATAATATTTCTTGCCATTCCTGGCGAATAACAACACTTATTCAAATCTAAACTAAACCCACTACTTAGCGATAAAGTATAAACTCCAATCTTGGTAACAGGTATAACTTTCCTATTCCCCATGATCAAGTTTATCCTTCCTTGCTCCACATCCTCACTTCTTCTTAGTCCCTGCAAGTCACAACAAATGTGAATACCACAACCGGTATCAAGGACCCAAGAATTAGAATGGGGTGAGTTATTAGAAATGATAGTGTAAATACCTGCATGGTTGGGTTTAACTTTCCCATCCTTCACATCTTGCTGGTATTTTGGGCAGTTCCGCTTCCAATGAGCTTTTTCATGGCAATAGAAGCATTCAGCCTCTTTTGGGTCAGAAGAAGGAGTAACGAAACCTTTCTTGGTTCTACTTGAAGAAGAGCCATCAAGGGTCCGAACCTTGGTACCCTTAGAAGAGCTCTTTCTCTTCCTCCCTCGATTCTTCCCGATTGCCAAAACCGGAGTAGAGTTTTGAGTAGGAGTGATAGCAACCGACTTCCCCTTAAGACCTGTTTCTGCGGTCTTGAGAAGTCCCTGAAGTTTGCTGAGGGTGACTTCTTCCTTGTTCATGTGATATGTCATGCGGAATTGATCATAGCACGATGGTAAGGAATGCAAAATAATATCTATTGCAAGATCCTCCGGGAAGTTCACATTAAGCTTCAGCAAACGATCCACATACCTTTGCATTTTCTGCATGTGGCTCGTGACGGATTCCCCGTCCTTCATCATGGTTGTTATCATGGAGCAGATGATCTCATACCTCTCTTGTCTTGCACTTTGATGGTATCTTTCCATCAAATCTTGGTGCATGTCATAAGGGTAGAAATCTTCATAAGACTTTTGGAGTTCCGCTGTCATCGTGGCCGTCATGATGCAAGCCACTTTCGTAGCATCCCTTTCATGCGCCCGGAATTCAGCGATCTCCTGAGGAGTTGCAGTGGACTCATTAATCTCCTTAAGCTCCTTGTCAAGGACATATTCTTTGTCCTCGTAGCGGGTAATCATCCTGATGTTTCTGATCCACTCATTAAAGTTGGATCCATCAAAGGTGACTTTCCACACAAGTTCATAAGGGAAAAGGAGCCATTAGGATTAGAGCCAGAAGCATTATTGAAAGACATCTGAAGGAAGGAGGACAAGATTAGTTTAGATATAAGAGAGTCCTTAATAAAACACCCAAATGTAATATTAAGGCTAGGATCCAATCACAATATAATATAACTTAGAAGAGGTATGCCGTAATCTAAGCTATATCATATTTGAAAGGTAGGTGAATGACGATTCACCAATTTCCACCACGAAAACCGCAATATTTTACTATTAGGTTTTTTTTTGAATGGTTCTTAGAAATTCCTAGATTCTTTGAGATTCAATGAACTTTTTCAAAGGCATGTTTCAATCTCGAGTGTGCCCTCCAAGTTTTGTGACTGGGATACCGAGGATCACAAAACGAGGTGTGAAGTAACCATGCAAATCACTTGGTACCCTTAAAGTTTATCACTCAATCGATGTGCCGGTTAACCACACACGCTCCATCGATACTATAATAAACCCTAAGTCACCCTTTACCTACCTTGTTAAGTCCAAGTTAGTGTGCCGGTTAACCACACACGCTCCACCAACGACTTAATCAAAGTGTAAAGTGTAATTTCATGGAATAGCACCTTATTCACATTTTTCCTAAAGTAACTAAGATTGGGAATTTAATAAAACATTTAGTTACTTTATAATATTCATCATACTTTGAATGAGAATTAATAAGTCCTTGTCTTACCCGTTCGGCTAACGACCCTCCACCGATCAAGCAAGCGGTGGGTGAGAGTGGACACCCATTAAGTCACCATTTTATAGGCAACAACCTTATACCCACCTTATAGACCGGCTTCGTGAATGAGGCGTACTAGCGGTAAGACGACTTTGTTCTTATACATATATATATAATTATTAAATCATAATAATATAAGTATAAGGGTTGAATTTTAACTTTTAAAATTCTAGGGGTTGGAACTAAAGTTTTAACTTAACTTTACTTGTTCCAAAACTTGAGGGCAAGTTTTGTAAACTTTCAAAACTTTTCATTTCTTGTAACTTATGAGTTTAATAGAGTAATAAAATGAGGACTTTTCATTTTTCTAACTCTTGTGTTCTTTTAATGGTTTTTAATCCAAGAGACTTTTGGTTTTCCATAACTTGAGGACAAGTTATGGACTCCATTAAAACACATTATGATCATGAATTAATCTACCACATAGGTTACAAATAATTCCTATGATCATCTAAACATCATAAGAACAAGAATATGAATATGAACACTTTCAAGAATCAAAATCACATTTAATCTTTGTAATTTTGATAACTAGTTGTTGTAAATGAATTAGAAAACACATTACACCTTCTAAAATAAGTTTTCAAGTACCAAAACATTTTAGGGTAATGATTCTAATCCATTTCCAGCAACTCAAGTCGAAATTCTGCACTCTGTCGACCCTACTCGCCGAGTGCATAAACCTACTCGCCGAGTAGGTTGAAGATACACATGAACTCGCCGAGTCCTCCCCATGGACTCGCCAAGTCCATCAGTCAGACAGCAAGATTTTCGACTTTCTTCAACTTTTAAGCACAAATAACAAACAAACAAGCCTAGGCTCTGATACCACTGATGGGTTTTGAGCATTCTAACACTTCCTAAGTGTACATGCAACCCTAATAACCTTGGATCTATGTTTGTCTAATTATCATGCAAAGTTGAATTCCAAGGTTATATTCCTATCTAGCATACATGGGGAACAATTTTAACTAGAATCATAGATAGAATAACTTACCTTGTTGTTGCTTGTGTTCCTTGAAACCTTGTGAGCCTAGCACCCCAAGTGTGATGCCTCAAATGCTTCACACAACACCAAATGCTCTTGGAAAGACTCTTGAGATAACACACACTTCTCAAAATCAGCCAAGCCCTCTAGTTCCTTAGTAGTAGTGCCGATTTTGGTGGAGAATGGGATCCTTATATAGTGTTGACACATCTAGGGTTACACCATGTAAACCCTAATGTGTCATGACTCTTCATTTTCATGACCCATGGGTTTGTAACTCCCATGGAGCATCCATGGAGCATCCTATGGGTAGAACCCAACTTGATAATCCATGGAGCCTCTTAGCCCACTATACAAGATATGGATGATTTACACAATCAACCCATATATTTAATTAGTTATCCTTTGATCACTTAATTAATTCCAAATTAATTCTTTGATCAACTAATCAAATAATATTATTAATATATTAGAACTTATAATATATTAATAATCTCCACGTGTTATTTCTCTCATTTAGTCTATCCAATTGCATGGTGCCATGCAACCCAAATGGACCATGCCGGGTCGGGTCAAGTACATGCCCGAAATAGTTATGGACTTAGACACCTTATCCAACATAATAGAGAAAACATAGATCCAAGGTTTATAAGGTTACATGTACACCATAGGAGTGTTAGAATGCTCAAAACCCAACAGTGGTATCAGAGCCTAGGCGTGTTTTCTTGTTATATTTGTATGAGCAGCTGAAAAATCGAGTTTTGTTGCTGTCTGCCCAGCAGACTCGCTGAGTCCATGAATGGACTCACCGAGTCCAAGGCAAACTGCATCCAACTCACCGAGTTGGTTCGTGCACTCGACGAGTTGGACCCCCAGACAGCATAAATTCGACTTTTTTGGCTGGAATTGGACTACGAACATTACCCTAAGATGTTTTTGGACTTATAAACTTGTTATTGTTGTGGTAATGTTCATGCTAATCTAATTTCAAAGATAATTCTCAATAGATTCGTGTTTTGTATTCGTTTCAGGTTTAGACTAATTACATGAAAAAGTTTGATTTGAATTATGTTGTTCTTATGAGTTGCATAGATTAATAGAAAAGTTGAGTAAAATAGTTGTTTTTCAATCCAAATTAATCTAAGAGTTGATTCTAAAATGTGTTTTTGTAACTTGTCCTCAAGTTATATGAAAAGTCACATTTAATTTTCATAAAACTCATAAAAGTTGGCAAGGTTACAAAATGAAGAGTCTAGTTCTAATTAAATGGTTTCATGACTCCATAACTTGTCCTCAAGTTATGGAGAACCAAGAGTGTCTTAATTAAATAATAATAAAAACAAAAGTGTAACCTTAATTAATTCCATAAGTTATAAAATAAATAAAAGTTAATTCTTTTATTAGTTTAAAGTCTTCCATAACTTGTCCTCAAGTTATGGAACTTGAAGAGTTTTTGGATTAAAACTACTTTAAACACATAAGTTATGGAATTAATTAGTTTTGAATAGTTTCAAAACTTTCCCTCAAGTTTTGGAATTTGAAAAGTTTTCACTTATGAATACTTTCATTCCAAGTTAGCCCTTAGAATTTTAAAAGTTAAAATTCAACCCTTATACTTTATATTATTATAAGTTAATATATATATATATATATATATATATATATATATATATATATATATATATATATATATATATATGTATGTATGCATATATATGTATAAGAGTAAAGTCAGTCTTACCGTTAGTAGGCCTCATTCACGAAGCCGGTCTATAAGGGGGTATAAGGTTACTGCCTATAAAATGGCAGTTTAATGGGTGTCCACTCTCACCCACCGATTCCTTGACTGGTGGAGGGTCGTTAGCCGAACGGGTTTGACAGGACTATAATTCTCTCTTCATTAAAAGTATTAATGATAAATACTAAGTAACTAAACTCTTAATAATACCCAATCTTAGTTACTTAGGAAAAATGTGAATAAGGTGCTAATCCATGAAATTACACTTTGCACTTTGTTTAAGTCAGTTAGTGGAGCGTGTGTGGTTAACCGGCACACTAACTCGTATTTAACAAGGTAGGCAAAGGGTAACTTAATGTTTATCATAGTATTGATGGAGCGTGTGTGGTTAACTGGCACGTCGATTGAGGGGTAAACACTTAAGGGTACCAAGTAATTTGCATGGTTACTTCACACCTTGTTTTGTGATCCTCGGCATCCCAGTCACAAAACCTGAAGGGCACACTCGAGATTGAAACATGCCATTGAACAGTTCAATGAATCTCAAGAGATCTAGGAATTTCAAATCGAATTAAAACCTAACTATACATTTCGTTTTTCATGGTGGAAATTGGTGAATCGTCATTCACCTACCTTCAAATATTCTATAGCTTGGATTATGGCATCCCTCTTCCAAGTTATAAAATAGTTTGTTGGGTCCTCGCCTTAATATTTCATATTGGGTGTTATATTAAGGACTTTAAATCTACTATCTTGAATATCTCCCAAAAGATGTCAAGTTCAGACATCTATGATCTTCCCAAATATCTTGGAACTTCACTTCCTACAACTCCTCTAATTATTCTCCCTAATCCACAAGTTCAAGGTCACTCAAGCCCTATTGGCAAAGCAAAGGTCTTTGTGTGATCACATCTTGGAGATGTAGTCGCATATTAACAAGCTGGGAGAGTTGGGTGTCAAAGTCTTGAGAAGTTGGTGGCTCAACTACTTTTTAAGTCACATAGTGAGTTCTTTTGGAACACCTATGAAACAGACTATGACAAGACCCTTAATGATCTTATCTATTTGCTTGGTGCTGCTAAATCAGAAATGATTTAGTGAACTAGTAAAGCAAATTTCATTAGGAGATCAACTTCCCAAAACTTTATGGACAAGGACAATAGTGACATAGAAAATCCACAAATGCATTCTCTTCCCAATGGAAAGGGATTGGCCATAGTCAACTTGGTTGACCAAATGGTAAAGAGAAAGGATAAGTCTGAGATAGTCCCATGTACTACCACCTCCGTCCCAAATTAATTGTCCACATTTGACTTTTGAAGTCTTTATTCTTCAACTTTGACCTTAAATATTTTCGTGTTTGATAGATAATACTTGATGAAAAATATATGAAGAAATTGTATATTAAATGTCTTTTCATTGTTATAAGTTTCATCAAGTAATACATAACACAAATAAAAATATTTAAGGTCAAAGTTGGAGAAAAAAGACTTCAAAATTCAAAAGTGGACAATTAATTTGGGATGGAGGGAGTATTACCTAAGGGTCCATATGTTTCTACTGCCAAAGGAAGGGGCTTTGGTTACGAAGCTGCCAAGCTTACCTCAGGATGGTAAAGTCAATAGGTTTGACTTTATTTCAGATAAAACTTCCACTATCTAACTCTGCTAAGTTTCTATTATGAGATTCTTGATACATGATGTGACTGGGTCACATGTTGATGTTTTAAGAATCAAAGAAAAGTGAAGAAACTTAAAGAAAGAATATGCTAAATCTGATTGCGTAGATGGATTTCTATCGCATAGTTTGAAGATCGGATTCTTAAGCTGCTTCTTAGGAGATATGAGCTATTGCTTAGGAATAGATAACAACAAGTTTTCATATGGATTGTAAGGATAACTTTTTCTGCAAAGTTTTAAAATAAAAGAAAATTTTTGATTTTATTTATTTTAAAATATCCTTACAATGGCATTTGAGGAAAAATTGTTTCTTATATGATTCCATTAATAGCAAGAGTGGAAATATGAATTTGATTCTTTCATTTGTGGTAGTGTCTAAATTTACCAAATAAGGAAAGATTCTCATCACGCAAGTTTCAGTTGGATAGAAACTTGGAATCATGCAAGTTGTATAGCATGATGAATGAGAACTTTCAAGTATTGGAAAATTAAGACTAATTACTTGTTCACATGAATGTGTGAGTCAAGTGAAGGACTAAGGGATCGAGTACATATTCTTGTGCACTGGTTAAGTCCTCCACAAAAGATCAATAAGACTATTCGTCCTGGTTTACTAGAGCTCAGTAAATATGATTATACTTACAAGCTTAAGTGTAACTCCGAGACATTGGAAAAGGTTCCGATGTATGGCAGAGCGGATAAGAAGAATCAAAATTAGGCAGAAGGATAAAAGTTTCTCAAATCTGAAAAGATGGGAGAGTATTATAGTATCAGTTTTGTGTTCATCTTAATGATTAAGAAACCATAGCACAATTAGTTCTCTAAGGAAATCTTAGTGCATTCTTATGACTAAGACGAGGAATCTTGAATTGTTGAAATGGTTAAATCAAGAAGATGAGTCGTACTTCATTCCAATACAAGTCTTAGATTCATACTCCAAGATTGTAATTTGAGTTACATGTCTTAAAGAAGGTTTAAAACACTCGTCAAATGTAAGAGTAAAAGTTTTCTACTCTTGTACATTTGAAATTGGTAATTTGTGATGTTTTGGATAAAACAAAGACCAACTAAGGCTAATTGTGTTAAGTGTCTATCTTGATTAGCATCCACACTATCTCTTGAATATCTGACAAGAAAGTCTTATATGTCAAGAGGGCAGTGGGAGTCTTAAAAGGTTTTGAAAGTCTCAAGAACTAATCAAGAATGAAACCTGAGGTTCCTCACTAGCACACGACTTGAGGTTCATAACCTATCGTGTTGACATATTCTGTGCCCATTCCAAATAAAGTTGGCTGTTCATATGAGTCCTTAGAGTTCTCAATTGGGTGCATAACAACTTGGAAGCAATGGCAGGCCCTTGAGCTGCTAGATGGCAAGAAATTAGATTGAGTTCAGTCCATATGAGTTTGGATTTGTCATTATCCTTGTCTTGTGACTATGGTTTTGACAATTCACATGGATAAGAACACATACACCATTAAATCTAAGTGTCACAAGGTTTCTCTCCGATTCATGAAAATGATGGTGAGGAAACACTTTCACTAAGTAGATTTTTAGCTAGATAGCAATTTTGATATTTGCATTCTCCTAGTCGTTAGTGGAGCGTGTGTGGTTTACCTGCACACTAACCTGGACTTGTGAGAAGTGGCACAAAGGTCTAACCATTACGATTACGGCATCCCTCTTCATAATTGGTTAGATACGCAAGCGTGCTATCTAAGGGAAGGTGTGTGATTTTGATAAAGTTTTATCAAAACAATCTAGTATCAGAAATCTAAACTTTGGTAAGAAATACAATGAAGTATTGATTTCTAGAAGTCCAGTTGATTTCTGGGTACATGTCAAAGCTAGTGGGAGCATAAGTGTTATGCTATTAATCATCATGTTAGTGGGGGCATGATAATTGTGACAACCCGAAATTTTCCATTCAAATCAAACCACATCAATCCAATGGAAGTAGAGCAGTTTCAATGGAAATTCAAACTTTTGGAATAAGTTTGGCAGTTTTAGGGTTTTACACCTAAGGAGTTATTAGGAGAGTGGTTGCACTAGGATTTTGTGCAACACTGTAATTCCATTACTCTAGGTCATTAGAATCCATTCCGAGAATAAAAATATTTTCTGCCAAAAATCTCAGGACTATAAATAGAATTCTGAACCAAATTGGTTCATTATTTGATTTCCAATTAGAGAAAAGCCAAATACTCTCTCACGGATCTTCGGGTTTTCATCCCAGATTGTGAGTCTACTTCCCTAAATGTGTTTTAATACTTTTATATGCTTTATAACATTGTTTACATGTCCAAAACACAAGATCCGGGAGTTTACCGCCCAAGAACGTTCTTGGGGAGTAAACTCCAAAATCAAGCCTAAAGGCCACCTAGTCCCATTTCCGTGTTACGCATCTAACTAAGGACTTAGTGTATGATCATTAGAGGCTAGAAACAAATCAAAACCAAGTAGTTTGAGGAGTTTACGGCCAAGGAACAACCTCTTGGGCCGTAAACTCCAAGTAAAGGGCACAAATGAGTGCCTTGTGATCCCTAGCCTTAGAGCAAAAACCTAGAAGCTTTAAACTCATGATTTATGCCATCAAAACCCTTAGAGATCATTTCTATAAGGGAGTTTACGGCCAAGAAACTCCTTGGGCCGTAAACTCCAAGTTTTAGGTTCCAAAATGCCTTCAAACTCTTCCTAAGGCTTAGTATTCATTTTTGGCATGTACCTTAATGTGTTTAGGACCTAGATAACACATGAAAAGCATAAGTGGTAAAGAGTTTACGGCCAAGTGTATTACTTGGGCCGTAAACTCCTTTAATGGGGTCAAAGGACACCCTAGACACTTCCTTAGGCCAAGAAACTTTTAGGGCAAGTACCTAGATGAAATATGGACTAGTTAAAATTCTTAGGACCTCATGTGTGAGGGAGTTTACGGCCCAAAGAGTTCTATGGCCGTAAACTCCATCAAATGGTCCCATTTAGTGCCATAAATCTTCCTTAATCCAAGTATTGAAGCCTAGACTTGTTCCAAGAAATGTTAGAGACTTGAAAGGACAATAAGAACCCTCCCAAGGGAGTTTACGGCCGTAAACTCCAAGGGAAAAGGGTCTTTGGGCCGTAAACTCCCCTTAGGAGTCAATATGGTACCTTAAACTCTTGTCTAGCCTTGAAGCAATTCCCCTCTAAGATTGTAGTACTTCTAAACTCCATTTCAGGACTTGGTTGAGAGTTTACGGCCAGGAGCTTACTCCCCTGGGCCGTAAACTCCAATGAATATGGTCTTTTGACCTTAAACGTCCATTAGGGGCATTGCACTCCTTTGTTGCAACCCATTAGCCTCCTAGCACTTGACCAAAAGTGTTGTCCTCGCGCTTAAATGTTTATACTTGTATAATTAGTGATTTAATCTCTAATTATTTATATACATATGTCTTCATATGTAATTAGGATCATTGTGTGTGTCTAAGTCTCCACTTGACACCAAGCACTTGTCCGATCCTTCCATACGATAACAGCCGTTCAATTCCAGTCGCATACTACAGGTGAGTTCATACCCCTTAACTAATGTTTTAAACTATTTTAAATGTTTTATGGGGGGGGATACAAGTAGAATCATGCTACTTATTATGTCAATCACATGTGATTAGTAAGTAGGACACTATTACTTATTACATCAATCACATGTGATTAATATACAGCATTCAAAAGATTTGGCTACTCATTAGCCGTTTTACCAAATAGTTTCCTTCAAATGATTTTTATAAATATTTTATATGTTTTAAGCTACTTATTACACTGTACTTCTTAAACTGTCATCATATTTCAAACTTATTTACAACTGTGTTTTCAAACAAATGTTCCTTGTACTTATATCGTTTTATCAAACTTATGCCTTCAAATTGTTTTATAGATTGACATCAAGTCGATCTTTCCTTAGACTAATATTTATATTTCAATTGTTACTAAACTTATTTATGCTTTGATTTTATAAATTGCATGCCTCTATATGTATAGTTATATAAGAAATGTTTAAAAGACTTAGGAAGGCTATCCACCCTATTTCCTTTTCGCGCTTGAGATGTGGTCTGGTGGGATATCTGATACTCGTCCGAAGGTCGTTTAAATATTAGTTATATATCATGTGTACATATATAGTCATAAAAGGTCCTTCCAATTCATCCTATGCCCTTGGGTAGCAAGGGTGTACATCCACGTCCATATGTACTACTTAGATTACTAGTAAGCTACCATATGGGTAGTTCAGGAAGATACTAGAACCATTACTAGAACGCGATATCATACAATGAGTCAGTTCATTCATGAGTCAATACTTTCTAGGACATTACTGTACATTACATATACATCTATACTAGGACGAGAACATATACAATTATACTAAAACGCTTACATTTATATACTTGCTAGATAGAGAGAGCACACATTACAGCTAGCACACGTAGAACATTACAGTACACCATTATACAATTACATGATCACACTTACATAAGTACAATTACATGATCACACTTACATGAGTACACTTACATATACAAAGGATAGACGTCACTAGGGCCTATAGCTCAGAACCAGTTCAGGATCTAACTATACTGATAAATCACACTACAATTGTGATTGTTATATCGAGTATACATGATCATAGTAATGTGGATGCTCACGGCTTGCATTCATGTAGGGGTCGTGGGTAGGTCCTAAAATCCTTTTGATAGGGGAGCGTAACAGTCTGGGATCTAGACATCACATTATACCTTATCCCTCAAATAAGGCAAGTTGAGTATCGATGTATTGATATATATGTATATATCCAAATACTATGGTAATTGGAAGTATTACCCTAGATTTAAGGTAATAGGTACGGTTGTAGTTCGACACTACACCATAGTACCATTTCTTTCCCATTACATTCACTTCGTGAATTTTTCATAGGAAGCACGGTAATGTAGATACTATCTGTTGATAAATAGTAGCCCTTTTAGAGCTACGATTTAGTACTACGTTAATTTTTCCAGTACATATTTTAGTGATAACCTCACTTAACACAATTGTACAAACTATATTTTTGGATAATGATAGTTATACTTTGGAAAAATACTTACTCTTACAAGAGACATACACACACAGAACAGTTAAGTCTTGGTAGAAGACTCCTTTTGTTACTAATAGGAATCATAGGGATTTCTAGGGATTCTCAAACATTTACAGTTGAGCTACAAACATTTTCATACTTATACTAGCTTTCTTTCAAAGCAATGTCAAGTCTTAGAAATTATAAGTTTTTACAAATTAAGACACATTAATACTTATGATCTCACCAGCTTCATAGTTGATACTCGCTTTCAAAATTACTTGTATCCTCAGGTCATCATAGACAGGTACCGATGCAAGGAGAAAGGAAGATGAAGCTTATTCAAGACTTATCTTTCATTTTGATTTATGCTTTAGTGTATATCAAGATTTGACAGAATACAATTGTATAATAATTATTTTATTAATGCAATGGATGATGTTGTTGCTTGTTTACTACTTTACATTGTTGTTGATATTATACATGACGTCCTCCGCCCCAGAACGTTTCCGTCGTTCTTGGTTTTGGGGTGTGACAGATTGGTATCAGAGCATTGTTTATAGTGAATTAAGTATATCAACCCATAAAAGATATACTAACTATAAATACATAAGGGATTAAAAATACTCTGACCAAGAGTTTGTACTTTAAATAATAAAGTATTTAAGTAAGTATACGTGTTGCATTCATACTAAAATCAATGTCATTAGGACAGTACAAAAGAATTACGATTGTTGGGCAACACAAGTGGGCTTAGAGACATATGGTCAAAACTGGGAAGATATAGCCTGATCACCTATATTATCCGAGGGTTGACTAGCATGTGCCTAAGTTTAAGTGTGTGGTTGCAACAATGCTAAAATCTTACCAACCCTACCACAATGAGAACAATAGAACATAACATTAAAAATTTAAAATACTATAGGAGTATTTGGTGTTACTATAAGTACTTTATACTTGAGAATTAAAATGGGATCTTCATTACTATGTTAATAGTTGCTAAGTGGATACACTGAGGCTACATGTAATTAGGATGTTATAGACTCAGAATCTGTGATAATTTTGCCTTACCCCTATTCTGTGTGAATAAGGAATTAATGTCACTTATTCGAAGGTCTATCCTATTTAGATTACACATAGCTGGTATGCACTTCACAAATAGCGATGTAAGTAATGAAGGTTGTCTAAATAATTATCTAGATAGTTGTCTAATAATTATCTTCTTACCCTAAATTCTCGCATAGAAATCATAACTGGACTCCATCCCCTTGACAACTAGTATCTTCTGAATGAAGTCATAGCTGGTTGGTTTGGAGAAGAACCAGAGAATGATCATCCTATCCCCTTTGAATGATCACCATGACGAAGACTTTTCGTATGATACTAACCCCGAGCCAGAGGTTGAGAACCTACCCCGAGCAGCTCCCGTTTCAATTCCTAACCCTCTTCCGGCTTTTCATGGCCCGACCCTGAGTGAGTGGAATGCTTGGAAACAGGGAGCCAAGGACAAGATCAGTTTATGCTATTTAAGGGCGACCGAAGCTTTTACGACTTGAGCAATGAGGGCTTAGCAGATATAGTCTTGACAATCTTGGTCCGCAGAGAGGCCAGAAATGAGATTCAAGGCAGGACAACCCTACATCAGATCACAGAAGTAGTCGCCTATGCTAGAATGCATACCCTCCACACCATTCATCTAGAGGATGTTCACGAGAGATCAGAGAGAAACCATGAAGCACTGTTGCAAGCACTGGCTGAAGCACGGACCGAAGTCTTAGAACTCCGAGTACGCCAGAAGGTGTTTGAAAGACACCTACTTGACGTGGAACGTCAATTGGCTGAGCTAATAGTTCACCAGAGGAATGACCGTTGCCAGTAGTAGACGCTTTACTTTATTTCCCTTATAAAAAGGAATCGTTTTCTGTCTATGCCCGATGTGGCATTTTCTATGAAATTATCTTTTACCGTAAGTACTTTAGTTAGGTCTTTATGCTGTCAGGAACTATCTTCTGTGGATATGATGTAAGACCTTTACAAGGTCATTTTCCCAAATCTTTACATCGTGAATATCAAAGATATTGACAGCCGACTAACTTCTGTGTCATTCTTCATCCAAGTACTTTTATCTTACTTTCATTGGAGTCTATCTGAATCATACTTTGGTCAAGTCATTGGACTATGGTGATTTATTCCAAGAGACACTTCCAAGTCTCTTTCAGTGGTTGGATCTTGTTATTCACCAACCCACGATACCTCAGCTCGAACGACAAACGTCTTGAGACCATTCTAAGAACATACTACCCTATAGTACCAGGACTGCATCATAGGGATGTAGGTCAAAACTTAGCGAACATACATTCATTCTTTACCGGGACTGCATCATAGGGATGTAGGTCAAACTTTCGAGATCATACACTTACTCTTTTCATGAACAATCTAAGTACATCAGGGTCAACTAGAATCGCTCACAAATCTTTACTCTTTCGTGTTACAGAATCATGTCGTCTTCCGGAAACGACCAGCCAAGCAACGAGACCTCTACTTTTCCGATGGACGCCGCTACCTTTCAAATGGTATTTACAGCTGCCGTAGTGGCTGCAGTAACCACGGTCATTGCGCACCGTAGCACTATCAACAGGGTCAATACTGCTAATGGGAATGAAGTTCCCAATCGTGATATCCATCCAGGAAGTCACCCAGCAGTGACAGTCCCGGGCTCGCAAAGCCAGAAAGCAGAGAACAAGAAACGAAAGCGTCAAGCCGGAAAGAACGCAAGAGAGCCCAAAAGCTGGCTATACCACAGCAGCAAGTGGAAACCCCTGCCGTTCCTATACCGCGCAGATCATATGAGGGAAAACTCCCGAAGTGTGAGAAGTGTAGTTTCCATCATCATGGGGCTTGCCATGAGATGCAATGTTGCAATTGCCTGAAAATAGGGCATCATGCTCGTGACTCTGGAGCACCGAAACGACCTGTCACTCAAGTCCCTTTCAACGAGACTAACCCTGCGCACAAGACGAGTTATAGCGCAGAACGATTCAAGAAGCAATTTTCGAGGTGGAGTAACGTGGAAGGCACTCATGTCCACATAACACTAACTAAGCACCGTAATCCCGTCACCAAAGCTAGTACTAGCCAGTCATGTCACCAATGTGGTGAGACAGGGCACTTCAAGAGAGATTGCCCGATAACGCAGAATTCTGGCGCAGATGGGAAAATTCTCAGGATCACAGCTGCGGGAGAGCCTGCTCAAGGACCACGTTAATGTATTTAAGGCGTTTCGTTGTAACAGACCTATAAACTAACTAGGACTAGTGCAACTAGAGTCTTACCTTTTGCGAGATCCTGTCTGTATAGGAATTCTCGTGCTGCATATACTTGTCTTTTGTAGTATATCTTATTCGCAGCAATAGTCTTGTGGTAAACCTAAAGTACTGTAACTCTATTCATGGTTGCATAGTTGTGTTTTGTCTGTAACCGTCTTATGTTAATTCTAATGTCTTTAAAGTTTCTGTATGATTCCGACATTATCATACAACTCGATTAAAATTGATCCTCACGAAAACAGCTTCTTGCGTACATCCCTATCTCCTAGATCACTCTTACAGCAAAACCGTCATATCAGAACGCCGGAGTACTCATTCCAGGAGTACCTCTTAGTTATTTTCTTTCCGAAGAAATCCCCGAAGTACTCATTCCAGGAGTACCTCTTAGTTATTTTCTTTCCCAAGAAATCCCCGAAGTACTCATTCCAGGAGTACCTCTTAGTTATTTTCTTTCCAACGAAATCCCCGAAGTACTCATTCCAGGAGTACCTCTTAGTTATTTTCTTTCCAAAGAAATCCCTGATGTACCACTCGTGCAGTACGTCAAGTTCAATCCAGGGATTCATGTGGATGATCTATCACTGAGGAAGGTATACCAAAGACTGTTATATAATCAAGGTTCTACAGGTTTAGAATTAATGATTCCGCCTTAACTCTTTTCCTCCTTGGGATGTGAGGGTAAGGAAGAATCAGTTATTCAACTACCTTTTCAATCTTAATTATATACGACTCGTATACACGAAATTGTGATCGTGAAGCCCTGTATGAATTCTAAAGTGGACTTCAGGACGGAGAAACTGCCTAAGTATACGAGTAATCACATCGTCATGTGAATAAGCTTAGAACCCAGTACGACTCCCGAAAACAGATCACCCTATAGTTTAAACACCCACGGAGATGCCAGAACAGTGCAGACAACTAAGCGAACCACACAAAAATAGAATTAGAAGACTAGGTTCTCGCCCTAGAGAACCCCTGTCATATTCTCACAGAGATCGACGGATTGCAACGTGTGTGCCTCGGATATCGAGGATTCCGTCATGATTTTCATAGAAATCGTTATCTCTGCCTCACATAGACGGAATGTTTGATCACACGTAACGAAAGAAACTACTTCCAGGAATGGACCTAAGATCCGAATATCACCAGTTCGATGTGTTAGGGAAGGATGTCTGGGAGACTATCTTCCGAATTCGATGTGGACGCCTCGAGTCCGTAGTGATACCTTTCGGATAGGACCAGTACGCCCATGGTTTTCATGAGATAAATGATTAGGGCTACGTCTTTCTTACTTGGATCGATTCGTTATTTCTCCATGAAATGACTTACGTATCTACCCTCGTAGTAAGAAGAAAACCCATGAAAACAATTCCTACAGAGGAACTTTTAGCAAAGTCCTCTAAGCACGAGATTTGGAAATTGAAGAGTCAAATTTCTAGGACACACTGTTAGTAATGTGGGAAATTTTGAGTACTCTTTCAATTTGCCAAAACATTTGAGCATTCATCGACAACAGAGAAGCCGACAACTTTCGCCAAATTGTAGGCCTTACCGACCTACCGCCTTAGTTCATTCAGAACTCCTCGCAAGCTTCAGAAACTTGTACGACTTCGACCCAGCAAGGGGTGGCCTTGGACTGGGAAGTTACTCAGGAAAAGGAACCTTCGAGATTCCGAGTGAGTGACCAAGTTCTTTAGGATAACTCACTCTGAGAATGGCTTAATACGCTTCGTAAAGCGTGAAAAGCTAAATCCAAATTTGACAGGACCTCCGAGATTCTTATCAGAATCTGTCCTGTGCCTCGCACCAACTAGACCTACTCCGCGAACTCAGTAACATACTTTCTACTTTTCGCATCTCGATCGTGAAACCATACCTTTCCGTTAGGACTCTTACAAGTCCATTCGTCGAGATCCTTGCCTTCGTATCAGAACCGTAGTGACCCTCGACCGAGAGGTCAAGTGGACGAAGCAACGCCATCGCCAATTAGTGAAGGTTCGTTGGGATACCAACCGAGAGCCCGATTTCACTTAAGTGCGCTAGAACCAATCGATTAGGAAGTTTCCTACTCACGTCTCGATCATTCGTGCATACTTCCTTGCCTAAATTCTAATTTCGGGACGAAATTCCCTTTAACAGGGGGATGATGTGACAACCCGAAATTTTCCATTCAAATCAAACCACATCAATCCAATGGAAGTAGAGCAGTTTCAGTGGAAATTCAAACTTTTGGAATAAGTTTGGCAGTTTTAGGGTTTTACACCTAACGAGTTATTAGGAGAGTGGTTGCACTAGGATTTTGTGCAACACTGTAATTCCATTAGTCTAGGTCATTAGAATCCATTCCGAGAATAAAAATATTTTCTGCCAAAAGTCTCAGGACTATAAATAGAATTCTGAACCAAATTGGTTCATTATTTGATTTCCAATTAGAGAAAAGCCAAATACTCTCTCACGGATCTTCGGGTTTTCATCCCAGATTGTGAGTCTACTTCCCTAAATGTGTTTTAATACTTTTATATGCTTTATAACATTGTTTACATGTCCAAAACACAAGATCCGGGAGTTTACCGCCCAAGAACGTTCTTGGGGAGTAAACTCCAAAATCAAGCCTAAAGGCCACCTAGTCCCATTTCCGTGTTAGGCATCTAACTAAGGACTTAGTGTATGATCATTAGAGGCTAGAAAGAAATCAAAAGCAAGTAGTTTGAAGAGTTTACGGCCAAGGAACAACCTCTTGGGCCGTAAACTCCAAGTAAAGGGCACAAATGAGTGCCTTGTGATCCCTAGCCTTAGAGCAAAAACCTAGAAGCTTTAAACTCATGATTTATGCCATCAAAACCCTTAGAAATCATTTCTATAAGGGAGTTTACGGCCAAGAAACTCCTTGGGCCGTAAACTCCAAGTTTTAGGTTCCAAAATGCCTTCAAACTCTTCCTAAGGCTTAGTATTCATTTTTGGCATGTACCTTAATGTGTTTAGGACCTAGATAACACATGAAAAGCATAAGTGGTAAAGAGTTTACGGCCAAGTGTATTACTTGGGCCGTAAACTCCTTTAATGGGGTCAAAGGACACCCTAGACACTTCCTTAGGCCAAGAAACTTTTAGGGCAAGTACCTAGATGAGATATGGACTAGTTAAAATTCTTAGGACCTCATGTGTGAGGGAGTTTATGGCCCAAAGAGTTCTATGGCCGTAAACTCCATCAAATAGTCCCATTTAGTGCCATAAATCTTCCTTAATCCAAGTATTGAAGCCTAGACTTGTTCCAAGAAATGTTAGAGACTTGAAAGGACAATAAGAACCCTCCCAAGGGAGTTTACGGCCGTAAACTCCAAGGGAAAAGGGTCTTTGGGCCGTAAACTCCCCTTAGGAGTCAATATGGTACCTTAAACTCTTGTCTAGCCTTGAAGCAATTCCCCTCTAAGATTGTAGTACTTCTAAACTCCATTTCAGGACTTGGTTGAGAGTTTACGGCCAGGAGCTTACTCCCCTGGGCCGTAAACTCCAATGAATATGGTCTTTTGACCTTAAACTTCCATTAGGGGCATTGCACTCCTTTGTTGCAACCCATTAGCCTCCTAGCACTTGACCAAAAGTGATGTCCTCGCGCTTAAATGTTTATACTTGTATAATTAGTGATTTAACCTCTAATTATTTATATACATATGTCTTCATATGTAATTAGGATCATTGTGTGTGTCTAAGTCTCCACTTGACACCAAGCACTTGTCCGATCCTTCCATACGATAACAGCCGTTCAATTCCAGTCACATACTGTAGGTGAGTTCATACCCCTTAACTAACGTTTTAAACTATTTTAAATGATTTATGGGGGGGGGATACAAGTAGAATCATGCTACTTATTATGTCAATCACATGTGATTAGTAAGTAGGACATTATTACTTATTACATCAATCACATGTGATTAATATACAGCATTCAAAAGATTTGGCTACTCATTAGCCGTTTTACCAAATAGTTTCCTTCAAATGATTTTTATAAACATTTTATATGTTTTAAGCTACTTATTACACTGTACTTCTTACACTGTCATCATATTTCAAACTTATTTACAACTGCGTTTTCAAACAAATGTTCCTTGTACTTATATCGTTTTATCAAACTTATGCCTTCAAATTGTTTTATAGATTGACATCAAGTCGATCTTTCCTTAGACTAATATTTATATTTCAATTGTTACTAAACTTATTTATGCTTTGATTTTATAAATTACATGCCTCTATATGTATAGTTATATAAGAAATGTTTAAAAGACTTAGGAAGGCTATCCACCCTATTTCCTTTTCGCACTTGAGATGTGGTCTGGTGGGATATCGGATACTCGTCCGAAGGTCGTTTAAATATTAGTTATATATCATGTGTACATATATAGTCATAAAAGGTCCTTCCAATTCATCCTATGCCCTTGGGTAGCAAGGGTGTACATCCACGTCCATATGTACTACTTAGACTACTAGTAAGCTACCATATGGGTAGTTCTGGAAGATACTAGAACCATTACTAGAACGCGATATCATACAATGAGTCAGTTCATTCATGAGTCAATACTTTCTAGGACATTACTGTACATTACATATACATCTATACTAGGACGAGAACATATACAATTATACTAAAACGCTTACATTTCTATACTTGCTAGATAGAGAGAACACACATTACAGCTAGCACACGTAGAACATTACAGTACACCATTATACAATTACATGATCACACTTACATAAGTACAATTACATGATCACACTTACATGAGTACACTTACATATACAAAGGATAGACGTCACTAGGGGCTATAGCTCAGAACCAGTTCAGGATCTAACTATACTGATAAATCACACTACAATTGTGATTGTTATATCGAGTATACATGATCATAGTAATGTGGATGCTCACGGCTTGCATTCATGCAGGGGTCGTGGGTAGGTCCTAAAATCCTTTTGATAGGGGAGCGTAACAGTCTGGGATATAGACATCACATTATACCTTATCCCTCAAATAAGGCAAGTTGAGTATCGATGTATTGATATATATGTATATATCCAAATACTATGGTACTTGGAAGTATTACCCTAGATTTAAGGTAATAGGTACGGTTGTAGTTCGACACTACACCGTAGTACCATTTCTTTCCCATTACATTCACTTCGTGAATTTTTCATAGGAAGCACGGTAATGTAGATACTATCTGTTGATAAATAGTAGCCCTTTTAGAGCTACGATTTAGTACTACATTAATTTTTCCAGTACATATTTTAGTGATAACCTCACTTAACACAATTGTACAAACTATATTTTTGGATAATGATAGTTATACTTTGGAAAAATACTTACTCTTACAAGAGACATACACACACAGAACAGTTAAGTCTTGGTAGAAGACTCCTTTTGTTACTAATAGGAATCATAGGGATTTCTAGGGATTTTCAAACATTTACAGTTGAGCTACAAACATTTTCATACTTATACTAGCTTTCTTTCAAAGCAATGTCAAGTCTTAGAAATTATAAGTTTTCACAAATTAAGACACATTAATACTTATGATCTCACCAGCTTCATAGCTGATACTCGCTTTCAAAATTACTTGTATCCTCAGGTCATCATAGACAGGTACCGATGCAAGGAGAAAGGAAGATGAAGCTTATTCAAGACTTATCTTTCATTTTGATTTATGCTTTAGTGTATATCAAGATTTGACAGAATACAATTGTATAATAACTATTTTATTAATGCAATGGATGATGTTGTTGCTTGTTTACTACTTTACATTGTTGTTCATATTATACATGACGTCCTCCGCCCCAGAACGTTTCCGCCGTTCTTGGTTTTGGGGTGTGACAATAATTATGATAAAGGTTGCAAGTTATCAATGTTACTTATAGAAAAACAAAACGTCTCAATTGGGAAAAAGTTGTTTTGCTATAATTAAGGGAGAGGATATTATACTTCATCTCAAATCTAAATGCTTAAATTGAGGTTTTAATCTTATTTAGTCAAGAATATATATGAATTTCATGTTGGAATGGCTCAACATAAGGAAATTCTATATATGGGTTCATTATCTGCGTTCTAAAATTCGATTATGATTACGGCATCCCTTGTCATAATCTGAATTATGAGAACTTGGCAAATAGAAATGGAAATATTATAGCAAAAGATTGGTTTAGTCTTTATGTGAGACATCATGAATCGTGTCCCATATGCTTCGAATATAGGATCGATTACATGTGCTATATTCATCCTTTCTAAAATTTTCCAAATGCCTGGGGCATTAAGAAGGGAAAAGGTCTAGAATTGGATATGACTAAAATGATTAAGCAATTGTTGAGGAAAATCTAAGGTTTACCAAAGATTGGTTGCTCAAGGACGGTTGGAAGTATAACATTAATTCTGGAAGGTCCATATTGACATAATCTGTAAGGAGGCAACTCCTGTTCAGAAGTGATAGTCAAAATGGAATATGGAAATGGTTCAAAGTTAGAAAGTATTCAATCTATAAGATTAGGAAACTTAATGCAAGAAGGATGTTTCCAAGGAGTTGATCTCCGTTGGAATACTCTGTAATGATTGTTGCCAAGTCTTTGTGAATTTGTGCATAATCATTACAAGAGGATCAATGCATATAAGTTTAGAATCTAATAGATTTCAGTAAATGGCATGAATTTGGAATTCTTGCATTTCAGTAAGGGTTTGGGACTGTGAAAATATGATCATTGGAGTTATGCTCAATTGATCTATTTCACAAAGTAAAGATCATAGATAAACATAGTATGCATACTTTGTGTATGGCATGACTAGTGTTTAGAAAACATAGTGTACATGCTTGGAGCATGGTACAACTAGTGTTTTAATTCAAGTATAAAGTTGATAAAACCGAAACAATGAATAATGAGTAATCAATATGGTGATAAATTAAAGTGATTATTTATATTAATAGGGTTTGATACCATATCTGATTCATTTATTCTTGTGTTTCACTTTGCATGTTTTGACTTCCAGAATAAACTAGGTTATTCTACCGAAATGACTAAGTTATTCAAACCATCCACAGCCGGTCATATGTTGGAAGTAGATATGAATCAAGACTGTCATGGGTTGGCTTGTAGAGGTCTAAGATGTTGGACAAAGGGCTACAACACTCATGAGTGCTCATAAGTTCTGAGTATTGGATTCAACCCGCGCTCATTGGAATCACTTCATGGATTTTATCACGAGTGATTATGAGACGATAGTATCTTATATTCTTCAAACCTAGAGATATGAGTTGTTACTATGAGTTGGTTGTACATTGATTGCACGAAAACGCATTCGCTAACTCGGTGTTATAAAACGTGCCTTTGTGTATGATTCAACAAGTAGTAGAACAAGCCATATGAGTCGTAGTTTATCCATTCCTTTTACCTTCGGGATAAAAGCGATATCTGTGGGGCCCTCGATGATTTAATCATGACACATGTGAGTGCTAGGCCAAGCTGGAACTGATTTGATTTGTTCAATTAGTCAGTCGTCATGAATCGGAAATCGGGAAACAACAAAAAGACAGAAAGAATGATTATAATCCATGTCTCAGTCGATATGATATCTAGAATGGAGGAATATATGATCCCTTATCTAATGGACAAGTTCGATGACAAGATCAGAGTTCCACAGCGGCTTTAAGAGCTACAATTGCCAGTTAGGTTTTGAAGTCAAACTCAATAATAGTTTTAGACTTATCCAAGTGGGAGACTGTTGGATTAATTTCTAAGTCCATAACTATATTTGGTATGTACTTGACCCGACCCGGCATGGTCCATTTGGGTTGCACTTCACCGACACAATTTATATGGATAGTCTTTTAAGAGTAGTATATTTATGATTTATATTAATATATTATAAGTTCTAATATATTAATGTGGAATCATATTATTTAATTAGTATTGATCAAGACTTAATTTAGAATTAATTAAGTGATCAAAATGAATTAATTAAATATGGACTCTTATATATATGGAATGGGCCAAGTTCATTTAGGTTGGGCTAAGCTTTCATGGATAGTCCATGGAGTGTTTAACCCATGGATCATATGAAATGAAAGGTCATGGGTTTAACCCTAGTTTCCATACTATATAAAGATGTCCATGGTTGGTGAAATCGGCACTAGTGTGGCACACTAAGAAAGGCTAGCCGATTTCACTACAGAGAACCAAGTATTCATATTCTCTAAAGTCTTCCAAGGTGTTTTGGTGATTTTTGATTCCACTTGAGGCTTCCACACTATTGGGGTAAGCTCTTAATGCTTGAAGACATCAAGCTACATCAAAAGGTATGTCATCTAACTAGTACTTTGTAGTATAAGAACTTCATAATTGCTAGTTAAGATTAAAGCCTTGGAAAGTTCTTATTTGCATGTATAATAGAAAAACATAGATCCAAGGTTTATAGGGTTGCATGTACACCATAGGAGTGTTAGAATGCTCAAAAGCCAACAATATGAACAACTCGTCGAGTTCATCTTCAAAAGTTGGGAGATTGCCTTGGACTCGCCGAGTCTGCTCATGCACTCGTTGATTCCTATGAACTCCAGGTCTATGGCTAAGTCCAATGCGTTGGGCACTCCCTCGGACCCTTCTAAGTCCATTCTAACACTCAATGGGTTCCTTTGAACCCTAACAGAAAAAGGGAAGTCAAGCCTCGGACTCGTCGAGTCCCAAGAACAACTCGCTGAGTCGAGGTTGTCCAAGTCTCATTTCTCGATTTCTGATGTACAACACTTGTCAAAATGATAGATCTAGGCTCCTAAGATCGACCAAGCGTGTAAAGTTACAAACTTTATGTGCATGTATGGGATTATGAGCTAAAAATATCCTAAAAGAAGCTTTTGTGTTGCATGAGGCTTTCCATGGGTTTCAAAGGCAGTCCCATTCTGCCTTCTAACCCTTTAATGAGCCTGGATCTGAAACCTTAACACCCACCATGCTTGCAATCATGGTTGGTCACCAAGAATAGCATATAAAATCCCTAAATCTCCCCATAAAGCAATCTAATACAAGAAGGAGCAAGGTGTCGACTTTATACCTTCCAAGAACTGGAGATGATGCACAAGTTTGACTCCTCTAGCCAACCTCTTGGTTCCTCAAGCTTCTCCTTCCATCTTGTCACCATGGCACGACAAACCACCAAGAATCACTAAAAAGGACTTAGATTTTCACCAAGGAGGATTAGGGTTTGATGTGAGAGGGTTCTTAGAGCATAAGGGACAAGGGAGGCTGAATAAGACGTTTAAATAGGGTGCAAACCCTTGGATTAGTGTTTTTTCTTGCCAGAGTCTACTCGTCGAGTCATGCCGCCGACTCAACGAGTCCGCCACTTAACCCCCGGGTCTAATTCGCTACAACTCGACGAGTTGTCCATCAACTCGCTGAGTCTTAGTCTAAACTGCGAAAAACATTTGAATGAAATACATACCAGGAACCGGGTGCTACAAATCTCCCGCACTTATTTTAGACTTCGTCCTCGAGGTCTGTTGCTCGATCCTGGACAAGCTCAGTGTAATGCTCCCTCATCTCGTTCACCGGCTCCCACGTCCATTCCGAGCCCTTCCGGTGCTGCCATTGTACCTTCACCAGCTCGACCTTCTTGTTCCTCAAGTCCTTTATCTTTCGGTCGAGGATCGCCACATGTCACTCAGTGTAGTCCAGGCTGTCATCAACCTGAATATCCTCTAGGGGCACCACCGACGAGTCGTCCACCAGACACTTCTACAGCTGGGAGACGTGGAAAGTGTTGTGGATCTGACTGAGTTCGGCTAGTAAATCCAGCCGATATGCCACCCTGCCCACCCGGGCTCTAACCCTGAACGGTCCAATGTACCTGGGGCCCAGCTTGCCCCGCTTTGTAAATTGAATGATGCCTTTCCAAAACGACACCTTTAGGAGAACCATATCCCCGACCTGGAATTCCAGTTCTGAACGGTGCTTGTCGGCGTAGCTTTTCTGCCGACTCTGTGCAGTCTGGAGCCTGCTCCTGACCTACAGGATCCTCTCTGTCGTCTTGTGCGCCACTTCGGTGCTCCCCATGACCCTCTGGCCAAGTTCACTCCAACATATCGGGGTCCTGCACTTCCTCCCATATAACATCTCAAAGGGAGGACGATCGATACTTGCGTGGTAGTTGTTGTTGTAGGATAATTCAGCCAATGGGAGGTAAGTATCCCAGCTACCACCAAAGTCTAGCACACATGCCCGTAGCATATCCTCTAGAGTCTTGATGGTCCGCTCGCTCTAACCATCCGTCTGCGGAAGAAAAGCGGTGCTAAAGTGGAGGCGAGTACCCAAGACGTCGTGGAATTTCTTCCAGAACCTGGAAGTAAACTGCACGTCCCTGTCTGAAATCACTAACATGGCACCACATGCCGCACCACCACCTCTCAAATGTAGATGTCGTCCAGCTTCTCGGCCGATAGACTCTCCTGGATCGGTATAAAATGCGCGATCTTGGTCAATCGATCCACAATGACCCATATGGAATCCACTCCCCGCGCGGTCCTGAGAAGTTTGGTGATGAAGTCCATGGTGAGATCTTCCCATTTCCACATGGGAATATCCAACGACTGCATCTTGTCGTGTGGCCTCTGATGTTTGGCCTTGACCTTCTTGCAGGTCAAGCACCGCTCCACATACCATGCTACATCCCGCTTCATGCGGGGCCACCAATAGTCAAGAAGAAGATCCCTATACATCTTCGTTTCCTCGGGATGGATAGAAAACCTGGATTTGTGCGCCTCCTCCATCAATGTCTGATGCACACCTCCATGATAGGGGACCCACACCCTATGGTGGAGGGTCAACAACCCTCGGCTATCATAGTTGAAGGAGGAAACCTGACCCACAATACGCTTGCTCTTCCGATGTTCCTCCTTCATAGTCTCCTATTGGGCCTCTCGGATATGCTCCAACAACGGAGTCACCACGGTCATTTGCATGTAGATATCTCTAATCGGCGCCGCCTTACGGCTGAGCGCATCGGCCATCACATTGGCCTTTCCCGGTCTGTAAAGGATGTCACAATCACAATCCTTCACCACATCTAACCACTGACGCTGCCTCATGTTCAGATTTGGCTGGTACATGAGATACCTCAGGCTCTTGTGGTCCGTGTAGATGGTACAACGAACCCCATAGAGGTAATGACGCCAAATCTTGAGGGAAAAACAAAAGCCCCCAGATGCAAATCATGCATCGGATAATTCGCCTCATGAGGCTTCAGCTGCCTAGAAGAATAAGCTATAACATGCCCTCTCTACATCAATACCGCTCCCAAACCCGATATGGACACATCCCAATACACTACAAAATCCTCCATGCCCTCCGGCAGGGCTAAGATTGGTCCCTCGCACAATCTCTGTGCCAATGTCTCAAACACAACCTGCTGCTCAGGTCCCCAACGAAAGACCACGACTTTCCTTGCCAGCCTGGTCAGAGGCATGACTATCTTGGAGAAGTCCTAGATGAATCTTTGATAGTAGCCTGCCAGCCCCAGGAAGCTTCGAATCTCAGATGGAGACCTCGGGACCTCCCACCTCCTGACGACATCTACCTTGGCCGGATCCACCGAAATCCCATCCTGGTTGACAAGGTGCCCAAGAAACTGCACTTCGTGCAACCAGAACTCACACTTAGAGAACTTAGCACACAAGTCCTCCTTCCTCAAAGTATCCAAAACTTCCTGCAAATGCTCCTCCTGCTGCTCTCACATCTTGGAATAAACCAAGATGTCATCGATGAAAACTATCACAGGCCGATCCAGCATCGGTCTGCACATGCGGTTCATGAGATCCATGAACGCGGCAGGAGCAGTGGTGAGCACGAAAGGCATCACCACGAACTCATAGTGACCATACCACATCTGGAATGCAGTCTTCTGCACATCCTCCTCTCTGACCCTCATCTGAAGATATCTTGAATGCAAATCAATCTTAGAGAACCAAGACGCTCCCTATAGCTGGTCAAAGAGGTCATCGATCCTTGGGAGTAGGTAACGGTTCTTCACCGTTACCTTATTCAGCTCCTGGTAATCTATACACATCTGATGCGACCCGTCCTTCTTCTTCACAAATAGAATCGGGGCTCCCCAAGGTGAACTGCTCGGTCTGATGAATCCCTTCTCCAAAAGCTCCTGCAGCTGTGTAGACAACTCTTGCATCTCAGGAGGAGCGAACCGATACGGTGCCTTAGCTATCGGAGCCGCACCAGGGACAAGGTCGATCCTGAACTCTAGCTGCCTCTCTGGCGGTATCCCAGGAAACCCCTCGGGGAATACATCCGGAAACTCCCGTACCACGGGTACATCGCCAACCGTCGCCTTACCCGCCTCCCGGGTATCCATGACATAAGCAACAAATCCTGCGCAACCCTGCTGAACGTAGCGCCTAGCTCTTGTTGCTGAACATAAAGCCGGTCCTTGTTGTGGCCTCCTGCCCTAGATCACCAGCTCTCTCCCACTTGGGGTCTAGATCCGCACTAGCTGCCGCGCGCAGTCGATCACTGCCCCATTGGGGCTTAGCCAATCCATACCAATAATAACCTTGTTCCCCTGCAAAGGTATGGGAACTAAGTCTACCAGGTAACGTTCCTTGAACAGCCTCAATACACAATCCTGGTAGACCTTCGATGCTCGCACTGACCGGACATCCTCAATCTCGACCTCTAGAGGGCAATCCAACATGCCCGAAGACTCAGGAAACTTCTTGCTGAGCGTAAGAGAAACAAACGATCGGGTAGCACTCAAGTCAAACAACACCTGAACCGGGATACCGTTCACATGGAACGATCCTAAACACATCATACACATAACATATCAAAATTACAGCGACATAACATAAATAAATAAGAGAAGAAACTGTACTCGTCAACACATCGGGTACAACGCGTGCCTCCTCGGCTATCAACTGAAATTCTCGGCTCCGCACCATTGAAGCCTCTACCTTGGCCTTTCGGCCATCCCTAACCCGCACCGCTGCTGGGGTCGGTGCCGCTGCTGGCGCTGCTGCTATCATTGTTTTCAATCTAGGGCAATTGTCCTTCTTGTGACCCATCTGATTGCAATGAAAGAAAATCAGTTCTTTCATCTGCACTGTGGGGGCGGGGGCAGAACAATCCCTGCCAAAATGTCCAGTATTGTCGGACTTATAGCAGCCGGAACCTGACCCAGTGCGACATGCTCCCTCATGTGACCGACCACATTTTCAACAGCGGTCACGACCCTACTGGCCCTTCGACCAAGAGTCGAATCCCTTGGGTTACTTCCCCGAAACCCCTGCAACCTACCAAGCATTGGCCTTCCTCTTCCTGAGGTGCTCCAAAATTGATCTCCCTCTCCTACGCCCTGGCAATCATGGAGTCCAAGGTCAGGCATGCCGAGAAGACGACATGCTCCCTGATGTCGATTCTCAACATGTCGTGGTAGCGGGTCGTCCTCATATCCTCGTCGCCTGCATACTTGGGCACCAAAAGATCCCTCTCCCAGAACATGGCGGTGATCTCCGCCACAGTCTCCGTAGTTAGTCTCATGTTTAAATACTCCTTGGCCAGCTGCTAAAGCTCTACAGCTGGCGCAAACTCCGGACTGAATCTGGTCACAAAGTCTGACCAGGTCATAGCATCGACGTGCGGGGCTCCCAATGAGTCACCAACCGACTCCTACCAATCTCTAGACCTGTCTCTCAAACATCCTGCAGCAAAGCGAACCTTCGACCCTTCCGAGCAGAAGCTCGTCAACTGTGCAGATTCAATGTCTACAATCCATCTCCTCGCAGCAATGGGGTCCTTCGCCCCATGAAAATCCGGCGCACCACTCCCTATGAAGTCCTTGAAGGACAGTGTGCGTGTACCCGCCTGGCCAGATGCCAAATCACTCCTAAATGTTCGGAGGCGATCCTCTATGAGCTCGATGATCCCCTCCTTGATCGACCCTAAAATGATAGGGGTTAACTCAAGGATACCTCTCATAATCTCAGACACGATAAACACACGTAATCCATCATCAACCTGCTTGGATCCCGTTCCCGAGCCCGATCACGATCCTGACCCAGATCCTGAGCCTCCTTCTCCATGTCGTGTGACCACCATACTGGGAATAAACACATAAATGTCAGGATTAAAACATACCCAGAGAGGTCTCATACATTATCCAAGATTCCTGGTTCCATCTCGGCCTCCTTGACTCGAGTACGGATCATATGCTTTCAGTAGTATAGGCCCATACTACCTTCCACTTCTATCTGTACTTTCCTCAAGGATTGCTTCGACTTCACCAAGTCCCTTAACCAATACCCCTTTCCAACTATTCTCATTATAGGCTTCCCTAGGGCACTCTTCAACCTACTCTCGGCCATCAGCTGCACCAGGAGTCCTTACCATCCTCCCCTAACTAGCTTGCAGATATTGTTACATATCCGATCACTAGTTAGTTGAAGTTAGCCAGGACCCCTATAGTACAAAGCAAGCAGCATTCGTGCATCGAGTAACCATATCAAGCGTTACCTAACCAGGCTATCCTACTGCTGACTAGGTAGTCCTAGCATGCAACTCAGACAACGGGCATATAAGGCATCCTTCCTAGATCCCTAGCCCTAATCTAGCATGCAGTTCTCATAAACATATAGCAGGTATAAAAGGCATCCTTTTAGATCCTTAGCCCTAATTTAGCATGCAGTTCTCAGAGTTATATATCTTATAACATAACATAACAACTATGGGTATCCTGGGGAAAACTTACTTGAGCTCGGCCGATCGCACGCATCACACACCTTGTTCTTTCTCAAACTCTTTTACTTAGATTTAGAAACCATTTCTTTCTTTTAAAAAAAATCCTTTATCCCCACGGTTTAAGTCCAGACACCCCCGAGGGTGTGTCCGAATCCCTTAAACTAGGGCTCTGATACCAACTTGTAACATCCCAAAATTCAAGGCCAAAAATTTTGTCTTTAAGTAAATTGTAACATAAAACCATCGATATAAAAGCATTCATAATGATATCTCATGTCACAATTAGTGTTTCGATAATCCAAAACATGTCCCCATAAAAACCATTTTGTCAAAAGTAAAATAAATCAGAGTACCTTCCCAGGAAGCTCCATGCGAAAAACATGTGTGTTTGTGTGATGCGCTGCTACACCGCCGACTCCTTCCCCTTGGACGAAGAGGTACCTAAAACCAAAACTGAAACTGTAAGAACGAAGTTGAGTGAGTTCCCCCATCATACCCATATCACATAACCATCGGTATCTTTCAACCGGTAACCGGGAGCTACCCTCCCCTTTGGTATCTTTTAACTGGTAACCGGGAACTACCCTCCCTTTCGGTATCTTTCAACCGGTAACTGGGAACTACCCTCACTTTCGGTATCTTTCGGTATCTGGGGACTATTTCACCGCTATCCCTATTACATATTACAGGTCATAACATATTGGTTTTATAATAACATACATAAGCATACTGAGTCACATAATGACATATCATAATCATACCACTATACATGCATGGGTTTTATCCACCCCTTCGGTATCTTTCAAACGGTAATCGTCATCGGTATCTTTCAACCGGTAACCAGGGCTAGTATGCCCTACTACTACTGAATTCGCAGCACAGATATAACAACCATACAATTATCACAAAGATAACCATCTCAACCATAATCCCCTACTGGTGGGCCAGCATTGGTTCCTTAGACACAGCCCTACTGGAAGGTAACCCACCTTGTATGGCTGATTACTGAAAAGCTGATCGACAGATGTCTGACTGCTGGTTCGGTGATCCTCCGGCTATAATTCCCATAAAACGCTTAGTTAGACACTAGTAAATACTCTTAGGGTAAAATGACTATTTTACCCCTGGCCAAGTCAAAGTCAACCTCCAACTTGTCGAGTCCCTATCCTTTCATCTATCATTCTTCACGCCTCTACTCGTCGAGTTTGGCAACGATTCGACGAGTTCTCCTTCCAAAACAACCTCGAATGAACATTCATCCGACTCACCGAGTTGTATAAACAACTCGTTGAGTTCATCCTCGTCCTTTAAACAAGTCCTGTCCTTGACTCGCCGAGTTGTATGAACTACTTATCGATTTCATCTTCAAAAGTTGGGAGATTGGCTTGGACTCGGTGAGTCTCCTCATGCACTCGTCGAGTCCTATGAACTCCAGGCCTACGGCTAAGTCCAATGCGTTGGGTCACTCCCCCAGACCCTTCTAAGTCCCTTCTAACACTCACTGGGTTCCTTTGAACCCTAACAGAAAAAGGGAAGTCAAGCCTCGGACTCGTCGAGTCGCAAGAACACTTCGTCGATTCGAGGTTGTCTAAGTCTCATTTCTCGATTTCTGATGTATAACACTTGTCCAAATGATAGATCCAGGCTCCTAAGATCAATCTAGCATGTAAAGTTACGAACTTTACGTGTATGAATGGGATTATGAGCTAAAAAGACTCTAAAAGAAGCTCTTGAGTTGCATGAGGCTTTCCATGGGTGCAAAGGACGTCCCTTTCTGCCTTCTAACCCTTTAATGAGCCTGGATATGAAACCTTAACCCCCACCATGCTTGCAATCATGGTTGGTCACCAAGAATAGCTTATAAAAGCCCTAAATCTCCCTAAAAAGGGATATAATACAAGAAGGAGCAAGGTGTCGACTTTATACTTTCCAAGAACTGGAGATGATGCACATGTTTGACTCCTCTGGCCAACCTCTTGGTTCCTCAAGCTTCTCCTTCCTTCTTACCTCCGCAAAGCACCAAGAATCACTAAAAAGGCCTTAGATCTTCACCAAGGACGATTAAGGTTTGATGTAAGGGGATTCTTAGAGCATAAGGGACGAGAGAGGCTGAATAAGACATTTAAATAGGGTGCAAACCCTTGGACTAGGGTTTTGTCCTGCCAAAGTCTACTCGTCGAGTTATGCTGCCGACTCGACGAGTCCGCCACTTAAACCCCAGGTGGAAGTCGCTACTACTCAACGAGTTGTCCATCAACTCGTTAAGTTTTAGTCCAAATTGTGAAAAACACTTGAATGAAATACATACCAGGAACCAGGTGCTACAACTAAGGATTGGGTCCTTACCCTCAGTGGGAGTGATGACTTGAGAGTATTGGGGTATAGTGATGCTACCTTCTAGACTGATAGGGATAATTTCCGCTCTCATTCAGGTTGGTTCTTTACCTTAAACAAAGTAGTAATTTCTTGGAAAAGTTCCAAGCAAGAGACAGTAGCTGATTTAACTTGTGAATCAGAGTATATAGTGGCAAGCGAGGCAGTGAAGGAGGCTATATGGCTAAAGAACTTCATTGGAGACCTTGGAGTTGTACCAACTATAAAGGGGCCTATAGAGATTTTCTGTGATAGTGAAAGTGCAGTTGCCTTAGCAAAGGAACCAAGGGATCATGGGAGATCCAAACACATCGACAGAAAATATCATTTCATCAGACATCAAATAGAAGAAGAACTCCACATGACAAAGAGGTTATCATCGGATGAAAACTCGACAGATCTCCTCACGAAGGGACTGGCCAGGGTTAAGCATCTCCCGCATGCAAGGAGCACAGGGTTGAAGGGTGATATTATTTTTAGTAGTTAGATAGCTTTGAAATGTGTAAAATGTAATTGACATTTGATGATGAATAAAAGTTGTATTTATTTATTAGTGAAGTGTTGCTATCTTTTGTCAATCGTTTACTATATATCTTTTCATTTTGCATGTTTTAACTTCCAGAATAATTATATTGTGTTGGTTCATATTATTCAAATTCTCCACAGTCGGTCATATGTTGGAACCATATATGAATTAAGACTGTCATGGGTTGGCTTGTAGAGGTCTAAGATGTTGGACCTAACTACAACACTCATGAGTGCTCATAAGTTCTGAGTATTGGCTTCAACCCATGCTCACTGGTATCACTTCATGGAATTTATCTCGAGTGATCATGAGATGGTAATATCATATAAGTCTTCAAACATAGAGATATGACTTGTTTCCTATGAGTTGGTTATACATTGATTGTACGAAAACGCATTGGTAACTTGATGTTATAAAACGTGTCTTTGTGTATGATTCAACAAGTAGTAGAACAAGCATAAGAGTTGAAGTTTATTTTTTCTTTCTTGGATTAGAAGCGATATCTGGGCCCCTCGATGATTTTGTGTTGAACCATGTACCGGGCCCGATCAGAACTAAGTTGATGTGTTCAATTAAGTTCTATGTCAAACAAATCGGAAATCGGGAAACAAACCGCTGGACAGTAAGTAAAACATTGTTCCATATATTTATCCGACTGATATCTAGAACAGAGGATTATATGATCAGTTGTCTTAAATGGTGTATCATCATCATCTCAGTTCCGAGAGACCTTGAAAGAGTTATGATTGTTGATCGGTTCCTGAAGTCATACTTGCAGTTATTGTTATTAGACTTATCCAAGTGGGAGACTTTTCGACAAGGTGTCTAAGTCCATAACTATTTCTGGTATGTACATGACCTCGTTTGGCATGGTCCATTTGGGTTGCATAGCATCATGTACTTGGGTAGACTAAAATTAGAGAAAGGACACTTATGGTTTACTCATATATATTTAATTAGTATTGATCAAGAATTAATTTGGAATTAATTAAGTGATCAAAAGGAGACTAATTAAATATATGGTTTGATTGTGTAAATTATCCATTCTTGTATAGTGGGCTAATGATCCACGGTTCATTAAGTTGGGCTAAAACCCAGAAGATGCTCCATGGAGGCCCCATGGTGTTTATAGAAACCATGGGTCATGGAAATGAAAAGTCATGACAACTAGGGTTTACATGGTGTAACCCTAATTGTAACACACTATATAAGCATCACTTTTTCACCAAAATCGGCCACTAAGTAATACAAGAGAGGCTATCCGATTTGTAAGTGTTCTTCATTTCTCTCTAAGTTATTCCATGTGCATTTGGTGTTGTGTGAGACATTTGAGGCATCACACTTGAGGTGCTAGGCTCACAAGGTTTTTCAAGGAATCCAAACTACTACAAGGTATGTTTTCTTGCTTACTTTTTTGGTTAAAAGTTCCCCATGTATGCTAGATATGATATAAACCTTGGAAAAACAAGTTTTGCTTGTATCATAGATAAAACATAGATCCAAGGTCTCTAGAGTTGCATGTACACCATAGGAGTGTTAGTGTAACGAACCGAAAATCAAGGGTAAAGCTAAAACATTGATACCCTTTATTCTAAACATTTCAAATCATCATCAAGTAAATCATTTATCAGAGTTCATCCCAAAATCATTCACTGCAGAAATCATAGGTGTGTGCACTGCAATCAATCCGAGCCCTTCCTTTCCAAAACGATGATACCTGAAACCATAAACAAAACCTGCAAGCATCAAGCTTAGTGAGTTTACCAGAGCATACCATACACAAAAACCACATATCGCATATCTTGTTTCTATACAGGCTACCTGTATCACATTTCCTGCTAGCTATAAAAGCTACATATAACACATAAGCCATGCATACAAAAACCTGTAAGGATGTCGTGGGCTCCCCCAGGGTCTTACACCATTACGTCATGGGCTACCACACATGGTCTTAACATGAGAATGCCATGGGCTACCCCACATGGTCTTATATATAATTGCCAACCCCCCCCCCCCCCCCCCCGAGGGGTTTTCCATGCAAGTATCACAAAGACAACTAGCATAACACATATCACATAAACATATCATATATCATAGAAATATCTACACTTAACACTAATAAATATTTAAGGACGTCGTGGGGTCCCCCCAGGGTCTTACACCATTGTGTCATGGGCTACCCCACATGGTCTTACATCTAATGCAACGGGCTCCCCGGGGTCTTCCATGCAATAACACACAAACACATAGCAAATCAAATCACAGAATGACTAACAAATATACCATAATTACATAATGGGCCAGCCTTGGTGCCTTAGACCCATGGGTATGGTGAGAAGACTCACCTCGAATGCAGAAGCTTCCTGAAGAAATCCTTAGCTGCTGCCCCACCAGCTACTTGAGCTGTCACTACCAATCAATATACCCAATTAGCAATTGGGTCCCATACCATAATCCTTAAGCCATGCATGGGGTAAAATGATCATTTTACTCTTTGCCTAATATAATCCAAAACTAAGGCCCGAACCCAAAACAAAGCCAATATTATAATGTCCATAAGACCATACCTTTCTAATAGACCTTATACTAAAGCTCATTATTCTCCTTAGTTAATAATCCTGACCCCAAATGGCCCACGAAGGCCCACAACAAGCTACCCAAAGAATTGGCCCAACTATATTTTCCTTGCCCCATATTAACTGACTCATGACGGCCCATTATGGCCCAAAGGCCCAAAATCCAAAACACAGCCCGCATCGAGGCCCAATATGCACAAAGCCCAAATCTGCTGAGTACGTTGGGCGTACTCCAATGTACGCTAAGCGTACTGGCCTGCTAGTGAGTATGCTAGGCGTACCTGCACGTACGGTCAGCGTAATCCTCCTGTTAAGACACTTTACCATTAAGTGCTTGATACTCCACTCCAGAGGCTGCCAACTCAGATCCAGGTCCTTACTAATTTCTTAAACCATAAAGTCACTAACTTGGTGACTTGCAATCCACCAAAAAAGCCCAAACTCAAAAAGGTGACAACATTCTTTCATTCTAAGGGCTAGATCTCATGCATGGACACAAATGAGTCATAGAGGTTGAAACTTTACTGCTTACGAGACTCATATGACACTAAGGGTGGCAACCCTGGACCTAGAAGGCGAGTTGTAACATAAAGGTCAAATCTTGGAACCAAAAAGACCCAAAACTTCCATTAACATAGATCTAAGCATACTTAAGGAATGTTTCAGACTTGATACCTCACAATGGTCCGAAATGGAACCAAAATCTCAGATCCACAACTTCCCTTTCGATCCACCACCTTGCTAGTCTCTTCTCTTGTTTTCAAAATGTCTTTACAACCCCCAAATACTCATTTAACGGACACCAAATTTTCAATAACACTCAGGGAGGGTTAGGGTTTCGTGGAGACTGCCTGAGGATGAGACGGGGCTAGCCCCTTTAAGCATAATGTTCCGTTTATAGTGTCACAACCCCAAATTAGGGTTTTAGGAAAAATGAGTGTATGTTGGGCGTACGCCTCCGCGCACCTGCGTATACCACAACCCACTCAAGGCAACTGAACCTAATCCTCATCATGTTCTAGAAAACACGAAGATGAACAAATTCCTTCCAACCCGATCAGACCTGTCCCATCTAAAATCTGAAGTCTCAAGATTTTTTGTCTCCCTGACAGACTGCCCACAACGAATCATCATCGAACTGATTTCCCAAGAAACCCGTCTAGATAGAGTACTTCCCACTCGAAATACCTTGATGCTTCTTAAAGAATAATATCACCAACCAACCGCAACTACCAAATATAAGCAATTCCACATACAGACCCCAAATCACTGAAGTCGCTCCTACTCCTCTTACCGCCACATGGCTGCTTTCTTGGAGAATACCCGAGGACCTCCCTGGTCCCAACTTGTCTGCCAACTGTCCGGAACACCCCACAGATACCCAATTGTTGAGCCAAAAACACACTCAACAGTCCCCTACGACCTCAAACAGACTACCTCGTCTAACCATAATTGCCATATCTCCTTCAACCCATTGATCCATCCGATCGAGATAGGCTGACAACCCGTCGCCACTGAACCCAACACAGAAAAGGTGAATACTACCAGAATAGTTGAAGACTTACATCATACCCGGCCTCCGTCGACCCACCGTTTCCTGATTCCGACATGTCGTGGCTCTATTACGGATAGGGCCACCCGAGACACATCACAATGTCTTAAACTACCATCAAACCAATCCGTTGACCACCTTAAAATTCTGCCGTCGATGCCCTTGGCATATAGATTCCCCACATCCCAGCTCACTAGAACAAAATCCCGCACGAATTCTGATTCGGGTTCCTATCCAAATCCAAATTGTTACTCTGATCCTATCCAAAGATCCTCGAATCGGCATTTGTATATTGAACCATGACTTCCTGTCATCCCTTAGTCGACGAATTAATAAATACCCTTAGCTGATTCCCTAAGACTTCCAGTCTCGCACCGGTCCAATCACCAAGTTCTTATGAGATCCAATAACAGTGCTACCAAGTCGTAGCCCTACAGAAACATGCACTACTCGACCACCAAAATCCTGCATCACCAGGTCCAACCATTAGCTCAGCAGTCTCTACCGGTTCCATCCTAAATTCCCATAACCATCCGGGCTCGCCCCCGAATAACTAATCGGTCAATCACCTCTGGTCCTGATCGTAACTAAATTATGGTTGCCCTACAACCCTACGAACTAGCTTGCCCTAGTCCAAATCACCTGGAAGAATCCGTAAATGCTACGACACCCCTACAGTCTTACAACACTCTTTACTGCTAGTGAATGATACGGCTCCCCCGTAGTCTTACAACACTTTCCATACTATCTGATTACTAGTGAATGCTACAGCTCCTCCGTAGTCTTACAACACTTTCACACTCACTTTATCAATGACCATATCCATATCGCTCATCTATTAATCCAAAAACATCTCAACGTTGAGCACCCACTTACTCTATCCTCCCAACTGAACACAAACACTGACTGGAACTCTACCTGGTTTCCTTCCCCCAAAGCCTGTTATATGTCATCAGACGACACGATCCAAATGTTTAGGAGTTTCCCGAACTCCCATCCACGATATCTTATATTCAGTCAGCCCCTAAGGCCGACTTTCCTCCCCCAAAGGGGAATGTGAGATGCCTCCTTGTCTTACACTCGCTTCTATCCTGGATAACTGAATAACTCTCCCCCACTTAGATTCAACTAAGTCTGCTCAACATATGAGAATTGAAGGATTCACAAACCCTCTCTCGTTCCAATGATGAATCTGCTGAAGGACGGTGCTTAATAAAGCTTTAACACCATGAATAACCCTTCCAAAACAACACGATTCCCGAAAACCAGCTAACACTTCTTGAATCCTAACAATCCCAATGACTCTGGCTGTTCAAATTGATATCACACTCACATCTCAGAGTCCAAAAGTCGGATGCTCCCACAACACTTTGGACCACTTCTGTCTTCCTTTGACAACCCCAAAATCCTTTCCAAGCATAATTGCTAAGGTTACTGGAACCTATTCATAATTCGCTCGTTCAAGCCCTTGAGCCAACCCTGAAAATGATTGGAGCAGGTGCACTCACTGCTCCTCCCTGATCATCAGTCAGACGACCTCGTTGTCGTTCACCTGAACACAACGAAAATATAACAGGCTTGCTCCCTATGGGCAATCCCTGATGACGGGGCCAAACCTCCTACACCTATAGCAAACCAGATCACTGAACAGATTCTAACAAGGACTCAGAGCAATCACACTACACGCGGAATCAGTTCTGCAAGATACGTCCGTCTGAAGATCTCTCAAAGACTCCTCTACATGTTGAATGGCATCAGAAAACCCTTGCTAACCCAGACAATAGCAAAAAACCAATCTGAGATCCAACTTATCACAATTCCCCAAGCGTTAAAAATACACGGTATCCACCGGAAATGGGTGAAGATAGCATCTTCGCAAACATCTGAAGGTATCTTGACCACTTCCTCCTGTGATACCTCGACTACCCTGAGAACATGATGTAGCACCTTATTCCGATCCCAATAACAATCCAAACCCTTAGGGTGAACTTCATCGCACAGTTTCTATAAGCGTTACACTGGATCCAACCCTGCTGGCTTCTCAAAAGCTGATCTAAACTCTTGGGTCTCCGCCCGAGACCCTGTAATAAATTATCCTGACCTGAACCTCCCTTGTTGAGGTATTCCTAATCAATCTTCCGTCCTCAACTCTGAGATCTGTATCATTCAAGGTCTCGCACCCTAACACACTCAGTAGCTCAATCGACACAACTATACTGCAATAGCTGGAGCAATCTCTGCTCTAAACCGGGCTACAACTATCCCTGAGACTTGGTCTCCAAACCCGAATGTGAAATAGATCGCACAATCAACCCTTTCCACCTGATACAAAGGATCCGAGGCGAACTCGAAATCCTGGCAGTCCTTCCACTGGCTAGCTCACCACCGAAGTCGGGACCAAATCCTGATCCCACTCATGCGTGTTCATCCTCATTCTGCAAAGCTACTATTCCCACGATCAAGGCATAACCAAGAATTCTCCTTCCCATAAGCTTTCCAGATTCTGCAAGACACTCACCGATTAGAGTATGGATCTTGTGCTTTCAGTAGTACGGGCCCAATATTACCTTCCACACCTATCCACACTTTTCTTAGCAATCCTCCTGAATCCTCTGAGTTGCTTACTCCACCGGTACACTAAATGTCTGCTAAACAGCAAGACAATCTCTACCGTAGCACCTCATAGGCTCCCCTAGTTTCCCAACTGCACCGAATCGCCCCACTAAGCTCAATGGAGCATATCATCGGCTTACCTAGGTTCCCAACCTCGCTATGCCATCAGCTGTTGAGGACTCCTCATGATGCCAACCATCCACCTCCTGGATATCATCATATCCACTTAGTAGCTGACTCCCATCATTCAAGAGTTCCACAAAGCACAAAGCAAGCAACATTCGTGCAGTAGCATTCTGGTCCAAAGAACTATCATAGAACTTTCCGTCCACATGTCGCGACTTGCGCTGTCCACATCCATCCATCCTCACAATCGACTGCCTTTATGCATGCAAATTGTACACAAAATTGGAAACGAGTCCTAACCGTATACAATTTTTAAATCATACACATAACAATTACATATACCAATTGTCATTCTATTTCCAGCATGACATCCAATATCCTCATGGCTACAAGCACCACATATCAAGCCAACCTATTGCTCACTACTCAGCACTAGCATGCAAGTATACCAGCACATACAACATATAAAGGCATCTCTCCTAGCCCTAACTAGCATGCGATTCTCAGATTCATAAATGAAATCATAAAAAATAACAATTGTGGGTTTTCTGGGAAACTTACTAGAGCTCGGTTTATTGCATGCACCACACCTTTTCTTGTCTTAGAAAATCTTTTTCTTCAAACATTTTCGTTTGAAATTTTTTAAAGCTTTATAGATCCTCAGTTTGAGTCCAGACACACCTAAAGGTATCCCCGAATCCCTCAAACCAAGGCTCTTATACCAACTTGTAACGACCCAAAAATCAAGGGTAAAAATTTCATTTTTAGTATAGCTAAGAAATTGATACCCTTTATTCTAAACGCTTCAAATCATCATTAAGTAAAACATTTATCAGAGTTCATACCAAAATCATTCACTGCGGAAGCCATAGGTGTGTGCACTGCGATCAATCCAAGCCCTTCCTTTCCAAAACAATGATACCTAAAACCATAAACAAAACCTGTAAGCACGAAGCTTAGTGAGTTCGCCGGTGCATACCATACACACAAACCACATATCACATATCCTGTTGCTATACAAGCTACCTGTCTCACATTTCTTGCTAGCTATAAAAGCTACATATAACACATAAGCCATGCATACAAAAACCTGTAAGGATGTCATGGGCTCTCCCCAGGGCATTACAGCATCGTGCCATGGGCTACCACACATGGTATTAACTTGAGAATGCCATGGTCTACCCCACATGGTCTTATATATAATTGCCATGGGCTCCCCCCCCCCCCCCCCCCGGGGTCTTCCATGCAAGTATCACAAAGACAACTAGCATAACACATATCACATAAACATATCATATATCACAGAAATATCTACACATAACACAAATAAACCTGTAAGGATGCCGTTGACTCATAAACCTATAAGGATGTCGTTGGCTCCCCCAGGGTCTTACCCCATTTTGTCATCGGCTACCCCACATGGTCTTACATCCAATGCCACAGGCTCACCCTGGCATCTTCCATGCAATAACACACAATCACATAGTGTATCAAATCACAGAATGAATAACACATATACCATAATCACATAATGGACCGACCTTGGTGCCTTAGACCCATGGGTATGGTGAGAAGACTCACCTCGAATGTAGAAGCTTCCTGAAGAAATCCTTAGCTGCTGCCCCACCAGCTACCTGAGCTGTCACTACCAATCAATATACCTAATTAGCAATTGGGTCCCATACCATAATCCTTAATCCATGTATGGGGTAAAATAATAATTTTACCCCTGGCCCAATATGATCCAAAACTAAGGCCTGAACCCAAAATAAAGCCCAATATTATAATGCCCATAAGACCATCAATGGCCTAATTTTCCAAATTGGGTCCAAACCTTTCTAATGGACCTTATACTAAAGCTTAATATTCTCCTTAGTCAATAATCCTGACCCCAAATGGCCCACAAAGGCCCAAAACAACCTAGTCCAAGAATTGGCCGAATACTAAGTAAGATTCCCAAGCCCAATAGTGGCCCACTAATGGCCCAATTTGCTACATTAGGCCCAATCACTTAATGGTCCTTACCCTAAGCCGAATTATATTTTCCTTGCCCCATATTAACTGACTCATGACGGCCCATTATGGCCCAAAGGCCCAAAATCCAAAACACAGCCCGCATCGAGGCCCAATATGCACAAAGCCCAAATCTGCTGAGTACGTTGGGCGTACTCCAATGTACGCTAAGCGTACTGGCCTGCTAGTGAGTACACTGGGCATACCTGCACGTTCGCTCAACACAATCCTCCTGTTAAGACACTTTTCCATTAAGTGCTTGGTAACGCACTCTAGAGGCTACCAACTCAGATCCAGGTCCTTACTGATGTCTTAAACCATATAGTCACTAACTTGGTGACTTTCAATCCACCAAACAAGCACAAACTCAAAAAGGTGACAACATGCTTTCATTCCAAAGGCTAGATCTTATGAATGGACACAAATGAGTCCTAAAGGTTGAAACTTTACTGCTTATGGGACTCATATGACACTAAGGATGAGATGGGGCTGGCCCCTTTAAGCATAATGTTCCTTTTATAGTGTCACAACCTGAAATTAGGGTTTTAGGAAAACTGAGCGTACGTTGGGTGTACTTCTCGTATGTTGGGTGTACGCCTCCGCGCACCCGTGACCATTCACCTTATTACGTTGGGCATAACCCAGCTTATGCTGGGGGTACCCACGCACCTCTTATTTGCATGCATGGCTCTTCTTGCCAACTTTTCCCATTAAGGGACCATTAATGTCAATAACTTCAAATCATCATAATTCCTTCATTCTATGTCCGTTTCCGACGGACCTTATATCCACAAAAAGGTAACGAGAAGCCCTAGACTTCTATCAACTCATCTCTTCCTAAATACCTTCCGAACAAAAGTCGATTTTCCACAAAAACCCGAACTCCCATTTTACCGAAATACCCCTAGGCTCCAAAACACGAACCAAACACTCGGATCACTTCTAATACGTCACCCGCACCCAAAAGGGGCTAGGTCTTACCTTCACATGATCCATAATCCTTATAATGAATGACTTTCGAGCCACCACCTCAGACTAGGAGTCAATTCGAAACAGAGCGTTACAGTTAGAATACTCAAAACCCTATACTTACATGGTAGAACGGCCATGTCAAGACATTAATACTCATGGTGGCGAATTCAATAGGCTGGGAAGGCCTAAAATCAATGATGATAGAAGAGTATTGCCCAAGGGGTGAGATACAGAAGCTAGAGCAAGAACTGTGGAACCTTACTATGACAGGCTCTGATATAGTAACCTATATTGATAGATTCAGTGATTTAGCGGCATTATGCCCCGGGATGGTTACCCCGGAGAACAAGAAAGTAGAGAGATACATCTGGGGACTATCTCCTCAGATTCTAGGACATGTTTTGGCTTCAAACCCAACTACTTTCGATAGCGCCAAACACTTGGCCTACAAACTCATCGACCATGGATTCCACCAGGGCGTGATGACCCCCACTCTTGAGCTAAAAAAAGGGACGACTATAAGCGAAAGTTGTGGAGTAAGAAACAGGGTCAACCAACACAAGACGCCTCGAAGACAATAGATAGTTGATGTTCATACTGCCACAACACCTGCCACTACAGCAACTACTAGTCGGTTTGCTAGAAACCTTCTAAAATGTAATAAGTGTACCTTTCATCACACGGGAGCTTGTCGAAGAATTCATTGCAAGAATTGCAATAGAAAGTGACACACTGCTCATTTTTGCAGAGCACCGACACAACAATTCTTTCAGATCCCCGGCTATTACAAATGTGGTGAAACTGGACACTTCCAGAGAGATTGTCCAACAACAAGGAACTATGGTGAAGATGGAAGAGTACTAATTATCACCGTAGGAGAGACTATTCTGGAACCCCTGTGAACATCGGTATGTCTTTCCCGATAAAATATATACGAAGCTTAACTTTTTACTAAATCTAATATCAAATAAAAAGTAATTATAAACTACTTTCTCGTCTGAACAAATCGCAGCATTCGTATAAGAATTAAGGATCCTTGCGGGTGAGCTATTATGGTTTCATGTGTACATCAGGGTCATTTATAATTAAGATTTTTAGGCATAGAGTGGGTGATTTCGCCTCATTTTCAGTTCCTTGTCTTGTTGTGAATTTAGGGTAGAGCCACTCAGTCGAGTGTCTTCCTAATCTTAATCATACATGACTTGTATACACCAAGCGATCATAGAGTCTCCTGCTAGAGATTATATTATAAAATTTCATCATTTTCAATTATCAAAACACCCGTCTTCTAGTAATCGCTAAACGAAGTACAATGTTCGCAGTAGAAATAGCAAGGATAAACTAAAAGCACTGAAAACATATACATAGAATGCACTATCGCGCTAACGAACACTTTTTCCTAATCGAATTAAGACCTGTTACGATAATAAGTTCCGACATCGTCATTAGGCATGGATTGGCTTAGTCCTCTCTATACCAGCTCCATGTGCTACGGAAAGACCCTTCATTTCAACCGTCGACTAACGAAACTCTATCGATCTATAACGATAAAGCCGACACAACTTTCAAATCATCACTCGTTTCAAAACCCCGAAGTACTCATGTGAGGAGTGCTATATCTTTTGAAACCTTCCCAAAGTAGTCCCGATATAACATTTACGAATAGCACGTGTGCAATGAGTCAAGATCCTGCATAGAGGCTAGGAATGAATACGGTTAACCTATCACTACAAAGTATATATACGACTTGCGTACACAAGGCGAGAATAGACGGACCAGGTATGAATTGAACCATGAACTTCAAAATGAATCTGACCTATATTACGAGTGAACATGCTAACACTTAGATGAACGTAAACAAATAAACCCAAATCCACACGACCTCTACGGATCAAAACAACAGACGGAATAATAAAGGACCGCTGGAACACCCACACTAGGAGTTGGATTCACTAGAGAAAAAGAAGATGAAATGGAACAAAATTACACTCACCTTTCCTCAACCATTGATGTCCCATTCAAAATGCGAATTTCGAGACGAAATTCTCTCTAACGGGGGGATAATGTAACACCAGGCACATTTAGGTCAAAAATAAATTGTTCAAAAATCTCAATTGGGATAAATAAAGTATTAGAGATCGTAACTAGGTTTCCAAAAATATTAAGAACACTAAAATCTGAATTATAACGAAGAAATTATGACTAATCGAAGATCCGCGTCAATACTAGTAAAACACTGTTAAGCGTAAAACGTGAAATTTCAGTAAAATACTTTTTAGCCTTAGGTATCTAAATGAAAGTTGTAAATATCATTAAATCGTAAACGTATATAGAAAGAACGTCCAAATCTGACTTCATATGAGGAAGCTATGATTTTTCTAAGTTTCGGATATAGTAGTAGACAGCTAAAAACACGAAATGGAGATCGAGCGACTTTTAGCCGACGCAACCTAAACGAGAATTGAAGATCTAGACAATAGTAATACAATGGTAAAAGCCAGATGAAAATGAAAATGGACGTCAGATGAAGCATGCCACGAACGGATCAGGACTAAACTCACGACATGAGTTATGCAAAACTCACGACGTGAGTTTCGAGATTCAAGGCTATATATAGAAATTGAAGCCTTCCGAATTTGGTTGCTGAAATCCATCCTCTCTCCTAATTCTACACACTGTTAAGCCCCTCTAAACCACCCTGAAACCCTGGTAACACCCCTAGCACATGACGCAAATCCCGACGCCCTGAATCTCCCGAGAAACTAACTTCTTTCCAGTCGAAGTGCTGCCCGTGTAAAGCTCGTTTCTTCACCAGAAACCCACGGTTACGTCAAGAAAGATCATTCCTAGAAATGAAACGTTTCCCGATTCACCACTTATCAAGTGAGTTCATACCCCTACACTTTTCCAAACTCTTTATATGTTTTATAAGCGGGTAGGGGTGGGGGAATACAAGTATAACATAAGGAAACATGTGTTTCAAACTACTGTTTATGTTTTTCTTATACTTTATATATTCATTACATGAAGATACGAACTACGAATAATAAACACTATTATCAAACCTGTAATCTTTTAAAAGTTGTTAGTAACAAGGTTTCATTATACAAATAATATGCATATAAACTATGATAAGTATAGTTGTATGGAAATTACAGGTTAGTTCATTTAGAAGGAAAACAATATGAAAACAAGCATATAAATTGTGATAAGTATGATTTATGAGTCAATCCACTGTTCTTATCGTACAAAGTTATAAATAAAAATTCTTATTTTTATTTACTAAAATATTTTTCAACATATTACTCGTGAAATTGTTGTTAGCAAATTATGTGAGACAACGAATTTGTTTAGTATCAAACGAAAGCCCCCCACTTATAGCCAAAATCTCCAAGAGGGAGAGCGTGAGTTTGTGTATAGATCTATATGGGATTGACAATCCGACGTCCTGACTGTTAGCTGCAATTGGAACGGAAGTTCTGGGGTGACAAATGTCATTAACTATCTAGATATCGGTCATATTAGTATGGTTATAAGAACTTGCACGCAGAAACAATGACTCATGCACGTAGTAATACACAACTCAATCAAGCTCAAGGGATAATAACTATATGATTACTTGGTAATTACATCAGGTTTATATATAAATTTTATTCGATAGAGAGTGGAATGTGTGATTTCCGCCTCATTTCCTGTTCTTTTTTTGGTTGTGGACTTAGGGCAGAATCACCTAATCGATTGCCGGTTCAGATCTTAGTTATATATAACTTGTAGGTACCAAGTAATCATGATAGGGTATTATCAAGACATTTAGAATTCAGGGTAAACACATCTTCGACTAGTTTTATTTAAATATAAAACTACAAGTTATCAAACGAATTATGACATATTTACTTACACTTACAGTCTTGGAGTATTTAGACTACATCTTAGCTTTCAGGAAAATATATGATTTTCCAGGTTAAACACTATCACTTTTACAAGTAAACAGTTTTACAAACTCATTTTTAAGGAAAATATAGGATTTTCCGGATCTAGTACATTCATTTCAGACACAACGAATCATATCTCATTTTATAGAAAATATCGGATTTTCTAGAAAACATATACAATAATTTACATACTTATGTGATTACTTAGTGTATATGTTTAGGTTATATAAAATGAAGATTTGATAGATAGTGGAATGCGTGACTTCCGCCTCATTCCCTGTTCTTCGTTTGGTTGTGGGATTATGGCAGATCCACCCATTCGACTGTTTGTTAGATCTTTGATTTTATATAACTCATATGCACTAGGTAATCATGGTAAGAACTAGTATTGGTCACTTTACGTATGCGAATTCAAAGCTTAAGACAACATTTCATGTTATTAAGGAAATATAGGATTTTCTGTAGTAATACACAAATATTTTCAAGGAACAAAGAACTTACTTTCTAAAAAAATATACTTATGAACTCACCAACTTAAATGTTGATAGACTTTCTAAATCACTTGTATTCTCAGGAAACTAGTAAACAGGTAGTCGTTCAAGTTTCGAGAAGATGGAGCATAGTTGCTTCAAGTCTTTATTTTTGTTATCTACTTTTGAAATCAATCACTCTGGTTTATGTAAAACATGTAATCACTTTATTATCAATAGAATGGTCTTTGTTGCTTTGATTACTATTTTACAGTTGTTATGATACTGTACATGGCGTCATCCGCCCCTGAATGTTTCTGCCGTTCAAGTTTAGGGGTGTGACAATAACTTCTTCGTTATAAACCTATTTTCAACGATCCTTATATCTACGGAAAGGTAATGAGAAGCCCACACTTCTATCAACTTATACCATCCTGAAGAACATTTGAGCAAAAATCCAATTTCCACAAAAGCCCAAAATGACACCTTACCGAAATACCCCTAGGCTCAAAAACATAAATCGAACACCTAGATCACTTCAAATACATCACTCGCACCTAAATGGGCCTAGATATCACATTTTGAAAGGCCCTAATCCTTATAATGAACGATCTTCGGGCTACAACCTCGAACTAGAAATCGACTCGGAACACGATGTTACAACTCTCCCCCACTTAAATTAAATTTCATCCTCGAAATTATTCATTTCCATCCCGGGCATGCCAGACAACCTGAGCAACACGACCATAATCCCAAGGATACCACAGCCTTCCCAAGGCAACCGAAACCAAGTCTAATAGAACTCTCCAAACCCAAAGAAAAACAAATCCTTAATCCCTTACAAAAGACCACATCTACCTTTCCGAAACCTAAAATCTCAAACTGGTCTCACTCCCCGACTAACCGCTCACATCGAACCACTATCATACCAATTCCACATTGAATTCTAGACAAGACAAAACACTTCCATCCCTTGAGGCTTCCATGGGGAATCCCAAAATCACTGCCTAAATATTGTTGCAAAACACATCTACTTGACAGAAGGCTCAGATAATCCCTCGAGTAGAAGATTCGTCCCTGCAACATTTAAACTGAAATGAGAGTTTCGCAACAGATTCCAATCAACCACTCTGAGATTATTTAATCCAGTCGCAGGCAAATTAGAATATTCCCCAAATAACAAGTGCTTCTACACACAAAGCCCAAATCACAGAAACCACTCGGACTCTTCGTGCCGCCCCCTAGCTACTTTGAAAAAGTAGTCAAGACCTCCCTGGTTCGAACGTGTCTGCCAACTATTTGAGACACCGGACTCATGCCAGGTTACTGAGTTGCAAGACACACAAACACCATATCCCCATGCAACTTCCAAGACAAACCTTATCTAGCGATAATTGGCCAAACCATCTCGCCACCAAATCCTCTGCTAAAAGAATGATACATGCCCAAATATAGCATCATATCATATCTAGTCTCCTATGACCTACCATTTCCTGATTCCAAACATGTTGTGGCCCACCCACAGATAGAACCTTCCTACGACATAAACACAAAGGCTTGATCTAACATCACAACTCAATTTGTTCCCTTACCCTTGAAACCTTCGATGGATGCCCTCGGCATAAAGATACCCTAATTCTTATTCCACTGAAACAAAAATCCTACACACAAACACTCATGATACACCACTCGAGATCTCACCCAAAAAAAAGCAACTCAATACTCAATTCATAACCAGAGATCCATGAATCTGCACTTACATTTCACCAAATAACTTCTGATTCACGACAATCCCTCTGTAGACCGATATATGAAGGTTCCTAAACCATCGCTGAGTAGGCCTGGTAATGGAGCGGGTTTTGACCCTGATCCGATCCAAACCCTTAAGAATTATATAGGTTTGGAGCATAATTTTTGATTCGTTTATCCGTTAACGACCCATACCCGCTAACCCTTTTATTAAAAGGGTTGGGTATGGATCATCACTGATTCACTCCATTTATAACCTGCCCCGTGTAAATTTTGAATTATTGGTTTATATTGTATAATTCTTAAATTTAATTTTAGTTCCAATCGAAAGTCCAAAGGGAAAATGCCAAAGTCCAAACTGTTTATACATAAGAATCGAGGAATCGACTTCTAGACTTCCAGTCTTCTACTAAGAATTATGATGTCATTTCATTTATATTTCATCAAACAATCCTCATATTTCACTCATAAATCAATAAATTCCTTCATCAACTGAATGAAAGTTTGTCATTGCTATTCTCTACCACTACAATTGACAATAAAAAATAAATCAGAAGTTACTACAATAGTGATTTTTAATTCCAATCGGAAGTCCTCGAGTATGTAATGTGTGTTCTAAATCAACGTTTCTTTTATTTAAGAAAGATTATCTTATGAATTATGTATAATGTGTTTGATAATTCAAAATTCCTATGGGTTATGGGGCGAGTTTGGATATTCGGTGGATAAGGGTATGAATTTGATTATTCAAAACCCTGAGGGTTACGGAGCGGGTTTGGATCGGATTTTGATATTTGTTAAAAGGGTTTGGATCAAGGTTGATTCGCTGCAAACCCACCCCATTACCAGGTCTATTGTTGAGGCCACCAGTCTTGCCCCTAGTCCAACCACCATGTTCCCTAAGAGTCCAAATAACGAGGCTACCAAACCTATAAACCCCTCTACGCCACACACTGAACACCCACTTACCCTTCTATCTCAAGATCCAAAACCTTGATCCAACGGTCTCCGCCAAATCCCACCTGTGTTTCGATAATCACACCGGCCTTGCCCACGGGTTCCACCCAACAAGAGCGACACGGCCCCATCTCCGTCTCAGACCCCCAATGGTCGTCAATCTAGAATAGCGCAATACCCCTCGACAATCCTGACCGGTGTGCACAAGGCATGATTTGATTTCACCTTTGCACACACGGCCACTTGCAACCATAGTCTACCTCGAACTGGTGAACGCTACGATCCCATCACAGTCTTACAACACTTATAACCAACCATGGTTACAACCCTTGGCCTTACCACACCTTAACCATCACAACCCCACACATCCTAAGCTGAAACCTGCATCCAACTACATTCTGTCAGATGTTTGGGACAAACTTCGAATTCTGAAGTCCTCAACCCAAAGTTAACTACAAGCCTGCTACACATAATAAAGGAGACGTCAACCAGCAGTTGTAAGTTTCCTGAATTCCCAGTTACCCTACCTCAATCTAAACGGCCACTTAGGTTGTCTCTCCTCCTGGCCAGGATGTGAAACTTGCCCTAGTTCCACACCCTTCAATTTCTAGTTCCCGAAAATCTTGATCGATTTTTCCCCACTTGGATTCGACAAAGCTCTTTCATTTCTTAATTCCTGATGGATTTTCCCAACTCATCAACCTCATATAGCATGAATTGTCTATGACCTGTGTTAATCAATACTAGCGTTCCATTACTAGGAAACTCCATGATCACCCAACTCCTGAAACCCTGAAGAATACTCTTGAAACATTAACAAATTCCTGAGTTCTTATGATGGCAACTAAAACTATAACCGTTGCCCTGAACCGATGAGTCTTTATCCCAACTTCCAATCTCAAAGAATTATTGAATGTTAACTGACTAAAACCCATATGAATATAAAACTCCTCTAACACTTCCGATGACCAAACAACTCATGCAACTGACACTACCATCTTCCTGCTACCGCTCCCCTCCTAACAACAGCAGTGCTTGAACCCAAAAGTTTTTCCATAGGCAACCGCCACTCCTACCGGAACAAGTACTAAAACCACTTAACCCTGAAGATTACTGGAGAACTATCCCGCTGAATCTTGACGATAGACCTTCGACACAATACCCCTAAATTGATCTCGACCAAACCCAGAATAACAACTAAACACATTGGAACTCACTACACGAGATATAACCCCTCATTAACCCACTAATGATTCATGGCATGCAAAATACATAAAAAAATTCTCGAAGATATATCCCAACAATAACAGAGAATTAAAAAAAAAAGATAATGCTTACCCAAACCAACATAAAATTCAAAGCAGCATGAATACCGATAACAACCGAAAAGAACACAAAAGATAACATACCTGCAAAATCACCTATTGGAGCATGGACCTCCCCTGTCTGACACTGAAATGACCGACTCCTCTTTGTTAGGTCTCCTTCTCTACCCTCACAATTACCAAAGATTCGCAAAAATAGCTGGAGTAGGTGCACTCACTGCTCCTCCCCTCCTCCTCGGACAGACGACCCTCTTGTGGTCCACTTGGTCGTAGAGAAAACATAACGGACTTGCCCCCTGAGTACAGTTCCTACTTACATGATCAATCCGGCCACACTTATAGCACCCCATACCCTGGAATGACAAAATCAATCGTACAGTTTCCCGCGCATGTTGTACGGACCCCGACCCTGCCGGCCCCTCAATCGATGATCTAAATTCTTGCGTCGCTTCCCGGGACCTTCCCCTGTCTACACCTGATCTGGCCCCCTCTTCCCTAGGTGCTCCAAATCGACCTCCCACTCACAAAAAGATAGAGTGTGATCTCCAACGATAGCCATAACCTCAGCGTAGATTGCGCCCTAGCGCGCATCCAGGATCTTCAGAATCTTCTCTATAATTGAACCAAATATCATAGGAGTCTGGTCCATAATAAGACGGTTAATGTTCAACAAGATGAATTCCCACTTCTGCTCACTAATCAGCTCGGTACCTGTACCTGAGATGGAACCAGAACATGAACCACCTCCTTGAGTTGTCATCACCAAACTTAAATACAACATGCCAATGATCACAACACACTAAAAAATCCTCCTCCCACAAATTTCATAGATTCTCCAAGACTCTCCTGATTAAAGTATGGATATAGTGCTTTCAGTATTACGGCCCCAATACTACCTTTCACACCTATCCATACTTTCCTCAAGAATCATCCTGAATCCTCTAAGTCACCTTCTCCAATTGATGCACCAAAAATTCACTAAACAGCGCCACAAAACCCATTGAAGCACTCCCTATGCTTTGTTAGGTTCCCGACCTCACCTTGCCATCAGCTACTAAAGAACTTCTCATAATGCCAGTCACCCACCTCATGAATACTTTCATATTCACTTAGTAGCTAACTCCCATTACCAAGGAGTTCCACAAAGCACAAAACAAGCAGCATTCATGCAGTAACACTCCAATCCATAAAACGATCATAGGTCATTCAACCTATATACAACAACTCATGCTAAAAATTTACATCCTCGCTGCTCACTGCCTTATGCATGCAAATTATACATAGAATATGATCAAATAGACTGTCGAACGATAGACTCCACCCTAGGACCATTACCAGGCAAGGAATAGGAAATAAGGCCAAATCAATTATTCTAGGGTAATAAGATCCTGACTGTATATAATTTTTAATGCATACACTTAGCAGTTATTGATACCAATAGATATTTCCATTACAATATAACATCCAATACTCCCAACACTACAAAGAATCACACAAATCAAGACAATCTATCCCAGATTAATCAGCTCTAGCATGCAATTCTACCAGCTCATACAACAGACATACAAAGGCACCTCTCCTAGAATTCTATTATGCAAAAACTGAGCATATTCTTAGCCCTAACTAGCATGGGATTCACATATTCATAAATCAAATCATATCAGATAACATGTATGGGTATTTTGGGAGAAACTTACTTGAGCTCGGCAGATTGCATGCACCACACCCTTTTCTTATCTTATGAATTTCCTTTCTTAAAAAAATATACTTTTCTTTTGAAAAGCTCACCAAACCCACAGTTTGAGTTCAGAGACACCCAAGAGTATGTCTGAATCCCTCAAACCAAGGCTCTGATAACAACTTGTAATGTCTTGAAATCAAGTCATAAATTTTTTTGTTTTTAGATTAATAAATCTTTAGTACATATTCTTTCCATAAAACTTAGGTAACCAATATTTAGCAAAACATCATCAAATTAGAGTAATCAACAGAATGCGGAAATATGTGGTGTGTGTTCTGAAATCATCCCAAGCTCTCCTATTTGAAACCGGAGTACCTGAAACATAAAATGAAAACTGTAAGCACAAATCCTAGTGAGTTCCCCAAAATACCATACAACATGAAACCTTAGATTATCATGCAACATACATATAGTTGCCATGGGCTCCCCGCATGGTCTTTATCTGGAATGTCCTGGGCTCCCCCAATGGTATGATATCCTAGTGCCACGGGCTACGCCCGGGGTCTTCCATGCAAGTATGACAAAGACAACTAGCATAACACAAAACACATCATGGGTTGGCATTGGTGTCTTTGACCCGTGGATATAGTGAGAAGACTCACATCGCACTGTTGAATCAAATAGAACATCCCTAGCTGCTGGCTGACAGATCCCCGAACTATCACAGTCAAAACAACAACAAATCAACAATTTTGCTCCCATCCATAACCATAAATCCATTACTAGGGTAAATAACCAATTTACCCCTAACCTACTATTGGACCAAGACTTAGGCCCAAACCTAATAGTCTACAAGGCCCAAATACCAAAAAATACCTAAGGCCTAATCCATGGCCCAATTTTCCAAATTGGGCCCAAATCCATAATAGGCCTCCACAAATAGATATCAACCGAAATCTTGATGGCCCACCATGGCCCAAAATAACAATGCCCAAATGATGGCCCAAACCGAACCCCAAAAACCAAAATCCGACTTTGCTAAGTATGTAGTGTGTACTTAGCTTGTACCCTAAGTGTACTGGCTTAAGAGCTTGTACGGTGCACGTATAGGCTTGTAAGCCCAACGTACTCCTCCTATTTGACCAACTCTCACTTGCTATTAATCCATTAAGCCAAGACGCCGAATGCTATAAGCCTTTGCGTGGCTTAATGAAGCCCAAAAACCAAAGATGAATTCCAATGGTCAAAATCAGTCCAAAATGTCTTAAAAACCACTTAATACCTTCAGACCTTAGTCCAAACTTCCATATCTAATTCAAAGCGACTTCTTAAGTCATAAAGTTCATGACTTTATGACTTAGCATGACTTAATGTAACCCAAATAAAAACCCTATGTCCCAAGCTTCACCAAAAGACTACGAAAACATGCATGGAAGGTTTATACTCATCACGATCCAAACCCTATGACTCCATAAACCCAACAAAGGCCAAATGTGAAGCTCCAAGGTTCTGGAGTAACTTCTACTCACCAGAACCACCACAAAGGGACAAAAATTTTAACAAAGGGCCACCTAGCTAAAACTACATGAAAGATTTGTCGTGGTTGAGACTTTATACCTCTAGAAGTTAGATCTAGGTGCACAAAGCATGGATCCAAACACTCCAAGTCAAGCAATGACTCTTCAAGAAGTTCCATCTTCCTCCTCAAGCACCAGAACACACATAAATTAGTTTGAATCTCAAAAATCACTCATATGGAGGCTAAGGGTCGATTTTAGGGTTTAGAGGGACGGAGGCTGAAGATATTAGGGTTAGGTTATGAGACAAGGAGCTTAAATAGGGTCCAAGACCCTAAAATAGGGTTTGGGTTTGATTGTAGTATGCCGAGGGTACATATGGTACGCCCGACATACTCTGAAGAGCACTCGTGACCATCCTGGTTAGGATGCCCCACATACACCACTGTATGCCCTGTGTACTACTCTCTTCACTAATACGCCCCGTGTACGCTTTGTGTACGCCCCACGTACCCGACTAAACCTTAAAACCACCAAACGTCCGAAGGCCACTACTTCTTTGTTATAAGCAAGTTTCCGAAGATCCTTATATCTAAAGAAAGGTAATGAGAAGCCCTACACTTCTATCAACTCATAACATCCTTATGACCTTCCGAAAAAAAATCCAATTTCCACAAAAGCCCGAACTTAGACTTTACAGAAATACCCCTATGCTCCAAAACACGAACTGAACACCGGGTCACTTCAAATACATCACTCGCACCTAAATGGAAATAGATTTCACCTTTTCAAAGGCACTAATCCTTATATTAACCGATCCTCAGGACACAACCTCGAATTAGGAATCAATTCAGAACATGGCGTTGTATTTGTTAGAATATTCTAATATTCTATTAGAATTTTTTGAATACTCATAATTTAATATTCTACTAAAATATTCTAACATTCTAATAATTTGATTTGAATATTTACAGTATAATATTCTATTAAAATATTTCATGTATATTTTGAAAAAAACGGTAATTTTTTTATTGTTTTATTTTTTTTTAATTTTTTTGGACAAAATAAATGACGAAAACAATATTTTAAAAAAAATCGAAAAATTTCATTTATTTAGCACTTAAGTTTTTTTTATCTCCAAAATGAATAGCTAGTATTGCGTTCTCATGTCTCACAAAATATGATGATCTCACATGAACTTAACAATATATATATATATATATATATATATATATATATATATATATATATATATATATATATACTTTTCTCCTTTTTACGTCCTTAACCACTATTAAATTCAAGTTTTCATAATAAAAATGTCACAAAACATCTTTTTCTAATATGATATAATTTCTCATGTATCATCGATTATCATAATATAGCTCAAATTTTGGATGTATTATTGTCCATATTGTAAAGTTGAGGTGACAAAATCTCATAGGTTTTCTTTGTTTTCGGCTTTTTGCAAATTATTTGCACTTTCACATATATATATATATATATATATATATATATATATATATATATATATATATATATATATATATATATACAGAGAGAGAGAGAGAGAGAGAGGTGGGTTCAATTGAGAAAATAAAAAAGGTTGAGAATGGGGGAATCATTCTTGGCCACTCATTTAATCAAAGCATAAAAAGACACGGTGGCAAACTTGTAAATATGATAATAACCTTCAATCTGAAATACGTAACTGTATAGAAATTTCGATCGTTCATCATCCAAATTTCTCCTCCAACCTTCAACAATCATCCAGATTTCTTCAGTTAAACCAGCATCAACATCATCCGGTGTTAATCAATCATCGATCTTCGTCAATAACATGTTTATCAACACGATTCAACAGTTCACAACAAAAATCCGTTTTTGGTTCTTTTAATCCAACCTTCAATTCTGCTTGAATACAATCAGATCTTCAACATCTACGATTAATTATACTCCCAGCGTTATTAGATCAACATCATCGATGATCAACAAAAAATCCACTTCATATCATTCATTCAACATCGATTCTCAAATAAAACTTCAAAATTGAGGTTAGAAAAAGATCAAATCAATTTTTTTTTGAAAAACTTCATACAATTTTCTATCTATCTACTATTTTGTAAGATTTAAATAGTCAAAGTATCATGTTTTTAACATTTTTAAAAAAGTTAAGTTGTATGCACTCCAACTCTTTGATGAAATGCATAAACTAAATTACCACGTTATATGAATATATGAATATGTTTTTCTCACCTGAATCGGTATATGATTATTAAAACAAAAAAAACGAATATGCAAGTCTGTATGTTATTCATATGTGAATAACATATAAAAATTATATATATTTGTGAAAACACATTGTAATATTCATATGTGAATATAATGTGTAATATTCATAAGTGAATATATCATCTAATATTCACAAGTGAATATACTATGTAATATTCACATGTGATATACCATGTAATACTATGCAATATTCAGATATGAAAATATTATCTAATATTCATAAGTGAATATACCATCAAATATTCACAAGTTTGTATGTTATTCATATGTGAATAACATATAAAAATTATATATATTTGTGAAAACACATTGTAATATTCATATGTGAATATACTGTTAATATTCATAAGTGAATATATCATCTAATATTCACAAGTGAATATACTATGTAATATACACATGTGATATACCATGTAATACTATGTAATATTTAGATATGAAAATATTATCTAATATTTATAAGTGAATATACTATGTAATATTCACAAGTGAATGAATCGTCTAATATTTAAATATGAATATAGTATGTTTAGTATATGCTATATTCATATATCAATGATACTTAAATTGTAAAAAAAAAAATAATCATAGTTATTATTCATAAGTGAATAACGAATGTACTGTAGTAAAAACCTTATTCATTTTTATTCACTTATGAATAACGATAGCTGAAAATATATAAAAAAAATGATTTTATCTTAAAACTATATCAATATGGATGTCTATTTGTAGAGAATAAAAAATCATGAACTTTGGTATATTTAAAATCATTTTTCGATAAAAATAGCTTCTTAAAAATAAAAAAAACGTAAAAACTATGTTTTTGTATATATTAAGGAAATCCTTAACATAGTTTAAGGAAACATATTTTGTTGGAAAACACATGTCTATTCCTTTACCATTTCCATTGGTACAACGGAGGCTTTTGCAGTAAAAATAAATGAGTGGTTGAGAATGATTCCCCCATTCTCAACCTTTTTTTCTCAATTGAACCCTCCTCTCTCTCTCTCTCTCTCTCTCTATATATATATATATATATATATATATATATATATATATATATATATATATATATATATATATATATTAAATGAGGATGCTCTTAGCTACCTTAGGTATTTGATGTTTTTGACTTTGGCCACAAATATTTGAGGTTCTTGCTATTTTTATCCAATTCTTTGTGGTTTTGTAGCTTTAGTCCCTGTAGGTTTTTCATTGGTTTTCTTTGTTACTTTTGGTCCAATTCACTGGTCAAAAGTTGGATATATGTCTTGGATAATGTTATCATGTTGTGTCACCAATTCATTTCATTGAAAATGGTGTTTGATGCTTTACTTAGTTCCCAAAACACGTGTTGTCATTCTGTGTGCTTCTATTTAAAAGTTTTTCCTCCATTGATTTAGTTATTACATATTCGTGGGTTTCTTTTTACATCGTCTTATCTATCTCTCAGTTTGATGGTAGCCTTTTCTCCGACTTCGGTTTCGTCATCTCCATCTTCAGTCTTTTGCATTCAAACACATCTGCTGAACCATTGGAGGAAGCTTCTTGCATTTGTCTGTTTCTGATTTAGAACCAAATATTTTAATCCCGTCTAAGGCCACTCTTGAAGATGATTTATGGAAAGAAGATGGTAGTTTCAACTACGAAAACAACCACTCTAAGGTCTCGTTTTCAACCGTTTTTTGGGTGTTTTTTTATCCTATTCTTTTTAATCTTGATTTCTAATTTGGGGCTTTTTGTGCAAATAGGTCATTAGGGTTACGGTGGGTTCACCACAATCGACACAGTTAGGTTGCAAAATGAGTTCAAGTAGCGGAAGCCCAAATTCTTCTCCAACTCCTGCTGCGATGGCGACTAACCGTAATGAGGCTTTGTGGGATCTTCTTTAGGCTGCAGTTGGTGAAGTTGCTTATTTGAGGATGGTAGAAGAAGCCGCTTCTGATGGGTTTTGGTCATAAGAACATCCTATGTGCTCATACAAACCCTAATGCTTGGATCTAGGTTTCTCTATTGTACATGCAAGTTATCCAAGACTATAAACCCTAATTCTAGCATACAAGTAATCATATTAACATAAGAATGGGTTCAAGATATTACCTTGATTGTTATGTAGCAATAACAATCACAATTCTCCTTGTAATGACTTTAGAAAGCTTAGAGTCACAAATATCACTCCTCTAATGGTTCACAAACACCAAGAGCAAGAGGATGAAGAGGAGAAGAGAAGGAGGCTGCCCAAAACATGTGGAAACCCTAGAAGGAAGCTTGTCCATATTTTTGGGCATAAGGGTTCCTTAAATAGTGAGGCTATTAGGGTTATCTAACAAGGAAACCCTAATTTGGATGCTTAAGCCCTAAGCAACCCATGGAACCCTTTCCTTAAGGCCTTGGACGATTTCTTATGGGTTTCCCCATAGAATTCGTCCACTCCTTAATATAAGGCAATCCATAGCCCAAATTGCAATTATCTTATAACTACAATTCCAGTCCCTTAAGTTTAATTAATCTCTTTTAGTCACAAACTTAATTCTTATTAATTCTTGACTAATATTAATTAAACAATATGATTTCTCCTTTAATATATTATTCTGATAATATATTAATAAATCATATTTAATCCTTTCTCTCCATAATTCATCCTATCAAGTTGCTTTGGTGAAGGCAACCCAAAAGGACCATGTACCGTCAGGTCAAGTACATACCAAAATAGTTATGGACTTAGACACTAATCCAACAATCTCCCACTTGGATAAGTTCTTATTTGTGGTGGTCGTATGACTTCTGATCCAGATCTACAATCGTAGCTTTCCAAAGCCGCTGTCAACTCTGATCCTATCAGATACGCGTGTCCTTTAGATAAGGGATCATATATTCCTCCATTCTAGATATCGTATGAGACATGATTTCAAATCATTCTCTTTGTACTATTTCTCGACTTCCGATTTATGACGACTGACTAATTGAACAAATCAAATTAGCCCTAGCCCGGCCGAGCATTTACGTTTGTCATCACTAAATCATCGAGGGGCCCAAAGATATCGCTTTTATCCTACTTTTGATAAAAGGAACGGATAAACTTCGATTCAATGCTCGCTTGCACTCACTCACCGAATCACACACAACAATATGTTTTATGACACCAAGTTACTGGTGCGTTTACATATTATCAATGTGCAACCGATTTGCAAGATACAACTCACACATCTCAGTTTCAAGAATATAAGATGTTATCGTCTCACCAATCACTCGTGATAACAATCCATGAAGTGATCCAAGTGAGCGTGGGTTTAATCCAATGCTCAAATCATATTCATAAGCACTCATGAATGTTGCAGCAAACATCTACTTATGTCTAATGCTCTTTATACAATCCACACACCAATTTACGATAGTCTTCATCCATACCTACTTCCAACATATGAACAACTGTGGCCCGTTCGAATAATTTGACTGTTCTTAACCAATTAAATTATTCAGGAAGTCAAAACATGCAAAGTGAAACACAAGAATAATACTAATCCCATATGGCCTCAAACCTTTGAGTATAAATAAAACTCCTTTTATTTATCACCATATCGATTACTCATTATTTGTCGTTTCAGGTAATCAACTTCTTACTTGAATTACAACACTTGTCCCATGCTCCTAGCATGCACACAGTGTTTACCTATGGTTCTTTCTTTGTGAAATAGATCAAATTGAACACATTTCCAATCATTCTGATTTCACAACTCCTAATCCTTTTCCATAAGTGTAAGATTATCAAATTCTTGCCACTTATAGAATATGCTAGATTCTAACATTTGATGCAATGATCCTTTCGTAATATCACTGCACCAAAGTCACAAAGACTATTGCCAATGAATTACAAGGTCCTCTATCGGAGATTGTTACAATACAATTCCTTAGATATGATGTCTCTCACTCAAAGTACTTTCCTTTGAACATCCTTTTGCATAAGAGTTTCTAATCTAGACATAGATTTTTTTAATATTCAATTCCCAATATGGACACGTTTCCATATTTTCCATATGACAACTCATTCTTAATATAATCTTATCTATTCATAATAATGTCGATATGGTCCATCCAATATGGAAACATTTCCATATTTTCCAATACTATACTTCCAACTACTCACAAGCAACCAATCCTTGACGAACTTTGGATTGTACTTTGATAGTTGTTTAGTCAAAACCGATTCTTGTCCCTTTTCCCTCTAAATGCGCTAGACATTTGAAAAAATTTAGAATGGTCAAATATTATAGCATTTGCAATTAATCCTATACCCGAAGCGTATGGGACACGATGCATAATTTCTTACATAAAGATTTGATACATTATCAATCTTTTGCCATAATGTTTTATTTGCTATGTTCTCAAAATTCAAATTGTGAAGAGGAATGCCGTAATCAGAATCGAGATTTTAACAACACACTATGTACCTTTGACTAAATTTATTACCATTTCTCAACCTAAGCCTTTAGATTTGAAATGAAGCATAATATTCTCTCTCTTAATTATATCAAAACAACTTTTCAACTCTTACAACTTTACAAAGTATAACTATTGTTTTCTATAATTAATATTGCTAACTCATAATACTTTCCATAATAATCATACAATCATAACTTTTATACTCCCACTATCATGATGATTATTATAAACATAACACTTATGCTCCCACTAGCTTCGACATGTATTCAGAAACCAGCTTAACTTCTAGAAAAACAATACTTATTGAATTTCATAAGTTCATGTTTCTAATACTTAGTGCTTTAATAATCTTTTATCAAGGCCTCTTGAACTTATACACCTGTCATAGATAGCTCATATGTGTGTCTAAACAATTCAGACTAATTGCCAAATCTCACAATTCGAATCATGGAAAGGGATACCGTAACCATAATCATATTCGAGATTTCAATTTCACAATCACTATCTTCTTAAAATCTATCTTAGTGAAAGTATTTCCTCACAATCATTTTCATGAAGGAGGGAATCTTATGACACTTAGATTTTAATGGTGTATGTGTTCCTATCCATGTGAATTTGTTAAAACCAAAGTTTACGACAAATTCTTCTCATATGGATCGAACTTTCATAATCTTGATTTCTTTGCCTTATGGTAACACAGCTGCCCACCATGTCGTCCAAGTAGTTAAGCAGCTCACCCTTTTCAATCAATGTACTTTTCATTGATCAAGGTCCTTGCCTTTTATGCATTCAAATGAGAACTCATAGGACTCACATGCATAATTAACTCAATTGGAATGGCACAAAAACAAAATAGTGTCAACACGATAGGTTGTAAACCTCAACTCGTGTGCTAGTGATGATCGATAAGGTCTATTTTGATTTGTTCTTGAAACCTTTCAAGACCATTAAGACTCCCACTAACTCATGACATATAAGATTCTCTTGTCAATAAACATTTCTTGACAACCAAATATTCAAGAGTTAGTGTAGTTTTTGTCAAAACACTTCATAAATTGGTCATAGTTGGTCTTTGTCTTATCCAAGACATCACAACTTTTCCACATTTGATGAATGCTATAAACCTTCTTAATACTTATCACTCAATGTCGCAATCTTAACTCTAAGACTTGTTTTGGAACGAAGTATGATTGACCTCTTCATTTAACCATTTCTTCAATTCTTGATTCCTCTTCTTAGACATATAATTGTACTAAGACTCACTTAGAGGATCAATTGAGATATGGTTCTTAATCATTAAGACCTATCATAAAGCATAAAAGGTACTCTCCCTTCTTAGAATGGAGAAACTTTTATCTTTCTGCCTACTTGACTCTTCTTATTCGTTTTGCTATTGATTTAAATCTTTTTTAATCAATTCACAATTACACTTAATCTTATAAGTGTAATCATATTTACTAAACCTTTAGTAAACCATGACGAATTTCTTTGTTACTCTTATGGTGGACTTTGATCAACACATAACTTTGTGTACTTGATCTCCTTAGTCCTTCACTTGACACTTTGTCAATGAATTAGTATAATTTCCAAATATGAAATTTCTCATTCATCGTGCAACCAAGTCGCGTGATTCCAAGTTTCTGTCCAATTGAAACTTGGGCGATGAGAAACTCTCCCTACTTGGTAAATTCTCAACCTTTCGTTAATTATCATAAATAAGAGTCATATCCACTCATTGTAGAAATATGCAAACATCAATTTTCATAATGATTTGATTGCAAGGAAATAAACAAATAAATAAATAAGTCAACCCAAAATTTATTTTATGTATAAAAGCAGCAGAAAACATTTGTCCTTACAATGCAAAATCCATTGAAAACTATGTATTCAAAAAGAAAATTCCTAACAACTCTATCATAACTATCTAAGCTCAAAATCTAATCTTCAAGTCCATGCGATCGAGATCCATTTCTTTGTGATTAGACTCATCTTGCTCTTTCATCAAGCTTCCTTTCTTTTCACCGATCCTGCAAAACATTCAAATGCAATCTTGTCACATCATGTATTAAGAATCAACGAATAGGAACTTAATGGAGTTAGATAGTGGATTTTACCTGAAGCATAGCCATACTCTTTGACTCTCCCATCTTCTGGAATCTTTAGGCTCTTAGGGCAGACTTCTATCCAACGCCCTTTCTCTTGGCAGCAAACGTAGGTCGATTCTCCTAGAACATCCTCGGAAGCATGGTCGGTTGACTTTCCCAACAAATACGCTCCATTGCTTCGCCAAATCATTTCTGATTCAATAGCAATAAGCATGTAAGTTAGGTCAATGAGGTTATGGTCATGATCCATCATATAATACTTTCTTTTGAACTCATTATATGATTCAGGCAGTGACTGCAAAACCCAGCTCACAGCCAACTCATCCGGGAATGACACACCCAACATTATCAACCTATCAATGTGTGATTTCATTCCTAGAATGTGGGCACACACGGGTTTACCATCTTCATGTTTCATTTCCAATAGGGATTTAGTGATGTTGAACCTTTCAATTCTTCGATCTTGTGGGTTATGGAGAACAATTGGAGGAGGTGGAGGAAGTGAAGCATGATATCTTGTTCCTTGATCGAATCGTGGAATACCATCTTCATGTGGAATGCTTGATCCACGGGATTTGGAAAGACCATAGAGTTCGAACTTGGACATCTACAAAATGGGAGAAACAAATTCAAGTTAGTTGATTGATTGAGTCCTTAGTAAATCACCCAAATGAGATACTAAGGCTAGGACCCAACACAATATTCTACAACTCGGGAAAGGGATGTCATAACCCAAATTGCAGAACATTTGAAGGTAAGTGAATGACGATTCACTAATTTCCACCATGAAAAACGAAAAACAGAGAAATTTAGGTTTTTAAATCTATGAAAACTCTTAGATCCTTTGAGATTCATTGAACACTTCAATGGCATGTTTAAATCTCGATATGCCCCTCTTGTTTGTGACTGGGATGCCGAGCATCACAAAGCGGGTGTGAATAACCATGCAAACTACATGGTGCCCCCACATGCTACAGTCACCTATTCGATGTGCCGGTAAACCACACACGCTCCACCGAACTATGACAAACATTGAGTCACCCTTTGCTACCTTTGCTTAGAACCATTTAGTGTGCCGGTAAACCACACACGCCCCACTAACGTCTTCGCAAGGGCACAAAGTGTATTTTCATGGAATTGCATCAATTCACTTTTGCCTAAGTAACTAAGATTGGGAATTTGAAAACATTTAGTTACTTTTGTACTTCAATATACTTATAATGGAAGGTTTCGTCCTATCCTACCCGTTCGGCTAACGAACCTCCACGAGTCAAGAGTGCGGTGGGTAAGAGTGGATACCCATTCAATCACCATTTTATAGGCAATTTCCTTAAACACCCCTTATAGACTAGCTTCGTGAATGAGGCCTACTAACGGTAAGACTAACTTTTACTCATACATATATATAATGTTAGACTTTTAATGTCATATATAGTATAGGGTGTATTTTACAACTTTTAAAATACTAGGTGGTCAAATTTAACAATTATATTTTTAACTCAATTAAATTTTAAACCAAAACTTTTATGGATTTATTAAACCTCTTTTAATTATACACCTTAATTAATTAATAAAATCAGAAGGGTGTGATTTGAACTTTTTCAAAACAATACTAGGGTTTTAGAATTTAACATTCCTAATTAAACTTTTAATCAACTTTTAAATTCCAAAACTTGAGGGCAAGTTTTGAAACATTTCAAAACATTAGGTTTAGAATTTAAATATACATCAAAATTAAACTATTAATCAAAATTTAAATTCCAAAACTTGAGGGCAAGTTTTGAACCATTTGAAAACATTAGGGTTTCAACTATTTAAATTTCAAAACTAAACTTTTGAGTTCAAATTTAAACTATAAAACCTAAAGGGGAAAATATGAAATTTTTCATAACACAAGGATCAAATAACAAATAATCTGTGTAGACCCAATATGCATGTCGTTATATGTGTTGTGCTGGTAGACAGGGGAACTCACTAAGATTTCGCTTACAGTTTCAATTTATAGTTTTAGGCACATCAGATAATCGTGACAAGGCGATGGCGTGATCATACACATTCCTCGATGACTTGTTTCTTTCGGATTTGTGACACACTGATCTTGGGATATTTATATTTGGTACTTAGCTTGGATATGGGTTTTGTTTGAAAACGATGATTTCTTTTAAATTTAAAAATGAAAAATTTTATCATTATTTTGGAATGTTACAAGCTGGTATCAAAGCCCTAGTTTGAGAGAATTGGATGAGCATTCGTGTAAATCTAGAATCAAACTAAGGATGTTTAAAATTTTCCAAAATGATTTTCAAAGTTGTTATTAGAAGTAACCAAGTAAGGAAGAGATGTGTACGATCAAATGGAGCAAGAAAGTGTACCCCAAGATACCCACACTGTTATTTGTTTATAAGTTATGTGATAGAACTGCATGCTAGTAATAGGCTAGGGATCTTCATGAATTGAATGATAAAATTTTCTGATGTATAATGCATGATAGCCTAGGAGAACTCTCTGTTTGATATATGAAATTGACATCATTACTATAGTTACTTAGTATGTGCACCATAGTTAAGATTCTATAGCCTAAGAATGTTTGATTTAGCCTTATTTCCTGTTCCTTGGCTAGTTGTGGGCTTAGGGTAGAATCAAGTATTCAAATGTCTATAGGATCCAACGTTATATATGATTAGCATGAACGAGTGGCTGCAAGGTTGGTGGAAGTTTCATGATTGAGTATATGGGTGCAACATGCCAGTTGAGGAGTGATTAGCCAGATACACACTCTCTCTCTATCTCACTCACTCTAGAGAGAGAGTGAGTATATGAGATAGAGGGAGAGAGAGAGAGAGAGAGAGAGAGATGGAAAGAGAGAGAGAGAGAGAGAGAGAGAGTATAGAATATATGTGTATACTAGTTATGGGTTGTTTTCAGGTAGTTTGTGATGATCCACAGAGACAAATAAGGGTAGGTATGGAAGGTAGTATAGGCTCGTACTACTGAAAGTACAGGACTCGTACGCGTATCAAGGAAATCATGAAACCTAAGGGTTAGCTTCTATGTGATTATTGTATTGTCTGAATGGTGGCATTTTCTGATACATTTATTGGTATGGTATTCACAAGATGATATGGTTTAGGATCTGGAACGGGTAGCCAGGATAGGCCAGGGTTAACTAATGATCAGATTCATGAGCTGATCGCCACCAAGGTGGATACTATTGTTAGGGGTTCTATTATGTGGTTGTTTTGGTCTATCAAGACCGCTATTATCAAGCTATTTAAAGAACACTATGCTGCCCTCACAGAGGATGTTGCTGCAACTACCACGACTGTTGCTGCTGTAGGGATTCGAGAGCAGATATCATTCCAGTATTCGGACTTCGACAACATAAAGCCCCCAGAGTTTGATGGGTTCAAGGACCAGATTGTGGTGATGAGGTGGTTGTCTGACGTGGAGGATTGTTTCTTCACATTTTCTTGCCCAAATGACCAGAAGGTCAAGTACGCCTTGAACCTTCTCCGGTTAGGGGCGAAGGATTGGTCGAGACTGGTGACCGGTTCGTATACTCCTAAACGGAGGGATGTTGTTACTTGGGAGCAGTTCTCGGAGTTGTTCCATATGAGATATGTTCCTTTGTTGGAGAAGGACTGATTGGCTGAGGAGTACCTGGAACTAAGACAGACTACTAAGACGGTGACGAAGATCACTAAGATGTTGACAAAGAGGGCTCTTTTCTTCCCTAAGTTTTGTACTTCAGAGTAGGCTCAGATGACTCAATACTGGAGCATGGATAAGATGCATATTTGACAGTTTGTTACTACCCAACGTTACGGTACACTCGCTGAGATTTAGGATGCTTTGAGGAGACGAGAGATTAAGATAGAGACCCAAACACGGATGCAACGTCAGGGTCCAGTTCAGTCCCAGCATGCAGCGATGTGGTTTAAGCCTGCTGATTCACGATCAGGAGATCAGAGGGGTTGCACTTGTGGCAACTGCGGCAAGGTTGATGAGGGTGTTTGTCAATATTTTTTGGGTTCCATATATGTGCCAAGGAGGGGCATTATATGAAGGATTGTTGTGAGCAGGCCCTACTACCAAGCACCATGATTTGTTATCATTGTGGTCAGTCTGGCTATGTGAAGGGTAACTATCCCTTGCTCACTGCAAGGTCGATGCAGGCTCCAACACCGTACACTTTAAGGATCACAGATGGACACCAGGTTAGGGTGGAGCTCCCGAGCACTCGAGGTTGTGCTTTCCAGCTCACTATGAAGGAGTACATGGCAGGGCCATACATTGTTACTGGTATGTTTCTTTTATTATTAAGTCAATTATTTCATGGTATGCTTATATTCATGATTTTGCCATGTACCTTCTTTGTGAACTCCTTGCCTGCTCTTGTTCTTTTAGATTTGAGTGCGAGTCGGTCTTTTGTGTCTCAGTCTTTCAGTAGGAGTTTTGTTTTGACTCTTGGGAGAGTTGGAGTTACCATTGCGGGTTTTTATTGCCAACGAACATGGGGTTTCTACATCGAGCGTTTATCAATGATGTGTTTTGGAGTTTTTTAGGGCGCCTTATCCGATTGACTTAATCCATATTCCCATAAAGCATACGTGCGTGATTGTAGGGATGGAATGGCAGGTTTGTTGTGATGATTGATTGTGAGAGTCAACAAGTGGTGGTTCGAACACCAAGTGGGGGAGAACTGATTATTTATGGAGAGAATACCAAGGTCGGATCAGCCTTTTGTTCTGCTGTCAGGACTTGACAGTATCTTCAACTTAGGTTTTCGGGTTATCTTGCATATGTGGTCGACAGTCGGGTTAAGAAGGAGGTTTTGATTTCGGATGTGCTCGTGATTAGGGAGTTCCCAGATGTGATACCAGAGGAATTCCCGATGTACCTCCGGAGATGCAGGTTGAGTTTCGGATCGATTTGAACCCCGGTTGCTAAGGCGTCGTACCGATAGGCACCACTAGAGATGCAAGAGTTATCCTCTCAGCATCAGGAGCTGTTGAGCAAACAAATTATCATATTGAGCAATTTGTGTTAGGGAGCACCGGTATTGTTTGTGAAGAAGAAGGAGGGGTCTCATCACATGTTAATTGATTATTGGGAGTTGAAAAACTTGACGGCGAAGGACCATTACCCAGTTCCATGTATTAATGAGCTTTTTTTATCAGCTGGAGAGTGTATCTTGGTTGTCTAAGATCGATTTGAGGTCAAACTATCATTAGATGAGGGTTAGAGAGGAGAACATGGAGAAGAGAGTGTTTCAGACCCGTTATGGTCATTATGAGTTCTTGGTGATGTCGTTTGGGCTCACCAATGCGTCTGCGACATTTATTGATTTGATGAATTGAGTGTGCACGCCGATGCTCAATCGATCAGTCATCGTTTTTATTGATTATAAATTGCTCTATTCCAAAACTAGGTGCAACATGAGGAGCATCTGTGAGAGCTACTGGGAGTTCTAAGGCGGTAACAGGTGTATGCCAAGTTCTTGAAGTATGAGTTTTGGTTACGGTAGGTCCAGTTCTTAGGAAACCTCATGAACCAGAATGAGAATATGGTCGACCTGACTAAGATTGAGGTTGTTATGCATTGGTAGGTTCTTGAAGTATCCTTAGAAGATTAGGAGTTTTATGAGATTAGAAGGGTATGATCAGATATTCATTTAGGACTTCTCCAAGGTTGCTATACCCCTCACTTGTCTGACGAGGAAGGGCGTGCGTTTCCTTTGCATTCGAGACATTAAGACGGAAGTTATATAAGGCCTTAGTGTTGACTCTTCATGAGGGTTTTGAGGATTTTGTTGTGTATTGTGATGCTTCCATCACTGGTCTGGGGGCAGTTCTTATGCAGCAAGGTACATTTATTGCGTATGCATCTAGGCAGCTGAAGCCATATGAGGTTTGTTATCCTTAATATGATTTGGAGTTAGGAGCATTGGTGTTTGCTCCCAAGATTTGGCGACATTATCTGTATGGAGTTCAGTGTACCATCTACACAGATCACACAAGTTTGAGATATCTCATGGATCAGGTGAATCTGAACATGAGCCAACATAAAGCGGACTGACGTAGTTAAGAATTACGACTGCGAGATTCTATACCACCCGAGGAAAGTGAATGTGGTCGTTGAAGCTTTTAGATGTAAGTCGGATAGTTTTTTTGTTGGGTGCCTACGTGTGAGGATTTCAATTGATTCGCCATTATTGTTTGATTTCGGAGGCTCATGCTGAGCGAGTCAAGAAAGAGAATTGGAAGCAGGAACGAACTAGGGGAAAGAATGACAGATTTTCTACCGACAGTCGTGGATTATTAACCCAGTGCAGTCGGTGTTGGTGATTTGTTAACATCAATATTATTTAAGTGTAATGGGATTACTTTGTTGACCAAAGGTGATCTTAATAAATATTAAACAAATAAGGAAGCTGTGGAGTACACACTTGTTTAAGTTTGATCAAGTTTTCAAAGTACATTGTCATTTAGGGGCAAAGCCCCTAAACAAATGGGAGTCCGAGGGCAGCGCCCCTGGGAGCGGGGTCGAAGGGACGGAAGCCCCTGGCGGGGTCCAAGGGGCAGAGCCCCTGGCTGGGGTCGAGCTGTATAAAAAAATGCATCAGAAAATCATATTTTCAGAGAATTGACCATTGTTTGACCCTTATCCAAACTTTCGTTTTATGTCAGTTTTTATAGTTTATGACAGTTTGAAACTGTCATATGACAGTTTTCAGACAAAGATCATAAATTCAGTTTTGGTCTCATTTTTCTGGTACAGATGAAACTATCATCAAAGCATTCTAAATTCTTGTCTCTCTGAGTCTTATCCGATTAAAGAATATTGGGAGTACAACCCAAATGCTTTAATCTGAAAGTGTTTTACACAATTCTCAGAATTCCAAGCCTTACTATACCCCAATTTCTAACAGTCGGGTTTTTGTACCAGATTTTGGTGGGGTCAGGAAGACTATGATGGAGGAGGCACACAATTCCATATTTTCGATACACCCTAGCGCCACCAAGATGTATCGGGATTTGTGACTTAGTTACTAGTGGTCGTGAATGAAGAGGGAGATAGCCTATTATGTTAAGAGGTGCTTAGCATGTCGGATAACCAAGGCCAAGCACTAGAAGCCACATGAAAAGCTTTAGCCCTTGGAGGTTCCTATGTGTAAATGGGAGCAGATCACCATAGATTTCATCACCAAGTTACCTTTAACGACTAAGGGGTTTGATGTGATTTGGGTGATAGTGGACCGTCTGACCAATCATGCCCACTTCTTAGCTATTCGTGAGAGCTCCTCGACCGAGAAATTGGTCGATGTTTATGTGCACGAGATTGTCACTCGCATGGAGTTCTAGTTTCTATTGTGTCCGATCAACATGTTCAGTTCACTTCTCGGTTTTGGCAGAGGTTCCACGAGGAACTATGTACGAGGTTGCATTTTATCACTTCTTATTATCGATAGACTAATGGCCAGGGCGAGAAGACCATTCAAACGCTTGAGGATATGTTATGAGCATGTGTGATCGATTTTGGTGAGAGTTGGGACTCCAACCTTCCCCTAGCTTAGTTTTCTTACAACAACAACTAACACTCTAGTATTATTGCGCCGCCGTTTGAGCTTCTCTATGGGAGGGAATGTCATACCCCATTATGTTGGGGAGAGATCAATAACAGGGTCATGGGGAATGCTGAGGTAGTTCTTCACAAGACAGATCTTATTCAGCAGATCATACAAAGTTGGCAGAAAATTTATTCCAACAACATCGATGCGAGTTAGAATTTCAGGTTGGCGACATGGTTTTACTGAAGCTATCACCCTGGAAGGGTGTAATACGCTTTAGGAAGAAGGGAAAGTTGGGGCCCCAATATATCATACCGTTTCGAGTGATTGTCAGGGTTAATAGGGTGGCCTATCGGTTGGATTTTCTTGATAAGCTTAGCCGGATTCACAACACCTTCCATGTTTCCCAACTTCGGAAGTGTATGGTTGATGATTCAGCTGTAGCGCCTTAGGATGATATTAAGGTCGATGAGGGCCCAAATTATGTTGAGAGACGATTGACGGTTTTTGATAGGAAGATGAAGGTCTTGCACAACAAGGTGGTGTCATTAGTTAAGGTCCAGTGGCAGGATCAGAAGGATTCTAAGTAGACCTGGGAACCCGAGGCAGAGATGGGGGAGCATTACCCAGAGTTGTTTGTGACAGCGGACTTCGAGGACGGAGTTTGATTCAAGTGGGATAAAATTGTAACATTTGGATTCTTGGAGGCATTCAAGTTTATTGTAATTTGGATTTTGGGTGGGACCACTTCATGGTGAAGGCATTCCATGACATGGTGATGTTCAAGGTATCGCGAACTTTAAAAGGCCGCCACAACATGGCAACCTATGGCCACATCATGACAGTTATTTAAAGAGAGACCCTAATATCTAAGGTTTTCTCCCTTATTTAAGAGGATGTGATCTTGGTTCCTTTTTACTCTATTTGACCTAGCTTGAGCCAAAGACATGCATTGGAGATGCATGTCTATAAAGCAACAATTTTTATGGTCCATTGGATGAGAGAATGCCTTCAGAGAAGATTGAATGGCTAGTTTTATAGATTAAGAGCTTATTGGATTAAACTGCTCTGAGCAGTCCCCTTGACATGGAAAAGGGTCACCATGTCGTGGCTCATGACATCCTTGCGACTGTATGTCCAATAGTCTCCACAGTGTTGCTAGAGGCCACCCACGATGTGGTGACTGACTAAGTTTACTTTTAACTGGGATTTTTGACCATGTTTGACCTAAGAGTATTTTAGTTATTTTTAAGCAATACTTTGAAACAATTATCCACATTATATTGTTGAGTTTTCATGTTAAAGCTTACAACCATAGACCATCGTAAATATCTGTACAAACATAAGTTATTATGTGCATGAGTTATTTCGTGCAGCTATCACTAATCAATAATCCACGATCTTCAGGTTGGTTTTTTACGTTTGTGTTTTGTTTTTCAATTCATCCAATAACAGGATAGTCTCATATCTACCTTTCTAATAGTCGGTTTGATTGCACAAGATCAAACTATTTCTAGACATAACTTGGTAATAATAATAATTTTGTTTTATTATTTACAAAAAATTATTATAAGGTTCTCAATATCATTTGTATCACAACAAATTGATAATCAATTCACCATATCGATTTTTTGTGTTATCATTAGACACTTAATCGTAAATACTAATTATTTGATTGTCAGTTTTAATATTATTATGGGCTTGATAATTAGTTCATATTATTAACTATCATATTATTTATTTGTCGATGAAATTACATGTCCCATATTTTAGGATGACAAAAAAGGGATAATTAGTTCATAATTATTTATTTGAGTGCAATCTATGACAATCATAGTAATAATTTATCTTGTCATTATTCCATCATGAGGAATGGGACAAAAAAAATACAATTTTTATCTCAGTGATACAAGTTTTATTGACAGTCTAATATACGCAAAATAAAGTATAATTGATAAAATGTCGTCAATAGAAGACAGAGCCTATATGCATAAATTATTCACTTGTATAAAGCACTTCATTCACATTTACAGCTCCTCTTTAAAGCTAGGGTCACAAACGTTTTAAGCTAGCTCTAATATGCCGGGGCCCTGTTTCTCTTGGTTTAATATTTATAAAAGGGTCGATGATTATGGACCCATTACATTCTTTGAAATCAAGAGGGCCGCCTCAATTATAAAGATAGAAAGTAGAGATCACCAACTGATTACAAAATGGTCCCTTGTACGACTTTCTGATCTATATCATATGGATCATCATGTGTGTGGGTCCATAACAGAATAAAAACGATTAAACTGAAAATATAATACCATATAACGGATAAAGAACGAGTTTTAAATTTTAATGAATCAATTTAATATATACTTCAACTAAAGATTAATAATAAGTATATTTAAAGAGCTATATGACATACAACAAGAAAAAGACTCTAGTTTCAACCATCATACTCAATTAAACTGTAGGGCTGTAAACGAACCGAACGTTCAGCGAACTGTTCGTGAACCGTTCGATGACAAGTTCAATTATGTTCGTTTATTTAATAAATGAACGAAGGTGAACACAAATTATCGTTCGTTTAGTTAAATGAACGAACATAAATAATGATTTTGTTCGTTCAATTATGTTCATGAACGTCCGTTTGTATTGTTCGTTTACAATTGTTTATGTTCGTTCATATATGTTCTTTTATTGTTCATATATGCTTAACTGTATTTGATTACATTACCATATTATATGTTTATCTATGTTCATATATGTTTTAATTATGTCGGTTTAATTTTGTTCATTTATGTTCGGTTAGCATGTTCACGAACATAAACGAACAAACATGAAAAATGAAAATTTTTAAACGAACGAACATGAACAACAAAACTCGTTCGTTTATCAATTTATGTTCGGCTAACTTAAACAAACGAATATGAACAAACATCATTCGTGTTCGTTCGGTTTGTTTACAGTCCTAATTAAACTACTTAGGTCCTTAGTTGTTATTTGTCCGACCAATAAAAAAAATGTGACTCTAATTAGATATGTTTGAAAACAAGCTTTTAGATTTATTTATTTTTTTCAAAAGCTCAAATAAAAAAAAAGGTCTTGTTTGGATGTATCGCTTAAAACTTTTATTTTATAACAAAAACTTGATTAAAGTAATTTTCGAGACGTTGCATGAATTTTTAAGTTTTAAATTTTATGTTTTTATAGGATATTATATGTAATATCCCAAAATATATGGTTGTTTAAAAGTAATAAAATAGATAAAGTTTACGAGATACTGTACAACATAGTTAAAAAATACAATTTGATTAAAAGGGTATTTTCTTTGTATGAAAAATAATTATTTAATGCAAAATGTAATGCAAAAAGATTCAAGTTTACATGAAGGCCCTCTATGACACAATAACGTGTTAGCATATAATGTGCTAGCATATGCAGACAATATATTTGCACTATAATGGGTTAATGGATATGAAAGCACTATGTTTAAAGGGATTGGTGCACATGAAGGCCTAAGTCATACATTAATAGTTAGTTCATTCATTACCTTATAACTCTAGATTTAGGCATGGTATGTAGTAGCTTTCTAAAAGAAAGTTGTGGTAGACATGACAATGTATTCATAGATAAAAAAAAATAACTAACCCGATCGAGTTCATATGAGCAACATCTGAACGTACAAAGTTGAAAGAAAAGCTATGCAAAGTTGTTAGGAAAAATTTAATATTTCCAGTGCTTCATGCTTGGAACCTTATGACTCAAGATTAGGAACAAATGAAATGCATCCCTATAAATAAATATAGTTATAGCCAACATGGAAAAAATAATTACTATAACTCAAGTAGTAACAACTCTCACTTAATTAGATGTGTGAGGACACGTGAATAGGCAATATGGCCTTAAACTTTTACACCACATAGATATCTCTCTCCTCTATGTCTGGACATGTGGGTCGCAGTCATCTGAGTTTGTTTGACCATCAATTCAAGTTTATTTCGAATCAGTTTTGTGGTATCTTCACCTAGAAACTCTCTTTAGAGTTACGAATGTGAGTCTTGGTGTATTTAATATGCATGGATGATTTTAAGAGAAAACCAACGTGCTTTTGGCATATAACTCAATAACTCAAGGCAAGAAACAATTATCTTCCTTTTGTATGGATTTAATTTGGGAATCTTAGGGTGAGCCCATGCCCCATGAAGCCATGAGTATAACAAACATGTTATTACTTGTTATTAACGTCTTTTAGAGAATAATTACCATGATATGAATATCGTACAAGTACGTCAATGCATAACATGAAAAGCACAACTTGCTTAATCTTGAATTATGAAGTCTTCGGTATAAATATGGGAGAATTAACAAGTCACTAGCAATAATTAGCGTGTATATGGTTATGATTAAATGTAATAAGGAAAAGTACAAATATACATTCTTAGAAAATGGTTGATATTTCATAATTTAATCGAACTATTAAACTTGATATACCACCCCGTTTTACGATATGTTATTATTTCTGCCTTTTTAATTTTTTTTAATTTTATAAATATAGGAAACAATTTATAAACTTAGTAAGGGGGTTATATATACCAAAATGAGAGTTGGGGACTTAAATGTCAAAATTTAGCAAAAAGGGGTCAATAGGTTTTAGCTTCACAACTAGGGGCTTAAATGGAAAAGTTTTAGATTGATTTGAAAGGGGGATTAGGGCTGAAATTAAGTAGCCATATGAAGGGATCGACCCTTGTATTCTAGCCACACAACACAAATTCCAAAATCCTAGTTTCCGCCTTTCTTGTGTGGACTGTACCATTGAGATTGAAAACAAGAAAGAGAGATACGTAGTCGAAGGCTGTATGAGAGAGAAGAGGAAGTTTTTCAGGAACTTTGCTCAATTTCTTGGTAAGCCATTATCTTACTCACATTTCTAATAATTGAAATCTGTATAACTTGAACCCAAATTTTATAGAGATTTGACTCTTACTTAACTATTGACCATAAAAGATAAAATGGTCATTAATGAGAATTTAGTGAGAAAATGAAGTTGAAACTTCATGAAAATGGTCAAGATGAGTTCAAGTCACATAAAGGACGTAAGACAAGTAAGTTCAAGAGAAAAAATATATGAGAAGATGCATGTTGACCAAAAGGGTAAAATGAGTATTTTATGTTTTATTTGACCAAGTCAATGACTTAATAGATTAAGACCCATATTAAGTAAGTTGGAAATGACACACGCCTATGGTTGCTATCTACATCCCCGATAGGCATAACTTTATAGTCTTTTTCACGATGCCCGATGAAGCGTCGTGGTGATAAAATTTCAAGTCATATTATTCGGTTATAAGGAATCATTGTAACGAACGAGTGTTTCCTTAGGAAATTATTGGCGATAGCCAATGACTTATATTCTGATAAGGTTTGTCCTCAAACCTATAAATAAAAATATTATTATTAACTACATTATTGATTAGCTACTTACGGGAGAGGTGATTAGTTTGAAATATCTCTTGAGTTGCTGGATTTCAAAACGACTATATGCTAAAATGGTCCTTCCTCCAACACTTATCACATGGCCAAACCTTATTTGGTAGTCTAGAAGTACAGAACAAACATGATAGTCCCCAATCCAAAACATTTTAAGTATATGTTTCAACAGCATCAAATAGAATAATCAATTATCTTAACTGAATCAGTGTACATATGTCAATCCACAACTAAACTTAGACTGATTACATATGTTTAATTATGGTTGGACCAATGAACCAACTGAATTTAGATTCAGTAATTGATAAACTAAGAGATCATATATTGTAGGGTTTTGAGCATTATAACACTCCTATGGTGTACATGCAACCCTAGAAATTTTGGATCTATGTTTTATCTATGATAACCTATCTAGCATACATGGGGAACTTTGAACATAAAAGTCAGTAAGAAATACATACCTTGTAGTAGTTAGGATTCCTTGAAAACCTTGTGAGCCTAGCACCTCAAGTGTGATGCCTCAAATGTCTCACACAACACCAAATGCACTTGGAATAACTTAGAGAGAAATGAAGAACACTTAGAAATCGGCTAGCCCTCACTTGTATATCTTAGTGGCCGATTTTGGTGAACAAAGTGTTACTTATATAGTGTATTACAATTAGGGTTAAACCATGTAAACCCTAATTGTCATGACTTTTCATTTCCATGATCCATGGGTTCTATAAATACCATGGATCATCCATGGAGCATCTTATGGGTTTTAGCCCAACTTGATAATCCATGAAGCATTAGCCCAATATATAAGTATGGATGATTAACACAATCAACCCATATATTTAATTAGTCTCATTTTGATTAGTTAATTAATTCCAAATTCATTCTTGATCAATACTAATTAAATAATATTATTACTATATTAGAACTTATAATATATTAATAAACCTTAAGTGTTATTTCTCTCATTTTAGTCTATCCAAATGCATGATGCCATGCAACCCAAATGGACCATGTCAAACCGGGTCAAGTATATACTAGAAATAGTTATGGACTTAGACACCTTATCCAATATATATATATATATATATATATATATATATATATATATATATATATATATATATATCATCGAACCCAAGAGAAAAGTATAACATACATAAAGAGTATCAAAAGTAAATTCGTAGAACAAGTGAGACAACCCGATATTTCGAAAAATAAAATTTGCAAAAGTCTCTATAGGGATATCTATTATGCTAGATAATGTGTCAAGGTTTATAGAAATCCTAAGAACACTAAAATCCGAGTTATAACGAAGAAGTTATGACCATTCTAAGATTTCCGACAAAACTGGCAACACCGATTAATCGAAAAACGCGAAGTTTCAATACAATGGTTTTTAGCCTTAAGTATTTAAATTAAAGCTGAAGATAACATTAAACCGTGAACGTACATAAAAAGAACGTCCAAATCTGACTTCGTATGAGGAAGTAATGATTTTTCCAAGATCCGGTGTGGACGTGTTATGGTCGTCGTGAGGCTAGACACTATAAGAGAGACTGCCCTAAGGCAAGGAATGCTGGCGCCACGGGACGAGTGCTGGCAATAGGGTAGAACGAAGCGATAGCTGATCCCACGGTGGTTACGGGTACGTTTCTCCTCAATAACGTTTATGCATGCATACTCTTTGATTGTGGTGTGGAGAGGAGTTTCGTGAGTCATAAATTCAAGCACGTACTAAAACAGAACCCTAAAACACTCAATAAGATATTTACAGTAGAAATGGCAAACGGTAGAACAGAAAGCTCGAACAATATGTACATAGGTTGCACACTAACTCTAAACGAACACTCATTTTAAATCGATCTAATGCCGATCACTATAAAGATCTTTGATGTCATCATCGGTATGGATTGGTTAAGCCTACACCATGACGATATACTTTGTCACGAAAGGGCCGTTCGCCTAAATCTACCAAACGGCAAAACTCTTATCATTTATGGTGACAAACCCGGTACCAATTTACAAATCATCTCTTGCGTCAAAGCCCAAAAATACCTACGTAAAGAGTACCATGCCTTCTTAGCCCACGTGGTAGATAAGGAAAAAGAAACAAAAGGCATCAGAGACATTCCAATAGTCTGCAATTTTTCCCGATGTCTTCCCTGAAGATCTTAACGGAGTTCCACCAGAACGTCAAGTCGAGTTCAGAATCGACTTAATTCCCGGAGCTACACCAGTAGCTAAGTCGCCATACCATCTAGCACCGGCAGAGATGCAGGAGTTATCCAGCCAACTAAACGAACTACTCAACAAAGGGTTCATCAGGCCGAGCTTCTCAACTTGGGGAGCACCAGTCTTATTCGTAGAGAAGAAGGATGAATCTTTCCGTATGTGCATCGATTGCCGAGAACTTAACATGCTCACTATCAAGAACCGATACCCACTACAACGCATTGACGACTTGTTCGACCAACTCCAAGTAGCGAGTTATTTCTCAAAGATCGACTTAAGATCCGGGTACCACCAACTACGAGTCTTGGAAGGAGATGTTCCCAAAACAGATTTTCGAACTCGTTATGGTCACTACAAGTTTGTAGTGATGCCCTTTGGATTAACCAACACAACAGCGGTGTTCATGGACTTAATGAACCGGGTTTGTCGTTCGTTCCTAGACAAGTTTGTGATCGTATTCATAGATGACATACTCATTTATTCGAAGACTAAAGAGGATCACGGTCAACACCTCCGATAAGTCTTGGAAACGTTAAGAAAAGAGAAGCTGTACGCAAAATTCTCCAAGTGCGAATTTTGAATTCGGAAGGTAGATTTCCTAGGTCTCGTGGTTAGCAAAGACGGAATACACGTGGACTCTTCCAAAATCAAAGCAATCGAGAACTGGTCAGCTCCAAGAACCCCAACATAAATTCGACAATTCTTGGGCCTTGCTGGCTACTACCGAAGGTTCATACAGAACTTCTCGAAGATTGCGAAATCACTTACCACCCTGACCCAAAAGGGTGTTACTTTCGATTGGAAAGAAAGACAAGACACTGCATTCCAAACACTGAAGCAAGCTCTATGCAGCGCACCTATATTGTCCTTGCCAGAAGGAACAGAAGACTTCGTGGTCTACTGTGATGCATCTAATCAAGGTCTTGGATGCGTACTAATGAAACGATGTAAGGTCATCACTTACGCCTCAAGGCAACTCAAGACGCACGAGGTCAACTACACTACCCACGATCTTGAAATAGGAGCAATCGTTTTCACGCTAAAGATCTGGAGACACTATCTTTATGGCACAAAATGCACGATCTTCACCGATCATAAGAGCCTTCAGCACATTCTCAACGAAAAAGAACTCAACATGAGGCAGAGACGATGGGTTGAAATACTTAATGACTACGAATGCGAGATTCGCTATCACTCGGGAAAAGCGAATGTAGTAGCTGATGCTCTTAGTCGAAAAGAATACTTAGGTCGCCGTGTGAATCCTTAAGCATGACGATCCATTCACATCTGTCCACACAAATCAAGGAATCTCAGAGGGAGGCCTCAAAAACAGAGAACGTGGCAGGTGAAGCCCTAAGAGGAATGGACAAAAATCTTGAAGTCGAGGGTGACGGAGTTCGTTACTTCATGGATCGGATCTGGACACGAAGTTTGGTGGATTCAGAGACGTGGTCATGAACGAGGCTCATAAGATTCGATACTCCGTGCATCTAGGTTCGGACAAGATGTATCTGGACCTCAAGAAACTGTATTGGTGGCCAAACATGAAAGCAGAGATCGCTACCTATGTGGGCAAGTGTCTGACTTGCACCAAAGTCAAGGTAGAATACCAGAAACCATCAGGATTACTACAACAACCCGAAATACCCGAGTGGAAGTGGGAACGGATAACCATGGATTTCATAACCAAATTACCCAAGACAACAGGTGGGCTAGACACCATCTGGGTAATTGTCGATAGGTTAACAAAATCCGCACACTTCATACCCATTAAGGAAACCGATAAGATGGAGAAGCTAACTCGAACTTATATCCGAGAGATTGTACGACTGCACGGTGTACCGATATCCATTATCTCCGACCGAGATAGTAGGTTTACCTCGCGATTCTGGAAATCGTTACAAAAATCCCTAGGAACGAGGCTCGACATGAGTACTGCTTACCAACCACAAACCGACGGTCAAAGTGAGAGGACCATGCAAACCCTGGAAGATATGTTAAGAGCTTGTGTAATCAATTTTGGTAAAGCATGGGATACCCATTTACCACTAATTGAATTTTCGTACAACAATAGCTATCACTCCAGCATTAAAGTTGCTCCATTTGAAGCCCTCTACGGACGGAAGTGCAGATAGCCTCTATGCTAGACTGAAGTAGGTGACAAACAACTAGCCAAGGGACAAGTACCCGACAGCACTCTCAATGGCCCGGAAATCATAAGAGAGACAACCGAGAAGATTGTACAAATTCGGGAACAACTAAAAGCTTCAAGAAACAGACAAAAGAGTTATGCAGACAAAAGACGGAAACCCTGGAATTTCAGGTCGGGGATCGAGTGCTATTAAAGGTCTCGCCCTGGAAAGGGTTAATACGTTTCGAAAAACATGGGAAACTAAACCCAAGGTATATCGGACCATTCGAGATCCTCTCAAGGATCGGCCCGGTAGCCTACAAGCTTCGCCTACCGTAGGAACTCAATAACGTACACCCTACCTTTCATATGTAAAACTTGAAGAAATGTTTGTCTGATGAGACCCTCGTCGTCCCTTTAGAGGAGATCAAAATCAACGAGATTCTCCACTTTATAGAAGAACCGATTGAAATCATGGATATGGAAATTAAAAGAACATAACAAAGTCGCATCCCCATCGTGAAGGTCCGCTGGAATGCAAAGCGAGGACCTGAATACACCTAGGAACGCGAATATCAGATGAAACACAAGTACCCACATCTTTTTCCCTAATCCACAAGTGTTTTTCTTACATTAAATTTCGAAACGAAATTCCCTCTAACGGGGGGATGATGTGACAACCCGATATTTCGACTCTATGTAATGACCTAAAAAGTCAAGTATTGTAACTACTTTTGAAATAATGAAATTAACTTCGAAAATAAAATGTGCAAGTCTCAATAGGGATATCTATTATGCTAGATAATGTGTCAAGGTTTATAGAAATCCTAAGAACACTAAAATCCGAGTTATAACGAAGAAGTTATGACCATTCTAAGATTTCTGACAAAACTGGCAACACCGATTAAACGAAAAACGCAAAGTTTCAATACAATGGTTTTTAGCCTAAAGTATCTAAATGAAAGTTGCAGATAACATTAAACAGTGAGCGTACATAAAAAGAACGTCCAAATCTGACTTCGTATGAGCAAGTAACGATTTTTCCAAGATCCGGATATAGCAGTAGACATCTAAAAACTCGAATTAGAGATAGAGTGACTTTTGGCCGAAACAACCTAAATGAGAATTGAAGGTCTTAACAATAGTAGCACAACGGTGAAAAGTCTGACGAAAACGGACATCAGATGAAGAAGTTATGGATTTTTAATGGACTTTTTGTGTCCCGGCCCGTTAAAAATTAATAATTAAAAATAAATTGAAAATTTGCCGATGAATTCTAAACGAGAGTTTAGAGCATATTTTTAGCTACGCGTGCATATAAAGAACGCCGAAAACGGAGCTCGTACGCGAAAGTTACGGATTTTACAACTTCGGGGTCCAAAACCTGAGGCTGTCAGGTCTGCCACGACGTAGCACAGTTTGCCGCAACCCGGCAAGTGACTGAGGGCGTCCAATCAACGGAAGAGGATAAGACTTTCTCACCACGACGTGGCCAACCCTTTTCCACAACATGGCACCAAAAAATGAACCCTATAAATAGAACTCTTGGGGTGCCGGGTTTAGGTGCTCCATTCTTCCATCTCTCGTGCTAAAACTCTGCGGTTAAGCTCCCGAAGCCCTCCTGAAGCCCCAGTTTTCACAGTCAAGTTCCAAAGGAAGGTTCTACACTCCCTAGGCTCCCGAGATTCCTGAGAATCCCGAGAAAATCGACTTTCACAAGCCGAAGTTCTGTTCGATTTTCATCTCACTTTCTCCAATCAATCAAGTGAGTTCATACCCCTATAAACTACACTTTCAAATGTTTATCAATGATTTTTATACACTTTTAAGGGGGGAGGGGGAATACAAGTAAACACACGGTTATTATCGTGTGTAACATAAAGTTTCACTATATACCCTTTTCTATCAAGTGAATCATATGTGATTCATAACTACTACATGGGAACTTTTGTATGCAATATATATTCACGATAACATCTTGTGTTTTCGAAATAAAACATGTATATATATATATATATATATATACATGCGAATCAAACCCTTTATTTATACTTTAAGTATATTTGATCATTTATGCCACTTTAAATGTCATACTTTACATAACAAGTGAGCATTACACTAAGATTTACTATACGAACGAAACACACACTTTGAATAACTCTAATAGGTATAGTTTACGAGGAAATCATGAACATTTACATACTAGAAACACTATATCAAAGAAATACTTTCATATACAAGAACAAATGGACATTTTCATACGTAAATATGTTTTATACTAAGTTTTGTGAGACATTTCACGTACTTTCGAGTATGCGTTTTAAGTTCTGTATTATATACCATAATCCCTTGTAGGGGGAGCGTGATACTTGTGTATAGATCTATACGGGATTGACAATCCCGCACCTAAGTTGTTAGCTACAGCTAGGCCGGCAGGCCTGGGGTGACAAACGTCATAACATTCCAACGCCTGAAGAACGTTGTTATAGGCAGTCTGGGTCATTAGTATTGTTATATAACTCACATGAAGTATTAAGAACTCATTGATTTACAGGGTTATCAAATGCCTTAATGATTTTATACTTACACAAATCTACTACTCTAGGCATGAAAAAAAAAACACGATTGCATTTCAGTTTTGGAACTTTTAAACTACCACACACTTATGAACGGATATTGGATTTCTAAAAGCAAACCTTCAAAACAGTCGACTCTTTGTAGAAGACTACTTTTATACTAGTAGGAAATATTGGATTTTCTAGGAGTTGTTCGAACATCTACAAACAAATTTCATTTGATTTTATTCAAACAGTGACATTAAATACTTATGAACTCACCAGCTTAAATGCTGATCTACTCTTTCAAATCTACTTGTATTTCTCAGGGATTTAGTAATACAGGTAAACTTCAGCTTTTGCAGAAGGGATGCTTAGGCGTCTAAACAAATCTTTTGACAACATATTGTAATTGATATTTTGGAACATGTAATACCTACAAATGATGTAACTTTTTCAATTATATATATGTTGGTTGTGTTTACTTTCTTTACTATGTATTCAACTGTTTCGATACTACATGAAGTCATCCGCCCTCGAACGATTCTGCCGTTTTGGTTTGGGGTGTGACAACAAGTATCAAGATACAATAAAACTATCAAATCAAACCCTCCTCATCACGCCCATCATCACCATCGCCGTCATCACCCGCATACTCATCCTCCTCATCCTTATTGTTGTCAACATCACCAACATCACACTATTGTATGCCTGAAGGGAAGCACTAGGGTATGGTCATGAAAAATATGGAAAATTCATCCCATGAAACTACATGATCCTGGTGAGAGATACCATGATCTACTGTTGAGCTAGTATGATGGTCTGATACTCCTGCTAATGAATATCCATCCGCTGAGACAAGTTGTGGTAGCCTACCCCAGGCTCAGGATCCTGTCGAGCAGCCTCGCATGCGCGCCTAGGTCTCTATCACCTCATGAAAGTAGGCTTAGGAATAGGCTCTGACTCTACCTCTATCAAAGGCGGAACGATATGATCCTCAATACCTGATTGTCTCCTTATACTGCTTTTAGTATCTTCCCTAAATCAGTCACACCCAATTCCCTAATAGGACATTGAACTATCTTGCTGGTATCGATCACATAAGAATGAGCCAAATTGGTAACCCAATAACCCCCACAGATCCAGCTCTTCTCCATAGATCCTATAACTGAAGTAGACAAGTATAAATCAAGAGTATAAGGGAGGTTGAGGCAAACCTCAAGTCGAATCAAGCACTACATCAAGAAATGGTCACCCGAGGGAACCTTTTTACACTCCTCGTGGTGATAGGTAGTGGAAGCAATGAGGCGATAGATCATCCTGAAGATATGATATCTAAAAGAACTCTCTTTGGCCGACCTAGAGACATAAATGCCCCTATTGTGAGTCTAGACTTGCAGCTGATTATACTGCTGATGTGGAGAAAGGATGCAACTGTCTAGATAGGAAATAAAATGAGGACTAACAACCTCCTGCTCAGTATAAATCCCTGGTCGCCATACCAACTATTCAGTGCTACAGAAGCGAGATACTTCACCCAAACGAAAGGTAAAGACAAAATGATCTATCCAGAACACCGGCCACCTAGCAATGCAAAACAGTAGTAAAGAGCTCTCAGCAGAGCTCATTATATATGAACTCCTGGGTCCTGAAGATCCGACGCCACCCCTGGAAAGTAAAATGCCCAAGACCGTTATCATTACTAAAGATCCGAGTAAGGTACGTCTCTAGACGTGCAGACAATCCAATATTGTCAGCAGTCGGCCATACAAGGGCCAGAGGAATACATAACTGGTTGGACGGTAGTGCGGTCAATCGGTAAACGAAGAAGCTCCGGTCCTCGGCAGACATATCAACTGGAAACTGCAGAAATGGATGAGATGGCCAATTAGTCGGTAACTAACCAACCTTCTGATGATGTGATCGGGTCAGAACCTCAGAAAAATAGGGAAACATAGTTAGAACTAGATAGGAAACCCCGCTTCGCGGGGGTTGGATTCGGCACTAATGAGAAGAAAACCGACGGGATCCTCAATATATCGTTGGTGACTTGATGACCATTGTTCATATTGGTATCAAAATGTAAGTATGTTTCTATTATGGATAAGAAATATAGTTACAAAAAATTGAATTTGAATTAGTTGTATAAGAATTAAAAGTCTCATCATAAGTTACAAAACCAATAATACACTCGGTGATCCCGAAATGACCAATTTAGCCCTAATTACTTTCCTGCCATCATCACGTCCCATCCTAGTTACTGAAATGACCAAATTCTCTCTTAAACTCCATGTTAAAGCAACACAACCATCTGTCCATAGTACCTGTCAAAAAACTTGTACACCTCATCAAAAAAAGAAAAAAAAAAACTAAAGTACATTGCCAATATCAACAAACCAAAATACGTTTATTTCATTCGCCTTTGTACAAAGGTTTTCTCTTCTCAGAAAACACATTCAACCCTTCTAACCTATCATCTGTGACCAATATTTCTTCATAGCATTCTTCTTCCAATAAATCAGACCCGATCTCCATTTCTAAACCATGTCTAATTACTCTTTTAGCCATCCGTATAGCCACATGACCCTAATAACATCATCTTACATCTTACATCTTACATCTTACATCTTACATCATAATATTATATTATAAAAAAAACATTTCATATAATATTAATAAACATACCTTTTGATTTATATCACGTGAAATTTCAAGCGCCTTTAAGTAAGCATCACCCGCAGGAGCACGATAATTAATGAGACCTACATGAAATTATTCTATGATTTGTACTTTATTTTTTCTACCCATAATAACAATGTGCTTATATTTATTTGGTTATCAGTATGGGCATTTTAATTTATATGTTACATATTTTTCATATTAGTATATAAATATACAACTAAAATACCAAATGAAAATGCTTCTTTGGGTGTGATCTGTCGGCCTGTAAAAATAAGTTATTTGGCTATTGAGCTTCCAATTAACCTAGGAAGCCTCTGTGTCCCTCCAGCCTTGTAAAAAATATATAAAAATATGACAACCATTTTTTTTTTATAAAAAAGTATATATTTGTTCTTATATTACCGGTTTCTGGTAAGCCCAGTTTGGCATCTTCTCCTGATGACATCAAATTATTAGAAAATGAAACTTATGTAAAAAAAATCATAAATAATTATTGCGAGCCTTTGATCTAGAAAACACATATATGTATATCCGTCTCCGACCGTTGGATGGTCTCTAGCAGCTTATATCAGGTATGGAATGTAGTGAGTTTGTTACAGAAATACATAACATTGTTCTGAAATACTTATGATCTCTTACAGAAGTGCTAGTATCAAAATTTGATGAAAAACTACTAAAACTAATTGAAACAAATGAGGTGCTATAAACTTTAAAGAGCGAAGATGAACGTCATGAAATCAGATTCGTGACTACTAATCAACAAAGTCCCAAATGAAAGAGAGAAGTGATGAGTAAAAACTTCATGAATATTTATATTAGATTATTATCCATATAAAAAGATACATTAAGTTGACTTGAGATCAATCTAGTCCATACTTTAATTATCAATGATAATGTACATATCAATGATAGTTTCAGCAAAATTTAATTTCACTTAAATCTAACAATTGAAAGACTAAAATTAAGACAAATTTTATGAAATCAGAAGAGGAAACTGACCTGGTCTGTTGGTCATTATGTAAGGGAGCAGATAAAACCAGTCAATACCATTTCATAAATTGCAAAACAAAATAATGACATCAATATTGTATTTAAATGAAAACTTCATCAGACGAACGCAACTACTATGTTCGCTAGTCGTAAAAATGAGGTCATCCAAGCACAACATTGTAGATCAATGAAATGACCTGTAAATTGTAAACAATCACACTACAATCATATGAATTAGGTCTTCAAGGCGGCAAAATCAAATTTTTTCAGAACAAAAAATCAAAATAAAGTTTAAACACAAAAAGAAACAAAGAGATTCGTAGAAGCACTGATGATTTACCCTTTGAAGATGATGATGGTTCTGACTAAGCGGAGGTTAGGGTTCTGAGATCTGAAGGTCTAACATATATTTCTCTAGAAAGAATCAGCTCGAACTCGGGATCGGCTCGAACTCGGGCTCAAAGAATTATGTCCAGAATTCTCAAATACACACAAAATTAGACAGATTGTTGTTCATCTACCTCAACATCATAAATTATAATCTGTGGAAATATAATGAAAATGTTTAAAAAAAAAAGTTCCTATGTTATTCGAGTATTTTTGTAATGACCGTAATATAAGTAACAACAGTCGGCCAAATCTGTGGACGGGCCGGTTCATTAGTCTTCAATGTCTTAAGCGAGATAATAAAATAATGCCCTTATATTTATGTCAAACGATAAGAAAACGCATATTAATTTTTCTATGACAAAAGTGAAAATAATTTTATTGTAAAATAACACATAGATATAAACAAAGACATACAAAGCCATGTAAAATGATGCCTGAATGCATTCTATAAATAAATTGTCCATCAAAATCATATTCCTAACCATTTGACACAGTGGAGGCATAATTTGTTTTTATTCATCATCAAGATAAAAAAAAATCATGAAACGAAAATCCATAAACAGATTCATAATGTGATCTATTGATCTTCATGCCTCTAGATAAGCCTCTTTCCCCTTTAGTGGATTTTCTCTTTGGTGGATTCTTTCCGTTGGTTAATCTTTTTTCATTGTATAAAAGATGAAAGGAATGTTTTTTGTGGCACTCTAAAAATTCATTCGACGTATGTTAAGTCATAATTTCCTTTTTACTCATTTAGTAGTCTCCACATGTGCCTTCTGGTGCATAGAAATAGAACCTTGAATATGGTGATGCTAATAAAAAATGAAAACAAAAGGTTATTTTAATATCTGTAATTGATATTATGAAGTGAGATCCTCCTATAGAAATGAGAATCATAATGGTGCAAGAAGCATTATAATCTTCATTAAATAGCAAAAAAATAGTTCTTGAATTTAGTGAATAAATTTTAAATAGACAAACCTCCTGATAGCCACAAAGTGGTAGCAACACCAAAAACAAATCACACAACTTCTGTCTCGATGTGTGAAGATGAAAAGTCAAATGAGGCAATGAACAGGTTATAAAAGTCTACACAAAATGCATCAGATAATTACTTCTTTAACAATATCAACACCAAAGTTTTTCCACTTTTCAGTAATTGAAGCAAATTCATTGCTGTCGTAAAACATTTCTTACGGGTGAAGAAAAAAAATTGAAATTATTTTGAAATTGTAATGAGTTCATACTGTGATAATTAAGAACCAATGAGAATACTAATGTTGGTGTTAGAACATACCATATTTGTATTTTACAATTAATAAATTTCTAAATTTTACAAACAAAATCCCTTACTCGTCTATTAGAAATCAAAATCAATGAAAGTAAGATAATGAATTATTAAAAAATTAAAACAACAGAAGCCCTAAATTCTCCAGAGCATCATTATCTCAATAGGAACATCAAATCTATCGGGAGACAATATTAGAAAACGAGACCTCATCTTTTACATCTTAAACGTTCACTCTCGCTAAACTGGTAATTTCTCGTATTGTATCATTAATCTTCCAAAAACCCAATCCATTATCAAAACCAACATGTAAGGAGATAATATTTTAGCAAGAAATAATAGAGAACAGAAAGATATCAAACGAATTAACTGCTATCAAATTTCAAAATCAAATCAAATACAAAGCTTCAACTAACCTAGATGTGCTGGATTTTAGTTCACATCTCAATAATAATTCATACAATGAAACTTTATAGGTTGAAGACAATAAAAATCGAATCGATTGCTCAAATTTATGGGGTGTATTTGAGATTTCGGTTCATACCTTAGCTTTAATTTTCTTCACAAATCATAAACATGAGCAAAAGGTCCTCTCCATTAGACTTGAAGATGGTCCGCTTCAATAGGTAGAGGTGAATGTCGATGTAGATGGGCAAAAACGAAAGCAGACGGAATTTCATGATTTAATTAGCAACCTGTGTTTTGAAGAAAGAGATCGGTAAAGGAAAGGCGGTGTAGCATGTGGCAAACTGCGGTGCAAATTCCATAAAAACCCACCTTTTAACGAATCATAAACTCAAAGTAAATCACGAAAGTTGAACGTATCAAACCTGATTGATGGAAGAAAAACGTTTGCTAAAAAAGGGGAGGAGGTGGAGGAAATCGAACGATCTGAACTGAATGGTGTGGTGGCTGGATCCGACGATAGTGATGATTCTGAGGGGCGTCACAATTGGAAGTGGGAGGAGTGAAATGGTAGATGCTAGATTTTTTCCATTCGAAGATAGACAGAGGAGAGATAGGTGGTGGGGGTAAAGATTACAGAAATTGGAATATCATTGGCTGAGAGAAACGGTGAAGCAAAGGCACAAAACACGTGTCCATTAAAATATAGACAATGAATATATATATATATATATATATATATATATATATATATATATATATATATATATATATATATATATATATATATATATATATATATATATATATATAGAGGACCCAATTTGCCAAAACCTTAGGATGTTTACTGTAGCTAAGGAGGATAATTTTAATATATATAATTAAGATAAACAAGTAAAAGTATTGCAAAATAACAGAAAATTTGCTCAAGCACATCAAGAATTGTGCCACGCGTAGGATGAAGTTATCCAACGTGCATTGAAGATGTTTATCGTGTCTCAAGAACATGAAAAAAATTCGGTTCCAAAAATCCTAAATTCGTCCAAATTGCAATGTAGAATCTATTAGGGAATGTTAGGCGAAAAGTAGACAAGTAAAATACAACATCAATTTGGTAAAAAAACAACGTGAATTGATGAATTGAACTAAACCCTAGGTTTTACCCCAAAACTGAAAAATCCTAAATTCAGGCTAACTAATTAAATAAGAAAAGAACTATCAAGGTTTAGTAATCGATGATTAAACTAGGTATATGATCAATTAATTTTGAATATATCAACAAAGATTCATAAGAGCTCAAAAACCCAAAAAAACTGAGAACCTATGGATCAAGATACTCAAAATGGGTGTGAAGGTTTAGTGTAAATAGTATCTTAGAAGTAGAGAGATGAGAAACCGAAGAATCAAAGCTCGAAAATGACAAACGTGCAGCATGCTTATCGCGTATGGGACCAGGTGAGTGTGGGGACCAGTCAAAATTGTTGGAATAAAAGTCGAATAAAGCAAAAAATTGTTATTATCATACATACTTATAAAGGTAGCATTCTTTCTTGAATCTCATGCATTTGAAACCCCCATTCTTTTTTCCTTTCACCATATTCATTTGAAACTTCCATGACTTTTCAATTTCTTTATAATAATAATTATAATTTGGTAATTAGATTAAATAAATATCAAATCTAAAGTGTATTCATATATAAACTAAATTGCAATATTAAAATAATATCTTTAATTCTACTTATAAAATTATGTTTTTTAACTTCTAACATATTATAGTTAATTTATTAATTTTAATATATTGTTGGATGTAAACCATTATCATTTTAAAGGTATAATTTTTGAACAATTTGTATAAAATACTTAAATTATTAATTAAAATATAACATTATAGGCTCAACGTAAATATAAATCTTATTTAACTTAAACAACACAAAGATTATTTTATAAATAGTTAAAAGTGATAAATTGTAATGTCTTTCTAATAATGATTGTAAGTTGGTTAATAAGGCTAAATAAATATCAAACCTAAAGTGTAATCACAAATAGACTAAATTTCAATTTTAAAATAATATCTTTACTTCTATTTATAAAGTTATGTCTTTAAATTTTAACATATTATACTTAATTTATTAAAATGTTGTTGTATGTAAACCATTATCAGTTTAAAACTATAATTTTTGAACAGTTTGGACAAAATACTTAAATTGTTAATTTAAATATAACATTACAGTGTCAATTTAAATATAAATTTCAGTTCCACTAAAAAGAAATCAAATAATATTTTGTAAATAGTTAAAGGTGATAAATTATAGTGATAAATGCAAAAACTAAACTGTAATATCAGTTTAACTAAAATATTTCCTAAATATATTTATATAATCGTTAAATTTTTTAAATAAATAGCTCAAAATAAATTATAATAACAATAGTTAAAAATAACTCTATATAGATGATTATATTGTTACCTTTAAAATAAAAAACTAATGTTTGATGTTTTAAATAATTATAATGATAGAAATTAAAACATTAAGCAAATAAATTTTAAAAAATTAGTTAAAAATAAGAACTATAAATAATATTAAACCATATATAATATTTAATTTTATTGATGTGTAACTCGCGAGTAGAAGTCATTCAAACGATAGAGATTATGACGTTATACTAGATTTATATATTATCATATCAAAATAATCAATATATTTTTTCAAATTAATATACGAATTATATATCAAATTTAACAACAACGTTAGTGTTATATTTTAAAAAATATATATTTCTAAAGACTTCAATTATATAGGTGTTTATGTGTATTACAATGTCAACTCAAATATAAATTTCAGTTCCATTTAAAAAAACTAAAGAATATTTTGTAAATAGTTAAAAATGATAAGTTGTAGTGATAAAAGCAAAAAACTAAATTGTAATCTCAATTTAACTAAAATATTTGTTAAATATATTTTTATAATCGTTGAAAGTTTCCAAATAAGTAGCTTAAAATAACTTACAATAACAATAGTTAAAAACAACTCTATATAAATGATTATATTGTTAGTTTTAAAATAAAAAAACAATTTTTGATGTTTTAAATAATTATAATGATAGAAATTAAAACATTAAGCAAACAAATTTTATAAAATTATTTAACAATAAAAACAACTATAAATAACATCAAATTGTATATTATATTTAATTGTATTCATGTGTAACTCGCGGGTAGAAGTTATTCAAACGATTGAGATTATGAAGGTATAATATATGTATATATTATCATATAATTCAAAATAATCAATATATGATATCAATTTAGTATATACAAATTATTATATCAAATTTAACAACGACGTAATTGTTATATTTAAAAAATCATATATTTGTAAAGACTTCAACTATATAGGTGTTTTTGCGCAACGCGCGGACATTCGCCTAGTGTATTAATATGATGAAGGTACATGAGGCACGTACGACATGCCTGGTGTATAGAAGCCAATTTTCAAAAATCAACACTTTTTACCCCAATTTTTATTTTACCTATCACTTTTGCACCATAAGATATTAAAAAGAGTATTAAGCTTAGAAGTCATGTGCGAAAGGAATAAAGTGATGTTATTCTCTTAAATGGTAAGTAATCTCATTTAATGACAATCACACTATCCAGGAAAAGCATAGGCCATTAAGAAGACAGGTTGCTATCAAATTAGCTAGTTAAAAAGCATAACATGTGCTAACAACACAAGTAGCAAGAATAATGCAATCCCAAAAACACATAAGAGATTTAAAATTTTAAATTATATCTATCAAATCTACATGGAAGAAATGACAAGTAATATTCCATTATAGGACGACAAAACAACTACATTATCCTAAGTAGATCCAATCACCATCAAGTCAATGATTAAACGTAAAGTCTTAGATGCTCTACAAAATTTTAGAGATGCTAATTAGGAAAGGAATATCAACTAAAGGGATAAAGAAGGTAGGTAGATAAAAAACACATATAAAGAGTTTGTCAATAGCCAACCAAGAACCTTCTATGTAGATGAAGGAGTAAATGGATTGATCCACTAGAGAAAGGAAATGGAATGAAAATGGGCCAAGGACTGTAGAGTGAAGCTTACAACCTGCACATTTATGGGTATTACTCTTATCTGGTGGAATGCTCAGGTCAAAACCTTAGGCGTAGACGCAACCTATGCAATTTCATGGGAGGAATTGAAGAAACTGGTGATAAGGGAACTATGTTCTAGGGAAGACATGACCCACGTGGAATAGGAATTCCATTACCTAACTACAAGGAACCATATTTTTTTAACCTATAGCATACACTTTCACGGCCTAGCCACAATATGTCTAGAATTAATCGGCTCAGAAAGCAAGAAGATCGAAACATATATCAAAGGGCTAGCTACATAGATTCAAAGGATGATAGAAATGGCACAACCCAACACTTACCAAGAGGATAAACGATTAACCTTTAATCTATAGGAACCATTGACCAGATTGAAATACTTTACAAAGAATAAGAAAAGAGTCAAGGATTTCAGAAAGAAGTGGAAAGAAGGTCCCAAAGGAAAATCCAGTCAATCTTCATAGAAGAAAGGCAACAAGAAGTCTCGAAAAGATCGTCAATTGTACCAAAAGAATATTTAGGGAGCCTTCCTAAGTGTGACAATTGGATCTATCACCATTAGGGCGAATGTAGAGAAATAGTTTATGACAGCTGCAGTAAAAAAGGGTAAACCACAAGGTCTTGCTGTAACATGCCAATAATAACGAGTAAAAAATTTCATTTAGTTACATGAAAACCATTCATTCATTTGTTCTAAAAGACAATCAGAGTAAAATTATTCCCTAAATATCAGAGAAAATCGTAAAAACTCAATGCAGAATAAATCTCCAGGGGATACAGTGCGATCAAGTCAGGTCCTTCCTTCGGAAACCAAAAGTACCTGAAAAACATAAAGCTTATTGAGTTCCCAAAAATACCACACACCAAACATAAAAGATCAAATCTAAGTTGGGTCTATTTCACCCCTTTCAGTATCTTTTAACCGGTATTGGGTTTATTTTATCCCCATTCGATATATTTCAATCAATATTAGGTCTATCTCACCCCTTCGGTATCTTTCAACCGGTACTGGGTCTATTTCACCTCCTCAGTATCTTTCAACTAGTATTAGGTCTATTTCACCCCTACAGCTGATCATATAATCATATTAATAGGACTCACAAATACAACAAGAACATCCATGCATAATAGTAAGTGTCGCGAAGACCACTACTATCCTACAACATAATCTAGTGGGCCGATATTGGTGCGTTAGACCAAAAATACAGTGAGGAAACTCACATGAACTATTCAAAAGAAGTCATATAGCTATATCAACCACAAAATAGCCAATCCAAACTTCCTTACACCAAACTGAAACCAAACCATAGACAAATACCTAATTCTATCCAAGTTTGACCAAAAGTCAAACTGGTCGAAAAGCTAATGGTCAAAGGAAGGTAAAATTGTTAATCAGCAGCCTCTATGTCGTGGCCCTCATTGGCCACGTCGTGGGCACTAAATGCCAAAACAGTCGAAGGTTCTCCAGTTGCCATGTTGTTACAGCATAAGGCCACATCGTGTAGACTAGTCTTAACAACTCGAACCAGCTTAATCCGTTTTCTTTCGATTTTAAGAGCTCCAAAGCTCAGATCTAGCAAATTTCAAGGTCTTAATGGATAAAATTTCCAGCTTTATCCCTTGAGTCATCCCAATAGGCCAAAACTCCTAACCTTAAGTCCTTAATAACACCATGAGGTATGAGTTACCACATTAAGTTCTTAATCGAGCAAGACACCCCAACAAAGTTTACAGAAGACCTTTATACCCAACATACACCATAAAAATATGTGTTTTATGGACATGCATGTCCAATGCCTGTCTCACCCAAAAATAGGTCAAATCCAAGGAAGATAAAATGCTAAAACCTAAACACGAGGTCAAAACACCATGCACCACATGATCTGAAACATATATCCAAAAATAGACCTCAAGGATCCCTAAAGTTTCCAACTTTTAGGAATCCATTCCTTCATACTGTCACAAACATGAAGAAAATGGACAAGAGTCCTAAATCTAGAAGCAGAAACCAAAAAGCTAGAAACGTGAAAACTCACAAGGTTCTAGAATACGCACAAGATGATGATGATGATGATGATGTTACTTGCAGAATTAATGAACCCAAACACCTTCTTCTCCTTCTTCAAGGCACCAAGAATGCTAAAATGGACCAAAACTATTTAAAGGAGGCTAGGGTTTTAAGTTAGAGGGTTGGAGACTGAAGAGGATACCTTAATCCTCTAGAAATGTTGTTTAAATATGGGAACAAACCCAAAATTTATGGGCTTGGGCTAAAATAATTGCCACACCGTGGCCACCCATTGCTATGTTGTGACATTCATTAAAACATTCGATCTATTTCTTCTATGCCACGCCAAGTTGTGACATCCCCAAAATCACGGCCAGAAAAGACCGGTTTGTTTATGCTTTGTTTAAAAGTCAGAGTTACATTTTAAATGAAAGTGTTGCGGAATTTGTCCCAAAACAAAAATATGATAAAGATTTATCAAAAGCATTTCCATAGAAATGTATTTCATTAAAAGACTCGGGATGTCATGTTCGTACAGATCAAAAGCATAAACAGTACAATATAAGCCTTACTACATTATTTCATATCTACAGGCCTATATCCGTAATCCCTCGTCGAAAACATCACACCTATGCTCATGCGCCACTACCTGTAATACATAAAACTGAGTGGGTCAGGCTTGGGAGCTTGGTGAGCACATAGGGTTTTCAACCCATAATAAATAAGTTTATTAATTTCATCGATCAACAATAACCCGATTACCCGTTCCCGTTATCCTCACTTTACGTCCCTAAACACCTATCATAAGGGACCTAGCCTAAGGATCATCATCGAGCCTGCTAGTTTTCCACTGGACTGTCTAGAAGAGTTTGTGGTCGTCATCCATACTCCGCTAGATGACAGAATCAACAACATCAACATCGAGGCCTCTCATTATTTTATCACACATCACCTATTGCATCTACCCATGTTTTACCCCAACATTTTCGTAGATATAAAATACATATACAGTTTAAATCATTGAAAACATGTATAACAACGTTCATCTAGCATAGATAGCAAGTATTCAGATAATATGCACACATAGCACGTAATTTATATAAAGTACTTCATATCTATGTGTAAGTTGAAAGTAACTATGCACTCATTTGTTAAGGTGATGATTCCAAAATCGGGCAGCGCTTGCTTCTAACGGTTCTATTTTCCTTCGACGAAACCTAGCATTATTTTCGCTAAATTTTAGTCTAATATTTACCGTGACCAACTATTAGTCTTAGTATTATTATTATTATTATATAAGCGTTAAACAATATTTTCCAACCACTATGTACAGACAGGGGCCAGACATAAAACACCAGAGGGCAGGACCATTTTGGCATATAGCACTTCTGAAATCCAACAACCCTATGCGGCCCTTTAAACCAGATTCCCCGTACCGCGAGTAGTTAAAAAAAATATTATAACGACACTTATATAAGTTATAATAATAGCTCAAATATTTATTATAAGTTCATAATAACAATACTAATTTTAAATATAAGCTATATTAAAATAAGGTAAGCATAACTTACTTACAAGGGGGTTTTAGCTAGGAGTCGGGCTCTGCAGGGGCAGAACTTCGTCGCTGAATCTTTCTAAGAAAGATTCGTGCAGCGCTTCAGCGCTCACCTTACTATACTAAGCTACAGAAAGAGAAGTCGAATCACGAGGGACCGAAATGCTCGGGGGATAAGGAGAGAAAGACTCTTGAATCAAGAGAATGGTGCAAGAAATATGAGAGCCCAAGGCTCTTATTTATACTAATTGAATTTTCAAAAACTACCCTCCATAATTACTTAATGACCTTTTAGTTATATAAACAACTAAACACCCCTCTATAATACTATTATAAATGGATTTAATGATATTTGTAGTAAACTAATGTCGAAAGAACTCAACATTACTCTTATAATGACCGCATCGTCGATACCTTTCTAATGATATATACATATGTATATATATGTGTACGTATACATGATTTATACTTTATTTTAATACGTAAATCTGCTATTATAATTTGTAACTCATTCATACGAACTCCGTTTTTGACGTTCTTTATATCCATGCATAGGTGAAGACGTACTCTACAACTTTCGTTTAGACTCCGTCGGCTAATTTTGACTTTATTTTTAAAGTTATATTTTTAACAAGCCGGGACAGGATTGGTCTGTTTAAAATCTCATAACTTCTTCATACGAAGTCAGATTTGGGCGTTCTTTTTATCGATGTTCTTAGTTTAACATATTCTACGACTTTCGTTTAGATCACTAAGGCTAAATCTCGCTCTATCGTAAATTCACTATTCACGCTTCCCGGTATCGTGCCGGTTATGTCGTGAAACTTCGACGGGTCATAACTTCTTCGTTATAACTCGGATTTCGGCGTTCCTTATATGCACGGAAACCTTGAGACATATTCTACAACTTTATTTAGAGATATCGGGATTATCTCACACTTTAATTTTGACGCTCATTTTTATTCTTTATTAATTATACATTTATAATTAAATAATAAACACATATAATTCACATAATACTCAAATATTTCATCTTTATTACTTCAAAAAGAGTTACAAGAGTTGACCTAGACTATTACATTGACAAAAATGCTTAGCCCTGAAACCCGAGCGTTACAATTCTCTCCCCCTTAGGATGATTCCGTCCCGGAATCATGCATCAGCAAACAGATGTGTATTGCGACTCATCATGTCATCCTCTGTTTCCCAAGTGAGATTCGGCCCATTTGAACGTTTCCATCGGACTAGCACCAAGTCAACCATCTTGCGTCGTAACTTCTTAGTCTTACGGTCAACAATTGCCTCAGGCTCTTCGATCATCCTTTTATTTTCATCCATCCTTAACTCTGAGATTGGAATTATGTCGGGAACATCTCCCGTGAATTTCCTCAAATAACACACATGGAAGGTGTTATGAATACCATTGAGTTCTTCGGGCAATTCCAGCTTGTAAGCTTGGTTCCCTATCTTCTGAAGAACTTTGAACAGTCCAATAAACCTTGGTCTCAACTTTCCTCGTTTCCCAAATCGTATAAGTCCCTTCCACAGTGAGACTTTAAGCAAAACGGAATCCCCAACTTCGAAAGTTATCGGTCGTCTTTTCTTGTCAGCATAGCTCTTCTGACGATCCTGGGCTGCTAACATCCTTTCCATAATCACCTTCAACTTCTCAGCAGTCTCATGGACTATCTCGGGGCCCATAAACTGCTTCTCTCCGGCTTCAAGCCAACAAGACGGCGTACGACACTTCTGCCCATACAAGGCTTGATAAGGAGCCATCTTGATGCTCGAGTGAAAACTATTGTTGTAGGAAAATTCTACCAGAGGTAAGTGCTCGTCCCTATTCCCTTGGAATTCGAGGGTACATGCTCTCAGCATATCTTCCAGCGTCTGAATCGTTCTTTCGCTCTGACCATCAGTTTGCGGATGATAAGCAGTACTCAAACACAACTTTGTACCTAACTCCTCTTGTAGACTCCTCCAAAACCTTGACGTGAAACGACTATCACGATCTGATACAATCGTAAGAGGGACACCGTGAAGTCTTACAATTTCCTTCACATAAGCATTTGCAAGCTTATCCATAGACCACTTCTCGTTGGCTGCTATGAAGTGTGCACTCTTGGTGAAACGATCCACCACTACCCAAATCATGTTGTGACCGTTCTTCGTCCTGGGCAGTTTAGTCACAAAATCCATGGTGATGTCTTCCCATTTACCCATGGGTACAGGTAAAGGTTCCAAACTCCCATACGGTTTCTGATGTTGTGCCTTAACCCTCACACATGTTACGCACTCGGCCACATACTTCGCAACATCGAGCTTCATCGTCGGCCACCAGTAGTAGGGTTTTAGGTCCCTATACATTTTAGTGCTACCGGGATGAATCGAGTACATGGTCTTGTGTGCTTCTTCCATCAGAAGATCTCTTATTCCTCCCGTCTTAGGTACCGAAATTCAATCTTGGAATACCTTCAGTCCTCGATTGTTTGTACCAAACACTAACGTTCTTCCCAAACGTTCTTCCTTTCGGTCATTTTTCTCTAAAGCTTCTTCTTGAGCTTTCCTGATACTTTCCACAATCGTCGAGACGACTTCAATTCTTAACGCTCTTGGCCTTTTCCTTTCCAGATTGACTTTCCGACTGAGAGCATCAGCAACAATATTTGCTTTACCTGGGTGGTAAAGTATCTCACAGTCGTAGTCCTTGAGAAGTTCTAGCCAGCGTCGTTGCCTCATGTTCAACTCCTTCTGATTAAAGAGATACTGGAGACTCTTATGATCAGTGAAGAGCTTGCACTTCGTGCCGTAGAGGTAATGCCTCCATATCTTTAAGGCAAAAACTACCGCTGCCAACTCCAGATCATGAGTGGGGTAGTTCTTTTCGTGCTCTTTCAATTGTCGAGATGCATATGCTATCACCTTTTCTCTTTGGGTCAGAACACAACCCAACCCGACTCCAGAAGCGTCACTATAAACCGCGAAATCTTCGACTCCATCGGGTAGAGAAAGTATCGGTGCTTCACATAACTTCTTGTTTAGCTTCTCGAATACATCATCGTGTTTCTCACTCCATGTATACGTAGCTCCTTTATGAGTCAAAGCTGTTAATGGAGCAGCTATCGAAGAAAAGCCTTGGATAAATCGTCGATAATATCCGGGTAATCCTAGAAAGCTTCGAATCTCCGTGGGACTCTTTGGATGTTCCCACTTCATTACAGCCTCGATCTTTGCGGGGTCAACCATTATTCCCTCTTGGTTAACAACATGACCCAAGAATTGGACTTCCCGTATCCAAAAGTTGCATTTGGAGAACTTTGCAAAAAGCTTCTCCTTCTTCAACACTTCTAATACTTCCCGTAGATGCTTGCCATGCTCCTCTTGGCTTTTCGAGTAGATGAGAATGTCGTCGATGAACACTATCACGGATTTATCGAGGAATGGTTTACAAACCCTATTCATCAAATCCATGCATGTTGCGGGAGCATTGGTTAGCCCGAATGACATAACCAAGAACTCGTAGTGTCCATATCTCGTTCTGAATGCTGTCTTCTCAATATCCTGCTTTCTCACCTTTAGCTGATGATATCCTGACCTAAGATCGATCTTTGAGAAGTAGCTCGAACCTTGCAGCTGATCGAATAGGTCATCAATCCTCGCCAATGGATACTTGTTCTTCACCGTTGCCTTATTCAGCTCTCGGTAGTCTATACACATTCTCATACTTCCTTCCTTCTTCTTCACGAATAACACCGGAGCTCCCCAGGGTGATGAACTAGGTCGAATAAAACCGTTGTCCAACAGCTCCTGAAGTTGCGTCATGAGCTCCTTCATCTCCGTCGGTGCTAATCGGTAAGGTGCCTTTGCTATCGGTGTTGTTCCTGGTAACAAGTCTATACGAAACTCCACTTGCCTATCAGGTGGTAATCCGGGAAGATCTTCGGGAAAGACTTCCGGATAATCACACACAACCGGTATATTCTGCACCTCTTTCTTCTCCTTCTTGGCATCGATTACGAATGCCAAGTATGATGCACATCCTTTGGACAAACATTTCCTGGCTTTCATCAGGGAGATGATTCCAAAATTCACTCTGCGTTTGTCCCCATACACCATAAATGAATCTTTTCCTGGTGGGTTTACCTTTACTATCTTCTTTCGGCATTGAATCTCAGCATCGTTGGCGCTAAGCCAATCCATACCCAAAACGATGTCGAAACCGTTTAACTCTATGGGTAATAGCTCTTCGTGGAATTCTTTTCCGTTTAGGTCAATGACGATGTTCCTAATACGATTACTAACAGGTACGAATTTGCCACTGGCAACTTCTACAATCAGGGCATTATCTAGTTTTTCTATAGGCAATGCTAATTTCCCACCAAATTTATGTGACACAAAGGAGTAGTTTGCTCCGGAATCAAATAGTATATTTGCAGGCAAACCATTTACAAGAAAGGTACCTGAAGCGACGTCTGCTGCCTCCTTTGCAGCCTCGAGCGTCATCTGGAAGGCTCTCGCCTTCAGCTTCGGTGGTATGTTGGGTCTTCCTGTCTCCTTCTTCTTCAGGCAGTCCTTCAAAATGTGCCCTTCTTCATTGCACCCATAACAGGCTTTCTGGTTGAGGGTGCATTCATTGGCGTAGTGCCCAGGCTTTCCGCACTTGTAACAAGTGACCCCTCCGTCACACTTCCCAGAGTGCTTCTTCTTGCACTTGTCACACCACTTCGCTTCTGATCCTCCTCCCCTCGAACCAGACTTCGAGAATCTACTCTTCTTGTTGGACTTCGAGGATCCATTGAACTTCCGTTTCTCACCAACCTCAGCCCTCTCCAGACCTCTTTCCTTTTGTTGGGTCTCCAAGTTCTTAGCTGCTCGAACAACTGATTTTAGAGTGGTTGCCATCTTGACTGTTGGGCCAAAGTCAGCCGGCAGTCCGTTTGCGAATTTCTCAATTTTGGAAAGTTCGGTTGGCACTAGGTATGGAAACAACTTCATCTTTTCCGTAAATGCAACAACATAGTCATCGATGCTCATTCTCCCCTTCTTCAAATTTTGGAACTCATTGTTCAGATCAATCAGGTCTATCTCTGAACAGTACTGCGCCTTCAGTTGTTCCAAGAACTCATCCCATGACATTTTCAGAGCTTCTCCCTGTGGCATTGTATCTGCCAATAGCTTCCACCAGCTCAAGACTCCAGTTTTCAATTGTCTCACAGCGAAGACAGTCTTCTGCTTCTCGCTGCAGTCGCAGCTCTCAAGCACCATCTCCATCTCGGAGATCCAGTCCATAATCTCAACAGGCTTTGGGCTTCCTGAGAGACTTGGTGGTTTCGCACCCAAGAAATTTTTGTACATCCGCCCATCCTTGTTGTTTCTCCCTTCTGGGCCATCCTTTTGCTCACCTTGAGTCCTTACTTGACTCACTTGGCGGCTATAGTTCCCTTCCTCAGATGGCTCGGGAACTGGCTCCGTCGGTTCAACATGTATGGTAGGTTCGTCCCTATTTTCGTGGAGCATCCGTCTCATTTCTTCCCTTTGTTCAGCTAGCATAGCCTGAATCATGGGTTGAACTCCAGCCATGGTGACTGGCTCAGGTGCAACTTCTTCAACAACAGGTATTTGCTGAACCATTGGGGGTTGGTTCCTACCTCCATTTGCGTTCATGTTTCCGCTACGGGTCCTTGCCATCTTGATCTATACACCGAATAAGGTGAATTTAGATCTTTATTTAGGATAGACGTTTTAAATCGTCCTTATCACTCCGAAACGTTTACATGCTAGTTCTAATATCGTAGTCGTACGTTTAGAATCCTGAACACATAAGGTTTCCAGATCCGGTCGGCAACAGACCATAGATCCGAACAATTAAAAGCATATTATGCACAAAGCATTTAGCACATAAAAGCATTTTAGGCACAATTCCTAAAATAAGCTAGTGCTCACACCTCACAATCATCGCTTAGCATTCTAAGTTTAAGTCTAGAAATCCTACAAATTCCTAGTTCGCTTAAACTAATGCTCTGATACCAACTGTGACATCCCCAAAATCACGGCCAGAAAAGACCGGTTTGTTTATGCTTTGTTTAAAAATCAGAGTTACATTTTAAATGAAAGTGTTGCGGAATTTGTCCCAAAACAAAAATATGATAAAGATTTATCAAAAGCATTTCCATAGAAATGTATTTCATTAAAAGACTCGGGATGTCATGTTCGTACAGATCAAAAGCATAAACAGTACAATATAAGCCTTACTACATTATTTCATATCTACAGGCCTATATCCGTAATCCCTCGTCGAAAACATCACACCTATGCTCATGCGCCACTACCTGTAATACATAAAACTGAGTGGGTCAGGCTTGGGAGCCTGGTGAGCACATAGGGTTTTCAACCCACAATAAATAAGTTTATTAATTTCATCGATCAACAATAACCCGATTACCCGTTCCCGTTATCCTCACTTTACGTCCCTAAACACCTATCATAAGGGACCTAGCCTAAGTATCATCATCGGGACGGACACTACTGCTAAGGGGATTCCTCAGCAATAAATGTCTTAAAGGCAACCATGTGGGGGATAGAGTACACCGGTGAACATATCGTTCACAAACACCTACAGGTTGCGAGCCTGCTATTGTTCCACTGGACTGTCTAGAAGAGTCCGTGGTCGTCATCCATACTCCGCTAGATGACAGAATCAACAACATCAACATCGAGGCCTCTCATCATTTTATCACACATCACCTATTGCATCTACCCATGTTTTACCCCAACATTTTCGTAGATATAAAATACATATACAGTTTAAATCATAGAAAACATGTATAACAACGTTATCTAGCATAGATAGCAAGTATTCAGATAATATGCACACATAGCACGTAATTTATATAAAATACTTCATATCTATGTGTAAGTTGAAAGTAACTATGAACTCACTTGTTAAGGTGATGATTCCAAAATCGGGCGGCGCTTGCTTCTAACGATTCTATTTTCCTTCGACGAAACCTAGCATTATTATTGCTAAATTTTAGTCTAATATTTACCGTGACCGACTATTAGTCTTTGTATTATTATTATTATTATATAAGCGTTAAACAATATTTTCCAACCACTATGTACAGACAGGGGCCAGACATAAAACACCAGAGGACAGGACCATTTTGGCATATAGCACTTCTGAAATCCAACAACCCTATGCGGCCCTTTAAACCAGATTCCCCATACCGCGAGTAGTTAAAAAAAAAATATTATAACGACACTTATATAAGTTATAATAATAGCTCAAATATTTATTATAAGTTCATAATAACAATACTAATTTTAAATATAAGCTATATTAAAATAAGGTAAGCATAACTTACTTACAAGGGGGTTTTAGCTAGGAGTCGGGCTCTGCAGGGGCAGAACTTCATCGCTGAATCTTTCTAAGAAAGATTCGTGCAGCGCTTCAGCGCTCACCTTACTATACTAAGCTACAGAAAGAGAAGTCGAATCACGAGGGACCGAAATGCTCGGGGGATAAGGAGAGAAAGACTCTTGAATCAAGAGAATGGTGCAAGAAATATGAGAGCCCAAGGCTCTTATTTATACTAATTGAATTTTCAAAAACTACCCTCCATAATTACTTAATGACCTTTTAGTTATATAAACAACTAAACACCCTCTATAATACTATTATAAATGGATTTAATGATATTTGTAGTAAACTAATGTCGAAAGAACTCAACATTAGTCTTATAATGACCGCATCGTCGATACCTTTCTAATGATATATACATATGTATATATATGTGTACGTATACATGATTTATACTTTATTTTAATACGTAAATCTGCTATTATAATTTGTAACTCGTTCATACGAACTCCGTTTTTGACGTTCTTTATATCCACGCATAGGTGAAGACGTACTCTACAACTTTCGTTTAGACTCCGTCGGCTAATTTTGACTTTATTTTTAAAGTTATATTTTTAACAAGCCGGGACAGGATTGGTCTGTTTAAAATCTCATAACTTCTTCATACGAAGTCAGATTTGGGCGTTCTTTTTATCGATGTTCTTAGTTTAACATATTCTACGACTTTCGTTTAGATCACTAAGGCTAAATCTCTCTCTATTGTAAATTCACTATTCACGCTTCCCGGTATCGTGCCGGTTCTGTCGTGAAACTTCGACGGGTCATAACCTCTTCGTTATAACTCGGATTTCGGCGTTCCTTATATGCACAGAAACCTTGAGACATATTCTACAACTTTATGTAGAGATATCGGGATTATCTCACACTTTAATTTTGACGCTCATTTTTATTCTTTATTAATTATACATTTATAATTAAATAATAAACACATATAATTCACATAATACTCAAATATTTCATCTTTATTACTTCAAAAAGAGTTACAAGAGTTGACCTAGACTATTACATTGACAAAAATGCTTAGCCCTGAAACCCGGGCGTTACAATTCTCTCCCCCTTAGGATGATTCCGTCCCGGAATCATGCATTAGCAAACAGATGTGGATTGCGACTCATCATGTCATCCTCTGTTTCCCAAGTGAGATTCGGCCCATTTGAATGTTTCCATCGGACTAGCACCAAGTCGACCATCTTGCGTCGTAACTTCTTAGTCTTATGGTCAACAATTGCCTCAGGCTCTTCGATCATCCTTTTATTTTCATCCATCCTTAACTCTGAGATTGGAATTATGTCGGGAACATCTCCCGTGAATTTCCTCAAATAACACACATGGAAGGTGTTATGAATACCATTGAGTTCTTCGGGCAATTCCAGCTTGTAAGCTTGGTTCCCTATCTTCTGAAGAACTTTGAATGGTCCAATAAACCTTGGTCTCAACTTTCCTCGTTTCCCAAATCGTATAAGTCCCTTCCACAGTGAGACTTTAAGCAAAACGGAATCCCCAACTTCGAAAGTTATCGGTCGTCTTTTCTTGTCAGCATAGCTCTTCTGACGATCCTGGGCTGCTAACATCCTTTCCCTAATCACCTTCAACTTCTCAGCAGTCTCATGGACTATCTCGGGGCCCATAAACTGCTTCTCTCCGGCTTCAAGCCAACAAGACGGCGTACGACACTTCTGCCCATACAAGGCTTGATAAGGAGCCATCTTGATGCTCGAGTGAAAACTATTGTTGTAGGAAAATTCTACCAGAGGTAAGTGCTCGTCCCAATTCCCTTGGAATTCGAGGGTACATGCTCTCAGCATATCTTCCAGCGTCTGAATCGTTCTTTCGCTCTGACCATCAGTTTGCGGATGATAAGCAGTACTCAAACACAACTTTGTACCTAACTCCTCTTGTAGACTCCTCCAAAACCTTGACGTGAAACGACTATCACGATCTGATACAATCGTAAGAGGGACACCGTGAAGTCTTACAATTTCCTTCACGTAAGCATTTGCAAGCTTATCCATAGACCACTTCTCGTTGGCTGCTATGAAGTGTGCACTCTTGGTGAAACGATCCACCACTACCCAAATCATGTTGTGACCGTTCTTCGTCCTGGGCAGTTTAGTCACAAAATCCATGGTGATGTCTTCCCATTTACCCATGGGTACAGGTAAAGGTTCCAAACTCCCATACGGTTTCTGATGTTGTGCCTTAACCCTCACACATGTTACGCACTCGGCCACATACTTCGCAACATCGAGCTTCATCGTCGGCCACCAGTAGTAGGGTTTTAGGTCCCTATACATTTTAGTGCTACCGGGATGAATCGAGTACATGGTCTTGTGTGCTTCTTCCATCAGAAGATCTCTTATTCCTCCCGTCTTAGGTACCGAAATTCGATCTTGGAATACCTTCAGTCCTCGATTGTTTGTACCAAACACTAACGTTCTTCCCAAACGTTCTTCCTTTCGGTCATTTTTCTCTAAAGCTTCTTCTTGAGCTTTCCTGATACTTTCCACAATCGTCGAGACGACTTCAATTCTTAACGCTCTTGGCCTTTTCCTTTCCAGATTGACTTTCCGACTGAGAGCATCAGCAACAATATTTGCTTTACCTGGGTGGTAAAGTATCTCACAGTCGTAGTCCTTGAGAAGTTCTAGCCAGCGTCGTTGCCTCATGTTCAACTCCTTCTGATTAAAGAGATACTGGAGACTCTTATGATCAGTGAAGAGCTTGCACTTCGTGCCGTAGAGGTAATGCCTCCATATCTTTAAGGCAAAAACTACCGCTGCCAACTCCAGATCATGAGTGGGGTAGTTCTTTTCGTGCTCTTTCAATTGTCGAGATGCATATGCTATCACCTTTTCTCTTTGGGTCAGAACACAACCCAACCCGACTCCAGAAGCGTCACTATAAACCGCGAAATCTTCGACTCCATCGGGTAGAGAAAGTATCGGTGCTTCACATAACTTCTTGTTTAGCTTCTCGAATACATCATCGTGTTTCTCACTCCATGTATACGTAGCTCCTTTATGAGTCAAAGCTGTTAATGGAGCAGCTATCGAAGAAAAGCCTTGGATAAATCGTCGATAATATCCGGGTAATCCTAGAAAGCTTCGAATCTCCGTGGGACTCTTTGGATGTTCCCACTTCATTACAGCCTCGATCTTTGCGGGGTCAACCATTATTCCCTCTTGGTTAACAACATGACCCAAGAATTGGACTTCCCGTATCCAAAAGTTGCATTTGGAGAACTTTGCAAAAAGCTTCTCCTTCTTCAACACTTCTAATACTTCCCGTAGATGCTTGCCATGCTCCTCTTGGCTTTTCGAGTAGATGAGAATGTCATCGATGAACACTATCACGGATTTATCGAGGAATGGTTTACAAACCCTATTCATCAAATCCATGCATGTTGCGGGAGCATTGGTTAGCCCGAATGACATAACCAAGAACTCGTAGTGTCCATATCTCGTTCTGAATGCTGTCTTCTCAATATCCTGCTTTCTCACCTTTAGCTGATGATATCCTGACCTAAGATCGATCTTTGAGAAGTAGCTCGAACCTTGCAGCTGATCGAATAGGTCATCAATCCTCGCCAATGGATACTTGTTCTTCACCGTTGCCTTATTCAGCTCTCGGTAGTCTATACACATTCTCATACTTCCTTCCTTCTTCTTCACGAATAACACCGGAGCTCCCCAGGGTGATGAACTAGGTCGAATAAAACCGTTGTCCAACAGCTCCTGAAGTTGCGTCATGAGCTCCTTCATCTCCGTCGGTGCTAATCGGTAAGGTGCCTTTGCTATCGGTGTTGTTCCTGGTAACAAGTCTATACGAAACTCCACTTGCCTATCAGGTGGTAATCCGGGAAGATCTTCGGGAAAGACTTCCGGATAATCACACACAACCGGTATATTCTGCACCTCTTTCTTCTCCTTCTTGGCATCGATTACGAATGCCAAGTATGATGCACATCCTTTGGACAAACATTTCCTGGCTTTCATCAGGGAGATGATTCCAAAATTCACTCTGCGTTTGTCCCCATACACCATAAATGAATCTTTTCCTGGTGGGTTTACCTTTACTATCTTCTTTCGGCATTGAATCTCAGCATCGTTGGCGCTAAGCCAATCCATACCCAAAACGATGTCGAAACCGTTTAACTCTATGGGTAATAGCTCTTCGTGGAATTCTTTTCCGTTTAGGTCAATGACGATGTTCCTAATACGATTACTAACAGGTACGAATTTGCCACTGGCAACTTCTACAATCAGGGCATTATCTAGTTTTTCTATAGGCAATGCTAATTTCCCACCAAATTTATGTGACACAAAGGAGTAGTTTGCTCCGGAATCAAATAGTATATTTGCAGGCAAACCATTTACAAGAAAGGTACCTGAAGCGACGTCTGCTGCCTCCTTTGCAGCCTCGAGCGTCATCTGGAAGGCTCTCGCCTTCAGCTTCGGTGGTATGTTGGGTCTTCCTGTCTCCTTCTTCTTCAGGCAGTCCTTCAAAATGTGCCCTTCTTCATTGCACCCATAACAGGCTTTCTGGTTGAGGGTGCATTCATTGGCGTAGTGCCCAGGCTTTCCGCACTTGTAACAAGTGACCCCTCCGTCACACTTCCCAGAGTGCTTCTTCTTGCACTTGTCACACCACTTCGCTTCTGATCCTCCTCCCCTCGAACCAGACTTCGAGAATCTACTCTTCTTGTTGGACTTCGAGGATCCATTGAACTTCCGTTTCTCACCAACCTCAGCCCTCTCCAGACCTCTTTCCTTTTGTTGGGTCTCCAAGTTCTTAGCTGCTCGAACAACTGATTTTAGAGTGGTTGCCATCTTGACTGTTGGGCCAAAGTCAGCCGGCAGTCCGTTTGCGAATTTCTCAATTTTGGAAAGTTCGGTTGGCACTAGGTATGGAAACAACTTCATCTTTTCCGTAAATGCAACAACATAGTCATCGATGCTCATTCTCCCCTTCTTCAAATTTTGGAACTCATTGTTCAGATCAATCAGGTCTATCTCTGAACAGTACTGCGCCTTCAGTTGTTCCAAGAACTCATCCCATGACATTTTCAGAGCTTCTCCCTGTGGCATTGTATCTGCCAATAGCTTCCACCAGCTCAAGACTCCAGTTTTCAATTGTCTCACAGCGAAGACAGTCTTCTGCTTCTCGCTGCAGTCGCAGCTCTCAAGCACCATCTCCATCTCGGAGATCCAGTCCATAATCTCAACAGGCTTTGGGCTTCCTGAGAGACTTGGTGGTTTCGCACCCAAGAAATTTTTGTACATCCGCCCATCCTTGTTGTTTCTCCCTTCTGGGCCATCCTTTTGCTCACCTTGAGTCCTTACTTGACTCACTTGGCGGCTATAGTTCCCTTCCTCAGATGGCTCGGGAACTGGCTCCGTCGGTTCAACATGTATGGTAGGTTCGTCCCTATTTTCGTGGAGCATCCGTCTCATTTCTTCCCTTTGTTCAGCTAGCATAGCCTGAATCATGGGTTGAACTCCAGCCATGGTGACTGGCTCAGGTGCAACTTCTTCAACAACAGGTATTTGCTGAACCATTGGGGGTTGGTTCCTACCTCCATTTGCGTTCATGTTTCCGCTACGGGTCCTTGCCATCTTGATCTATACACCGAATAAGGTGAATTTAGATCTTTATTTAGGATAGACGTTTTAAATCGTCCTTATCACTCCGAAACGTTTACATGCTAGTTCTAATATCGTAGTCGTACGTTTAGAATCCTGAACACATAAGGTTTCCAGATCCGGTCGGCAACAGACCATAGATCCGAACAATTAAAAGCATATTATGCACAAAGCATTTAGCACATAAAAGCATTTTAGGCACAATTCCTAAAATAAGCTAGTGCTCACACCTCACAATCATCGCTTAGCATTCTAAGTTTAAGTCTAGAAATCCTACAAATTCCTAGTTCGCTTAAACTAATGCTCTGATACCAACTGTGACATCCCCAAAATCACGGCCAGAAAAGACCGGTTTGTTTATGCTTTGTTTAAAAATCAGAGTTACATTTTAAATGAAAGTGTTGCGGAATTTGTCCCAAAACAAAAATATGATAAAGATTTATCAAAAGCATTTCCATAGAAATGTATTTCATTAAAAGACTCGGGATGTCATGTTCGTACAGATCAAAAGCATAAACAGTACAATATAAGCCTTACTACATTATTTCATATCTACAGGCCTATATCCGTAATCCCTCGTCGAAAACATCACACCTATGCTCATGCGCCACTACCTGTAATACATAAAACTGAGTGGGTCAGGCTTGGGAGCCTGGTGAGCACATTGGGTTTTCAACCCACAATAAATAAGTTTATTAATTTCATCGATCAACAATAACCCGATTACCCGTTCCCGTTATCCTCACTTTACGTCCCTAAACACCTATCATAAGGGGCCTAGCCTAAGTATCATCATCGGGACGGACACTACTGCTAAGGGGATTCCTCAGCAATAAATGTCCTAAAGGCAACCATGTGGGGGATAGAGTACACCGGTGAACATATCGTTCACAAACACCTACAGGTTGCGAGCCTGCTATTGTTCCACTGGACTGTCTAGAAGAGTCCGTGGTCGTCATCCATACTCCGCTAGATGACAGAATCAACAACATCAACATCGAGGCCTCTCATCATTTTATCACACATCACCTATTGCATCTACCCATGTTTTACCCCAACATTTTCGTAGATATAAAATACATATACAGTTTAAATCATAGAAAACATGTATAACAACGTTATCTAGCATAGATAGCAAGTATTCAGATAATATGCACACATAGCACGTAATTTATATAAAATACTTCATACTATGTGTAAGCGTTTGCTTCTAACGATTCTATTTTCCTTCGACGAAACCTAGCATTATTATTGCTAAATTTTAGTCTAATATTTACCGTGACCGACTATCAGTCTTTGTATTATTATTATTATATAAGCGTTAAACAATATTTTCCAACCACTATGTACAGACAGGGGCCAGACATAAAACACCAGAGGACAGGACCATTTTGGCATATAGCACTTCTGAAATCCAACAACCCTATGCGACCCTTTAAACCAGATTCCCCGTACCGCGAGTAGTTAAAAAAAAATATTATAACGACACTTATATAAGTTATAATAATAGCTCAAATATTTATTATAAGTTCATAATAACAATACTAATTTTAAATATAAGCTATATTAAAATAAGGTAACCATAACTTACTTACAAGGGGGTTTTAGCTAGGAGTCGGGCTCTGCAGGGGCAGAACTTCGTCGCTGAATCTTTCTAAGAAAGATTCGTGCAGCGCTTCAGCACTCACCTTACTATACTAAGCTACAGAAAGAGAAGTCGAATCACGAGGGACCGAAATGCTCGAGGGATAAGGAGAGAAAGACTCTTGAATCAAGAGAATGGTGCAAGAAATATGAGAGCCCAAGGCTCTTATTTATACTAATTGAATTTTCAAAAACTACCCTCCATAATTACTTAATGACCTTTTAGTTATATAAACAACTAAACACCCTCTATAATACTATTATAAATGGATTTAATGATATTTGTAGTAAACTAATGTCGAAAGAACTCAACATTAGTCTTATAATGACCGCATCGTCGATACCTTTCTAATGATATATACATATGTATATATATGTGTACGTATACATGATTTATACTTTATTTTAATACGTAAATCTGCTATTATAATTTGTAACTCGTTCATACGAACTCCGTTTTTGACGTTCTTTATATCCACGCATAGGTGAAGACGTACTCTACAACTTTCGTTTAGACTCCGTCGGCTAATTTTGACTTTATTTTTAAAGTTATATTTTTAACAAGCCGGGACAGGATTGGTCTGTTTAAAATCTCATAACTTCTTCATACGAAGTCAGATTTGGGCGTTCTTTTTATCGATGTTCTTAGTTTAACATATTCTACGACTTTCGTTTAGATCACTAAGGCTAAATCTCGCTCTATCGTAAATTCACTATTCACGCTTCCCGGTATCGTGCCGGTTCTGTCGTGAAACTTCGACGGGTCATAACTTCTTCGTTATAACTCGGATTTCGGCGTTCCTTATATGCACGGAAACCTTGAGACATATTCTACAACTTTATGTAGAGATATCGGGATTATCTCACACTTTAATTTTGACGATCATTTTTATTCTTTAATAATTATACATTTATAATTAAATAATAAACACATATAATTCACATAATACTCAAATATTTCATCTTTATTACTTCAAAAAGAGTTACAATAGTTGACCTAGACTATTACATTGACAAAAATTCTTAGCCCTGAAACCTGGGCGTTACACAAGTGCATCCTTGCGCCACGTCGTGATATCATATTTTTTTTCCCAATAACTCTATCTTTGGTCCATGATAAATATTAAGCTAAACCAACTTGGAACACATCTATTACAGCTCTCCCCCACTTCAATTAGATTTCTCGTCCTCGAAATCATTCCTTATAACTTACTTTGCCATGCCATATGACCGCCTACGAACACTGCTAATGAAACCCCAACTCAACAGAAACCCAAAATCATAACGAAGTACAGCGTTAGCATTCCGCCCTCAGACAAGAAAAGGAAATCCAATTGCTCGACCTGAAAATTGCAAAAACCTAAACCATTTTTGATTTTCAGATAAACAGAACCATATCTGCCCACAACCATAATGACTCCACACTGCAACCCGAACTGAAACAAACCCATTTGACCCAGAATCATCTCATTGTTACAAACAAAGCGGTACCCCTAACCACTTGTCAATGATGGCATCCTCACACTTGAATATGAAGAAAAATCTTAACACAAGACTCAACCCTTGTGGCAAACCAAAATAAAAGTCACATTCTGATAACCAAACATTTGCATTTAGATCTAAACCAAGACCTTCCTTGTCCTGTACTAACCTACCCCATGACCGATGCACCAAATTTCCAGTTGCTTGCCGAAGTCGGTGACCTCACACAGGACCGACCACAAGACTCCAATCAAAAGTCTAACAAAAAAAAGTTACTCATAACAAGAATTTGGGAGACCAGTCGGAACCCTATAAGCCAACAAACAACCTAGTTCATGGAAACACTCAACTGTAACAACTACCTCTTTCTCCACAGCTACAAAATCCAAATCATAGTGATAACCACTCAAAGAAGGAAGCCTTTCAAAAGCTAAAACTAAAAACCTAACTCCATAATTAAAATCCCTAAAACTAGGAACCCATCTGTCTAAACTTCAGAAACCATACCCTAAGTCTGATGGTCATCCATTTGACATACCTACCCTTAGTCTTTGACTAGGAACACCACCGAACAATAAAGGAAAAATACCCAACACATCTCGATCGTGAGTTTATCCAATACAAATCCGAAAATTGTGCCCAAGTACCTTAGATACACGCTTTACTTCCTTACAAGTTATCACCAACCTGCTACTCCCACGAGCATAAATATGGTCAATCCAAGAATCTCACATTGTATGCAAATCCCTCATCAGCTCAGTAATACATTCACTTGAAAAATCACTCTACATTTACAACGAACTTCATGACCCGAGATCTCAAAACTGATACCCAACATTGGTAAGCAAATGCCTAATAAACCACCCAGAAGCAAATAAGGTTCACTATGAAAACATTTAGCAAGAGACTTCTAATGCTCAATTAATGCTCTCATTAACCTTTTACTGTCCACATGATCTAAACCAGCTGGTTACTAAGTCTCTCGAATCCCAACAATGCACTAACAACCAAATATGACAAGTTGAATGACGATCTGAGACCTAAGCATCTCAATCGAATGAGTATCGGGTCGCACACACTAGATTCATACAACCAATGGTCCATGATACATCGTGATACCCCCTAAACACGAGAATGGTTAGCTCATAATCCTATACCGATCTTGTCGTCATTCCATTACAGTCCTGAAGATGCACGACCAGCACCCTAGGGCCTAAAGGTACTCAACCATCCATCCACCAACTTGCAAGAGCCCAATCAATATACTTCTCAAGACTAACCAAGAACAACACAAGCCATACCTTTTTGTAACACACAATTCCTTTCACTGTACATGCTTCTACCAACACAAAATATAATGAAAACATGGTCGCACACAACCAACAAATGAGACATGAGGTTGTACTCTTGCTCCAATTCAAAAGCTACTAACCAAATAAGAACCATACCAATAATTTTGGACCAAGTGTTCTTATACTATCTTACTCAGTCCACATATACCCCTAATTGAGAAACCTAACCGACCCTGGATCTACTACATTCTTCTTCCTCACAACCTTACCCAAATGGTGAGGTACCAGTAGATCTAACCAAAATGACGAACCTTAACTGCTAACAGAACATCCTCATGAATGGATTGAACAACGTTTGTCACACCCCTAGCCAAGGTGGCAGAATATGTCTGGCTATGCGACTAAGTTCATGCATCATAGATAAACTTAATATATAGCACAAATACAACAAAATAGCATTTATATTTCATCCTGATGTTTGAATACAAGGTTCTTATAGATAATAGTATAATATATGAATTGCCTTAAACATGTAGGTAGACATAATAAAAAGTAATAAACTAACTTGCCTGAGATCCCAGATTATCCGTCGTCTGATTATCCGTCGTCTGAATTTGCTTGATTACTAATTTCCTGAGAATACATGTATTTTAAAAGTAAACACAAGGTTGGTGAGAGTCATAGGTTTTCTGCTTAACCGCAGTATAATACTTTCAAAAAGTTCAAAAAGTATTATTTTTTGTAAGTATAACCATACTCAAAAATAGTTTGAAAATAACCAAGTCCATGATTTATGAAAAGTGATTGTTTTTAGTTAATGTTTTTAGTGTGTCCTATAATCGAGCTACTTGACTAATTTACCCCTACAATGGTTCAATGGACGTTGTAGTAACGATTGATAGACACTTATCACCTTCTTCGATTGATCAGTTGAGACTGTATCTAGAAGCCGTAGGTGGGGATGTCAACCCTATATATATCTATACATATGTATCTCGCTCTGTAAATTAACGGTTATTGTAGTTGGGTATGCTGAGTGATTAAACTTTGCTAATGAATAATGTATAATAAAAAGCCCTTAACTAATGTAGTTGAAGAAGCTCTCAGCCTAAGACTATTTAGGCAATATGAATTTGTATAGAAGTTAAGCATGTACAACATAAGGCACTTATCTAAGTATATCCCCTGAATAAATTTCAAAATAGAAGGCATATGTTATTTCAATGGTTGTATTCTCATCACATACTTGAAGTCCACGAGCAATATTGTTTTACTTGTTTTATATAAATGCTAAGCAACACTTTTCAACTACTAAGTACAAACAGAGGCCAAACATGAAACACTGAAGGGCAGGACTATTTTGGCATTTAAGCACTTCTGAAATCCAACAACCCTATGTAACCCTTCAAAGCAGATTCCTCGTTCCGTAAGCAGTTAAAATGTATTATAATAACATTTTTTAATAATATATAAGTGATCTTGGGGCTTCCTCAAGCTCCTATCTATAGTAAAACACCCTCACTCACAAACCATATGAAGCCATACCCAAACCCCATCACTTGTACTTTCAGCAAGCCTTGAACATCAAGAAGAAGAGTGATGGAGAGGAAAAGCATGCGGGCAAGGTAAGGAATTAGATTTCTTGTCCTCTTGGAGCATGGGTGGGCCTCACATAGGGTTATACCTCAATTAATTGCTTAAAACACACAATATATGTTGTATCGGGATCCGTGCATCAAGAATTTTTTTTTGAGAATATCGTTGGATAGAATTTAATTGAAGGATTCCAGAACATAAAAGGTATTAATTTTTGGAGTTACTGATCTTCGGGAAATTGCGTTCGAATTTTCATGTCGTAACAGCTCACGGTCTCCACTTTCGCGAATTTTGTAAATATTTTCGAAAAAATTATTTCATGTGTGAAATTAAATAATAGACTATATTATGAGTCCCAAAATGCTCTCAGAAATCCCATCAGCGAAGCGTAATTGCCTTAGCAGATTAAAACAATTCAGGCAGAACAGGTAAACTCGGTGTTATACTGGTTTATTTTCTTAAAAAAGTCGTATCTTTTGCATACAAACTTCGTTTTGGAGGCTCTTTTTATTTCGGAAATAGGGGAACCTATACTATAATATTTTAATATTTTCTTTGGTCAAAACTACTTAATACAAAATTTCAGTTTTTCTGATGCATTAATCGATGTTGCAGTTTGAGCGGGTTGATTTAGTTGACACATTACACATTTGGAAGTAAGGTAACATTTAACATCAAATAAACTCATTTATTTTTATTTAGATGCACTAAAACTGAATGAGTTAAATTACAAACATTTGTACGGTAGTTTCATCGTTCGTAGTCTAAGCCCTGAATTCCGGAATGTCACATTACCTCCCCAGTAAGGGAATTTCATCCCGAAATTATTATGTTCTAGGCTACTTTGTGTTGTTATTAAGACATTCCGTTAGTGGAGGGAGCATCACTGAACATGTGTGGATACTCTGTTTCATTTAATCCTTGCATTCCCAAGTAAACTTCGGCCCTTTATTAGAGTTCCATCAGACTTTTCCTATAGGATGCGACTTTGCTTGAGGTAATTTGAGCTTAAAAGCCACCAGACCAAACCTTGCCATGGTTTCAAAAGGTCTAATGTAATGGAGGTTTAGCTTTCGTCATTTTCCAAATCTGATGATGCCCTTCTATGGAGCTACCACTTCAATCTTTGCAGGATCGACATGAATTCCTTGAATGCTGACCACATGACCGAGGAAATTAACTTCGTTAATCCAAAACTCACATTTAAAAAACTTTGCATAATGTTTCTAGTTTCTTATCAGCTCCAGAATTAAACGCAAGTGTTGTCCATGTTCTTCCTTGGTTCATGAGTATATCAATATATCGATGATGAATATCATCACAAATCTATCCAAGTTGGGTTTACACACCCGATTCATAGGGTCCATGAATACAGCTAGTGCATCGGCCAATCCAAATGGCATAACTAGAAACTCGCAGTGACTATATCTAGTTTGGAATGCTGTCTTTGGAATATCTGCTTCTCGAACTCCAAGTTGATAGTAGTTTGTCCTTAGGTCGATCTTCGAGTGGTAGCAAAATTCTTGTAGTTGGTCGAACAGGCCATATTTCCTCGGGAGTGGATATCGGTCCTTCATGATGAGCTTGTTCAACTCTTAATAAACGATGCACATCCAGAACAATCGATTCTTCTTTTTGAAAAATAAAAGAGGAGCTCTCCATGGAGAGAAGCTTGGTCGGTTAAAGCCTTTTTCGATAAGTTCTTAAAGTTGACTGGATCGTTCTTGCATTTCTGATGGATCCAGACGGTAATGAAATCGGGACATTGGTGCTGTACTCGGCATTAGGTCGGTTCTAAATTCAACCTGTCTGACTGGAGGTACTCTAGGTATATCTTCTACAAATATATCAGGGTAGTCGCACACTTGCGGTATGTCTTTGATTTCCTTACCCTTGTCTTGCATATTCACCATGTGGACCAAGAAGGCATAGCATCTCTTCTGCAAATACTTCCTTGCCGTCATGCAAGTGATGACTCCTCGGGAGAGGTCACATCTCTTCTGCAAATACTTCCGGGCCATCAATCCTCTGTTCGATGTGGTGATGACCAATCCATTTTGATGATGACATTGAACTTCCAATATTCGTAGGAATTAGGTCGGCGTAAGAGACGTGGTTATTCAGGGTGAGAAGACAATTGTTAGGTATATCTAAAGTGTTTTCTAATTGAGCTGATTGCGATTTCTATTATGTAAGTTTTACTAAGTTTTTGGGATTTAGGTTTTATCGTGTTTATGGTCAATAAAGCTTATATAATTTATCAATATCAAATCATATGGAAACATAAATATTGTTGATTTGAAGCGTACCAGTAACTACTTGGTTCCTGACGAGCATCTTCAACATTGATCACAAGTTCTTTTCCATGGCCACCATGATTTTTTATTTTCGGGCAATCCTTCCTAAAATACCCTGGTTGATTGCATTAGAAGCTGTTACAGCTTCCTCCGGCCGCACTGGTTGGTGTTGTAATGGCTAGGGTCTTTCTGCAATACCTCGAGACGTGACCTCTCTGGTTACAGATGTTGCAGATTATCTCCCTGCAATTTACAACGTGGTGTAAATTGCATTCGGTATAATGGGGTAAATTCCATGAGTAGGACTTGGATGGAGTGAGAGTGTTTGAGTCGTGGACAGTCACATGTTCTGATTTACGCTTAAGGATTTTGAAGTTCCCTTTGGACTCCTCATAGTACTTCTGTTTCTTACCCTTTGCGTGGTTCTGCTCTGTCTGTTGGATTGTGGTACTCGGATGAAGATATTGTTCAGTCAAATGATAGGCCAATTTTTTAGCACTTTCAAAGGTAGTGGGTCTGAATGTAGCAACCAGAACATGAACTGGGGGAGTTAGCCCCCAAATATACCTTTCTGTCTTTTTGTATTTTGAGTATACTATACCGTGGCAGAGGTTGGCAAGGTAGTTAAATCAGGAGGTGTAAGCACTCACCTATGACTCTTCCATAGAAAGGTTCAACAATTCTTTTTCAATGGCCTGAATTTCTTGTTGAGTGTATACTCCTCAATCATCATGTATTTTAGGGCTTCCCAAGAAATGGGACAGGCTGCATCAATTTCTAAAGACTTGGTATACATATTTCACCAACTCAGGGTGGAGTCCATTGGCATACAAGAGGCATACTTAACATGCCAGTGATTAGCACAAGAGCTGGTACGGAACACTACCTCCATCAACTCCATCCAATAGGATAGACCAATGACTCCTTTCATACAGAAGAAGGATGGGGGCGAGTAGGCTAAGATATCCTTGTATGAACAGGATATGTGGATGTTTTTGTCAAAGACTGGAATACCGTCATTATTGCCACTGTTCACGGAAGATTCTTTATGGACAGCCTCATACATAACTAAGGCTGTGGAAATCCCTTGTGCAATCATGGTTTGCATTAATGTTGAGTCCATTCGAAATGTTGGGTGAACTTGCAAATTTCTTCGAACTCCTTTATCCTAAACGTTTAAGAAAAAGACATACTTAAATTATTTATACTACTTAATCATAAATAAGCATGTAGGAATTATATTGCATTAAAGAGTATTAATATACTTTGTTCTTAGAATCCCATAGATTTCCAAATTTTGGAGTGAGATTGATTCTTGAAATCCTACCAATTTCCAAGTGATGAGGGAAATGTGATTGATTCGGAATTCCTCCAGATTTCCGAATAATTGGGAGGGAATTAGAAGTCCGTATGATTTGAAAAAATAGAGAATTGAAATCTTTGTCATGTTTGGAAGAGAGGATTTTAGAAGCTATTGAACGATCGACTGAAAACCTACGGTTTTTTATGCTATGCGGGTGGCAGAGTTATCGGTTCTTCGGATTTTGGCGAACTAGGAAAATCCGAATGTTATCCCATATTTTAATTATTTTTATATTATTCGTACACATTTTTTGGGTTGAAATAAGGTTTCTAAGGTACTAGTTATCTGCAGAAAATTTTGAGAACATTCTTTAATCTCTAAAACTTTAAACCGTTGTAGTCTGTCAAACTCCTTGCTCAAGGTTGGTTGTGCATCGGCCCGACCATAAATAACATAGGCATGCGTTCGCGATTTAATTATGGTAGCGATTATGTACGATACTAAACTTTAATTGAGGCATCTAACCTTAAGGGCCGAGTTGGTAGTTTTAGTTGAAAGGATGTTTATGATGGGTTTTGAGCATTCTAACACTCATATGGTGTACATGCAACCCTAGAAACCTTGTATCTATGTTTTCTCTCAGATACATGCAAATAATAATTTTCCAAGGTATACTTCCTAGCTAGAATGTTATGGGGTACTTGAATCAAAAACACTAGTAGAATTACAAACCTTTTAGTAGTGGTTGATTGCTTGGAGTTTGAGAGCCTAGCACCAATAATGTGGATGCCTCAAATGGTAGTCACAAATCACCACAAACTATGGAAACTTGAGAGAGTAGTAGAACACTTCAAGAAATTGGCCACCCTTTTGTTCTCACATAAACTAGTTCCATTTCAAGTGCCAAGGACCCCTTTATATAGTGTGGTGAATTAGGGTTGCATTCATGTAAACCCTAATACCCATGACCTTTAATTTCCATGAGATCCATGGGTTAAAGCTCCATGGACTATCCATGGAATTTCCATGCAAGCCTACCCATTCTAAATAAGCAATAGTCCACACTATATAAATACAAGAGCCCACATTTAATTAGTCACCTTTTGATCACCAAATTAATTATATTAATTCTATGTCAATTCTAATTAATTATTATGATTCATATTAATATATTAGAACTTATAATATATTAATAAATCGTAAACTTACTATTCTCAAAAGATTATCCATAAATTGTTCGGGTGAAGTGCAACCCAAATGGACCATGTCGGGTCGGGTCAAGTATATCTCGAATATAGTTATGGACTTATACACCTTATCCAATAGTCTCCTACTTGGATAAGTCTAATAACTATAGTTGCAAGCATGACTTCAGGAACCAACCGAAAATCATAGCTCTTAAGACTTTGTTGAACTATGAAGCGCCATGTTAGATAAGAGATCATATAATCTTCTGTTCTGGGTATCAGCCGAATAAATACATGGAACAATGTCGTAATTATTGTTTAGCAGTTTGTTTCCCAATTTCCGATTTGCTTAACATAGAACTTAATCGAACACATCAATTTAGTTCTGACCGGCCCCGATACATAGGCCAAAACAGAATCATTGCGGGGCCTAGATATCGCTTCTAATCCAAGAAGGAATAGATAAACATCGACTCGTATGCTTGTTCTACTACTTGTTGAATTATACATAAAGGTACGTTTTATGACATCAAGTTACTAATGCGTTTTTGTACAATCAATGCTTAACCAACTCATAGGCAACAATTCATATCTCTAGGTTTGAAGACATATATGATATTACCGTCACACGAGCACACGAGATAAATTCCATGAAGTGATGCAAGTGAGCGTGGGTTGAATCCAATACTCAGAACTTATGAGCACTCATGAGTGTTGTAGCAACTCTTGCTATGTCCATCATCTTAGACATCTACAAGCCAACTCATGACAGTCTTGATTCATATCTACTTCCAACATATGACTGACTGTGGAGAATTTGAATAATAGGGAATACCATAACATAATTATTTTGGAAGTCAAAATATGCAAAAATGAAATAATAGTAAACGATTGACAAAAGATAGCAACACTTTACTCATAAATAAACAACAACTTTTATTCATCATCAAATGTCAATTAAACTTTACAAATTTCAAAAAACTATCTACTCTGTAAAACTAATATCATCCTTTAGCCCAATGCGTCTCGAATGCTGTAAGTGCCTAACCCTAGTCAATCCCTTTGTGAGGGGATCTGCTGGGTTCTCTTCTGACGATATCCTCTTTGCTATGAGGAGTCTTTCTTCTATCTTGTGTCTTTTGAAGTGATATTTTCTGTAAATATGTCTGGATCTACCATGATCTCTCGGTTCCTTGGCGAAAGCAACCACACTATTGCTGTCACATAAAATCTCCATAGGCTCCTTTATAGCTGGTACAACTCCAAGGTCTCCGATGAAGTTCCTCAACCATATCGCCTCCTTCGCCGCTTCACTCGCTGATATATACTCTTATTCACAGGTCAAATCAGCTATTGTATCCTGTTTGGAACTTTTGCAAGTAACTGCTCCTCCATTCATGGTAAATACCCAGCCCGACTGAGAGTGAAAATTTTCCTTATCAGTTTGAAAGCTATCATCACTATACCCCACAACTCTCAAGTCATCACTCCCACCAAACGTAAGAATCCAATCCTTAGTTTGTCGTAGGTACTTGAGAATGTTCTTTACTGCACTCTAGTGAGCCTTGCTAGGATTCCCGGGATATCGGCTGACCATGCTCAAAGCAAAAGCCACATCCAGGCGAGTACAAGTCATAGCATACATGATCGAGCCAGTAGCGGAAGCATATGTTAATCAACTCATCTCAGCTATCTAATCCTCTATACTCGGGCTTTGAGCCTTGCTTAGTTTTGCATTATGCTGGATCGGTAAGTCACCTTTATTGGAATTTTGCATGTTGAACCTTTTCAACACTTTGTCCACATAGGTGCTTTGACTAAGTCCAATTAGTCTTTTACTACTTTCTCTCAATATCCTTATCCTTAGGATATATGCAGCTTCTCCACGGTCCTTTATAGCGAAGCGCTTCCTAATCCATGACTTAATCTACTGCAAAGTTGGGATGTCATTTCCCATGAGTAGTATGTCATCCATATACAGTACCAAAAAGCTAAATATACTCGCACTAGCTCTGACATACTCACAAGATTCATCTTCGCTTCTCGAAAATCCAAACTCTTTGACCTTCTCATCAAAACAAAGATTCAAGCTGCGAGATGCTTGTTTAATCCATAAATGCATTTCTCAAGCTTGCACATTGTATCAGGATACTTTGTACTAAAAAAAAACCCTCTGGCTGAATCATGTAAACATCCTCATCAAACTTTCCATTAAGGAAAGTGGTTTTGGCATCCATTTGCCATATTTCATAATCATGAAATGCAACAATGACTAGCATAACCCTAATAGGCTTAAACTTTGCCACTGGTGAGAAGGTTTCATCATAATCGACTCCCTGAGTTTGAGTGAAGCCTTTCGCAACCATTTGCGCCTTATAAGTGTGCACTTTGCCATCCATGTCGGTCTTCTTCTTGAAGATCCATTTTCACCCCACTGTCTTACGACCCGATACATTGTCAACCAAGTTCCAAACTTGATTATCATACATGGACTGAATCTTGTTGACCATAGCCTCTTTCCATTTAGCAGACTCAGGGCCTGCCATGGCTTCCCTATAGCTGTTAGGTTCATCCGAATTTACCAGTGTGCTATCACTGATAAATGTATCACCTTCCTCAGTAATATGGAAACCATAGTAATGCTCAAGTGCATTCCTAACTCTCATGGAGCGCATCAGAGGTACAGACTCGTCAGTTGGATCAACGGGAGTTTCCTCCTCAGGTTGATTGCTAGGAATTGAGGTTCCTTCACCAATTGACTCTTGAATTTCTTCAAGGTCAATTTGCCTCCCATTGTTTCCTTGGCTTATGAATTCTCTCTCGCGAAAGACCCCTCTCCTTGCTACAAATACCATATTATCACTGGGTCTGTAGAAGAGGTAACCAAAGGATTTTTGTGGGTAGCCGATGAAAATACACCTCTCACTTTGAGGTTTGAGCTTATCGTGAATCTCACGCCTCACGAAATCCTGGCAACCCAAAATCTTGATGTGTTCAAAATTGGGAACTTTCCCAGTCCACCTCTCGTGAGGTGTTTTGGAAACCTTTTTAATAGGGACTATATTAAGGATATGGGCGGCAGTCTCTAAGGCATACCCCCATAATGAGATTGGTAACGAAGCTCGACTCATCATGGAACGACCCATGTCCAACAAGGTCCGATTGTGCCTCTCAGCCACACCATTCAGTTGTGGTGTTCTAGGAGGTGTCAATTGTGAAATAATTCCACATTCCTTAAGATAGTCAAGGAACTCGATACGAAGATACTCACCACCCCGATCGGATCGAAGCATCTTCATCGTCCTACCCAACTGATTCTCCACTTCTTGTTTAAACAGTTTGAATTTCTCAAAGGTTTCTGACTTATGCTTGATTAAGTATACATAACCATATCTATTATAATCATCAGTAAAAGTTACATAGAAGCGGTTAGCATCCCTTGTGGAGGTTCTGAAGGCTCTACACACGTCAGTATGTATGAGGTCCAACAAACCCTCACCCCTGGCACAAGTACCAGTGAAGGGTGATTTTTTCATTTTCCAAAGCAAACAAGATTGACAACTATCATCCAACTTTGGGTCAAATGACTCCAAGATTCCATCCTTTTGGAGTTAGCCTATGCGTTTCTTGCTTACATGCCCAAGACAACAATGCCATAATGATGCTTTATACAAGTTAGTGGAAGAATCAATACACAACACATTATTTACTTGGTTATCTACAACCGACACAATTTCATATACACCATCAGAAGGTAATGCTTTAAAATAAAGAACATTATTAAAGAAAGCATTTATACCACCACATTCATTATCAAAAGAAAAGGTAAACCCTTGTTTGTACAAACCATAAAAGGAAATAATATTTCTCGCCATTTTAGACGAGTAACAACATCTATTCAAATCTAACACTAAATCACTACTCGACAACAAAGAATAAACTTCAATCTTGGTGATAGGTGAAGCTTTCCTATTCCCCATGATCAAGTTTATCTTCCCATGCTCCACATTCTAACTTCTTCTTAGTCTCTGCAAATCAGAACATATATGAATACCACAACCTGTATCAAGGACCCAAGAATTAGAATGGGGTGATTTATTAAACAATATAGTGTAAATACCTGCATGGTTGGGTTTCACTTTCCCATCCTTAACATCTTGCAGGTACTTTGGGCAGTTTCGCTTCCAGTGTGACTTTCTGTGGCAATAGAAGCATTCAGCCTCTTTAGGGTTGGCAGAAGGAGTGGAAGAACCTTTATTGGTTCCACTTGAAGAGGAGCCATCAAGGAATTTTCCCTTGGTGCCCTTCGAAGGGCTCTTCCTCTTCTTTCCTTTGCCTTGCCTGATTGCCAAGACAGGGGCCCCAGTAGGAGTAAGAGTTGTAACAACCGATTTACCCTTAAGACCACTTTCAGTGGTCTTCAAGAGTCCTTCAAGTTTTTTGAGTGTAACTTCCTCCTTGTTGATGTGGTATGTCCTCGGAATTGATTTAAACAAGAACGTAAGGAGTGCAAAATGATGTCAATTGCCAACTCCTCGGGGAAGTTCTCATTTTGCTTCAGCAAACGGTCCATATACCTTTGTATTGTTGGAAGATATCTAAAAAGGAAAGACAAGTTTAGATTAGATATAAAGATAGTCCTTAATAAGATACCCAAATGTAATATTAAGTCTAGGACCCAACACAATATTTTATAACTTAGAAGAGGCATGCCGTAATCCAAGCTATAAAATACTTGAAGGTAGGTGAATGACGATTCACCAATTTCCACCATGAAAAAACAAAATAAATTATTAGGTTTTAATTAGTATTGAAATTCATAGATTCTTTAAGATTCATTGAACTTTTCAATGGCATGTTTCAATCTTGAGTGTGTGCTTCAAGTTTTGTGACTGGGGTGCCGAGGATCACAAGACAAGGTGTGAAGTAACCATGCAAATTACTTGGTACTCTTAATGTTTATCACCTAATCGATGTGCCGGTTAACTACACGTTCTCCACAGATCTATGATAAACCTTAAGCCAACCTTTTCCTACCTTGTTAAGTCCAGGTTAGTGTACAGGTTAACCACACACGCTCCACTAACGACTAAAGCAAAGTGCAAAGTGTAATTTCATGGGTTAGCACCTTATTCACGTTTTCCTAAAGTAACTAAGATTAGGAATTTATAAGAACATTTAGTTACTTTACAATCATCATACTTTTAATGAGAATTAAAGTTATTGTCCTACCCGTTCGGCTAACAACCCTCCACCAGTCAAGGAAGCGGTGGGTGAGAGTGGACACCCATTAAGATTCCATTTTATAGACAACGACCTTATACCCCCTTATAGACCGGCTTCATGAATAAGGCCTACTAACGGTAAAACGACTTGTTCTTATACACATATATATTATTAACTTACAATTTTATAAAGTATAAGGGTTGAATTTTAACTTTTAAAATTCTAGCGGTTGGAACTAAAGTTTTTCTAAAATGTGTGAGACTTTACATGTTCCAAAACTTGAGGGCAAGTTTTGTAACTTTCAAAACTTTTCAACTTCATAACTTATGAGTTAATGATTTATTAAAATGAAGACTCTTCGTTTTCATGTAACTTATGTTTTTGTTAATGAACTTTAAAAGAATGACTTTTTGGTAATCCATAACTTGAGGACAAATTATGGATTCCATTAAAACACATCAAGATCAAGAATTAAACAAACAAACTAATTGCAAATAATTCCTATGATCTTCTAAACTCATAAGTTGATGAACATTCATATCAACTATTTCAAGAATCATAAATAATACATACAAAACTTGAAATTTTGATAACAGCCAATGTAAATGGATTAGCATAACCATTACACCATCTAAAACAAGTTTTATTGACCAAAACTGTTTTAGGATAAATTTTCTGGTCCATTTCCAACAGCAAAACTCGAAAATCTGCATTTAGGGCCTCCTACTCATCGAGTGCATGAACCTACTCGATGAATAGGATGAATTAACACATGGACTCGTCGAGTCCCCCATGGACTCGACGAGTTCACTCAGCAAATAGCATATTGTTGAGTTTTTCCAACAAGTTTGCATCAAGTATCAAGAAAACAAGCATAGACTCTGATACCACTGATGGGTTTCGAGCATTCTAACACTCCTATGGTGTACATGCAACCCTAGAACCATTGGATCCATGTTTTCTCTAAGATACATGAAAATAATAATTTTCCAAGGTTTACTTTCTGAGTAGCATGTTATGGTGTACTTGAATCATAAAACACTAGTAGAATTACATACCTTTTAGTAGTGGTTGATTGCTTGGAGGTTGAGAGCCTAGCACCAATAATGTGGATGCCTTAAATGGAAGTCACAAATCACCACAAACTTTGGAAACTTGAGAGAGCAGTAGAACACTTCTAGAAATCGGCCACCCTTTTGTTCTCACACAAACTAGTTCCATTTCAAGTGCCAAGGACTCCTTTATATATTGTGGTGGATTAGGGTTCCATTCATGTAAACCCTAATACCCATGACCTTTCATTTCCATGAGATCCATGGGTTAAAACTTCGTGGTCTATCCACAGACTTTCCATGCAAGCCTAACCCATTCTAAATAAGCAATAGCCCACACTATATAAATACAAGAGCCCATATTAAATTAGTCACCTTTTGATCACCTAATTAATTAAATTAATTCTAGATCAATACTAATTAAATATTATGATTTCATATTAATATATTAGAACTTGAGATATATTAATAAATCATAAACTTACTATTCTCAAAAGATTATCCATAAATTGTTCGGGTGTAGTGCAACCCAAATGGACCATGCCGGGTCGGGTTAAGTATAAAAATCAAATATAGTTATGGACTTAGACACCTTATCCAACAATTTAGAATTTTTATTAAGTGTTCTCATCGTAGGTCAGAGTATTTATAAACTTTTATATATTTTGGTTGGTGGGGTTTGTATTATTATTCTTTTTTTTTTTGTACTTCTTAACTACCGATCACAGACAGGGGCTAGACATGAAGCACCGGAAGGATGACCATTTTGACAATTAAACACTTTTGAAATCCCACAATCCTATGCGGCCCTTCATACCAAATTTCCCATACCCTAAGTAGTCGAGAAGTAGTTTATGATTAATAATACTCTTATTAGAAGCTAGTTGCTATAGTTGTGTTCCTCTTTCGAGGATACAAGTTCTCTATAGCGAATTTAGCTCTGATACCAATCTGTTACACCCCCAATCGAGGCAGGAGAATATTACGGGCTGTGAGACTAAGTTCATGGATCACAGATAAACTGAATACATAGCACAAGTACAACAAAATAACATTTTATTCCATCATGATGTTTGAATACATGGTTCTTACAGATAATAATATAATATATGAATTATGTTAAATAGGTAGGCAGACATAATAAAAACTAGTAAACTAAATTGCCTAACATCCCTGATTATCCATCGTCTGAATTTGCCTAGTTACTGATTTCCTGAGAATACATGTATTTTAAAAGTCTACACAAGGTTGTTGAGAGTCACAGGTTTTCTGCTTAACCGTAGTATAATACTTTAAAAAAGTTCAAAAAGTATTTTTTTGTAAGTGTAACCATACTGAAAAATAGTATGAAAATAACCAAATCCTTGATTTGTTAAAAGTGAGTGTTTTTAGTTAATGTTTATAGTGAGTCCTATAACCAAACTACTTTGCTGGATTTACCCCCTACAATGCTTCATTGGACGTTCAGTAATGATTGATCGAAACTTATCACCTGCTTCGATTGATCAGTCGAGACTGTAGCTAGCAGCCGCAGGAGGGGATGTCAACTCCATATAGATATATACATATGTATCCCATTCCGAATATTAACGGTTATAGTAGTTTGGGTATGATAAGTGATTAAACTTAGATAATGAATAATGTCTCAATAAAAAGCCCTTAACTAAGGTAGTTGAAAAAGCCCTCAACGAAAAACTATTTAGGAAATATGAATTTGTATAGAAGTTAAGCATGTATCGTGGTTGTCATATATACTTCGCTAGATGACTGGATCATCTTAAAACACCGAGGCCTCTCATCATTTTATCACACATCGACTATTACATCTACCCATGTTTTACCCAACACATTTTGTAGATATAAAATACAAATACAGTTTAAATCATTTAAAACATGTATAAAAACCGTTCATCCGGCATAGATAGCAAGTATATAGACAATATGCACACTTAGCATGTAATTTATATAAAATACTTCATATCTATGTGTAAGATGAAAGTTATTATGCACTCACAACATGTAGTTTATATTAAATACTTCATATATATGTGTGTGTAAGATGAAAGTAACTATGCACTCAGTTGTTAAAGTGACAAATCGAAATTCGAGCAGCGCTTCGTTTGCTAACAATATGATTTCCTTCGACAAAACCTAGTATTATTACCACTAGATTTAAGTCTAATATTTATTGTGACTAATTGTTAGTTTAGATTCGTCATTAACTCATAGTCTACTTCATGATCTATCAAGTAAGGAAAAACCAGGTAGGATCATATCGGAGGTAGGGTCCGTTTGGTATACTGTCACACCCCAAAACCAAGAACGGCGGAAACGTTCTGCGGCGGAGGACGTCATGTAAAGTGTCACAACACAGTAAATGTAAATAAGCAAACAACATCATCCATTGCATTAAATATATATATATATATATATATATATATATATATATATATATATATATATAATTTTAATACAAGAGTGTTTTGTACAGTTTTAGACCCCAAAAATATAATGTAAATAAAAATAATATGAGATGAGTCTTGAATGCGCTCCATCTTCTCAAAAGCTAGCCTCGGTACCTGTCTACTGATGACCTGAGAATACAAGTTATTTTGAAAGAGTTTATCAGCATTAAGCTGGTGAGTTCATAAGTATTTTAGTGTCGGTGTTTGTTATCAAAATCGTTTGAACGTGTCTCAAGTATAAGTTCGTAAAATGCATGTAAGTGTTTGTAAAAGTTCGAATCTCTCATAAAATCCTACATTTTCTATTAAAGTAGCCTTCTACCAAGGCTTAACTGTTTTGTATGCTCGTTTGTTGTAAAAGTGTGTAATTTACCAAGTGTAACTATCATTTAATAAAATATAGTTTGTACATTAAATGTTTAAGTGAGCTTATCACTAAAAATATGTAATGGGTAAATCAATGTAGTACTATAGTTCTGTTTTATAGAAACTACTATTGTACTAACTACCTTAAACCGGATTTATATTAAGGTAATATGTGATAATTTCACCATGCTATCGACTGGTAACAATGACATACGAATTGTCGTAATAATGGAATGACGTTTGGCACCCGCAGACCTGTAGGTCTAGCTGTAGCTAGCAGCAAGGTGTAGGATAGTCAATCTAGTATAGATCTATACGCAAACTCACGCTCTCCCTCCAAGAGAATTCTGGCTACAACTCGGGACATGACATTTAAGGCATGCTCCGATACAGTGGATCACATTTGTTAACATATTCTCGTATATGTAATGTAATGTTTCTAGTTCTAGTATAGTTGTATATGTTCTCCTCCTAGTATAGATGTATATGTTCTCGTAGTATAGTTGTATATGTTCTCGTAGTATACTTGTATATGTATGATCCTGTCTTACCCCGATGGTAACTAACTAATGATGTGTCTAGTACGTATGAATATGGGAGTACTTTTATGTCTATATATGTATATTTGATATATAATTAATATTGAAACGACCTTCGGATGGTCACCTGAAATCCCACCAGACCACATCCAAATCGAGGAAAAGGAAATAGGGCGGATGGCATTCCTAAGCCCTCTGAACATTATTTATACATCTATACATATATGGGCATGCAATTTATAAGAAGTAAAAGCATAAATAAGAATTTTATAAGACATTTGAACCATAAATATTATTTCAAGAAAAGGTCGACTTGATGTCAATCCATAAAACAATTTGAAGGCATAAGTTTGATAAAACAGTTTAAGTAATTGGAACATTTGTTTGAATCACAGTTGTAAATAAGTTTAAAAAGTATAAGAGTTTGTAAAACATTTTGAAGTAAAACAGTTTGATAAACAGTTTGATAATCAGTTTGAACAGTGAAAAAATCATTGGTTTCCTAGTTATTAATCACATGTGATTAAATTCAATCACATGTGATTGAAGCAATAACTATAAGTGTTTGACTTGTATTTCCTCCATAAAGTATTTAAAACATTTAAAATCATTTCAAAGGTTGATTTAAAAGGGTATGAACTCACTTGTGGTGAGCTGTTTGAATTGCAGTGTCGGATACCGTGCTAGGTGGCAAACGGAGACTTGTTTACACGCACGAGCCTAGTTATCATATAATAAGCATATATATAACTAATTAGCCAAATAATAACTTAATAAAATAAGTTGGGAGACTTAGGAACATGAAAACACTTTGTATAAATGTTATAGGTCCTAAGGGTTGCATCTAAGTCGATGCGGGACAAGGTAAAAGGGTTTGAAGCACCAAATGACATGGGATAATAGTTCACCACCCAAAAAAACCCACCTTTGGAGTTTACGGCCGTGAACTCCCCACTTGGTGGTTTTGGGTGTTTTAAGGTGCTATCTTAATCCTAGAATTAGCCTAGCCTTGTTGGAATAATCCTTGAAGTAGTTTAAGGCCCTAGAATGCTCCATAGAGGAGTTTACGGCCTAAAGACCATATCCCCTAGAGTTTACGGCCGTAAACTCCTATGGGGTGTTGGTTTTAATTCTTTTTGGTCACTTGCACATGTAGGATAGCTTCTATGTTTTTATCTAAGGATAAAGGGGACATTAGGCACACATTTGTGCCTTTACTTGGAGTTTACGGCCCAAGTGATGTTCCTTGGCCGTAAACTCCCTTTTAGGGATGATTTTGATGTAGTTTATTCCCCATTCAAGTCCTATGTATTCAATGGTAATTGTCTCAACGCCTTAGAGGTGTTTAGGGCACTTATAGCCCTTCAAAAAGGGGTTTACGGCCCAAGAGCATGTCTTGGCCGTAAACTCCTAAATCTTTATGATTTTGAAGTGTTTTGGTGTCCAAATTAGCTACAAGCATTAGAGGGTAAATGCCTTAAGCCTTAAGGGTGATTTAGGGCTCACTTTTGGCCCTTGGAAATGGTGTTTACGGTCCAAGAACTCTTGGGCCGTAAACTCCAATTGCTTGTTATTCTTTGATGATTTCTAGCCTCTAATGATTATACATTAAGTCCTTAACTAGTTGCCTAACAGGGAAACGGGACTAGGTAGTCTTAAAGCTCCATTTTGGAGTTTACTCCCCAAGAACGTTCTTGGGCGGTAAACTCCCGGATCTTGCATTTTAGACATGTAATCTATGTTATAAAGAATATAACAAGTAATAAAACACATCTAGGAAAGTAGACTCACAATCTGGGATGAAAACCCGAAGATCCGTCAGAGAGAAAATGGCTTTTCTCTAGATGGAATTGTGAATAATGAATTAATTAATTCAGGAATCTATTTATAGTCCTGAAATATTTTGGCAGAAAATATTTTTATCCTGGAGATTGGACTATGACATTATGAAACTTGGAATGTTCAAGTTTCACCAATCCAGGAGCATCCACTCTCCTGATATCTCCTGAAACATAAACCCTAATGTACACAAACTTGTTCGGAAACGTCTGAAAATCACCGAAACTGGACTGGCTTCTATTGAATAGATATTGTTCGTACAAATGGTAATTTCGGGTTGTCACATCATCCCCCCGTTAGAAGGAATTTCGTCCCGAAATTAGAATTTAAGCAAATAAGAAGTTACAAATAAATTAAGCGAAAAGATGAGGGTATTTCAGTTTCATCTGATCCTCGCGTTCCCAAGTGAATTCTGGTCCTCGCTTGGCGTTCCAGCGAACCTTCACGATAGGGATACGGCTTTGCTTTGTCTGCTTGACCTCACGGTCCATGACCTCTACAGGTTCTTCGACGAAGTGGAGGCTCTCGTTGATCTCGATCTCGTCGAGTGGGATTACAAGAGTCTCGTCGGACAGACACTTTTTCAAGTTAGATACATGGAATGTAGAATGTACGTTACGAAGTGTGTCGGGTAGGTCGAGTTTGTAAGCTACGGGGCCGACTCTTGCAAGAATCTCAAATGGCCCTATGTACCTCGGATTAAGCTTCCCACGCTTGCCGAAGCATATCAAGCCCTTCCAGGGTGAGACTTTGAGAAGGACTCGGTCTCCCACCTGAAATTCCAAAGGTTTTCTTCGTTTATCAGCGTAGCTCTTCTGTCAGTCTCTAGAGGCTTTCAATCGTTCACGGATCTGAACGATTTTCTCTGTCATTTCCCGAATTATCTTTGGACCGGTGAGAGTACTGTCGGAAGCTTGCCCCCTAGCTAATTGGGTATCACCCACCTCAGCCCAGCACAGAGGGGATCTGCACTTTCGGCCGTAGAGAGCTTAAAATGGAGCAGCCTTGATGCCCTTGTGATAACTGTTATTATAGGAAAACTCAACAAGGAGTAAATGAGTATCCCATGCCTTCCCAAAGTCAATCACGTAGGCTCGCAACATATCTTCCAGTGTTTGGATGGTCCTCTCACTCTGTCCGCCTGTCTGAGGATGGTAGGCTGTGCTCATGTCCAGCCTTGTTCCTAGGGAATGCTGTAGTGATTGCGAAAATCTTGAGGTGAACCTACTATCTCTATCGGAGATAATGGACATAGGTATACCATGTAGCCGTACGATTTCCCTAATGTATGTTCTCGTAAGTTTCTCCATCTTGTCGGTTTCTTTGATAGGCAGGAAGTGTGCAGACTTGGTCAATCTATCGACGATGACCCATATGGTATCAAGTCCACCCGTTGTCTTGGGCAACTTGGTTATGAAATCCATAGTGATCCGCTCCCACTTCCATTCCGGGATCTCTGGTTGTTGCAATAAACTAGAGGGCTTCTGGTACTCGACCTTAACCTTTGCGCAAGTAAGGCATTTACTTACGAAGGTAGCAATCTCTGCTTTCATATTAGGCCACCAATATAGCTTTTTAAGATCCAGATACATCTTATCTGAACCTGGGTGGACGGAATACCGAGTGTTGTGCGCCTCGGTTATGACAAAGTCTCGGAAACCACCGTGTTTCGGTGTCCAGATCCGGTTCATGAAATATAAGGCTACGTCACCCTTGGCTTCTAAATTCTTGTCCATTCCTCTAAGGGATTCACTCGTCACCTTTTCAGGTTTCATGGCTTCAAGTTGAGCCGCCTGAATTTGCTTCGACAAGTATGAATGGATGGTAATTGACAATGACTTGACTTTGCGACCAGAATATTCCTTCCGACTTAGGGCGTCTGCTACTACGTTGGCTTTACCCGGATGATAACGAATATCGCATTCGTAATCACTGAGTAGCTCGACCCACCGTCGTTGTCTCATGTTGAGCTCCTTTTGATCGAAAATGTGTTGTAAACTTTTGTGGTCGGTAAAGATAGTGCTCTTCGTTCCATACAAGTAATGTCTCCAGATCTTCAGAGCAAACACTACTGCTCCTAGTTCGAGATCATGGGTCGTGTAGTTAACCTCGTGTGTCTTCAACTGTCTCGAGGCGTAGGCGATGACGTTTCCTCGTTGCATCAGAACACATCCGAGTCCTTGATTTGATGCATCGCAATAGACTACGAAGTCTTCTATTCCTTCGGGAAGGGATAGTATTGGCGCGGTGCACAAGGCTCATTTGAGCATTTGGAACGCTCTTTCTTGTTTCTCTTCCCAGTCAAAGGCCACGCCTTTCTGGGTCAGGGTCATAAGAGGTTTCGTTATTTGAGAGAAGTTCTAAATGAACCTGCGGTAGTAGCCAGCGAGACCTAGAAATTGGCGAATTTCAGTAGGCCTCTTTGGCGCTGACCAGTTCTCAATGGCTTTTATTTTGGATGGGTCCACATTGATTCCCTCTTCGCTCACCACATGTCCTAAGAATTCGACTCTTCGGATCCAAAATTCACATTTCGAGAACTTCGCATAAAGTTTCTCTTTTCGTAACGTCTCTAGAACTTGTCGCAGGTGATCGCCGTGCTCTTTCTTACTTCGGGAATAGATCAGGATGTCGTCAATGAAAAAGATGACAAACTGATCCAAGTAAGGCCGGCATACCCTATTCATCAGATCCATGAAGACTGTGGGCGCATTGGTCAATCCGAATGGCATCACCACGAACTAGTAGTGTCCGTAACGAGTCCGGAGGGCTGTCTTTGGCACATCCTCCTCTTGCACTCGTAACTGGTGATATCCGGATCTCAGATCAATCTTAGAAAAATAGTTCGCCCCTTGCAGTTGGTCAAATAAATCGTCTATACGAGGCAGAGGGTAACGATTTTTGACCGTCAGTTTGTTGAGTTCTCTGTAGTGAATACACATACGGAATGATCTGTCTTTCTTCTTAACGAACAAGACCGGTGCTCCCCAAGGTGAGAAACTTGGTCTTGTAAAGCCCTTACTGAGCAGTTCGTTAAGTTGACCAGAGAGTTCCTGCATCTCAGCTGGTGCTAATCGGTAGGGCGAATTGGCTACTGGGGTAGCTCCTGGGACTAAGTCGATTCTGAACTCGAGCTGTCATTGCGGAGGTAACCCTGGTAGTTCTTCTGGGAAAATGTCGGGGAAGTCGCTCACTACTGGGATGCTCTTTAGTTCTTTCGTTTCGAGGCTCGTGTCGACGATGTGAGCAAGGAATGCATGGTATTCCTTACGCAGATACTTCTGTGCTTGAATACTTGATATAATACGAAGACTTGTGCCGGGTTTGTCGCCGTAGACTATAAGAGTTTCGTTAGACGGAAGGTTTAGACGGACTGCTTTCTCGAAGCACATGATGTCGGCGCGATGAAGGCTCAACCAGTCCATGCCAATGATAACGTCAAAACTTTTTATTGAGACTGGCATGAGGTCGATTGGGAATGAATGGTTATCTAGAGTTAGGATACAACCTAAGTATATGCTACTCATACTTTCAGTTTTTCCATTAGCCATTTCTACTGTGAATAGTTCTTTGAGTGCGTGCGGTGGTTGATTAAGCATGCGAGCAAATTTATGGTTTACGAAGCTTCGCTCCGCTCCACTATCGAACAGAATGCATACATAGGAGTTATCGAGGAGGAACGTACCAGTCACCATGGTCGGGTCAGCAACTGCTTCCTCGTGGCCTATAGCTAGTACCCTTCCTGCTCCACCAACATTCTTTGCTTTGGGGCAGTCCCTCTTATAGTGGCCTGCTTCGCCACATCCATAGCAAGTTGGGCTCGCGCCTGAGCCAGGGACTTGGTTGATAGGTTGTGCCGGGAACTTACAGAAACGGACGGTGTGTCCTTTTCTGTTGCAGTTTGAGCACTGCATTTCACGGCAGGGGCCGTTGTGGTGGTAGTTGCATTTGTTGCACTTTGGCAAACTTCCAACATACCGACTCACCGGAGCAGTAGTAGTAGCAGTAGGGTTTATTGCGGCATGCATTGCCACAATTTGCTGCTTTTTGGCAGCCTGTTGCTTCTTCTTTTCACCCCAGAATTTCCGCTTAGTATCAGCGGGTTTGGAGGGTTCCTGGATCGCCAGTGTGGTTGTGGTTGCAGGGGTTTTGACTCCATGGTAAATGAGTCGTTGTGCCAATCGTTTGGCACTGTCGAAGGTAGCGGGGTTTGATGCTAAGACATTCCCCTAATATGGAGGCACTAGCCCCCATATGTACCGTTCGATCTTTTTCCCTTCAGTGGGAACCATATTGGGGCAGAGGGCCACCAGTTCGCTAAATCAGGCAGTGTAAGCGATCACATTGGTGCCCTTCATGGTTAGGTTCCAGAGTTCATGTTCTAGTTTCTGGACTTCACCCCTTGGGCAGTATTCCTCCATCATTAGGTCTTTCATCATTTCCCAGCCTATGTCGTTGGCTACGACTAGAGTTAGTGCTTTAACGTGGCCGTTCCACCACGTTAGGGCCTTTCCTTCAAAGGTGCATGCGGCGTACTTGACTTTACTCGCCGCAGGGCATGAACATATTTTGAAGACTGATTCAGTCTTCTCGAGCCATTGCGAGAGGGCAATGACCCCGCCGGTGACGTAGAAAGGCTTCGGTTTGCAATTTGTGAAATCCTTGTATGAGCACTCTCTCGAGCGCACAGGGGTCTCAACCGGGCTTGATTCCATAGGGGTTCCACCTCTGCTGGCATCAGTTGAATGATACTGAGCCATGGCAGTCGCCACTGCTGCGGCTACGGCAGCATTCAGGGCTGCAGTATCGATGACCGGAGGCGGAGGAGGTGGTGGTGCAGGGTTATTCCTAGGAGATTTGCGAGGCGGCATCTTTCAGCTATAAGTTTATAAAGATAAGAAAGATGTTAAGAATCAATTTGTAAGCAACGTGAGAGTGACACATGGACTAACGAACCATAGCCCAACAGTTAAATGAGTGTTTGAAATCACAAAAAGAAATATTAGTAGGAAAGCACAAGTGTACAGATTTTTCCCACAGATTAGATAGATTTCAATAATACTGGTATTACTGATGTAATAAGTTCAAGGAAAATCGACCTAACAGTAGGTCTTACATCATACCATACAGATAGTTTGATAGTTCTTCGATTCCTAATTAGAGTACTGAAAGTTAGGAATATTTTACAGACAAGTGCTACTTAGAGCATAGATGTTAAAGGCTATTCCTTAACCAAAAGATGGAGATGCACTAGACATCATCTAACGGCGATGGGAATTCTCCGTGCGAGCCCTGAGGTCGGACACTTGACGAAACACCTCTTGAAGGTGTCGATCCTGAGCCCTCTGACGAGCTCGAAGTTCCAAGATTTCAGTTCGTGAGGCAGCCAGCTGCTGCTGCAGGGTTTCATTAGTTCTCCGGGTCCGTTCCATGTCTTCTTCAAGGCGGCGGATGCGGACTGTGTTGACACCTGAGTTGGCATCAATCTCCATGACCCGGTCGATGGCTGCTCGACCTTGCTCGACATTACGAGCTATTCTGCGGATAAAGACAAGCAGGGATCGGTCAGCAGAGCCACCATCGCTGACGTTGTAAAAGCTTCGTTCCCCAAAGTGTGGTAAGGGTTGACCCTGTTCATCACTCCAGCGATTCAAGTTGCTTGCCCACATGGGAGTAGGGCCTGGAAAAGCTGGTCGAGGGTTGTTGTTCGGGGCTTGACCTACTAGCGGTAGGTTGTTAACTTCAGGCTCGGAGTCGGATCCATCAGAAAAGCCTTCTGCGAGGTGATCATCCAAAGGGATTGGATGCTCATCTTCGGGCTCTTCATCGATCCACCCGGCATTGCCTTCATTTGGAAAGTACGGGTCGCCGTGATGGAAGCCAGCCATTTAAATCTATGCGAGAAGAGAGGTATAAGAATATAGTATACGTGTAACTAGTAGTACAAAATACACCTATTGTATTTTAAGTTTAAGTTCTACTGATCTTCTTGTGGTATTGTTGGTAAGTTTTTAGACTTGTTAACATATCACAACCATTCTAGGGCATATGCTAATCACTCCTAGGACCATCATAGTTGATCAGGCTATGCCATTCCCAGGACTGACCATACATCCCCGAGCTCACTTGTGATATTTAAAAATTGTAATACTTTTGTTCTTGTCATTGTGACACTGATTTTAGTATGAATGCAGACTAGTATACTTAGTCAAATATTTTAATATTTAAAGTATAGACTTGTAACGACCCAAAAATCACGGCTAAAAATTTCTTTTAAAACATTACTGAAACTAGATTTATAAAAACATATCATAAGTTAAACATAACTTTCGAGTATTAAATTCAAAACATAATATCATTATCAGAGTCAAACATTCCCAGGCTAACTGACTATGGTTTGTGCTCTGCAATCTTCCCGAGCTCCTCTTTTGAAAACCAAGTACCTGAAACCAAAACTGAAAACCGTAAGCACAAAGCTTAGTGAGCTCCCCCAATCTACCACATACCACACAAAACATATAAAGCACATATTGGGCCTTGCCCACTGCATCGGACCGAAGTCCGGACTAACTGGGGGCCTTGCCCCCCTGCATCGGACCGAAGTCCGGAAACTGACTGGGACCTTGTCCCCTGCATCGGACCGAAGTCCGGGCTAACTGGGGCCTTGCCCCCTGCATCGGACCGAAGTCCGGGCTAACTGGGACCTTGTCCCCTGCATCGGACCGAAGTCCGGGCTAACTGGGACCTTGTCCCCTGCATCGGACCGAAGTCCGGGCTAACTGGGGCCTTGCCCCCTGCATCGGACCGAAGTCCGGGCTAACTGAACTGAACATAACACAAACATATCAACTAGCATGAACACACGTATACTGCATACTACATCGGGCCGTAGCCCGGAACACATAATACATAAATCCTGTCTGAGCCACGAAGGCATCAAACATACTAACTACTGCATCAGATCAAAATCCGAAAACTACTGCTAGCTAAACGGGCCGGCATTGTGGCCTTAGACCCGTTCCTACTGGAAGGAAACTCACCTGAACTGCTGAGCTCTGCTGATAAACCTCTGGCTGCTACTCAACAATCCCCTGAACCGCTGCTCCTCTAGCTCTCCGAGCTATCAATATACATATAACACTTAGTCTGACAGTCAACTAAGTCAACTCTGGTCAAAGTCAACCTTCCAGGTCAACCCTACTCGCCGAGTCACCCTACTGACTCGCCGAGTTCATAAGTCCAGAGTCCTTTCACTCGCGACTCTACTCGCCGAGTCAGCCCCTGACTCGCCGAGTCTGCTGATTCCCGATTCCTGTCCAGCCCAACTCACTGAGTCCTGGCTCGACTCGCTGACTCGAGACTTAACTCGAAGGGTTTGGGACCACGCGACCTAACTCGCCGAGTCTAAGAACAGACTCGCCGAGCACACGGCAAACTTCATCCAACTCGCCGAGTTGTTCATCCAACTCGCCGAGTTCATGCTCATCTTCATCCGACTCGACGAGCTGTTCATCCCACTCGTCGAGTTCCTCCTCATCTTCAAGCTACTCGCCGAGTCCATTCGAAGGACTCACCGAGTCCATTAAGATCCACTTACATGCAGAGGACTTCGGAGTCATGCATGAACTCCAAACTGTAGATCTACCCTTCCCAAGCCTATTCCCCACGTAAAGTTGCAAACTTTACGTGTAGAGAGGGAGATCTAGGCAAAATGCACTAATAACTAGGGTTTAAGACCAAGAAGCTCCAAAAATCCACCCGATGGCTGATACTTTACGAAATTCTAAACCAACTCAAGCATGGATCTGGGGTAGCAACCTCAGATCCGGACCTCGAACTTGAAATTGATCTTAGGCATGGCTTAAAAGCCCCAAAACTCATAACCAAAGAAGATCTAAAGGAGGGAAACGAATTGATACCTTCCAATGCTCTGAAATGTTCCCCAAACCTCAGATCCAAAGCCACTCGTTGATGCCTCCAAGATTCCCACTTCTTCTTCTTCTTCTAAATCACTCAAAAATGGCCAAAAGCATGAATCATCACAATGGAGGCTTAGGGTGCGGCGTTCTGGGTGTGAGGGGCAGTAAAGGAGCCCTAGGAAGAAGATTGAGACGTTTAAATAGGCTCCAAGCCCCGGATTTAGGGTTTTCCTCGCACAGACCAGACTCGCCGAGTCCACTTGGCCGACTCGCCGAGTTGGTCACTTACTCCTCGACCCGGATCCCGCTCCGACTCGCCGAGTCCTTCCTTGGACTCGCCGAGTCCCTCCTAAATTTAGGGTTTTCTTTACTTTTTTTTGGCTTTCAAAATCTTGGGTGTTACAACTCTCCCCCACTTAAACTGAACTTCGTCCTCGAAGTTTACCATGGCCCACCGCCTGCGATCTGCCTCCAATACCCAACACCAGCCGCCTACCTGCGCTGGTCTTCCACCTGGTCCAATTAATCTACCTATATCTGAGTTACCGGACTCCCACCGGTCACTACACTCCATCGCAATCTCCTAGTCGCTTCCAGCGACTCCTGAGGATACTTCGACTAGCTATAACTATTCTACCCATTCTGCCGCTCATACTGAAACGATGCTGCTGGAACCAACTTGCTTATCTCCCATCTGATTACTCAACTCCTACTAACTCGAGCCTTCCATCCTGAAAGAAAAGCTACCTGCAATACTGAACATGCCTGCAACTCTAAACTGCCTGAAACGCTGAACCGACTGAAATGCTGAACGACCTGAAACACCGAACTGACTGAAACACTGAGCTGCCTGAAACACTGAACTGGTTGAAACACTGAGCTGCCTGAAACACTGAACTGACTGAAACACTGAGCTGCCTGAAACACTGAACTGATTGAAACACTGAGCTCCAACCCAACTGTGGAGTCAAAGGACTCCTCACTTAGTCGCTTCCACGACTTCTGAACGAAATCTTCCTCTGGGACTAGCTTCCACTAGTTATCCTGTCACTGTAGCTCTAGCAACCTTCCGATCCAACCGATCGGGCCCATACGTCACATCCTGACATCATCAATTCCACGACTAACAACATGATGGCTCCCAGACTGACGGTATCCCTTAACATATCCGAACCCCAACGATCCACTGCTACTCTGATCTCATAACTGATGTGACGATCTATAGCCAAAATTGCTGACTTAGCCATATCTGAACCATTTGGGAAATCCGAAATCTAACCCGTGGATTCCCATATCCTCACTGCTGCACCCGAACTGGTGGGTACAACTGCTTTCCCGCGTCTAACACGCGCTCATGCTACCTACCAATCTGATACAAGGCTGCGACTACGCTTGCGGACTTACAACTCTCTAATACTATCTGGCTGCTAGTGGATGCTACGGCTACCCCCGCAGACTTACAACACTACTACTGCTATCTGACTGCTAGTGAATGCTACGGCTACCCCCGCAGACTTACAACACTACTACTGCTATCTGACTGCTAGTGAATGCTACGGCTACCCCCGCAGACTTACAACACTACTACTGCTATCTGACTGCTAGTGAATGCTACGGCTACCCCCGCAGACTTACAACACTACTACTGCTATCTCGAGAACATCCTGACTATCCCTAGTCCCACTAGTGATTCCTCATCCTGATTTCTAAAAAGACAGTCCTTAGACTTTGAATTCTGCATCATCCTCTACATCTTATATCCTTGATATACTTAGCGCTTCGTTGAGGAATCCTTCGGCTTGGTTCCCAAACCAACCGTTTACTAATCCGGATACAAGAAGCTATTGTTGGGAAGTTTCCACCCTCCCAACTCCTGAATCTACGCAACCTGCATGCCGCCGCAGACACTGGCTACCAATACGAAAACATCTCTTGCTACCCGTTCTCAAGATCTTCATTCCGACTCTCATGCGTCCGACAGGTGGTCCTCCATTCCTGGATTCCCAACCAGCTTCTAACCATCTCGATTACATGAACTAGCTGCTGGGAAAAGTTCTGGAACTCCCAATTCTGAACTTCTCAATCCATCCATCACTGTGCTACTACCATTTCTTCTCGGAGGCTACGCACTCATTCTGGGTCTACGTGTCTCTTATCCATGAATACTCGGAGGGTTCTCCCCCACTTCGATCCTGCTTACCCCTTGCTGCTTCACACTCAAAAGAGATCCTGATCTTCACTACTATTCTGGAACATCTACTAGGGAACCCAAGCCTGCCAGGTAGGAATTTAACCAATCCATCCCAATCACTAACCACTCCGAACTAGTGAAACGAACCAAATCTCTCTCTCAACCATGCTATAGTTACTGCATCCACCGAAACCTTCTCCATAAGAGCACATCCCCTAACTACCAACCAATTATTCGAGGTATGAAAATGGCATATAACATAATCACAAGCAAGCCACACTATAACACAACACTTATACCACAATTTGATGCCGAACCATAACAATATAATCATGACATAAGCTGACAGAAAAACGAAAGTTACGTACCTTCATTACTCAGTGCTGCTCGAATCCCTGCTGAAATCTACCGGAAAACTCGGCTCTGAGCCGTAGGCACCCTCGCCGGGCCTCGACAATTGCTGGCGGTACTCGAAGTCCCAAGGGCAGGAGCTGGCACCTGCCCTGCTGGATACAAACTCGGACAGTGGGCCTTCTTGTGGCCCCTCTGACTGCAATGGAAACATAACGGATCAAGCCCCTGGGCGATGGTAACAACACAGTCTCTGCTAAAATGACCAATCTGGCCGCACTTGAAACACCCAGCATCGCCACCACTTCTACGCCTACACACACCCATGTGCGTCCTTCCGCACTTCCCGCATCGACTGCGGCTCTGATAGTTCCTCGTCCTCAAATCTGGACCCTTGGGCCTCTTACCCGAACCTGTGGCTACCTGAGTCTCATCAATTTTCCTTTTCCCTTCTGACTCCCTGCCCGACTCTCGCTCCTGCGTTACCCCAACGGCAACGCCTGCTAACTGAACAACAGATGTCTGATCCTGAAGCCTCGCTATCAATCTATCAGTGATCCCCACGACCATGTCGGGCAGATCCTCGCGAATGGCTCGCGAAACTTCCTCAACTATCCAATCATGCAATGGTCTCTCTTGGAGACAAAATTCCCCACTCACCCCTGCCCCCCGATGGCAGGAACTAGAAATGGGATCTCCCTCCCTGATGGATCCCTGAACTCCATAAGATTCGGGACCTAGACGAGCCCCAATCTGTCCTGAAACTAACCCGGCCTTAAAGGCCTCAAGATGACTGTCCATGAGCTCCACAATGGCCTCTCTAACCGAACCGAAAATCACTGGAGTTTGATCAATGATGTTGCGCGTAATCTCTGCGGAAATGAAATCCCTCATCTGATCATCAAGCTGCCCGGCTCTGAAGCCCGAGCCAGACCCCTCCTCGACACCTGAACTGCTAACTGGTATCTCGCGCAACGTCACCATGCTGAACATATAACAAAATCCTGATCAATTTACATACTACTGCTGAGGAATTTCTCACTCACTACCCCATTCCTGGTTTCGTCTTGGCCCCTCTTGAATCGAGTACGGATCCTCTGCTTTCAGTAGTATGGGCCCCTACTACCTTCCACATCTATCCATACTTTCCTCAAGAGTTACCTCAACTCCACACAGTCCCCTTTACTCTTTTACTGATCTCTGCTACTCTCATCCTAGGCTCACCCTAGGGAAACCTCTAACTCAACTCAAACCAGTCCTCAGCTGCTGAAGGTCTCCTAGTAATGCCAATTAGTCACCACCTGAATACCATCACATGTGACGAGGCTTAGATAATCCTTCAAGTAAAAGACTCGTCCCTACAACGGTTGGACTCAGACAAGAGCTGCGCAGTAGGGCCAAATCCAACACTCTAAGATTATTCAACCCTGATCATATGTGATGTGATGTATTCACCTAATGGCTAACTCCCATCACTCAGAGTCCCACAAAGCACAAAGCAAGCAGCATTCGGATAAAGGAGACATACTCAGGCAAAACTATTCTCATAACGAGAAACTACACTAGCATACAATGCTAAGCTCGTGCTACCAGGCATAACCTAAACAGGCTATCCTACTGCTGTCTACTCAATACTAGCATGCAATTCTCATAAAACTGAACACATAAAGCAGGCACATAAGGCATCATCCTAGATCCTTAGTCCTATTCTAGCATGCTGTTCTACTGAAGCTGGAACTGAAACTGAAACTGAAACCGATACTGATAATCATAATATAACTTGTATGGGTAAATTGGGAGTACTTACTTGAGCTCGGCTGATTGCATGCACCACACCCTTTTCTCTTTTCAAAACTCTTTTTTTTTGCTTTTTCTAAAATTGTTTTCTTTTCTCAAAATTCTTTTGTAATTACGATTTTTCTTTTGAAACTATATACCACTTCCTTAGTTTGAGTTCAGACACACTCAGGAGTGCGCCCGAATCCCTCAAACCAAGGCTCTGATACCAACTTGTAACGACCCAAAAATCACGGCTAAAAATTTCTTTTAAAACATTACTGAAACTAGATTTATAAAAACATATCATAAGTTAAACATAACTTTCGAGTATTAAATTCAAAACATAATATCATTATCAGAGTCAAACATTCCCAGGCTAACTGACTATGGTGTGTGCTCTGCAATCTTCCCGAGCTCCTCTTTTGAAAACCAAGTACCTGAAACCAAAACTGAAAACCGTAAGCACAAAGCTTAGTGAGCTCCCCCAATCTACCACATACCACACAAAACATATAAAGCACATATTGGGCCTTGCCCACTGCATCGGACCGAAGTCCGGACTAACTGGGGGCCTTTCCCCCCTGCATCGGACCGAAGTCCGGAAACTGACTGGGACCTTGTCCCCTGCATCGGACCGAAGTCCGGGCTAACTGGGGCCTTGCCCCCTGCATCGGACCGAAGTCCGGGCTAACTGGGACCTTGTCCCCTGCATCGGACCGAAGTCCGGGCTAACTGGGACCTTGTCCCCTGCATCGGACCGAAGTCCGGGCTAACTGGGGCCTTGCCCCCTGCATCGGACCGAAGTCCGGGCTAACTGAACTGAACATAACACAAACATATCAACTAGCATGAACACACGTATACTGCATACTACATCGGGCCGTAGCCCGGAACACATAATACATAAATCCTGTCTGAGCCACGAAGGCATCAAACATACTAACTACTGCATCAGATCAAAATCCGAAAACTACTGCTAGCTAAACGGGCCGGCATTGTGGCCTTAGACCCGTTCCTACTGGAAGGAAACTCACCTGAACTGCTGAGCTCTGCTGATAAACCTCTGGCTGCTACTCAACAATCCCCTGAACCGCTGCTCCTCTAGCTCTCCGAGCTATCAATATACATATAACACTTAGTCTGACAGTCAACTAAGTCAACTCTGGTCAAAGTCAACCTTCCAGGTCAACCCTACTCGCCGAGTCACCCTACTGACTCGCCGAGTTCATAAGTCCAGAGTCCTTTCACTCGCGACTCTACTCGCCGAGTCAGCCCCTGACTCGCCGAGTCTGCTGATTCCCGATTCCTGTCCAGCCCAACTCACTGAGTCCTGGCTCGACTCGCTGACTCGAGACTTAACTCGAAGGGTTTGGGACCACGCGACCTAACTCGCCGAGTCTAAGAACAGACTCGCCGAGCACACGGCAAACTTCATCCAACTCGCCGAGTTGTTCATCCAACTCGCCGAGTTCATTCTCATCTTCATCCGACTCGACGAGCTGTTCATCCCACTCGTCGAGTTCCTCCTCATCTTCAAGCTACTCGCCGAGTCCATTCGAAGGACTCGCCGAGTCCATTAAGATCCACTTACATGCAGAGGACTTCCGAGTCATGCATGAACTCCAAACTGTAGATCTACCCTTCCCAAGCCTATTCCCCACGTAAAGTTGCAAACTTTACGTGTAGAGAGGGAGATCTAGGCAAAATGCACTAATAACTAGGGTTTAAGACCAAGAAGCTCCAAAAATCCACCCGATGGCTGATACTTTACGAAATTCTAAACCAACTCAAGCATGGATCTGAGGTAGCAACCTCAGATCCGGACCTCGAACTTGAAATTGATCTTAGGCATGGCTTAAAAGCCCCAAAACTCATAACCAAAGAAGATCTAAAGGAGGGAAACGAATTGATACCTTCCAATGCTCTGAAATGTTCCCCAAACCTCAGATCCAAAGCCACTCGTTGATGCCTCCAAGATTCCCACTTCTTCTTCTTCTTCTAAATCACTCAAAAATGGCCAAAAGCATGAATCATCACAATGGAGGCTTAGGGTGCGGCGTTCTGGGTGTGAGGGGCAGTAAAGGAGCCCTAGGAAGAAGATTGAGACGTTTAAATAGGCTCCAAGCCCCGGATTTAGGGTTTTCCTCGCACAGACCAGACTCGCCGAGTCCACTTGGCCGACTCGCCGAGTTGGTCACTTACTCCTCGACCCGGATCCCGCTCCGACTCGCCGAGTCCTTCCTTGGACTCGCCGAGTCCCTCCTAAATTTAGGGTTTTCTTTACTTTTTTTTGGCTTTCAAAATCTTGGGTGTTACAAGACTCTTGGTCAGAGTGTTTTAATCCCTTTTGGGTTTATAGTTTAGTATATCTTTTATGGGTTGATATACTTCATTCACTATAAACAATGCTCTGATACCAATCTGTCACACCCCAAAACCAAGAACGGCGGAAACGTTTTGGGGCGGAGGACGTCATGTAAAGTATCACAACACTGTAAATGTAAATAAGCAAACAACATCATCCATTGCATTAAATATATATAATTTTAATACAAGAGTGTTCTGTACAGTTTTAGACCCCAAAAATATAATGTAAATCAAAATAATATGAGATGAGTCTTGAATGCGCTCCATCTTCTCAAAAGTTGGCCTCGGTACCTGTCTACTAATGACCTGAGAATACAAGTTATTTTGAAAGAGTTTATCAACATTAAGTTGGTGAGTTCATAAGTATTTTAGTGTCGGTGTTTGTTATCAAAATCGTTTGAACGTGTCTCAAGTATAAGTTCGTAAAATGTATGTAAGTGTTTGTAAAAGTTCGAATCTCTCAGAAAATCCTACATTTTCTATTAAAGTAGCCTTCTACCAAAGCTTAACTGTTTTGTATGCTCATTTGTTGTAAAAGTGTGTAATTTACCAAGTGTAACTATCATTTAATAAAATATAGTTTGTACATTAAATGTTTAAGTGAGGTTATCACTAAAAATATGTAATGGGTAAATCAATGTAGTACTGTAGTTCTGTTTTATAGAAACTACTATTGTACTAACTACCTTAAACCGGATTTATATTAAGGTAATATGTGATAATTGCACCATGCTATTGACTGGTAACAATGACATACGAATGGTCATAATAATGGAATGACGTTTGGCACCCGCAGACCTGCAGGTCCAGCTGTAGCTAGCAGCAAGGTGTAGGATAGTCAATCTAGTATAGATCTATACGCAAACTCACGCTCTCCCTCCAAGAGAATTCTGGCTACAACTCGGGACATGACATTTAAGGCATGCTCCGATACAGTGGATCACATTTGTTAACATATTCTCGTATATATAATGTAATGTTTCTAGTTCTAGTATAGTTGTATATGTTCTCCTCCTAGTATAGATGTATATGTTCTCGTAGTATAGTTGTATATGTTCTCGTAGTATAGTTGTATATGTATGATCCTGTGTTACCCCGATGGTAACTAACTAATGATGTGTATAGTACGTATGAATATGGGAGTACTTTTATGTCTATATATGTATATTTGATATATAATTAATATTGAAACGACCTTCGGATGGTCACCTGAAATCCCACCAGACCACATCCAAATCGAGGAAAAGGAAATAGGGCGGATGGCATTCCTAAGCCCTCTGAACATTATTTATACATCTATACATATATGGGCATGCAATTTATAAGAAGTAAAAGCATAAATAAGAAATTTATAAGAAATTTGAACCATAAATATTATTTCAAGAAAAGATCGACTTGATGTCAATCCATAAAACAATTTGAAGGCATAAGTTTGATAAAACAGTTTAAGTAATTGGAACATTTTTTTGAATCACAGTTGTAGATAAGTTTAAAAAGTATAAGAGTTTGTAAAACATTTTGAAGTAAAACAGTTTGATAAACAGTTTGATAATCAGTTTGAACAGTGAAAAAATCATTGGTTTCCTAGTTATTAATCACATGTGATTAAATGCAATCACATGTGATTGAAGCAATAACTATAAGTGTTTGACTTGTATTCCCCCCATAAAGTATTTAAAACATTTAAAATCATTTCAAAGGTTGATTTAAAGGGGTATGGACTCACTTGTGGTGAGCTGTTTGAATTGCAGTGTCGGATACCGTGCTAGGTGGTAAACGGAGACCTGTTTACGCGCACGAGCCTAGTTATCATATAATAAGCATATATATAACTAATTAGCCAAATAATAACTTAATAAAATAAGTTGGGAGACTTAGGAACATGAAAACACTTTGTATAAATGTTATAGGTCCTAAGGGTTGCATCTAAGTCGATACGGGTCAAGGCAAAAGGGTTTGAAGCACCAAATGACATGGGATAATAGTTCACCACCCAACAAACCCCACCTTTGGAGTTTACGGCCGTGAACCCATGATTTTATGGTCGTGAACTCCCCACTTGGTGGTTTTGGGTGTTTTAAGGTGCTATCTTAATCCTAGAATTAGCCTAGCCTTGTTGGAATAATCCTTGAAGTAGTTTAAGGCCCTAGAATGCTCCATAGAGGAGTTTACGGCCTAAAGACCATATCCCCTAGAGTTTACGGCCGTAAACTCCTATGGGGTGTTGGTTTTAATTCTTTTTGGTCACTTGCACATGTAGGATAGCTTCTATGTTTTTATCTAAGGCTAAAGGGGACATTGGGCACACATTTGTGCCTTTACTTGGAGTTTACGACCCAAGTGATGTTCCTTGGCTGTAAACTCCCTTTTAGGGATGATTTTGATGTAGTTTATTCCCCATTCAAGTCCTATGTATTCAAGGGTAATTGTCTCAAGGCCTTAGAGGTGTTTAGGGCACTTATAGCCCTTCAAAAAGGGGTTTACGGCCCAATAGCATGTCTTGGCCGTAAACTCCTAAATCTTTATGATTTTGAAGTGTTTTGGTGTCTAAATTAGCTACAAGCATTAGAGGGTAAATGCCTTAAGCCTTAAGGGTGATTTAGGGCTCACTTTTGGCACTTGGAAATGGTGTTTATGGTCCAAGAACTCTTAGGCCATAAACTCCAATTGCTTGTTGTTCTTTGATGATTTCTAGCCTCTAATGATTATACATTAAGTCCTTAACTAGTTGCCTAACAAGGAAACGAGACTAGGTAGTCTTAAAGCTCCATTTTGGAGTTTACTCCCCAAGAACGTTCTTGGGTGGTAAACTCCCGGATCTTGCATTTTAGACATGTAATCTATGTTATAAAACATATAACAAATAATAAAACACATCTAGGAAAGTAGACTCACAATCTGGGATGAAAACCTGAAGATCCGTCAGAGAGAAAATGGCTTTTCTCTAGATGGAATTGTGAATAATGAATTAATTAATTCAGAAATCTATTTATAGTCCTGAAATATTTTGGCAGAAAATATTTTTATTCTGGAGATTGGACTATGACATTATGAAACTTGGAATGTTCAAGTCTCACCAATCCACGAGCATCCACTCTCCTGATATCCCCTGAAACATAAACCCTAATGTACACAAAAGTTGTTCGGAAACGTCTGAAAATCACCGAAACTGGACTGGCTTCTATTGAATAGATATTGTTCGTACAAATGGAAATTTCGGGTTGTCACATATACGAAGTACACTGTTTGGAAATCCCACTTTAAACACCTCACTAAATCACAGCCTAGACATCACTCCTGTAAGTAGATCAATTAGTATAACGAATTTGAATCACTGATAAATATTATTTATAGGTTCATAATAACGATATTATATTTATATATAAGCTATACTTAAAGTATAATAGGCGTATCTCAATTACAATGTGTTTTTATTAAAATCCTGACTTTGCTGGAGCAGCCTTTCCGAGCCGAAAAGCTCTTCTTCTCGGAGCCGTCGAGCGCTCTGGGGCTTTCTTCTAGCGCTAGGGGAGTTCCCTAGGGCTTGGGGGGGGGTGGGAGGTTTAGAGAAAGAGTAGACACAAGAAAGAATGGAAAATTTGTGAAGAATTAAGGGTGGAAGGGGTAATATTTATAGGGTGAAATATGGCTCATCTAGGTGCCACATGTCACCATCTGGTGGCAAGCCTTGGAGAGAAAGCAATGACCAGGATTGTGCCATGTAACAGCCCAAAATCCCAAGTATTGTTAAATTGCATTTTGGGGGTGTTTTAAAGGGGAGACTCGGCGAGTTGGAGCTAGACTCGCCGAGTAGGGTCGCAGTCTTGGTCGCGGGTTCGCGACTGGACTCGACGAGTCCATTAGGGACTCGGCGAGTCGACGCTGTTCAGCTGAAACCCTAGCCGTTTTGATTCTGGATCGTATATAATGTCTTTAGGGCCGTCATGTCTCGTCTTTTGGCCGATTGAAGATAACCTAAACGGCTGTGGGCATCTGGAGCAAGGGTGAAGGCTAGTGGAAGCTTAAAGAGGTTGTTAGGCAAGGAGAGGCAAGGTGGTGATCAAAGGAGGATCAAGGGGTTGAGCTCTGAAGGTTGGGGACGCAGGGATCACGTTTTCCAGGTAATCCTCGGATCATTTCTGTAGTTTTGGTGTTGTACACGAATTTAGGGTTTATGAAACCCATTTGGAGATTAGATGGATTGTTGTGTCGTTATCCAATGTTTATAACCTTGTATTAGGACCCTTAGAGGTCCAGAAGGTCCTATGTTTGCATATTCGGGGATATATGTATCTCAGGAAGCAGTTTGATCGACTGCATGGCGTGGACTCGCCGAGTCGGATGATCAGACTCGGCGAGTAGCTTGCAGGTTCACTGGGACTCGCCGAGTTGGTTCTTCAGACTCGGCGAGTAGAGTCGGGGTGGCCCCGCGATTCTTCCAGGAGTAACTCGTCGAGTCAAAGAGGATACTCGACGAGTAGAAGGGGACTCTTAGAGGATTGAAGGACGACCAGACTCGCCGAGTCGCCAGGGAACTCGCCGAGTCCAGTCGAGCTGACAACGGACTGTTGACCAGAGTTGACCGGTGTGATTTCTTAGGGTCAGTTAACGTGGAAGATAGAAGTATTACTAAGGGATATATGATATTACAGGGAGCTTGTAGCTCGGAGGATCAAGTGCAAGGGATTTCAGGAGTTGCTATCTTCCAGTGTCCGCGAGGTGAGTCTTCTCACTATACTTCACCCGGATGGGTTTGACTGTGAGACCGGAAGGTCGTATGTGTTATATTCATGCTATGTCTAGAGGGGTAGATGCTTTATATGTGATGTGTGCTCATATGTGATGTATGCTTATACGGGCCGGAAGGCGAGACTCTATGTGATAGAAAGGACGGTATGATGTATGATTTATGTGTTGTGTGTATTATGTTACGTGTGCTATGTTTTTATACTATCGTGGGCCGGAAGGCAAAATACTATGGGCCGGAAGGCAATCTAATACGGGCCGGAAGGCGATATATATTATGGGCCGGAAGGCGATATGTTATGTGGACCGAAAGGTCCGGGCCGGAAGGCAATGTTATGTGGACCGAAAGGTCCGGGCCGGAAGGCGTATGTGCGTAAGGTATATTGGGGAACTCACTAAGCTTCGTGCTTACGTTGTTTATGTTACGTTGTTTCAGGTTCTTACAGTAACGCGGGATGGCAACGGTTCAATTGTACACACCGAAGAAAGAGTTGTGTTTTGGAGGATCCTGGTCTTTTATTATAACGAAAATGAAACTATGTTTTGTAATTCGAATGTGAATAAGATCTTAAACAAGTGTTTTAATATTAAATTGATTATTTAAATGAAAATTTTGTTTTTGGAAATCAAGGTGTTACATGCCACGTCACCCATTTTCGCATAGCACACTTCCGACTTCTAAAATTATCAACTTTCTCCATTTTTGACGTTCTTTATATCCACGCGTAGGCAAATATAAAATCTACAATTTTCATTTTGACTCCATCAGCTAATTCTCGACCGATCTTAAATTTAACAATAGGATGAGATTATACTATTAAATGACCGTGTAAAATTCCTAATTTCTTCATACGAACTCCATTTTCGTATGTATTTTTATCATTGAGTTCCTATTAATGAGATCTTCAAATCTCATTTAGGTTGCATTGGCCAAAAACCACTCGATCTAAAATTCGAGTTTCAGGTTGTGCACAACTAAGTCAAATCTTAGAAAAATCATAACTTCCTCACACGAAGTCAGATTTGGGTGTTCTTTTTATGCACGCTCTCTGTTTAACGTATACTACAACTTTTGTTTATATTAACAAGGCTAAAAAGTCTTTTATCGTAAATTCATTATTTATGTTTCCCGGTGCCATGCCGGTTTTGCCGTAAAACTTCGATAGATCATAACTTTTTCGTTATAACTCGGATTTTGGCGTTCTTTATATTCTTGGAATCTTTTTTTCGACAACTACAACTTTATGTATAGATATCTAGTATATCTTACACTTTAATTTTGACGCTTATTTTTATCTTTTATTTATTATACTTTTATAATTAATTATAAAGCACATAAATTCACATAATTTACATAATACTCAAATTATTCATCTTTATTATTTCAAAATGAGTTACATTGGTTGACGTAGACTATTACATCATCTACTAATACATAGCCCAGAAACACGGGTGTTACAATTCTCTCCCCCTTAGGATGATCCGGTCCTAGAATCATGCGTCAATAAACAAATGTGGGTATCGACTCATCATGTCACTTTCTGTTTCCCAGGTGAGATTCGGACCATTCGAATGTTTCCAATGAACTAGCACTAAATCGACCATCTTGCGTCGTAACTTCTTTGTCTTACGGTCAACGATTGCCACGGGCTCTTCGATTAGTCTCTTATTCTCATCCATTCTTAATTCTGAGATTGGAATTATGTCGAGAACTTCTCTTATGAACTTCCTCAAATAACACACATGGAAGGTATTATAAATACCATCTATTTCTTCGGGTAATTCGAGTTTGTAAGCTTGGTTCCAAATCTTTTGAAGAACTTTCAATGGGCCAATAAACCTTTGACTCAACTTTCCTTATTTCCTGAATCTTATAAGTCCCTTCCATGGTGAAACTTTAAGTAGAACAAAATCTCCAACTTCGAATGTCATCTGTCATCTTTTCTTATCAGCATAACTCTTCTAACAATCCTGAGCTGCTAACATCCTTTCCTTGATCACCTTTATCTTCTCAGCAGTCTCATGGACTATCTCGGGTCCCATAAACTGCTTTTCACCAGCCTCAAGCCAACAAGACGGCGTTCGACACTTCTGTCTGTACAAAGCTTGATGAGGTGCTACCTTGATGCTCAGGTGGAAGCTATTGTTGTAGGAAAATTATATCAGAGGTAAGTGCTCATCCCAATTAACTTCGAAATCTAGGGTACATGCTCTCAGCATATCTTCCAGTGTTTGAACCGTTCTTTCGCTCTGGCCATCAGTCTGCAGATGGTAAGCTGTACTCAAACACAACTTTGTACCCAATTCCTCTTGTAGACTTCTCTAGAACCTTGACGTGAAACGACTATCATGATTTGATACAATTGTAAGAGGAACACCGTGAAGTCTTACTACCTCCTTCACGTAAGCATTTGTGAGCTAATGCATAAACCACCTCTCGTTGGCTGCTATAAATTATGCACTCTTAGTGAAACAATCCACGACCACCCAAATCATGTCGTGACCATACTTCGTCCTAGGCAATTTAGTCACAAAGTCCATGGTGATGACTTCTCATTTACCCATGGGTACAGGTAAAGGTTCTAAACTCCCAAACGGTTTCTGATGTTGTGCCTTAACTCTCGCACATGTCACACACTGGGCCACATACTTCACTACATTGAGCTTGATCTTCGGCCACCAGTATTAGGGTTTTAGGTCCCTATACATTTTTGTGCTGCTGGGATGAATCGTGTATATGGTCTTGTGAGCTTCTTCCATCAGAAGATCTCTTATTCCTCCTGGCTTAGGTACCCAAATTTTTTCTTGGAATACCTTTAATCCTTGACTGTTTGTAACAAACACTAACGTTTTGCCCAAAAGTTCTTCCTTTCGGTCATTCTTCTCTGAAGCTTCTTCTTGAGCTTTCCTGATACTTTCCACAATCATCGAGACAACTACTATTCTCAACGCTCTTGGCCTTTTTCTTTCAAGATTGACTTTTCGACTTAGAGCATCGACAATGATATTCGCTTTACCGTGGGGGTAAAGTATCTCGCAGTCGTAGTCCTTGAGTAATTCCAGACAAGGTCGTTGCCTCATATTCAATTCCTTTTGATTAAAGAGATACTGGAGACTCTTATGAACAGTAAAAAGTTTGCACTTCGTGCGATAGAGATAATGCCTCCATATCTTTAGGGAAAATACTATCACTGCCAACTCCAGATCATGAGTGTGGTAGTTCTTCTCGTGCTCTTTCAATTGTTGAGACGCGTATGTTATCACCTTTTCTCTTTGAGTTAGAACACATCCTAAACCGACTCCTAACACATCGCTATACACTGTGAGGTCTTCAACTCCATCGGTAGAGAAAGAATCGGTGCTTCACACAACTTCTTCTTCAGCTTCTCGGATGCTTCTTTGTGCATCTCATTACATGTATAAGTAGCTCCTTTTTGGGTTAAAGTTGTTAATGGAGCAGTTATCAAGGAAAAGCCTTGGATAAACCGTCAGTAGTATCCAACTAATACCAGAAAGCTTCGAATCTCCGTGGGACTTTTTGGTCGTTCCCACTTCATCACAGCTTCGATCTTTGTTGAGTCAACCATTATTCCCTCTTGGTTAACCACATGACCCAAGAATTGGACTTCTTGGATCCAAAAATCACATTTGGACAACTTTGCATACAATTTCTCCTTTTTTAGTACTTCTAACACTTCTCGTAGATGCTTGTCATGCTCCTCCTGGCTTCTTGAGTAAATCAGAATGTCATCTATGAACACTATCACATATTTAATGAGGAATGGTTTACAAACCCTATTCATCAAATCCATGAACGCTGCTAGAGCATTGGTTAGTCCAAATGACATAACCAAGAACTCGTAGTGTCCATATTTTGTTCTGAATGTAGTCTTCTTGATATCCTGCTCTCTCACCTTCAGCTGATGATATCCTGACCTAAGATCGATCTTTTACAGATAGCTCGAACCTTGAAGCTGATCAAATAGGCCATCAATCCTTGGGAAAGGGTACTTGTTCTTTACCGTTACCTTGTTCAAATCTCTGTAATCTATGCACACTCTCATGCTTCCATCTTTCTTCTTCACGAATAACACCAGAGCTCCCCAGGGTGATGAACTAGGTCAAATGAAACCGTTGTCCAACAGCTCCTGAAGTTGTGTCATGAGTTCATTCATCTGCGTTGGTGCTAATCGGTATGGTGCTTTTGCTATTGGTGTCGTTCCTGGTAACAAGTCTATCCAAAACTCCACTTGTCTATCAGGCGGTAATCCGGGAAGATTTTTGGGAAAGACTTCCGGATAATCACATATAACCGGTATATTCTTCATCTCCTTCTTTTCCATTTTAGCATTGATCACAAATGCCAAATATGATGCACATCCTTTGGACAATCATTTTCTGGCTTTCATCAGGGACATGATTCCTGAATTTACTCTGCGTTTGTCCCCGTACACCATAAATGACTCTTTTCTAGGTGGGTTTACTATTACTATCTTCTTTCAGCATAATATCTCGACATTGTTGGCGCTAAGCCAATCCAATCCCAAAACGATGTCAAAATCGTTCAACTCTATGGGCAACAACTCTTTGTGGAATTCGTTTCGGTTTAAGTCGACGACGATGTTTTTAATATGATCACTAACAGGTACGAATTTGCCACTGGTAACTTCCACAATTAGGGCATTATCAAGTTTTTCTTTAGGTAATGCTAATTTCCCTCCAAATTTATGTGACACAAAGGAGTATTGCTCCCGAATCAAACAATATAGTTGCCTCCTTCGCAGCCTTAAGCGTCATCTAGAAGGCTCTCACCTTCGGCTTTGGTGGAATGTTGGGCCTTACCGCCTCTTTCTTCTTCAGGCAATCCTTTGCAATGTGCCCTTCTTCATGACACTCGTAGCACACCCTTTTCCTGGTGGTACACTCCTTGGTGTAATGCCCCGTCATCCCACACTTGTAGCAGGTCACTTCCTCGCTGCATTTCAATTAGTGCTTCTCTTTGCACTTCTCGCACAACTTCGCTTCGTTTAATCCTCCTCCAAACTTCTTTGAGTTGAACTTGCTCTTTTTATTGGGCTTAGTATACCCCTCAAATTTCATCTTTTCTCCATCCTCAATCTTGCTAGCAACTCTTCCCTTGATCATCTCCTCCACAGACTTGGCAGCGTAGATAGCTGCCTCTAGAGTAGGTGCCTTACGTACCTGCACTGCATACTCCCATGGAAGTCCCTTCACATACTTGTCAATTTTTTTAGTTCATCTGGGACAAGACGTAAGGCAAACTCCATCTTCTCTGTGAAGTTGCTGGTGTAGTCATCAATAGACATGCTTCATTTCTTCATGGTTAGGAATGGGTTTTCTAGCTCTAGCAAGTTTTGGGCCAAGCAATACTTGCGTTTGAACTACACCAAAACTCTGCACATGTCAGTTGCAGGGGCTCATTGGGGCTTAAAGTCTTCCCCAGAGTGTTCCACCAACGAATCGGGCCTCCTCTGAACTGGCGCACTACAAATTTGGTATGTAGTTTGTTTATGCAACCACACGTCATAAAAGCCAACTCCATCTCTAAGATCCAATCCATAAATCCGATTGAATCTTCCTTCCCGGTGAAGGTTTATGGCTTGCATGTTAGAAAATTTTTGTACTTTCATCCGTTCCTCTCGACTCCGTCATCTTGATTGTTACTTCTAATCACGTCGGATCAGCTTGACAACCAGTCCTGCTATAGTTACCCTCCTTAGACTGCCCTTCATTCAACTCGGGTGGTTAACCTGCCATAGTAGGTTCCTCTAAATTTTGTTGGAGCAATCGACATGTCTCTTCCATCTGACGATCCAACATCATTTGGATCATCGCTTGTACTCCGGCCATTATGATTGGCTCTAGAGCATCTACTGTAACATTTTAAAAATTCAAACCAATTTAAAATTTTTAAAACATTTCAAACAATTAAAAATCATTACAACTTTGTTCTCAAAGTGTATAATATCAGAGTTTTCCTAGGGAAATAGGTAAAGCAGGAGGAGCTGTACGATCACGCCTTTGCCTTCCCGCGGTCATCAGAAGTACCTCAAAACAAAATCAACAACTGTAAGCCTGAAGCTTAGTGAGTTTCCCCAAAATACCAACGCCATATAAAATGAGCCATGAGTCTGACTGGACCGACTCCCGGTCCTCAGCCTATCTGGACCGCTCTCCCAGCCATCGGCACGTCTAGACCCCCCCTCAGGGCCTTCAGCCTATCTGGACCTCTCGTTGGGCCTTCGGCCTGACTAGATTTTCCCTGCCCGAGCCTACAGTCTACCCGATCCGCATGGGGTGTCTTGGCACTACGACACACAACAGGACCTACTACAACCCTTCCCCATACCAATAAACATGTGCACATAAATATCATATGCTAGTATGCAATAGCAAAGAGTCATACATATATAACTGATCTCTAGCATAGACACCATCCTACCACCAGGATATAAATCAAACAAATTAATAGCATAACAACCATCCTAAACCAGGATTTAATATAACATAGCAACCATCCTAAACCAAGATGTAATCTGACATAGCAACCATACTAAACCAGGATGTAATCTAACATAGCAACCATCCTAAACTGGGATGTAATCTAACATAGTAACCATCCTAAAACAGGATGTAATCTAACATAGAAACCATCCTAACTAGGATGTAATCTAACATAGAAACAATCCTAAACTAGGATGTAAATCATAAAGGGTCGGCCATGGTGCCGTAGACCCTGTTGATATAGTGAGGAGAACACACCTGTAATTGTCGACTGAAGAGATAAGACCAAGCTGCTCTGACCACTGATGTGACAACCCGAAATTTATTCCGTCATTTTAACCTCTTTTTCCGTTAATAAAAAACTCGCTTTATTAAATTGTCCGTTAACCTTTTGGACTAGGTTGATTAAATAGGGACTTTATTATGACTTCGTAAGGGTTGGAACAAACTAGAAACACCCTCAATATTCCCTTGAAAAATTTTAGTTACAACCAAGTCAAATTACAACCATTTAAGCGGGTGCGACCAAAAGCCCCGTTTAACGTCAGTATCGGGTAGATTTCCACCGAGCCACCAACTCAAACCCCTATATAAGGGTTAGTGGACTCCATTTGAGATTTTTCACTCTCTCTCTACAACTTGCTTTCGATCCAAAAACGTCCATTTCGAGCTCCAAAATCGTAGGTAATCTATCCTAACTTGTTGTGTAGCTTATTTAGCATGCAAATTCATGTTTAAGACATCCAAAAGTGACCAAATCATGTGTTTACGGCCCAAGAAAACTCTTGGACCGTGAACACCCATAAGTGGCGTTTTGAAGCCTCAAAACCCCTCTAAATTACTCCTAGGGATTAGATATGACTTGTGGACTTACACATTCAAGCTTAGAACACTAAAACCTTCCATTTTGGAGAGTAAACTTGAGTTTATGGCCCAAGAACACTCTTGGACCGTAAACCCCTCTCCAAGGGCCGTGAACACCTTTTAAGGTGTGAGAATTGCCCTCAAACACCTCCTATGACTTGGGTAAATGTCTAGAATCAACCACAAATGAATTAGGGGCTTTGAACATCATTTAAACCAAGGAAATAGGAGTTTACGACTGGAAACCCCCCTAGGATATGGTCCATGGGTCGTAAACTCCATAAAATGGTCATATGATGCCCTAACACCCCTTATGACTTGTATAATTGATTAGTAATAAGTATGAGCAATCAAAACACAAAAGGAAGGGGCTAGTAAGAGTTTACGGCCGTAAACTCTATGTTTACTGCCGTAAACTCCCATGAATGGTCTATTTGAGGCTTTAAACCCTTCATAAGCCCTAGATTTGATCCTAGCTTAATTCCACTAGTGAGTTAAGACCTTAAATCATCCAAGAGCACACCACCAATGAGTTTACGGTCGTAAACTCATGGGGATATTGTCTTAGGGCCGTAAACTATATAAAGAGTTTACTCTTGAAGACTAAACTCGTTAACTAGAACATACACTCCCTTATTTGCAACCTAATAGCCTCCTAGCACTTGACCAAAGTGTTTTCCACACATTAGGATGCTTATATGTGTTTAATTAGTATTATAATTACTAATTGTATGTAAAGAAATGTCATCATATGTTAATAGGTCACTAAGAGTGTTCAAGTCTTTACTTGACACCGAACACCCAACCGGCACCTCCACCCGATCCACTTACAACAAGTGAGTTCATACCCCTGAATTAACCTTTTAAATGTTTTTACATGCTTTTATGGGGGGGGATACATGTTAAAACATGCTAGGTATCATATCAATTATATGTGATTAATAACCCGCATGCACAAGGATTTATCACACTTTCAGCTGTTTTACAAAGTATAATACTATAGATGGTTTTCTAAAACATCTTTACTTGTTTAAATCTTTTCTCAAATTATATCTCGTGTTCTATGTTTTACTTCTAAACAAGTTACAACAGTGTTTTAAACAAATGTTTTCTTTACTTATATGGTGTTATGAAATTATATTTAAAACGTGTTTATGAACGGTTTTAAAAGCTTGTTTTACATAACGATATCAAGTCGTAAATTCTTATTTTTAAAGGTTTTCCAAAGGTTTTATCAAAGTTTTCTTCTATACTTCTAGGCTTCTACTTCGTTAAATGCATGCCTGTACTTGTATAGTTATATAAATAATGTTTAAAAGACTTAGGAAGGCTAGTTTGCCCTATTTTGCTTTTCCTTGTTGGGATGTGGTATGGTGGTTATCGGATATCCGTCCGAAGGTCGTTTAAACATTAGTTATATATCATGTATACACTTTCAGACAAAATGGTTTACATCGACCAGTTCATTTCCCTTGGGTAGCAAGGGCATACTTCCATTCATCATTCATAGATCAGAGACACTAGTAACTATTATAGGAATAGTTAGGAGGTTCTATTTACTCTTTCTAGTATGAGAATTCCAACGGATTCAGTTCATTCGCGAGTCTATATCATTTCTCCAGCACCTCTAATAGAGTTCAGAATACGAGATGCATCTTCAGGACACAGATTTCCCCGTCGTCAAGTTGGTAACCAGAGTCTCCTGGAGGGAGAGCGGGCATTGTGTGTATAGATCTGTACGGGACTGACTCTCCCGCACCCTGAATGCTAGCTATAGTCCACCGCGTACCAAGCCAAGGGATGACAAAGGTCACATTTATTCCGATGCTTACAGGGAGTCAACTACTCTAGTGTCACTCAGTATGGTTACGAGTATCTCCATGTTTACCTTATAATTCATGGCCTTAAGGTAACGAGAATTAACACTGTATTTATGAAACAACACTCTTAGGATTACTCTTTGTTTTAGACCTTGCTAGCTGTATCGTTCATTTGATATTGTCTATGGTATGTGTTTCTTTGTTTTAGACATTGCTAGTTGTATCTTCATTTGATACTGTTTGGGGTCTGTGTTTCTTTGTTTTAGACCTTGCTAGCTGTATCTTTAATTTCATACTATCTGGGGTCTGTGTTTCTTTGTTTTAGACCTTGCTAGCCGTATCATACATTTGATACCGTCTAGGGTATGTGTTTCCTTTTGTTAGACTGAGTCAGGCGTATCATTCGTTCGATACTCTCCTGCAGTCTATGATTTCTTTTGCTATAGTCAACAGTATTTTCCACTGAGGCATATGTTATTTTCCCCTAGTATTTTTACTAGTGATATTCTTCTACTTTCTTTAATGTCAACTACCGTATTTTGGTAATGGTAGTGTTTCAGGGAAAAATTCTCTTTAAATCATAACACTGTCGAGTCTTGGTAGAAGACTGCTTTTAATTAGAAAATATAGGATTTTCTAGAAAGGACGCTGATACACCGTAGATTCTAAACTACTACTTTTTATAATGTTATTTTGTATAAAATGCTTACTTACACAAATGACACTAAATAGTTATGAACTCACCAGCAATTATAAAAAATGCTGATACTCGCTTTCAGAACAACTTGTATTCTCAGGTCAGCAATAGACAGGTACACCCGGGAGCTTTTGTGAAGTCAGCCTAGAACCGAGCTGCGTCTATACTAGTTTCTGTATTACTTTGATGTCTTTATAAAATGTAACTTATGTAAAAGTATTACTATTAACGCAATGGTTGTTGTACATTGATTACTATACTGCATATGTTGTGATACTTGACATGACGTCATCCACCCCAGAACATTTCCGCCGTTCCAGTTTTGGGGTGTGACAGATTGGTATCAGAGCATTGTTTATAGTGAGCTCAGTATATCAATTCATAAAAGATATACAGCCTATAAATACATAGGGATAAAACATTCTGACCAAGAATTATACTTTATAATATAACCATATATTACCAAAGTATAAGAACATCCAAATCTAAACACTCGAACACAAGTATAACAAGAAGAACAAGAATAAAAGTCTCCGGATGTTGAGCATTACCGTCAAACCCGGGCAGTTATGTAATCGTAAGCTGGAATAAATGTAAGATGATCAACTATATTTATTCAAGATGCGATGAACGTGTGCTTGGGAGTGATAGTGGTGTTGCAACAGGTCTGAAACATACCAAATAGGAATGATAAAGCCAAACATAAAGTTTAAAAATACTACGGGAGTATTTTGGAATTCTAAAAGACTCACATTAATCCCAGAATCATATTCAAAAGTTAAGAATCAAACAAGAAACTAAAATACCATAGGGGTATTTTAGGATCCATGGATAACCTTGTGTAAAAAACTAAAAAGATCCCTTATTGATATACCTATGATTACAAAGGGTACACTTCCAAGGTTATATATAATAAGGATCCCATAGACTGAGAATATGTGGTTTCGCTCTATTTCCTTTTCCTCGTTCGGATGTGGATATAGAGTAGTATCACATAGTCGAAGGCCTATCGGATCTAGGTTATATATAATTTGTGTACCCTATGTAATTTTAGCAGGACTCGATATAGATCACTCAGTGAAATGTTAATAATCTCTTAGGATTCTTTAGACATTTCCATTCTCGCACGAACCCTGTAGAAAACCCTAACCACTTCAGTGTTCGACAGAAGAGTTGATTCAGACCCAGAAGAGGTTCATTGAGAATATTTCCAGTTTGGAAATAAATGAACTAGGACGATACTATTGAAACCACCAAGTGCCTATACCTTTTTAGGGACATCGGTGGCAAATTCGCCTGAACTTCTGAGATTTCCAATCATCCATCATGAAGTGATGACACTCAGAGTTAGGATCGGAAGTAAGGCGGAATAGAAATTCAATATGCCTTCACGAGAAAAGAACCCTAGGTAACTATCCGAAGAAAACCAACGCCGGTCCCAGTCAAGGATATGAGGTAGACAGAGGGAGCCAGTACATGGAACCCGAGAAGTGTCTTTTCTTCGTATTCGTCACGCTAATACACCCATAAAATAATACAATTTAGTGAGTTAGTGATTACACTACTCATACTATGTGTTAGGTAAATCGCCTTTTCCCGTCGCAAGTATTACGATTAGATCGGATCTCAAAACCTTGATTGAGCCTTTTCTTCTGCGATTTCGTTCCGAACTTCCCTCAAATCTTTCCAAAGCCGGAGAGCAAACCTTTCCAGCATAAAGATAACCTAGTAGGAACGACTTCCATCTCATGTCTTTCCGATACTTTTACTCCTACCTTGAATACCCGGACTACATCATAGGGATGTAGGTCGACACTCAGACATACAATATCCGAGGTGCTGGAAAAATTTATGCCTAATATACTAAGGATAGATACGTCTGGGATTAACAATAGTCTCTCATCAGCCTGTGTTCCTTTCCGTGTAGGAAAACCATGGCTCCGAAGAAACGTAACCAATCTGCTGGCAAGAAACCTACTCTCCTATTCGATGAAGCTATGTTCCAAGCTGCAGTCTCGGCAGTCGTAGCAGTTGTCATGGCTCATATCAATGCTAACAACGTCAATGTTAGCAAGAGCCCTATCGGGATTCCCGATCCAAGTAACAGGCAACAACAACCAACCTCTGTGTACCCAGCCACCCAAGAACCTCAACTAAATCCACTGATGTGAAAGTTCAAGAATGAGGAGGGAAGTACCTCGGCTCAAGGACCTTCCAAAGAGCAACGAGGTGAGACAGTCGATACCCCTGCCAGCCCTTCCATCCCGACTTCAAGAAGACCATACCTAGGAAACCTTCCCCACTGCAGCAAGTGTAGCTACCATCATCATTGTATCTGTCGAGAACTCTTTTGTTCTAGGTGAAACATGAAGGGGCATACCGCTCGCATTTGCAGAACCCCGGTTGAGTTTATTACATTAACCACCAATGTGACGACCAATCTAGTATGCCATCTATGTGGTGAGATTGGGCACCAAAAGCGAGATTGCCCAACTAAAAGAAACGACAAGGGAACAGGAGGAGTCTAACTCTAATGCCTAAGAAGAAACATCAAGAAAACCCGGTAGGATTTTTGGTACGTCTCTCAATCCTAGATAACTAACCGGAAACATTAAAAGACTAATTCTAAATGTAATTACTCCCCCGTTAAGGCGAAAGTCGCAGCATTGTTATAAAATTTAAAATTTGATCAGGTAAAGCTATTATGGCTCGATATATACGTTAAATCCATGTATAATTAAGATGGATAGACCTAGAGTGAGTGATGCCGCCTCATTTCCTATTCCTCGTTTGGTTGTGGATTTAGGGCGGAGTCGCTCAGTCAACAGTCCTCCCCACCTTAATTATACATGACTAGTATATGTTAGGCGATTATAGAAAGGCCTTGTCAGAATCCATTCATGAAAGGTACACTATTCCGAAACACTCAGGACCCTCTATAGTTCCGCGTCGACTCTATCGGTCCCAGTATCCGTGACAGTGATACACGGGATGAAACCCGAGATGCCTAGAGCTTGTGTGCCCGTTCAGCACATGGCCCTATCGACCCTCATTTCATGTCATGTCGATGTATGCCAACTTCGACGCCCCTAACAATCATGGTTCGACTTAGTGCAACAATGTGTAAATCCCTAGTGCTGTGCAAAAAGAACTTTCACTGTAGCCGTTTCGGCAAATAAAGGTTCTTCCGAACCTAAAAATAATAAAAAAATAATGCGATCCGTCAGTCGTCACTCTTATTTCAAACCTTCCGATGTACCCAAGAGAAGGGTACCGTGCGCTGTTAACCAACCCCTTCATAGACAAATAGAAACCGAAGCGAAGGACACTACAGGCATTCCAGAAGACGATAACCACCCGAAACTTACTCCGTAGAACCCCAGAAGGACCCCTCGCACCTCACAATCAGGTTCGTGAATAAAAAGGATAGAACTCATGGGACTGACTACTATAACAGAGTATATGCATAAGGGTGGTATATAATTGAGATAAAAAAGATTTAAGATGTGTGCTTCCTCCCTACTCTCTGTTCCTCGTTGGTTGTGGGTCTGGGGTGGAGTCGCACAACTGAACATCCTGCCGACCTCAATTATATACGGCTTGCATACACCAAGTATTAGTGGTTAAGACAAATATGAGCTCTACCACAAACCTCATAGAAAAACCCTTCATCCTATCCCATAAAGTAGGAGCTAGAGTCAAGAGAAACACTGTGGGTTAAGCTACTATAACGACCACAAATCCGAAATTGTTGTCATCCCAGCTAAGCCAACATAGTAGCTAACAACCTCTGTTGGTAAGGAAATCTGTGTCGTAAGAGTCAAGGACAATGACTACGACCATCCATTCACGCTTAATCCCCCGAATTAAGCATCTCAACGAATATCCTGGAAATCCGAAAGCTGCGATATGTTAAACTTTGAGAAGAGTGGATGAGAATATTAGAAGTTCCGAGTGAAGAAACCCTATACTTCTAGACTTAACCTAAATCAAGAAAACTCAGAACCCCCGAAAGAGTAGTTGTAGAAGATGCTCGCACTACCCAGGCACTTTGTCCACCCTGTTACCGACGAGTAGTGCCCAGGACACTCTGCCTCCTCACGTGGAAGAAGTCACCGTCGCCCTGTAGACGATAGACTACATTCTCCGAAGTGAATACTAGAATGCCAAGAACCACAGGATAGCCTCCGCAGGCAAGACTACTTGAATAAAGTACGACAATGGGTAGCGTTAAGCCTTATAACCTAGATCCCGAAGAGATTATAGACTTGACACCAGTCTAGGTGTTAGTCGATGGGTCATATATACTAGTTTCCACCTTTCCGGTTTTGGGTGTGACAGATTGGTATCAGAGCATTGTTTATACTGAGCTCAGTATATTAATTAATAAAAGATATACAACCTATAAATACATAGGGATAAAACACTCTAACCAAGAATTATACTTTAAAATATAACCATATTTTACCAAAGTATAAGAACATCCAGAATCTAAACACTCGAACACAAGTCTCACAAGAAGAACAAGAATAAAAGAATCCGGATGTTGAGCATTACCGTCAAACCCGGGCAGTTATGTAATCGTAAGCTGGAATAAATGTAAGATGATCAACTACATTTATTCGAGATGCGATGAACGTGTGCTTGGGAGTGATAGTGGTGTTGTAACAGGTCTGAAACTTACCAAATAGGAATGATAGAGCCAAACATAAAGTTTAAAATACTATGGGAGTATTTTGGAATACTAAAAGACTAACATTAATCCCAGAATCATATTCAGAAGTTAAGAATCAAACAAGAAATTAAAATACCATAGGGGTATTTTAGGATCCATGGATAACCTTGTGTGAAAAACTAAAAAGATCCCTTATTGATATACCTCTGATTACAAAGGGTACACTTCCAAGGTTATATATAATAAGGATCCCATAGACTGAGAATGTGTGGTTTCGCTCTATTTCCTTTTCCTCGTTCGGATGTGGATATAGAGTAGTATCACATATTCGAAGGCCTATCGGATCTAGGTTATATATAATTTGTGTACCCTCTGTAATTTTAGCAGGACTCGATATGAATCACTCAGTGAAATGTTAATAATCTCTTAGGATTCTTTATACATTTCCATTCTCGCACGAACCCTATAGAAAACCCTATCCACTTCAGTCTTCGACATAAGATTTGATTCAGACCCATAAGAGGTTCATTGAGAAGATTTCTAGTTCGGAAATAAATGAACTAGGACATGACTATTGAAACCACCAAGTGCCTATACCTTTTAAATTCGCCTGAACTTCTGAGATTTCCAGTCATCCATCATGAAGTGATGACACTCAGAGTTAGGATCGGAAGTAAGGCGGAATAGAAATTCAATATGCCTTCACAAGAAAAGAACCCTAGGTAACTATCCGAAGAAAACCAACGCCGGTCCCAGTCAAGGATATGAGGTAGACAGAGGGAGCCAGTACATGGAACCCGAGAAGTGTCTTTTCTTCGTATTCGTCACGCTAATACACCCATAAAATAATACAATTTAGTGAGTTAGTGATTACACTACTCACACTATGTGTTAGGTAAATCGCCTTTTCCCGTCGCAAGTATTACGATTAGATCGGATCTCAAAACCTTGATTGAGCCTTTTCTTCTGCGATTTCGTTCCGAACTTCCCTCAAATCTTTCCAAAGCCGGAGAGCAAACCTTTCCAGCATAAAGATAACCTAGTAGGAACGACTTCCATCTCATGTCTTTCCGATACTTTTACTCCTACCTTGAATACCCGGACTACATCATAGGGATGTAGGTCGACACTCAGACATACAATATCCGAGGTGCTGGAAAAATTTATGCCTAATATACTAAGGATAGATACGTCTGGGATTAACAATAGTCTCTCATCAGCCTGTGTTCCTTTCCGTGTAGGAAAACCATGGCTCCGAAGAAACGTAACCAATCTGCTGGCAAGAAACCTACTCTCCTATTCGATGAAGCTACGTTCCAAGCTGCAGTCTCGGCAGCCGTAGCAGTTGTCATGGCTCATCTGAATGCTAACAACGTCAATGTTTGCAAGAGCCCTATCGGGATTCCCGATCCAAGTAACGGACACCAGCAACCAACCTCTGTGCACCCAACCACCCAAGAACTTCAACCAAATCCACTGAAGAGAAAGTTCAAGAACAAGGAGGGAAGTACCTCGGCTCAAGGACCTTCCGAAGCGCAACGAGATGAGACAGTCAATACCACTGCCAGCCCTTCCATCCCGACTTCAAGAAGACCATACCTAGGAAACCTTCCCGACTGTAGCAAGTGTAGTTAGCTTCACCATGGTATCTATCGAGAACTCTTTTATGCTAGGTGCAACATGAAGGGGCATACCGCTTGCGTCTGTAGAATCCCGGTTGAGTTTATTACATCAACCACCAATATGACGACCAATATAGTATGCCATCTATGTGGTGAGATTGGGCACTTTGTCCACCCTGTTACCGACGAGTAGTGCCCAAGACACTCCGCCTCCTCACGTGGAAGAAGTCACCGTCGTAGACGATAGACTACATTCTTCGAAGTGAATACTAGAATGCCAAGAACCACAGGATAGCCTCCGCAGCCAAGAATACTTGAATAAAGTACGACAATGGGTAGCGTTAAGCCTTATAACCCAGATCCCGAAGAGATTATAGACTTGACACCAGTCTAGGTGTTAGTTGATGGGTTATACTAGAACACACACTTTTCTACAACTGAAAATAAACCGACACCTTGGAGATTAGGGCATGTCTTTGAGATTCATTAAGACTAGTAGGTGTTCCAAGAATGCTATCTCTCGCAGAGATGGTAGAACCACCTCCCGAGATGGTCCAACACTTCAGAAAATCTCTAAGGATTGAGTTAGCCCTCAGCAGAGCTTGCTGTCTATGAAACAGCAAGGCAAGTAAGAGCATGATCCTTTCCCGTTAGGAATCATATTGTGAAAGCGCTAACTAGAAGATAATGTAAAGTTTAAAACATTTCTAAGCACTCTTCTAGTGAAACCCTATCTCCCCGACCCTGAGAGTTTCCGTTAGAAACATCTCATGAATCAGAAGTGCAGGTTCATTTTGCACAAGATTGAGATAACCACCCTGCAGCAAACAGATACCCGTAGACATCCAATCAATCCGATGATCCATAAAACCTCTGAAAGCCAATCGACAAGAAACACGAATCCAAGGATAACCCGAGCTTTCTAAGAAACAACCTGAAGGACTACACTCCCAGTATGAGAGAATGTTTGGAACTTCAGAATGGCGATCACGCCAGTGCTGATCTCGCCATAGAAGTACCCTATGTTCTAAGTACTAAAAAGCTCTACCCTTCCGAGAGCTTAGGACCATCCGGGATTCTTTAAAAAATTGACCCAACCCTTGTCAGACCACGACTACCTTTGGAAATTCCATAAGTTTCACCCCAAATCAAATTTACTTGTTAGACTTGAAAAGGGTTTGCTCGACGTCACTCTTTGTACCACACTCATCTTGATAGAAACCATTGGGAACCCTAACTTCGTAGACGCCCCTGTAGGAATCGCTAACTGAACGAAACGGAATCCGCATCCCGTAAGTGAAGATTGTTAGAACACCAAGCAAAGGCCATAACTCACTTGGGAGTGCGAGGACCAACTGAATAGGAAGTACCCTCATACCTCTACCTGATTGTTCATGCCTACTTCTTTGTCTAAACCCTAATTTCAGGACGAAATTCCCTCTAACGGAGGGATGATGTGACAACCCGAAATTTATTCTGTCATTTTTAACCTCTTTTCCCGTTAATAAAAAACTCGCTTTATTAAATTGTCCGTTAACCTTTTGGACTAGGTTAATTAAATTGGGACTTTATTATGACTTCGTAAGGGTTGGAACAAATTAGAAACACACTCAATATTCCCTTGAAAAATTTTAGTTACAACCAAGTCAAATTATGACCATTTAATCGGGTGCGACCAAAAGTCCCGTTTAACATTAGTATCGGGTAGATTTCCACCGAGCCACCAACGCAAACCCCTATATAAGGGTGAGTTGTGACAACCCGATATTTCAACTCTTTGTTATGACCAAAAGGGTCAAGTATTGTAACCACTTTTGAGTAATAAAATTTACTTTCATAATAAAATGTACAAAAAGTTCTATTTAATTTCCTTCTATGTTTAAATGTCTTTGAGCCATGATCGTACGTGAAAAGAACGCCCAAATCCGACTTCATATAGTGAAATTATGATTTTTCCAAGTTCGGCTTAGCAACAGACAGCTAAAAACTCGAATCGGAGATCGACCGACTTTTGGCCGGAATGACCTAAACGAGAATCGAAGGTCTCGACAATGGTATTCCAGCGGTAAAAAGTCTGGCAAAAACCGACATCAGATAAAGAAGTTATGAATTTTCAAAGAAATTCCTTAAACACGATGAGTTTAAAATAAATAATAAAAAAATAATTTTGGAATTTGCCGTCGGAGTCTAAACGAAAGTTGTAGAGCGTAGTCTCACCTATGCGTGGATATAAAGACCATCGAAAATGGAGTTCGTATGAAGAAGATATGAATTTTTGAAATTTATTAAATAAATTATATATTAATTTAATTCAAAATTCGGACCTTATCCGAAGAGGAGTCAGCGTCCTCATCCGGGTACGCGCTGCGTACCCCTGTACGCCCTGCGTACCCGAGAGACTTGGCCTCTGATCGTCCACGTCGCCCTATCCGAGGCATCCGACCCGTCCGACCCGTCCGAAGTATCCTACCCGTCTGACCCGCTGTCCCGTCCGACCCGCCGTCCCATCCGACCCGTCTCCCCAACAACTTGTCCCATCCGACCCGCCTACCCAGCAACCCATCCCATCCGAAGCCGAGGCAGTCGAGGCTTCGGTCATGCATGACGTACGCGTACGCGCTGTGTACGAGCGTACGCCCCGCGTACCGAGGCGGTTCAGCCTTCCTATAAATAGGATGCGAGGGCTTCCGAGAAAAGGGCTCATTTCTCTCCTCTCTCTCACAATCTTGCCTCGTTTTCCGTGCCCGTTCAAACCCGAAGCTCTGGTCTTTTTGCTCAAGTCCCGAGGGTCGATTTTACTCCCAAAATTCCCGAGAATCCCGAGGAAAATCCGTTTCCCGAGAAGAAACTCTGCCCAGTTTTCCATCTCGCTATCTTCAAACTTTCAAGTGAATTCATACCCCTTAATTTACCTTTTAAATATTCTATAAATTCTTTTATATGCTTTCAAGGGGGGGATTACAAGTAAAACACACGAGTATTATCGTGTGTTACATAAAGAAACTCTTTTATATGCTTTTATATATCCAAATCACATGCGATTTACAAACTTTATAAGGAACTTTCATATATATAACATATGTTAAAATAGCATTCTATCTTTTGAAATATAAAATTGTTGTAATGCATGTATAAACTAAACTTTTCTTAGATTATTCTTGTCTATCTTGGACTCTACACCAAAAATCTATGCTTTCATAAACAAGTGATTTCTTTTCTAGGTATTTCTAAACAAACAAGACACACTTTTAGAAAACTATAATAGGTATAGTTTTACGAACAAATTTCTAACTCTTATGTACTAGAAACATGAATTTCAAGAAGTTTACTTTCGTATACAAGAACAAACGTAACATTTTAACAAGTAGATCTGTTTTTATACCACCGTTTTGTGAGACACTAACTTCATGTACGTTCGAGTACACATTTCAAGTCCTGTATTATATACCAGAATCCCTTGGAGGGGGAGCGTGGTGTTTGTATATAGATCTATACGGGCTTGACAACCCGCGCCCTGACTGTTAGCTGCAGTCCACCGGTTGGGGTGACAAACGTCATAACATTCCAACGCCTGAAGAACGTTGTGTATAGGCATTCCGAGTCAATAGTATGGTTATAAAACTCACAAGGGGTATTAAAAATGCATTGATTTACAAGGTTTTCAAACTCATTGGTTATTTTACACTTACATACATTTTAGAAACAAACATTGGTCTTGAGTGAAGGCTACTATTATACTAGTAGAAAATATAGGATTTTCTAAACACAAACAAACAAATACAATACATTTCGTTTCATTCAAACATTGTCATTTAAATACTTATGAAACTCACCAGCTTAAATGCTGATCTACTCTTTCAAAATTTACTTGTATGTCCCAGGAAATCAGTAAATTTTCAGGTATTCATTTTGCTTTTGATGAAGGGATGCTGCGGCGCCAGTTTAATCTCGTATTTTGACATCATATTGTAATTGGTTTTGAACATGTAACTTTTGGACAAATGTAAACTTTCAATTATATATATGATGGTTGTATTGCTTTCTTTACTATGTATTCATTTGTTACGTTACCACATGAAGTCATCCGCCCCCGAACGTTTCTGCCGTTCAGGTTTGGGGGTGTGACAGATTGGTATCAGAGCAATGTTTATAGTGAACTAAGTATATCGAACCACATAAGATATACAAACTATAAATGCTTAAGGGACTAATACTCTCTGACAAAACAAATTTTCTTTTTACACTGAAGCAGCTTTGCATTCAACTTAAATTGATAGTTCATTTAAGTAGAATTACATGCATACCACAAATTATTTTCATGTTATACAACTATACAAGTATTTAGACAAGTTGACACTACGATTGAGACTTGATATATGTAATCAGATTTTGGACAAATATAGCGTGATCAACTATATTTGCCCGAGATTGGACCAACGTATATCGAGGAATGATCGTAGTAAGCAACAAGTCAAACCTTACCAAACCATTGCAAGAATCAAACACAAGAATTAAAATACTATAGGAGTATTTGCGATCTAAACTAGTTTAACTTACATGTTTTGCATGTTTCAACTTTATTCCATTCTTATAACCCTATTTCTCGTACAGTCAAATGGCTGGATTTCACCACCCTGGCGACCCCTACTTTCCCAACCACGGCAACGGAGGATGGATCGAAGATGATCCCGAAGAGGACGAGGAACCCATAGAAGTGGGTGATGACTCCGGTACCGACTCAGAGCCGGAAGTTATCGATCCACCACCCATTCAACCTCCTGTCTTCGTAAGGAACTTTCAAGGACCGACTCCCGTCTGGGGAAGTCACCTCCACCATTGGAGCCAACAGCAAAACCTACGCCCTCCCTACGGTATGTGCCGGGACTTCTATGATGTCCGCGGCGGAGGTTCAGCTGATCGAGCACTCCCGGTAATGGTGGGTAAGTTAGCAAATCAGTCCTATCAGTCTGGAGTTCAAGCTAGTCGACTCCGGGATGTCAACGTGGAAGTGCAAGTTCACACTTCTGACATCCGTAGGCTGGACAAGATACAAGACAATGCTCAACTCCAAACCGAAGCATTTCAAGCGCAAGTGATTGCAGCCCTCGCTGAACTGAGGGAACAACAAGCGCTTTTGATAGGCGTCTAATGGAGTCAAAGCAATCAGATGCGGAGTCAAGCTCCAAGCACAACCTTCGACGCAAGTAGTGCTTGTCAAGGACTCAAATTTTGTTATAGCTTAGGACCTCGGCTAAAAGTCTTTAAATTTCTCGAATTTGTAATCGGAGACCCTTATAGGGGTCAAATTTTCATGATCGTTGTAACAACTTTTATATTAATATAAGTGACATTATTACTACTATGTTGAGTATTTCATTCAAACCTTGAATGGTCTTTGGGAAGCCAAATACTTGTTTCATACCTTCAGTCTTACAAATAACTTTCATTCTTCTATTTTAAGACTCATACTATCATCTGTTGTTGAACTATGGCGATTTAGTTCATGAGACACATACATTTTCTATTCTATGAAATTCTTATCCTTGTCTTTTCAACCTATAGTTGAAGGATGCCTCCGCGTAGGAATCCAAGGCGAAACAACGGTGAGGAAACACCTGTACCACCACCACCTTCTCCACCTCAATTTGATGCTGTTATGTTTCAAGCAGCAGTCACCGCAGCGGTGGCAGCTGCCATGTCACAGATCAATAACTCGAGTACCAATGGCTCGGGATCTGGCACACGCCTATCCAACCATGGCGAGAGTCATGGACCACCTCGATAATGCACCTATAAGGACTTCACTAATGCCAAGCCCCAGATGTTTTATGGAACTGGTGGTGTGATGGCCCTGAGGCAGTGGATTGAAAGGACGGAGGCAGTCTTTGAAATCTGCTCCTGTCCCGAGCCCAGCAAAGTCAAATTTGCAACTTTCACCCTTGTTGATAAAGCTTTAACTTGGTGGAATGGCCACGTTAAAGTACTTACCCTGATCGTGGCAAACTCCATAAGCTGGGAGATCCTGAAAGCCATGATGATGAGAGAATACTGCCCACGGGGAGAGATTCAAAAGCTTGAACACGAGCTATGGACTCTCGGAATGGTTGGTACCGACATCGCTACTTATACCAACAGATTCTGCGAGCTGGCAATCCTTTGCCCAGATATGATTGCTCCCGAGAGCAAGAAAATAGAAAGGTACATCTGGGGGCTGACGCCCCAAATGCGATCAAGCATGTTAGCTTCTAAACCTGACACCTTTGAAAGTGCTAAGGAACTGGCACAATCTCTGATTGACTACGGAGGTCATCAGAACTCAACCACTTCTGCACCAGCACCACAGAAAGGAAACAACAACAACAACAACAACTACGACAACAACAACAACAACAACAACAACAACAATGGCAGAAAGAGAGTGTGGAATAAAGGGAAGGGTGGGTCTTCCCAAGAATCCGCAAAGAAACAACTGGTTTCAGTGAATGCTGCCACTGTACCTACTACAGCTCCTACAAATATCTACCCAACAAAGCCTTATATAGGTAACCTCCCAAAGTGCACCAAATGCAATTTCCACCACCATGGACCTTGTCGGGAAATGCAGTGCGCCAACTGCAACAGGAAGGCACACACAGCCTGTTTCTGCAAGGACCCTGCAAAACCTATCACTCAAGTTCCCAGTGCGGGTGTAGGGCAGACTTGCTACGGTTGTGGCAAGGTGGGCCACTACAAGAGGAACTGTCCTAAGGCAGCAGGCACCGGAGGTGTGGGACGAGTTTTGGCGATAGGCCACGAGGAAGCTGTAGCTGACCCAACTATAGTTGCTGGTACGTTCCTTCTCGATAATTCATACGCATGCATATTATTCGATAGTGGAGCGGAGAGAAGCTTCGTGAGTCAAAACTTTATTCATTTACTTAAACCTAAACCTAGCAAGTTAGAAAAATCATTCACTGTAGAGATGGCCAATGGAAAAACCGAAAACACAAATTGCATATACATGGGCTGTATGTTAACTTTAGACGGCCATTCTTTCCCAATCAATCTCATGCCGGTCCAAATTAAAAGTTTCGACGTCATAGTCGGCATGGATTGGTTGAGTCTTCTTCGCGCCGACATCATGTGCTTTGAGAAAGCAGTCCGTCTTAATATCCCTAACAACGAAACCTTAGTTATCTACGGCGACAAATCTAGTACAAACCTTCGCATCATTTCGTGCATCCAAGCTCGAAAGTGCTTGCGGAAGGATTGTCAAGCATTCCTAGCACACATCGTTGATACAAGTCAAGAACTGAAGGACATCAAGAGCATCTCGGTAGTACGCGACTTTCCCGATATCTTTCCAGAAGAACTACTAGGATTACCATCGCAACGCCAAGTCGAGTTCAGAATCGACTTAGTTCCAGGAGCTACCCCAGTAGCGAAGTCGCCTTACCGTCTCGCACCAGCAGAGATGTAGGAACTTTCCAGTCAACTTAATGAACTCCTTCAAAAAGGATTCATAAGACCAAGTTTCTCACCTTGGGGAGCACCGGTCTTGTTTGTAAAGAAGAAAGACGGATCGTTCCGTATGTGCATCGACTACAGAGAGCTGAACAAACTTACTGTCAAGAACCGCTATCCTCTACCCCGTATTGACGACCTATTCGATCAACTTCAAGGAGCGAACTACTTCTCAAAGATAGACCTACGATCCGGATATCACCAATTACGAGTTCTAGAGGGGGACATTCCTAAGACAGCTTTCCGAACTCGTTATGGACACTACGAATTTGTAGTGATGCCGTTCGGATTAACCAATGCACCAGCAGTATTTATGGACCTAATGAATAGGGTATGCCGCCCTTACTTGGATCAGTTCGTCATCGTCTTTATCGATGATATACTTATCTACTCTCGAAGTGAGGAAGAGCATAGTCATCACCTACGAAAAGTCCTAGAAACACTGCGAATGGAGAAACTCTATGCGAAGTTCTCTAAATGCGAATTTTGGATTCGAAGAGTCGAATTTTTAGGCCACGTTGTTAGCGAGAAAGGTATACACGTGGACCCCTCCAAAATTAAGGCTATTGAGAACTGGTTGGCACCAAAGACACCTACAGAAATTCGTCAATTTCTAGGTCTAGCTGGCTACTATCGCAGATTCATAAAGAACTTTTTGAGCATTGCGAAACCTCTTACTACATTAACCCAGAAGGGTGTGGCCTTTGACTGGGAAGCGAAACAAGAGAAGGCATTCCAGACACTAAAGTAGGCCTTGTGCACCGCACCGATACTATCCCTCCCCGAAGGGATAGAAGACTTCGTAGTGTATTGCGATGCGTCAAATCAAGGACTTGGTTGTGTTCTTATGCAGAGAGGGAAGGTTATCGCTTATGCCTCCCGACAGCTTAAGACACACGAAGTGAACTATACGACACACGATCTCGAGTTAGGAGCAGTGGTATTTGCTCTAAAGATCTGGAGGCACTACTTATACGGAACAAAGAGTACTATTTTCACCGATCACAAGAGCCTTCAACACATTTTCGATCAAAAGGAACTCAACATGCGACAACGACGATGGGTTGAGTTACTGAATGACTACGAATGCGAAATTCGTTATCATCCTGGCAAGGCCAACGTAGTAGCTGACGCCCTCAGTTGAAAGGAATACACTGATCGGAGGGTCAAATCTCTGACCATGACTATCCATTCCCACTTATCCACACAAATTAAGGAGGCAGAAATGGAAGCTTTACAACCTGAGAATGTGGCAGGTGAATCCCTGCGAGGAATGGAGAAGAATCTAGAAGTCAAGGGTGGCGGAGCCTACTATCTCATTGAACGAATCTGGACCCCGAAACATGGTGGTTTCAGAAACATAGTCAAGACTGAGGCTCACAACTCAAGATATTCCGTTCACCCGGGTTCAGATAAAATGTATCTGGATCTTAAGAAGCTGTACTGGTGGCCTAACATGAAAGCAGAAATTGCTACCTTCGTGAGTAAATGTCTTACTTGCGCTAAGGTTAAGGTCGAGTATCAGAAACCGTCAGGATTACTACAGCAACCAGAGATACCAGAATGGAAATGGGAGCGGATTACTATGGACTTCATAACCAAGTTACCCAAGACGACAAGTGGACTCGATACCATATGGGTCATTGTCGACAGATTGACCAAATTCGCGCATTTCCTACCCATCAAGGAGACTGACAAAATGGAGAAGCTTACAAGAACTTACTTAAGGGAAGTAGTGCGACTGCATGGTGTTCCGATATCCATTATCTCCAATCGAGATAGTAGATTCACTTCAAGATTCTGGCAGTCACTACAAAGTTCCCTGGGAACTAGGCTAGACATGAGTACAGCCTACCACCCACAAACAGACGGACAAAGTGAGAGAACAATACAAACTTTAGAAGATATGCTGAGAGCCTGTGTGATTGACTTTGGAAAGGCATGGGATATTCATTTACCCCCTATCGAATTTTCATACAACAATAGTTATCATACAAGCATAAAGGCTGCTCCGTTTGAAGCCCTCTATGGTCGAAAGTGCAGATCCCCTCTGTGCTGGACTGAAGTTGGCGATACCCAGTTAGCTAGAGGAAGAGTTCCTGAAAGCACTCTCACCGGTCCGGAAATCATACGAGAAACGACAGAGAAGATCGTTCAGATTCGTGAACGATTGAAAGCCTCTAGAGACCGACAGAAAAGCTACGCTGACCAAAGGAGGAAACCTTTGGAATTCCAGGTAGGAGACCACGTCTTATTAAAGGTCTCACCGTGGAAGGGTTTAATACGATTTGGAAAGTGTGGGAAACTAAATCCAAGATACATAGGGCCTTTCGAGATCCTTGCCAGGATCGGCCCTGTGGCTTACAAGCTTAACCTACCGCGCGAACTTAGTAACATCCATCCAACCTTCCACGTCTCAAACTTGAAAAAGTGTCTGTCCGACGAGACTCTTGTTATTCCACTCGACGAGATCGAGATCAACGAGAGCCTCAACTTTGTGGAAGAACCAGTAGAAATCATGGACCGAGAGGTCAAACAAACAAAACAAAGTCGCATACCCATCGTGAAGGTTCGCTGGAACGCCAAGCGGGGACCTGAATTCACATGGGAACGCAAAGATCAGATGAAACAAAAGTACCCTCATCTCTTTCATGTTCACTAGTATCTTTACTACTTTAAATTTCGGGACGAAATTCTCTCTAACGGGGGGATGATGTGACAACCCGATATTTCAACTCTTTGTAATGACCAAAAGGATCAAGTATTGTAACCACTTTTGAGTAATAAAATTTACTTTCATAATAAAATGTACAAAAAGTTCTATTTAATTTCCTTCTATGTTTAAATGTCTTTGAGCCATGATCGTACGTGAAAAGAACGCCCAAATCCGACTTCATATAGCGAAGTTATGATTTTTCCAAGTTCGGCTTAGCAACAGACAGCTAAAAACTCGAATCGGAGATCGAGCGACTTTTGGCCGGAATGATCTAAACGAGAATCGAAGGTCTCGACAATGGTATTCCAACGGTAAAAAGTGTGGCAAAAACCGACATCAGATAAAGAAGTTATGAATTTTCAAACAAATTCCTTAAACACGATGAGTTTAAAATAAATAATAAAAAAATAATTTCGGAATTTGCCGTCGGAGTCTAAACGAAAGTTGTAGAGCGTAGTCTCACCTACGCGTGGATATAAAGACCATCAAAAACGGAGTTCGTATGAAGAAGATATGAATTTTTGAAGTTTATTAAATAAATTATATATTTATTTAATTCAAAATTCGGACCTTATCCGAAGAGGAGTCAGCGTCCTCATCCGGGTACGCGCTGCGTACCCCTGTACGCCCTGCGTACCCGAGAGACTTGGCCTCTGATCGTCCACGTCGCCCTATCGGAGGCATCCGACCCGTCCGAAGTATCCGACCCGTCTGACCCGCTGTCCCATCCGACCCGCCGTCCCATCCGACCCGTCTCCCCAGCAACCCGTCCCATCCGACCCGCCTACCCAGCAACCTTTCCCATCCGAATCCGAGGCAGTCGAGGCTTCGTTCATGCATGACGTACGCGTACGCGCTGCGTACGAGCGTACGCCCCGCGTACCGAGGCGGTTCAGCCTTCCTATAAATAGGATGCGAGGGCTTCCGAGAAAAGGGCTCATTTCTCTCCTCTCTCTCATAATCTTGCCTCGTTTTCCGTGCCCGTTCAAACCCGAAGCTCTGGTCTTTTTGCTCAAGTCCCGAGGGTCGATTTTACTCCCGAAATTCCCGAGAATCCCGAGGAAAATCCGTTTCCCGAGACGAAACTCTGCCCGGTTTTCCATCTCGCTATCTTCAAACTTTCAAGTGAGTTCATACCCCTTAATTTACCTTTTAAATATTCTATAAATTCTTTATATGCTTTCAAGGGGGGGATTACAAGTAAAACACACGAGTATTATCGTGTGTTACATTAAGAAACTCTTTTATATGCTTTTATGTATCCAAATCACATGCGATTTACAAACTTTATAAGGAACTTTCATATATATAACATATGTTAAAATAGCATTCTATCTTTTGAAATATAAAATTGTTGTAATGCATGTATAAACTAAACTTTTCTTAGATTATTCTTGTCTATCTTGGACTCTACACCAAAAATCTATGCTTTCATAAACAAGTGATTTCTTTTCTAGGTATTTCTAAACAAACAAGACACACTTTTAGAAAACTATAATAGGTATAGTTTTACGAACAAATTTCTAACTCTTATGTACTAGAAACATGAATTTCAAGAAGTTTACTTTCGTATACAAGAACAAACGTAACATTTTAACAAGTAGATCTATTTTTATACCACGGTTTTCTGAGACACTAACTTCATGTACGTTCGAGTACACATTTCAAGTCCTGTAATATATACCAGAATCCCTTGGAGGGGGAGCGTGGTGTTTGTATATAGATCTATACGGGCTTGACAACCCGCGCCCTGACTGTTAGCTACAGTCCACCGTTTGGGGTGACAAACGTCATAACATTCCAACGCCTGAAGAACGTTGTGTATAGGCATTCCGAGTCAATAGTATGGTTATAAAACTCACAAGGGGTATTAAAAATGCATTGATTTACAAGGTTTTCAAACTCATTGGTTATTTTACACTTACATACATTTTAGAAACAAACATTGGTCTTGAGTGAAGGCTACTATTATACTAGTAGAAAATATAGGATTTTCTAAACACAAACAAACAAAGACAAAACATTTCATTTCATTCAAACATTGTCATTTAAATACTTATGAAACTCACCAGCTTAAATGCTGATCTACTCTTTCAAAATTTACTTGTATGTCCCAGGAAATCAGTAAATTTTTAGGTATTCATTTCGCTTTTGATGAAGGGATGCTGCGGCGCCAGTTTAATCTCGTATTTTGACATCATATTGTAATTGGTTTTGAACATGTAACTTTTGGACAAATGTAAACTTTCAATTATATATATGATGGTTGTATTGCTTTATTTACTATGTATTCATTTGTTACGTTACCACATAAAGTCATCCGCCCCCGAATGTTTCCGCCGTTCAGGTTTGGGGGTGTGACATGAGTGGACTCCATTTGAGATTTTTCACTCTCTCTCTACAACTTCCTTTCGATCCAAAAACGTCCATTTCGAGCTCCAAAATCGTAGGTAATCTATCCTAACTTGTTGTGTAGCTTATTTAGCACGCAAATTCGTGTTTAAGACATCCAAAAGTGACCAAATCATGTGTTTACGGACCAAGAACACTGTTGGACCGTGAACACCCATAAGTGGGGTTGTGAAGCCCCAAAACCCTCTAAATTACTCCTAGGGCTTAGATATGACTTATGGACCTACACCTTCAAGCTTAGAACACTGAAACCTTGCATTTTGGAGAGTAAACTTGAGTTTACGGCCCAAGAACACTCTGTTGGATAAGGTGTCTAAGTCCATAACTATTTCGGGCTTGTACTTGACCCGACCCGGCATGGTCCATTTGGGTTGCATGGCACCATGCAATTGGATAGACTAAATGAGAGAAATAACACTTGGAGATTATTAATATATTATAAGTTCTAATATATTAATAATATTATTTGATTAGTTGATCAAAGAATTAATTTGGAATTAATTAAGTGATCAAAGGATAACTAATTAAATATATGGGTTGGTTATGTAAATCATTCATATCTTGTATAGTGGGCTAAGAGGCTCCATGGATTATCAAGTTGGGTTCTACCCATAGGATGCTCCATGGATGCTCCATGGGAGTTACAAACCCATGGGTCATGGAAATGAAGAGTCATGACACATTAGGGTTTACATGGTGTAACCCTAGATGTGTCAACACTATATAAGAGTCCCATTCTCCACAAAATTGGCTACACAAGTTGGACACTAAGAAACTAGAGGGCTTGGCCGATTTTGAGAAGTGTGTGTTATCTCAAGAGTATTTCCAAGAGCATTTGGTGTTGTGTGAAGCATTTGAGGCATCACACTTGGGGTGCTAGGCTCACAAGGTTTCAAGGAACACAAGCAACAACAAGGTAAGTAATTCTATCTATGATTCAAGTTAAAATTGTTCCCCATGTATGCTAGATAGGAATATAACCTTGGAATTCAACTTTGCATGATAATTAGACAAACATAGATCCAAGGTTATTAGGGTTGCATGTACACTTAGGAAGTGTTAGAATGCTCAAAACCCATCAGTGGTATCAGAGCCTAGGCTTGTTTGTTTGTTATTTGTGCTTAAAAGTTGAAGAAAGTCGAAAATTCTGCTGTCTGACTGATGGACTCGGCGAGTCCATGGGGAGAACTCGTCGAGTTCATGTGTATCTTCAACCTACTCGGCGAGTAGGTTTATGCACTCGGCGAGTAGGGTCGACAGAGTACAGAATTTCGACTTGAGTTGCTGGAAATGGATTAGAATCATTACCCTAAAATGTTTTGGTACTTGAAAACTTGTTTTAGAAGGTGTAATGTCTTTTCTAACTCATTTACAACAACTCGTTATCAAAATTACAAAGATTAAATGTGATTTTGATTCTTGAAAGTGTTCATATTCATATTCTTGTTCTTATGATGTTTAGATGATCATAGGAATTATTTGTAACCTATGTGGTAGATTAATTCATGATCATAATGTGTTTTAATGGAGTCCATAACTTGTCCTCAAGTTATGGAAAACCAAAAGTCTCTTGGATTAAAAACCATTAAAAGAACACAAGAGTTAGGAAAAATGAAAAGTCCTCATTTTATTACTCTATTAAACTCATAAGTTACAAGAAATGAAAAGTTTTGAAAGTTTACAAAACTTGCCCTCAAGTTTTGGAACAAGTAAAGTTAAGTTAAAACTTTAGTTCCAACCCCTAGAATTTTAAAAGTTAAAATTCAACCCTTATACTTATATTATTATGATTTAATAATTATATATATATGTATAAGAACAAAGTCGTCTTACCGCTAGTACGCCTCATTCACGAAGCCGGTCTATAAGGTGGGTATAAGGTTGTTGCCTATAAAATGGTGACTTAATGGGTGTCCACTCTCACCCACCGCTTGCTTGATCGGTGGAGGGTCGTTAGCCGAACGGGTAAGACAAGGACTTATTAATTCTCATTCAAAGTATGATGAATATTATAAAGTAACTAAATGTTTTATTAAATTACCAATCTTAGTTACTTTAGGAAAAATGTGAATAAGGTGCTATTCCATGAAATGACACTTTACACTTTGATTAAGTCGTTGGTGGAGCGTGTGTGGTTAACCGGCACACTAACTTGGACTTAACAAGGTAGGTAAAGGGTGACTTAGGGTTTATTATAGTATCGATGGAGCATGTGTGGTTAACCGGCACATCGATTGAGTGATAAACTTTAAGGGTACCAAGTGATTTGCATGGTTACTTCACACCTCGTTTTGTGATCCTCGGTATCCCAGTCACAAAACTTGGAGGGCACACTCGAGATTGAAACATGCCTTTGAAAAGTTCATTGAATCTCAAAGAATCTAGGAATTTCTAAGAACCATTCAAAACCTAATACTAAATTTTGCGGTTTTCGTGGTGGAAATTGGTGAATCGTCATTCACCTACCTTTCAAATATGATATAGCTTAGATTACGGCATACCTCTTCTAAGTTATATTATATTGTGATTGGATCCTAGCCTTAATATTACATTTGGGTGTTTTATTAAGGACTCTCTTATATCTAAACTAATCTTGTCCTCTTTTCTTCAGATGTCTTTCAACAATGCTTCTGGCTCTAATCCTAATGGCTCCTTTACCCTTATGAACTTGTGTGGGAAAGTCACCTTTGATGGATCCAACTTCAATGAGTGGATCAGAAACATCAGGATGATTACCCGCTACGAGGACAAAGAATATGTCCTTGACAAGGAGCTTAAGGAGACTGATGAGTCCACTGCAACTCCTCAGGAGATCACTGAATTTCGGGCACATGAAAGGGATGCTACGAAAGTGGCTTGCATCATGATGGCCACGATGACAGCGGAACTCCAAAAGTCTTATGAGGATTTCTACCCTTATGACATGCACCAAGATTTGATGGAAAGATACCATCAAAGTGCAAGACAAGAGAGGTATGAAATCATCTGCTCCATGATAACAACCATGATGAAGGACGGGGAATCCGTCACGAGCCACATGCAGAAAATGCAAAGGTATGTGGATCATTTGCTGAAGCTTAATGTGAACTTCCCGGAGGATCTTGCAATAGATATTATTTTGCATTCCTTACCATCGTGCTATGATCAATTCCGCATGACATATCACATGAACAAGGAAGAAGTCACCCTCAGCAAACTTCAGGGACTTCTCAAGACCGCAGAATCAGGTCTTAAGGGGAAGTCGGTTGCTATCACTCCTACTCAAAACTCTACTCCGGTTTTGGCAATCGGGAAAAGTCGAGGGAGGAAGAGAAAGAGCTCTTCTAAGGGTACCAAGGTTCGGACCCTTGATGGCTCTTCTTCAAGTGGAACCAAGAAAGGTTTCATTACTCCTTCTTCTGACCCAAAAGAGGCTGAATGCTTCTATTGCCATGAAAAGGCTCATTGGAAGCGGAACTGCCCAAAATACCAGCAAGATGTGAAGGATGGGAAAGTTAAACCCAACCATGCAGGTATTTACACTATCATTTCTAATAACTCACCCCATTCTAATTCTTGGGTCCTTGATACCGGGTGTGGTATTCATATTTGTTGTGACTTGCAGGGACTAAGAAGAAGTGTGAATGTGGAGCAAGGAAGGATAAACTTGATCATGGGGAATAGGAAAGCTATACCTGTTACCAAGATTGGAGTTTATACTTTATCGCTAAGTAGTGGGTTTAGTTTAGATTTGAATAAGTGTTGTTATTCGCCAGGAACGGCAAGAAATATTATTTCCTTTCATGCTTTGTACAAACAAGGGTTTACCTTTTCATTTAATAATGAAGTTGGTTCTATTGATGCTTTCTTTAATAATGTTCTTTATTTTAAAGCATTACCTTGTGATGGTGTGTATGAAGCTGTATCTGTTGTAGATAACTTAGGAAATAATGTTTTGTGTATTGATTCTACTAATAATAACTTGGATAAAACATCTTTATGGCATTGTCGTCTTGGACATATAAGCAAGAAACGCATAGGCCAACTCCAAAAGGATGGAGTCTTGGAGTCGTTTGACCTAAAGTCAGATGATAGTTGTGAATCATGCTTACTTGGAAAAATGACAAAGTCACCCTTCACAGGTTCGTGTGAGAGGGGTGAAGGTTTGTTGGACCTTATACACACGGACGTGTGTGGACCATTCAAACATGCCACAAGGGATGCTAATCGTTATTATTTGACTTTTACTGATGATTATAGTAGATATGGATATGTCTACTTAATCAAGCATAAGTCAGAGACTTTCGAAAGGTTTAAGGAATTTAAACAGGAAGTCAAGAATCAATTGGGCAGGAACATTAAGATGCTTCGATCCGATCGTGGTGGTGAGTATCTTAGTTCAGAGTTCCTCGACTATCTAAGGGAATGTAGGATAGTCTCACAATTGACACCTCCCAGGACACCACAGTTGAATGGTGTGGCTGAGAGGCGTAATCGAACCTTGTTAGATATGGTTCGTTCCATGATGAGTCGAGCTACGCTACCAATCTCATTCTGGGGGTATGCCTTAGAGACTGCCGCCCATATTCTTAATCTAGTCCCTACAAAGAAAGTTGCCAAAACTCCTCACGAGATGTGGACTGGTAAAGTACCTAAACTAGACCACATCAAGATTTGGGGTTGCGAGGCTTTCGTGAGACGCGAGACTCATGATAAGCTCGAACCTCGAAGCGAGAGGTGTATTTTCATCGGTCACCCACAACGATCCTTTGGTTACCTCTTCTACAGACCTCGTGACAATGTGGTCTTTGTAGCAAGAAGAGGAGTCTTTCGAGAAAGAGAGTTTATAAGCCAAGGAGACAGTGGGAGGCAAATTGATCTTGAAGAAATTCAAGAATCAAGCGGTGAAGGAACTTCAAACTCTAGCCCTCAACTTGAGGAGGAAACTCCTGTTGAGCCAATTGGCAAATCTGTACCTCTGAGACGTTCCACGAGAGTTAGGAGTGCACCTGAGCATTACTATGGATTCCATATGACTGCAGAAGGTGAGACACTTATTAGTGATGGGACACTAGTAAGTCAAGATGACCTTAACAGCTACGAGGAAGCCATGGCAGGCCCCGAGTCTGCTAAATGGAAAGAGGCTATGGATAGCGAGATACAATCCATGTATGACAATTAAGTTTGGAACTTGGTTGAAAATGTACCAGGTCGTAAGACAGTAGGGTGCAAATGGGTCTTCAAGAAGAAGACCGACATGGATGGTAAAGTACACACTTATAAGGCTAGACTGGTTGCAAAGGGCTTCTCTCAAATTCCTGGAGTGGATTATGATGAGACCTTTTCTCCAGTAGCCAAGATTAAGTCTATTCGGGTTCTGTTAGCCATAGCTGCATTTCATGATTATGAAATATGGCAGATGGATGTCAAAACCGCTTTCCTTAATGGAAAGTTGGCTGAAGATGTTTACATGAGTCAGCCAGAGGGTTTTGACAGCAACGAGTACCCTAATAGAGTGTGTAAGCTTGAGAAATCCATTTATGGATTGAAGCAAGCACCTCGCAGATGGAATCTTTGCTTTGATGAAAAGGTCAAGGAATTTGGCTTTTCTAGGAGTGAAGATGAATCTTGTGTGTATGTCAAGGCTAGTGGGAGTATAGTTAGCTTTTTGGTATTGTATGTGGATGACATACTACTCATAGGAAACGACATTCCAACCCTGCAGGAAGTAAAGTCCTGGCTTGGGAAGTGTTTCGCTGTGAAGGACCTTGGTGAAGCTGCCTATATTCTAGGGATAAGAATCTTGAGAGATCGGAGTAAAAGACTAATTGGACTTAGTCAGAGTACCTACTTGGATAAGGTGCTGAAGAAATTCAACATGCAGGATTCCAAGAAAGGAGAGTTACCCATCCAGAGTAACACCAGATTGAGTAAGACACAAAGCCCTAGCACTGAGGCTGAGATAGCAGAAATGAGTCGAACACCTTACGCTTCGGCTGTAGGATCGATCATGTATGCTATGACGTGTACTCGACCCGATGTAGCTTTTGCCTTGAGCATGGTTAGCAGGTATCAGGCGAACCCTGGCAAGGCACACTGGACTGCGGTAAAGAATATCCTCAAGTACCTACGGAGGACTAAGGATTGGGTTCTTACCCTCGGGGGGAGTGATGACTTGAGAGTTGTAGGGTATAGTGATGCTAGCTTCCAGACTAATAGGGATAATTTCCGCTCTCAGTCGGGTTGGGTCTTTACCCTAAACGGAGGAGCAATTTATTGGAAGAGTTCCAAGCAAGAGACAGTGGCAGATTCTACTTGTGAATCAGAGTATATTGCAGCTAGCGAGGCAGCAAAGGAGGCGATATGGCTGAAGAACTTCATTGGAGACCTTGGAGTTGTATCAGCTATTAAAGAGCCAATGGAAATTTTCTGTGATAGTGAAAGTGTTGTTGCCTTAGCCAAGGAACCAAGGGATCATGGGAGATCCAGACACATCGACAGAAAATACCATTTCATTAGACATCGGATCGAAGAAGGACACCTTGTGGCAAAGAGGGTATCATCAGATGAGAATCCGGCAGATCCCCTCACAAAGGGATTGACTCGGGTTAAGCATCTTCAGCATGCTCGGAGCATAGGGCTGAAGGATGATATTAGATTTAGTAGTTAGATAATCTCGAAATTTGTAAAGTGTAATTGACATTTGATGATGAATAAAAGTGTTTTATTTATGAGTAAAGTGTTGCTATCTCTTGTCGATCGTTTACTATATTTCTTTTGCATGTTTTGACTTCCAGAATAATTTTGTTTGGTATAACATATTATTCAAACCTCCACAGTCGGTCATATGTTGGAAGTAGATATGAATCAAGACTGTCATGTTTGGTTGTAGAGGTCTTGGACAAGGCTACAACAATCATGAGTGCTCATAAGTTCTAAGCATTGGACTCAACCCACGCTCACTGGAATCACTTCATGGAATTCTATCTCGAGTGATCGTGAGACGGTAATATCATATAAGTCTTCAAACCTAGAGATATGATTTGTTACTTACAAGTTGGTTATGCATTGACTGTACGAAACTGCATTGGTAACTCGATGTTATAAAACGTACTTTCGTGTGTAATTCAATGAGTGGTAGAACAAACATATGAGTCGAAGTTTATCTGTTCCTTCTTGGATTAGAAGCTGATATCTGGGCCCCTCGATGATTTTGTTTTGACCCATGTACCGGGCCCGGTCAGAACTAAGTTGATGTGTTCAATTAAGTTCTATGTCAAACAAATCGGAAATCGGGAAACAAACTGCTGGACAATAAGTAAGACATTGTTCCATCTATTTGTCCGGCTGATATCTAGAACGGAGGATTATATGATCACTTATCTTAAATGGCGTACCATCATCTTCTCAGTTCCGAGAGACCTTGAAAGAGCTACGATTGCCGGTCGGTTCCTGAAGTACTAGAGATATAGTTATTAGACTTATCCAAGTGGGAGACTGTTGGATAAGGTGTCTAAGTCCATAACTATTTCGGGCTTGTACTTGACCCGACCCGGCATGGTCCATTTGGATTGCATGGCACCATGCAATTGGATAGACTAAATGAGAGAAATAACACTTGGAGATTATTAATATATTATAAGTTCTAATATATTAATAATATTATTTGATTAGTTGATCAAAGAATTAATTTGGAATTAATTAAGTGATCAAAGGATAACTAATTAAATATATGGGTTGGTTATGTAAATCATTCATATCTTGTATAGTGGGCTAAGAGGCTCCATGGATTATCAAGTTGGGTTCTACCCATAGGATGCTCCATGGATGCTCCATGGGAGTTACAAACCCATGGGTCATGGAAATGAAGAGTCATGACACATTAGGGTTTACATGGTGTAACCCTAGATGTGTCAACACTATATAAGAGTCCCATTCTCCACAAAATTGGCTACACAAGTTGGACACTAAGAAACTAGAGGGCTTGGCCGATTTTGAGAAGTGTGTGTTATCTCAAGAGTATTTCCAAGAGCATTTGGTGTTGTGTGAAGCATTTGAGGCATCACACTTGGGGTGCTAGGCTCACAAGGTTTCAAGGAACACAAGCAACAACAAGGTAAGTAATTCTATCTATGATTCAAGTTAAAATTGTTCCCCATGTATGCTAGATAGGAATATAACCTTGGAATTCAACTTTGCATGATAATTAGACAAACATAGATCCAAGGTTATTAGGGTTGCATGTACACTTAGGAAGTGTTAGAATGCTCAAAACCCATCACACTCTTCGACCATAAACCCTAGAACACCTCCTATGACTTGGGTAAATGTATAGAAGCAACCACAAATGAAGTAGGGGCTTTGAAAATCATTTAAAACAAGGACTTAGGAGTTTACGGACATAAAACCCCATAGGATATGGTCCATGGGCCGTAAACTCTATAAAATGGTCATATGATGCCCTAACACCCTTTATGACTTGTATAATTGATTAGAAACAAGTATGAACAATCAAAACACAAAAGGAAGGGGCTAGTAAGAATTTACGGCCGTAAACTCTATGTTTACTGTCGTAAACTCCCATGAATGGTCTATTTTAGGCCTCAAACCCTTCATAAGCCCTAGATTTGAGCCTAGCTTAACTCCACTAGTGAGATAAGAGCTTAAATCATCCAAGAGCGCACCACCCATGAGTTTACGGCCGTAAACTCATGGGTATACAGTCTTAGGGCCGTAAACTCTATAAAGAGTTTACTCTTGAAGAGTAAACTCCTTAACTAGGCCATACACTCCCTTATTTGCAACCCAATAGCCTCTTAGCACTTGACCAAAGTGTTTTCCGCACATTACGATGCTTATACGTGTTTAATTAGTATTATAATTACTAATTGTATGTAAACATATGTCATCATATGTTAATAGGTCACTAACTGTGTTCAAGTCTTTACTTGACACCGAGCACCCAACCGGCACCTCCACCCGATCCACTTACAACAGGTGAGTTCATACCCCTGAATTAACCTTTTAAATGTTTTTACATGCTTTTATGTGGGGGGAATACATGTTAAAACATGCTAGTTATCATATCATATATATGTGATTAATAACCCGCATGCACAAGGATTTATCACACTTTCAGTTGTTTTACCAAGTATAATACTATAGATGGTTTTCCAAAACGTCTTTACTTGTTTAAATCTTTTCTCAAATTATATCTCGTGCTGTATGCTTTACTTCTAAACCAGTTACCATAATGTTTTAAAGAAAGGTTTTCTTTACTTATATGGTGTTATCAAATTGTATTCAAAACGTGTTTATGAACGGTTTTCAAAGCTTGTTTTACATACCGATATCAAGTCGTAAATTCTTATTTTTAAAGGTTTTCCAAATGTTTTATCAATGTTTTTTTCTATACTTCTAGGCTTCTACTTCGTTAAATGCATGCCTGTACTTGTATAGTTATATAAATAATGTTTGTTTAAAAGACTTTGGAAGGCTAGTTCGCCCTATTTCCTTTTCCTTGTTGGGATGTGGTCTGGTGGTTATCAGATATCCGTCTGAAGGTCGTTTAAACATTAGTTATATATCATGTATACACTTAGAGACAAAAAGGTTTACATAGACCAGTTCATTTCCCTTGGGTAGCAAGGGTATACTTCCATTCATCATTCATAGATCAGAGACACTAGTAACTATTATAGGAATAGTTAGGAGGTTTTATTTACTCTTTCTAGTACGAGAATTCCAAAGGATTTAGTTCATTTGCGAGTCTATATCATTTCTCCATCACCTCTAATAGAGTTCAGAATACGAGATGTATCTTCAGGACACGGATTTTCCCATTGTCAAGTTGGTAACCAGAGTCTCCTGGAGGGAGAGCGGGCATTGTGTGTATAGATCTATATGGGACTAACACTCCTGCACCCTGACTGCTAGCTACAGTCCACGGCCTACCAAGCCAAGGGTGACAAATGTCACATTTATTCCGACGCTTACAGGGCGTCAAGTACTCTATTGTCAATCAGTATGGTTACGAGTATCTCCATGTTTACGTTATAACTCATGGCCTTAAGGTAACGAGAATTAACACTGTATTTATGAAACAACACTCTTAGGATTACTCTTTGTTTTAGACCTTGCTAGACGTATCGTTCATTTGATACTGTCTGGGGTCTGTGTTTCTTTGTTTTAGACCTTGCTAGTTGTATCGTTCATTTGATACTGTCTGGGGTCTGTGTTTCCTTGTTTTAGACCTTGCTAGCTGTATCGTTCATGTGGTACTGTCTGGGGTTTGTGTTTCTTTGTTTTAGACCTTGCTAGCCTTATCATACGTTTGATACCGTCTGGGGTCTGTGTTTCCCTTTGTTAGACTGAGTCAGGCGTATCATTCATTTGATACTCTCCTGGAGTCTATGATTTATTTTGCCTTAGTCAGCAGTATTTTCTGCTGAGGCATATGTTATTTTCCCCTAGTATTTTTACTAGTGATATTCTTCTACTTTCTTTAAAGTCAAATACTGTATTTTGGTAATGATAGTATTTCAGGGAAATTTCTCTTTAAATCATAACAATGTCGAGTCTTGGTAGAAGACTGCTTTTAATTAGAAAATATAGGATTTTCTGGAAAGGTCGCTAATACACCGTAGATTCTAAACTACTACTTTTTATAAAGTTATTTTGAATAAAATGCTTACTTACACAAATGACACTAAATACTTATGAACTCACCCGCATTTATAAAAAATGCTGATACTCGGTTTCAAAATAACTTGTATTCTCAGGTCAGCAATAGACAGGTACACCCAGGAGCTTTTGTGAAGTCAGCCTAGAACAGAGGTGCATCTATACTAGTTTCTGTATTACTTTGATGTCTTTATAAAATGTAACTTATGTAAAACTATTACTATTAACGCAATGGTTGTTGTACTTTGATTACTATACTGCATATGTTGTGATACTTGACATGACGTCATCCACCCCAGAACGTTTCCGCCATTCCAGTTTTGGGGTGTGACAAGTAACACGAACTTCACCATAGAACACTACCAAAGAACCAATTACAAAATTACCAAAATACCCTTGGAAGTCAAACTTGTCAACGCTTTTTCAAAGTCAAAGTCTTCAGTCGAAGCCAACCTTCCTGGTTGATTCTACTCGCCGAGTCAACCCATCGACTCGTCGAGTTCCCGTACTTAGAAACTCCTATAACACGACTCAACTCGCTGAGTCGCCCCAAGACTCGTCGAGTCCAACGATCTACGAGTCTCATCCTGTTCAACTCACAGAGTTGTCCCTCGACTCACCGATTCGTGGCTTAACCAGAAGAGGTTAGGGTTCCACGAACAGATTCGCCGAGTCGAAGAACAGACTCGCGGAGTCCAAGGAAATCTTCAACAGAGTCAACGAGTTGTTCTTCCAACTCGCCGAGTCCACGCACATGTTCATACAACTCGTCGAGTACACCCATGTGACGCGTCGAGTCTCTCCAGTTCTCAATCCATACAGTGGCTTTTTGAGCCATACAGGGGCACAAATCCACAGATCCACTCTTCTATAGTCTGACCCTCACATAAAGTGGCAGACTTTACGTGAAACCAAGGAGATATAGGCCCAATGCACTCTAGGGCTTGGGTTTAAGACAAATGGGCTTCACCAATAATTCTTCGACATAATCTTTATGACATTTTGGACCATCACAAGCCTAGACCTGAAGTAGCAACCTCAGATGTACGCCTCTAACTCGAAACAGTTCTCAATCATACCAAAAATGCCCCAAATCTCAAATGTCAATAGATCTAGATATAAAAGATCCCAAGCAACAGTTTATTACCTCCAATATATGCTCAAACTGAAGTAGATCCCGGATCTACACCACTCCTTTGCAACAAGCCTCTCGATCTTCAAGCCCCTTTCCAAGATTTTCACCTCCAAAGCTCTATTCTCTCTATTAATGGAGGCTCACTCGATTCTAGGGTTTCTGGATCTCAAATGGGTAGCAAATAGGCCGAGGGTAGGTTATAATATGCTTTATATCGGGCACAACCCCTGGGATTAGGGTTTTCTCTCTTCAACACCAACTCGTCGAGTCCAAGCCGCTGAATCGGCGAGTTGGCCACTTAAACCTGCGATATATCCCACTCCGACTCGGCGAGTAAGCATGCCTACTCGTCAAGTCCCTTTCCTTAATTTACAATTTAAGTCCGTCAATAGCACCTCTGGAATTCGGGGTGTTACATCTACTATAATCGGTATTTGCTCAATCACTGGGGGATGATTCCTATTTTCATTCGCGTTCCCGACTCAACTTCGGGTTCTTGCCATTTTGATCTATACACCGAATAGGGTGAATTTAGATCTTTATTGTTGATGGATGTAAAAATCATCCTTATCACTCCAAAACTTTTACATGTTAGTTCTAATATCGTAGTCGTACGTTTAGAATCCTGAACACATAAGATTTCCAGATCCGGTCAGCAACGGACCATAGATCCAAACAAATAAAATCATATAGCACATAAAAGCATTTTAGGCATCTTTCCTAAAATAAACTAGTGCTTGTGTCTAAAATATACTAGACACTCATCTCACAATCATCGCTTAGCATTCTAAGTTTAAGTCTAGAAATCCTACAAATTCCTAATTCACTTAAACTAATGCTCTGATACCAATTGTGACATCCCCATTTTTATGGCTAGAAAAGACCGATTTTGTTTATGCTTGTTTAAAAACCAGAGTAACATTTTAAAGAAAAGTGTTGTAGAATTTGTTCCCAAAAGAAAATATGATAAAGATTTATCAAAGCTTTTCCGAGGACATGTATTTCATTAAAAGCCTCGGGATGTAATGTTTGATACATATCAAAAGCATAAACAGTACCATATTAACCTTACTACATTATTTCATATTTACACGCCTATAATTCGTAATCCCTCATCCCAACATCATATCTATGCTCATTTGCCACTACCTGTAATACAAGAAATTGAGTGAGTCAGGCTTGGGAGCATGGTGAGCACATAGGGTTTTCAACCCACAATAAATAAATTTATTAACTTTCTCAAATCAAGCAAACTCGATTACCGGTTCCCATTATCCTAAATTTACGTCCCTAAAACATCTAACACAAGGGACCTAGTCTAAGGTCTTTCATCGGGGTGACAGTGTTGCTTTGGGGGTTCTGTAGAAATTTATGTCAAATAAGGCAACCATGTGGGGGATGGAGTACTGCTGCTAAACACTAAGTTCAAATAAACACCTACAACTTGTGAGCCTGCTAGCGTTCCACTAGACAGTCTAGAATAGTCCGTAGTTATCATCTATACTCCACTAGATGACTGGATCATCTTAAAACATCAAGGCTCTCATCATTTTATCACACATCGTCTATTACGTCTACCCATGTTTTACCCAACACATTTTGTAAATATAAAATACATATACATTTTAAATCATTTAAAACATGTATAAAAATCGTTCATCTAACATAGATAGAATGTATACAAACAATATGTACACTTAGCACGTAATTTATATAAACAACTTCATATCTACGGGTATGATGAAAGTAACTATGCACTCACAACATGTAATTTATATTAGATACTTCATATCTATGTGCAAGATGAAAGTAACTATGCACTCACTTGTTAAAGTGACATATCAAAATTTGAGCAACACTTCGCTTCTTAACAATATGATTTCCTTCGACGAAACCTAGTATTATTACCACTACATTTTAGTCTAATATTTATTGCGACTAATTATTAGTCTAGATTTGTCATTAACTCAAAGTCTACTTCATTATCTATCAAGTAAGGAACAGCCAGGTAGGATAATATCGGAAGTAGGGTCCATTTGGTCTACGAAGTACACTGTTTGGAAATCCCACTTTAAACACCTCACTAAATCACAACCTTGACATCATTCCCGTAAGTAGATCAATCAGTATAATGACTTTGAATCACTGATAAATCTTATTTAAAGGTTCATAATAACGATATTATATTTATATATAAGCTATATTTAAAGTATGGTAGGCGTATCTCACTTATGGCGGGTTTTTATTAAAAATCGAGCTTCGCTGGAGTAGCATTTCCGTGGCGAAAAACTCTTCTTCTCGGAGCCATCGAGCGCTCCGGGGCTTCTTCTAGGGCTTGGGGGGGAGGTTTAGAGAAAGAGTAGAGAGAAGAAAGAATGGGAAATTTGTGAAGAAATAATGGTGGAAGGGGTTGTATTTATAGGGTGAAATATGGCTTATCTTGGTGCCACATGTCACCATCTTATGGCAAGCCTTGGGGAGAAAGCAATGGCCAGGATTGTCTCACATTACCCATTTTTGCATAGCACACTTCCGAATTCTAAAATTCACAACTTTCATATACAAGCTCCGTTTTTGACATTCTTTATATCCACGCGTAGGTAAAAATAAAATCTACAATTTTCATTTTGACTCCATCGGCTAATTCTCGACCGATCTTAAATTTTACAGTAGGATGAGATTATATTGTTAAAGGACCACGTAAAATTCGTAATTTCTTCATACGAACTACATTTTCGTATGTATTTTTATCCTCAAGTTCCTATTAATGAGACCTTCAACTCTTATTTAGGTCATATTGGCCTAAAACCACTCGATCTAAAATTCAAGTTTCGGGTTGTCCACTGCTAAGCCAAATCTTAGAAAAATCATAACTTCCTCACACGAAGACAGATTTGGGTGTTCTTTTTATGCATGCTCTCGGTTTAATGTATACTACAAATTTTGTTTAGATTTCTAAGGCTAAAAAGTCTTCGATTGTAAATTGACTATTTACGTTTCCCGGTGCCATACCGGTGTTGCCGTAAATCTTCGACAGATCATAACTTTTTCGTTATAACTCGGATTTTTGCGTTCTTTATATACCCAAAATCTTGTTTTTCGACCACTACAACTTTATGTATAAATATCGGGTTTATCTTACACTTTATTTTTGATGGTTATTTTTATCGTTTATTTATTATACTTTTATAATTAAGTATAAAACACATAAATTCACATAATAGTCAAATAATTCATCTTTATTATTTCAAAATGAGTTACATTGGTTGACGTAGACTATTACATCATCAACAAATGCTTAGCCTAGAAACAGGAGCATTACAAGTGACATTTATGAAAATTGGTGGTTATATTTCTATTATAAGCAATGTTAAATATGTATTTGATTCTTAATTATGTCGTTTGTTGAAATGTGATTATCAACCAAGTGAAAAGGAATTCTCATCACCCAAGTTTCGATTGGATAGTAACTTGGAGTCATACAATTTGAATTGTGTGATGTATAAGAATCTTGATTGTTGGAAGATTATGACTAATTCATTGATCACATGCTTATGTGAAGTCAAGTGAACAACTAAAGGATATAGTGCACATTGATCTGGAATATTTAGTTCCACCACAAAGAATGATAACTCTATTCGTCATGGTTTACCGATGTTTCAGTGAACATGGTTGTTTTTATAAGATTAAGTAGAATTCTAACGCTTTGAAAAGTTTTCAAAGTGTAATAGAATGAATAAGAAGAATTTATTAGGCAGAGAGATGAAGTTTTCTCCAATCTGAAAGAAAGGAGAGTACTTTAGTATCATATTTTATGATCATCTTATTGATTGTGGAACTATGTCACAATTGATCCTCAAAGGACATCTTAGTGCATTTGTATGACTAAGAAGAGGAAACAAATATTGTTGAAATGGTTTAATCGAGAGATGAGTCATACTTTGTTTCTAATCAAGTTTTAGAGTGATACTATAGTAACTAGAAATCGTATCTTGAAGCTTATTTCAAACTAAGTAGGTTTGTAACACCTCATGAAATGTGGAGTAATATTGTTTTCTTACCCTGGAACATTTGGAATTGGTAGTTGTGATGTTTTGGTTAACACCTCATGAAGTGTTTTTCTTGTCAAAATCCACACTATCTTTTGATTATTTGTTTTTTCTTGTTGAGGAATGTTCCTTAACGGTAAAACTTATATGTCAAGAAGTTAGTGTGATTCTTATTTATCTTAAACAGTTTGAAGCATCAATTGAGAACAAACCTTTTAGTTATCACTAGCATACGACATAAGGTTGATAACCTATCGTGTTAAGTTGAGAAATTCTTGTTCATGTGCATTTTCCAGTTGAGTTGTGAATTCTTATGGGTTATATTGTACTCGTTCGACTTCAAAAGCACATTGGTCAGTGATACAACATTTGTTAATATGGGTGAGCTGCTTAAGAACTTAGAAACATTGGTAGGCCCTTGTGCTACCAGAGGGAAAGAAATTAAGAACAACCAAGTCCAGTGCATGAAAGGAAAAACCTAAATTTGATTTTAGTTTTGTCCTGAACCTTATCATTTGATTGTAGGTTGGAAATGATAAATTCGTATGGAGAGGAACACATACACCATAATATCTAAGTGGCAAAAGGTTTCAATCTAATTCATGAAAATTATTATGAGGAAACACTTTCGCTAGTAGATTTTAAATATGATTAATATCATTATTGTTTGCATTTGTAATAATCGGGTTCTCAAATTCGCAATATGATTACGACATCCCTGTTCATATTTCACATTGTAAGACATGGCAAGAAATAGTTTGAACTTTCATGACTTATAGCTGTAAGTTCTAAAATGGTTTAAACATACACATATTCTATCTAATGAAATGTGTATAAGCTTGAGAAGTCTAACTGAAGACATATCAAAGCATAACGTATCAAAATCTGCACTTTAGTAAGAAAGTAAATAGTATTGATTTCTATAAGTCCAAGTGATTTTCGGATACATGTCAACGCTAGTGGGAGCATAATTGTTATACTAATGGGAGCATCTTTGTTATGTTGAGTATTGCAGGTTGGCAATACTAGTTGTAGGAAGAAAAGATTTTAAATTTGCAAATTGCAAAGTTTGTGAATTGTTTTGCTATAAAAGGATTTAGGGGAGAAGACAATCGTACTTCACTTCAGATCTAAAAGTTTAGATTGAAGGATTTTAATGGAAATTAGTGATGAACATATATGAATATCGTATTGAAGTGATTCAACATAGGAAATCCGATATATGGAAATATTTGTCACACCCCCGAACCAGACGTCAGAAACGTCCGAGGGCTGTTGTGAGTTAATTGAATACCATAGCATTGAATATATATGAAACATAACATCATTCGTCACCATGCATTAATATAGTACAGCCGATAAAGTTTACATCGAGTATATTGTTTTAACATTACATTCCCAAAAATAAATTGTTCGTTTCATAAATAAACAAACTGCAAGCCATCACTGAGTACATTTTCCTTTGGTTTACTTGTTACCTGAGAATACAAGTATTTTGAAAAACGTCAACATATGAAATGTTGGTGAGTTCATAAGTGGTATTTGAAAAGCAACGTTTTGTATAATTTTGAAAACCACCAGAAAATCCGATATTTTCTGAAAAGAGTTTCTGAAAAAGTTTGTGAAAATCCATAAGTACGCTCGTTTGTTTCTATAGCTATAAAAATTGTTCATTAAAATTGTGTACATTTCGAAACCGTATGTATTGAAAAAAAGAAATCCTAGGAAAACCCGATGTTTTCCTAACACTTTGAATTCCATGAAGTTGTAGTACCATCGCGGCGTGTGAAGTCATTGATTTCAGGCGACGTCGGATTATTGCGCATGGTGAATTGCTATAAACATGCGTTACGCAAACGACCAGATTACAACTATACTAACGATCCCGTAGGCATCGTCCGTACTATTCACGTAATCCAACCGCCCTGACTTCGAGTAGTCCCACATCCGAAGAGAAAGAGGGCACGAAGACCTCGATAACTCCGTTAGCCGGTTGGGGATAAAAAAAAAAGAGTGCGAAGGGCCCTTGACCCGACTCGCATTAAAATAACCGACTTTACTAGTAGTACCAAAGGACCCTTGGGGACCAATAGTATAAAAGCCATTGAAAGTCCTTTTACGCTGTGTTAGATCATGTAAGACCCAACAACTCGTAAGGTAGGAGTCTTCGGGCCTAAAGATCAGGTCATTGGGCTAGCTAGGCCCAACAAACAAGATTTTACACTTTGGGGCCCAAAGATGGTGCGTCAACGTCTGTGCACTCTCACGTGTGTACTAAATTCCCAAATGTTACTTGAGTGAATCGAGTTATCGTCGTGTTAGTAGTTTCGGGTTGTTATTGATTCGAGACCGAATCAATTCGTTTAACAACGATTTTTGGTATTGTTGTGTATTGTATTTCGTCGGTAGTCGCGGTGCCAATATTTGATCACATTGGGTAAATTGAATTAGCTTTGAAAATTTTCTGTTTTCAGCCCCCCCTTTTTATTTGTAAATTTACTTTTTCAACCCTTTAATTAAATAAATTTCCGGTTTGGTCCTTAAACCATTTTTCTTGACATTTTAACACCAAAACTTATTGAAATTGATATTTTTCAGCATATTTTTAGTTGAAAACAGTTTGAGTCCCTGAAAATACAGTTTTCTCGATTATAACCCCTCTTTTTCGCAGTTTTTACAATTTTGGCCCAAATTGGAAATTTTTTGAAACTTTGGTCCTTTTTAAATTTGAAAAGCATTTTAAACCATAGAAAAGGTCTTGGAGCACTAGTAGTCCACTGTTTTACAGAAAAACATAGTTTTGGCCCTTCAAAACATAAAATTTCGCATATTGTGTCCTATTGGGCCGAAAATGTCATTTTTAGCCCATTAAGCTTGAAATTTATGTTTTTAATCCTCCAAAAGGGTATATTTTCAGAAAATACATTATGGAGACTGTTTTGACTCATCTCACCCATCAGAATTCGAAATATTTCATTTTGGGCCCTTTAACTTTATATTTTTAACATTTTATGTCCAAAAATTGAGTTTTTAGCCCAAAGAAAATGTTATTAAGCCATTTAGCTATTTTTCTTGGAACACTTTATATGTAGAAATATATTTGATGCTAGTATCATTTAACATAAAGTATATCTCGATTTTTAGGGGTTTATGGCTAGATCCAACATCATAAACACACAAAAACACACATATAAGCATAGAAATCATACAAGGCATACAAAACACATAAAGATCTACACTTTCACTTGTATCCCCCCCCCCAAAAAAAAAAAAAATTATATAACAGAAAAATAGGGGGTATGAAGCTCACCTTAGGGTGTGGTTTCGGTTTTTGAAGAAAAGATGGAAGAAAGCTTGGTGATTTTTGGCCTTAGCACCCTTTTCTTGAAGATCTCGAGTTTGAGGTGGTTCTAGGATGCAAGATCACGATTTTTGCATGGATTAGGAAGAGATTTTTGATAAAACAAAGAATCTAAGTCATAGATCCAAGCATAACCTTACCGTAGATGAAGAGTTTGTGGAAATATCCTCTTGAAAGCCTCTTAATTTTCGAGATTTTTGAATGGAGAGGAGGGATGAGTTCTTGAGTATTCTAGAGAAAATTTGTGAGGTGTGTGTGTGTTTGAAATGGCCGAGAGCAAGAGAGAGAGAGGGAGAAATAGACCCTTGAGGTGATATGCATGGAAATATGGAATAAGTTGCATGGAGATCCAAAAGACAATAATAAGGTGTCAATTGTAAGTCAACTCTCTTCATCTCTTCTTGGGTTTGGGCCTTGGGCCGAGAATTTTGAAGGGAAAAGGAAAATTTGGGCTTTTTGCCCCTAAGCCCAATATTAGAGTTAGTTTGGGTGAGTTTTAACCTAAAAGAAATATAACATGATTTTTACATTTTGTTGGACTAGTTTAGGTTATTCATGGATCAAAGCTTTTAATTCATTTCATTCTAGGCCCAAAATAGCCCAAAATGTTGAAATAAATGATTGTGGGTCCAATTAGAGCCCAACTAGGGTTCTAAGCCCATGATAGTCAAATTGGAAGCTTATTGGTCCATTAAGTCCAATAAGGAAGTCCTAGTCCAAAATGGACCTAACCAAGAACTTCTAGGGTTTCCAATTGCTTGATGACTATTTGTAGTATTTGTATGATGTATTTGATTGAAGTTTTTGATGTCATAATAATAGGTATCACACATGTTTTTAAGTTTTTGATTCAACATTTACTTGAATATAGTGATTGCAAGACACAAAATTTCTAGTTGTGACATCATCCCCCCGTTAGAGGGATTTTCGTCCCGAAATTCTGTTTGATGCTAGGTTTGAGAATGCTAGAATAGGTGAGGATACTTTTGCTTCATTTGGTCTTCGCGTTCCCACGTGAATTCTGGCCCACGCTTTGCGTTCCTCCGTACTTTCACGATTGGGATGCGACTTTGCTTAGTACGCTTCACCTCCCTGTCCATGATTTCAATTGGTTCTTCAACGAACAGGAGATTCTCATTGATTTCGATCTCGTCAAGGGGAATGGCAAGTATTTCATCTGATATGCACTTCTTTAGATTAGAGACATGGAACACGGGGTGTACATTGCTTAGTTCTGCGGGTAGTTGCAGTCTGTATGCTACCGGACCTATTCGGGCGACGATTTCGAAAGGTCCAATGTATCGTGGGTTCATCTTTCCCTGTTTTCCGAAATGTATAACCCCTTTCCAGGGTGAGACTTTCAACAGTACTCGATCACCGACCTGAAATTCTAAGGGCTTTTTCCGTTTATCGGCGTAGCTCTTTTGTCGGTCACGCGATGCTTGCAATCGAGCTCTGATTTGAACGATCTTTTCCATGGTTTCGCGAATGATCTCCGGTCCCGTTAGTGCCTTGTCCGACGTATGTTTTCTTGCCAGTTGGGTATCACCCACCTCAGCCCAACATAACGGTGACCTACACTTATGCCCGTACAGTGCTTCGAAAGGAGCCGCCTTGATGCTCGAATGATAGCTATTGTTGTACGAGAATTCGATTAAAGGTAGGTGGGTATCCCAAGACTTCCCAAAGTCTATCACGCATGCACGGAGCATGTCTTCAAGCGTTTGAATGGTTTGTTCGCTTTGACCATCCGTTTGCGGATGATAAGCGGTGCTCATGTCGAGGTGAGTTCCCATTGCCTTGTGGATTGATTGCCAAAAACGTGAGGTGAATCTACTGTCCCTATCCGAGATAATAGATTTTGGCACTCCATGGAGTCTCACGATTTCTCGTATGTATAAACGCGTCAATCTCTCCATCTTGTAGGATTCCTTGATTGGCAGGAAATGGGCAGATTTCGTCAGTCGGTCGATTATTACCCATATGGTGTCTAGTCCATCCGACGTTTTGGGTAACTTGGTCACGAAATCCATAGAAATTCGCTCCCATTTCCACTCAGGAATTACTGGTTGCTGTAATAACCCTGAGGGCTTTTGGTATTCCACCTTTACCATGGCACACGTAAGGCACTTACTACGTAGGTAGCAATTTCCGCCTTCATGTTAGGCCACCAATAGTGTCGCTTAATATCCAAATACATCTTGTCTGAACCAGGATGAATGGAGTATCGCGTCTTGTGGGCTTCCTTCATAACTACCTCCCTATATCCTCCGACCTTAGGGTCCCAAATACGGTTCATGAAGTAGTATACTCCATTCTCCTTTGCCTCTAAGATCTTCTCCATCCCACGCAATGCTTCGCTCGCTCTATTTTCCGTCTTCATGGCCTCTGCCTGGACTGCTGCAATTTGGGTGGCCAAATGAGATTGAATGGTTATCGAGAGGATTTTCGCACGCCGATTAGAGTACTCCTTCCGACTTAATGCGTCAGCCACCACGTTGGCCTTGCCTGGGTGGTACTTGATCTCGCACTCATAATCGTTTAGCAATTCAACCCATCTTCGTTGCCTCATATTCAGCTCCTTCTGGTTCAAGATGTGTTGAAGACTCTTGTGATCCGTGAAGACGGTGCACTTCGTACCATAAAGGTAATGTCTCCAAATCTTTAAGGCAAAGACTACAGCTCCCAATTCTAGGTCATGGGTCCTATAATTTACTTCGTGCGTCTTTAGTTCGCGGGATGCGTATGCTATCACTTTTCCACGTTGCATGAGAACACAACCTAAGCCCTGATTTGACGCGTCACAGTAGACTACAAAATCTTCCGTTCCTTCAGGTAGAGATATTACAGGAGCACTACAGAAAGCTTGCTTCAAGGTCCGAAATGCAGCCTCTTGTTTGTCTGTCCATTTGAACGGTACGCCCTTCTGCGTAAGCGAGGTAAGTGGTTTGGCGATCTTAGAGAAGTTTTGAATGAATCTCCTATAGTAGCCTGCTAGACCCAAGAATTGACGAATTTCAGTGGGTGTTGTCGGGGTTGCCCATCCTTCCACGACTTTGACCTTAGAGGGATCCACATGGATTCCATCTTGGCTAACTACATGGCCTAGGAAGTTCACACTCCGGAGCAAGAACTCACACTTGGAGAGTTTTGCGTATAGCTTCTCCGATCGCAGCGTTTCTAGAATTTGTCGGAGATGTTGGTCGTGCTCTTCTTTGCTTCGAGAATAGACGAGGATGTCATTGATAAAAACAATGACGAAGTTGTCGAGGAACGGTCGACAGATTCGATTCATTACGTCCATAAATGCGGCAGGGGCATTCGTCAGACCGAAGGGCATTACGACAAATTCATAATGTCCGTAGCGGGTTCGGAAAGCGGTTTTTGGAATATCCTCTTCCCGGACTTTGAGTTGGTGGTATCCGGACCGTAGATCTATTTTTGAATAACTAGCTCCTCGGAGCTGTACGAATAGATCATCGATTCGTGGGAGTGGGTAGCGATTTTTAATAGTGAGTTTATTTAACTCTCTGTAGTCGATGCACATTCTAAAAGATCCGTCCTTCTTTTTGACAAAGAGCACCGGAGCTCCCCATGGCGAATAACTAGGTCAGATAAATCCCTTGTCCAGAAGCTCACTGAGTTGGCTGGACAATTCCTGCATTTCAGCAGGAGCCAGCCGATAGGGTGATTTAGCGAGAGGAGTTGCTCCTGGAACGAGGTCGATTTGGAACTCAAGTTGTCTCTCTGGGGGTACTCCCGGAAGATCTTCAGGATACACGTCTGGAAATTCACACGCTACCGGGATATCTTGAATGTTAGTCTCGTCCTTGGTTTTGTCCACTATGTGAGCCAGAAATGTCGAATCCTTCTTTCGTAGGTGCTTTTGTGCCTTATTGCACGAGATAAGGCGAAGGTTCATGCTGGGTTTGTCTCCGTAAATTACTAGGGTTTCGTGATTTGGGAGACGAAGGCGAACGGCCTTCTCGTGGCACATAATTTCAGCATGGTGGGGGCTTAACCAGTCCATGCCGATGATCACATCGAAACTCCTAATTGATACTGGCATTAAGTCTATTCGAAAGATGTGTTGATTGAGGGTTAGGGTACATCCGATGTAGATTTCCCCAGTTGATTCGGTTTTCCCATTGGCCATTTCCACCGTATAGGTTTCATTTAGCTTTTGGGGTTGTTGTTTTAATAAATGTTTAAACTTATCGCTTACGAAACTTCGCTCCGCTCCGGTGTCAAATAAGATGCATGCATAAGTGTGGTTTAGGGGAAACGTACCGGTAACAACAGAGGGGTCCTGAATAGCCTCACCCTGACCCATGGTCAGCATCCTTCCTGTTCCTCCGTTTCCTGAATTGTTGTTGTTAGGGCAGTGTCGGCGGAAATGCCCCGTCCTTCCACACCCATAGCAGGTGTGGCTAGGTCCTGCATTGCTGCCACCGGTGATGATGTTGTTGTTGTTGCGATGGTTGTTATTGTTGTTTCCCTGATTTTGGTTCTGGGGAGGGTAAGTCCTGCAATACCTTGCAGTGTGTCCCCTTCGGTTGCAACTGGTACACTGAAAGTCCTTGCATTCTCCATTATGATGGAGACCGCACTTATTGCACTTGGGAAGATTACCAGAATAAGGTCTTGAAGCATTTGAAGCAGCTGAGGCTGGAGCATGTGGTGCGGCTGGGACCAGTGCGGTGACAGCGTTAACCGCCACTGTTTGCTGCTTTTTAGAGGTCTCGCGGCCCTGGCGTCCCTTCCTCTTATTATTCTTTCCCTTCTTGCCATCACCTTCCTTCTTTTTCTCAGCCTCCACTGGCTTCTTGCCCTTCTTGTTGTTATGGTCATACAGCTTCTTTGCCAATCTTTTTTCACTATCAAACGTTTTAGGGTTCGCAGCTATCACATTCCCTTGAATTGGTGCTGTTAGTCCCCAGATGAATCGCTCAATCTTCTTTCCTTCCGAGGTGATCATACCCAGGCACAGCAGAGATAGTTCACTAAATCTCGATATGTAGGCATCGATATTCGCATTCTGCATAGTGAGGTTCCATAGCTCTTATTCCATCTTCTGTATTTCGCCTCGCGGGCAGTATTCAGCCATTAACATTTCTTTCATCTCTGCCCACGGCATAGAGTTGGCTACAGGGAGCGTCATGGCTTCCACATGTCCGTTCCACCAGGTGAGTGCTTGATCCGCAAAAGTGCAGGCCGCGAACTTCACTTTCATCTGCTCAGGGCAATCGCATATCTCGAATACCGACTCCACCATCTCGATCCATCGCTTCAGGGCGATCACTCCTCCAGTGCCGTTAAAAGTTCGTGGTTTGGCGTTCGTAAAGTCCTTGTAGGTACATGTTTTGGTAGGTCCTTGACTCATCCCGTTGTTTGAACTCCCTGCCACTTGCCCATTGCCTCCTCCATTATTCCCCTGATGGAGTTGTGCCATAGCTGCGGTGACCGTAGCAGACACGGCTGCCTGGAATGCAGTGGAGTCAACTTCGGGTGGAGTTGGTCCTGGGTTTCCGCGAGTAGGTCGGCGAGGCATCTTCTTATCGCTAAACAGAAAGATGTTGAGTGTACGTGGTTTCCGTCAGGTTGTGGTCCTACTGACTAGGTATATGGCACGAACTTAAGTACTTCTATCATTTAGTACACAATCATAGATTCGCAACACATAGCAAACACATAAAAGTTCACCAATATTATCCTATGCCTCTTCCACTATTGCAGACTAAACAGACGTTCTCTTTTTGGTGATATAGGGGTATAGTTTTAGGTTCCCTAGCTATCACGATCTCATCAGAACGTGTGTTAGTTATACTTTGGAGAAAATGTAGTTGATCAGGCTACATCCACTCCTTGGTACCACTAAGAACAGTCCTGAATTAACCGAGATACTAGCATTATCATGTTTGGTTCGGCGTTATGTTCTTATTCCTAATGCAAGCAAGGGTGTTTTATTTACTTGTTTTGTTCAGAGTTATGTTACTCCCTCTTTTTGGTTTATAGTTGCATATCAATGTGTGGCTAGATATGCTAGTTCACTATAAACAAAGCTCTGATACCAACCTGTCACACCCCCAAACCAGACGGCGGAAACGTCCGAGGGCTGTTGTGACTTAATTGAATACCATAACATTGAATATAAATGAAACAAAACATCATTCGTCACCATGCATTAATATAGTACAACCGATAAAGTTTACATCGAGTACATTGTTTTAACATTACATTCCCAAAAGTAAATTATTTGGTTCATAAATAAACAAACTGCAAGCCATCACTGAGTACATTTTCCTTTGGTTCACTTGTTACCTGAGAATACAAGTATTTTGAAAAATGTCAACATATGAAATGTTGGTGAGTTCATAAGCGGTATTTGAAAAGCAACGTTTTGTATTATTTTGAAAACCACCAGAAAATCCGATACTTTCTGAAAAGAGTTTCTGAAAAAGTTTGTGAAAATCCATAAGTATGCTTGTTTGTTTCTATAGTTGTAAAAATTGTTCATTAAACTTGTGTACATTTCGAAACCGTATGTATTGAAAAAAAGAAATCCTAGGAAAACCCGATGGTTTACTAACACTTTGAATTCCATGAAGTTGTAGTACCATCGCGGCGTGTGAAGTCATTGATTCCAGGCGACGTCGGATTATTGCGCATGGTGAATTGCTATAAACACGCGTTACGCAAACGACCAGTTTACAACTATACTAACGATCCCATAGGCGTCGTCCGTACTATTCATGTAATCCAACCGCCCTAACTTCGAGTAGTCCCACATCCGAAGAGAAAGAGGGCACGAAGACCTCGATAACTCCGTTAGCCAGTTGGGGATAAAAAAAAAAGAGTGCGAAGGGCCCTTGACCCGACTCAATTCGTTTAACAACGATTCGAGACCGAATCAATTCGTTTAACAACGATTTTTGGTATTGTTGTGTATTGTATTTCGTCGGTAGTCGCGGTGCCAATATTTGATCACATTGGGTAAATTGAATTAGCTTTGAAAATTTTCTGTTTTCAGCCCCCCCTTTTTATTTGTAAATTTACTTTTCAACCCTTTAATTAAATAAATTTCCGGTTTGGTCCTTAAACCATTTTTCTTGACATTTTAACACCAAAACTTATTGAAATTGATATTTTTCAGCATATTTTTAGTTGAAAACAGTTTGAGTCCCTGAAATTACAGTTTTCTTGCTTATAACCCCTCTTTTTCGCAGTTTTTACAATTTTGGCCCAAATTGGAAAAATTTTGCAACTTTGGTCCTTTTTAAATTTGAAAAGCATTTTAAACCTTAGAAAAGGTCTTGGAACACTAGTAGTCCACTGTTTTACAGAAAAACACAGTTTTGGCCCTTCAAAACAGAAAATTTCGCATATTGGGTCCTATTGGGCCGAAAATGTCATTTTTAGCCCATTAAGCTTGAAATTTATGTTTTTAATCCTCCAAAAGGGTATATTTTCAGAAAATACATTATGGAAACTGTTTTGACTCATCTCACCCATCAGAATTCGAAATATTTCATTTTGGGCCCTTTAAATTTATTTTTTTAACATTTTATGTCCAAAAATTGAGTTTTTAGCCCAAAGAAAATGTTATTAAGCCATTTAGCTATTTTTCTTGGAACACTTTGTATGTAGAAATATATTTGATGCTAGTTTCATTTAACATAAAGTATATCTCGATTTTTAGGGGTTTATGGCTAGATCCAACATCATAAACACACAAAAACACACATATAAGCATAGAAATCATACAAGGCATACAAAACACATATAGATCTACACTTTCACTTGTATTCCCCCCCCCCCCCCCCCCCAAAAAAAAAAAAAAAAAAAAACTTATAAAACAGAAAAATAGGGGGTATGAAGCTCACCTTAGGGTGTGGTTTCGGTTTTTGAAGAAAAGATGGAAGAAAGCTTGGTGATTTTTGGCCTTAGCACCCTTTTCTTGAAGATCTCGAGTTTGAGGTGGTTCTCGGATGCAAGATCACGATTTTTGCATGGATTAGGAAGAGATTTTTGATAAAACAAAGAATCTAAGTTATAGATCCAAGCATAACCTTACCTTAGATGAAGAGTTTTTGGAAATATCCTCTTGAAAGCCTCTTAATTTTCGAGATTTTTGAATGGAGAGGAGGGATGAGTTCTTGAGTATTCTAGAGAGAATTTGTGAGGTGTGTGTGTGTTTGAAATGGCCGAGAGCAAGAGAGAGAGAGAGTGAGAAATAGACCCTTGAGGTGATATGCATGGAAATATGGAATAAGTTGCATGGAGATCCAAAAGACAATAATGAGATGTCAATTGCAAGTCAACTCTCTTCATCTCTTCTTGGGTTTGGGCCTTGGGCCGAGAATTTTGAAGGGAAAAGGAAAATTTGGGCTTTTTGCCCCTGAGCCCAATATTAGAGTTAGTTTGGGTGAGTTTTAACCTAAAAGAAATATAACATGATTTTTACATTTTGTTGGACTAGTTTAGGTTATTCATGGATCAAAGCTTTTAATTCATTTCATTCTAGGCCCAAAATAGTCGAAAATGTTGAAATAAATGATTGTGGGTCCAATTAGAGCCCAACTAGGTTTCTAAGCCCATGATAGTCAAATTGGAAGCTTATTGGTCCATTGAGTCCAATAAGGAAGTCCTAGTCCAAAATGGACCTAACCAAGAACTTCTAGGGTTTCCAATTGCTTGATGACTATTTGTAGTATTTGTATGATGTATTTGATTGAAGTGTTTGATGTCATAATAATAGGTATCACACATGTTCTTAAGTTTTTGATTCAACATTTGCTTGAATATAGTGATTACAAGACACAAAATTTCTAGTTGTGACAATATTATAGCAAGAGACTAATCAAGTATCAAGTCTTTATGTAAGACATTAAGTATCAAATTCTATATGCTTCAAATATAGGATTGATTACATATGATATAATGTTTACTTGTTCTGATTTTTCCAAATGCCTAGGGCATTGTGAGGGAAAAGGGACTAGAACAGGATATGACTAAAGTTGTTAAACAACTATCAAGAATAGTCTGAGGTTTACCTGAAGATTCGTTGCTTGTAGACAGTTACAAGTATAAATTTGGAAGGACCATAGTGACATTTTTTAAATTGAGATAAATTTTTGTTTAACAATTGATAGTCATGTGGGAATATGGAAATGTTTCCATAATGGGAGTTGATAAATTTGAATCTACATGTGAGTTAGAAACCTTAACGCAAGGAAGGTGTTCAAGGAGTTACCTTTAATTTGATACTTCATTACCATGAAATTGTTTTAGTAACAAAGTACTAATGGAGAATTTTGTGACATCGTTTTCTAAGTCTCGGTGACCTTGACGCTATGTCATCACAAAAGGATATTCCATGCAAGGTTAGACTCTAACACATTTTATTCGTGACATGAATTTGGAATTCTTACACTTGTAATAAGGATTTGGAATTGTGATATGGGCATCAATGGAATTATGTCTTATTGATCTGTTCACAATGGAAGGACCATAGAGAAACATAGTATGCATGTTTAGAACATGGCATGACTAATGTTTAATTTAAGTATTTAGTTGATTAATCGAAACATTATATAATTAAGAAAGTCTAATTAATATGGTGATTAAATAATAAGTGTTTTATTTATATTCAATAGTTTTGAGACTATAGTTAAATAGGTTATTATTGTGTTTCACATTGCATGTTTTCATTCCCGAATAATTGAATTATTCAAACATGTATAGTCGATCACACTTTTAGAAGTAATTAGTGAATTAAGACTCTCATGAATTGAATTGTAGATTGTCTATGGGGATTAGATATAGCAATAGGTTTTGCTGCAATGTTCATCAGTACTTGGAAATGGGGATTTTGAGTATTAGATAAACCCATGCTTAGAGAATTACTTCATGGATTTTATCATGAGTAATTTTGAAAAGAAAATATATTATATTCTCGAAATGGAGATATATGAGTTATTGTTTACGAGTCATTTGTGCATTTATAATGCATAAATGCATAGTAACTTGATGTTATAAAACATAATGTTGTGCATGATTTGATGAGTGAATCGTATAAAGATATGAGTTTAATTTTATACGTTCCTTTTTCCCTAAATGAGAAAAAGGGATATATGTGGGCCCCTCGATGATTTGAGGATAACATCTAAGGCACTTGGCCAGGGCTGGACTAAATTGATGTGTTCAATTGGTAGTCTGATTTCAGTCATCATAAATCAGAAATCAGGAAACAAATCTTTGACAGAGAGTATGATTATAATCCATGTCTCATGTCCATACGATATCTTATAGAACGGAAGAATATTTCATCACTTATTTAAGGACATGTCACTGACTGGATCAGAGTTCGACAGCGGATTTTGGTAGCTACAATTTGCTAGTCAATTTAGTAGTGATACTGACAGTTATAGTTATTAGACTTATCTAAGTGCGAGACTATTGGATTAGATGTGAAGTCTATAACTATAATCGGTGTATACTTGAATTGATAATAGCACAGTCCTTTTGGGTTGCCTTCAAACCTGATAGTTGAAAAGGATAACTTTTGGATAGAGAATAATGATTTATTAGTTTCTTGCTTGTTTAATAAATTAACTAGAAATCAAAATAAATGATTTATTAATGTATTATGGAAATAATATATTAATTATAAACCATATTGTTTAATTAATATTTAATAATAAACTAATTTGGAATTAATTTTTGGATTAAAGGAATTAATTAAAATGTATTGACTAAAGGTGACAACTATAACGCCCGTAGATCCGGGCTTGTCAATTTAGAGACAATAAGCGTCAAAAATGACTTTTCGGAAAAAGATTATTTATAATAAATAGTCTTAACCAAGTTTTAGAATATGTCTCAAGGTTTCTGTACATATAAAGAACGCCGAAATCCGAGTTATAACGAAGAAGTTATGGCTCGTCGAAGTCTTGCGGCAAAACCGGCACAGCACCGGGAAGCGTAAATAGTAAATTTATGATGGAGTGACTTCTAGCATTAGCAATATAATCAAAACTTGTAGTATATGTTAAACCGAGAACATACAAAAAAAGAATGCCCAAATCTGACTTTGTATGAGGAAGTTATGAATTTTCTAAGATTTGGTCTAGCAGTGCACGGCCTGAAACTCAAATTTTGAGTTCGAGCGGTTTTTGGCTTACGCGACCTAAATGAGAGTTGAAGATATCATTAATAGGAACTCAATGGTAAAATGATAGACAAAAACGGAGTCCGTATGAAGAAGATACGAATTCTTCACGGTCATTTAACAGTCTAAACGCCTCCTACTGTTAAATTTGAGATCGGTCGAGAATTAGCCAACAGAGTCTAAATGAAAGTTGTAGATCTTGATTTTACCTACGTTTTGAAAAAAAGAACGTCGAAAATGGAGCTCGTATGCGAGATTTATGATTTTTCTAAGTTTGAAGGCTGATACGCGATATTGGGTGACGTGGCGCGATCACAGCCATTGCTTTCTCTCCATGGAAAGCCATCAGATGATGACATGTGGCACCAACTCGGCGAGTAGGTCCTCCTACTCGGCGAGTCCTTCAGGATTTCACACTATAAATAGATGTGTCGGGTTCCATTCATTTTCACACCTTTCCTCTTCCACTTTCTCTCTCTAAACTCTCTCTCTAGCTCCCCTCAAGCCCCCTAAAGCCTAGGTAAACCCCCTACCACCCGAAGGAAGCCCCAAGGCTCCCGGAGTCCCGAGAAAAGAGCCTCTCGGCTCGGGAACGCTGCTCCAGCGAAGGCCGGTTTTGTGAAAAACCGGCTATTTCGTCAAGAGATAATTGTTTTAAGACTAACGAAGTGTTGTCCGAGTGCCGAGTCACCACCTTCCCAGGTGAGTGCATAGTTACTTTCAGATTATACATAGATATGAAGTATTTTATATAAATTACGTGCTATGTGTGCATATTATCTGAATACTGGCTATCTATGCTTGATGAACGATTTTATAAACGTTTTAAATGATTTAAACTGTATATGTATTTCATATCTACGAAAATGTTGGGGTAAGACTGTTGGATTAGTGTCTAAGGCTGTAACTATATTTGGTAAGTACTTGACCCGGTTGTGCATGGTCCTTTTGGGTTGCCTTCACCATAGCAACTTGACAGGATGATTTGTTAAGAGAGAAGAGATATTATTGTTAATATATTATGAGAATAATATATTAAAGGAATAATAATATTATTTGATTAATATAAGTCATACATTAATTGAGAATTAGTTTGGTGAATTAAAGTGATTAACTGAATAAAGGGGCATAAACTGTCAAATGTGTGATAGTTGTGTTTACGGCTATGAATCCTTATGGATATGGGAAGCGACGATTTTAAGAATATGGATATCTTAAAAATCGTCCAAGGCCTTATCTAGAAGGATATTTGGATTGCTTTGAGGCTAAGTTATCCAATTAGGGTTTAAGGTGAAACCCTAGGAGGTCATAGTATTAAAAGACCCTTAGGGTTGGAGAAATCGGCCACTCTATCTTTGAAGAAACCCTAGAGCCGATTTCTCTCCTCTATCTCTCTATCTCAAATCATCTTCTTTCTAGTTGGTGTTTGTAAGCTATTAGAGGAGTGACAATTGTGACTCTAAGCTCCAAGAAGAAAAAGTATCAAGCAAGTAATCCAAGGTATTGTTCTAGATCCTAATTCATATGATTAGAATCAATTGTTTACATTAGATCTAGCATTGAAAGTCTTGGATACAATGCATGTTCAATTAGAGAAACCTAGATCAAAGCAATTAGGGTTTGCATGTGCACATAGGAAAGTTGTTGTGGCTCAGACCCATCAGTGCTATCAGACCTTTGATTGAATTCTATTGAATTGATGCATTGCTTGATAGCTTGTTGCTTAAAAAATTCGATTTTGTGTTTCTGTCTGATGAACTCGGCGAGTTCCACTGTGGACTCGGCGACTAGCTTCAACTCGGCGAGTCCATAGTGGGAACTCGGCGAGTTCAGGCGTCAGAAAGAGAGAGTTTCGGGATTTCTTGTTGTTTTACTTGAGGAAACTTACCTTAACTGCTTTGGGTCATTAAAATCCGATTTTAAACATATATATGAGTATATTCTTGACCAAACAAAAGATAATTACCAATTAGTTGAATAATAATTTCCTTATATGATAGTAAGTGATTATTTGAATTGAATTGGTGGATTGTCTTGCAAGTAATACTAAATAAGATCAAACTGAGATAATCTAATTAGTTGATTCATATTATTTGCTATTTCAGACTTATGTTTTGAAAAGTTTAAAACCTGTCCTCAAGTTTTGAAATTTAAGTTTTGTAATTAAAAGTCTAATTTGAATAATTTAAATTTCAAACCCTAGAATTTGACAAGTATAAAATTCAACACTATACTAATATATTATTACAAGCTTAATATATATATATATATATATATATATATATATATATATATATATATATATATATATGGATGGTTAAAGATACTAGTCTTACCGTTAGTAGGCCTCATTCACAAAGCCAGTTTATAAGGTGGGTATAAGGTTGCTGCCTATAAAATGGCGCTTAATGGGTGTACACTCACACCCACCGCTTGCTTGACTGGTGGAAGGTCGTTAGTGGAGCAATCCTATAATGAATCTATTGAAAGTAACTAAACTATTTTATAGAATTCCCAATCTTAGTTACTTTAGGAAAAGTGAATTGATGCAATCCCATGAAATTACACTTTGCGCCCTTGTTTAGATGTTAATGGAGCGTGTGTGGTTAATCGACACACTAATTGGCTCTAAGCAAAGGTGGCAAAGGGTGATTCATTGTTTGTCATAGTTCGGTGGAGCATGTGTGGTTGACCGGCACATCGAATAGGTGATTGTAACAATGAAGGCACCATGTAGATTTGCATGGTTATTCACACCCGCTTTGTGATCCTCGGTATCCCATTCACAAACTAGAGGGGCATATCGAGATTTAAACATGCCATTGAAAAGTTTAATGAATCTCAAAGAATCTAGGAATTCTCAATACATTTAAAACTTAAGCTTATGTTTTTCATGGTGAAGAATTAGTGAATCGTCATTCACTTACCTCCAAATTATTTGCATCTTGGATCACGGTATCCCTTTTATAATGTGGAAATAATGTTGTTGGGTCCTAGCCCTATATTTCCATTTTGGGTGTTAATTAAGAACTTAACTCTAATCAACTTTGTTGCTTCCTATTTGTAGATGTCTAATGCAAACAACGCTGCTGCTAGCTCATTCACGCTAATGAGCCTTTGTCAGAAAGTGACTTTCGATGGATCGAACTTTAGCGAATGGATAAGATACATTCGCACGATCGCGTGTTACGAGAACAACGAGTATGTTCTCGATGAGAAGCTCAAGAAGATCAATCCATAAATAGCTACTCCCAAAGAAATGGCTGTGTTTGAGACACATGAGCGTGATGCAACGAAAGTCCATTGCATCATGATAGCCACAATGAACTCCGAATTCCAAAAGTCCTATGAGGACATGTATCCTTATGAGATGCATCTAGACTTGATGGAGAGATATCACCAAAGCGCAAGGCAAGAGCGCTATGAGATCATAACAAATATGATCACTGCTAAAATGGGAAGTGGAGAGTCTCTAACCATGCACTTGCAAAAGATGCAAAGGTATGTCGATCGTCTTCGCAAGTTGAATGTCAACTTTGGGGAAGATTTGGCTATCGACATTGTTCTTCACTCCTTGCCCTAATTCTACAATCAATTTAGGATGACCTACCATATGAACAAGGAAGAGGTCACCCTAAGCAAACTCCAAGGGTTCCTAAGGACTGTTGAGAGCATCCTAAAGGACAAGTCTGTTGCACCAACTCCCAATCCATCCGCTGCTCCTATTTTGGCTATTGGGCAGGGAAGGGGCAAGAAGAGGAAAACTTCTTTGAAGAACCACCACAAGGGAAAGTCCCAAGATGGTTCCTCTTCAAGTGGGACCAAGGTTGATCCTGCTAAGCCCAACCCTAACCTATAAGAGGTAGAGTGCCATCATTGCCACAAAATAGGGCATTCGAAGAGAAGCTGCCTGGAATATCTGCAAGCCATCAAGGATGGGAAGATCAAGCCATCTTTTGCAGGTATATACACAATTAAATCTAATGATTCATCCAATGCTATTTCTTGGGTTCTTGATACAGGGTGTGGTTACCACATTTGTTCTGATTTGCAGGACTAGGAAGAAATAGGGATGTGGAGCTTGGAAGAGTAAATCTAATCATGGGGAGCAGAAGATCGTCGCCTGTTACCAAGATTGGAGTGTATTCTTTAGTACTTAGCAATCGATTGAATTTACATTTAAATAATTGTTGCTACTCGCCAGATATGGCAAGAAACATCATTTCTTTTCAAGGTTTGTTTAAACAAGGATTTAAATATTCGTTTAATAATGAGAATTTTCGACTTATGCTTATCTAAATAGTGTTTTATATTTTGAAGCAATGCCTTGTAATGGAATTTATGAAACTGTTATGGTTGTAGATAACCTAGGAATTGATGTGTTGTGTATGGATTCTTCCAATAGTATGGATAGAGCATCCTTGTGGCATTGTCGTCTTGGACATGTCAACAAGAAGCGCATAGCCAAACTCCAAAAGGATGGAGTGTTGGAGTCATTCGTCCTTAGGGAAGATGACACGTGCGAATCTTGTTTACATGGAAAGATGACCAAGTCACCCTTCACTGACACTTGTGACAGGGGTGAGGGTTTATTGGATCTCATACACACCGACGTGTGTGGGCCCTTTAGATCCACCACAAAGGATGGGAACCGCTTCTACGTGACTTTCACCGATGATTATAGTAGATATGGGTATATTTACTTAATCAAGCACAAGTCATAAACGTTTGAAAAGCTCAAAGAATTCAAACATGAAGTGGAGAATCAATTGGGCAGGAAAATGAAGATGCTTCGATCCGATTGGGGAGGAGAGTACCTAAGTCTTGAATTCCACGATTATCTCAAGGAATGCGAAATAGTTTCGCAATTGACGCCACCTAGGACACTGCAGTTGAATGGTGTAGCAGAAAGTCGTAATCGAACCCTGTTAGACATGGTTCATTCAATGATGATTCGTGCTTCACTACCTATCTCATTCTGGGATATGCCTGTGACAACCCGAAGTTCGTTCCGCTATTTGTAACCCTTTCCGTTAATAAATTCGTCGTTTTCAAATTCATTTCTGTTTATGTTATTAAATTAAGTCATTAACTTCGAGCTTGCTTTTATGACTTAATGGATGTCCAAACGCGTTTAGAACTCATAATAACACCCCATTTTAGTAATCGGAAAAATTTTAGAATCGACCATATCGAGTTATGAAAACTTTATCGGGTGTGACCAAAAGCATCATATAACGTTAGTATCAGGTAGAATTCGACCGTGTCCCGAACTTAGATCATATTTAAAGCCTAAAATACTTCTTTTGAAGCTTTTGCACTCTCTTACTACTCTCTCTCTAACCTCTCTCCTCAAATCCAATCTAAGAGTCCAAAATCATTAAATTAAGGCTCCAAATCATTAAGGTAACTACCCTAACTACTAGTATAACATGTTTAGCCTTCAATTTGGAGTTCAAATCATGATTTAGGACCAAAAACATGTGTTTACGGCCCTGGAACATTCTTGGGCCGTGAACACATAAAAGTGGGGGTTTTGAGCCTTAAAACCCTTCCAAACCATCATTAGAGCTTAGATATGGCTTATAGACTTATGGGATTGGACTTAGAACACCTTAAACTCATCATTAGAGGAGTAAACATGAGTTTACTTCCCAAGAACATGCTTGGGCCGTAAACACCCATTCATGGGTAGTAAACTCGTTCTAAGGTGTTTAATTGCCACTTACACACCTCCTAAGCTTTGAACTAAAATCTAGAAGCAATCACAAACGAATTAGAAGCCTTAAACTTGATGAGAACCCTTCCTTTAGGATTTCATGGCCATAAACCCCCCAAAAATGGGTTCTTGGGCCGTAAAATCCTATAAATGGGTTAAATGGTGCCCTAAATTCACCCTTTGGGTTGTAAAATGACTTTGAATCATATGTGATTGACTTAGCTCCACCAAAACACTTTGTGAATGGGTACATAAGATTTTACGGCCGTAAACTCATAGTTTAATGTTCTAAACTCCTCAAATGGTCCTTTAAATGCCCAAAAATATTTTCCCATGCCTTGAAACCAAACCTAGAATTACCCCTCAATTTATTAAAGGCCATTTAGCACTGTAGAACACCCTAACATGAGTTTACGGCCGTAAACTCATGGGGAGTGGGTATTTAGGGCCAAAAACTCTTGTATGAGTTTACTCTTGAAGAGTAAACTCCATATCCAAGCTATATGTGTCCATAGATATCACCCGGGTCCCTCCAAACACTTGTAATGAACTGTTTTCGCGACTAGAAGTGTATATCCTCAACTAATTAATAATTCAAAGCCTACTTGGATACAAATGTGTATCTTTTCATAATACATAGTAATCTTGTGCGTTTGCAAGCCCCGAACTGACGTTAAGGATACAAACCGACGCGGTCCTCAACCGGTGAGTTCATACCCCTACCATTTTTCAATGTTTTTCAATGTTTTCAGGGGGGAATACAAGCAAAAGTACAAGAACATGTTGTACTTAAATTCTTTATTTCATTTGAATGGTTTCATAATCCGTACACTTTTAAGAATTGAAAACATATTCACAAACTGTTTGACTTGTAGATTTGCTTTTCAAACCAATTTCAATTCTTATTATATAGTGTTATACTTTATACTCCGCAATTGATTGTTCACACATTCATTGTTAGAAATCATAGAACTTTTGTGTTGTACTTAATAAAATACCCCCTAGATACGAGTGTGAAGGACAGGTATCATTAGAACTTAGTCAGTCTTAGATGGTACTCCCCTTAGATACGAGAGTAAAGAGTAATCTTAAGATTGGAGACACGTCCTTTGTAACACTTCCCCTAGACACGAGAGTGGAGGACTATCCCTGTAACCAAAATCTCCGGAAGGGAGAGCGTGACTTGAGTGTATAGATTTATACGGGACTGAGTATCCTGCACCTGGCTACTAGGTATAGCCGAACTGAAAGGTTCAAGGGTGACAAAAGTCATAAAAAGATACTGGCCCCGATCCGAGTCATATCTAGTCTGGAGTATAGTTAAGGAACTCGCAATCAAGATCATGAAAGCTTTAAACTTATTTATCAGTGTTATATACGTGTTAAAACTAATGTACATTTAAAGGCAATCAGACTTTCCAGAAACTTCACACACACACTTTAAGTATGGTAGATACTTGTATGGTAGATACTTGTACGTTACTTTCAGATTCGATAATACTTCACAAACATTTGAGGAAAATATGGGATTTTCCTGGGATAACAGTTGTTCATAAACAGAATCGTGTAACAAAACAGATAACTAAACATGTCACACCCCCGAACCAGACGGCGGAAACGTCCGAGGGCTGTCGTGACTTAATTGAATACGATAACATTGAATATATATGAAACGTAACAACATTCGTCACCATGCATTAATATAGTACAACCGATAAAGTTTACATGAAGTACGTTGTTTAAACATTACATTCCCAAAAATAAATTGTTCGATTCATTAATAAGTAAACTGCAAGCCATCACTGAGTACATTTTCCTTTGATTCACTGGTTAGCTGAGAATACAAGTATTTTGAAAAACGTCAACATGTGAAATGTTGGTGAGTACTCAGCCATTAACATTTCTTTCATTTCGCCTCATGGGCAGTACTCAGCCATTAACATTTCTTTCATTTCTGCCCATGGTATAGAGTTGGCTACAGGGAGCGTCATGGCTTCCACGTGTCCGTTCCACCAAGTGAGTGCTTGGTCCACAAAAGTGCAGGCCGCGAACTTCACCTTCATCTGCTCGGGGCAATCGCATATCTCGAATACCGACTCCACCTTTTCAATCCATCGCTTCAGAGTGATCACCCCTCCAGTGCCGTTGAAAGTTCGTGGTTTAGCGTTTGTGAAGTCCTTGTAGGTACATGTTTTGGTAGATCCTTGGTTCATCCCGTTGTTCGAACTTCCTGCCCCTTGCCCGTTGCCTCCTCCATTATTCCCCTGATGGAGTTGTGCCATAGCTGCTGTGACCACAGCAGACACGGCTGCCTGGAACGCAGTGGAGTCAACCTCAGGTGGAGTTGGTCCTGGGTTTCCGCGAGTAGGTCGGAGAGGCATCTTTCTTTCACGAAACGGAAAGATGTTGAGTGTATGTGGTTTCTGTGAGGTTGTGATCCTACTAACTAGGGGCATGGTACGGACTTAGACATTACTACCATCGGACATACAATCATAACTTCTCAACACATAGCAATTTGTAATATCATAGCAAAGCACACAAAATTTCATTAATATTATCCGCATTTGATACAAGAAAATTTTGCTCGTAAGAGCATACATAAGTGACGCTATTTCGACAGCATAACGGCTCTATGAGTAGTGTAGTCACTTAAACATAGAGTCGGAGTACATAGCATAGTTCCTAACGACCTACTAAGACAAGTCTATCCCTAACTGTGATGAGCTGAATCCGGAGGTGGTGCCGAGGTCATATGCCGAAATGTTGCGCCAGTAACTACGCCATCTCTGCCATGTCTCCAATAACCTCATCCCTCTCATGCTCTGCTTGCACTGCCCGAGCTTCCATAGCATACAGCTGTTGTCGCAGTGCGGCGATCTCAGCTTCGGGGGAACGGTTCCCCCTTGGGGGGTTCACTGGTGGAGCGGGGTGGTCTGGTTGTGCCTCGTTCTCATACGGCGGGACGGGGTCCTGGTCCCCGACCTGGCCTTCCTCGTCGTCGTCGTCGATCTCTCCAAATTCGTAGTCGGTGTCTATGTATTCGTCGGGTCCGACGTCGTTATAGTTGCATATCAATGTGTGGCTCGACATGCTAGTTCACTATAAACAAAGCTCTGATACCAACCTGTCACACCCCCGAACCAGACGGCGGAAACGTCCGAGAGCTGTCGTGACTTAATTGAATACCATAACATTGAATATATATGAAACGTAACAACATTCGTCACCATGCATTAATATAGTACAACCGATAAAGTTTACATGAAGTACGTTGTTTAAACATTACATTCCCAAAAATAAATTGTTCGATTCATTAATAAGTAAACTGCAAGCCATCACTGAGTACATTTTCCTTGGATTCACTGGTTAGCTGAGAATACAAGTATTTTGAAAAACGTCAACATGTGAAATGCTGGTGAGTTCATAAGCGGTATTTGAAAAGCAATGTTTTGTATCATTTTGAAAACCACCAGAAAATCTGATATTTTCTGAAAAGAGTTCTTGAAAACATTTGTGAAGATCCATAAGTATGCTTGTTTGTTTCTATAGTTGTAAAAAAATGTTCATCAAAATTGTGTACATCTTGAAATCGTATGTATTGAAAAACCCTAGGAAAACCCGATGTTTTCCTAATTCTTTGAATTCCATGAAGTTAAAAATAAAACCATTGCAGCGCGTGAAGTCATTAATTCCAGGCGACGTCAGATTATTTTTGCGCATGATTAATTGCTATAAACACGCGTTACACAAACGACCAGTTTATAACTATACTAACGATCCCGTAGGCGTCGTCCGTACTAATCATGTTATCCAACCGCCCTGACTTCGAGTAATCCCACATCCGAAGAGAAAGAGGGCACGAAGACCTCGATGACTCCATTAGCCGGTTGGGGATAAAAAAAAAGCACGAGGGGCCCTTGACCCGCCTCGCATAAAATACCGACTTTACTAGCAATACCAAAGGACCCTTGGGGACCAATAGTATAAAAGCCATTGAAAGTCCTTTTACGCTGTGTTAGATCATGTAACACCCAACAACTCGTAAGGTAGAAGTCTTCGGGCCTTAAGATCAGGTCGTTGGGCTAGCTAGGCCCAACAAACAAGATTTTACACTTTTGGGGCCCAAAGATGGTGCGTAGACGTCTATGCACTCTCACGTGTGTATTAAATTCCCAAATGTTACTTGTGTGAATCGAGGTATCGTCGCGTTAGTAGTTTCAGATTTTTATTGGTTCGAGACCGAACCAATTCGTTTAACAACGACTTTTGGTATTGTTGTGTATTGTATTTCGTCGATAGTCGCGGTGCCAATATTTGATCGAGTTGAGTGTACTGAATTAGCCTTGAAAATTTTCTATTTTCAGCCGCTCTTTGTTTGTAAATTTACCTTTTCAACCCTCTAATTAAATAACTTTCCGGTTTGGTCCATAAATCATTTTTCTTGACATTTTAACACCAAAAATTATTGGAATTGATATTTTTCAGCATATTTTTCATAGAAAACAGTTTGAGTCCCTGAAAATGCAGTTTTCTCGGTTATCACCCCTCTTTTTCGTAGTTTTTACAATTTTGGCCCAAATTGGAAATTTTTTGCAACTTTGGTCCTTTTTAAATTTGAAAAGCATTTTAAACCTTTGAAAAGTACTTGGAACACTAGTAACCCACTGTTTTAAAGAAAAACATAGTTTTAGCCCTCCAAAACAGAAATTTCGCATATTGGGCCCTATTGGGCCGAAAATGCCATTTTTAGCCCATTAAGCTTGAAATTTATGTTTTTAATCCTCCAACAAGTATATTTTCAGAAAATACATTATGGAAACTGTTTTGACTCATCTCACCCATCAGATTTCGAAATATTTCAATTTGGGCCCTTTAACTTTATATTTTTAACATTTTATGTCCAAAAATTGAGTTTTTAGCCCAAAGAAAACGTTATTAAGCCATTTAGCTGTTTTTCTTGGAACACTTTGTATGTAGAAATATATTTGATGCTAGTATCCTTTAACATAAAGTATATCACGATTTTTAGGGGTTTATGGCTAGATCCAACATCATAAACACACAAAAACACCCACATAAGCTTAGAAATCATACAAGGCATACAAAACACATATAGATCTACACTTTCACTTTTATTCCCCCCCCCCCTACAAAACTCATAAAAACAGAAAAAAGGGGGTATGAAGCTCACCTTAGGGTGTGGTTTCGGTTTTTGATGAAAAGATGGAAGAAAACTTGGTGATTTTTGGCCTTAGCACTCTTTCCTTGAAGATCTCGAGTTTGAGGTGCTGATAGGATGTAAGATCATGATTTTTGCATGGATTAGGAAAAGATTTTGATAGCAAAAAGAATCTAAGTCATAGATCCAAGCATAATCTTACCTTAGATGAAGAATTTGTGGAAATATCCTCTTGAAAGCTTCCTAAATTTCAAGATTTTTAAGTGAAGAGGGAGGATGTGTTCTTGAGTGTTCTTGAGAGAGTTTGAGAGATATTTGTGTATGTGTGTGTGTGTGTGTTTCGGCCGAGAGTGAGGGAGGGAAAAGGAGAAGTGATATTTGATGAGATAGGTGCTTGGAAGTATGAGTTCCATGCATGGATATCCAATGAATAAAAATGAGGTGGCAATCCAAAGTCAACTCCTCCTTTATCCTTGGGCTTGGGCCGAAAATGGAGAGGGAAGAAAGGATTTTTGGGCTTTTTTCCTCTAGGCCCAATATTAGAGTTAGTTTGGGTGATCATTGGCCCTTTAAAATAAAATTGTGACTTTTATTCTTCATTAAGCTAGATTAGGTTAATTATGGATCAAGGCTTTTAATTCATTTCATTCTAGGCCCAAAATGGCCCAAAATGTTGAAATAAATGATTGTGGGTCCAATTAGAGCCCAATTAGGGTTCTAAGCCCATGATAGTCGAATTGGAAGCTTATTGGTCCATTTGGGTCCAATAAGGAAGTCCTAGTCCAAAGTGGACCTAAACAAGAACTTCTAGGGTTTCCAATTGTTTGATGACTATTTGTAGTACTTGTATGATGTATTTGATGGAAGTTTTTGATGTCATAATAGTAGGTATCACACATGCTCTTAAGTTTTTGATTCACTTTAACTTGAGTGTATACATTACATGACACAAAATTTCCAGTTGTGAAAAAACATTACTTTTAAGAAAATGTGGGATTTTATTGGATAACCACTTTTTCAGAAAACAAAAGGAAATCTTGTTCATTTTTACAAAATAAACCGCTTATGAACTCACCAGCTTTATGCTTATTTTCAAACTGCTTGTATTCTCAGGTCCATATTAGACCGGTACCCATCGATCATTTTGGCGAAGACGGAGTACGTAGAAGACACGTCTTTACTTTTGTTCATATGATATGTATATGTATAACTCACGTAACTCTTGTTTTCAGACAATGTAAATGAATCTATGTAATGTAAAGTTTTGTGTTTACTATGCTTACTATGTACATTGGTTGTGATATTCATGACGTCCTCCGCCCCGAAACATTTCCGCCTTGGGTTTCGGGGTGTGACAGATTGGTATAAGAGCCCTTGTTTATAGTGAAGTAGTATACCAAACCTTACATGGTATAAGACTATAAATACTAAGGGGCCTAAGTGCTCTGAACTAAAAGTATACTTTAAAATATAAGTATTTTCAAAAAGTATATAAGTATACCTAACCGTCGTGATTCGTAACTACAAGTAGAACAAAACATAAGTAAATGGGTGTTGTACGCTGCACTTAAACCTAGGCAATTATGTAGTCATGTCTAGGATCAATATAGCCTGGAAAACTATATTCATTCGAGACACGGACAACATGTGCTTGGGAGTGACGGTGGTATGCAGCATGCCTAAAAGTTACCCAATACCAAAACTACAAGTCGTCGCTGCAGCGAATCATGAAATACTATGGGAGTACTTCTCAAGCCAAATCCGTTATAGAAATTCTTATTTCAGCGTTGTTCCTCAATCATTCCCTTAGCGATAGTTAATCTGCTTTGATAACTCTTTCCTACTTTATCGCTTAATAGAATACCATATATCTATCTTAATGAGATATCCCCTGTTCCATATCTCTTGATTCAATTCAGAGGACTTATGATCCTCTCTTTGCAGTTGTTTCTGTTGTTGGATCCTCAGCTCGAAAACCTACCAGTAGGTATGCTGGAAACCTCCCTTGTTGTGACAAGGGCAACTATCATCACCTCACTTCCAGCCCATTTCTAGAGGTGTTTTGCAACAGTTGAGGCAAAAAGGGTCACACTGCGAAAAACTGCGAGACACCAACCTAATCAACCAATCAAGCTTCCGGAGCGGGCATTGGTCAAGCCTGCTATGGTTGCAGAGAAGTCGGGAATTTTAAGCAAAATTTCCCCAAGGCAGCAACAACTGGCAACACCGGAAGAGTTCTACCAATAGGACGAGAGGAGACAGCCGCTGATCCCACCGTCGCTCCAAGTATATTCCTCCTCAACAACTCTTACGCCTGCAATGCTTTTCGATTCTAGTGATAAAAGAAAAATCTGTTAACTATTCATCCAGACATCTTCTTAATATTAGCCCTCCAGTAGTAATTGAAACATTCACCATCGAGAAGAATAATAGTGGGAAAGAAAACTTTATCGATACATCCATAGGTTGTACCCTTACTCTGAACGACCATCCTTCATCCTTTGATCTTATGTCAGTTTCCATAAATAGTTTCGATGTTATCTGTGGCTTGGACTGGCTGAGTACCAATCTTGCTGATACCCTTGCATTGAAAAATCCATCCGTCCCAATCTCCTCTCTGATCAGACCCTCATAATCTACGGCGATAAATTCGATTCCAACCTTCGTATCATTTTGTGCATCAAAACTCAAGAGTTTTCCCCGAAAGGAGTGCCATGCATTCCTAGCCCATGTGATCCGCGGGAAAAAGGAAGTTAGAGACCTCGAGAACGTCCCCGAAGTCTGTGACTTTTCTGATGTATTTCCTGTATAGCTTCCGGGAATTCTTTCCGAACATCAGGTTGAATTTCGCATCGACCTAATTCCTGGAACTACCTCAGTAGCCAAATCATTGTATCGCTCAGCTCTAGTAGAAATGCAGGAGTTATCCAGTCAACTTGATGAGTTGACCATGAAAACCGATATCCTGTTTCCACGAATAGATGACCTTTTCGATCCACTTCAGAGAACCAGCCACTTCTCAGAGATAAGATTTAGGTCAAGGTACCATCAGCTGCAAATCCATGAGAGTGATGTTCCGTAGACAGTATGCCGGACTCGATATGATCACTATAAGTTCGTAGTGATACTCATCGGTCAAACCATTTTCCTTGGTCATGTAGTAGACGATGAAGACATACACGTGGGATCCTCCTAAGATAAAAGCAATAGAGAATTAGTCGGCACCGAAGGTACCCACATAAACCCGTTAATTCTTGGGTCTCGCTGGCTACTATTGCAGGTTCATCCAGAATTTTTTCCTGAATCGCCAAAAACCTAACCATTCTGACATAGAAAGATGTACCCTCTTGTTGAAGGTCTTACTCTGCAAAGACAAGGTCCGCCTTGGAAAGCGTGGAAAACTTAACTCGTGGTACATTAGAACCTTCGAAATCCTCGTTAGGATCGATTCCATAACCTTCAAACTCCGACGACCTTCAGAACTTAGTAGCATCCATCCGGTATTTCATGTCTTTATTCATAAGAAGTGCCTACCCGACAAAACCCTAGTAATCCCATTGATGAGATCAAAATCATCGGAAGTCGGAACCCTATGGAAGAACCAATTGAAATCATAGATTCAGAGGTTAAACATACGAAACAAGCCGTATTCCCGATAAGTGAAGGATTCCCTGGATTGCCACGTAAGGACCCGAGTTCACTTAAGGGCTTGACGATCCGATGAAACTGAAGTATACATATCTCTTCCAAAATCCATGAGTCGTATCTAAAGTTTGAATTTCGGGACGAAATTCCCTCTAACGGGGGATAATGTAACAACCCGAAGTTCGTTCCGCTATTTGTAGCCCTTTCCGTTAATAAATTCGTCGTTTTCAAATTCGTTTCCGTTTACATTATTAAATTAACTCATTAACTTCGAGCTTGATTTTATGACTTAATGGGTGTTCAAACACGTTTAGAACTCATAATAACACCCCATTTTAGTAATCGGAAAAATTTTAGAATCGACCATATCGAGTTATGAAAACTTTATCCGGGGTGACCAAAAGCATCGTATAACGTCAGTATCGGGTAGAATTCCACCGTGTCCCAAACTTAGATCATATTTAAAGCGCAAAAGACTTCATTTGAAGCTTTTGCACACTCTCACTACTCTCTCTCTAACCTCTTTCCTCAAATCCAATCTAAGAGTCCAAAATCATCAAATTAGGGCTCCAAATCATTAAGGTAACTACCCTAACTCCTAGTATAACATCTTTAGCCTTCAATTTCGAGTTCAAATCATGATTTATGACTAAAAACATGTGTTTACGGCCCTAGAACATTCTTGGGCCGTAAACACATAAAAGTGGGGTTTTTGAGCCTTAAAACCCTTCCAAACCATCATTGGAGCTTAGATATGGCTTATAGACTTATGGGATTGGACTTAGAACACCTTAAACTCATCATTAGAGGAGTAAACATGAGTTTACAGCCCAAGAACATGCTTGGGCCGTAAACACCCATTCATGGGTAGTTAACTCCTTCTAAGGTGTTAAATGGCCACTTACACACCTCCTAAGCTTTGAACTAAAATCTAGAAGCAACCACGAACGAATTAGAAGCCTTAAACTTGATGAAACACTTCCTTTAGGAGTTCACACTGTAAACCCACCAAGAATGGGTTCCTAGGCCGTAAACTCCTATAAATGGGTTAAATGGTGCCCTAAATTCACCCTTTGGCTTGTAAAATGACTTTGAATCATATGTGATTGAGTTAGCTCTACCAAAACACTTTGTGAATGGATACATAAGAGTTTATGGCCGTAAACTCATAGTTTACTGCCGTAAACTCCTCAAATGGTCCTTTAAATGCCCAAAATATTTTCCCATGCCTTGAAACCAATGCTAGAATTACCCCTTAATTTATTCAAGGCCATTTAGCACTCTAGAACACCCCACCATGAGTTTCCGGCCGTAAACTCATGGGGAGTGGGTCTTTAGGGCCAAAAACTCTTGTATGAGTTTACTCTTTAAGAGTAAAATCCATATCCAAGCTATATGCGTCCATAGACATCACCCGGGTCCCTCCAAACACTTGTAATGAAGTGTTTTCGCGACTAGAAGTGTATATCCTCAACTAATTAATAATTCAAAGCCTAATTGGATACAAATGTGTATCTTTTCATAATACATAGGAATCGTGTGCGTTTGCAAGCCCCGAACTGACGTTTAGGATACAAACCGACATGTCCCTCAACCGGTGAGTTCATTCCCCTACCCTTTTTCAATGTTTTTCAATATTTTCAGCGGGGAAATACAAGAAAAAGTACAAGAACATCTTGTACTTAAATTCTTTATTTCATTTGAATGGTTTCATAATCCGTACACTTTTAAGAATTGAAAACATATTAACAAACTGTTTGACTTGTAGAGTTGCTTTTCAAACCAATTTCAATTCTTATTATATAGTGTTATACTTTATACTCCGCAATTGATTGTTCACGCATTCATTGTTAGAAATCATAGAACTTTTGTGTTGTCCTTAATAAAACACCCCTAGATACGAGTGTGAAGGACATGTATCATTAGAACTTAGTTAGTCTTAGATATTACTCCCCCTAGATACGAGAGTAAAGAGTAATCTTAAGATTGGAGACACGTCCTTTGTAACACTTCCCCTATATACGAGAGTGGAGGACTATCCCTGTAACTAGAATCTCCAGAAGGGAGAGCGTGACTTGAGTGTATAGACCTATACGGGACTGACTATCCCGCACCTGACTGCTAGCTACAACCGAACCGAAAGGTTCAAGAGTGACAAAAGTCATAAAAAGATATTGGCCCCGATCCGAGTCATATCTAGTCTGAAATATGGTTAAGGAACTCGCAATCAAGATTATGAAAGCGTTAAACTTATTTATTAGTTTTATGTACGTGTTAAAACTAATGTACATTTAAAGGAAATCAAACTTTCAGGAAACTTCACACACACTTTAAGTCTGGTAGATACTTGTACGTTACTTTCAGATTTGAGAATACTTCACAAACATTTTAGGAAAATATGGGATTTTCCCGGGATAACAGTTGCTCATAAACAGAATCGTGTAACAAAACAGATAACTAAACATTAATTTTAAGAAAATATGGGATTTTCTTGGATAACAAATTTTTCAGAAAACAAAAGGAAATCTTGTTCATTTTTACAAAACAAACCGCTTATGAACTCACCAACTTTATGCTGATTTTTAAACTACTTGTATTCTCTGGGCGATATTAGACAGGTACCTAGCGATCGTTTTAGCGAAGACGGAGTACGTAGAAGACACGTCTTTACTTTTGTTCATATGATATGTATATGTATAACTCACGTAACTCTTGTTTTCAGACAATGTAAATGAATCTATGTAATGTAAAGTTTTGTGTTTACTATGCTTACTATGTACATTGGTTGCGATATTCATGACGTCCTCCGCCCCGGAACGTTTTCGCCCTGGGTTTCGTGGTGTGACAATGCCTTAGAGACTTCTGCCCATATCCTTAACCGAGTCCCTATAAATAAGGTTGCCAAAACACCTCATGAGATGTGGACTGGGAAAGCTCCCTCGTTAGCACATATCAAGGTTTGAGGCTGTGATTTTTTCACAAGACGAGAGACTCACGACAAGCTCGAACCTCATAGTGAGCGATGTATTTTCATCAGCTACCCGCTGAAATCCTTTGGATATCTCTTCTATAGACCGAGTGACAATGTTGTCTTCGTTGCGAGGAGAGGGGTTTTCCGAGAGCGAGAACTCATAAGCCAAGGAAAAAGTGGGAGGCAAATCGATCTTGAAGAGATTCAAGAGTGGTGCGATGAAGGAGCCTCTAACGCTGGCGCTCAACCCGAGGAGGAAACTCCGGTTGAACCGATTGACGAGTCCTTACCTCTTACACGTTCCGAAAGAGTTAGAGTTCAACCCCATTTTTATGGTTTTCATAATACTACCGAAGGGGACACGTATATTAGTGATGGTACACTAATAAATCTAGATGAACCTAATAGCTATAAGGAAGCCATGGCAGGCCCAGAGTCTGTAAAATGGAAAGCGGAAATGGACAGCGAGATTCAGTCCATGTATGACAACCAAGTTTGGAATTTGGCTGACAATGTGCCCGGACGTAAGACGGTTGGGTGCAAATAATTCTTCAAGAAGAAGACCGACATAGATGGGAATGTCCACACGTATAAGGCACGACTGGTGGCGAAGGCCTTTATTGAAACTCCCGGAGTTGACTATGATGAGACCTTCTCACCAGTTGCTAAGATAAAATCTATTAGGGTGATGCTAGCCATTGCTACATTTCATGATTATGAGATATGGCAGATGGATGTCAAGACCGCTTTCCTTAATGGGAAGTTGGCTGAGGATGTTTACATGGCTCGGCCAGAGGGCTTCGTTGATTCGAAACATCCCAATAGAGTGTGCAAGCTTGAGAAGTCCATTTATGGACTTAAGCAAGCGTCTCGCAGATGGAATCTTTGCTTCGATGAGAAATTCAAAGAGTTTGGATTTGTACGAAGTGAAGATGAATCATGTGTATATGTCAAGGCCAGTAGGAGTATAGTTAGCTTCCTCGTTTTGTATGTCGATGACATACTACTCATAGGAAACGACGTCCCTACTATGCAGGAGGTTAAATCCTGGCTTGGGAAGTGCTTCGCTATGAAGGACCTCGGAGAGGCTTCCTATATTTTGGGAATAAGGATAGTGAGAGAACGAAGTAAGAGACTAATAGGACTTAGTCAGAATACTTACTTAGATAAAGTACTAAAACGTGTTAGTATGGAAAACTCGAAGAAGGGAGAACTACCGATACAAAGTAATGCCAAGTTGAGTAAGACTCAAAGTCCGAGTACTGAAGCCGAGATAGCTAAGATGAGCCGAGTACCTTACACTTCCGTAGTTGGCTCGATCATGTACGCTATGACTTGTACTCGCCCTGATGTGGCCTTTGCTTTGAGCATGGTCAACAGATATCAAGGGAACCCGGGCAAAGCACATTAGATTGTGGTAAAGAATATACTTAAGTACCTTTGGAGGACCAATGAATGGTTCTTAGTTCTCGGAGGGAGTGATAACTTAAAGGTGCGAGGGTATAGTGACGCCAGCTTCCAGACTGACAGGGAAAACTACCGTTCGCAGTTAGGCTGGGTCTTTACCCATAATGGAGGAGCAGTGACCTGGAAAAGTTCCAAACAAGAAACCGTAGTTGATTCCACGTGCGAATCAGAGTACATTGCGGCGAGCAAAGCGTCAAAGGAGGTGATGTGGTTGAAGAACTTCATTGGTGATATTAGAGTTGTACCTGCCATAAAGGAGCCTATGTAAATTTTCTGTGATAACGAAGGAGCGGTTGCCTTGACCAAGGAACTAAGGGATCATGGTAGATCTCGAGATATCGACAAAAAATATCACTTTATTAGACATTGAGTAGAAGAAGGACACCTCGTAGTAAAGAGGGTATTGTCAGAGGATAACCCAGCAGATCCGCTTATGAAGGGACTGAGCAGGGTTAAGCATTTGCAGAACGCTAGGAGCATTGGGTTGCAAGATGATATTAGTTTAGATTAGATAGTTTTGGAAACATGTAATAGATAAATGTAATTGACATTTGATGATTAAATAAAGGAGTATTATTTATAAGTAAAGCTATTGTCGTATGTTAATTGTTTAACTATTGCTTCATTTTACATGTTTTGACTTCCTGAATAATTGAGTTGTTAAGAATAATCGAATTATTCGGATGGTCCACAATCGTTCATATGTTGGAAGTAGGTATGAATGAAGATTGTCATGAATTGGTATGTAGATTGTATAAAAGGTATTAGACATAGCAAAGGTTTGTTGCAACGTTCATGAGTGCTTATGAACAAGTTTTGAGCATTGGAATAAACCCGTGCTTGCTGGAATCACTTTTTGGAATGAGACACAAGTGATCGCAAGACGATAACATCATATGGTCTTAAAACCAAGATATATGATTTATTGTTTATTAATTGGTTGTGCATTGATAATGCGAAACTGCATCAGTAAATTGATGTCGTAAAACACATTGTTGTGTATAATTGATTAGTAAATAGTAAATGCATATAAGTCGAAATTTATTTGTTACTTTTATCCTAAGAGGGTAAAAGCGATATCAATGCCCCTCGATGATTTGATTTGACTTATGTTCTAGGCCCGGTCAGGACTGAATTGATGTGTTCAATTAAGTTCTATGTCAAATGAATCGGAGATCAAGAAACCAATTGCTGGACAATAAGTTCCATAAGATTTTTCACATAATATCTACACAGAGGACTGTATGATCCCTTATCTAAAGGACATGATACTGATAAGATCAGATTTTGACAGCGTCTTTGAGAGCTACGATTGCTAATCGAATTGTGTTTGCATATATAGTTAGTAGACTTATCCAAGTGGGAGACTGTTGGATTAGTGTCTGAGGCTGTAACTATATTTGGTAAGTACTTGACCCGGTTGTGCATGGTCCTTTTGGGTTGCCTTCACCATAGCAACTTAACAAGATGATTTGTTAAGAGAGAAGAGATATTATTGTTAATATATTATGAGAATAATATATTAAAGGAATTTGATTAATATAAGTCATATATTAATTGAGAAATAATTTGGTGACTTAAAGTGATTAATTGAATAAAGGGGCATAAACTGTCAAATGTGTGATAGTTGTGTTTAGGGCTATGAATCCTTATGGATATGGGAAGGGACGATTTTAAGGATATGGATATCTTAAAACTCGTCCAAGGCCTTATCTAGAAGGATCTTTGGATTGCTTTGAGGCTAAGTTATCCAATTAGGGTTTAAGGTGAAACCCTAGTACCTCATAGTATAAATAGGCCCTTAGGGTTGGAGAAATCGGCCACTCTATCTTTGAAGAAACCCTAGAGCTGATTTCTCTCCTCTCTCTCTCAAATCATCTTTTGCTAGTTGGTATTTGTAAGCCATTAGAGGAGTGACAATTGTGACTCTAAGCTCCAAGAAGAAAAAGTATCAAGCAAGTAATCCAAGCTATTGTTCTAGATCCTAATTCATATGATTAGAATCAATTGTTTACATTAGATCTAGTATTGAAAGTCTTGGATACAATGCATGTTCAATTAGAGAAACCTAGATCCAAGCAAGTAGGGTTTGTATGTGCACATAGGAAACTTCTTGTGGTTCAAACCCATCAAAGACATGGGTAGATGTAATAGATGAAATATGAGTTGGATGATAAGTTGAGAGGTGAAATAGACCGTGAGGTGAGGGTGAGAGGTGCAAGATGTGAGAAGCCTTTTTCCCAAATGATGTCCCCATCATTCAGCAGACTATGGATGACAACCATGGACTATTCTAGACAGTCCAGTGGAACACTAGCAGGCTCGCAACCTATAGGTGTTGTGAACGACGTGTTCACTGGTGTACTCTAAAACCCCATTGATATGTATTGCGAGTGGACTCTCGAAAACGATACTGTCAATAAAACTCGGCAGATGCGCCTAAAGGACTCTACCGACAGAAGCGCCTAATAGAGAACCTCATAACCCCGGCAGATGTGCCTAAAAGGACTATTCCTGCAGATGCGCCCCATAAAGAATGCCACAATTTTGGCAGATGTGCCTAAGCGATAGAACTAGCAGTTGTGCTTGACAGATGTGTCATTTACAACGATGGAATTCGTAACAATTTCTTAGGATACTCCTTAGGAATGAATGAACAAGAAATAGCTAATTCTTAGGGTAGATCCTTATGAATAAAGAAGATAATGGGGATGGGTAATTGGGTTAACTGTTTGATGATGAAATATAATAATTATATTATGGTGGGTTGAAAACCCTATGTACTCACCAGGTTTCCCATCCTGACCCACTCAGTTTATTTATATCTCAGGTGTCGATATGCAGTGACATTACACTGAGAGATTAAAGAGATGTAGATCACTAGTGTAAATAAATGTAAGTTCCGTTTATGCTTATGTTCCTGTATTGACAATGACATCCGAAACGTTTTAAAATGAATAAAATACGTTTCTTCGAAAATGTTTTGATAACGTATTTATCGTATTTTTCTGGGAACAAATTCCGCAACATTTTTATGAAAAGAAGTACTCTGATTTTTATAAAGCATAAACAAAATCGGTCTTTTTTGGCCATGAAAATGGGGATGTCACAGTTGGTATCATAGCATTAGTTTAAGCGAACTAGGAATATGGATTTATTTCTAGACATAAACTTAGAATGCTAAGCAACAACTGTGAGGAGTGTGTCTACTAAAATTTAGGTAATACACCTGAATAGACATAAGCACTAGCTTATTTAGGAAAATGCCTAACATGCCTTATGTGCTAAATGATTTATGATGCTAAATATGATCGGATCTATGGTTTGTTGCCGACCGGATCTGGAAATTTTCTGTGCTCAGATTTCTAAACGTTTAATTACGATATTAGAACTAACATGTAACTTTTTGGAGTAATAAGGAGGAATACGCATCTAATTCTTTCTATATCTATATTCTCATCTCGATACACCAAACGCCTGCTTTGGAGAATAGAATGTCATGATAAGGACTCATAGAGAATTGAGTAAATAGAGGAAATGAAAAGGCTTATGATAGTGAATGACACCTATCGGAAGATATCATAAGAGTGGTATCTTGCCTTTAGAATATGTAATGAAGTACGTTTGGAGGAGTACAGTACGTCCGAATTACACCTTCGATTGGCAGGATGATGGAATGATATGCGTAATTCATGATGTTGACCCATCGTATGGCATTTCCACCGAGTTGAAGCAGAATTGATGATTGAAGATACGCATGGAAGAAGTCCTAGTAGAATCTAGGGAAAATTTTGTGATTGTTTGGACACATTTTTATGTGTTAAAAATGTTTTTGTGATAATAACTTGGAAAACTGCGAGACAATACTTGGGACGAGTATGAGTAGGTCAGAAAGGTAGTAGAGGCCTATACTACCGTAAGCACAGGACTCACACTTGGATCAAGGAAAGTCACAAGGTTACCAAGAAGCTAGTAATTGATTTTGTTTTACTCAAGTATGGTGTTACCATTGTTTCGGTAATGACTAAGAAAAATTGTTGTTATCCCAACCCTAGTGGTCATATCACATTAAGTCTGACTACGAGGAGTAGGTTATGTGGTTCCGAGAACCAAGTTTGATATAGCGTCCAACTTAAACCAAACAATTGAAATCAAAGCGATCAATAGAAGTATCGCGCTCGTTGTTTAAGAAGTTGGTAGCTAGAAATGCTACATGTTAAAGTGTGATTATATCACATTAGAACATGAAGGAATGCATAGTCTGTTTTAGAATTTAACTCTAAGAGACCTGAGTCTAAACGTGCATCACATGATGATAGGTCATAATTTGGAGTCTAACCTAAGGTAAAGAGCAGGTGCACGATCAAGTACTGCTTACAATCAATAAGTCTAAGAGATAGCCTTGAAGGAATATAGAAGTTATAATTATTACCTAGGATGAAGAGATGGCGTATGGAGTCATTATACGAGCCCTATTTCGTTGATGATTCCGGGACGTAATCATCCTAAGGGGGAGATAATTGTAATGCTCGTAGATCCGGGCTAGTCAATTTAAAGACAATAAGTGTTGAAAATAACTTTTTGGAAAAAGATTATTTATAATAAATAGTCTTACTCAAGTTGTAGAATATGGTTCAAGGTTTTCGTACATATAAAGAACGCTGAAATCTGAGTTATAACGAAGAAGTTATGGCTCGTCGAAGTTTTATGGCAAAACCGGCACGACACCGGGAAGCGTAAATAGTAAATTTACGATAGAGCGACTTTTAGCCATAGCAATATAAACAAAAGTTGTAGTATATGTTAAACCGAGAACATACAAAAAGAGAACGCCCAAATCTGACTTTGTATGAGGAAGTTATGAATTTTCTAAGATTTGGCTTAACAGTGCACGTCTCGAAACTCGAATTTTAGTTCGAGTTGTTTTTGGCTTACACGACCTAAATGAGAGTTGAATATCTCATTAATAGGAACTCAACGGTAAAAAGATACACAAAAACGGAGTCCGTATGCAGAAGTTACGAATTATTCGCGGTTATTTAACAGTCTAAACGCCTCTTACTGTTATATTTGAGATCGATCGAGAAATAGCCGACGTAGTCTAAATGAAAGTTGTAGATCTTGATTTTACCTACACGTTGAGAAAAAGAACGTCGAAAACGAATCTCATATGCGAGAGTCATGATTTTTCTAAGTTTGAAGGCTGATACGCGATATTGGGTGACGTGGCACGATCACAGCCATTGCTTTCTCTCCAAAGAAAGCCATCAAATGATGCCACGTGGCACCAACTCGGCGAGTAGGTCCACCTACTCGGCGAGTCCATCAGGATTTCACAGTATAAATAGATGTGTCGGGATCCATTCATTCTCACACCTTTCCTCTTCCATTTTCTCTCTCTAGCTCCCCTTAAGCCCCCTAAAGCCTAGGTAAACCCCTTACCACCCGAAGGAAGCATCGAGGCTCCCGGAGTCCCGAGAAAAGAGCCTTTCGGCTCGGGAACGCTGCTCCAGCGAAGCCCGGTTTTGCGAAAAACCCGCTGTTTCATCAAGGGATAATTGTTTTAAGAGTAACGACGTGCTGTCCGAGTGCCGAGTCACCACCTTCCCAGGTTAGTGCATAGTTACTTTCAGCTTATACATAGATATGAAGTATTTTATATAAATTACATGCTATGTATGCATATTATCTGAATACTTGCTATCTATGCTGGATGAAAGATTTCATACACGTTTTAAATGATTTAAACTGTATATGGATTTTATATCTACGAAAATGTTGGGGTAAGACATGGGTAGCTGTAATAGATGAAATATGAGTTGGATGATAAGTTGAGAGGTGAAATAGACTGTGAGGTGAGGGTGAGAGGTGGACGATGTGAGAAGCCTTTTTCCTAAATGATGGCCCCGTCATTCAGCAGACTATAGATGACAACCACAGACTATTCTAGACAATCCAATGGAACACTAGCAGGCTCATAACCTGTAGGTGTTGTGAACGACGTGTTCACTGGTGTACTCTAGAAACCCATTGATATGTATTGTGAGTGGACTCTCGAAAACGATACTGTCAATAAAACCCGGCAGATACGCCTAAAGGACTCTACCGGAAGAAGCGCCTAATAGAGAACCTCATAACCCCAGCAGATGCGCCTAAAAGGATTATTCCAGCAGATGCGCCCCATAGAGAATGTCACAATTTTGGCAGCTGCGCCTAAGCGACAGAACTAGCAGTTGTGCATGACAGATGTATCATTTACAACGATGGAATTTGTACCTATTCCTTAGGATACTCCTTAGGAATGAATGAACAAGAAATAACTGATTCTTTGGGTAGATCCTTATGAATAAAGAAGATAATGAGGATGGGTAATTGGGTTAACTGTTTGATGATTAAACATAATAATTATATTATTGTGGGTTGAAAACCCTATGTACTCACCAGGTTTCCCAACCTGACCCACTCAGTTTATTTATATCACAGGTGTCGATATGAAGTGACATTACACTGAGAGATTAAAGAGATGTAGATCACTAGTGTGAATAAATGTAAGTTCCTTTTATGCTTATGTTCCTGTATTGACAATGACATCCCAAATGTTTTAAAATGAATAAAATACGTTTCTTCGAAAATGTTTTGATAACATATTTATCGTATTTTTCTGCGAACAAATTCCGCAACATTTTTATGAAAAGAAGTACTCTAATTTTTATAAAGCATAAACAAAATCGGTCTTTTTTGGCCATGAAAATGGGGATGTCACAACAATGTTCATTAGTAATGCATTGGACAATTCTAATATCTCCCTAAAGAGGGGGGAACGAAATATAGATTATCTCTAGGGTTTCCATGGGCTCTAAGGGTGTAGTGGATGCCTTAAGGAGGAAGTTAATGGATTAGGATTATTATGGAAATACATTTCTTTTCCAATACCTTCGTAACTCCTATATAAACCCTCCTTAGGGTTAAATTTCGGCTTAACCATTCATTCTAAGTGCCTTGGACGAAATTTTGATCTACTCCTCTCCATTTATAGTATTCCTTGGCTGCTTGAGTTTGTTTGTGAACCATTAGAGGCGCGACACTTGTGGTGCTTGCTACCAAAGGTATTTCAAGAATGGATTCAAGATTGTTTACAAAAACAATGTTAAAGGTATCAATCATAACCCTTCTTATGTGATTTTGATTATTATCCATAGATCTAAGGTTTATACTTTGTTGTTCATTATTTTATATCCAATTAGTGAAAACCTAGATCTTCAGTTAGGGTTCCATACATACATAGGATTGTATGTTTTGCTCAAAATCCATCATGTAGAACATAAGGCACTTAACTAAGTAAATTCCTTGAATAAATTTCAAAATAGAAGGCATATGTTATTTTAATGGTTGTATCATTATAAGTCATAACTTACTTGAAGTCTACGAGCAATATTGTTTTAATTGTATTAAATAAATATTAAACAATTCTTTTCAACTACTATGTACAAACAGGGGTCAAACATGAAACACCGGAGGGTAGGACCAGTTTGACATTTAATCACTTCTAAAATCCATCAACCCATTACGTCCCTTCAAACCAAATTTTCCGTACCGTAAGCAGTTGAATGGTATTATAATAACATTTTTGTATTATTTATAATACGTAGTACATGTATTGTCCCCCAAAATAAGTAAAAACAAAAGAGGGGCCATAACACTCACTTTATCGAGTGGTTAACGAGTAGTTCTTAAAACCGTGATGTATCGGTGTGAGGTTGTGATCTCTGAGATTAATCTTATTTCCTCAAAATTTCGATATATATATATATATATATATATATATATATATATATATATATATATATATATATATATATATATATATATATATATATATATATATATATATATATATATTTGGACGTGATTTGGGCATTTTGACTAAGTATAAAGATTATAAATTTTCCAAGTTTTTATTATTTGAAAATTTATTTAAATCATCAATTTAAATAAATTTTATTTTAAAAACTTAAATTTTATTTATTATTTTTCCAAAATACTTTAAATAAATCCAAAATTATAAATTGAGGGTAAATGAATAAAATTAAAAAAAAATTATTATTTATTCTAAAATTTATTTAATGAATCAATATTTATATATAAAATTATTTATTTAATTTTGTATTATAATTGGATTTGTTTTGAAAGTATTTTTCCAGCATAGGGTCAGTTTTGCTATTTTTCATTGAAGTTTAAATGGTTTAGGACCATTTTTGTAAACATTTTAAAAGTCGGGTATATTGTGTTCAGTTTGCATGGAAGTTTGAATAGTACGGTTCATTTTGACGTACACTGGAGGGTATCCTCCCGTGTCTTTGTCTTCGCAAAACGATCACAAAGAATTAAAAAAAACGATGGTCCTATGATTCTCGGCTAGTATGATCTACGAAAGCAATAAAAATGAAAAGGGGCGGTGATGGGAAGGCAGTGGGGACTCATAGTGGTTGAGCAGCAGCAACGTAGGGGCGGTGATGGGAAGGCAGTGGGTTCCGATGGCCGACTGTCTCCTTCTCTATCTTCCCGTTTTTGACCTGAGTTCGATAAGGATGTGGCTGAGGGATTTCACAACGTCAGTAAGATAGCGAAAGGAGGTGTTTAGCGGTTGCTTTTCAGAAATAAGGTGGTGCTAGTGGGTGGTTCGGTGGGTGATGAATTGAGTTTCTTTCTTTCTTGGCAGCAACAGTGAGAGGAGGTGAGGGAATGTGAGGGGGGAGTGTTAGTTGATCAGGTATCTCAAGAAAAGGATAGTTGGTGGTGTTTTGTGGTGGGGGTAGGGTGGTTTAGTAGTGCAGTATGAGATAAACCGTGAGTGGAGGAAGAAGGTTTTAGACTGGGGTTTTGAGGGGATTTTAGAGCATAAGAAGATTGTTGGAGGTTTGTGAGTGATATTTGCTCCCTCAAGCTTTTTTTTTATAGCAAATTATGTATCAGACCCATATATTATACCGGTTTTTAAAAAATAAAATTTTAATATCTATATATAAATATGAAATATTTTATAATGTAATACTTTACGTAATATAATCTAATCTTCTGAAAATTTGTAAAAGAAACTAAATCGTTTGAAGTATTTATGAGAATTTATTACCAAATTAATAGGATGATTTTATTTTCTAATAGAACCCATTACAATTTTATGGAATTTTATTTTAAAAAATGGAAATCCCTAAAAAAATGATAAGTGAAAAATAAAATTTCTAAAATTATCACAAAATGAAAAGTATCAAAATGAAGGAGAAGATTACATGTGACAAAAAACATTCATTTATTAAAGCAGAAAATTAGCCTCACTCACAAACCATTTGAAGCCATACCCAAACCCTATCACTTGTATTTTTAGAAAGCCTTACACACCAAAACGAAGAGTCAGGGAGAGGAGAAGCACGTGGGCAAGGTATGAACCAGATTTCTTGGCCTCTTGGACCACAGGTGGGCCCTACATGGGGTTATACCCCAATTAATTACTCAAAACACACAAAATCGGGTGTATCGGGAGCTGTGAATCGAGAATTTTTTCGTGAATATTGTTGGATAGAGTTTAATTCAAAGATTTCGGAACATCAAACAGATGAATTTTAGGAGTTACGGATATCCGGGAAATTGCGTTTGAAGTTTTACGTCTTAACGGATCGTGTTCTCCGTTTTTAGCGACTTTTGTAAATATTTTTTTAAAAATGATTTCAAGTGTGAAGTTAAATAATAGACTATAACCTGAGTCCAAAAACGCTCCTGGAAATCCCGTCGGCAAAGCATAAGTGCCTTAATGGATTAAAACAGTTTATGCAGAACAAGTAAAACTTGTGTTATACTGGTTTGTTTTCTCAAAACATCCATATCTTTTGCATACGAACTCTGTTTTTAATGTTCATTATATTTTCAGAAATAAGGGAACATGTACTATAATATTTTAATATTGTCCTTGCTCAAAACTGCTTAATACAAAATTTCAGTTTTTCTTATGCATTACCGGTGTTGTAGTTTGAGCAGTTTGATTTGGTTGACAGTTTACACATTGGAGGTAAGGTAACATTTGACATCTTATATTATTTGAAATAAACTCATTTATTTTATTGTAGATGCACTAAAACTGAATGAGTTAAATTTCAAACAGATTTACGGTAGTTTCGTCGTTTGTAGTCTGTGCCCTAAATTCCGGGATGTCACAACGCTCCACACCTTGATTGAAACTGAACAAATCCTACCTTACATAATTTAGCTCTATGAAATTTCCAAATTTATTTAGAAATTTTATCAAAACCCTGGTCGAGTCAATCCAGATACCAACCCCGCCGATGCGACACGCCAAAATTGGATTTTACATAGATCTAAATCTATACCTGAAAAACTAAACAACACTTGTCCGATGTCCAAACTCCCAATAACCAAGGACAGCCGCCAATCTCGAGCCCACTATAAACAATACTTCCATAACCTGCAATTGAGGGTACCCAAACCTAGAAATCAAAATGTACAATGTTCAATTTTTGATGATAGAGTAACGCATCCATTGATCTTCAATTGATAAAGCTCTAAACTTTTCAAAGAACCTCAATATTGGTGATGAATGAAATGACCAACGATCGAGAATGCATTGAAAACTAATCCAATGACCCAATACACTACTGAACCAAAACCCATGTGGAACTAAACATACAAAACACTAAAGTTGATTTACCGATCAACAAATGCCAGCCTAGACTATGAATAGAAATCTACACAATGAGTTGAAAAACCCTCAACAACCGATACTTAACATGAGCAACCCAAACACTTCTTGATCTATTCATCGAAATCCCAAAATGAGCCACTGGATATAACGAGCTCCATATCCAACAACTTCCTGTCTCAAAGACAACTCATGTATTCTTGAGCACATACATCTGATGGAAACTTACTTTGCACTCCGACTTAACCAAATCTTGAACCATAATCTCACATACCCCAACCGCAGATCCCTATGACCCATTCTTCCGAAACCATAAACTCGGACAAATCGATGATCCTCTAAGTAGAATGCCTTGTTCTCCCGCACTTATGGTTCGAACCACCACCAACTAACATTACAGACAGAAAAAAAACTCAAACTGGCTCAATCAGATACATAGCATCCCTGACCCTTGGAATCTATAAAACAACGAAAGATGTTCTTCCAGGTAAAGAACAAGGAAACTCAAAGAGATTTTGAATCTCAGGTGGAGACATTAGAATTAACAATCATAACCACCTCTAATATCATTAATATCATGCAAATCACAAGCAACAATTTTGACAGTCCGTTCATAGCACCGATTCCAAATACAAAGGGACTTCCACACGCGTCCACCATAAATCCTGGACCATCATCTCATCGTGAGGATCATTCATAAATACAAGAGGCTTCATTCTCTTAGTCAGGGTACAATAGAGAAAAAAAGTTGTCATTCCAGATCCACTTCCTTGATCTACTGAAAGAATCAACTTGCACTTGACCTGCCTATATTGTAAGAAAGCAGACCCTTGATTTCACTTCAAAGCAACCCTACCACAAGAATCCTCTTGTGCATTTCCACACTGCCAAACTTGCCGCCATAAACCATAACTATCTAGCCCCATGATGTGTCTATATTCCAACTTTGATAATCACACGTCTGCTCTCTCTTTCCTCCGAACGTGGAACGCTAGAAGAACATTACGCCCATCATAGATAGTGACATCCCAATCCATCTTCCAATCACTCAACCACCGTCTGCAATCCTTGAGCTGATCATAATAATTGCTTCCTTCTTGAGACTCGTGACACAACTGGCACTACCTCAAGTAAGGCCGTCGATACCTCAAAACTAACTAACTCACCTAGGTTTGCACTATTCAAACCCAAACTAACATAGCCACTAAGGCACAAACAATCACCAGACCCATCCTTAACCTGAATAACCGTAACCGGTAAACCAAATAAAATGTAAGCACTTTGCAAGGAATCATAGTGCCAAACTATACAATCTACCCTCAGTCACCTGTTTAGAATCCTTGAAATTTTCGTTGATTCGAGTAAGGATCTTGTGCTTTTAGTAGTATGGGCCCTATACTACTACCTACCACACCTATCTGTATTGTTCTTAGGAATCGTTTCGGATCCTCTAAGTAACTACTCATGTCCACTATCATCCGATCTAGTCACATATAAGCGCTCTCAACCGAGCTGACACTTCTAATCTTCCTAGATTCCCTTCTACGATCGCTCTTCCAAAAATGTTCACAGAAGCACATTCTAACATTCTTCATAGGCTTCACTAGGGTTCCCTTGATACCACTCTCTGCCATCAGCTATAGAAGGTACTCCCTCTAACACCTTATAACTACTTCACAAATAAAATTACATGCCACATACACTAGATAATTCTTCAACTGCAAGGTCTCACACTACAATGGTTGGATTCAAATTAGACCTAGGAAATAAAGTTAAACCTAAACTTATAAAATTATCTAATACCCGCAACATAGAACCTCATATATTTGCTTAATAGTTGGATGATATTATTGGAGGTGTCACACCCCCAAACCGGAGCAATGGAAACGTCCGGGGGTAGATGATTTCATGTTAAGTATCACAACGCATGCATTACAATAATCAAAGTACAAAAATCATTGTATTATAAAGTAAACTTTTACATGTGTGTTCAATCATTGTATATTGACACCAAAAGAGATATATACAAAAGATAGAAAAACATGACTCAACACAGCTCCTGTCTTCTCAAAAATCCTGGGAAAGTACCTGTCTACTGATTCCCTGAGAATATAAGTATTTTGAAAAGAGAGTATCAACATTTAAGTTGGTGAGTTTATCTGTTTTCTTTAAAATAGTAATCTTGTTTATTGTTCCAGAAAATCCAATATTTCTTAAAAGTAGTTTTAATACCATAAAACCGTTATGTGTAGGTAGTGTTGTACTATGAAATAGTGTAACATACTTTTAGTTCATAATAAAACTATAATAAGACTATTTCTTTCAATTTTTGTAATTGTACTCTTTAAAGAAAGTTGTAAATGTGAGTGTGCCTGGCTCCACCAGTTGTAATTGTAAATTGTAATGTAACACCGTAAATCGTATTATTGTAAAACTAGTACTTTGTATTCATACTCCTTGGTTTAATTATTTATACACTAAACATATTGTTTAATATCTTTTTGTAAGTTATTATAACCATACTAAGACTAGATGGCCTGATATGAGGCTTTGAAGGCGTCAGAACTGTAAAGACATTTGTCACTCGTAGGCATACCAGCTGAACTATAGCGAACAGTCTAAGTGCAGGATTGTCAATCCCGTATAGATCTATAAACATATATCTCGCTCTCTGTCCGGAGATTCTGGTTATAATATCAAGACTTTAATAATATTGCTTAAATGACAATCAACGGAACAGTGCCTCACAAAAACCATATTGATGCTTACGTGTATAATAATGAAAAGTTACATTGTAATAGATAATCTATACGCTTTTCTCATAAACTATATATATTATAGTTTATGTCACAACATAAAACTGTTAGTCAAAATTGACAAACTCGAAGTTCCTTGAGTAATGATTGCACCCATATTACTTCAGACGTATTGCTAGTTTCATTTTTATTACCTCTTTTAATAGTTTATTTTTAGTTAAAATCATCTCATTTTATTCTCTTTTTGTTATTTTTCTCCTTTACCAGGTGCTTTACAGTCTTTTGAGTTTCTTTTGTAGGATTTACCAAAGACTATTTGTTATTGGAGGTATGGAAGGAGTGTGGGGCTAAAAGAAGCTTGCAATTTGTTCGTGGATTTGTAATGGTGCAATTGGGTTTGGTGTTAATATAAGCAAGAAGCACGTTGGACTTAAATTTTGAACGGATCGACGAGGACTCGAGCTACGGAAGATTAAAGGAGCATTGGATCATCTTTGAAGGATTTGGAATGCTTAATTGGGCTCTTAAGAGTTTGTGCATGTAGGCTGAAACATTAAGGAAAAGATTGGGCTGCATTTTAAATTAATGGGCCATGAAAGACAATCAGTGAGAGCCACACGTTCCGCATGGATCTACAAACGGTCCACGTGGATCGTGCTGTGAAGAATCTCGGTTTTTGGCTTTTGTATCTACTTTGGGAAGTTTGGTGGATTCCTTTTGTCCAACTTTTAGATCCGGAAATGGGCTCCTTTTCGCTAAGGATTTTGATTGAAGTTCATTATTAACACTTTGAAGAACCACTTGTTTTGCTGTCAAGAAGATTTTGGGAAGAATTTGAAGATTAGAAGATTAGTGTAGTTTCTTTTCATTTTACAACTAGAATAATTTTTGGTACCACTAAACTTCTTTGTATTTCTTTTATTTTGGCCATGCTTGGCTAGACTTAAATTTTGGTTGATTAGGGTTTATCCCATGGATGATTAGTTGCTTTGAAGATTTCATATTATCTTGTGTTTGATGTTTATGGAAATGTTTTCTAGTCAAAAATCTTCTTGTGTTTATTTATCCTTGATTATGAGATTTGATGAGTGAACGCTTACTTTTGTTGACTAATTTACTGGTTAAGTAGTGGATCCTCAAATTAGTAAGCAACAAATGGTTTATATGTATCTGTTCATTTAATTTAAACCATGGAAATATTTCCTCCATAATGATAATGTAAGTACTTGATTATCTTTTGGACTTGGTAACTCTAAGAACTTAAAGCTAATTGATTTTTATAAGATTATATGCTTCATTGATTTTGTGACTTTAATTAAGGAAATGTGTTAAGAGCTCCTCTAATCATTTTAATAATAGTGAAGAGTTGAGGTAATTTATGCTTATGAATTTCTATAGCCAAGTTAAACTAATTCACAAGTGTTGTTCCATTTAGTCTAATGATAAGTTAGCTATGGAATCCATGTGTGTATCCCCAAATCAACCAACTTCACTTCATTGAATTTAATCAAATATTTTACTTGCTTACTTGTCATATTTACATTCTAGCTTAGCTTTAATTTTCTTAAACAATAAAAAAGAATTAAAACCCCCCATTTTACTTTTACTCTTGTTTTACAAGTACTTGAACAAATGAGTTACATAGAGATTTAAATTGAACCAATCTCCGTGGATATGATCCCTTTACCACTATACACTATTTTAGTGACTAATATTTACAGTATTCATTTTGCTGGCCTCGACAACCACCAAATTTTGGTGCCGTTGTTGGGGATTGGTTTATTTTTAATCAATTTGTTTCTCTATGTCCAGATCTCAACATAAAGGTGACTTGATTTATAACCCGGGAATAGAAAAATAAGCAAGATGTTTAGTGAAGTAAAAGAAAATAGAACGTGGTCAAACTTAAAATCCTCATGGGGATCCGGAGGTTGAAACCGCTTCATCAAGTGATACGGAACCTGATTCTAGTCTCGAACCTCGCCAAGAAATTCCCAAAACAACACCCTTACAACAAAATCCACCCATTATTGAACCAATTGCAATGGGGGACGACAGAGAAGCTCCCAAAAGAACCTTGAGGAAAATGATGGAAAATGATGTTAAACAAACTCCAACAGGTATCAATTACCCCGTTTTTTAAGGAGGTTCGGAGTTGAAGTCAAGTTTAGTCCATCACCTTCTAACTTTTCATGGATTAGAGAATGAGGATCCTCATAAGCACTTGAAGATGTTCCACATTATTTGCACTAGTATGAAGCCACAAGGGTCAACCGATGAGCAAATCCTATTAAGGGCATTCCCCTTTTCATTGGCTGATAGAGCAAAAGATTGGTTATTCTATCTTCCCTCAGGGTCAATCAACTCATGGACTGACATGGAAAGAGCTTTTCTTGACAAGTTCTATCCCGCTTCAAGATTCTCAAGTCTTAGAAATGAGATTTGTGGAATCCGCCAAGGTCAAAATGAGACTTTCCATGATTATTGGGTGAGGTTCAACAACTTGTGCTCTAGTTGTCCACAACATCAAATTCTGGAATAACTCCTCATTCAACACTTCTATGAGGGATTGTTGACAGGGGAGAGAAGACTAGTTGATGCCTCAAGTCGTGGAGATGTCTTTAGAAAAATTGCAAAACAAACAAGAAAACTCTTCAACACAATAGTCGCTAATTCCCAACACTTTTTCCCGGGACATGATATGAAGACAAAAACTCAACAAAAAGTCAATGAAGTAGGGACATTGAATCTTCTCAACATAAAGATTTAACATCCGTTGTTCAAATGTTAGCCATGGGACAAACTCCACAAGTGATGCTTTTGGGATATATACAACAAAACCATCCGGTTACCAAAATGCATATAATTCATGTTGGAAGCCAAATCCCAATATGACCAACAACCCAAGACCATTGCGTCAAAATGCATTTGTTAGAACTTCCTACCCACCACAACAACCTTACTACCAACATCCATAACCACACTATCAACCCAAACCACACCCTCCACATCATCACCAATAACCTCCTCAATCCCAACCAAGTAGCTCTGGAATGTCTCTTTAATACATTGTCAATTCCTTAGCCATTAGTACCCAATAATTCAAAAAAGAGACAAGGACTAGTATCTCCAACCTTGAAGAACAAATGGGAGATATAGTTACATCTATAAGCAAGTTGGAGTCCTGTGGCAAACTCCCTTCTCAAACCGAAAAGAACCGAAATGTTAATATGGTGACCTTGAGAAGTAGCAAACAAACCAAAGAAAGTAGTTCATAGAAGAAGTCAAGGGAAGAAGAGGAAGAAATAGAGATCATTCCCAATGAGGATCATATAGTCAAGAATGAAGCACAAGTCGGAGTTCCAAAGCATACTATCCTCTAGTGACACCAATAGAGATTTTGGACACCTTCCAAAATATGGAAGTAAACATACCTTTACTTGACGCAATCAAAAAAATTCCTAGATATGTAAAATTCTTGAAGGAACTTTGTACCAACAAGAGGAAATTGAAGGGAAATGAGAAAATCTCAATGAATGGAAACGCATCCGCAGTTTTACAAAGGAATCTTCCACCCAAGTGCAAAGATCCGGGAATGTTTATGGTTCCTTGTAAGATTAGACATGTCACTTTTTATAATTCCATGCTTGATATTGGCACTTCCATCAATTACATGCGTTATTCGGTGTATGAATCATTAAATGTCGAACCTTTAAGTGAAATCGGTGTCAGAATTTCACTTGAAGATAAATCGAATGTATTTCATAGAGGTGTTTTAGAAGATGTTTTGGTGCAAGTGAACCAGTTGGTCTTCCCACCAAATTTCTGTGTGATTGATCTAGAAGAATGAGTTTCCTCCAATTCGGCTCTAATTTTCCTTGGGAGACCATTTTTGAAGACGGCTAGAACAAACATTGATGTGTATGCGAGAAGCTTAACAATGGAGTTTCATGGGTAAACGATAAGTTTTAATATCTATGATGCTATGAGATATCCTAGTGATGTTTCATCATTGTATATTGTTGATGTTGTTGAACCATTAATCCAAAATTTGTTTGAGTTGTCTAATGGTGACATGTTGGAAATGACTTTGAGCAAAGGCTTTGATTGTGGAAAATTTGCAAAGAAGTTGAAGCTCTACTCATTAGACTAGGAAGTTGAAAGACTGGTTAATAATTAAGAGATCAATAAAAATACTCGGCTTAGTGTGAAGCAAATTGAATTACCTCAAACTCACACCAGATTGCTACCCTCCCTTGTTCAACCACCGGAACTAGAATTGAATGTCCTACCTCAACACTTGCATTATGCGTACTTGGGAAAAAGGAGACTCTTATGGTTATCACTTCAACTCATTTAACTGAATGTAAAGAAGAGCAACTCCTCAAGGTGTTGATGGAAGATAAAGAAGCAATGGGTTGGACGGTTGCAAACATCAGGGGATTGAGCTCCTCCACTTGTATATACAACATTTGATGGAGGATGAATGCTTGCCAAGTCGGGATGAACAAAGAAAGTTGAATTTTCCAATGATGGAAGTGGTAAAGAAAGAGATATTTAAGCTCCTTGATGCGGGAATGATCTATCTAATCTCGGATAGCAAACAGGTGAACCCAGTGCAAGTTGTGCCTAGTAAGACGGGAATCACGGTGGTCGAGAACAACAAATGTATGATGGTCCCCACTTGCATGCAAAATGGGTGGAGAGTATCTATTGACTACTGCAAACTCAATGCAATCACAAGAAAATATCATTTTCCATTACCTTTCATTGATCAAATGTTATAAAGGTTGGCCGGAAAATTACATTATTGTTGTCTAGACGGGTATTCCGATTTTCACAAATCCCGACGGCACAGGAAGACCAAGAAAAGACAACCTTCACATGTCCATTTGGCACTTTTGCAGACCGGAGAATTCCTTTTGGGTTGAGTAATGGCCCGGCCACTTTCCAACGTTGTGTGGTTAGTACTTTTTCCGAATATGTCGAGAATATAATTGAAGTCTTTATGGATGATTTCACGGTATATGACAACTCTTTGCAAGAATGTTTGACCAATCTCACCAAAATTTTAAAAAGATGCATTGAAATGAATTTGGTTCTAAATTTTGAAAAATGTCACTTTATGGTGAATCAAGGTCTTATTTTGGTTCACATTGTGTCAAAGAAAGGAATCGAGGTGGGTACGGCCAAAATTAATGTTATTCAAAGGTTACCTTACCCGACTTGTGTTTGGGAAGTTGGTTGTTTTTCGGGCCATGCAGGTTTCTAACGAAGATTCATAAAGGACTTTTCAAGCATAACAAGACTGATGTGACAACTCTTACAAAATGATGTTGATTTTGAGTTCAATGAGGTGTGCAAAGAAGCTTTCAACAAGCTCAAAGAGTTGCTTACAACCGCTCCTATCATGCAAGCACCACATAGGTATCTCCCTTTTGAGGTCATGTGTGATGCAAGCAACTATGCTATACCCTCCGTTTTGGGTCAAAATAATGGAAGAGCCTCCCATGTGATGTAATATGCATCATTGAAACTAGACAACGCTCAAAGCAACTACTCTACCACGGAGAAGGAGCTATTGGCCATAGTGTTTGCTTTGGAGAAGTTTAGGCAATACCTATTTGGTACCAAAGTTATCGTGTACTCGGATGATGCGACCGTTAAATACATAATAACGAAGAAAGATGCAAAGCCAGGACTTATCCGATGGATCTTACTAGTGAGAGAATTTGATTTGGAGATTTGGGACAAGAGCGGGTACAAAAACATTGTTGTCGATCATCTAAGCTAGATCAGTATAAATGAGACTCCTTTCCCGTTGCACTCCTTTCTTGTTGCGGGATGAGTTTCAGGATGAGCATCTCTTTTCCCTAACTCAATCTACTCCTTGGTATGCCGATATCGTTAACTTGTGCGCCACAAAAGGTATCTCAACACATTCACACATGCTTAAAAAGATAAATTGAAAAGTGATGCAAAACACAGTAACACCGTAAATTTCAAAACAATTTTTCGCATCTTATACAAAACACAATTCATTCAATATTCATAAAAACATCATTGTTTGAAACTTAAATTAGTAGCATATAAAAATCCCAAGATCTCATAACATAAAAATCCCGTGTGTGTACTGATCAGGCCGGCGCCTTCCCGCATTCCTCACTAGTACCTGACACAAATAACACCAAACACTGTAAGCACAAAGCTTAGTGAGTTCCCCAAAATACCACACATAGCACATATTTGCCACTCGAGGCTATACTCTGTGGGTCCATGGACCCTACTCTGTGAACCCTCTGGGTCTAACTTTGTGAACCTTCCGGTTCCAACTCTATAAACATGCACAACATAAATCACATAGAAATAATGCAGTACAACACATAACCTACATATAGCATACAAATACTCTGTCACATAACTCTGATTACCTACTCAAGGTAAAGTATAGTGAGAAGACTCACCTCACGTATCTCGGTAACTCGTAATTCCCTGAAATCACTAGTGCTCGATCTCCCGAGCTATAGTCCTCCTATAACACAATACATTTGTAATTAACACTTTCCCAACTAAGTTTGACTAACCCTATCAAGTCAACACCGGTCAACTCTGGTCAATGGTCAACGGTCAACTCAAATCGCCGAGTCTGGCGTGGACTCGCCGAGTCTCTACGGGGACCCGATTCCTCTGAGTCCCTTCCGAATCACCGAGTCACTCACCCGACTCGGTTACTCAACCCCTGGTTCGAAATCACTAAACAACCCGTACCAACTCGTTGAGTCTGGCAATGGACTCGGCGAGTGCATTCCATGCACAACCCCAAAAGACCTTCTGAGGTCAGATCTGTTCCACTAACTCATAGATCCAGTCCTTCAAAGCTTATTTATCACGTAAAGTTCATGTCTTGGCGCTCATAACACACCTAATGACTCATAAATGGTGTTTTAACCTCAAGCACAAAGATCCCAAACCAAAACCTTCATGGATTCATAAAAAGCTTGGACAAAGGGACACTCTGGACCTGCAATGGTCCAGATCTAGAACCTAACTCGCTTAAGGGACCAAGGGAGCACTAGATCTAGCCACAAAAGGGCTCAATAAGCCCTAAATCAACATGAACATCACCTTAACAGAAAATGGTTCGAAAATAGTACCTAAAACGTGATGTTCTGGACCTTAGATCTTCAGGAAGTTGATCTTCTTGCTTCCTCTTGGCTATAGCTTCCTTTCCCTTGCTATACAACACCTCCAAGGTCAACAATGGCTTCTTCTCTCACTCCAAACGCTCAAGCTCACTAGGGTTTCACTCTGGGGACTGTTGAGCACAAATGATGGTCATAAGGCCCTTTAAATAGGCCCCAAACCCGAGACATTAGCGTTTGATGAAACAGCGCAGACTTGCCAAGTCCATCAATGCGACTCGTCGAGTCCGGTCATTAATTCGGGTGAGAAATCGCGTCTCTACTCGGCGAGTCTACGCACCAACTCGCCGAGTTCTTCCACAAAACTCAAAATAAAATGAATAAATATAATACCTGAAATTCCGGATGTTACAATTCTCCCCCACTTGAATCTGACTTCGCCCTCGAAGTCTCATCCCTGAAATAACTCCGGATGTTGTTCCCGTATCTCATGCTCTGGCTCCCAGGTTAACTCGGATCCTTTCCGATATTGCCACTGAACCTGTACCAGAGGCACCTCCTTGTTCCTCAGAACCTTGATCTTCCGATCCATAATCACAAACTGGTCTCTCCGCGTAATTCAGGCTCGCATCCACCTGAATGTCCTCTAACGGCACTACCGCCGACTCGTCGGCTATACACTTCCTCAACTGAGACACATGGAAGGTATTATGAATCCGCTCCAATTCCGCAGGTAGCTCCAAGCGATATGCTACCTTGCCCACCCTCACAATCACTCTGAACGGCCCAATATACCGGGCCCCTAGCTTGCCCCTCTTCCTGAATCGAATCACTCCTTTCCAAGGAGATACCTTCAAGAGAACATAATCACCGACCTGGAACTCGAGCTCGGATTGTCGCCTGTCCGCATAACTGTTCTGACGACTCTGAGCGGTCAACAATCTCTGCCTGACCCGTTGTATCTACTATGTCGTCTGCAGCACAATCTTCGTACTACCCATAACACGCTGCCCGACCTCTCCCCAGCAAATGGGGGTCCGACACCTCCTCCCATACAACAGATCAAAGGGTGACATACCAATGCTCGAATGATGACTGTTGTTGTAGGAAAACTCTGCCAAGGACAAATACATGTCCCAACTCCCCCCGAAGTCCAACACACATGCCCGGAGCATGTCCTCGAGTGTCTGAATCGTCCGCTCACTCTGTCCGTCAGTCTGGGGGTGATATGCGGTACTAAAATCCAGCCTAGTACCCAACTCCTCGTGAAACTTCTTCTAGAATCTGGAAGTGAAACGCACATCTCGGTCTGAAACAATCGAGATCGGCACTCCATGCCGTGATACCACTTCCCTCACGTACATCTCTGCTAATTTCTCTGCGGAAGAACTCTCACTGATAGCAAGGAAGTGGGCACTCTTTGTCAACCTATCCACAATCACCCAAATTGCATCGACTCCCCTAGCAGTCCTAGGCAATTTGGTGATAAAATCCATGGTAATCTGTTCCCACTTCCATCCAGGAACCTCCAATGGCTGCAACTTACCATGCGGTCTCTGATGCTCGGCCTTAACCTTACGGCAGGTTAAGCACCTCTCAACAAACCACGCAACATCCCTCTTCATACAGGGCCACCAATACTCTCTCCTCAGGTCTAAATACATCTTAGTGGCCCCAGGATGGATCGAGAATTTCGACCGATGAGCCTCTTCCATCAAAATGGTATGCGTCCCTCCCACAAACGGTACCCATATACGCCCCTGAAATGTCATAAGCCCCCGACCATCGGTAACGAACTCTGATACCAATCCAAGAATTCTCTCTCTCTTTTGGTACTCCGATCTCACGGCCTCAGCCTGTGCTCCACGAATGGTGTCCAACACCGGAGCCATCACGGTCAATCGCAAACATACATCTCACAAATGGGCGTTCTCCGCCCTGCGACTCAGGGCATTGGCTACCATATTAGCCTTGCCCGGATGGTACAGGATCTCACAATCATAATCCTTGACCACATCCAACCACCTCCTCTGCCGCATATTAAGGTTAGGCTGATCCATCAAATACTTCAGGCTCTTATGGTCCGTGTATATCGTACACCGAACCCCATACAGATAGTGACGCCAAATTTTGAGGGCGAACACCACTGCCCCCAACTCTAGATCATGGGTGGGATACCTCGTCTCATGAGGCTTCAGCTGCCTCGATGCGTATGTTATCACATGTCCTCTCTGCATCAGCACCGCTCCCTACCCCAAGATCGACGCATCACAGTATACCACAAAGTCCTCCATCCCCTCCGGGAGGGCTAACATTGGGGCTTCGCGTAACCTTTGGCGAAGCGTCTCAAAGGAGGCCTGCTGCTCTGGGCCCCATGAAAAAGCGACACCCTTCCAGGTCAACCTGGTGAGTGGCACTGCGATCTTAGAGAAATCCCTGATAAATCTCCGATAATAACCTGCCAACCCTAAAAAACTCCCAATCTCGGAGGGTGACCTCGGCACCTCCCAACTCATCACTGCCTCAACTTTGCCTGGTCGACCAATATCCCTTTCTGGTTAACGAGATGCCCTAGGAACTGGACCTCTCACAACCAGAAATCACACTTGGAGAATTTGGCATAAAGCCTCTCCGATCTCAGAACTCCGAGGATCTCCCTCAAATGCTCCTCATGCTACTCTCTAGATCTCGAATATACCAAAATGTCGTCGATGAATACAATCACCGACCGATCCAACATCGGCCTACACACTCGGTTCATGAGATCCATGAACACTGCCGAGGCATTGTTGAGCCCGAAAGGCATCACCACAAACTCGTAATGCCCATAACGCGTCCTGAACACTGTCTTCTGGATGTCCTCATCTCGCACCCTCACCTGATGATATCCAGACCTCAAATCGATATTGGAGAACCAAGATGCTCCCTGTAACTGATCGAACAAATCGTCGATCCTCGGCAACGGGTAACGGTTCTTGACCGTCAGCTTGTTCAACTCCCGGTAATCAATGCACATCCGGTGTGAACCATCCTTCTTCTTGACAAAAAGGATAGGTGCTCCCCACGGCGAGCTGCTCGGCCGAATAAATCCCTTTCCTAGCAGCTCCTGAAGCTGCAAGGATAACTCTTGCATCTCTAGAGGTGCAAGGCGATAAGGCACCTTGGCGATAGGCGCGGCCCCCAGAACCAAATCGATACTGAACTCTACTTGCCTCACGGGAGGCACACCCGACAACTCCTTTGGAAATACATCCGGGAACTCACGCATTATCAGAACCTCCTCAAGTGACCTCGGCCTCTCTGAATCAACCCGCGTATCCATCACATACGCCATAAAGCCCTTACAGCCCTGCTGTAGACACTACCTCCCCCTAGCGGCCGAACAAAACGCTGACCCAAAACATGTACCCTCGCCATACACCGTAAGAACTCCCCCACTAGGGTCTCGTATGGTCACGAGCTACCGCTCGCAGTCGATAACCGCACCGAATCTGCTCAACCAGTCCATGCCCACAATGACACAGACATCACCCATCGCAATATGATCCAAATCAATCAGGAACTCAACACCGAAAATCTCAAATACGCACCCACGGATCACCTCTGTGGCATATATCACCCTCTCGTCAGCTATGGAAACTCTCAAAGGCCGACTCAACGCCTCACGACTAATACTGATATGCTGACTAAAAGCCAAAGATACAAAAGACCGACTCGCACCCGAGTCAAATAACACCAAGGCAGGTACAGAATTCACAAGAAAAGTACCTACACATAACATAATATAAGCATAATATCTCAACATCAAAATAAATACACGAAAGAATACATACCAGCCACGACATCGGGCGCTGCGCGGACCTCCTCCGCGGTCAACTGAAAGGCTCTCCCTCGTGCCCTCGGCACCTTGGACTTCACTGGCCGACTCTCGGTAGCTCTGATGGCGGTAGGGGCAGATCCCTGAGGTACTCCCTAAGCTGATCCCCACAACTGTGGACACTCTGCCTTCCGGTGTCCAGTCTGGTTGCAGTCAAAAGACACTGCAAACCCCTTGGGGTAGTCCTTGGCCATATGCCCCTCCTTGACACACTTGTGGCAAGATCCAGCTCTACAAACTCCATCATGACCCTTGACGCACTTTCCACAACTGCGGCCCTTCTGGCTCCTTGATTTGGGATCAGCGGGCTTGGCCCGCTTGGCTGCCGGCTGGGACTGTGCCGGTCGCCGATCCCTCCCCTGAGACTCCGCCTCCTCCCTAGCCTGAGTCTCTAGCTTGATCTCCCTCTTACGAGTATTTTCCTGAAGCTCGACAAATGTCTGGTACAAGGAGTTTGCCACGAACTCCCGAGTATCTCTCCTCAAAATACTCAAATATCGGCTCATACGTGCCTGCTTAGTAGACACGTGCTTAGGGCAGAACATCGCCCTCTCATGAAACATCATGGTAATCACTGTAACAGACTCAGTACCCTACTTGAGGGTCAGAAACTCCTGGTTCAAATGCTCCCTCTCCACCTAGGGAACGTACTCATCTCGGAACATGGCAGTGAACCTCTCCCAGGTCACTGCCGCAAGCTCAGTAGGCGTATAGTTCGCCGTCACAAACTTCCACCAGTCCTTCGCTCCAAAGCGAAGCTGGTTTAGCGTGAACCGGACTCGCAAATGCTCAGGAGACGAGCATGTAAAGAAACACCTCTCTATGTATGAAATCCATCTCATAGCCGCAACCGGGTCTTGGGTCCCGTCAAACTCCGGCGGTTTTGTGTTGCTGAACTCTCGGAACAGCAACGCATCACCACCCTGCGGCCTCGCAGCAGCAACAGCTGCGGTGGCCGCTGCAACAGAAGCCTCAGAAAGAGCAGCATAACGCTCATCAAAAGTCTCAATCAACATGGTCTTAATAGACCCGAACATCTCTGGTATCTCTGCCCTGATGGCCGTAGCCACCTCCTCATGGATGATCCGGCGGATCTCCTCATCACTAGCCGCACTGCTCTCTGGCATAAGACGTGTCCTCACCATGATCTACCTCTGAAATACAACATACGATAAATTAGAACCCATTCGAGCATACTCACACTCGACAACTCATCCCTCCTTGAGCCTTGGCATCCCGAAGATTCTTACTCGGACTGTACACCGCCCCTGTGCTTTTAGTTGTATGGGCCCAATACTACTTTCCGCACCGTATTAGTATACACCCCAAGTCCTCCTCTTCGGATACCAAGTCAGAAGTACTCTATTATGCACAATCCACTCTCTAACAGATCTCTCATAAGCTCATCGCTGCTACCTACTCACTCTCAAGCATCTCATAGCAGCTCACCTCTCCCTAGGCTAAGGCATCACAAATCAGGCCACTCTAGTCCTAACAGGAGTACCTAGCCCACTCTAGCATGAGAATACATCATATCAATATCGTAACATATAATATAAGGGTATCTTGGGAAATCACCGTTCGGGCGCTGACTGATCGTACACACGACTCTGCTCTGCGTTTTCCAAAAATCTTTTACTCTTTTTAAAATTTTTTCTCAAATCCTCAGTTTGAGTTCAAATACGCCCGAAGGTGTACTCGAATCCCTCAAACCAAGGCTCTTATACCAACTTGTAACACCGTAAATTTCAAAACAATTTTTTGCATTTTATACAAAACACAATTCATTCAATATTCATAAAAACATCATTGTTTGAACTTCAAATTAGTAGCATATAAAAATCCCAAGATCTCATAACATAAAAATCCCGTGTGTGTACTGATCAGGCCGGCGCCTTTCCGCGATCCTCAGTAGTACCTGAAACAAATAACACCAAACACTGTGGGTCCGTGGATCCTACTCTGTGAAGCCTCTGGTTCTAACTCTGTGAACCTTCCGGTTCAAACTCTATAAACATGCACAACATAAATCACATAGAAATAATGTAGTACAACACATAACATACATATAGCATACAAATACTCTGTCACATGACTCTGATTACCTACTCAAGGTAAAGTATAGTGAGAAGACTCACCTCACATATCTCGGTAACTCATAAATCCCTGAAATCACTAGTGCTTGACCTCCCGAGCTATAGTCCTCCTATAACACAATACATCTCTAATTAACACTTTCCCAACTAAGGTTGACTAACCCTATCAAGTCAACATCGGTCAACTTTGGTCAGTGGTCAACGGTCAACTCAACTCGCCGAGTCTGGCATGCACTCGCCAAGTCTCTACGTTGACCCGATTCCTCTGAGTCCCTTCCGACTCACCAAGTCACTCACCCGACTCGGTTACTCAACCCCTAGTTCGAAATCACTAAACAACCCGAACCAACTCGTCGAGTCTGGCAATGGACTCGGCGAGTGCATTCCATGCACAACCCCAAATGACCTTCTGAGGTCAGATCTGTTCCACTAACTCATAGATCCAGTCCTTCCAAGCTTATTTATCACGTAAAGTCCGTGTCTTGGCGCTCATAACACACCTAATGACTCATAAATGGTGTTTTAACCTCAAGCACAAAGATCCCAAACCAGAACCTCGATGGATTCATAAAAAGGTTGGACAAAGGGACACTCTGGACCTCCAAGGGTCCAGATCCAGAATCTAACTCGCTTAAGGGACCAATAGAGCACTAGATCTAGCCACAAAAGGGCTCAATAAGCCCTAAATCAACATGAACATCATCTCAATAGAAAATGGTTCGAAAATAGTACCTCAAACGTGATGTTCTGGACCTCAGATCTTCAGGAGGTTGATCCTCTTGCTTCCTCTTGGCTATAGCTTCCTTTCCCTTGCTAGACAACACCTCCAAGGTCAACAATGGCTCCTTCTCTCACTCCAAACGCTCAAGCTCACTAGGGTTTCGCTCTGGGGACTGGTGAGCACAAATGACGGCCATAAGGCCCTTTAAATAGGCCCCAAACCTGAGAAATTAGGGTTTCATTAAACAGCGCAGACTCGCTGAGTCCATCAATGCAACTCGTCGAGTCCGGTCATTAATCCGGGTGAGAAATCGCTTCTCTACTCGGCGAGTCTACGCACCAACTCGCCGAGTTCTTCCAAAAAACTCAAAATAATATGAATAAATATAATACCTGAAATTCCGGATGTTACAAACACTATATGTGGGATGATCCTTATTTATGGAAACATTGTCCCGATCAAATCATTAGGCGATGTTTGCCCCAACAAGAACATCAATCTATTTTGCAATTTTGTGATGAATTTACTTATGGGGGACACTTTGAACCTAGCCAAACTTTGATAAATGTTCTCAAATGTGGATTATTTTGGCCAACCATGTCACGTGATTGTTATTTGTTTTGTAAAAGTTGTGAACGGTGCCAAAGGACGGAGGACATTTCACAAAAGAACCAAATGCCACAAAATCTCATCCTTGTTTGTGAAGTTTTTGACGTATAGGGAATTGATTTTATGAGCCCATTGCCCATCTCATTTGGCAAAGTTTACATCTTGCTTGCAGTTGACTATGTCTCAAAATGGGTTGAAGCCAAAGCCACAAGATCGGATGATGCCAAAATGGTTATCGACTTTCTAAAGTATAATGTCTTTGTGAGATTTGGTGTGCGTAGGGCTTTAATTAGTGATAGAGGGACGCACTTTTGCAACAAAATGATTGAGGCTTTTCAAAGAAAGTACAACGTGACCCACCGTGTCTCTACCGCCAACCACCCTCAAACAAATGGTCAAGCGGAGGTTTCAAATCATGAAGTGAAGTTTATTCTTGAGAAAACAGTGAATCTTACAAGAAAGGATTGGAGTTTGAGGCTTGATGATGCCTTGTGGGCCTACCAGACCGCTTACAAGACCCCAATAGGCATGTCTCCATTTAGTTTGGTTTTTGGAAAGCCATGCCATCTTCCCGTGGCATTGGAGCACCATGCATTTTGGGCGGTCGAACAATGCAATTTCAATATTGATGAGGTGGGAAGACATAGGAAGCTTCAACTTCAAGAGTTAGAAGAATTAAGAAATGAATCTTACCAAAACTCGAGAATTTAGAAGGAAAAGATGAAGCTCTTCCATGACAAGTCCATCACCCAAAAGCATTTTCAACTGGGACATAGGGTCTCACTTTACCATTAGTGATTGAAGTTATTTCTAGGAATGTTAACATCAAGGTGGATTGGGCCTTTTCTTGTAATAAAAACTTTTAACCATGGGGCGGTGGAAATACAAAGTGAAGAAACGGGAAAAATTTTTAAAGTCAATGGGCATCTTTTGAAGCCATTATATGAAGGTTTTAATACAAATGCTCTTGAAATCATCCATTTGGATGTCCCGAGGTGTTGAATAAAGCTAGAAGGACGTCTCGCCAAAGATATTAAAGAAGGGAATTTTTAGAAAACATAATGTTTTTATCTTTTCAAATTCCGAATAAATGTTTTAGATAAATCCTTTTTGCATTTCTCCTTCTTCCTTCTTGCAGTAAAAGAGTTGTTGAATTTTAATCCCCCGATATTCGTTATGGTCAAGGGCGAAGATTTGAGATTGTTCACGGGTTCACAAATGTTCCGCATGTCCTCTAAGTTTCATCTGCGTGAGCCACAAATGGTCCGAGTGTACCATCCAGAAGGTCCGCATCATTTTTGCAAATAAGGATCCTTACAGAAGAAGTTACATGAACCGTCTGTACTCTGAACCTTATCTGCTTGGGTCCAAAACAGACCGCATGTAGTCCCAAGAACCGACCTCTTCATCATGCAACTAAGAACCCTTACAGAACATTTTACGCATACCGCGTGTGGCTGAAGATCCATCCACATGGCACATACACAGACTGTGTGTACTCGACATAAGCTGACCGCGTGAATATATGAACAATGGACCGTTTCAGTGCAACTCACGCGGACCGTGTGTACTCCGGAGAACGTCCGCGTGGGTTGTTGACTTCTTGTTAACCTGATGTTTTGACAATGTTTAACCACAAATTCTACCAAATAAACCACCAGCCGACCCTTTCTTCCCCACTCTTCTTCTTCTTTTCCCTCTAAACTCCATTAAAACACCTCACACCTCCAACACCAAAACTAGATTTCCTGTCAAACCGCCGGTCGGACTTACGTGAAACCACAACCATTTTTTCCCATTTTTCAAGCCCTACAGACCCCACCCAAAAACCGATCCGATTTTTTTTTTGGAAATTTGGGCGCCACCACCACCATCTCGCCACTTTCCGGCCAACTCCGGCCACCTCTCGCAATTCCGACACCACCATTGTACACCTTTTGGTCAAGGCTACAAACCCCACTAAACATATTCTTCAATGTGTGCCGAAATTTTTTACCATAATCTCAAGCCATTGCCGGACTTCTTGGGTTTTCAAGGTAAATTACTTCTCATGTGGTATTAAGCAAAGCTTCAAGCTTGGGGTGGAGTGTTGCAAGATTTTCAAATCCCAAATTTTCACACGAAAATTGTTGACTTTCAAAAGTCGTGGTCACAAACGGATACATTCTTTCCTTGACTTTAATTGACCAATATGCACCTTTTAGAACAACAATTCATATGGTATTGCATCAAATGAGTTTAGGAAATATTTCTTGCTTTGACTGTGGAACCCTTTTAGAAGTCCATAGGTAGTTAATTGTTTTTTTGAATTGAAATATTACTTGTTTGGATTTTCGTCCTTGTAGTTGGTAATTTCTTTACAATTTGATGATGTCCACATATAGAAATCGCTCGGCTACCGCCTGAGACAAGGCCCCCGCTAGAGCTCTAAATGCGGAACCAAACATTCCATGGTTTCAGGAAACAAAGACGACAGAAAACTATAGCAAAAGTTTGCCTAGAAAAGTTGCCTCGACCAAATTTGTGTGCAGGCCCACACTCATTTCATTAGGGTTCTTGAGGAGGTCACTCAATTGTTCTGTAACATCAGGTGGCAAAACCTTCTCAATCTCATGGCATACACTTAAAAGCTCCCTACTAGAGAGTTCCTTGCCGACTGTGGGTTAGACAACGAGAGGAAAAAAGTTTCATTCCAACTATGGGGGAGCTGGCGTACATCAATTTTGAAAGGGTAAATGTCATATTGGGCATACCTTCCTCGAACATATTTGTGGCTTTCAACACCCTGTCTGTCGAGTTCATCCACGAGAGCTTTTGGACGGAAATTGCCGGTGAAATCTTTTCTTGTGCCAGCCGCGATAAAGTGTAACGCCTGTGTTTCTAGGCCTGTCATTAATGTTGATATAATAGTCTAGGTTAACCTTTGTAACCCGTTTTGAAATAACATAAGTATATTATTTGAGTATTATGTGTTTTGTGCTTAATCGCTTAATTATGTGGTTTGATTAATTAAGAATAAAAATAAACGTCAAAATTTAAGTGTAAAATAAACTCATTATCTTTGGATAAAGTTGTAGTAGTTAAAACGAGGTTTCTGAATATATAAAGAACGCCCAAATCTGACTACGTATGAGGAAGTTATGATTTTCTAAAGTTTCGACTTAGCAATATGCAGCCCGAAATACTCGATTTGAGATCGAGCGGTTTTTAGCCGAAACAATCTAAACGAGAATTGAAGATCTCGTTGTTGGTATCGAAGCGGTGAAAGTTAAGCAAGAACGGACGTCAAACGAAGAAGTTATGAATTTATAACGAAGTTTTTCTATCCCGGCCTTCTAAAAATAAATAATAAAAATAAATTCAAAATTAGCCAACGGAGTCTAAAAGAAAGTTGAAGAGCGTAGTCTCACCTACGCGTGGATATATAGAACGTCGAAAACGAAGTTCGTATGAAGAAGATATGAATTTCCGAAGTTTATTAAATAATTAATTTTTAAATTTAATTATAAAATCCGGTATTATCCGAAGGGGAATCAATGGACTCATCCGAAGTACGCCCAGCGTACTGTTGTACGCCCAACGTACAGCGAAGTGTGACGTCCCTCGCACTCGAGTTCTTCGGATATGTAAGCAATGGCAATTCGGACGCGTACGCCCCGCGTACTGCTGTACACCCAGCGTACTCCGAGGCTCCAGCCTCCTATAAATAGGATGCAAAGGCAACCGGCTCATTTGCTCTTTTTCTCTCTTCTCTCTCCCGTTTTGCATCGTTTTGCGTGCCATAATTATCCCAAAGCCCCAGTATCATTCCCGAGCCCTGAAGCAAGTCCCGAGGTCCCGAAGATCCCGAGAAGTAGGATTCCCGAGCCAAAGCTCTGCCCGCGAGGAGTCCGGTTTTTGTGAAGATCTTCCAGATCTGCCGAAGAATACTACTTCTACAAGCCGTAGTGCTGTCCGATCATCTTCTGATCAAGTGAGTGTGTAGTTAATTTCTTCTAACGCATAATTATGAAGTATTTTATACGAAATACGTGTTATGTGTATAATTTTGTTGTTATGTGCGTGAATGTATATTCACTCTCTTCTATCTCATAGATCTGATTTACTTTCTATGATATACGTGTTATGTGGGTGTGCCTCGTCTGTAATGTGCAATGTGTATTGAATGAAAATGATATACAGGTTTTAAACTATGTATAAAAGATATATATTTTTATCTACTAAAATTTTGGGTAGAACATGGGTAGATAGTTGGTGTGTAATAAACAGATGAGAGGCATCGATGTTGTTGTTGTTGATCTAGTTATTCAGCGGAGTATGGATAACGACCACGGACTCTTTCTAGACAGTCTAGTGGAACGCTAGCAGGTTCATAACCTGTAGGTGTTGTGAACGATGTGTTCACCGGTGTACTCTATCCCCCTCATGGTTGCCTTTAGGATATCTATTGTTGAGGAAACCCCTTAGCAGTAATGTCCGTCCCAATGAAAATCCTAGATTAGGTCCCTTGAGATAGATGTTGTTTTAGGGATGTAAAGTGAGGATAACGAGAATGGGTAATCGGGATAGTGATTGGTTGGTGAAATTAAATATAATTTATTTATTGTGGGTTGAAAACCCTATATGCTCACCAGGCTCCCAAGCCTGACCCACTCAGTTTTATTTGTATTACAGGAAGTGGCGCAAGGGCGTAAGATGGATGAATCATCGAGTTGTTTTGTTTACAAGTATGTATATGTATATATTTGTTGAATGACTTGTAATGTTATCGTTTATGCTTTATGGTCTGTATCGGAACATGACATCCCGAGTTTTGATTATATAATGAAAATGCATCTCTTGATGAAATGCTTTGATAAATATTATTTTATCATGTTTTGTTTTGGGAACAAATTCCGCAACACTTTTAAATCAAAAGGATTTACTCTGAAATTATTATAAAAATCATAAATGAAATCGGTCTTTTCTGGCCGTGATTTTGGGGATGTCACAGTTGGTATCAGAGCATTAGTTTAAGCGAACTAGGAATTTGTAGGATTTCTAGACTTAAACTTGCAATGCTAAGTGGAATTTTGAGATGTGTGTCTGTTGGATTTTAGACACGAGCACTAGTTTATTTTTAGGAAAGTTGCCTAAAATGATTTTATGTGCTAAATGTTATATGTTGCCATATATGATATTATTTGTTCGGATCTACGGTTTGTTGCCAACCGGATCTGAAGGTTTATGTGTTTAGGATTCTAAGCGTATGTATACGATATTAGAACTAGAATGTAATCATTTTGGAGTGATAAGGATGATTTGAAATCTATCGTGAATGAAGATCTAAATTTCACCTTATTCGGTGTGTAGATCAAAAATGGTAAAAACAAGGAGTGGCGTTGGAAACGCAGATGAAAACAGGAATCAACCGCCAGTGATTGAGAAAATACCTGTTGTAGCAGCAGCACCATAACCAATAACAATTGCTAGGGTGCAAGCCATGATTCGGGCTATGTTAGCCGAACAAAGGGATAAGATGCGACCGATGTTGCATGATAATAGGGACGAACCTATCATACCTATTGAGGAACCCGAATTGATTCCCGAGCAATTAGAGGAAGGGAACAACAGTCGCATTATGAGTCAAGTTGGGACTCAAGGAGAACGAAGGAACGATCCGAAAAGGAGAAACAACAAGGATGGGCGAATGTACAAGAACTTCTTGGGTGCCAAGCCGCCAAGTCTTTCTGGGAGCCCAAAGCCTGTTGAGATAATGGATTGGATCTCCGAAATGGAGATGGTATTTGAAAGCTGCGACTGTAGCAACAAACAGAAGACTGTCTTTGCAGTTAGACAACTAAAGACTAGAGTATTGAGTTGGTGGAAGTTGTTGGCAGATACTATGCCACGAGGGGAAGCCCTGAGAATGTCATGGGAGGAGTTCTTGAAATAGTTAAGGGTACAGTATTGTTCAGAGATAGACCTGATTGATCTGAACAATGAGTTCCAAAACTTGAAGAAGGGGAGGATGAGCATAGACGACTATGCTACTGCATTCACTGAGAAAATGAAGTTATTTCCGTACCTAATGCCAACGGAACTCTCCAAGATTAAGAGGTTTGCTAATGGACTGCCTGCCGACTTTGGTCCGACAGTCAAGATGGCAACTACTCTGAAAATGGCTGTTCGTGCAGCTAAGAATGTGGAGGCCCAGCAGAAGGAAAATGGTCTGGAAAGGATAGAAGTTGGTGAAAAGAGGAAGTTTGATGGAACTTCAGGGTCCAATAAGAAAAACAAGTTCTTGAAGTCTGGTTCGAGGGGAAGTGGAGGCGAAGCCAAGTGGTGCGACAAATGTAAGAAGAAGCATCATGGAAAATGTGAGGTAGCGACCACATGCTACAAATGTGGAAAGCCAGGGCACTATGCCAATGAATGCACCCTATCTAAGAAGGTTTGCTATGGTTGTGGTGAGGAGGGACACATGTCGAGGGACTGACCGAAGAAGAAGGAGGCAGTTATACCCAACATTCTGCCAAAGCCAAAGGCGAGAGCATTCCAGATGACACTGGAAGCTGCTAAAGATGAAGCTGATGTCGCTTCAGCTACCTTTCTCGTAAACAAATTGCCTGCCCAATTTTTATTTGATTCTGGAGCCAACTACTCCTTTATATCGCATGAATTTGGTAGAAAACTAGCTTTGCCTGTTGTTAGACTAGATAATGCCTTATTAGTCGAAGTTGCTAGTGGCAAGTTTGTACCTGTTAGCCATCGTATAAAAACATCTTAATTGATCTGAATGGTAATAAGTTCCACGAGGAATTATTGCCTATCGAACTTAATGGTTTCGACATCGTGCTTGGAATGGATTGACTTAGAGCCAATGATGCCGAAATTTTATGCAAGAAGAAAATAGTGAAAGTGAACCTGCCTGGGAAGGAATCGTTTATGGTGTATGGAGATAAACGCAGAGTAAATTCTGGAATCATTTCATTGATGAAAGCCAGAAAGTGTTTGGCTAAAGGATGTACGTCGTATCTAGCATTCTTGATAGATGCTAAGAAAGAGAAAAAGGCGATGCAGAGCATTCCTGTCGTATGTGATTATCCGGAAGTATTCCCCAAAGATCTTCCCGGATTACCGCCTGATCGACAAGTGGAATTCCGTATTGACTTGTTGCCCGGAACAACGCCAATTGCAAAAGAACATTATCGATTAGCACCGACAGAGATGAAGGAGTTGATGATGCAACTTCAGGAGTTGTTGGACAAAGGTTTCATTAGACCTAGTTCATCGCCCTGGGGAGCTCCGATGTTATTCGTAAAGAAGAAAGATGGAAGTATGAGAATGTGCATTGATTACAGAGAGCTGAACAAGGCAACAATAAAGAATAGATATCCGTTGCCAAGGATTGATGACCTGTTTTATCAATTGCAAGGTTCAAGTTATTTTTCAAAGATCGACCTAAGTTCAGGATATCATCAGCTGAAAGTAAGAGAGCAGGATATAGAGAAGACTGCATTCAGAACACGATATGGACACTACGAAATCTTGGTTATGTCGTTTGGACTAACCAATGCTCTAGCAGCATTCATGGATTTAATGAACAGGGTTTGTAATCCGTTCCTAGATAAATCTGTGATAGTGTTCATAGATGACATTCTGATTTACTCGAAAAGCCAAGAGGAGCATGGCAGACACTTGCAAGAAGTGTTGGAAGTCTTGAAGAAGGAGAAGTTGTATGCGAAGTTCTCCAAATGTGATTTTTGGATTCGCGAAATCCAATTCATGGGTTACGTGGTCAACCAAGAAGGGATAATGGTTGATCCAGCGAAGATCGAAGCTGTGATGAAATGGGAACAACCGAAAAGTCCCACGGAGATCCGAAGATTTTTGGGATTAGCCGGATATTACCGAAGGTTTATCCAAGGCTTTTCTTCGATCGCTACTCCGTTGATAGCTTTGACCCACAAAGGAGCTACTTATGCTTGGAATGATAAGCATAAAGAAGCATTTGAGAAGCTAAAGAAGAAACTATGCGAGGCACCGATACTTTATCTACCCGATAGAGTTGAAGACTTCGCTGTTTATAGCGATGCGTCTGGGGTTGGATTGGGTTGTGTTTTGACCCAACGAGAAAAAGTGATCGCATATGCATCTTGACAGCTAAAAGAGCATGAAAAGAACTACCCGACTCATGATTTGGAGTTGGCAGCGGTAGTTTTCGCTCTAAAAATATGGAGGCATTACCTCTACGGCACGAAGTGCAAACTTTTTACTGATCATAAGAGTCTCCAATATCTCTTTAATCAGAAAGAATTGAATATGAGGAAACGACGCTGGCTAGAGTTACTCAAGGACTACGATTGTGAGATACTTTACCACCCCGGTAAGGCTAATGTTGTTGCTGATGCTCTCAGTCGGAAAGTCAATCTTGAAAGGAAAAGGCCAAAAGCATGGAGAATTGAAGTTGTCTCGACCATTGTGGAAAGTATAAAGAAAGCTCAAGAGGAAGCTTCTGAAAGAAATGACCGAAAGGAGGAATGTTTGGGCAAAACGTTGGTGTTCAGTGTAAACAGTCATGTACTGAAGGTGTTCCAAGATCGGATTTGGATACCTAGGACAGGAGGAGTCAGAGATCTTCTGATGGAAGAAGCTCACAAAACCATGTACTTGATTCATCCCGGTAGCACTAAAATGTATAGGGACCTAAAACCTTACTACTGGTGGCCGACGATGAAGCTTGATGTTGCAAAGTATGTGGCTGAGTGTGTGACTTGTGCAAGAGTAAAGGAACCATTGCATGTGCCTATGGGTATGTGGGAAGACATTGCTATGGATTTTGTCACTAAACTGCCCAGAACAAAGAATGGTCACGACATGATTTGGGTGGTCGTTGATCGCTTCACTAAGAGTGCACATTTCATAGCAGCCAAGGAGAAATGGTCTATGGAGAAGCTTGCAAATTCTTACATGAAGGAAATTGTGAGGCTTCACGGTGTTTCGTTAACGATTGTATCGGATTGTGATAGCCGTTTCACCTCATGGTTTTGGAAAAGTCTACAAGAGGAATTGGGTACCAAGTTGTGTTTAGGTACAGCTTACCATCCACAGACTGATGGTCAGAGTGAACGAACGATACAAACGCTTGAAGATATGCTGAGAGCATGTACTCTGGAATTCCTAGGTAATTGGGATGAACATTTACCTTTGGTAGAATTTTCGTACAATAATAGTTTCCACTCGAGCATTAAAATGGCACCTTATCAAGCTTTGTATGGGCAGAAGTGTCGTACGCCGTCTTGTTGGCTTGAGGCAGGGGAAAAGTAGTTTATGGGACCGGAGATGGTTCATCAAACTGCTGAAAAGTTGAAAATAATTAGGGAAAGAATGTTAGCAGCCCAGGATCGTCAAAAGAGCTATGCTGACAAAAAGCGAAGACCGATGACTTTTGAAGTTGGGGATTCGGTTTTGCTTAAAGTCTCGCCATGGAAGGGACTTATAAGATTTGGTAAAAGGGGAAAATTAAGTCCAAGGTTTATTGGACCATTTAAAGTTCTTCAGAGGATTGGGAACCAGGCTTACAAGCTCGAACTACCAGAAGAACTGAATGGGATTCATAACACTTTTCATGTGTGTTATTGGAGGAAGTTCACGGGGGAAGTTCCCAACATGATTCCACTTTCAGAGTTGAGAATCGATGAGAACCAAAGGTTGATTGAAGAACCAGAGGCAATTGTTGACAGAAAGACTAACAAGTTGCGACGCAAGATGGTCGAGTTAGTGCTTGTCCGATGGAAACACACGAATGGGCCGAATCTCACCAGGGAGACGGAGAATGACATGATGGGTCGCTATCCGCATTTGTTTGTCGATGTGTGATTCTTGGGACGGAATCATTCTAAGGTGGAGAGAATTGTAACGCCTGTGTTTTTAGGCCTGTCATTAATGTTGATATAATAGTCTAGGTTAACCTTTGTAACCCGTTTTGAAATAATAGAAGTATATTATTTGAGTATTATGTGTTTTGTGCTTAATCACTTAATTATGTGGTTTGACTAATTAAGAATAAAAATAAGCGTCAAAATTTAAGTGTAAAATAAACTGGTTATCTTTGGATAAAGTTGTAGTATAAAGAACGCCCAAATCTGACTTCGTATGAGGAAGTGATGATTTTCTGAAGTTTCGACTTAGCAATATGCAGCCCGAAATACTCGATTTGAGATCGAGCGGTGTTTAGCTGAAACAATTAAAAGAGAATCGAATATCTCGTTGTTGGTATCGAAGCGATGAAAAGTTAGGCAAGAACGGACGTCAAACGAAGAAGTTATGAATTTATAACAAAGTTTTTCTATCCCGGCCTTCTAAAAATAAATAATAAAAATAAAGTCAAAATTAGCCGACGGAGTCTAAACGAAAGTTGTAGAGCGTATTCTCACCTACGCGTGGATATATAGAACGTCGAAAACGGAGTTTTTATGAAGAAGATATGAATTTCCGAAGTTTATTAAATAATTAATATTTAAGTTTAATTATAAAATCTGGTATTATCCGAAGGGGAGTCATCGGACTCATCCGAAGTACGCCCAGCGTACAGCGAAGCGTGACATCCCTCGCACTCGAGTTCTTCGGATACATAAGCAACGATGATTCAGACGCGTACGCCCAGCGTACTCCGAGGCTCCAGCCTCCTATAAATAGGATGCAAAGGCAGCCGGCTCATTTGCACTTTTTCTCTCTTCTCTCTCCCGTTTTGCATCGTTTTGCGTGCCAGAATTATCCCGAAGCCCCGGTATCATTCCCGAGCCCCGAAGCAAGTCCCGAGGTCCCGAAGATCCCGAGAAGTAAGATTCCCGAGCCGAAGCTCTGCCCACGAGGAGTCTGGTTTTTGTGAAGATCTTCCAGATCTGCCGAAGAATACTACTTCTACAAGCCGTAGTGCAGTCCGATCATCTTCTGATCAAGTGAGTGTGTAGTTACTTTCTTCTAACACATAATTATGAAGTATTTTATACGAAATACGTGTTATGTGTATAATTTTGTTGTTATGTGCGTGAATGTATATTCACTCTCTTATATCTCATAGATCTAATTTACTTTCTATAATATACGTGTTATGTGGGTGTGCCTCATCTGTAATGTGGAATATGTATTGAATGAAAATGATATACCGGTTTTAAACTATGTATAAAATATATATATTTTTATCTACTAAATTGTTGGGTAGAACATGGGTAGATAATTGGTGTGTAATAAACAGATGAGAGGCATCGATGTTGTTGTTGTTGATCTAGTTATTCAGCGGAGTATGGATAACGACCACGGACTCTTTCTAGACAGTCTAGTGGAACGCTAGCAGGTTCATAACCTGTAGGTGTTGTGAACGATGTGTTCACCGGTGTACTCTATCCCCCTCATAGTTGCCTTTAGGATATCTGTTGTTGAGGAAACCCCTTAGCATTAATGTCCATCCTGATGAAAATCCCAGATAGGGCCCTTGAGATAGATGTTGTTTTAGGGACGTAAAGTGAGGATAACGGGAATGGGTAATCGGGATAGTGATTGGTTGGTGAAATTAAATATAATTTATTTATTGTGGGTTCAAAACCCTATATGCTCACCAGGCTCCCAAGCCTGACCCACTCAGTTTTATTTGTATTACAGGAAGTGGCGCAAGGGCGTAAGATAGATGAATCATCGAGTTGTTTTGTTTACAAGTCTGTATATGTATATATTTGTTGAATGACTTATAATGTTATTGTTTATGCTTTATGGTCTGTATTGGAACATGACATCCCGAGTTTTGATTATATAATGAAAATGCATCTCTTGATGAAATGCTTTGATAAATATTATTTTATCATGTTTTGTTTTGGGAACAAATTCTGCAACACTTTTAAATCAAAAGGATTTACTCTGAAATTATTTTAAAAAGCATAAATGAAATCAGTCTTTTCTGGCCGTGATTTTGGGGATGTCACATAAAGCCACCTCCATCATTCACCCATGCCTTTGTATTGCCAATCCTTGTTAGTGTGCACTATTTTTGCCCGCAAAGAAGTCGGCCAAGTAACAAAAATTGAGTTCTTCCTTTGGTGCATTACAGGACGTGAAAACCCACCGATCCTAGATTTTGCCGCGTTCTTTTTCTACAAATGCACACTCATGAAAACCAAAGAAACCGGTGATGTTTTCATTGGAAGATTTGTCACCATTTTTGCCCACGGTCTTGACATTGAGCTCCTAGACGACTATACACCCGTAGACAACAAAATTCTCTTGGATGAGCGGGTTCTAACAAACATGCATCATATCTGTCGTAGGGGCAGAGGTAGTTTTACACAGTATTGTCCTCAAGGGGTGGGATATCTTATTCTTACCGAACCTCGAGCCTCCAACTTCACCTTCCATGATCACATTCAGTGGAGACTCGAGAGGACCATCACTCAGTCATTCAATGAGGATACGCTCCAAGCTCAACATGATGACGGGATGCACATGGGTGTCGAGTCTAGTGATGAGCCCACCCATGGTCCACAACAAGCCCAGCCACAAGCACCTCCCAGATATTACTCGCTGCCCCAATTTTGCTAAACGATTCGAGGCTCTTTGTGTCTCCAACCAAATCATATCGTAGTAGATACACCATATGTGCAGGTGGCACTAATCGCAAAACCACTTTCAGAATGTACCCCTTCCTCCTTCCTATTCATACCCTCCACCCACTCACCCTTATCCACCTCCACCTTACCCTTACCATCAATACCCATATCCTCCACCCGATCCGGTCTAGGTACTTTTGCCTCGCCCCAAACATTGAAGACAATGCTTATTTCTAAGCTTCGAATGGGGTATTTCTTTTTCTTTTTTCCTTCTCATTCATTTTAACTTAGGTTGCATAACATTTTAGCCTTAATTTGCATTCATTTTTTTTTACTTTATAAGTCACACCCCGAAACCGTGATGGCGGAATCATTCCGGGGTTGAGGACGTGATGCGTAGTATCACAACAATTCTATCATAGCAAGCATAGTAAACACAACCAGACATTGACTACATATATGAAAAGGTTTACATTGTTTAATACATAGTTTTGTAAATATCAAAAGTAAAATAGTAAAGATGCGACTCTAATGCTCCGACTTCTCCGAACTTCTGGAAGTACCTGTCTACTAATTCCCTAAGAATACAAGCAGTTTTGAAGAATATCAGCATAAAGCTGGTGAGTTCATAAGCATTTAGTTTTAGTGAGAAAATGCTCTTTGATTCCATTTAAAAAGTGTTCGTCAAGAAAATCCTGTATTTTCTTATGAAAAGTGGTCTTGAAAGAGTGTCTATTAGTAGAAAATAAACCATCAGTTTTAGAAAAACATGTTATCTGTCCTAGAGGTAGAGATTCAAGTTTAGAAGTCCTTGATTTCTAACAGCATATATAAAAGTAGTTTTATTACTTAAAATAAAACAAATGAAGAAGCGAGTCCGTAAACAAAGTTAGTTTATACTTATTTGCGAGTCTTATAACCATACTTGATATGACCGAGAGACCTTTATAACGTTCTTCAGGCGTTAAGCTAAATGACATTTGTTCACCCCAAGCATGCCCGCCTAACTGTAGCTAGCAGTTCAGGTGTGGGATTGCCAGTCCCGAATAGATCTATTCACAAATCTCACGCTCTCCCTCCAAAAGACTCTGGTTATACTAAAAGGATTTATCACTATACACCTAAGGGTACAGTATTGAAGTAGACCCTCAAAATTCTGTATAATCTAGTTTACTAGCGAGAAATCAGTATAAAACAGTAATTATCCTTGAATAAATGTACTTTATACTTCTGAGAAAACATATAACATAAACTAAATCTGCCATAGTTTATATATATATATATATATATATATATATATATATATATATATATATATATATATATATATATATATATATTCCTTTATGAAATTTGATTAAGTAGAGATGCCTAGAGGGTTATCTCAAGCTATACCCGTTATAGTTTATTAGAGTTGATATAGAGCTGTTTTCTAAAACCTTTCTGAAAGCTATGAAGTTAGATTTCCGAAATAGTAGTTTCCCTTATGCTCAACATATTACAAAAGGAGATAAAATATCTGTATATGTTATTAAATGTGGGAATCGTTGGACTGCATTAATAAGTTTAAAAATTAATAAAATACTTTGAATTTGGCTTGTATTCCCCCCTGAAAACATTAAAAACACGGAAAATGTAGGGGTATGAACTCACTGTTTGACGGATGATTCGAGCGAATGAGCGGTTACGAGTGTTGAGTGTCAACTGAGGTTTCTCACTCAAGTGGATCCTAGTAACATATAATAGCACATATATGTATTAGATTTAGGTATTCCATGACAAAACATGATGGGAAACCGCCCTAAAGACTTTGAAATGCTTGTCGGGACCTTATGTGATCAACAAAGGAGGTGTATGGTCATTAGGGTGTGTGTGCGGACAAGGTGTGTGACCAGGCTGTGTGTGCGGTTGCACACAGGAGTGTGCGGCCAGGGTGTGTGTGCGGTTGCACACAGGAGTGTGTGGCCGTACACTCTTCATTTATGCTCCAAACGTCGATTTTGAAGTGTTTTCAAGGCTCAAACCAAGTCCAACTAAGATATATAGGGCCAAAACTCTCACTTTGGAGGGTTTTTGAGGTGTGTACTGTTGGATAAGGTGTCTAAGTCCATAACTATTTCGGGCTTGTACTTGACCCGACCCGGCATGGTCCATTTGGGTTGCATGGCACCATGCAATTGGATAGACTAAATGAGAGAAATAACACTTGGAGATTATTAATATATTATAAGTTCTAATATATTAATAATATTATTTGATTAGTTGATCAAAGAATTAATTTGGAATTAATTAAGTGATCAAAGGATAACTAATTAAATATATGGGTTGATTGTGTAAATCATCCATATCTTGTATAGTGGGCTAAGAGGCTCCATGGATTATCAAGTTGGGTTCTACCCATAGGATGCTCCATGGATGCTCCATGGGAGTTACAAACCCATGGGTCATGAAAATGAAGAGTCATGACACATTAGGGTTTACATGGTGTAACCCTAGATGTGTCAACACTATATAAGAAGCATATTCTCCACCAAAAATTGACACTACTAAGGAAACAAGAGGGCTTGGCCGATTTTTGTGAAGTGTGTTATCTCAAGAGTCTTTCCAAGAGCATTTGGTGTTGTGTGAAGCATTTGAGGCATCACACTTGGGGTGCTAGGCTCACAAGGTTTCAAGGAACACAAGCAACAACAAGGTAAGTTATTCTATCTATGATTCAAGTTAAAATTGTTCCCCATGTATGCTAGATAGGAATATAACCTTGGAATTCAACTTTGCATGATAATTAGACAAACATAGATCCAAGGTTATTAGGGTTGCATGTACACTTAGGAAGTGTTAGAATGCTCAAAACCCATCAGTGGTATCAGAGCCTAGGCTTGTTTGTTTGTTATTTGTGCTTAAAAGTTGAAGAAAGTCGAAAATCTTGCTGTCTGACTGATGGACTCGGCGAGTCCATGGGGAGGACTCGACGAGTTCATGTGTATCTTCAACCTACTCGGCGAGTAGGGTCGACAGAGTGCAGAATTTCGACTTGTGTTGCTGGAAATGGATTAGAATCATTACCCTAAAATGTTTTGGTACTTGAAAACTTATTTTAGAAGGTGTAATGTCTTTTCTAACTCATTTACAACAACTAGTTATCAAAATTACAAAGATTAAATGTGATTTTGATTCTTGAAAGTGTTCATATTCATGTTCTTGTTCTTATGATGTTTAGATGATCATAGGAATTATTTGTAACCTATGTGGTAGATTAATTCATGATCATAATGTGTTTTAATGGAGTCCATAACTTGTCCTCAAGTTATGGAAAACCAAAAGTCTCTTGGATTAAAAAACCATTAAAAGAACACAAGAGTTAGAAAAATGAAAAGTTCTCATTTTATTACTCTATTAAACTCATAAGTTACAAGAAATGAAAAGTTTTGAAAGTTTACAAAACTTGCCCTCAAGTTTTGGAACAAGTAAAGTTAAGTTAAAACTTTAGTTCCAACCCCTAGAATTTTAAAAGTTAAAATTCAACCCTTATACTTATATTATTATGATTTAATAATTATATATATATGTATAAGAACAAAGTCGTCTTACCGCTAGTACGCCTCATTCACGAAGCCGGTCTATAAGGTGGGTATAAGGTTGTTGCCTATAAAATGGTGACTTAATGGGTCTCCACTCTCACCCACCGCTTGCTTGATCGGTGGAGGGTCGTTAGCCGAACGGGTAAGACAAGGACTTATTAATTCTCATTCAAAGTATGATGAATATTATAAAGTAACTAAATGTTTTATTAAATTCCCAATCTTAGTTACTTTAGGAAAAATGTGAATAAGGTGCTATTCCATGAAATTACACTTTACACTTTGATTAAGTCGTTGGTGGAGCGTGTGTGGTTAACCGGCACACTAACTTGGACTTAACAAGGTAGGTAAAGGGTGACTTAGGGTTTATTATAGTATCGATGGAGCGTGTGTGGTTAACCGGCACATCGATTGAGTGATAAACTTTAAGGGTACCAAGTGATTTGCATGGTTACTTCACACCTCGTTTTGTGATCCTCGGTATCCCAGTCACAAAACTTGGAGGGCACACTCGAGATTGAAACATGCCTTTGAAAAGTTCATTGAATCTCAAAGAATCTAGGAATTTCTAAGAACCATTCAAAAAACCTAATAGTAAAATATTGCGGTTTTCGTGGTGGAAATTGGTGAATCGTCATTCACCTACCTTTCAAATATGATATAGCTTAGATTACGGCATACCTCTTCTAAGTTATATTATATTGTGATTGGATCCTAGCCTTAATATTACATTTGGGTGTTTTATTAAGGACTCTCTTATATCTAAACTAATCTTGTCCTCTCTCCTTCAGATGTCTTTCAACAATGCTTCTGGCTCTAATCCTAATGGCTCCTTTTCCCTTATGAACATGTGTGGGAAAGTCACCTTTGATGGATCCAACTTTAATGAGTGGATCAGAAACATCAGGATGATTACCCGCTACGCGGACAAAGAATATGTCCTTGACAAGGAGCTTAAGGAGATTAATGAGTCCACTGCAACTCCTCAGGAGATCGCTGAATTTCGGGCGCATGAAAGGGATGCTACGAAAGTGGCTTGCATCATGACGGCCACGATGACAGCGGAACTCCAAAAGTCTTATGAAGATTTCTACCCTTATGACATGCACCAAGATTTGATGGAAAGATACCATCAAAGTGCAAGACAAGAGAGGTATGAGATCATCTGCTCCATGATAACAACCATGATGAAGGACGGGGAATCCGTCACGAGCCACATGCAGAAAATGCAAAGGTATGTGGATCGTTTGCTGAAGCTTAATGTGAACTTCCCGGAGGATCTTGCAATAGATATTATTTTGCATTCCTTACCATCGTGCTATGATCAATTCTGCATGACATATCACATGAACAAGGAAGAAGTCACCCTCAGCAAACTTCAGGGACTTCTCAAGACCGCAGAAACAGGTCTTAAGGGGAAGTCGGTTGCTATCACTCCTACTCAAAACTCTACTCCGGTTTTGGCAATCGGGAAGAATCGAGGGAGGAAGAGAAAGAGCTCTTCTAAGGGTACCAAGGTTCGGACCCTTGATGGCTCTTCTTCAAGTGGAACCAAGAAAGGTTTCGTTACTCCTTCTTCTGACCCAAAAGAGGCTGAATGCTTCTATTGCCATGAAAAAGCTCATTGGAAGCGGAACTGCCCAAAATACCAGCAAGATGTGAAGGATGGGAAAGTTAAACCCAACCATACAGGTATTTACACTATCATTTCTAATAACTCACCCCATTCTAATTCTTGGGTCCTTGATACCGGGTGTGGTATTCACATTTGTTGTGACTTGCAGGGACTAAGAAGAAGTGAGGATGTGGAGCAAGGAAGGATAAACTTGATCATGGGGAATAGGAAAGTTATACCTGTTACCAAGATTGGAGTTTATACTTTATCGCTAAGTAGTGGGTTTAGTTTAGATTTGAATAAGTGTTGTTATTCGCCAGGAATGGCAAGAAATATTATTTCCTTTCATGCTTTGTACAAACAAGGGTTTACCTTTTCATTTAATAATGAAGTTGGTTCTATAGAAGTTTTCTATAATAATGTCTTTTATTTTAAAGCATTACCTTGTGATGGTGTGTATGAAGCTGTATCTGTTGTAGATAACTTGGGAAATAATGTTTTGTGTATTGATTCTACTAATAATAACTTGGATAAAGCATCATTATGGCATTGTCGTCTTGGACATATAAGCAAGAAACGCATAGGCCAACTCCAAAAAGATGGAGTCTTGGAGTCGTTTGACCTAAAGTCAGATGATAGTTGCGAATCATGCTTACTTGGAAAAATGACAAAGTCACCCTTCACAGGTTCATGTGAGAGGGGTGAAGGTTTGTTGGACCTTATACACACGGATGTGTGTGGACCATTCAAACATGCCACAAGGGATGCTAATCGTTATTATTTGACTTTTACTGATGATTATAGTAGATATGGATATGTCTACTTGATCAAGCATAAGTCAGAGACTTTCGAGAGGTTTAAGGAATTTAAACAGGAAGTCGAGAATCAATTGGGCAGGAACATTAAGATGCTTCGATCCGATCGTGGTGGTGAGTATCTTAGTTCAGAGTTCCTCGACTATCTAAGGGAATGTGGGATAGTCTCACAATTGACACCTCCCAGGACACCACAGTTGAATGGTGTGGCTGAGAGGCGTAATCGAACCTTGTTGGATATGGTTCGTTCCATGATGAGTCGAGCTACGCTACCAATCTCATTCTGGGGGTATGCCTTAGAGACTGCCGCCCATATTCTTAATCTAGTCCCTACAAAGAAAGTTGCCAAAACTCCTCACGAGATGTGGACTGGTAAAGTACCTAAACTAGACCACATCAAGATTTGGGGTTGTGAGGCTTTCGTGAGACGCGAGACTCATGATAAGCTCGAACCTCGAAGCGAGAGGTGTATTTTCATCGGTTACCTACAGCGATCCTTTGGTTACCTCTTCTACAGACCTAGTGACAATGTGGTCTTTGTAGCAAGAAGAGGAGTCTTTCGAGAAAGAGAGTTTATAAGCCAAGGAGACAGTGGGAGGCAAATTGATCTTGAAGAAATTCAAGAATCAAGCGGTGAAGGAACTTCAAACTCTAGCCCTCAACTTGAGGAGGAAACTCCTGTTGAGCAAATTGACAAATCTGTACCTCTAAGACGTTCCACGAGAGTTAGGAGTGCACCTGAGCATTACTATGGATTCCATATTACTGCAGAAGGTGAGACACTTATTAGTGATGAGACACTAGTAAGTCAAGATGACCCTAACAGCTACGAGGAAGCCATGGCAGGCCCCGAGTCTGCTAAATGGAAAGAGGCTATGGATAGCGAGATACAATCCATGTATGACAATCAAGTTTGGAACTTGGTTGAAAATGTACCAGGTCGTAAGACAGTAGGGTGCAAATGGGTCTTCAAGAAGAAGACCGACATGGATGGTAAAGTACACACTTATAAGGCTAGACTGGTTGCAAAGGGCTTCTCTCAAATTCCTGGAGTGGACTATGATGAGACCTTTTCTCCGGTAGCCAAGATTAAGTCTATTCGGGTTCTGTTAGCCATAGCTGCGTTTCATGATTATGAAATATGGCAGATGGATGTCAAAACCGCTTTCCTTAATGGGAAGTTGGCTGAAGATGTTTACATGAGTCAGCCAGAGGGTTTTGTCAGCAACGAGTACCCTAATAGAGTGTGTAAGCTTGAGAAATCCATTTATGGATTGAAGCAAGCACCTCGCAGATGGAATCTTTGCTTTGATGAAAAGGTCAAGGAATTTGGCTTTTCTAGGAGTGAAGATGAATCTTGTGTGTATGTCAAGGTTAGTGGGAGTATAGTTAGCTTCTTGGTATTGTATGTGGATGACATACTGCTCATAGGAAACGACATTCCAACCCTGCAGGAAGTAAAGTCCTGGCTTGGGAAGTGTTTCGCTATGAAGGACCTTGGTGAAGCTGCCTATATTCTAGGGATAAGAATCTTGAGAGATCGGAGTAAAAGACTAATTGGACTTAGTCAGAGTACCTACTTGGATAAGGTGCTGAAGAGATTCAGCATGCAGGACTCCAAGAAAGGAGAGTTACCCATCCAGAGTAACACCAGGTTGAGTAAGACACAAAGCCCTAGCACTGAGGCTGAGATAGCAGAAATGAGTCGAACACCTTATGCTTCGGCTGTAGGATCGATCATGTATGCTATGACGTGTACTCGACCCGATGTAGCTTTTGCCTTGAGCATGGTTAGCAGGTATCAGGCGAACCCTGGCAAGGCACACTGGACTGCGGTAAAGAATATCCTCAAGTACCTACGGAGGACTAAGGACTGGGTCCTTACCCTCGGTGGGAGTGATAACTTGAGAGTTGTAGGGTATAGTGATGCTAGCTTCCAGACTGATAGGGATAATTTCCGCTCTCAGTCGGGCTGGGTCTTTACCCTAAACGGAGGAGCAATTTCTTGGAAGAGTTCCAAGCAAGAGACAGTAGCTGATTCTACTTGTGAATCAGAGTATATTGCAGCTAGTGAAGCAGCAAAGGAAGCGATATGGCTGAAGAACTTCATTGGAGACCTTGGAGTTGTACCAGCTATTAAAGAGCCAATGGAAATTTTCTGTGATAGTGAAAGTGTTGTTGCCTTAGCCAAGGAACCAAGGGATCATGGGAGATCCAGACACATCGAGAGAAAATACCATTTCATTAGACATCGGATCGAAGAAGGACTCCTCGTGGCAAAGAGGGTATCATCGGATGAGAACCCAGCAGATCCCCTCACGAAGGGACTGAGTAGGGTTAAGCATCTCCAGCATGCTCGGAGCATAGGGCTGAAGGATGATATAAGTTTTAGTAGTTAGATAACTCAGAAATTTGTAAAGTGTAATTGACATTTGATGATGAATAAAAGGTGTTTTATTTATGAGTAAAGTGTTGCTATCTCTTGTCAATCGTTTACTATATTTCTTTTGCATGTTTTGACTTCCAGAATAATTTTGTTTGGTGTAACATATTATTCAAACCTCCACAGTCGGTCATATGTCGGAAGTAGGTATGAATCAAGACTGTCATGATGGGTTGTAGAGGTCCAAGGTGTTGGACAAGGCTACAACAATCATGAGTGCTCATAAGTTCTGAGCATTGGACTCAACCCACGCTCACTGGAATCACTTCATGGAATTCTATCTCGAGTGATCGTGAGACGGTAATATCATATAAGTCTTCAAACCTAGAGATATGATTTGTTACTTACAAGTTGGTTATGCATTGACTGTACGAAACCGCATTGGTAACTCGATGTTATAAAACGTACTTTTGTGTGTAATTCAATGAGTGGTAGAACAAACATATGAGTCGAAGTTTATCTGTTCCTTCTTGGATTAGAAGCTGATATCTGGGCCCCTCGATGATTTTGTTTTGACCCATGTACCGGGCCCGGTCAGAACTAAGTTGATGTGTTCAATTAAGTTCTATGTCAAACAAATCGGAAATCGAGAAACAAATGCTGGACAAGAAGTAAGACAATGTTCCATGTATTTGTCCGGCTGATATCTAGAACGGAGGATTATATGATCACTTATCTTAAATGGCGTACCATCATCTTCTCAAGTTTCGAGAAACCTTGTAAAGAGCTACGATTGCCGGTCGGTTCCTGAAGTACTAGAGATATAGTTATTAGACTTATCCAAGTGGGAGACTGTTGGATAAGGTGTCTAAGTCCATAACTATTTCGGGCTTGTACTTGACCCGACCCGGCATGGTCCATTTGGGTTGCATGGCACCATGCAATTGGATAGACTAAATGAGAGAAATAACACTTGGAGATTATTAATATATTATAAGTTCTAATATATTAATAATATTATTTGATTAGTTGATCAAAGAATTAATTTGGAATTAATTAAGTGATCAAAGGATAACTAATTAAATATATGGGTTGATTGTGTAAATCATCCATATCTTGTATAGTGGGCTAAGAGGCTCCATGGATTATCAAGTTGGGTTCTACCCATAGGATGCTCCATGGATGCTCCATGGGAGTTACAAACCCATGGGTCATGAAAATGAAGAGTCATGACACATTAGGGTTTACATGGTGTAACCCTAGATGTGTCAACACTATATAAGAAGCATATTCTCCACCAAAAATTGACACTACTAAGGAAACAAGAGGGCTTGGCCGATTTTTGTGAAGTGTGTTATCTCAAGAGTCTTTCCAAGAGCATTTGGTGTTGTGTGAAGCATTTGAGGCATCACACTTGGGGTGCTAGGCTCACAAGGTTTCAAGGAACACAAGCAACAACAAGGTAAGTTATTCTATCTATGATTCAAGTTAAAATTGTTCCCCATGTATGCTAGATAGGAATATAACCTTGGAATTCAACTTTGCATGATAATTAGACAAACATAGATCCAAGGTTATTAGGGTTGCATGTACACTTAGGAAGTGTAGAATGCTCAAAACCCATCATGTACGACCACCTCATGAAGGTGTGCGGCCGTACACCTAGAAGTGATGAAGAACATGAAGAGTTTCGGGCTTAGATTTAGGTGTTTTACCTGTATAACAAGCTAAATGATGGAATTCTTCACGTATTTAAGGCCCTTAGAGTGTTCTTGGATGAAGTTTTTTTTAGAGAAAGTGGAGAGAGAAAGTAGAGTGCAGCTAAATAAAAGGAATGAGTGAAGGGGTCACCCTATAGAAATACGGATGAGTGTACGGCTGGACGTTGGGTGTGCGGCCACACACTCCTGTGTGCGGCGATATACTCGGGTGTGCGGCCACACACTCATGTGTGTGGCCACTCACTCTTTTTGATGGAGTGTTTGGCCTATTTGCAACCCTAAATCTTAAACCAACCCATCCCTAATTCAAACCTAGGTTGTACTTAAGTTTTTAAATGCTTAAATGAGCCCTTAATCAGTGCTAGGAGTTAACAAAAATGATTTTAACGTAGACTAACTGACTAGATGTACCGAGTAGAAGTTTTTTGGTTGTCACATCATCTCGCCGTTAGAGGGAATTTCGTCCCGAAATTCAAGAATAAGAATATAACTAATGGCCTTGGAAAAGATAGAGGCACTTAAGGTTAATGGGAATTGCAAATGTCTCATCGGACATACACTTATTTAGGTTTGACATGTGAAAGATGGGATGTATGTTGCTAAGTTCTCTAGGTATCTGGAGTTTGTACACTATGGGACCGATCCTAGCTAGGATCTCAGATGGTCCAAGATATCTTGAATTTAGCTTTCTATGCTTTCCGAAGCGTATCAGGCCTTTCCTGGGTGAGACCTTTAAAAGGACACGGTCACCAACTTGGAATTTCAAGGGTTCTTGTCTCTCATCGGCGTAGTCCTTTCGGACGATCCTTTTTTCCGACTCTTGGATGATGACTTGCGAGAGTGATATTGTGGACTTGACTCTAGTCTAGCTGTGTGTTGCCCACCTCACCCCAACACAGATGGGGCCTGTAATTATGGCTGCAGATGGCTTCGAACGGCGCAACCTTACTACTGGAAAGGTCGTCGTTGTTGTAAGAATGTTCAATTAAGGGTAGATGTGTGTCCCACAATGCATCTTCAATTGTCCGAATGGTTCCCTTACTTTTTCCTTCTCTTTGTGAAAGATACTCTTCGTATGAATACTTTCGGGTTTTGAAGAGAGATGAATTTTTCGAAGTTCGCATCTACTTTGTCGTCACGAGCGATGGGAGTTTCGCGATCGAACGATTTAAGACAAAAGGGTTTGATATAACATAGACTCAGTCGAACTAGACAGGATGATGTCTTAGAATCGCGTGTTAAGTAACTACAGGAGGATCGTTTTGTTAGAACATTGATGTTCCTAGATGAATTTCTTTGGTGTTTCCTGTGTTTCATTTGAGCTTAGTGGGTACTACTAATGCGAGGGTCCTGATGTTTTGAAACTATGAACTCTTGATGGAATGGTTCTTACTAGATTTTCCTATGATTTCTTGGCGTATACAAGTCATGAATAAACACAACTGACTCTAATGTAACACTAGGCTACCATAATTTACCCATTAGGGCATCAACTTTTAAAAATACGTCGTGATTAAATTTGAACGGGAAAGAAATCACGATTATGAATATTTATTGAGGTTTTCGGAACATACCAATACACAACAGGTTTCTTTAATGCTTCCTCATTCCCTGAGGTTAGACTCCTCCTGTTCCTCATTGTTCTTCTCTATTGGGCAGTCTCTTTTAAAATGCCCCATTTCACCACATACACCGTACACTTGAACTATGCTAGCATCGGTAGTGGAAGTGATGTATTGAGTCGGGGTCTTCGCGAAGCGAGCTTCCTTGCCATCCTTAGCCCTTGTACAATTTCTTTTGAAATGCCCTTCAATACCACAAAGGTAACAGGTTGGACTAGCTCCCACATTGGTATTCAGAGTGACGAACATGACTAGGGTCCTATATCTGCTGGAGGTGTGTCCCTTCCTGTTGCATCTAGTGCAATGCAACACTCAACAGACTCCATGATGATGGTAGTTGCATTTGCTGCAGTGCGGGAGGTTTCCGAAGTAGGGTGTGGTTGGTGTTGGAACAACAGGGCTAACTGGGGTATTGACTGCCCCAATTCGTTGCCTTTCAGTAGGTCCTTGGGTTGAACAAGTTCCTTAGAAAATTCTTTTCAGGAGATTAGGTTGGGGATCAAGGGTGTCCTTTCCAGTAGGCACTTGTTGTTGAGGTTGGTTAACACCATGGTTTGGCCTGCCATTAACATTTCTACTCGCATTTGTGCTATTAGCGTTAAGAACAGCTAGGGCGGCTGCTACGGCTGCTGTGACAGTAGCTTGGAACGTAGCTGAGTCCATCTGGAGGATTGGGGCCTTACCAGTGGGTTGGTTCTGCTTCTTCAGAGGCATGCTCTGCTATGTGTCAAGAAAAGAGTTTGTGAGAAACAATGGTTGCCTCTGGATGTATCCTAAACGTTTATCTATGCACTAAGATTTCTCATTTTTTATTCGACCCACATCCCCATGATGTGGTCCTAGCAAGAATAGAAAATGATTTGAATGCAATAAAGTTCATATATAAGAACTTAAGAACTCCTTGCAGTTCAGCTCATTGCATTGGTTAGATAACTCTCACATTTTCTTCGGCTCTAGACAATATGGAGATTTAGCTATAAGGATAGTTCCAGGGATTGTGTCGAGACAGGATTCAACTAGACATTCAGAAGAAATACCTTGAATGTCTTTGGGGAAGACATCAGGAAAGTTGCAGACTTCGGAGATGCTCTCGAGGCCTTTAACCTTTTGCGTCTAATCGACAACATAAGCCAGGAATACATGGCATCCCTTTTTTGCAGATACTTATGGACTCTGGCGTAGGATAAGATACGAAGGTTCGAACAAATTCTTTCACTATGACCAGTGAGGACTTTGTCAGAGGGAAAGACTGAAACGAATCGCCCTTTCGAAGCAAAGGACATCAGCACGATTTGGGCTCAACCATCTCATGTCGATTATGACGTCGTAGCTTGTTATGGATACTGATACGAAATCGATGGAGAAAAGAAATGATCATCTTAAGGTAAGAGTACTTCCTATGACACATGCTTCTAAGACGAAACGGTAGAGTGACTTTGATACAGTTGCTTAATTTGCATGCTATCGATCTAAGGTATACTTTTGACAAAGATCTTCTTTAACAGAAATATGGTTGTTGCCATCATAACTGAAACGGAGATTACCCATATTTCGGAACCCTTGACCTAAAAATAGGTCTAAGTTATTCTAACAGGGAAAGAATCTTGGCAACATGAAGGACAGGGATGTTTATAGAAAAGAGCTACTTAGAACATAGATATGAAGGTTATTCCTTAGATCAAAAAGGAAGGATGAGTAGCATATTCTCCTATCGGCGATGGGAACTCCTCGGACGGATCGTTAAGTTAGCCAGGTGACGCTACATGTCAAGCAGGTGGCTCTCGTATACTGCCTGGCGTGCTCGAAGCTCTATGAGCTCAGCTCGAGTGGTAGCTAACTCTCACTGTAGGGCTTCATTGTTCCTTGCAGCTCTCGCATGAGCAATCTCAAAGCATCGGATGCGGTTCGTGCTGGTGTTCGAATCAGCTTCAAGGTCCATAGTTCACTGTAGGGTTGCCATACATAGCCCCACATTACGAGACACTCAGCGTATCAGGATTGGAAAGGCCCTGTCCGCAGGGCCTCCTTCGTTTACATTATAAAAGTTGCGGTTTCCATCATATGGGAGGGGTTGGTCTTGCTCATAGCTCCACCTATTCAGACTCCCAACCCACATAGGCGTTGGACCTTGGAGTTCAACTCGAGGGTTAGGATTTGGTATTGGAGTCACTTGAGGTATGTTTTCGAATTCGTGTTCTGAGTCAGGCTCATTGGGAAATGGTTTAGCAAGCTCATTTTCCAAAGGAATTTCATGGTTTCCTTCTGGCTCTGGCTCGATCCATCCATCATCTCCTTGGTTGGGAAAGTACGGGTTGCCAAGGAGGTGGAATCCAGTCATGCTATCTACGCGAGGTGATGGTAAAGGGATAGGCATCGAATCTAATAATACTTCCAATGATGGATTCTTGGGTAAGTTTCTGGTTTGGTCGTTATAGCATCCTAAAATACTCCTATAGCATTTTAACCCTTATGTTTAGTTCTAGAACTCTTCTGGTACCTAGGTAAGTTTTAGACTTGCTGCGACACCACAGTCACTCCCAAGCACATGTTGGTCATGTCACGAATGAATATAGTTGATCAGGCTATATTGACCCTAGACAGGATTACATAACTGCCTAAGTTTAACCGCGATGTCCAAAATCGAAATACTTTTGTTTTGTTGTACTTATGACACCGGTTCGGGTACTTAGGTATACTTGTATACTTTTTATAAAAATACTCATATTTTTGAAAATATACTTTTAGTTTAGAGAACTTAGGCCCCTTAATGTTTATAGTTGTATACCATGTATGGTTCGGTATACTTAGTTCACCATAAACAAGAGCTCTGATACCAAACTGTCACACCCCGAAACCGTGATGGCAGAATCGTTCCAGGGTGGAGGACGTCATGTATAGTATCACAACAATTGTATCATAGCAAGCATAGTAAACACAACCAGACATTGAATACATATATGAAAAGGTTTACATTGTTTAATACATAGTTTTGTTTATATCAAAAGTAAAATAGTAAAGACGCGACTCTAATGCTCCGACTTCTCCGAACTTCTGGAAGTACCTGTCTACTAATTCCCTAAGAATACAAGCAGTTTTGAAGAATATCAGCATAAAGCTGGTGAGTTCATAAGCATTTAGTTTTAGTGAGAAAATGTTCTTTAAATCCATTTGAAAAGTGTTCTTCAAGAAAATCTTGTATTTTCTTATTAAAAGTGGTCTTGAAATAGTGTCTATTAGTAGAAAATAAACAATCAGTTTTAGAAAAACATGTTATCTGTCATAGAGGTAGAGATTCCAGTTTAGAAGTCCTTGATTTCTAACAGCATATATAAAAGTAGTTTTATTACTTAAAATAAAACAAATGAAGAACAGAGTCCGTAAACAAAGTTAGTTTATACTTATTTGCAAGTCGTATAACCATACTTGATATAACCGAGAGACCTTTATAACGTTCTTCAGGCTTTAAGCTAAATGACATTTGTTCACCCCAGGCATGCCCGCCTAACTGTAGCTAGCAGTTCAGGTGTGGGATTGTCAGTCCCGAATAGATCTATTCACAAATCTCACGCTCTCCCTCAAGAAGACTCTGGTTATACTAAAAGGATTTATCACTATACACCTAAGGGTACAATATTGAAGTAGCGCCTCACAATTGTGTATAATCTAGTTTACTAGCGAGAAATCAGTATAAAGCAGTAATTATCCTTGAATAAATGTACTTTATACTTTTGAGAAAACATATAACATAAACTAAATTTGCCATAATTTATATATATTCCTTTATGAAATATGATTAAGTAGAGATGCCTAGAGGGTTATCCCAAACTATACCCGTTATAGTTTATTAGAGTTGATATAGAGCTGCTTTGTAAAAACTTTCTGAAAGCTATGAAGTTAGATTTCCGAAATAGTAGTTTCCCTTATGCTAAACATATTACAAAAAGAGATAAAATATCTGAATATGTTATTAAACGTGGGAATCATTGGACTGCAATAATAAGTTTAAAACATAATAAAATACTTTGAATTTGGCTTGTATTCCCCCTGAAAAGATTAAAAACACGGAATACATAGGGGTATGAACTCACTGTTTGACGGATGATTTGAGCGAATGAGCGGTTACGAGTGTTGAGTGTCAATTGAGGTTTCATAGTCAAGTGGATCCTAGTAACATATAATAGCACATATATGTATTAGATTTAGGTATTCCATGACAAAACATGATGGGAAACCGCCCTAAAGACTTTGAAATACTTTTCGGGACCTTATGTGATCAACAAGGAGGTGTATGGTCATTAGGGTGTGTGTGCGGATAGGGTGTGCGGCCAGGCTGTGTGTGTGGTTGCACACAGGAGTGTGCGGCCAGGGTGTGCAACCAGGGTGTGTGTGGGGATGCACACAGGAGTGTGCGGCCGTACACTCTTCGTTTATGCTCCAAACATCGATTTTCAAGTGTTTTCAAGGCTCAAACCAAGTCCGACTAAGAGATAGAGGGCCAAAACTCTCACTTTGGAGGGTTTTTGAGGTGTGTACGACCACTTCATGAAGGTGTACGGCCGTACACCTGCAAAGTGATGAAGAACACGAAGAACATGAAGAGTTTCGGGCTTAGATTTAGGTGTTTTACCTGTATAGCAAGCTAAATGATGGAATTTTTCATGTTTTTAAGGCCCTTAGAGTGTTCTTAGATGAAGTTTTTTTTTGAGAGAGAAAGTAGAGAGAGAAAGTAGAGTGCATCCAAATGAAAGGAATGAGTGAAGAGGTCACCCTATATAAATAGGGATGAGTGTGCGGCTGGAGGATAGGTGTGCGGCCACACACTTGTGTGTGCGGCCATACACTCAGGTGTGCGGCCACACACTCCTTTTGATGGAGTGTTTGGTCTATTTGCAACCCTAAATCTTAAACCAACCCATCCCTAATTCAAACTTTGGTTGTACTTAAGGCTTTAAATGCTTAAAGGAGCCCTTAATCAGTGCTAGGAGATAACAGAAATGAGTTTAACTTAGACTAACTGACTAGATGTACCGGGTAGAAGTTTTCGGGTTGTCACATTATAAAACTCCAAAAAGATTTTATTTTCTTCTTTTTCACTTCTTATTTTTTTCATGACATTAAGCTTAGGGCATTAGCATTCATGCCTTTTTGTTATCTCTTTATTCTCATCTCCGAACATCTTTACTTGAAAGACTCGACACACCTTAAACACAATTCTTTTGGAAACTCACATGACAAATAAAAATTGCTTTTAGGGACCTTCAGTTGTTGCATCTTCTCCTGTATATGCGTGGGGCGAGAGTGCAAATAGTTATGCATATGAATTGACTTATGGAAAGTGTGGCATAACTAGGGTGACAACTTAGCCTGGTGCCTACTAGTCATTCACTTACATTTTCCTCACGAGCCACAATCGAACCCCAAAAGAAAGGAATAAGAACTAGATTTCGCTATTTTGAGATCTTTAGTGTCTAACCGCTACATTTCACATCATATCTCATCGCTTTATGATTTCGACACATTTTCCCACTTGATCTCGAATTAGCCTTATTGTAGTTGTGTTCGTTTGGCCTCTTGTTTGGTTTAGATTTAGATTCCACTTATAGTTTGTATATAGTTATGTTTTGTATTTTTATTTTCAAACTGTATTTTCAAAGCACCTACGGTAAACCAAAAACGTGAAAAAAAGTGACAGAGAGACAACTACCCCTTTTCTCTAGTTTTGTTTTGTGTTTCGTTAGTCAAAACCAAGTTGCTTTAAAATGTCGTTCGAAAAATTTTGCACTAATTTTCGAAAATAAATAAATAAATAAATAAATAATTTTTTAGTAGAAGTCTAGTATTTAGTATGTGTATGTGAAGTTTCATATATGTTTAACTTGTTTGGAGAAGTCAAGTTTTGATATTTTGTGAAGTTTGAACGTTATTGTTTTTTTTAAGTCGGATATTATCGCAATTATATAATGCGAATTTAGTTAAATATTTTTTTTAGTGTTTCCTTCATTTTTTTAGTAGCTTAAGTATTTGTATTTGTAATGGGTTTTGTTGTCCAAAAAAATGTTGGGCCACGGAGTTGCATCCATTTGTTTTCTTTTGTAGATGTTTAGCCCTCTTAGGGATTTACTTCATGTAATTTGTTTTTAGTTTTATGTTTTTCTAGTTAGATATTGTCTTTTGTTGTCAACTACAATGGCCCTATTTACTCATCGTGTGCTCGATTCTTCGCTCTATATGGATCTTATTTTGGTAGAAGCACTTACTCTTCTAGACGATTGTGGTTTGCCAACCTTGGTACATAGCTCGTTCCTTACTACTTTTGGCATGAGTTATCTTCTTCTAGGTTTCATTTCATTTCTTGATCTGGAGTTGAAGTTGTGAGGACTAAGGAACATTCTAACCGAGGGACGCTTTCTTATGGCTTGTGGCTAAATCGAACCGCAAATCAATGTCACATAAACCATAATAGTGAAGTATGCATGCTCGTTTTGCATCTTGATCAATATGTATCCCTTGCTAGATAGGTAACAAAGGCTCGTCCCTTAAAACGATTCTTATCTCTAAAAATTGATAATATGTTTTAATTTTAAGAACGTGTCGTGAGTTTCTGCCTAAGATGTTCATTCTTTTTCTTTTTAGGATAGTTCATCCCAAGTTCATTTTAGTCTTTTCTTACTTGAGGACAAGTAAGGTTAAAGCTTGGGTTGATTTGATAGTTTCATTTTTATTACTACTTTTCATAGTTTATTTTTAGTTAAAACCATCTCAGTTTAGTTAATCTTCATGCATATTTTCTCTTTTTGTTATTTTTCTACTTTACCGGGTGCTTTCCAGTCTTTTGAGCTTATTTGCAGGATTTATCGAAGACTATTTCTTATTGAAGGTATGGAATGAGTGCGGAGCTATAAGAAGCTTGAGATTTGTCCGTGGACTTGAAGTGGTGCAATTGTGCTTGGTGTCAATATAAGCAAGAAGCGCGTTGGACATAAATTTCAGACAGATCGATGAGGACTCGAGCTATAGAAGATTAAAGGAGCATTGGATCATAATTGAAGGATTTGGAAGTATTAATTGGGCTCTCAAGAGTTTGTGCATGTGCACTGAAACATTAAGGAAAAGATTGGGCTGGATGTAAATTAAATGTGCCACGACACACAATCAGCGAGACCCACGCGGTCCACGTGGATCGTGCTGTGAAGAATCCAGGTTTTTGGATTTTGTCTCTACTTTGGGAAGGATGGTGTATTGCTTTTGGACAACATTTAGATACGGAAATGGGCTCCTTTTTACTGAGGATTTTGATTAAAGTTCATTATCAACACTTTGAAGAACCACTTTTTTTGCTCTCAAGAAGATTTTAGGAAGAATTTGAAGATTAGAAGATTGGTGTAGTTTCTTTTCATCTTACAACTAGAACATTGTTTGGTACCTCTAAACTACCTTGTTTTTTTTTTATTTTGGCCATGCTTGGCTAGACTTATATTTTGGTTGATTAGGGTTTAAACCATGGATGATTAGTTTCTTTTAAGATTTCATATTATCTTGTTTTTGAAGTTTATGGAAATGTTTTCTAGTCAAACATCTTCTTGTATTTATTTATCCTTGATCATGAGCTTTAATGAATGAATGCTTATCTTTGTTGACTAATTTATTGGTTAAGTAATGGACCCTCAAATTAGTAAGCAACAAATGCTTTATATGATTTTTTTTTTCATTTCATTTAAACCATGGAAAATTTTCCTCCATAATAATAATGTAAGCACTTGATTATCTTTTGTACTTGGTAACTCTTAGAAGTTCAAGCTAAATGATTTTCATAATATTGTACGCTTTATTGATTTTGTGACTTTAATTAAGGAAATGTGTTAAGAGCTCCTCTAACCAATTTAAAAACAAAGGTAATTTATGCTTATGAATTGCTATAGCCAAGTTAAACTAATTCACAAATGTTATACCATTTAGTCTACTGATAAGTCAATTATGTCATCCATGTGGTGTATCCCAAAATCAACAAACTTCACTTCATTGAATTTAATCAAATCTTTTACTTGCTTACTTGTCATATTTACATTCTAGCTTAGCTTTAATTTTCTCAAACAATCAAAAAGAATTAAAGCCCCCATTTTACTTTTACTCTTGTTTTATAAGTACTTGAACAAGTGATTTACATAGAGATTTTAATTGAACCAGTCTTCGTGGATACGATCCCTTTAACATTCTACACTATCTTAGTGTGTACTATTTAGGCTATTCATTTTGTTGGCCACGACAACCACCACGTATCATTAACTAAAGGTTTATATTCTGCTTTTGTCATTGAGCTTGATGCTATAGGTTGTTTGCGAGAACTCCATGAAAACAAATTTGGATTCAAGAACACAACAAATCCACCTTTAGACCCTCAATAATCTAAGCAACATGTCCAATTTGCAACTATAAAGACGCGAAGTAGAGTAGAATCATATTTTCAAATACTTAGACCTATATTAATAGTGCCCTTTATATACCTAAGTATATATTTCAGCGATACCCAATGCATGTCTGTAGGTTTGGAGAGGTACTGCCAAACCTTGTTGTCTGCAAACAAAATGTACAGTCTAGTTAAGATAAGGTATTATAAACCCCCAACCATATTCTTATACTTTAAGGCATCATCACTACTTAATAGTTTAGCATAATCCTTTGTAAGTTTATTTGTGATGGACATGTGCGTTGAAACACTCTGACAGTTCTCCATGTGAGCTCGATGAATAAGAGCAAACACATACTTGTGCTGAAATAATATAATTCCCCCTGAATTGTGAGTGATTTAAATCCCAAGAAAATAGTTAAGACGACCAAGATCTTTGATTGGAAAAGATAAAGAAATATTTTTCACAAGTTGATCCACAATAGCTTGGGAGGAACCAACAATAACGATATCATCGACATTAAAAAACATGTAGATGGTTTGATGGACATGATGAAACATGAAAAAGGAAGTGATGGCCTTAAATGAGTGGAAGCCAAGATGATGCAATTTTTCACTAAGATGAGAAAAAAAGGCATGCGGTAAATGTTTCAGACCATAGATAGCTTTCCAAAGCTTGCACACCTAGTCAGGATTTTGAGAATCTTCAAAACCGGGAGGTTGTTTCATGTAAACATCCTTATTTAAGAACCCATGGAATAAGGCATTCCTAACATCAATCTGTCTGAGAAGCCAACTATTGGAGACAACAAGAGCTAGGACCAAGTGAACTGTGGCTAGTTTGACAACCAGACTAAATGTATCAAACGTATCTTGATAATCAATATCACATTGTTGAGTAAGCTCACGAGAAACCATCGGTGCCTACTGTTTATCAAGAGAGCTATCAGGTTTGAGTTGGGTATTAAAAATCCATTTACACCCGACTATGTTTTCCCCATGTGGTTTGGGTACTAGCGACCATTTGTTGTTTCTCTGTAGTGTAGTAAACTCGTCTTCTATTGCACATTGCCATTTAAGGTCAACAAGGGCAAGCTGATGAGATGTGGGTTCAGCAAAGAAAGATCACCTATTTGGATCACAAATAATTGTTTCATTAGAGAACCGTTTAGGAAAGATTTTTCCTACCTGTCTGCGTATTGTAACACCTAATGGAGCATTCGAGGAACTGCTTGAAGTGACTGTTGAACTAGTTGGAGTAGGAGACAGTGATGGAGAAGTAGTATCAGTAGTTGCTGGAGTTGATTCATTTGTGGAAATTATGATATAGTTGGCACATCAGGTGAGAGCTGAACCGTCATAGTGTTGGGAGCACCGACTGGGAAATATTTAGAATGGGAATCATGGATGAGCTAGGAGATGGAGTGGTCATGTACTGTTCATCGAGGGAGATGTAGTTGCATCAACAGGGTTAGCTAATAACAAAGATATATCATATTTTCTCATGTTGTGTCACACCCCAAAACCAAGAACGGTGTAAACGTTCTGGGGCGGAGGACGTCATGTATAGTATCACAACACAGTAAATGTAAATAAGCAAACAACATCATCCATTGCATTAAATATATAATTTTAATACAAGTATGTTCTGTACAGTTATAGACACCAAAAATAATGAAACGCAAAATAATATGAGATGAGTCTTGAATGCACTCCATCTTCTCAAAAGCTGGCCTCGGTACCTGTCTACTGATGACCTGAGAATACAAGTTATTTTGAAAGAGTTTATCAGCATTAAGCTGGTGAGTTCATAAGTATTTTAGTGTCAATGTTTCTTGTAAAAACGTTTGAACCTGTCTCAATGTATAAGTTTGTAAGAATGTAAGTAAATGTTTGAAAGTGTTTGTAAAAGTTTGAATCTCTCAGAAAATCCTATATTTTCTATAAAAGTAACCTTCTACCAACGCTAAACGGTTTGTAAACTTGTCTGTTGCAAAAGTGTGTAATTTCCCAAGTATAACTATCATTTGTTAAAAATATAGTTTGTACATTAATGCTTAAGTGAGGTTATCACTAAAAATATGTAATGGGTAAATCATTGTAGTACTGTAGCTTTGTACGATAAGACTACCATTGTACTAAATACTGCTACCTTAAACCGGATTTATATTAAGGCATAATGTGATAAATTCCACCATGCTATTGACTGGTAACAACGACATAATGAATGGTCGTAATAAAAGAAATGACGTTTGGAACCCGCAGACCTGCAGGTCCGGCTGTAGCTAGCAGCAAGGTGTAGGATAGTCAATCCAGTATAGATCTATACGCAAACTCACGCTCTCCCTCTAAGAGAATTCTGGCTACAACTCGGGTCATGACATTTAAGGCATGCTCCGACACAGTGGATCACAATTATTACGTATTTATGTATATGTATATGTATTGTTTCTCGTATATCTGTATATGTATTGTTTCTCGTATATCTGTATATGTATTGTTTCTAGTATATCTGTATATGTATTGTTTCTCGTATATCTGTATATGTATTGTTTCTCGTATATCTGTATATGTATTGTTTCTCGTATATCTGTATATGTATTGTTTCTAGTATATCTGTATATGTATTGTTTCTAGTATATCTGTATATGTATTGTTTCTCGTATATCTGTATATGTATTGTTTCTCGTATATCTGTATATGTATTGTTTCTCGTATATTTGTATATGTATTGTTTCTAGTATATGTACTGATCCTGTGTTACCCCGATGGTAACTAACTAATGATGTACTGATAAGTATGAATATGGGAGTACTTTTATGTCTATATATGTATATATGATATATAAGTAATATTGAAACGACCTTCGGATGGTCACCCGAAATCCCACCAGACTACATCTCAAGGCGCGAAAAGGAAATAGGGCGGATGGCCTTCCTAAGTCCTTTAAACATTATTTATACATCTATACATATATGGGCATGCAATTGAATATATAAAGCATAAATAAGTTTTCATAAAACATTTGAAGCATAAATATGATATCAAGAGGAGATCGACTTGATGTCGATCTATAAAACAATTTAAAGGCATAAGTTGATGAAACAGTTTAAGTATAAGGAGCATTTGTTTAAATCACAGTCTATAAATAAGTTTGGATAGTAAAAGAGTTTGTAAAACATTTCAAAGTAAAGCAGTTTGATAAACAGTTTGAACAGTGGTAAAAATCGTTGTTTTCCTAGTTATTAATCACATGTGATTAAATGCAATCACATGTGATTGAAGCAATAACTATAAGTATTTGACTTGTATTCCCCCCCCCCCCCATAAAGTATTTAAAACACTTAAAATCATTTCAAAGGTTGATTCAAGGGGTATGAACTCACTTGTGGTGAGTCGTTTGAATTGCAGTGTCGGATATCGTGCTAGGTGGCAAACGGAGACTTGTTTACACGCACGAGCCTAGTTATCATATAATAAGCATATATATAACTAATTAGACAAATAATAACTTAATTAAATAAGTTAAGACACTTAGAAAACATTTAAACACTTTTATGAGTGTTTAAGGTTCAAATGGTTGCATCTAAGTTGCTACGGGACAAGGCAAAAGGGTTTGAAACATCAAATGGCCTTGTATAGCAGTTCACCACCCAACAAACCCCACACCTTGGAGTTTACGGCCGTAAACTCATGGGTTTATGGCCGTGAACTCCTCAAATGGTGGTTTTGGGTGTTTTGTGGTGCTATCTTGATCCTAGAACACTCCTAGCTTTGTTGGAATAACACATGAAGTAGTTTAAGGCTCTAGAACACTCCATATTGGAGTTTACGGCCTAAGGTCCATTCACCCTAGAGTTTACGGCCGTAAACTCTTGGATTTTAATTGATTTGAGGCTCTTAAACATCAAGGATGGCTTCGATGAATTTATCTAAGGCTAATGGGGACAAGAGGCACACTTTTGTGCCTTCACTTGGAGTTTACGGCCCAAGACATGTTCCTTGGCCGTAAACTCCTTTCAAGGAGTGATTTCTATGTGTTCTACCCTCCATTCTAGTCCCAAGGGTGCAAGGTAAATTGTCTTAAGGCTTAAGGTGTGCTTGGAATGATTTTTACCCTTCAAAAAGGGGTTTACGGCCCAAGAGGGGTTCTTGGCCGTAAACTCCTAAAAACTTATGATTTTGATGAGCTTTTGATGTTCTAAATAAGCACAAGTACTAGTAGTTAAAGTCCTTAAGCATTTGGGGAAGTTTTGGGGCACTTTAAGCCCTTGAAAAGGGGTTTACGGCCCAAGGGAGTTCCTTGGCCGTAAACTCCAAGAACTTGTGTTTCTTGGTTGCTTTTTGATCCATAAAGGTCATACCCTAACTCCTAAACAAGTTGTCTAACAAGGAATCGGGACTAGGAAGCCATAATGTTCCATTTTGGAGTTTACTCCCCAAGAACGTTCTTGGGCGGTAAACTCCCGGATCTTGTAATCTAAGCATGCAATTGATGTTAATAAACACCTAACAAGTATTGAATCACATATAGAAAAGTAGACTCACAATCTGGGATGAAAACCCGAAGATCCGTCAGAGAGAATATGGCTTTTCTCTATTTGGAATTGTGAATAATGAATTAATTTAATTCAGAAAACTATTTATAGTCCTGGAATATTTTGGCAAAAAATATTTTTGTTCCTGACGTTGGACTGTAACATTATGAAACTTGAAATGCCCAAGTTTCACAAAACCAGGAGTATCCACTTTCCTGATATCATCTAAAACATAAACCCTAATGTACACAAACTTGTTCGGAAAAGCTTGAAAATCATTGAAACTGAACTGGCTTCTATTGAATGGATGATGTTCGTACAATGGAAATTTCAGGTTGTCACATGTTGTCATCTATATCATGTGGTTCGTTTATAACGAATGCTACACTTGGGAGCGGTGGTGGTGAGAAAGACACCGCAGGTGTTGCAAAAGGAAACTGATACTCATCAAAATCCACATCATGAGAAATGTAAATTCTACCTGTTCTTTATCTAGGCACATATACCCTTTATGCATAGAACTATAACCCAAGAAAATATATAAGGTGGATCTAATGGAGAGTTTACTTGCATTTTATTTACGTAAACTTGGCTAACAAGCACACCCAAAAGTGAGTAAGAAGGTGTAGTTGGGTATGATGTTCAAAAGATACGTAATGGGGGTTGAATTTGAATAGTATGACTCGGCATACAGTTTGCGAGGTAACAAGCAATGAGAAAAGCTTCATCCAAATATCGAAGAGGAAGGGAAGAATGAGACAACAAGGTCAAGCCTAACAAGACACCTGATGAAATAGAACACATAGTTGAAAATATTTGTGAAGTTTATGATATTCACCCCCAATCGGATTGTATGGTACGAATTTTGGTGTTAAGAAAATGCCTAACATGATTTTAGAAATTACAGAAAACTTGTTCAACATCATATTTGTGTTTAATGTAGTAAATCCAAGTGTAAAGATTAAAATCATCCAAATAAACTGTCATAATATCGAAAAGCACTACTAGACAGTTGCGCTGGTCCCCAAACTTTTGTATGAATAAGCTTAAGTGGTGATGAAGTGACATGACTAGAATTGTTATAAGGAAGTTGATGACTCTTCGCATATTGACATGCACCACAAACAGATGACTCATTAAAAGAAAAATCTAAATGATTAGACTTTAAGATAGACTTGAAAATTGCTGAAGTAGGATGACCAAGACGATGATGTCACTGAGAAGACAACACTTTGGTGCTTGACCCAACATATCGAGGAGTATGATGGATGGGAACTGAAAGGAGACCTTATTTGCTTCTACCGATTAGAAGTGTTTTCTTTGTGTGTATGTCCTTAACAAAGAAAATATTAGGGTAAATTTCCATGAACACATGATTATCACAAGTTTATCGCCTGAAACAAGGTGTTTGTTTATATGTGGGACATGTAATATATTTTTAAGAACAAGAGGTCGACCAAGGCTTTGAATTTTAGACTGATCAACAGGAGAGATATGTAAACTTGTGCCATTGGATACTTGGACTTGATCTTTTCCTTGGTAGCGTTCGGGTATGGACAAACGATCAAGATTACTCGTGAGGTGATCAGTTGATCCAATGTCAAGGTACCAATTTGGATCATTGTTGTAGCTTCCATATGTAGTGCTATTCCGACCACAATACTCCGCAATCTAATATGCATGATTAAACCGATTTATACAATTTAAAGCTATGTGCTCAAATATACCATATACTTCACACCTCGGGCCTCCACCATATTCTCTTCCTCTATCATGCCCTCGACGATGGTTACCATTGTTACGATAATTTTATCGTTGGTTTTTGTTATTGTTGAAGTTATTTGTAACACCCAAATCTTCAAAACAATTTTTACATTTTCCAAAAACATACTTTCATTCATAAATATTATAAAAATGTCATTGTATCATAAAACATCCATAGAACACATCCCAAGATCATAATACATAAAAACTCCTTGTGTGTGTAGTGATCATGTCGGCGCCTTCCCGCGATCCTCACTGGTACCTGAAACACATAACACAACACTGTAAGCATAAATGCTTAGTGAGTTCCCCAAAATACCACATATAACACATATTAGCCACTCGAGGCTATAACTCTATGGACCCTCTGGTCCTAACTCTGTGGACCCTCTGGTCCTAACTCTGTGAACCTTCCGTTTCTAACTATATAAACTCTGGAACATACATAACATATATTAGATAGAAATAATGTACTGTATCACATCGTATAAATAACATACAAAATACTTTGTTACATAACTCTAATTACCACTATAGGTAAAGTATAGTGAGAAGACTCACCTTTGGTATCTCGGAAAATCTCGCACTCGAACACACGGATCTAGCTTCCACCTAAACACAAAACAACACTTTCACATAAATAATGGCTCTCAAAGGCTAGATTAAATCCACTCTACAATTCGATAGAAGAGTAAAAGACCATTTTACCCCTCCCTGACCCTAAAAGTCCAAGGGTTGACCAAAACCCTAACAGTCAACGGAAGTCAATAGAAGGCAGTACGTGGCGCGTACCTTCTCTCTATGTGGGGCGTATGCCGGCGAGTCACAAACGGGCTCTCAACCCCTTACACTGCGCGTATTGAGAGTTACGCCCATCGTAAGTCTCAGTTTCAGACTTTCCTTGGTTTTTGGTCTTAAACAGTTCAGACACTCATTTAATTTCTAGATCTGACTCTTTCTAGACCTCTTATCCCATAAAGTCGGAACCTTTAAGGCGTTGCATGGCTGTAAAGGTCCCTACACCCTCTAGCACTTTTCCTTCTTCCTCAAAAGGCCTAGATCTCATGCATGGCTTAATATCCACATCCAAGATTGCATTTTTTGAACATACAACTCTTATAGTCCTAAAATATGATAGATCTAAGCCAATGGTGACCATTTGCTCATAAAGTCTCCATCTTGGGACTAAAAACCCTAGAAATTGGTCCAAGAAGCACACCACACAAATGACAAGTCAAGATTTAAGCTTTTTACCTCAGGAAGAAGCTCCGACCTCTGAAAAGCTCGGATCTACACTTGCCCACAATTCCTAGCCTCCAAAATTGTAACAGCCCGGAATCTCAGGTATTATTAAAATTATGTTTTTGGGATGATTTAAGAGGGGACTCGGCGAGTTGGAGCCTAGACTCGCCGAGTAGGATCGCGGACTTGGTCGCGGGTCCGCGACTGGACTCGACGAGTCCAGATATGGACTCGGCGAGTCGACGCTGTTCAGCAGAAACCCTAACCGTTCAGTTTGGATCGTATTTAACGCCTCTTAGGCCGTCACTTTCAGTCTTTTGGTCAATTGAGAGAAACCCTAATCGCGGTGGACGGCTAGAGCAAGGGAGAAAGCTTTGGAACTTGGAAGAATTGGTTAGGCAAGAAGAAGAGGGATTTGGCTAAAGGAATATCAAGGAGGATTGAGTCCTGAGTTTTGGGGGACACAGAGGGTGCGTTTTCAGGTAATACTCGGACCAAATATGTTATTTTGATGTATTTATGAAATTAGGGTTTATAGACCCATTTAGTGATTTGATGAAGAAATGCCTTGTTACCCCACGATTATAGTCTTGTATTAGGACCTTTAGAGGTCCAGAAGGTCCCATGCATGTGTACTTTGGGACGAGACCTAACCCAGGAAGCAGTTACTCGTCTGCATGGCATGGACTCGCCGAGTTGTTCTTCAGACTCGGCGAGTAGCTTGAAGATTTGCTGGGACTCGCCGAGTTGTTCATCAGACTCGGCGAGTGGAGTCGGGGTGGCCCCGCGATTCTTACACGAGGATCTCGTCGAGTCAAGAGGTATACTCGACGAGTAGAAAGGGAATATTCAGGAATCTGTGAGGACGATTAGACTCGCCGAGTCGCCATGGTACTCGCCGAGTCCAGTCGAGTTGACCGTTGACCGTTGACCAGGGTTGACCTAAGTCTGACTTCTTAGGGATAGTCACACTTAGATGATATGAGTGTTAATGAGTTATGTAATGTTATAGGAGGGTTGTAGCTCGTTGGTTTGTGCGCGAGTGATTTCAGGAGTTGCTAGCTTTCAGCACTTACGAGGTGAGTCTTCTCACTATACTGAACCCGGAAGGGTTTGACCGTGTGACCGGAAGGTCGATTATGTTATGTGATATGTATGCTATATGTGGTAAGCTAAGTGTTATATGGATATGTATGCTGTATGTGGTAAGTTAAGTATTATATGTGCTATGTATGATATGTGGGCCGGAAGGCAATATGTTATGGGCCGGAAGGCGATTACGTTATGGGCCGGAAGGCGTTGTACTGAGGACCAGAAGGTCAGGGCCTGGAAAGGCGTATGTGTGTAAGTGTATATTGGGGAACTCACTAAGCATTTATGCTTACAGTTGTGGTGTATGTAAGTATTTCAGGTACTAGCGAGGACCGTGGGAAGGCGCCGGCATGATCGATACACACTGAAGATTGTTTTAGGATCTTGGGAGTTGAATAATTGTATTGACCGAATAATTAAACTATTTATGCCTTGTTTTTAATGGAAAATATTATGTTTTAAAAATGAAAAATTTGGTTGAAAAATTTGAGTTGTTACAATTGGTATCAGAGCCTTGGTTTGAGGGATTCGGGTGCACCTTCGGGGGTAACTGGACTCAAACCGAGGATTTGAGGAAACTTTTCAAATAAAGGCATAAACTTTTGTAAATGGTTTTGTGTAAGCAAGAAAGAAGCGGTGTGTACGATCAGTCAGCGCCCGAATGGTAAAGATCCCCAAAATACCTTACAATATTATATGACGTGAATTGTTATGCATGCTAGAAGACTAGGTATTCATGATAGGACTAGAGTGGCCGATCTGTGATGCCTTAGTCTAGGGAAGTTGCCTATATGTGATGCTTTGCTAGTATGCGGGTAGATAGAGCGTATCAGAAGTAGAGTACTCACTATCTGGAGTTTGGGGAGGAGGACTTGGGATGAACATTGATGCGGTGTGGTCGGTAGTATTGGGCCGGTACTACCGAGGACACCGGGTCAGTGGGAGGCCCAAGTAAGAATCCCTGGATATCTGGGACTGAGTAGGGTTGCGTGTCGAGTACGATTATGCTCGGTAGAATCTCTGATAGTTTTATGTTGTATTTTAGAGATATCATGGTTAGACCGCGGCACGGGGCGAGTACGAGCGGTGTGAGTGACGAGGATATTCGTCAGATGATCCACGAGGAGGTGGCGGCGGCGATCCGGGCTGAGATCCCGGAGATGTTTGGGTCCATCAAGACCACTCTGATGGAGACGTTCGACGAGCGGTACGCCGCATTGACTGAGGCTGCAACCGCTGCAGCTACCGCAGCTGTGGCCGCTGCTAGACCACAGGGGGGTGATTCATTGCTGTTCCGAGAGTTCAGCAACACGAAGCCACCAGAGTTCGATGGGACGCAGGATCCGATTGCTGCGATGAGGTGGATCGCAGATATAGAGGGGTGCTTCTACACTTGTTCATGCCCGGAGCACCTGAGAGTACGGTTCGCTTTGAACCAACTCCGTCTGGGAGCCAAGGACTGGTGGAAGTTCGTGACGGCGAACTTCACTTTAGCAGAGACTGCGGCGGTGACATGGGAGGGGTTCACTACCATGTTCAGGGATGAGTACGTTCCCCCGGTGGAGCGGGAACGATTGGTTCAGGAGTTCTTAACCCTCAAGCAGGGTACTGATTCGGTGGCGGTGATCACGCGGAAGTTCCACGAGAGGGCGATGTTTTGCCCCGAGCTAGTGGCCACAGAGCAGGCTCGGATGAGCCGGTACTTGGGTGTTCTGAGGCGGGAGATCCGGGAGTTTGTGTCAAACTCCACTTATCATACTTTTACTGAGCTTCAAGCGAATGCCAGGAAGCGTGAGATCGAGTTAGAGACTCAGGCCAGGGAGGAGGCCGAGTCTCAGCAGGCAGACCGGCGACCGGCTCAGTCTCAGCCGGCAGCCAAGCGGATCAAGTCCGCCGATTCGAGGACGGGAGGTTCGAAGAACCGCACCTGCGTAAAGTGCGGTAAGGGTCATGATGGGGCGTGTCGAGCCGGTGCTTGCTACAAGTGTGGCAAGGAGGGACACATTGCTAGGGAGTGTCCCAAGGGATTTATGGTTTGCTTTCATTGCAACCAGACCGGCCATCGGAAGGCCGAGTGCCCTCAGCTTCGTCAGGGATCTGCACCTGTTGCCAGGACTACTGAGACTCGACCGGTGAAGGTCGAGGCCCCGAGGGCTCGTGGGAGAGCCTTTCAGCTGACTGCGGAAGAGGTCCGCGCTGCGCCCGATGTTGTGGCAGGTATGTTGTAATTCATGTATTTATTTTAATGTCGATATGTTATGCTTATGTTATTATGCGCGTAGGTACTTTCCTTGTGAACTCTGTGCCTGCCTTAGTGTTATTTGACTCGGGTGCGAGTAGGTCCTTTGTGTCCTTGGCCTTTAGTCAGCATATTGGCGTCAGTCGTGAGTCGTTGAGTCGACCTTTGAGAGTCTCTATAGCTGACGAGAAGGTGATTTGCGCTACGGAGGTTCTTCGGGGATGTGTACTAGAGATTTTCGGGATTGAATTCCCGATTGACCTAATTCCTATTGCGATGGGGGATGTCTGTGTCATCGTGGGCATGGACTGGTTGAGCCGATTCGGCGCTGTCATCGACTGTGAGCGCCAGTTGGTGACCATACGAGACCATAGTGGGGGAGTTCTTTCGGTGTACGGCGAGGGTACCCGTTCGGGATCAGCTTTTTGTTCGGCCGCTAGGGCGAGGCAGTGTCTACGGCAGGGCTGTAAAGGTTTTGTGGCGTATGTGATGGATACGCGGGAGGTTTCCGAGAAACCGAAGTCAATTGAGGAAGTTCCGGTGGTGCGCGAATTTTCGGATGTCTTTCCCGAGGAGTTGCCGGGAGTACCGCCTGTGAGGCAAGTAGAGTTTAGTATTGATTTGGTTCCGGGGGCAGCGCCTATTGCTAAAGTGCCCTATCGTCTTGCACCTCCAGAGATGCAAGAGTTGTCTTCGCAACTCCAGGAGTTGCTGGGAAAGGGATTCATTCGGCCGAGCAGCTCGCCATGGGGAGCACCTATTCTGTTCGTCAAAAAGAAGGATGGTTCACACCGGATGTGCATTGATTACCGGGAGTTGAACAAGCTAACGGTCAAGAACCGTTACCCGTTGCCGAGGATCGATGATTTATTCGATCAGTTGCAGGGAGCATCTTGGTTTTCCAAGATCGATCTGAGGTCGGGTTACCATCAGGTGAGAGTACGGGATGAAGATGTCCAGAAGACAGCGTTTAGGACGCGATATGGGCATTATGAGTTTGTGGTGATGCCTTTTGGACTCACCAATGCCCCGACTGTGTTCATGGATCTCATGAACAGGGTATGCAGGCCGATGTTGGATCGGTCAGTGATCGTATTTATCGACGACATTCTGGTGTATTCGAGATCGAGAGAGCAGCATGAGGAACATTTGAGGGAGGTCCTTGAGGTATTGAGGTCGGAGAAGCTTTATGCAAAGTTCTCCAAATGTGACTTCTGGTTGCGGGAGGTCCAGTTTCTAGGACATGTGGTTAATCGGAAAGGGATATTAGTCGACCCGGCCAAGGTTGAGGCGGTGATGAGTTGGGAGGTGCCGAAGTCGCCCTCTGAGATCAGAAGTTTCCTTGGGTTGGCAGGGTATTATCGGAGATTTATCCAGGATTTCTCCAAGATCGCAGTGCCACTCACCAGATTGACCCGGAAGGGTGTTACGTTCTCATGGGGGCCCGAGCAGCAGACCTCCTTTGAGACACTTCGCCAGAGGTTGTGCGAAGCCCCGGTGTTAGCTCTCCCAGAAGGGATGGAAGATTTCGTGGTATATTGCGACGCATCGATTTCGGGATTGGGTGCGGTGTTGATGCAGAGGGGTCATGTGATAGCTTATGCATCGAGGCAGCTGAAGCCTCATGAGGCGAGATATCCCACGCATGATTTAGAGCTGGGGGAAGTAGTGTTCGCTCTCAAGATTTGGCGCCACTACTTGTATGGGGTTCGATGTACGATATACACGGACCATAAGAGTTTGAAGTATCTGATGGATCAACCCAACCTAAATATGCGTCAGAGGAGGTGGTTGGATGTGGTCAAGGATTATGATTGTGAGATCCTGTACCACCCAGGCAAGGCTAATGTGGTAGCCGATGCATTGAGCCGCAGGGCGGAGAGCACTCCATTGCGAGATGTGTGCTTGAGACTGACCGTGATGACTCCTATATTGGACGATATTCGTAGGGCACAGGCTGAGGCTGGGCGACCAGAAATGCAGAAGAAAGAGCGGGTTGTGGGGTTAATCTCAGAGTTTGTCAAGGAGGGTCGAGGCCTTATGTCGTTTCGGGGTCGGATTTGGGTGCCGTTCGTGGGCGGTACGCGTACTACGTTGATGGAAGAGGCTCATAAATCGAAATTCTCGATCCATCCCGGTGCTACAAAGATGTATTTGGATCTAAGGAAGGAATATTGGTGGCCCTGTATGAAGAGGGACGTGGCATGGTTCGTTGAGAAGTGCTTGACCTGCCGTAGGGTTAAGGCTGAGCACCAGAGACCGCATGGCAAGTTACAGCCATTGGAGATCCCCGAGTGGAAGTGGGAACAGATCACCATGGATTTTATCACCAAATTGCCAAGGACTACTAGGGGAGTAGACGCAATTTGGGTGATCGTGGATAGGTTGACAAAGAGTGCACACTTCCTTGCCATCATTGAGAGTTCTTCGGCGGAGAAATTGGCGGAGATATACGTTAGAGAGGTGGTGTCTCGGCACGGGGTGCCAATCTCGATTGTGTCAGACCGTGATGTGCGCTTTACTTCCAGATTCTGGAAGAAATTCCATGAGGAGCTGGGTACTAAATTGCATTTTAGTACCGCATACCATCCCCAGACAGACGGTCAGAGCGAGCGGACAATTCAGACGCTGGAAGACATGCTCCGAGCGTGTGTGTTAGACTTCGGGGGTAGTTGGGATGCGTACTTACCATTGGCAGAGTTCTCCTACAACAACAACCATCATTCGAGCATTGGTATGCCACCTTTCGAGCTGTTGTATGGTAGGAGGTGTCGGACCCCCATTTGCTGGGGAGAGGTGGGGTAGAGAGTAATGGGCAGCACGGAGATTGTGCTCCAGACGACAGAGCAGATTCAGCGACTGAGACAAAGGTTATTGACTGCCCAGAGCCGACAGAAGAGTTATGCAGACAGGCGCCGATCCGATCTTGAATTTCAGGTCGGCGACTTCGTTCTCCTGAAGGTCTCTCCTTGGAAAGGAGTGATTCGGTTCAGGAAGAGAGGCAAGTTGGGGCCCCGGTATATTGGGCCATTTCGTGTGATCGCAAGGATAGGTCGGGTAGCCTACCGGTTAGAGTTGCCAGCGGAGTTGGGTCAGATTCATGACACTTTTCATGTGTCGCAGTTGAGGAAGTGCATAGCCGATGAGTCGGCAGTGGTTCCATTGGAGGATATTCAGGTGGATGCGAGCCTGAATTACGCGGAGAGACCAGTGGCTATCAGGGATCGGAAGATCAAGGTTCTGAGGAACAAGGAAGTACCTCTGGTGTTGGTTCAATGGCAACACCGTAAGGGATCAGAAATGACTTGGGAACCGGAGCGCGAAATGCGGGAGCAGCATCCGGAACTATTTGCAGAATGAGACTTCGAGGGCGAAGTCTAATCCGAGTGGGGGAGAATTGTAACAGCCCGGAATCTCAGGTATTATTAAAATTATGTTTTTGGGATGATTTAAGAGGGGACTCGGCGAGTTGGAGCCTAGACTCGCCGAGTAGGATCGCGGACTTGGTCGCGGGTCCGCGACTGGACTCGACGAGTCCAGATATGGACTCGGCGAGTCGACGCTGTTCAGCAGAAACCCTAACCGTTCAGTTTGGATCGTATTTAACGCCTCTTAGGCCGTCACTTTCAGTCTTTTGGTCAATTGAGAGAAACCCTAATCGCGGTGGACGGCTAGAGCAAGGGAGAAAGCTTTGGAACTTGGAAGAATTGGTTAGGCAAGAAGAAGAGGGATTTGGCTAAAGGAATATCAAGGAGGATTGAGTCCTGAGTTTTGGGGGACACAGAGGGTGCGTTTTCAGGTAATACTCGGACCAAATATGTTATTTTGATGTATTTATGAAATTAGGGTTTATAGACCCATTTAGTGATTTGATGAAGAAATGCCTTGTTACCCCACGATTATAGTCTTGTATTAGGACCTTTAGAGGTCCAGAAGGTCCCATGCATGTGTACTTTGGGACGAGACCTAACCCAGGAAGCAGTTACTCGTCTGCATGGCATGGACTCGCCGAGTTGTTCTTCAGACTCGGCGAGTAGCTTGAAGATTTGCTGGGACTCGCCGAGTTGTTCATCAGACTCGGCGAGTGGAGTCGGGGTGGCCCCGCGATTCTTACACGAGGATCTCGTCGAGTCAAGAGGTATACTCGACGAGTAGAAAGGGAATATTCAGGAATCTGTGAGGACGATTAGACTCGCCGAGTCGCCATGGTACTCGCCGAGTCCAGTCGAGTTGACCGTTGACCGTTGACCAGGGTTGACCTAAGTCTGACTTCTTAGGGATAGTCACACTTAGATGATATGAGTGTTAATGAGTTATGTAATGTTATAGGAGGGTTGTAGCTCATTGGTTTGTGCGCGAGTGATTTCAGGAGTTGCTAGCTTTCAGCACTTACGAGGTGAGTCTTCTCACTATACTGAACCCGGAAGGGTTTGACCGTGTGACCGGAAGGTCGATTATGTTATGTGATATGTATGCTATATGTGGTAAGCTAAGTGTTATATGGATATGTATGCTGTATGTGGTAAGTTAAGTATTATATGTGCTATGTATGATATGTGGGCCGGAAGGCAATATGTTATGGGCCGGAAGGCGATTACGTTATGGGCCGGAAGGCGTTGTACTGAGGACCAGATGGTCAGGGCCTGGAAAGGCGTATGTGTGTAAGTGTATATTGGGGAACTCACTAAGCATTTATGCTTACAGTTGTGGTGTATGTATGTATTTCAGGTACTAGCGAGGACCGTGGGAAGGCGCCGGCATGATCGATACACACTGAAGATTGTTTTAGGATCTTGGGAGTTGAATAATTGTATTGACCGAATAATTAAACTATTTATGCCTTGTTTTTAATGGAAAATATTATGTTTTAAAAATGAAAAATTTGTTTGAAAAATTTGAGTTGTTACAAAAATGGCCTCTTCTTCTCTTCCACCACCTAGAAATGACACTTTGAAGCTTAGAATACCAACACACTAGCTAGAAACGAAGGAGGACTCTCTATTAGGGTTTCACTCTCTGAAATGGGGTTGAGGTCAAGGCCATAACATTCCTTTTAAAGTGCACAAGCCCCAAATTAGGGCTTACACCTAGGCCCGCTACGCCCAACGTAACCCTGGGTACGTCCAGCATAACCAAGCGAGTCCGCGACCAAAATTAAGCGCGCGAGTACGCGCTGCATACCCTTCAGTACGCCCAGCATACTCACAAGCCTAACAATTCATTTAAGGGATTACCTTGACAACTTGCGAAAAGGAGAAGGGTTTAAGAGACACACCTGAATTCGGGATGTTACAATTTTCCCCCACTAGAACCAGACTTCGCCCTCGAAGTCTCATGCTACAAACATCTTCGGATACTTCTTTCGCATCTCTGACTCCTGCTCCCAAGTCAGCTCAAACCCTCTCCGATGTTGACACTAGACTTGAACCAGAGGCACCTCCTTATTCCTCAGAATCTTGACCTTCCGATCCAGAATCGCGATCGGTCTCTCGACACAATTCAGGCTCGCATCTACCTGAATATCCTCCAACGGTACCACTACCGACTCGTCGGCAATACACTTCCTCAGTTGAGACACGTGCAAGGTATAATGAATTTGGCTCAACTCTGCAGGTAGCTCCAAACGATATGCTACCTTACCCACCCTCGCAGACACTCTGAATGGACCGATGTATCGGGGCCCCAACTTGCCCCTCTTCCTGAACCGGATCACTCCTTTCCAAGGAGACACCTTCAGGAGCACAAAATCTTCGACCTGAAACTCGAGCTCGAATCGTCACCTATCCGCGTAATCTTCTGGTGACTCTGAGTTGTCAACAATCTCTGTCTGACCTACTGTATCTGCTCTGTCGTCTGAAGTACTAACTCAGTGCTACCCAAAACTCGTTGCCCGACCTCTCCCCAGCAAATGGGAGTCCGACACCTCCGCCCATACAATAACTCAAAGGGAGGCATACCGATACTCGAATGGTGGCTGATGTTATAAGAAAACTCAGCCAAATGTAGATACGTGTCCCAACTCCCTCCGAAGTCCAGCACATATGCCCGAAGCATTTCCTCGAGCGTCTGAATCGTCTGCTCACTCTGTCCGTCCGTTTGTGGGTGGTAAGCGGTACTGAAATGCATCCTAGTACCCAACTCCTCATGGAGCTTCATCCAGAACCTGGAAGTGAAATGCACATCTCAATCTAACACAATCGAGACTGGTACACCATGCCACGACACCACCTCCCTCACATACACCTCTGCCAGCCTCTCTGTAGAAGAGCTCTCACTGATAGCAAGAAAATGAGCGCTCTTCGTCAGCCGGTCGACGATCACCCAAATTGCATCGACGCCTCTCGCAGTTCTCGGCAATTTCGTGATAAAATCCATGGAAATATGTTCCCACTTTCACTGGGGAACCTCAAGTGGCTGCAACTTGCCATGTGGACGCTGGTACTCGATCTTAACCCTTCGATAGGTCAAGCACCTCTCTACAAACCATGCCCTGTCCCTCTTCATACAGGGCCACCAATAGTCTCTCTTCAGGTCCAAATACATCTTAGTGGCCCCGGGATGGATCGAAAACCTCGACCTGTGCGCATCCTCCATCAAAGTGGCACATGCCCCACCCCCAAATGGCACCCAAATCCGACCGTGGATGGTCCTAAGCCCCTGACTATCAGTAATGAAATCAGATATCTTCCCGATCACCCGCTATCGCTTGTGGTTCTCCGGTCTCATGGCCTCTACCTGGTCCTTCTGAAGCGTGTCCAACACCGGGGTCATCACTATCAAACAAACATCTCGTAACGGGGCACCCTCTGCCCTATGACTCAAGGCATCGGCTACCACGTTAGCCTTGCCCAGGTGGTACAAGATCTCACACTCATAATCCTTTACCACGTCCAACCATCTCCTCTGGCGCATATTCAGATTAGGTTGATCCATCAAATACTTCAGGCTCTTGTGGTCCGTGTATATAGTACATCGAACCCTATACAAATAGTGACGCCAGATCTTGAGGGCGAACACTACTGCCCCCAACACTAAATCGTGGGTGGGATACCTCGTCTCTTGAGGCTTTAGCTGCCTCAATGTATATGCTATCACATGTCCCCTCTGCATAAGTACTGCACCCAACCCCGATATCGATGCGTCACAATATACCACAAAGTCCTCCATCCCTTCCGGGACGGCTAATACCGGGGCTTTGCATAATCTTTGGCGAAGTGTCTTAAATGAGGTGTGCTGCTCTGGACCCCAATTGAATGCTACACCCTTCCGGGTCAACTTGGTGAGAGGAATCGCAATCTTGGAGAAATCATTGATAAATCTCCGATAATAGCCGGCAGCCCTAGGAAACTCCTAATCTCCGAGGGGGATCTCGGTACCTCCCAACACATCACCGTGTCGATCTTGGCCGGATCGACCAAAATACCATTCTGAATTATAAGGTATCCTAGAAACTGAACCTCTCATAACGAGAAATCACACTTGGAGAATTTGGCATAAAGCCTCTCCGATCTCAGAACTCCGAGGATCTCCAACAAATACTCCTCATGCTTCTCTCTAGATCTCGAATACATTAATATGTCATCAATGAACACGATTACCGAACGATCCAACATCGGCCTGCACACCCTGTTCATGAGGTCCATGAATGCCGCCGGTGCATTGGTGAGCCCGAAAGGCATCACCACGAACTCTTAATGCCCATAACGAGTCCTGAATGCTGTCTTTTGGATATCCTCATCATGCACCCTCATCTGATGATATCTAGACCTCAAATCAATCTTGGAGAACCAAGACGCTCCCTGCAGCTGATCAAACAAATCGTCGATCCTCGGTAAGGCATAACGGTTCTTGACCGTCAGTTTGTTCAACTCCCGATAATCAATGCACATCCGGTGTGACCCATCCTTTTTCTTGACAAAAAGGAACGACGCTCCCCACGGCGATCTACTCGGCCGTATAAACCCCTTTCCCAGCAGCTCTTGAAGCTGCGAGGATAACTCCTGCATCTCTAGAGGTGCAAGGCGATAGGGCGCCTTGGCGATAGGCGTTGCCCCCGGAACCAAATCGATACGGAACTCCACCTTCCTCTCGGTAGGCACACCCGGCAACTCCTCGGGGAAAACATCTGGGAAATCACGCACTATCGGGACCTCATCGACTGACCTCGATCTCTCTGCACCTACTCTCATATCCACCATATAAGCCATAAACCCACTACAACCCTGCTGTAGACTCTGCCTCGCTCTTGCGGCTGAAAAAAATGCTGACCCAGAACGGGTACTCTCGCCATAAACCGTAAGGACTCCCCCACTAGGTCTCGTATGGTCACCAGTTGTCGCTCGCAGTCGATAACCGCTCTAAATCTACTCAACCAGTCCATGCCCACAATGACACAGACATCACCCATAGCAATCGGGACCAAATCAATCGAGAAATCAACCCCGAAGATCTCGAGTACTCATCCTCGAATCACATCCATAGCTTACACTGCTCTCTCGTCAGCTATGGAAACTCACAAAGGCAGACTTAACACTTCTCGACGGATACTGATGTGCTGACTAACGGCTAACGATACAAAAGTCCAACTAGCACCCGAGTCAAATAACACCAAAGCAGGCACAAAACACACAAGGAAAGTACCTACGCATAACATAATATAAACACCATTTCATAAAGATCATAGAAATACGAGAAAGAATACATACCAGCCACGACATCGGGCGCCGCGCGGACCTCCTCTGCGGTCAACTGAAAAGCTCTCCCTCGTGCTCTCGGTGCCTCGGCCTTCACCGGCCGGCCCTCGGTAGCTCGAACAGCAGCAGGGGCAGATCCCTACAGCTGCGGACACTCGGCCTTCTGGTGTCCGGTCTGGTTGCAGTGAAAACAGACTGCAGATCCCTTAGGGCAATCCTTAGCCATATGCCCCTCCTTGCCACACTTGTAGCAATACCCTCCTCTACACACTCCCTCATGACCCTTGCCGCACTTGCCACAAGTACGGCCCTTCTGGTTCCCTGATCTCGAATCGGCAGGCTTAGCCCGCTTGGCTGCCGGTTGGGACTGAGCTGGTCGCCGATCCCTCCCTTGAGACTCCGCCTCCTCCCTAACCTGAGTCTCCAGCTCTATCTCCCTCTTCCGAGCACTTGCCTGAAGCTTAGCGAATGTTCGGTATGACGAGTTCTCCAAGAAATCTCGTATGTCTTTCCTTAGAATACTCAAATACCGACTCATACGTGCCTGCTCAATAGACACGTGTTCAAGGTAGAACATCGTCCTCTCATGGAACATCCTGGTGATCACATTAACAGACCCAGTACCCTGCTTGAGGGTCAGAAATGCCTGTTCCAAACGTTCCCTCTCCACCGGGGGAACGTACTCATCACGAAACATAGCGGTGAACCTCTCCCAGATCACCGCAACAAGCTCAGCAGACGAAAATTGCATCGTTACAAACTTCCACCAGTCCTTCGCTCCCAAGCGAAGCTGGTTCAGCGCGAACCGGACCCTCAGATTCTCTGGACATGAACACGTATAGAAGCATCCCTCAATATCAGAAACCCATCTCATGGTGGCTTCGTGTTGCTGAACTCCCGGAACAGCAACGAATCGCCACCCTAAGGTCTGGCAGCAGCAACAGCTGTGGTAGCTGCAGCGGCTGCAGCCTTAGTAACGGTCGCGTATCTCTCATCGAAAGTATCAATCAGAGTGGTCTTGATAGACCCAAATATCTCTGGAATTTCTGCACCGATGGCTGCAGCCACCTCCTCTTGGATCATCTGACGGAACTCCTCATCACTCACCCTGCTGGTCCCCGGTCTATGGCGTGTCCCAACCATGATGTCTCTGAAATACAAGATAAACCATATCAGAGACTTTCTTGAACATACACGCACTCGATAACTTGACCCTACTCGTTCCCTGGCACCCCAAGGATTCTTACTTGGGCTGCACACTGCTCCGGTGTCTTCAGTAGTACGGGCCCAGTACTGCCGTCCACACCGCATCAGTATTCATCCCAAGTCCTCCTCCTAGGATCCCAAGTCCCAAGTACTCTATTCTCTCTATGCATAGTCTACTCTCTAGCAGATCTCTCATAGCTCCTCCCTACTATCTACTCGCTCTCAAGCATCTACTAGCAAAACCCCTAGGCTAAGGCATCACAAATCAGGCCACCCTAGTCCTAATAAGAATACTTAGCCTATTCTAGCATGCATATCATATCATAACATTTCTCATAACTCATTATGAAAAGGGTATTTTGGGAAATCACCATTCGGGCGTTGGCTAATCGTACACACTGCTCTGCTCTGTTCTTTCAAAAACATTTTACTCTTGTGAAAATTTTGTGGATTTTATTTTCAAAATCTCTCAAATCCTTAGTTTGAGTTTAGATAAGCCTGAGGGTGAACTCGAATTCGTCAAACCATGGCTCTAATACCAACTTGTAACACCCAAAATTTCAATACAATCTTTACATTTTCCAAAAACATACTTTCATTCATAAATATTATAAAATTTTCATTGTATCATAAAACATCCATATAACGCATCCCAAGATCATAATACATAAAAACTCCTCGTGTGTGTACTGACCATGTCGGCACCTTCCCACGATCCTCACTGGTCCCTGAAACACATAACACAACACTGTAAGCATAAATGCTTAGTGAGTTCCCCAAAATACCACATATAACACATATTAGCCAGTCGAGGCTATAACTCTGTGGACCTTCTGGTCCTAACTCTATGAACCTTCCGGTTCTAACTCTGTAAACTCTGGAACATACATAGCATAAATTACATAGAAATAATGTAGTGTATCACATCATATAAATAACATACAAAATACTCTGTTACATAACTCTAATTACCACTCTAGGTAAAGTATAGTGAGTAGACTCACCTCGGTATCTCGGATAATCTTGCACTCGAACACACGGATCTAGCCCCCGCCTAAACACAAAACAACACTCTCAAATAAATAATGGCTCTCAAAGGCTAGATTAAATCCACTCTACAATTCCACATAAGGGTAAAAGACCATTTTACCCCTCCCTGACCCTAAAAGTCCAAGGGTTGACACATACCCTAAAAGTCAATGAAAGTCAACAGAAGGCAGTACGGGGTGCGTACCTTCTATGTAAGCTGGGCGTACGCCGGCGAGTCACAAATGGGGTCTCAAGCCCTTACGCTGCGAACACTGAGAGTTACGCCTAGCGTAAGTCTCATTCAACTTCCAGATTGACTCTTTCTAGACCTCTTATCCCATAAAGTCAGAACCTTTAAGCCATTGCATGGCTATAAAGGTCCGTACACCCTCTAACACTTTTCCTTCCTCCTCAAAACGTCTTGATCTCATGCATGGGTCAATATCCAGGTCCAAGATTGCATTTTTATGAACATACAACTCTTATAGTCCTGAAATAGGATGGATCTAAGCCAATGGAGACCATTTGCTCATAAAGTCTCCATCTTGGGACTAAAACCCTAGAAATTGGTCCAAGAAGCACACCACACAGATGACAAGTCAATATTTGAAATTTTTACCTCAGGAAGAAGCTCCAACCTATGAAAAGCTCAGATCTACACTTGCCCACAACTCCTAGCCTCCAAAATGGCCTCTTCTTCTCTTCCACCACCTAGAAATGACACTTTGAAGCTTAGAATACCAACGCACTTGCAAGAAACGAAGGAGGACTCTCTATTAGGGTTTCACTCTTTGAAATGGGGCTGAGGCCAAGGCCATAACATTCCTTTTATAGTGCACAAGCCCCAAATTATGGTTTACACCTGGGCCCGCTACGCCCAGCGTAACCCTGGGTACGCCCAGCGTACCCATGGGAGTCCGCGTCCAAGATTAAGCGCGCGAGTACGTGCAGCGTACCCTTCATTACGCCCCGCGTACTCACAAGCCTAACAATTCATTTAAGGGCTTACCTTGACAACTTGGGAAAAGGATAAGGGTTTAAGAGACACACCTGAATTCGGGATGTTACATTATTATACCTATTGTTGCCTTGGGATTTTCGAGGGTTGCTTTTTCCTTGTTTGTTAACAATATTGGCAGAAGATGTAAACTCAGTTTGTCCATTTATTGCTACTGAGTGAGCTTTATGTGCGATGAGATAGGTGTAGAATTCTGATAGCTTCGCGTCTTGGCTGTTACTTAACATTATTGTTGTAAATAGGTCCTTATAACCAGGTCCTAATCTGGCTAGAATATAGCCAGTGACTTCTTCATCAGTCATTGGGTGACCGATAATGGCCATAGTGTTAGCCAACGAAATCATTTTATGATGGTATTTCGATGCTATCATGTCACCTTTCTTTGTAGTTGCGAGTTGTGTACCAATTTGGATAGAATTACCTTCGTGTTGGGCTAAAAACATAATTTGGCGAGAGGTCCATAGTTGACTGCGTAACAAATGAGTTGAGAGAGGACTTCTTTGGTCATGTAACATAACCAGCCTCCAATAATTGCTTGATTTTTAGTAACCTAAAACCCATACACAATGTTGTCTTCTTGTCATGCTGCATTTCCTATGCCAACAGTAATCTTTGGCACTAGAACATTTGTCCTTCCATTGAGGTAGTCAAAGAGCTTGTAAGTTATTATTGTAGCTATTTTTGAAGAATTTATGAGTGCCACATGATGATTGACGAACTGCAAGAGAATAGAATGAAACACCCCAGAGATCAGGCTCTAATACAAAGTTAATGAACAAGATTGAATTAGCTTAACATCTCTCGCAGGAGTATATTGTGTGTGTGTGTGTATATATATATATATATATATATATATATATATATATATATATATATATATATATATATATATATATATATTGAAAAATAGGTTAAAAACCAAAACCTACACTTAAAATCCAAAATCCATCAATATACAGGTTGAACCCAAAAACTGTAAAAACTGACCCAAGAGCTAAAAAACCCGATTCCATTAGGTTCCAAAAATCGAAATTACCGCTTTGGGTTCGTTTCACCCAAAATCGATCGAAACCTACCCATATACACTTCTAGTTCAAAAAAATATGAAATATTTTGTGTAAATTTCTTGTAATCACTTAAAAATAAAAATTGAATATGGGTGTTGCTATTCACACCCAAAAACCAATTTATAAAAACCATTTTAACTTTTGACTTGGGTTAATAACCCGTTTTGACAAGGGTTACAACCATTTTAACTTTTGGGTTGGGTTAATAACCCATTTTAACATTACTGGAGCATGTTTAGAAGTTACATAATTGACAAATTATTACTAAATATATAACTTATATTTTATATTTAATATTTATAACTTCACCTTTTATATATATATATATATATATATATATATATATATATATATATATATATATATATATATATATATATATATATATATATATATATAAAAGCCCGTTTATTTTGGTCCCATGTACAAGAAATTCATAGGGTTCAATAAACTCCATGTACCCTATTCCTGGAACGACACAACATAATAAAATGTCGCTTACATCCTTTTGACATGTCGATTACAATTTCCAAAATGCCATTTTTTGTGGTGCTGCCTACATCTTTTCTGTACTATTGCAATGACGCCACACCATCCAACGTTAGAATTACACAAAAAAATTGGAGGCAAAGGAATTGAGGGGTATCTAAACGTTTTGTTTTATATCGGTTCCAGAAAATGGTGCATCGGGTCGACATGACCTCTCGTACGCTTCTTGAAGATAAAGGGTGTCTATATTACCCTCTTCTGTCTATTTAATATATGTATTTTTCAATTGCTTTTCATTTTGCTATACGCGTTCTCTTTATCTCATTGTATTTTATCGTAGTTAGGGTCTTGGTCGAATGCTTAAAGCGGGAGCGTGCCCGAAGATGACTTTTCCTTGAATTATATGGTCTCAACGGTTTTTTTTGTTACTTATATCATTATTACATTTTCTCTTATTTGTTGAAATCACTGAAGGAATTGATTGTCATATATTCTATTTGTAATATTAACATTTCATTTTTTGGTTTTTTTTAAGCCAACTTTGCTAATTAGGCGAGGATGCTTTTTAGTTCTTAGTTTTGATGGTTGATAATCTTCTAGGGATTTTGCTAGAACTTGCATCATCATACTTTATGTCTTTTATAAAGTTGGTGCTTCTTAATTTCAATAGCAATACTTTTAATCAATATATATATATATATATATATATATATATATATATATATATATATATATATATATATATATATATATATATATATATATATATATAGATATAGCACAAATGGATGCTTTGGATGATTCAATGAAAATCAATGAAACAAATAAAGAATGAGTTCTTTGAATTTTCGTAACAAAGTATCTTTTTATGTGATTTTCAAGTCTGTTAATAAATATCCATACTATTTGGTTGGTTTGGTTTCAGACTGGTATAAACTAATAACATATTTGAAATTTTGTACAATGAAATGTGTTTAAATTATTCTTAACAAAAAATTTTACCGAGAGAAGATAAAGCCATTTGTTATTTGTTGTGATTGATGTGTGTTGCTAAATATACAGTTATCATTTTATTCATTATAATGATAACTTACCAGACAAACAAGTTAATGAAACAATAAATATGCATCTTATTTAATCATGGTTTGATGAAAATTGCTTCAATTCCATGAAAAAAAACAAAGTTAAAGATAGAAGTTAACTCACTTTTTTTTAAATATATAAATAGGAGCTATTGTTGGATGCCTATAACTTGTTCAACAAATTGTCAAAGAAATTTTCGTTGTGGAAATCACCGATTGTTAATTTGTTTGAACAGTGACATTTGACTTTAATTTAATGTATATATGTAAGTGGCTTGCGATGTAAACAAGGAAGGATGCTAAGAAACTTAAGATATTTGTAAAACACTTGTTACTTCAAAATGATTACTTAACATATGTCACACCCCAAAACCGAGATGGCGGAAACATTCGGTGATAGAGGACATCATGTATAATATCATAGCAATGCATTATAGTAAAACCAGTAACAATATCCATTGCATTAATAAAATAGTTAATACATGTGTGTTCTTTATAAAGTAGTATGACAGCAAAAATGTATAACAAAATAAAAGACGGGTCTGAACATGCTCCGTCTTCTCAAAAAAGTTGCTCGCGTACCTATCTACTGGTTTCCTGAGAATACAAGTTATTTTGAAATAGAGTTTCAACATTTAAGTTGGTGAGTGCTTAAGTATTTTACTATCAAAAATTTGTTCTTGTTTTCGTGAAATGTTTGCATTTGTTTATTTAAAATGTTTATAACTGACTAGTGAAAATGTTTGTATCTAACCTAGAAAATCCTATATTTCATGTCTTTAAATGAAAAGTAGCCTTCTACCAAGGCCCAACTGTTTGTATGATCTTATTTCTTTGAAAGTAGTGTAAAATGTATGTTTGTACTTGAAATAGTATAAATGTATGTTTGTACTTTAAATAATATAAATGTATGTTTTCCATATTTGTAAAATTATCTTTAACCAAAAATAGTATGCATTTCTCATACGAGAATATCATTGTATGAATGTAACAGAAAAGTGAAGACTCACCGTAGTAATTGTATAAAAGACACTACTAATGTATTAACTACCTTGAAAACCAAATGCTTAAATAAGGTTAAATGTGATTTGGTTGTAACCATGCTCGATGGACTAGTATATAACACGACGTTCTTCAAACGTCGAAAATGATATGACATTTGCCACCCATGGACCTATAGGTCCCACTGTAGCTAGCAGTGAGGTGCGGGATGATCAATCTCGTATAGATCTATACACAAACTGACGGTCTCCCTCCAATAGACTCCGGTTAAAAAACGTGACATAGCAAATGTATTTCTATATAATGAAGTAGTGGCTCACATTTTAGTTATCTTGTTTTTTTATAATATGTAAGTTCCTTCTTGTTCTTGTAAATGACCAGTATGTTTTGTAATGAATAGTAACATTATGTATGTACTTACGCATATATTGTTTCTCTGTTCTAGTATTAGTATGTAGTGATCCTCTAAACTATACCTATTATAGTTTACTAGTATGTTCATTTGAACTGTTATTGAAAAGACTCAATTTGTCTAATGTGTACACCTGAGTTAAGCATAATCCTTGAAAATAACGAGATTTAATATTCAGGCATATATTTAGCAAGTATAACTATGATTTAACTGACAGTCGGACTAGTGATCCTACTCTTAGCCCACAACCAAACAAGGAACATGAGTTAAGGTATTTAGCAATAGTCCTAAGTCCATTAAAGCATACTTATACATAAATATGTACCCGCATATGATTTTGATAAAAACAGAAATCTAAAATAGTTTAAAAGGGCTTTAAAAATGGTTTTAACAATATTTAAGTATAAGAAATCCTTTGGGTTTATTTGTTTCCACATGTAAATGAATAGCACAATTATATTGTTTTCTACTTGTATTTTCCCCTAAAAGCATTTAAAAAGTAAACTGTAGGGGTATGAAGTCACCTTTCGTGAGTGATTTGATTGAATGTTCGATATAGGATGAAAAGTTCCCAAGTGAATTCCCGAAGTACAAACGAGTCCTATTTAGTATATCATGATATATACGGATACATTTAGTGTTCATAATCATAAAGGTGGATAGGAAATAGCCTATGGTGTAAGAAACACTTACCAAAGAAGTGTTAGAATAAAAAATGGAAGGCTGGAAGGAGTTCACGTCTAGAAGAAGGGTTCACAGCACAAATCTAGGTGTTCACGGACCAATGATCTTGGAGAATGATGAAGATGCAAGTGTTTATGACTGAAAGTTCTTGAAGGGATGCATAACACATGAAGATCCTAACAATATCCTAAGAATATTCAAAGGTGAGTGGATGATACTTGAGAGTGAATGGTGTTTTGTAATTGAAGATCTTGAGAGATAGGAGGGGTTCACGACTGGAGATGACGAAGTGGGGTGAAATTCAAGGTTAAGCCCCTAAATAGGGTCCTAATTTGATGGGACACATTGGTTGGGAACAACACCGAAGGGACAAGACCAGAGGTTCACGGACGTGAACCACGTACGGAGGGGTTCACGGTCCGAAGTTTTTGGCCGCACTGGGGTTCTTGGTTCAACTTGTTTCACTTCTTAAACATACAACACTTATAGCACAAGGTTTTTATACCTATAAATTTATTACCCTGACTATATTAAGATATTAAAAGAAATAAGTTTGACCTTTGATTTATGTATTTGACTTTAGTTGACCAAGTTTGACTTTCACAAGAGAGAAATTACGAGTTGTCACAACATATTTGTATAACACTTGTTTCACAAGATATTTCTAATGAATCGAGTTTGTTTAATTACATATTTGATTGCAACATTTATGTTATGACGGTTGCAAGATCTAAAAAAAAGCTTTTACAGTACCAAATCCTTCTAATTCATACTTTAATTTTTAGGTCACGTTGAAAGAAATAGTAGACAAAGAAATCAAGATCAACGGGCAACCAAGGAGCAAGTTGATAAGGCCTTGAATGAAAATCAAAGATGGTATTTCATTATTAATTCTAATATCCGTAAAGTGTAGAACATATTATATTTATAGGTTTTCTATGAGTTGAAAAAGGGATATCAGGATAACATAATGAATTTTCGTTTATTTGTTGATTATAACAATATTCTATACTTTTATTTTTCTTATTAATGCATCCTACGTTGAAAATATACCATTTATAGCATTTTACTTTCACCTTTTTGTATATTAGCACAAAATACTTTAAAAATGGTAAAAGAAAAACCCAAATTACCTCTATGGTTCGTGCTTAGCATGGGCCTCAATCTTTTATAGTATATATATATATATATATATATATATATATATATATATATATATATATATATATATATATATATATATATATATATATATATATATAAACGAACAGAACATTCGGCAAATCGTTCGACGATAACCTTTCTATATCCATTTAAATAAACGAAAATGAACACAAATTCTTATTCGTTTAGTTAAACAGATGAACAAGAATAATGATCTGATTCGTATATTTATGTTCATAAATGTTCATTTATGTAGTTTGTTTATGTTCATCCGTTTAATATTATTTATGTTCATATATGTTCAATTGTATTTAATTACATTACTATATTATATGTTTTTATATTCATATATGCTCAATTGTGTTTGTTTAGCTTTGTTCATTTATATTCGTTTAACATCTTCACGAACATAAATTAACAAACATGAATAGGGTAATCTGTTAAACGAATGAACATGAACACAAAAACGCATTCGTTTATCCATATACATATGTGTTTAAATGTTCTAGTTTCATTATGTGGATTTCCTTCATTTTTAAAATCAAGCCTAACAGTCGTGTCTAGGTTACAAGTTTGTTAATTTATGTTCGTATACGTTCATTCGTTTATCCATATACAAATGCGTTTTAAGACATTTATGGACTCTGTTGTACGTTTTATTGTCCAATTGACATAGCCAATAACACCTAAGGACATATTTTGTAACGACCCGTTTCCGGTATGTTAATTAATTTGATTTGGGCTAAGTTTTCAAGAGGGACTCGGCGAGTTCTAGCCTGACTCGCCGAGTCAGGACGCGCATCTTGTGCACGCGGGAGCCGGCGACTCGACGAGTCCATATCCTGGACTCGGCGAGTCCGTCCGTCTGGGTGAAACCCTAACTCCCCGGGTTTGCTCACTATTTAAACCCCATTATAGCCTCCATCTCGTCACTTTCCCTCTGAGAGCACTGTGAGAAACCCTAAACCTTCCTCTTGTGAGCTTATAAGTGATCTTGTTCCATTTTGTGAAGGGGTGAAGAAGGAGAAGAAGAAGGAAGCAAGGAAACGAGTTCTAGTGCCAAGATCCAAGATCAAGTGTGAACTTATTGAGGTATTTTCGGAGTTCTCTTCTGGTTTCATGCTTAAACTTCCATTAGAGCTCTTTTAAGGGCTATTTGATGCTTGTTCCAAGCTTTATGCTTGCTTGATTGTGTTATTGAGCCGAAATACCTTTGGATCTGAGTGTTGGGGTGTTGAAGAGTCCAGATCCACTGTCTTTTTGGAGTTACATTGCTTATTAGCCATGGATCTACCCTTATTGTGCATATTTTAGTCTTATTTCCCTCATTCATGTGGTTGTGCACGTAAAGTTGGAAACTTTACGTGGTAAAACAGCTTAATGGACCTAGATCTATCATTTGCATGTGTTGGATTCAAGAGAAATCGAGTAAAAATATGTTGCATGGCGGCGACTCGGCGAGTCGGAGGAACGACTCGACGAGTCAGGTCGCGAGTCCCGAGTTCTTCAGTTTCTTCAGTGTCGAGTGTCCGAGGTGAGTTAGGGAGTGGGCTCAGCGAGTTAAGAGTAGACTCAGTAATGGAGGGACTCGGCGAGTTTGTTCATACAACTCGGCGAGTCCAAGGCAATCTCCTTGAGGATTAAGAACAACTCGTCGAGTCTGTTCATCTGACTCGGCGAGTCGGATGAAGATCATCTGAGTTTTTGGATCCAGAGGATACTCGTCGAGTCGATGCCACACTCGACGAGTAACAGCTGGTAAGAGTTGAGCGGAGAGTCTAGGACTCGGCGAGTCGGGTATCCCGACTCGGCGAGTCAGCCCTGAGTAAGTCAACTTTGACCAAGGGTAAAAGAGTCATTTTACCCTGAGTGTAGTGCTAGTGATTGATTGAGTGTGTTTATGGATTTGTAGCCGAGGAGATTCAGGAGCAGCAGCCGTTAGCTTTCCGAGCCGCACTCTCATCCGCTAGCTTTCGAGGTGAGTTTCCTTCCCGTAGGGGCGGGTCTAAGGCCACAATGCCGGCCCGTCCAGTTAATAGTAGTTTCCGGACTTCGGTCCGATGTAGTAGTTAGTATGCTTGATGCCTTCGTGGTTCAGACATGTCTTGTGTGCTATGTGTATGTGTTTATGTTCCGGGCCACGGCCCGATGCAGTATGCGGTATAAATTGTTATGATATGCTATGCTATGTGCAGTCAGCCCCGGACCTCGGTCCGATGCAGGGGACACGGTCCCAGTTAGTTCCGGACTTCGGTCCGATGCAGCCAGTTCCGGACTATGGTCCGATGCAGTTAGTTCCGGACTTCGGTCCGATGCAGTCAGTTCCGGACTTCGGTCCGATGCAATTAGTTCCGGACTTCGGTCCGATGCAGGGGACAAGGTCCCAGTCAGTTCCGGACTTCGGTCCGATGCAGTTTTCCGGGTCCCGACCCGATGCAGTGGGCAAGGCCCAAAATGTGTTTATATGTTGTTGTATGGTATGTGGTAAGTTGGGGGAGCTCACTAAGCTTCGTGCTTACAGTTTCAGTTTTGGTTTCAGGTACTTCCGCAAGCAAAGGGAAGAGCTCTGGATGACGGCATCGCACACACCACCGTTTCAGCTTTAGTTGGATTTGATTTAGTTGTTGTTTTGGATATAGCATGTTGCATTTTCCGCACAGTACTTTATTATCTTTTGGGACATATCACGCATGGTTTATCTATATGATACTCTGATTATAGTTTTGATGGTATTAAAAACGAAATTTTTGGTCGTATTTTTGGGTCGTTTCAAGTTGGTATCAGAGCCCTGGTTTGAGGGATTCGGATACACTCTCGGGTGTATCTGAACTCAAACTAAAGGGAAATAAAAGATTTTTAATAAAATGTTTTTACAAAAGAATTTTGAAAAACACTTAGAAGGAAAAGAATTGTTTTAAGAAAAAGGTGTGTGCATGCGGTCAACCGAGCTCAAGTAAGTACTCCCAAATTACCCATACAAGTTATTTGTTCAATTTCAGTTTAGTAGAACAGCATGCTAGAATAGGACTGAGGGTGTAGGAGAACGCCTTATGTGCCTGCTTATGTGCTATAGCTCTATGAATATTGCATGCTAGAATTGAGTAGACGGCAGTAGGATAGCCTGTTTAGGTTACGCTTGATCGTATGAGCTTAGCATCCTATGCTAGTGCAGTTTCTTGTTATAAAAATAGCTTGCGCGAGTCTGTTCCCTTGTCCGAATGCTGCTTGCTTTGTGCTTAGTGGGATTCCGAGTAATGGGAGTTAGCCATTAGGTGAACACGTCACACCACATGTAATCAGGTTTGAATAATCCCAGAGTGCTGGAACTGGCCCTACTGTGCAGCTCTTGTTTGAGTCCAACCGTTGTAGGGACGGATCTTTTACTTGAAGGATTATCCGATCCTCATCACATGTGATGGTGTTCAGGTGATGGCTAACTGGCAGTGCAAGGAGACTTACATCAGCTGAGGACCAGTCGTATTGAGCTCGAGTTTTCTCTAGGGCAAGCCTAGGGTGAGAGTAGCAGGGAATAGCAGCAGTAGAAGTGACTTGGGGAAGTCGAGACAGTTCTTGAGGAAAGTATGGATAGATGTGGAAGGTAGTAGGGGCCCATACTACTGGAAGCAGAGGATCCGTATTCGAATCAAGGAAGGCCAAGATTAGACCAGGAAGCTAGTAGTCGTATCATGATCCCTTGAAATAATTCAATGTTCTGATGTTGTTATGATATGTTTCAGAATGGTAGTTTTGCGTCCGAGGCCAGCAGCCGGCAGTTCAGATGCCGGAGGAGGATCAGGAACGGGATCCGACCCGGAGGTCGGACAGATCGATGAGCAGACCAGAGAGTTCCTTTCTTCTGAGATTACTCGCATCATACTTGAGCAGACTCCTGTGATCTTCGGTTCGATCAAGGAGGGCATTTTGGAGATGATGGATGAGAGACTGAGTACCTTCCGTACTGAGATGGCGGCCGTGATGGGGTCGCGCACACTCACTTTCAGGGAGTTCAGGGCATGCGGGGCTCCTGACTATCACGGGGCACGGGACCCCATAGCGAGTACCAGGTGGTTGGCGGATGTGGCCAACGCATTCCGCACTAGCAGATGTCCCGAGGGGGACAAGGTCAGATTGGCGTCCTGTCTCCTGAAGGACAGGGCACGTGACTGGTGGGAGGAGGTAGGACATACCATCGGGGATGATGCGGCATTGGATGCCATGACCTGGGCTGATTTCTCTACCAGGTTCAGAGCGGAGTTCGCACCGGTCATTGAGGTGCAACAGTTAGCCAGGGAGTTCCAGGATCTTACCCAGACTACCGAGACAGTGGCGGAGATCACCGCCAAGTTCAGGGAGCGGGCCCTTCTTGTTCCTCAGTATGCAGCAGACGAGGAGATGAAGAAGGCCCGTTATCACGAGATGTTGCGGAGCGACATTCGTATGTTTGTGAGCCGGTCCAGTTGCAAAACACTGGACGACATGATTGCTAGAGCCAGAGAGAGGGAGATTGATCTCGAGATGGAGAGGAAGAGGAAACCGGAGGCGATTCCGGGTGCAGGCAGTGTGGGCAAAAAGCCCAAGGTTTCAGATCACAGGTCCAGGGGTCAGCAGAGCCACGGTCGATGTGGCAAGTGTGGGAGGTTGCACGAGGGGGCGTGCAAGGCAGGGAGTTCCGGCTGCTACAAGTGCGGTCGGACCGGGCATATGAGTAGGGATTGTACGGCCCCTGCCACTACGGTTACAGCATCGGATCTGATTTGCTTTCAGTGAAATCAGAGGGGACACAAAAGGTCCCAGTGTCCCAGTTTAGCTGCAGCAGGGAAGGTGCATGCACCCGCCCCTGCTACTTTGAGGATCACAGATGGCCGTCAGGGCCGAGCTGATGCGCCGGTGGCGAAGAGCAGAGCATTTCAGATGACAGCAGAGGAGGCGCGAGCGACTCCTGATGTGGTGACGGGTATGTATATTTCTTTCATCTCTTAATTATTAATATATCGTTTGAATATTATTTGATGGTACGCTTTATTTAGGGTCGTTCTCGGTGAACGGCATCCCTGCTTTGGTATTGTTTGACTCGGGGCCACCCGATCATTTGTATCGCTTGCGCTTAGCAAGAGATTTAGTAGAGCTCCGGGGGAACTGGATTGTCCGTTAGAGGTTGAGATAGCAGATGATAGGACCGTGAGGGTCGACAAAGTATATAGAGGGTGTTCCCTTCAGATATTTGAGGAACAGTTTTCAGTGGATTTGGTTCCGATTCCCCTGCGCGGGAATAAAGTTATTGTGGGAATGGATTGGCTAAGCCCCAATGGGGCGGTGATTGATTGTGAGCTTCAGCTAGTGAGGGTTCGCACTCCCAGTGGGGGAGAGATAGTGGTTCAGGGCGAGAGGCCCCAACGAGGATTGACCTTCTGCTCTGCCGCTAGGGCGAGGCGCTACGTTCAGCAGGGTTGCGCCGGTTATGTAGCCTACGTCTTGGATGCCCGGGATAAGGGAAAGACGACGATCAATGATGTTCCTATTGTTCGAGATTACCCGGATGTGTTTCCCGAGGATTTGTCGGGGATACCTCCTGAGAGGCAGGTTGAGTTCAGGATCGATCTGGTTCCTGGTGCGGCTCCGATAGCCAAAGCACCATATCGACTTGCTCCCCCCTGAGATGCAGGAGTTGTCTACACAGCTTCAGGAGCTGTTAGACAAGGGTTTCATTCGACCGAGCAGTTCGCCTTGGGGAGCGCCGATCTTATTTGTGAGAAAGAAAGACGGGTCGCATCGGATGTGTATTGATTACCGGGAGTTGAACAAGGTAACGGTGAAGAACCGTTACCCACTTCCGAGGATAGATGACTTGTTTGATCAGCTCCAGGGAGCGTCTTGGTTCTCCAAGATCGACCTACGCTCCGGTTACCACCAGATGAGGGTCAGGGATGAGGATGTGCAGAAGACTGCTTTCAGGACCCGGTATGGTCATTATGAGTTTGTGGTGATGCCATTTGGGCTCACCAATGCCCCAGCCGCGTTCATGGATCTCATGAACCGCGTGTGTAGACCGATGCTGGATCGGTCAGTGATAGTGTTCATCGATGACATCTTGGTGTATTCCAAGACGCAGGGACAGCACGAGGAGCACCTGCGGGAGGTGTTGGAGACTTTGAGGAGGGAGAGACTGTTCGCTAAGTTCTCCAAGTGCGAGTTCTGGTTACGCGAGGTGCAGTTTCTTGGACATCTCGTTAATCAGAAGGGTATTTTGGTTGACCCGGCCAAGATTGAGGCCGTGATGCGATGGGAGGTCCCGAGGTCTCCATCTGAGATTCGGAGCTTCCTAGGATTGGCAGGGTATTATCGGAGGTTTATTCAGGATTTCTCCAAGATAGCAGTGCCGCTCACCCGACTAACCAAGAAGTCGGTAGTTTTTCGTTGGGGGCCTGAGCAGCAGGCGGCGTTCGAGACTCTCAGGCAGAGATTGTGCGAGGCTCCGATCCTTACCTTGCCAGAGGGTGTTGAGGATTTCGTGGTCTATTGTGATGCTTCGATCACAGGTATGGGAGCAGTGTTGATGCAGCGAGGCCATGTGGTGGCTTATGCTTCGAGACAGTTGAAGCCTCACGAGGCTAATTATCCTACCCACGACTTGGAGCTGGGGGCAGTTGTATTTGCCCTCAAGATTTGGAGGGATTACCTGTATGGGGTCCGCTGTACTATCTACACGGACCACAAGAGTTTACGATACCTTATGGATCAGCCGAGTTTGAATATGAGACAAAGGAGATGGTTGGACGTGCTGAAGGACTATGACTGTGAGATCCTGTATCATCCAGGGAAGGCCAACGTGGTGGCCGATGCCCTGAGCCGCAAGGTGTCGGCGGCCCCTATCAGGGATTTGTGTATGAGGATGACGGTAATCACTCCTTTGTTGGAGCGGATCAAGGAGGCTCAGATGGAGGGTCTCAAGGAGGAGAGGCAGAAGTGCGAGAGGATAGTGGGTCAAGTAGCTTCGTTCGACTACGACAGTCGGGGTTTGATGACGCTTCATGGTAGGGTGTGGGTACCGTACTGGGGTGGGGTACGGCAGGTATTGATGGACGAGGCTCATAAGTCTCGATTTTCTATCCATCCAGGGGCAACGAAGATGTATTGAGATCTTCGACCTGATTATTGGTGGCCCTGCATGAAGCGGGACGTCGCTTGGTATGTGGAGAGGTGCCTGACCTGCCGAAAGGTCAAGGCGGAGCACCAGAGACCTCACGGCAAGATGCAGCCGTTGGATATTCCCGTGTGGAAATGGGAGGACATCACCATGGATTTTATCACCAAACTTCCCAGGACCGCACGTGGAGTGGATTCGATATGGGTAGTGGTGGATCGGTTGACGAAGAGTGCCCATTTTATCCCGATCCAGGAGAGTATATCGGCGGAAAGGTTAGCCGATATCTATGTGCGAGAGATTGTGGCACGTCATGGAGTGCCGGTATCGGTAGTGTCGGACCGAGATGTTCGCTTCACGTCCAGATTCTGGAAGCGGTTTCACGACGAGATGGGTACTCGTCTCCATTTCAGCACCGCTTTTCATCCTCAGACTGACGGGCAGAGCGAGAGGACGATTCAGACTCTCGAGGACATGCTTAGGGCATGCGTCCTGGATTTTGGGGGCTGTTGGGATACGTATCTTCCCTTAGCGGAATTCTCGTATAACAACAGCTATCATGCGAGCATTGATCGACCTCCTTTTGAGATGTTATATGGCAGGAAGTGCAGGACCCCGATTTGTTGGGGTGAGGTCGGTCAGCGGGTTATGGGGAGCACTGAAGTGGTGCTCAAGACGACGGAACTGATCCAGCAGGTCCGTAGTAGACTGCAGACTGCGCAGAGTCGGCAGAAGAGCTACGCCGACAAGAGGCGTTCAGACTTGGAGTTCCAGGTAGGAGACATGGTTCTTCTGAAAGTCTCACCTTGGAAAGGTGTCATCAGGTTCCGGAAGGGGGGCAAATTGGGCCCCAGATTTATTGGTCCTTTCAGGGTTTTGGCCCGGGTGGGTCGGGTTGCTTACCGGTTAGATCTTCCTGAGGAGCTCAACTTGATACACAACACCTTCCACGTGTCGCAGTTGAGGAAGTGTCTAGTGGACGAGACAACGGTCGTTCCCTTGGAGGATATCCAGGTCGATAGCGGCTTGAATTATATCGAGAAGCCGATAGCAATTTTGGAACGGAAGACCAAGACCTTGAGGAACAAGGTAATTCAGCTGGTAAAGGTGCAGTGGCAGCATCGGAAGGGGTCTGAGTGGACGTGGGAGGCTGAAGAAGAAATGAGAACGCACTACCCGGAGTTATTCGCGGATCCAGCCGTAGCAGACTTCGAGGACGAAGTCTGAAACAAGTGGGGGAGAATTGTAACGACCCGTTTCCGGTATGTTAATTAATTTGATTTGGGCTAAGTTTTCAAGAGGGACTCGGCGAGTTCTAGCCTGACTCGCCGAGTCAGGACGCGCATCTTGTGCACGCGGGAGCCGGCGACTCGACGAGTCCATATCCTGGACTCGGCGAGTCCGTCCGTCTGGGTGAAACCCTAACTCCCCGGGTTTGCTCACTATTTAAACCCCATTATAGCCTCCATCTCGTCACTTTCCCTCTGAGAGCACTGTGAGAAACCCTAAACCTTCCTCTTGTGAGCTTATAAGTGATCTTGTTCCATTTTGTGAAGGGGTGAAGAAGGAGAAGAAGAAGGAAGCAAGGAAACGAGTTCTAGTGCCAAGATCCAAGATCAAGTGTGAACTTATTGAGGTATTTTCGGAGTTCTCTTCTGGTTTCATGCTTAAACTTCCATTAGAGCTCTTTTAAGGGCTATTTGATGCTTGTTCCAAGCTTTATGCTTGCTTGATTGTGTTATTGAGCCGAAATACCTTTGGATCTGAGTGTTGGGGTGTTGAAGAGTCCAGATCCACTGTCTTTTTGGAGTTACATTGCTTATTAGCCATGGATCTACCCTTATTGTGCATATTTTAGTCTTATTTCCCTCATTCATGTGGTTGTGCACGTAAAGTTGGAAACTTTACGTGGTAAAACAGCTTAATGGACCTAGATCTATCATTTGCATGTGTTGGATTCAAGAGAAATCGAGTAAAAATATGTTGCATGGCGGCGACTCGGCGAGTCGGAGGAACGACTCGACGAGTCAGGTCGCGAGTCCCGAGTTCTTCAGTTTCTTCAGTGTCGAGTGTCCGAGGTGAGTTAGGGAGTGGGCTCAGCGAGTTAAGAGTAGACTCAGTAATGGAGGGACTCGGCGAGTTTGTTCATACAACTCGGCGAGTCCAAGGCAATCTCCTTGAGGATTAAGAACAACTCGTCGAGTCTGTTCATCTGACTCGGCGAGTCGGATGAAGATCATCTGAGTTTTTGGATCCAGAGGATACTCGTCGAGTCGATGCCACACTCGACGAGTAACAGCTGGTAAGAGTTGAGCGGAGAGTCTAGGACTCGGCGAGTCGGGTATCCCGACTCGGCGAGTCAGCCCTGAGTAAGTCAACTTTGACCAAGGGTAAAAGAGTCATTTTACCCTGAGTGTAGTGCTAGTGATTGATTGAGTGTGTTTATGGATTTGTAGCCGAGGAGATTCAGGAGCAGCAGCCGTTAGCTTTCCGAGCCGCACTCTCATCCGCTAGCTTTCGAGGTGAGTTTCCTTCCCGTAGGGGCGGGTCTAAGGCCACAATGCCGGCCCGTCCAGTTAATAGTAGTTTCCGGACTTCGGTCCGATGTAGTAGTTAGTATGCTTGATGCCTTCGTGGTTCAGACATGTCTTGTGTGCTATGTGTATGTGTTTATGTTCCGGGCCACGGCCCGATGCAGTATGCGGTATAAATTGTTATGATATGCTATGCTATGTGCAGTCAGCCCCGGACCTCGGTCCGATGCAGGGGACACGGTCCCAGTTAGTTCCGGACTTCGGTCCGATGCAGCCAGTTCCGGACTACGGTCCGATGCAGTTAGTTCCGGACTTCGGTCCGATGCAGTCAGTTCCGGACTTCGGTCCGATGCAATTAGTTCCGGACTTCGGTCCGATGCAGGGGACAAGGTCCCAGTCAGTTCCGGACTTCGGTCCGATGCAGTTTTCCGGGTCCCGACCCGATGCAGTGGGCAAGGCCCAAAATGTGTTTATATGTTGTTGTATGGTATGTGGTAAGTTGGGGGAGCTCACTAAGCTTCGTGCTTACAGTTTCAGTTTTGGTTTCAGGTACTTCCGCAAGCAAAGGGAAGAGCTCTGGATGACGACATCGCACACACCACCGTTTCAGCTTTAGTTGGATTTGATTTAGTTGTTGTTTTGGATATAGCATGTTGCATTTTCCGCACAGTACTTTATTATCTTTTGGGACATATCACGCATGGTTTATCTATATGATACTCTGATTATAGTTTTGATGGTATTAAAAACGAAATTTTTGGTCGTATTTTTGGGTCGTTTCAAGTTGGTATCAGAGCCCTGGTTTGAGGGATTCGGATACACTCTCGGGTGTATCTGAACTCAAACTAAAGGGAAATAAAAGATTTTTAATAAAATGTTTTTACAAAAGAATTTTGAAAAACACTTAGAAGGAAAAGAATTGTTTTAAGAAAAAGGTGTGTGCATGCGGTCAACCGAGCTCAAGTAAGTACTCCCAAATTACCCATACAAGTTATTTGTTCAATTTCAGTTTAGTAGAACAGCATGCTAGAATAGGACTGAGGGTGTAGGAGAACGCCTTATGTGCCTGCTTATGTGCTATAGCTCTATGAATATTGCATGCTAGAATTGAGTAGACGGCAGTAGGATAGCCTGTTTAGGTTACGCTTGATCGTATGAGCTTAGCATCCTATGCTAGTGCAGTTTCTTGTTATAAAAATAGCTTGCGCGAGTCTGTTCCCTTGTCCGAATGCTGCTTGCTTTGTGCTTAGTGGGATTCCGAGTAATGGGAGTTAGCCATTAGGTGAACACGTCACACCACATGTAATCAGGTTTGAATAATCCCAGAGTGCTGGAACTGGCCCTACTGTGCAGCTCTTGTTTGAGTCCAACCGTTGTAGGGACGGATCTTTTACTTGAAGGATTATCCGATCCTCATCACATGTGATGGTGTTCAGGTGATGGCTAACTGGCAGTGCAAGGAGACCTACATCAGCTGAGGACCAGTCGTATTGAGCTCGAGTTTTCTCTAGGGCAAGCCTAGGGTGAGAGTAGCAGGGAATAGCAGCAGTAGAAGTGACTTGGGGAAGTCGAGACAGTTCTTGAGGAAAGTATGGATAGATGTGGAAGGTAGTAGGGGCCCATACTACTGGAAGCAGAGGATCCGTATTCGAATCAAGGAAGGCCAAGATTAGACCAGGAAGCTAGTAGTCGTATCATGATCCCTTGAAATAATTCAATGTTCTGATGTTGTTATGATATGTTTCAGAATGGTAGTTTTGCGTCCGAGGCCAGCAGCCGGCAGTTCAGATGCCGGAGGAGGATCAGGAACGGGATCCGACCCGGAGGTCGGACAGATCGATGAGCAGACCAGAGAGTTCCTTTCTTCTGAGATTACTCGCATCATACTTGAGCAGACTCCTGTGATCTTCGGTTCGATCAAGGAGGGCATTTTGGAGATGATGGATGAGAGACTGAGTACCTTCCGTACTGAGATGGCGGCCGTGATGGGGTCGCGCACACTCACTTTCAGGGAGTTCAGGGCATGCGGGGCTCCTGACTATCACGGGGCACGGGACCCCATAGCGAGTACCAGGTGGTTGGCGGATGTGGCCAACGCATTCCGCACTAGCAGATGTCCCGAGGGGGACAAGGTCAGATTGGCGTCCTGTCTCCTGAAGGACAGGGCACGTGACTGGTGGGAGGAGGTAGGACATACCATCGGGGATGATGCGGCATTGGATGCCATGACCTGGGCTGATTTCTCTACCAGGTTCAGAGCGGAGTTCGCACCGGTCATTGAGGTGCAACAGTTAGCCAGGGAGTTCCAGGATCTTACCCAGACTACCGAGACAGTGGCGGAGATCACCGCCAAGTTCAGGGAGCGGGCCCTTCTTGTTCCTCAGTATGCAGCAGACGAGGAGATGAAGAAGGCCCGTTATCACGAGATGTTGCGGAGCGACATTCGTATGTTTGTGAGCCGGTCCAGTTGCAAAACACTGGACGACATGATTGCTAGAGCCAGAGAGAGGGAGATTGATCTCGAGATGGAGAGGAAGAGGAAACCGGAGGCGATTCTGGGTGCAGGCAGTGTGGGCAAAAAGCCCAAGGTTTCAGATCACAGGTCCAGGGGTCAGCAGAGCCACGGTCGATGTGGCAAGTGTGGGAGGTTGCACGAGGGGGCGTGCAAGGCAGGGAGTTCCGGCTGCTACAAGTGCGGTCGGACCGGGCATATGAGTAGGGATTGTACGGCCCCTGCCACTACGGTTACAGCATCGGATCTGATTTGCTTTCAGTGAAATCAGAGGGGACACAAAAGGTCCCAGTGTCCCAGTTTAGCTGCAGCAGGGAAGGTGCATGCACCCGCCCCTGCTACTTTGAGGATCACAGATGGCCGTCAGGGCCGAGCTGATGCGCCGGTGGCGAAGAGCAGAGCATTTCAGATGACAGCAGAGGAGGCGCGAGCGACTCCTGATGTGGTGACGGGTATGTATATTTCTTTCATCTCTTAATTATTAATATATCGTTTGAATATTATTTGATGGTACGCTTTATTTAGGGTCGTTCTCGGTGAACGGCATCCCTGCTTTGGTATTGTTTGACTCGGGGCCACCCGATCATTTGTATCGCTTGCGCTTAGCAAGAGATTTAGTAGAGCTCCGGGGGAACTGGATTGTCCGTTAGAGGTTGAGATAGCAGATGATAGGACCGTGAGGGTCGACAAAGTATATAGAGGGTGTTCCCTTCAGATATTTGAGGAACAGTTTTCAGTGGATTTGGTTCCGATTCCCCTGCGCGGGAATAAAGTTATTGTGGGAATGGATTGGCTAAGCCCCAATGGGGCGGTGATTGATTGTGAGCTTCAGCTAGTGAGGGTTCGCACTCCCAGTGGGGGAGAGATAGTGGTTCAGGGCGAGAGGCCCCAACGAGGATTGACCTTCTGCTCTGCCGCTAGGGCGAGGCGCTACGTTCAGCAGGGTTGCGCCGGTTATGTAGCCTACGTCTTGGATGCCCGGGATAAGGGAAAGACGACGATCAATGATGTTCCTATTGTTCGAGATTACCCGGATGTGTTTCCCGAGGGTTTGTCGGGGATACCTCCTGAGAGGCAGGTTGAGTTCAGGATCGATCTGGTTCCTGGTGCGGCTCCGATAGCCAAAGCACCATATCGACTTGCTCCCCCCTGAGATGCAGGAGTTGTCTACACAGCTTCAGGAGCTGTTAGACAAGGGTTTCATTCGACCGAGCAGTTCGCCTTGGGGAGCGCCGATCTTATTTGTGAGAAAGAAAGACGGGTCGCATCGGATGTGTATTGATTACCGGGAGTTGAACAAGGTAACGGTGAAGAACCGTTACCCACTTCCGAGGATAGATGACTTGTTTGATCAGCTCCAGGGAGCGTCTTGGTTCTCCAAGATCGACCTACGCTCCGGTTACCACCAGATGAGGGTCAGGGATGAGGATGTGCAGAAGACTGCTTTCAGGACCCGGTATGGTCATTATGAGTTTGTGGTGATGCCATTTGGGCTCACCAATGCCCCAGCCGCGTTCATGGATCTCATGAACCGCGTGTGTAGACCGATGCTGGATCGGTCAGTGATAGTGTTCATCGATGACATCTTGGTGTATTCCAAGACGCAGGGACAGCACGAGGAGCACCTGCGGGAGGTGTTGGAGACTTTGAGGAGGGAGAGACTGTTCGCTAAGTTCTCCAAGTGCGAGTTCTGGTTACGCGAGGTGCAGTTTCTTGGACATCTCGTTAATCAGAAGGGTATTTTGGTTGACCCGGCCAAGATTGAGGCCGTGATGCGATGGGAGGTCCCGAGGTCTCCATCTGAGATTCGGAGCTTCCTAGGATTGGCAGGGTATTATCGGAGGTTTATTCAGGATTTCTCCAAGATAGCAGTGCCGCTCACCCGACTAACCAAGAAGTCGGTAGTTTTTCGTTGGGGGCCTGAGCAGCAGGCGGCGTTCGAGACTCTCAGGCAGAGATTGTGCGAGGCTCCGATCCTTACCTTGCCAGAGGGTGTTGAGGATTTCGTGGTCTATTGTGATGCTTCGATCACAGGTATGGGAGCAGTGTTGATGCAGCGAGGCCATGTGGTGGCTTATGCTTCGAGACAGTTGAAGCCTCACGAGGCTAATTATCCTACCCACGACTTGGAGCTGGGGGCAGTTGTATTTGCCCTCAAGATTTGGAGGGATTACCTGTATGGGGTCCGCTGTACTATCTACACGGACCACAAGAGTTTACGATACCTTATGGATCAGCCGAGTTTGAATATGAGACAAAGGAGATGGTTGGACGTGCTGAAGGACTATGACTGTGAGATCCTGTATCATCCAGGGAAGGCCAACGTGGTGGCCGATGCCCTGAGCCGCAAGGTGTCGGCGGCCCCTATCAGGGATTTGTGTATGAGGATGACGGTAATCACTCCTTTGTTGGAGCGGATCAAGGAGGCTCAGATGGAGGGTCTCAAGGAGGAGAGGCAGAAGTGCGAGAGGATAGTGGGTCAAGTAGCTTCGTTCGACTACGACAGTCGGGGTTTGATGACGCTTCATGGTAGGGTGTGGGTACCGTACTGGGGTGGGGTACGGCAGGTATTGATGGACGAGGCTCATAAGTCTCGATTTTCTATCCATCCAGGGGCAACGAAGATGTATTGAGATCTTCGACCTGATTATTGGTGGCCCTGCATGAAGCGGGACGTCGCTTGGTATGTGGAGAGGTGCCTGACCTGCCGAAAGGTCAAGGCGGAGCACCAGAGACCTCACGGCAAGATGCAGCCGTTGGATATTCCCGTGTGGAAATGGGAGGACATCACCATGGATTTTATCACCAAACTTCCCAGGACCGCACGTGGAGTGGATTCGATATGGGTAGTGGTGGATCGGTTGACGAAGAGTGCCCATTTTATCCCGATCCAGGAGAGTATATCGGCGGAAAGGTTAGCCGATATCTATGTGCGAGAGATTGTGGCACGTCATGGAGTGCCGGTATCGGTAGTGTCGGACCGAGATGTTCGCTTCACGTCCAGATTCTGGAAGCGGTTTCACGACGAGATGGGTACTCGTCTCCATTTCAGCACCGCTTTTCATCCTCAGACTGACGGGCAGAGCGAGAGGACGATTCAGACTCTCGAGGACATGCTTAGGGCATGCGTCCTGGATTTTGGGGGCTGTTGGGATACGTATCTTCCCTTAGCGGAATTCTCGTATAACAACAGCTATCATGCGAGCATTGATCGACCTCCTTTTGAGATGTTATATGGCAGGAAGTGCAGGACCCCGATTTGTTGGGGTGAGGTCGGTCAGCGGGTTATGGGGAGCACTGAAGTGGTGCTCAAGACGACGGAACTGATCCAGCAGGTCCGTAGTAGACTGCAGACTGCGCAGAGTCGGCAGAAGAGCTACGCCGACAAGAGGCGTTCAGACTTGGAGTTCCAGGTAGGAGACATGGTTCTTCTGAAAGTCTCACCTTGGAAAGGTGTCATCAGGTTCCGGAAGGGGGGCAAATTGGGCCCCAGATTTATTGGTCCTTTCAGGGTTTTGGCCCGGGTGGGTCGGGTTGCTTACCGGTTAGATCTTCCTGAGGAGCTCAACTTGATACACAACACCTTCCACGTGTCGCAGTTGAGGAAGTGTCTAGTGGACGAGACAACGGTCGTTCCCTTGGAGGATATCCAGGTCGATAGCGGCTTGAATTATATCGAGAAGCCGATAGCAATTTTGGAACGGAAGACCAAGACCTTGAGGAACAAGGTAATTCAGCTGGTAAAGGTGCAGTGGCAGCATCGGAAGGGGTCTGAGTGGACGTGGGAGGCTGAAGAAGAAATGAGAACGCACTACCCGGAGTTATTCGCGGATCCAGCCGTAGCAGACTTCGAGGACGAAGTCTGAAACAAGTGGGGGAGAATTGTAACGACCCGTTTCCGGTATGTTAATTAATTTGATTTGGGCTAAGTTTTCAAGAGGGACTCGGCGAGTTCTAGCCTGACTCGCCGAGTCAGGACGCGCATCTTGTGCACGCGGGAGCCGGCGACTCGACGAGTCCATATCCTGGACTCGGTGAGTCCGTCCGTCTGGGTGAAACCCTAACTCCCCGGGTTTGCTCACTATTTAAACCCCATTATAGCCTCCATCTCGTCACTTTCCCTCTGAGAGCACTGTGAGAAACCCTAAACCTTCCTCTTGTGAGCTTATAAGTGATCTTGTTCCATTTTGTGAAGGGGTGAAGAAGGAGAAGAAGAAGGAAGCAAGGAAACGAGTTCTAGTGCCAAGATCCAAGATCAAGTGTGAACTTATTGAGGTATTTTCGGAGTTCTCTTCTGGTTTCATGCTTAAACTTCCATTAGAGCTCTTTTAAGGGCTATTTGATGCTTGTTCCAAGCTTTATGCTTGCTTGATTGTGTTATTGAGCCGAAATACCTTTGGATCTGAGTGTTGGGGTGTTGAAGAGTCCAGATCCACTGTCTTTTTGGAGTTACATTGCTTATTAGCCATGGATCTACCCTTATTGTGCATATTTTAGTCTTATTTCCCTCATTCATGTGGTTGTGCACGTAAAGTTGGAAACTTTACGTGGTAAAACAGCTTAATGGACCTAGATCTATCATTTGCATGTGTTGGATTCAAGAGAAATCGAGTAAAAATATGTTGCATGGCGGCGACTCGGCGAGTCGGAGGAACGACTCGACGAGTCAGGTCGCGAGTCCCGAGTTCTTCAGTTTCTTCAGTGTCGAGTGTCCGAGGTGAGTTAGGGAGTGGGCTCAGCGAGTTAAGAGTAGACTCAGTAATGGAGGGACTCGGCGAGTTTGTTCATACAACTCGGCGAGTCCAAGGCAATCTCCTTGAGGATTAAGAACAACTCGTCGAGTCTGTTCATCTGACTCGGCGAGTCGGATGAAGATCATCTGAGTTTTTGGATCCAGAGGATACTCGTCGAGTCGATGCCACACTCGACGAGTAACAGCTGGTAAGAGTTGAGCGGAGAGTCTAGGACTCGGCGAGTCGGGTATCCCGACTCGGCGAGTCAGCCCTGAGTAAGTCAACTTTGACCAAGGGTAAAAGAGTCATTTTACCCTGAGTGTAGTGCTAGTGATTGATTGAGTGTGTTTATGGATTTGTAGCCGAGGAGATTCAGGAGCAGCAGCCGTTAGCTTTCCGAGCCGCACTCTCATCCGCTAGCTTTCGAGGTGAGTTTCCTTCCCGTAGGGGCGGGTCTAAGGCCACAATGCCGGCCCGTCCAGTTAATAGTAGTTTCCGGACTTCGGTCCGATGTAGTAGTTAGTATGCTTGATGCCTTCGTGGTTCAGACATGTCTTGTGTGCTATGTGTATGTGTTTATGTTCCGGGCCACGGCCCGATGCAGTATGCGGTATAAATTGTTATGATATGCTATGCTATGTGCAGTCAGCCCCGGACCTCGGTCCGATGCAGGGGACACGGTCCCAGTTAGTTCCGGACTTCGGTCCGATGCAGCCAGTTCCGGACTACGGTCCGATGCAGTTAGTTCCGGACTTCGGTCCGATGCAGTCAGTTCCGGACTTCGGTCCGATGCAGTTAGTTCCGGACTTCGGTCCGATGCAGGGGACAAGGTCCCAGTCAGTTCCGGACTTCGGTCCGATGCAGTTTTCCGGGTCCCGACCCGATGCAGTGGGCAAGGCCCAAAATGTGTTTATATGTTGTTGTATGGTATGTGGTAAGTTGGGGGAGCTCACTAAGCTTCGTGCTTACAGTTTCAGTTTTGGTTTCAGGTACTTCCGCAAGCAAAGGGAAGAGCTCTGGATGACGGCATCGCACACACCACCGTTTCAGCTTTAGTTGGATTTGATTTAGTTGTTGTTTTGGATATAGCATGTTGCATTTTCCGCACAGTACTTTATTATCTTTTGGGACATATCACGCATGGTTTATCTATATGATACTCTGATTATAGTTTTGATGGTATTAAAAACGAAATTTTTGGGTCGTATTTTTGGGTCGTTTCAAGTTGGTATCAGAGCCCTGGTTTGAGGGATTCGGATATACTCTAGGGTGTATCTGAACTCAAACTAAAGGGAAATAAAAGATTTTTAATAAAATGGTTTTACAAAAGAATTTTGAAAAACACTTAGAAGGAAAAGAATTGTTTTAAGAAAAAGGTGTGTGCATGCGGTCAACCGAGCTCAAGTAAGTACTCCCAAATTACCCATACAAGTTATTTGTTCAATTTCAGTTTAGTAGAACAGCATGCTAGAATAGGACTGAGGGTGTAGGAGAACGCCTTATGTGCCTGCTTATGTGCTATAGCTCTATGAATATTGCATGCTAGAATTGAGTAGACGGCAGTAGGATAGCCTGTTTAGGTTACGCTTGATCGTATGAGCTTAGCATCCTATGCTAGTGCAGTTTCTTGTTATAAAAATAGCTTGCGCGAGTCTGTTCCCTTGTCCGAATGCTACTTGCTTTGTGCTTAGTGGGATTCCGAGTAATGGGAGTTAGCCATTAGGTGAACACGTCACACCACATGTAATCAGGTTTGAATAATCCCAGAGTGCTGGAACTGGCCCTACTGCGCAGCTCTTGTTTGAGTCCAACCGTTGTAGGGACGGATCTTTTACTTGAAGGATTATCCGATCCTCATCACATGTGATGGTGTTCAGGTGATGGCTAACTGGCAGTGCAAGGAGACCTACAGCAGCTGAGGACCAGTCGTATTGAGCTCGAGTTTTCTCTAGGGCAAGCCTAGGGTGAGAGTAGCAGGGAATAGCAGCAGTAGAAGTGACTTGGGGAAGTCGAGACAGTTCTTGAGGAAAGTATGGATAGATGTGGAAGGTAGTAGGGGCCCATACTACTGGAAGCAGAGGATCCGTATTCGAATCAAGGAAGGCCAAGATTAGACCAGGAAGCTAGTAGTCGTATCATGATCCCTTGAAATAATTCAATGTTCTGATGTTGTTATGATATGTTTCAGAATGGTAGTTTTGCGTCCGAGGCCAGCAGCCGGCAGTTCAGATGCCGGAGGAGGATCAGGAACGGGATCCGACCCGGAGGTCGGACAGATCGATGAGCAGACCAGAGAGTTCCTTTCTTCTGAGATTACTCGCATCATACTTGAGCAGACTCCTGTGATCTTCGGTTCGATCAAGGAGGGCATTTTGGAGATGATGGATGAGAGACTGAGTACCTTCCGTACTGAGATGGCGGCCGTGATGGGGTCGCGCACACTCACTTTCAGGGAGTTCAGGGCATGCGGGGCTCCTGACTATCACGGGGCACGGGACCCCATAGCGAGTACCAGGTGGTTGGCGGATGTGGCCAACGCATTCCGCACTAGCAGATGTCCCGAGGGGGACAAGGTCAGATTGGCGTCCTGTCTCCTGAAGGACAGGGCACGTGACTGGTGGGAGGAGGTAGGACATACCATCGGGGATGATGCGGCATTGGATGCCATGACCTGGGCTGATTTCTCTACCAGGTTCAGAGCGGAGTTCACACCGGTCATTGAGGTGCAACAGTTAGCCAGGGAGTTCCAGGATCTTACCCAGACTACCGAGACAGTGGCGGAGATCACCGCCAAGTTCAGGGAGCGGGCCCTTCTTGTTCCTCAGTATGCAGCAGACGAGGAGATGAAGAAGGCCCGTTATCACGAGATGTTGCGGAGCGACATTCGTATGTTTGTGAGCCGGTCCAGTTGCAAAACACTGGACGACATGATTGCTAGAGCCAGAGAGAGGGAGATTGATCTCGAGATGGAGAGGAAGAGGAAACCGGAGGCGATTCCGGGTGCAGGCAGTGTGGGCAAAAAGCCCAAGGTTTCAGATCACAGGTCCAGGGGTCAGCAGAGCCACGGTCGATGTGGCAAGTGTGGGAGGTTGCACGAGGGGGCGTGCAAGGCAGGGAGTTCCGGCTGCTACAAGTGCGGTCGGACCGGGCATATGAGTAGGGATTGTACGGCCCCTGCCACTACGGTTACAGCATCGGATCTGATTTGCTTTCAGTGAAATCAGAGGGGACACAAAAGGTCCCAGTGTCCCAGTTTAGCTGCAGCAGGGAAGGTGCATGCACCCGCCCCTGCTACTTTGAGGATCACAGATGGCCGTCAGGGCCGAGCTGATGCACCGGTGGCGAAGAGCAGAGCATTTCAGATGACAGCAGAGGAGGCGCGAGCGACTCCTGATGTGGTGACGGGTATGTATATTTCTTTCATCTCTTAATTATTAATATATCGTTTGAATATTATTTGATGGTACGCTTTATTTAGGGTCGTTCTCGGTGAACGGCATCCCTGCTTTGGTATTGTTTGACTCGGGGGCCACCCGATCATTTGTATCGCTTGCGCTTAGCAAGAGATTTAGCAGAGCTCCGGGGGAACTGGATTGTCCGTTAGAGGTTGAGATAGCAGATGATAGGACCGTGAGTACATAGGGTTTTCAACCCATAATGATAAAGTTATTATGTTTAACCATCAAACAATAAACCCAATTACCCATCCCTGTTATCTTCTTTATTCTTAAGTACCTTCCCTAAGAATCATATATTCATCATTATTTATTCCTAAGGATTGTCCTAAGGAATAGGCAAAAAGTCCATTGTTTGCCTAATGACACAACTGTCAATGTTATCCATTAAGCACAACTGGCAATATTATTATTTAGGCACGACTGCCAGAATTATGACATTCTCTATTAAGCGCAGCTGCAGATATTGTCCTTTGGGCGCAGCTGCCAGGCTTATGACATTCTCTATTAGGTGCAGTTGCCGATACTACTCTTTGAGCGCAGCTGCTAGGATGTTTAGAGTACATCATAGATGAAAACATCTACAGGTTTTGGCACAGCTACCAATGCTCATCTATAGGGTACTAAGTCCATTGCTACCAATGTTCACCTATAGAGAACTACGTCCATAACTGCCAATGTTCCTCTATATCAGCTTTCATACCTTATCATTCATATACCCATGTTTTACCCAACATATTTTGTAGATATAAAATACATACACAACTTAAAGCATTTAAAACATGTATAAGATTGTACATCTAGCATAGATATCAAGTAAACATATAATATGCACACATAAAACGTAATTTATATAAAATACTTCATATCTATGTGTAAGATGAAAATAACTATGCACTCACTTGTTAAAGTGATTCCAAACTCCGGCAGTGCTTCGCTTTTAACGATTCTATTTTCCTTCGACGAAACCTAACATTATTATCGCTAAGTTTTAGTCTAATCTTCATTGCGACTAATTATTAGTCTAGATTCATCATTAACTCAAAGGCTACTTTCATGATCTATCAAGTAAGGAACAAGCAGGTTGGATCAAATCGGAGGTAGGGTTTGTTTGTTATATGAACTATACTTTTTGGAAATCCCACTTTTAACACCTCACTAACTCATAGCATAGACATCATCCCCATAAGTAGATCAATCAATGTAACTGTTAGATTAGTGTCTAACTCCATGACTATATTTGTTATGTACTTGACCCGATTGTAGCATGGTCCTTTTGGGTTGTCTTCACCAAAGCAAGTAGACCGGATGTTTAGTGGAGAAAGAGGTTATTATGGTTTATTAATATATTATATGAATAATATATTAAAGGAGAAATCATATTAGTTAATTAATATTGGTCAGAAATTATTTAAGAAAATAATTTTTTGATCAAAAGATATAAATTGAACTAAGGGGACTGGAATTACAGTTATATGATAATTGGATTTTGGGTTGTGGATTGTCTGGATAAAGGAGTGGAAGAAATTAGGGTGGAAGTCCACCTTGAAATCGTCCAAGACCTTATTCCAGAAGGTTCCAATTTTAAGGCCTAAGCTATCACATTAGGGTTCTGGCTAAAACCCTAGCAGCACACCTATATAAGGACCCCTAGTACATCCAAAACCAGCTACCACTTGAACCCTAGAGTCCTAAGAGCCGATTTTGAACCTCTATCATCTCTCTCCAAGATCATCCTTCTTTCCTTGGTGTTTGTGATTGATTAGAGGTATTACATTTGTGATACTAGACTCTCAAAGCTTGAAGATTCTTGCAACAATCAAAAGGTAATCATTTGAACTTCTTTAGTCATAGATTTCGATTTTGATATGCTACAATTAGGGTTTATAAGCTTTGGATAATTTACATGTACAATACAGAAACATAGATCCAAAGCTTTAGTGTTTGCATGTACACCATAGGATTGTTGTATTGCTCAAAACCCATCAGTGGTATCAGAGCCTTGCTTGGTTTCTATTGTATTTGATGCATTGCATGATTCTTCATTGCTTAAAATCGAAATTTCTACATTCTGCCTGCCAAACTCTTCGAGTCACCTAATGAACTCGACGAATCAAATAAACTCGACGAGTCCAGATGATGACTCGGCGAGTCGGAGAGTCAGACAGAGGAAATTTTGGGATTTTGGCCTATTTGGACTTGAGATAATTACCAAAAAACATTTTCGATTGATAAAATCCGAATTTTATTAATATGATGTGATTATCCTTACCAAAATAGAAGATAATTATCAATTAATTAGATAATTATTGCCTTATATTATAAACTTTAATTATTTGAATTATTTGAAAGAATTATCTTACCATGGTATTGGAATAGGTCAAAATTAGATAATCACCAATTAATTGTTTAATTATATTATTTGAATTTTGATCTAGAAAGTTTTGAAAAGTTTATAAAACATGCCCTCAAGTTTTGGAATTTGAATTTTGATTAAAAACTTTAGTTTTGAAATATTTAAATTCTAAATCCTAGAATTTTACAAGTTTAAAATTCAACCCTTATACTATTATAATATTTTAAGAGTAATGATTATGTATATTTATATATATATATATATATATATATATATATATATATATATATATATATATATAAGAGTAATGATTATATATATATATATATATATATATATAAGATTAATGCTGGTTTTACCGTTGGTAGGCCTCATTCACGAAGCCGATCTATAAAGGGGGTATAAGGTTGTTGCCTATAAAATTGCAGTTTAATGGGTGTCCACTCTCACCCACTGCTTCCTTGATTGGTGGAGGGTCGTTATTGATGGTTTTTGAGCATTCTAACACTTCTATGGTGTACATTCAACCCTACAAACATTGGATCTATGTTTTACTATGATACATGCAAATTTTATTTTCCAAGGTTCATCACCTATCTAGCATACATGGGGAACTTTTAACCATAAAAGCTAGTAAGAAAAACATACCTTTTGTTTCTTGAATTCCTTTGAGATCCTTGTGAGCCTAGCACCCCAAATGTGATGCCTCAAATGCTTCACATAACACCAAATACACTTGGAATAACTTAGAGAGAAATGCAACACACCTAGAAATTAGCTATGCCCTCTTGTTCTTTTTAGTGGCTGATTTTCGTAGCTAACATATCCTTTTTATAGTGTGCCAAATGTAGGGTTACACCATGTATACCCTATGACATGACTTTCCATTTCTTGGAACCATGGGTTCACAACAACCATGGAGCGTCCATGAAGCATCTCATGAATTTTAGCCCAACTCAATACACCATGGACTACAAGCCCACTATCAAAGAAATGGATGATTACACAATTATACCATATATTTAATTAGTCTCCTTTTGTTCACAAAATGAATTCTAAATTAATTCTTGATCAACACTAATTAAATAATACTATTAATATATTAGAACTTATAATATATTAATAAACCATAAGTGTCTTTTCTCTCAATTTAGTGTACCTAAGTGCATGATGCCATGCAACCTAAATGGACCATGCAAAATCGGGTCAAGTACATACCATAAATAGTTATGGACTTAGATATCTTATCTAACAGTCTCCCACTTGGATAAGTCTAATAACTATTACTGCTAGTATGACTTCAGGAACTGATCAGCAATCGTAGCTCTTTCAAGGTCTCTCGGAATTGAGATAATGATGATACCCCATTTAAGATAAGTGATCATAAAATCCTCTGCTCTCATGATATCCATTGGACAAATACATGGGACAATGTCATACTTATTGTCCAGCTGTTTGTTTCCCGATTTCCGATTTGTTTGACATAGAACTTAATCGAACACATCAATTTAGTTCTGACCAGGCCCAGTACATAGGTCAAAACAAAATCATCTAGGGGCCCAGATATCGCTTCTAATCCAAGAAGGAACAGATAAACTTCGACTCATATGCTTTTTCTACTACTTGTTGAATTATACACAAAGGCATGTTTTATAACATCGAGTTACCAATGCGTTTTCGTACAATCAATGTATAACCAACTCATAGTCAACAACTCATATCTCTAGGTTTGAAGATTTATATGATATTAACATCTCATGATCACGCGAGATAAATTCCATGAAGTGATACAAGTGAGCGTGGGTTGAATCCAATACTCAAAACTTATGAGCACTCATGAATGTTGTAGCAATTCTTTGCTATGTCCAACTACTTGGACATCTACAAGCCAATTTCATGACAGTCTTGATTCATATCTACTTACAACATATGACCAACTGTGGAGAATTTGAATAAAGTAATTATTCTGGAAGTCAAAACATGCAAATTTGAAACAATAGTAAATAATTGACAAATATAGCAACACTTTACTCATAAATAAACAACTTTTATTCATCATCAAATGTCGATTACATTTTACAAGTTCCAGAAATACCTATCTAATCTGTAAAACTAATATCATCCTTTAGCCAGATCTGCCTCGCATGTTGTAAATACTTAACCCTACTCAGTCCCTTCGTGAGGGGATCTGCTGGGTTCTCATCTGATGATGGCCTCTTTGCCATGAGGAGTCCTTCTTCTATTCGATGTATGATAAAATGGTATTTCTTGTTGATGTGTCTAGATCTCCCGTGATTCGTTGGTTCCTTCACTAAGGAAACTGCACTTCCACTATCACAAAAAATTTTCCATAGGCTTCTTTATAGCTGGTACAACTCCAAGATCTCCAATGAAGTTTTCCATCCATATTTCCTCCTTCGTTGCTTCACTCGTTGCTATGTACTCTGATTTACAACTCGAATCAGCTACTATCTCCTACTTGGAACTTTTCCATGTAATTGCTCCTCCGTTTAAGGTAAAGACCCAGCCTGACTGAGAGTGGAAATTATCTCTATCAATCTGGAAGCTAGCATCACTATACCCAACCACTCTCAAGTCATCACTCCCACCAAAGGTAAGGACCTAGTCCTTAGTCCTTCGAAGATACTTGAAAATGTTCTTTATCGTAGTCTAGTGAGCCTTGCCAAGGTTCCCCTGATACATGGTGACCATGCTCAAAGAAAAAGCTACATCAGGATGAGTACAAGTCATATCATACATGATTGAGCCTAAACGGAAGCATACGGTACTCGACTCATTTCAACTATCTCAGCCTTTGTACTTGGGCTCTAAGTCTTACTCAGCTTGGCGTTACTCTGGATCAGTAAATCTCCTTTCTTAGAGTCCTACATGCTGAACCTATTCAGCATCTTATCCAAGTAATTACTCTGACTAAGTCCAATTAGTCTTTTACTCATTTCTCTTAATATTCTTATCCCTAGGATATAGGGAGCTTCACTAAGGTCCTTCATAGTAAAGCACTTCCCTAGCCAGGAGTTCACCTCCTGGAGATTTAGGATGTTATGTCCTATGAGCAGTATGTCATACACATACAATACCAAAAAGATAACTATACTCCCACTAGCTCTGACATATACGTAGGACTCATCTTCGCTTCTTGTCACACCCCAAAACCAAGAACGGCGGAAACGTTCTGGGGCAGAGGACGTCATGTATAGTATCACAACATAGAATAATAGTAAACAAGCAAACAACGTCATCCATTGCATTAATAATATAATTTTAATACAAGTGTTTTCTATGGTTTATAAGACACCAAAAAATGAATCAAAATAAAAGATGAGTCTTGTATGGGCTCCGTCTTCTCAAAAGTTGGCATTGGTACCTATCTACTGATGACCTGAGAATACAAGTTATTTTGAAAGAGTTTATCAGCATTAAAGTTGGTGAGTTCATAAGTATTTAGTGTCATAATTTGTATGAAAATGTTTGTAAGTGTTTGAATTTAAAAGTATGTAAAATGTTTGTAGTAATTGTTTGTATATCTTAGAAAATCCTATATTTTCCATTAAAAGCAGCCTTCTACCAAGGCATCAAGTGTATTGTATGTTTGTTCATTATAAAAGTGAGTATTTTTCCCAAACGTGACTATCATTAGTGAAAATATAGTTTTACATTACCCTTTATGTGACGAGGTCACAAGGTAGATGTAATGGGAAAATATTGAAGTTCTGTAGTATAATAATAATATAACTACTATTGTACTAACTACCTTAAGCCAATTGTTTAATTAAGGTATAATGTGATGTAATTGTAACCATACTTGATCGACCTAGTGAAACACAACACTCGAAGACGTCGAGATGTTATGACATTCATCACCCTAAGAGCTGCAGGTCCCACTGTAGCTAGCAGCAAGGTGTAGGACGGTCAGTCCAGTATAGATCTATACACGAATTCATGCTTTCCCTTTAGGAGACTCTGGATACAAGACGATCCATGACCGAGATGCCATGCCCCAAAGTAGTGTCTCACATTTATGTTATAGTGTGTATGTAGTGTATGTACTAGTGTAGTGTATGTCTCCCCTGATTCTCATCATAGTAAGTTCTCTAGTATAGTATATAGTGTGTATGAATAGTATGTACTAGTGTATGTTCTCTCTGTCTGGTGAGTAGTATGTTCAGTTGTATATTGTAGTGTATGTATTGTTTACAGTATGTATTGACTCATGTATGAACTGACTCTTTGTATGTTTCATTGTACTAGAAATAGTAAGTAGTATACCTCAAAACTATACCTATTATAGTTTACTAGTAATGTTGTGTGTATATCTGAGTGTATTGAAATAAGATAACAAGCTTTTATATCTATACATATATACGTGATATATAACTAAGGATCAAACGACACTCAGACAAATAATAGGGTACCCTAAGTCCACAACCAAACAAAGAACAGGAAATAGAGTGTATTATCAGTCCTAAGTCCTTCAAACCTTACTTATATAACTATAAATGTATTGGACATGATTTGACAATATAAGAGTTTAAAGAATTTAAAGTAAAGATTTGTAAACTAAAACTAAGTTTTATAAAGGGTTTAACATGTAAAAGTGTTTGATAATCATTTGCAAGTAGTTTTGTTGACAAAACAGTTTAAAGTATAGTAAATCCATTTGTGTGCTAGTTATTAATCACATGTGATTGATATAATAACTAGTATGATTCAACTTGTACTCCCCCCCATAAAATCATTTAAAAAAATTTAAAAGGTTAATTAAGGGGTATGAACTCACCTGTAGTGAGTGGATTGTATGGAAGTGTTGGACAAGGTGCTTGGTGTCAAGTGAAGACTTGAACACCCTACAGTGTGGAAAACACTTTGTTCTAAGTGTTAGAAGGCCATTGGGTTGCATCAAAGGAGTGTAAGTTCTTGCATTGGAGTTTTCGGCCCAAAGACCAAACCTTATGGAGTGTACGACCTAGGTTTTGCGGCCCTAGTGGGTTTACGGTCGTAAACCCATGGAAAACTCCACAAACTCGAAGTTTAAGGTCCTTAGTTCAATGGTGAATAGTTCTAGTCCATGTTCTAAGCATGTGGAAGGAAGTTAGGGCACATTGCACCCCTTCATGGAGTTTACGGCCTTAGGAGATGCCTTGGCCGTAAACTCTCATCCATTCCAGATTCCATGAAGTTTCTAAGGTGTAAACATGTTCATTCAAGCACACAACAAGCTAGGACAAGAGTACTTACAATATAGAACCTTGTTTGGGTGTTTAAGGTCCAAGAACACTAGTGTGTGTTCTTGGTGTTCTTGGTGTTTTGAAGAACACTTGAAGATCTATGTACAAGTGAAGATTTCATGGATGAAATGGTGTATAACAACTAGATGAAAGGTTATAACAACAAATCAAGAGTAGAAACACTTACATTTTTGGAAGATTGGAAGAAGAGTGTGATGATACTTGAGAGAGAAAGCGGGAGTTCGTGAGTTAGGAAGTGAAGAATGACAGAAATTGGGAGTACACTCATGCTATATGCATGATTTTGCGGCCAGAAGGAGTTCACGGCCCAAACCCCATTTGTTTGGCTGTGAACACCTAACCAAGGTGTTGGTTGATTTGTTGATGCCCCATAATCCTAGAATATACTTCCTTTTATTTGATCATTCGAAGAACAAATATTAAAAACACTCAAACGGACTTTAAACTGGATAAAAATTAGCAGAAAGGTATTTGACTTTTATTGAAGTGCTTGAATGTAGGGTTTGTACGAATGGAAATTCCGGGTTGTCACACTTCTCAAGAAACCAAACTCTTAGACCTTTTCATTGAAACAAAGATTCCAGCTGTGAGATGCTTTTTTTAATCCATAAATGGATTTCTCAAAGTTGCACACTCTATTTGGGTACTCCGCACTGACAAAACATCCTCAGCCAGCTTTCCATTAAGGAAAGTGGTTTGGACATCCATTTGCCATATTTCATAATCATGAAATGCAGCAATGGCTAGCATGACCCTAATAGACTTTATTTCGCTACTGGTGAGAAGGTTTCATCATACTCAATACCCTGGGTCTGAGTAAAACCCATCGCAACTAGTCGCACCTAATAAGTATGCACTTTACCATCTATGTCGGTCCTCTTCTTGAAGATCCAGTTGCACCCGTCTGTCTTACGGTCGGGTACATTGTCAACCAAGTTCCAAACTTGATTGTCCTACATGGACTGTATCTCGCTGTCGATAGCCTCCTTCCATTTAGCAGACTCCGGACCTGCCATGGCTTCCTTAAAGGTGTTAGGGTCATCCAAATTTACCAGTGTACTATCACTGATAAATGTATCACCTTCCGCAGTAATATGGAAACCATAGTAATGCTCAGGTGCATTCCTAACCCTTGTGGAACGCCTTAGAGGAACAAACTTTTCAGTAGGCTCAACAGGAGTTTCCTCCTCAGGATGGTTGCTAGTGTCTGAGGTTCCTTCATCACTTGACTCTTGAATTTCTTCAAGGTCAATTTGCCTCCCTCTGTTTCCTTGGCTTATGAACTCTCTCTCGCGAAAGACCGCTCTTCTTGCCACAAAGATCACATTCTCACTAGTCTGTAGAAGATGTAACCAAAGGATTTCTATGGGTAGCCAATGAAAATACACCTCTCACTTCGAGGTTCGAGCTTATCTTGAGTCTCGCGTTTCATGAAAGCCTCGCAACCCCAAACCTTGATGTGGTCCAAATTGGGAACTTTCCCAGTCCATATCTCATGAAGTGTTTTGGCAACCTTCTTTGACCACAAATCGCAACGTTCAACAACCCAATGCATGACCCTCGCATTACATTAAGCGCACCTCCTTCTATGCCCAATGTACTAGTCGGGAGTCCAAAAACCAATATTTTGCTCTTCATGGGTTTATTTAAGATGTCCAAAATATAGATCTTTCCCCAAGACAAGGTCTTAACCAATATAGTTTCCAACTTTACTCACAAACACGACTTATTGGAACTCAACACTTAAAGAAAAACTAAATAAGAGCTTAATACATGCATGGACCAAAATCTTACATAAAATATCCACTTTTATGAACAACGGACCTTATTGAAGCTGACATCTAACATCCACTACTTCTATAGTAGATCAAAAGCTCACATTTTCATCAAGGGACTTCACAATGCCAAAGAAATCCATAATGCAGATCCAACCACAAAGATCATCAAGGTCAAAGCTTTTACCTTTGGAAGCTTGCAAATGGAAGGATACTTCTAGATCAAGAAGCTCAAGAGATAGCTCTAAATTATTCTCTTATTCTTCTTCTCAAGACACCCATCAAGCACGTACCAAGTTCAAAATCACTAAATTGCACTTACGGTCCGATTCTATGGTTAAAAATAGGTGGAGGCTGAAGGTATTAAGTTTTGGTAAAGAGAAAATGAGCTTAAATAGGGTCAAAATTCCTAAAATAGGGTTTGTATGAATCTAGAGTACGCCCCGCGTACTCCTAGTATGCTTCACGTACTCCTGACAAGATTGTGATCCTTCTCCTTCAGATGCCCAGTGTACACCAAAGTACGCCCAACATATTTACCATCGCATCATTACACCCGATGAACTCCCTATGTATGCCCTGTGTACTAAGGTTCTACCTTACACCTTTCAACCTTCCGAAGGCCATAACTCCTTCATTATAAGCCTGATTCCGACTATCCTTATATCCGCGAAGAGGTAGAGGGGAGCTCCATGCTTTTACCAACTCATACTTGCCTTAAAATATCCCAAAAAAAATCGATTTTCCATAAAACTCCAAGCTGACACTTTAACAAAATACCCCTTGGCTCCAAAACGCGAACCGAACACCCAGATCATCTAAATTATGTCACTCACACCTAAATGGGAAACGATTAAGAAAAAAAGCATTACTATTCTCCCCCGCTTAAATTAGATTTTGTCCTCGAAATCATTCCTTACCATCCCAGGCGCCAGATGGCTTGAGCAAGAAAATCACAACCCCGAGATACAACACCCTTCCCAAGGTATTAGATCCCAATCCTAGCGGGGCTCTCCAAACCTGAAAATGAACGAATCCTTTCCCAGCCTAAAACAATCCCATGCAGAATAGCCACATCCACTCATCCTGAAATCTAAAGTCTCGAATTGGCTTGACTCCCTGATAGACCACCCGTACGGAACCATTGCTAATTCCATTCCATTTATCAATCAAACTGACTACTCAACTTTTGATTACCTGAGATTCCTACTAGAAAACAGACTAGCAGACCATATGCTACTGCCGACAACCTTTCACTTGAACAGAGGGACTAGATATTCCTTCGAGAGAATGTTAATCCTGATGATAACAATTCCTTGAATAATGTGAGAAAATTGGGAAACAAACCTTCTAGTGCGGAAAAGGACATTGCTTCCTTTAACTGTTGAACCCTCATATAGCTATTGAGATTCCGAAACCCCATACCTTTCTAACTACCACACAGATAGAACCAATCCAAAACATAATCATAAGTGCCTGATCTACCATCATAATAGAAACTATCCTTTAACCCTAAACCCTTCAACTGATACCCTTGGCATACATATTCCTTATTCACATCATGTTGAAAAGAAGACCTTACACAAAAAAAACCCTTGCGATTCCCAACATGAGTTCCCACCAAGAACCAACTTGGTAGCCAATTCATAACCCAAGATCCAAGGATATATAATTGCATTACACCTGAACCTTCTGATTCACAACAACCTCTAACTAAACGGAGATATAGTGATTATGTAACCATTGTTGGGGCTACCAGTCTTGCACCTGGTCCTGCCACCAGGTTCCCAAGAGTCCAAATGACAAGGATGTCCTAGCATAATCATCCATCTACATAACTTACTGACCACACACTCAATCCTGCAAACCAGGATCCAATACTTTGACCCAACGTTCACTATCGGGTTCTACATGCATGCCATAAACATACAGACCTCTCCCTCGGGCCCCATCCAAATTATACCATGGAGTGGCCTCGCCCACGGGTCCCACCCATCTCGAACTATACAGGCCTGACTTGGCCTCGGACTACAATGGTCCTCAACCTAAAACAGTGAAAAGCTCCCTAGCAACCCCAACCGTCATGCCCAAGGCACCAACCATGGTCTTACCATTCTGAAACCTTCACAACCCCACTCATCATGAGTCAAAACATGCATCCAACTACATCTAATCAGGTGTTTGGGTGATGCTCTGAACCCCAGAGCCTTCATCATAAAAGAATGGAAAATGAGGCTCTAACATAACCCTTAACCTGAATCCATCCACAAGCCTGCTATACAGAAAACACTAACTAGTTGTTAGGAGTTTCTTAGACTCCCAACTCACACAACTTCAATCCCAACAGCCACTAAGGTCGTCTCTCCCCCTGAGTAGGATGCGAAACTTACCCTAGTTTCACACCCGATCCTACTTCCAAAAATTTTGATCGATACTCTCCTAGTTGGACTCGTCGAATCTCTCATATCCCATGAGACTTGATGGATTCCCAACCCATCTATCTTCATATACATGGAAATATTATGATCTGCGCTTACCGATACTAGCATTCCCTTGTCAAACCCATTGATCGCCCAACTCCTGGAATCTAGAGGAATATTCTTTGAAATCTTTGCAAATCCGATACTCACAGCCACCTACCATGACACTGCTCCAATTCCTTAATTCCTTTATGTTGGTGACCTGTTACATAACCCTTTCTTGGAATTGGAGAATCTTCAAACCAACTTCCCATGCTCAAATGAATCTCTGAATTCTAACCATCTATAATCTTTGCGATAATAAAATCCCCTTGAACTTCCAAAGGCCTAGCAACTCATGCGACTACTACCCCCATCTTCTTACTACCGCTCCTCCCCTAGCAACGACAGTGGTTGAACCCGAAGGCTCTTCCGAGGACAACTATTGATCATACTAGAACAGATGCTAACACGATTGAACTCTAACTTCATTAGAGGACTAAGAAGCTAATCTAACCATAAGCCTTCCACACAATACCCTTGAATTGAACCCACCAACACATTGGAATAACTACCAAACAAACTAAAACCTGCTCAGCAAGATACGACCCACCAACGACTCTTAGCATGCAAAATGGCATATAAAAATTGTTGATGATACAACCCAAAAAATAACTGAGAGCCAAACCAGAGATAATGCTTACCCAAATAAAGGCAAAAGATGATATACCAGTAACAGCACCTTCCGTACTTTGACCTAATACGCACATCCTCATGTGCCCCTTTATCCCTCGTGTAATCACCACGGACCTTCGGGTTTCTAACACTAGCTATGGTAACGTCCTATGGTTCCCATCTCCGAGCTAGACCATGATTCTGCTTCCACTTTCCTAGCTGCCAATCCGAACCAATCTCCTTTTCTTGGGTTACCCCTACCATCCCCTTAGCCACCTGCACAGCCACGGTACGACCCTCAAACCTAGCGACCAATCTATCCTTAACACGCTCAATAATGTCGGGTATCTCATTGTGTATGGCTTGCAAGACGTCTGTGGCAATCCAATCATGAGGTTGACACTCCTAAAGACATGGTGCATAACCCACTTCCGATCCCAAATGACAAGAACTAACAATAGGATCGTCTTTCCTCAAGGATTCAAGGGATCCACAACCTTGGGCTCCAGATGAACCACCAACTACCCTGCTACAATCTCAGCCTAAAAGGCCCCAAGGAAACTGTCCAGGAGCTCCAAAATCCCTTCCTTAACTGAATCAAATATCATAGGTGGCCATTCCAAAATATTATGAGTAATATCCGAGAAGATGAACTCCCGCATGCGCTCATCGATCGGCTCAGCACTTATACCCGAGCCTAATTCTGAACCTGAACCACTTTCTCAAGTTCTCAACACCGTACTGAAAACAGCATGCAGAAGATCAAAACATACTCAAGGACACTCCCTGATTCAAGTATTGATCATGTGCTTTCAATAGTACAAGCCCAATACTGCCTTCCACACCTATCCATACTTTCCTCAAGAATCATCCCGAATCCTCCAACACACCTTCTCAAACCAATACTACAAGCAATCTCTAACCAACGCAGAAAAAACCACTAAAACATTCCTTTGGCTTTCCTAGGTTCCTGACCTCACCCTGCCATCAGATGCGGAAAAACTCTCCATAATGCCAGTTACCCACCTCATGATTACAAGCACATGTAACAAAGCTTAGATAATCCTTCGAGTAACAGGCTCATCTCTATAATGGTTGGACTCAAACAAGAGTTGTGTAACAGGGTAAAATCCATCACTCTGTGATAATTCAACCTTTATCACATGTGACTTAACATATTCACTTAGTAGCTAACTCCCATCACCAAAAAGTTTCACCAAGCACAAAGCAAGAAACATTCGTGCAGCAGCGCTCCAATCCATAGAAAAATCCAAAGAACATTCGAACCCACATACTACAACTCATGCTAGGGACTTCCATTCTCACTGTCGGTTGCCTTATGCATGCAAATTATACACAAAACATGATCAAATAGAATGTCGAATAAAAGAATCTACCCTAGGGCCACAACCAAACAAGGAACATGAAATAAGGCCAAATCAATCATTCTACGTCTATATGATCCTAACCGTATACAATTTTCGAAGCATACACTTAGAAATTATTGATACCAATACATATCCCTAATATCTCATAGCATCTAATGTTTCCTACGTTTAAAGGCATCACATATCAGGCCAATCTATGATGTAATTCTTTAAAGCATCCCTAGCCTCATCCTAGCATGCAATTCACATTGCATATAATTATAACAAACATGTATGGGTATTCTTGAGATTCACTTACTTGAGCTCAGCCGATTGCATGCACCACACCCCCTTCGTCTTTACAAAAATCCTTTTACTAATTCCATTCCGTTTACAAAAATATTTTTAAACCCGTTTCCTTTTTAAGTAAAATTACCAACTCCTCAGTTTGAGTTCAGTCACACTCGAGAGTGTGCCCAAATCCCTCAAACCAAGGCTCTGATACCAACTTGTAATGTCCCAAAAAAAAACCCAAAATTTTCCTTTTCAAATTAATAAAACCAACATTCAAGAAACATCATCATAAAAATCCAAATGAAACAAATGTATCAATCATCACATCATATCATACTAAATCAAGAAAATGTAGAATAAGGTAGTGTGTGCTCTACAATCATCCCGAGCTCTTTCTTTTGAAAACAGATGTACCTGAAACATGAACTGAAAACTGTAAGCACCAAGCTTAGTGAGTTCCCCAAAATACCACATACCAGTCATACAAATAGGACCAGCCCTGGGATTCATTCCAACCCAAAAAGCAAGTATGGGCCCCGCTTTGGGGCCTCTCCCTAGGGTATATTTCAACCCGAACATATCACAACGGGCCCCACCCTAGGGTATATTTCAACCTGAAGATATCACACTAAGCCCTGCCCTAGGTTATATTTCAACTTGTGATGCCATATTGGGCCTCGCCCTTGGGTGTGTTTCAACCCAATTACAAAATGTATCACACAACTACTAGCATATTGCATAACCAAATAATTAGTCGGCCTTAGTGCCTTCGACCCATAATACCGAGAAGAGACTCACTCAGACAGTTGAAACCCACAGATACTCTCTGACTTCAGATCCACAAACAATCCTGTGCGATCGATTACCCAAAAATAGCATTAAATTAATAATTTAGTCTCGACTCACACTAAGAGTCAAAACTAGGGTAAAAGACCTTTTTACCCTTCCCTATGCTTGTCCCAAGGCCTAAGCCCAAACCAATAATCCAAAGGGCTAACATCCATATAAACACCCACGGCCCAAATATGGACCAATTTTCCAAATTTTGGACCAATTTTCCAAATTGGGCCACCGAAACCCTTTATGGGCCTAAAATCCAAAGTAGCCCAAAAGGTACATCCTAGAAGCCCAAAAAGAAGTCTAATGGCCCAACAAGGCCCAAATTACGAAAACCTAACAATGGCTTAAACATCAAAATCCCAAATCAACCCTCTAGGGAGTACACCCAGCGCACTAGAGACGTACGCCTCATGTACTTTACCACAAAGCACAACATACAACAACCCGATGCACGATCCTCACATTAAATTGATTGTACCTCCTCATATCCTCAACGTACTAGTCAGGAGACCAAAAACCCATGTTTTACTCTTAATGGGTTAAGTCAAGATGTCCAAAACATAGATCTGGTCCCAAGCCAAAGTCCTAACCAATAAAGTTTCCAACTTTCCTCACAAACACGACTTAATCGGACTCAAAACTTGAAGAAGGAACTAAAAAAGAGCTTAATACATGCATGGACCAAAATATTACATAATGTTTCCACTTTTATGAACATAGGACCTTATTGAAGCTTAGATTTACCATCCACTGCTTCTGAAGTAGATCAAAAGCTCACATTTTCACGAAGAGACTTAACAATGCCAAAGAACTCCATAAAATAAATCCAATCACAAAGATCATCAAGGTCAAAGCTTTTTATCTTCCGAAGATTTCAAATGGAATGATGCTCTTGGATCTAGAAGCTCAAGCCACACCTCCAAATGATTCTCTTCTTCTTCTTCTCAACGTACCCATCAAGCATATACCAAGCTCAAAATGTGACAACCGTCAATTTTCGGTCAAGTCAAAGTCAACTAAAGTCAACAAGTCAAACCGGTCAACTCAATTTACCGTGAGTATTAGAGTTTACGTTATGTAATTTCTAAACAACTCTCTATTCTAATGAGAAATCATAAATTGAAAAGTGCGTACATCTAGATCTCGTTAACCTAAAACTGTGGTACGTGGCGAGCCAAACCGATAAAACAATGTTGCATACTCATCGGGAGTATGCAAGATCCTTAAACAAGGCTTAATGGGGCTTACGGACCCTACATTGCGAAGCCGAACACTCAAAAAGGTCACCAATGAAACCTCTCTCAATCGTGTTCACTCCATCTCTTCTTATCAGAAATCTCTCCCAAATCTCTCTAAGTATGTGAAATCTCTCCCAAATCTCTTTTTGTATGAGAAATCTCTCCAAGAATGTCAAATCTCTCCCAAATCTCTCTAAGTATGTGAAATCTCTCCCAAATCTCTCTTTGTATGAGAAATCTCTCCAAGAATGTCAAATTTCTCCCAAATCTCTCTAAGTATGTGAAATCTCTCCCAAATCTCTCTCTGAATGAGAAATCTCTCCAAGAATGTCAAATCTCTCCCAAATCTCTCTAAGTATGTGAAATCTCTCCCAAATCTCTCCTTGTATGAGAAATCTCTCCAAAAATGTCAAATCTCTCCCAAATCTCTCTAAGTATGTGAAATCTCTCCCAAATCTCTCTCTGAATGAGAAATCTCTCCAAGAATGTCAAATCTCTCCCAAATCTCTCTAAGAATGTGAAATCTCTCCCAAATATCTCTTTGTATGTGAAATCTCCCCAAGTATGTCAAATCTCTCCCAAATCTCTCTGAGTATGTGGAATCTCTCTCAAATCTCTCTCGAAATCCCTCGCAACTCTTTATAATCACTCGGGGCATCCCGACCGTCGAATTTGGCGAGAACAGCCCAAAAACGGAAGTCTACGCGAAAAACGGGCATAAGGAGCCGAAACCCCTCTTAGGACCCGAAAGTCCTCTTAGGAACCGAAAGTCCCCTTAGGAACCGAACCCTCCTGATGAAGAAGGCTGCTGAACCGAACCGAACCTCACTCTAAGAACCGAACCCTTCTGAGCCGAAGGCTGCTCAACCGAACCCGAACGTTCGGCACCTTTCGGTTCTGACCATTTCCTCTTCTGATGACTAACCGAACCCTCCCTTCTGATGGCTTGCCGAACCTTCCCTTCTGAGGACCGAGGACCGAGCCCTCGCTTCTGACTTCGGACCGAGCTCCCTGCCCCTTCGTTTCCCTCTGTTCGTTTCCGGCTACAATCCTCAGCATGGACCGAGCCTCGGCCTAGGGACCGAACCTCGGCCTAGGACCGAGAGGTCTCGCTGGGAACTCATTTTCTCCCGGTTTTCGCGTAGTTTTGCGTTTAAGGCCCGTTTTTAATTATTTTAACGCGGGATTTTCACCCAAAATCATATTTTAACATAATAAACCCTAAATATTCACAATTTAATCATATTTTCATAAAAATCTTTATTTAAATAATAAAAGCAAGTGGGTAAAGTACAAAGAGGTGGAGTGTTGACTTTGCTTTACCTTATGACACAAGCAACCACTCCCACACCCACTCTATGACCAGCCACACCTCCCCACCTTACCTAGGTCACATCAATGTCCTTTCCACTCAATCATCACTCTTTCCCACGTTTTTTAGAGCTGAATATTCATCCTCTCTCCTCACTTCTCTCATTTGCTCTCATTTCACAAGAAGATCAAACTCTTTTCTCTCTCACTTTCTCTCTCTAGAAATTCGAGATTTCTAGGGCTGATCTTGAGTTTTTCCTCCACATTTGGTAAGCATAATCCATTCTCTTTATGATTATCTCAATTATTTCCACTCAAATCATGGATATCTTACACAAACTCCATTATATTTGTGTTAGAGCTTCGAATCTTCAAGGGATTCTTCAAGTGTTCTTGGGTTGAACACTTCTCTTCTTCAACACTTATCTACTGAAATCACTCAAGGTGAGTCCATACCCCTACATTTTCATGTTTTCTCAAGTTTTTAGAGGGGGAATACAAGTTAAAACACCAAGAACATAACTAAACTTTTCTAACAGCCTTCATCAGAAAAGTTCAACTTCATTCACAGACTGTTTTGGACAACTTAAACATTTTAGTTTTCAAAACTGTTTTAGGTGCATGTAGTTCCACTTCTTAGATTTAAAATGACTACTTGCACATCTCCATACGATTTTTCTACAATTTATGGTGATTTTTACAAAACTGCCTATCATTTCAAACATCAATCCGGACCAGTCTGTGATTATGGACTTTTTCACACAACTAAGAAGTCATTAAAAATTTTAATAAAAATTATGAACAAACTAGACTCATTTTTCAAACTCTCAGAAGTTACAGAACTTGATTTGGACCTTTTATGATTTTTCTACAAATTTACCAATAACAGTTACAGAAAATGTTATTAACAGAAAAACACTATAAATTTCATTTCACCTTGTAACATGTTGAGCAAGGTATACATCATTATGTGATTATGTGTTGTTGCAATATATGACAATTTTGTATTCTTATATAGACATACATCAGAAAACAAATGGATTTATACCTCCACAAGTATGGTAAATATATAAATGATATTACAAGGCTATATCCATTAAAATATAAACATTGGTAAATTATGACAAGTAAGGCTTATGCTCACTACCCACACAAGTAATTAATAAACTATAATAGGTATAGTTTAGGGTTATTTTACATAACAAACACATGATTAAAGGTTTTACACATACAAAAGTGTTATTACCACTATGGATAATTATGATAAACTATAATAAGTATAGTTAAGCCATTATACCCCCACAAACGAACACACTAGTTATAATCGGTATAGTTATGGCATATATATATTACAAACAAAGTGATAAACTATAATAGGTATAGTTTATGTTTCATCTACCCTATGAACTTAATTACAAGAAAGGAATTCACCATCACCACCACTTTTGATAAACTATAATAAGCATAGTTCATGTTCACTAGTCACTATCACTATTTGATGAACTATGATATGTATAGGTTATATTCACCATCACCACCACTTTTGGTAAACTATAATATGCATAGTTCATGTTCACTAGTCACTATCACTATTTGATGAACTATGATATGTATAGGTTATATTCACCATCACCACCACTTTTGGTAAACTATAATATACATAGTTCATGTTCGCAAGTCACTATCACTATCCGATGAACTATGATATGTATAGTTTATGTTCACAGTCACTACTACTATTTGATACACTACACTAGGGTTTGGTTCCGGTTTTTGGATTTAAGTCCACATTAAATTTTCGCATTGTTAGACTTCAACTATAATCGTTGAGCGTATATGCTTGAGTCATACAAGAATTTAGTCTGGATTGGCTTAGAATTGGTGGTGCCCGCCTCATCTCCTGTTCCTCGTTGGGTTATGGACCTAGGGTAGACCCACTATATTCAACGTTTTATCTAACTTAAATCTTCTATAACTTATATACGCTGGACGATTATAGGGGAAATCTACGGGTCAATCTAGGGTTCATTAATACATCATATAGGAATATGTTGTTTACACTTAACTAATAAAATATTGGATTTTCTGGAAATCAACTCTATCGATTTTATAAGGAAAACGGTTTCTACTCCAAACAAAACTCTTATGAACTCACCAAATTAATTGTTGACACTCTTTCAAAACTACTTGTATTCTCAGGAAATCAGTGAAACAGGAAAACTTCAGCGCTTTGAGGATGGGACGTTAAACCGTCAACAATTTATTTTTGTCATCATAATGTAATTGATTTTGAAACATGTAAACATATACTTTGGTGTAACTTTTTCAATTATATTTATGATGGTTGTATTTACTTTGAGCACTATTATACACGTTGTTGTGATACTGTACATGAAGTCCTCCACCCCCTGACGTTTCCGCCATCCTTGGTTTGGGGGTGTGACACAAAATCACCAAATTGCACTTAGGGTTCAATTCTAGGGTTAAAAATGGGTGGTGGTTCAAGGTATTAAGGTATGGTGAAGAGCAAATGAGCTTAAATAGGGTCCAAAGCCCTAAAATAGGATTTACATGAATCTAGATTACGACCCGCGCACTCCTCACAAGATCGTGATCCTTCTCCTTCATACACCCAAAGTACACCGAAGTACACCTAGCATACTTCCCTTCGCATCAGTACATCTCGCATACTCCCTATGTACGCCCCGTGTACTAGGGTTCTGCCTTAAACCTTGAAACCTTCCAAAGGCCATAACTCCTTCGTTATATTCTCAATTCTGATGATCCTTATATCCATGAAGAGGTAACGAGGTGCTCGACGCTTTTATCAACTCATACTTGCCTTAAAATATCCCGAACGAAAATCAAATTTTCCATAAAAGCTCAAGGTGACACTTTAGCAAAATACCCCTTGGCTCCAAAATACGAACGGAACACCCATATGATCTGAATTACATCACCTACACCCAAATAGGAAACAATTCAGAATAGAGTGTTACACATAAGGATCGGGAGACATTAAAGAGTCATCTGGAATACAACACTTTGATTGATCTCCAGGTTCAGAGTTATTAATGGAGCACTTATGAAAAATGCTAAGAATTTCGTTAAGCAAATGAACTTCACCATTAGATATAGAAAATTTCAACAAAATATTAGTGGAGGGCACAACATACTCATGATGAGGAGGTTGGCAAGAAGGATCAAGAGCAGATAGATGAGATACACATATGGTGTTACCATTAGAGTCAGTAATGCAATGAATATCATTAAAGTTTGATTTAAAAAATATGTACTTAAAAATATACTTTTAAAGTATTTCTATAAACAATTAATGTTATGGAAGGCTTGTTTCATCTCAACCTTTTTAAATAAGGAAACAACACCTTCTATATCACCTCCAAGAATTTTCTCGCACTTATATGGAATCTGATCATTAATAATTCTCCTGATATTATAGTGACAAGAAGCCCAATTTTTTAAAATAAGTTAAACGCATCTACCATGATTAACAACTTTTTCATTTTCAAAATCAAGAAAATTATTTGTAAGAGAAATATAATTGTTTCCTTTTTTATAGAGGAAGAGATTTTTCTAAGAAGAATAATTTTTCTTTGAGATTTCTTAACTCAACTTTGAAAGAAGTTCTTTCCTCTTTTGAACCAAATAAATCGAAATTTAAGTGAACAATCGTGTCAACCTCTTCAGTATTTTCACTGGAAGAATATTTAACAAAAATTTTTACCTGATATGCTAAGGTTGAGTCCCATTTTGACTTAAGGGCTATAGAAGCTTGAGAAGGATCAGTGTCAAGAATACCAACATTGTCATTTGATGTATTATTGTGAGATTCAGTGATCTGGGCCATGAGACACTTACCTTTTGAAACTTCATCATCTGAGAGGTTTTCTTTTTCAAAAGCAAATGATCATCTCTTATACAGTTGAGTAGTTTTGAACCAAATGAGAGACAGAATAAGGGAGTGAGCTTCCAATAGCAACTCCCTCCTTTACATTAAGATTTAGCACCCGTTTCTCTTCTTTGTTATATCCTAGCACATATTTCATCTTTAGCTTACTATTAGATGCACCATCATTGGATAATTGATGCATAATGGTGATGGGACCATTGTTGATGATGTCAAGCATGTCAAAGTCCATGATCTTGAGAGCATCCATGGCCTTTGATTTCAAAGCAGTGAAGTTGAGTTTATCAAATGGAGGGATCTTGTTGCAAGCAGTCGATTTGGTATAATAGGAAGTCAACAGGATTACTTGAGTGTATCAAAACCTACTCTAATACCAATCGAAGGTTTGTATTGATCGGATACACAACAAGTATAGTCAACAAAGAACAAACTAACCAACTAAACCAAAATAAAGAACATGAAACAATCACAAAGATGTCTTTCACCAAGAAAGGAGTTGTTTTCAACGATAAAATGGGTTATCAGAAAGACGGTCACAAGGAAAAGATTGCATTAGGGTTTCATCATAATGTTGAATATATACTAAAATATATATCCCTTCAATCAAGGGATTGTATCTAATCTATCCTAAGAACTGATCCTTATCACCAAGATATTAGATTTGCTATCTATTCTATACATATCCATATAATTACCTAATATACAAATATTACAATAGATCACAAAATACACGTTGACACTAATAAGGCTTGACACATTGGTGTTGGTGCTGATGTTGGCGATGGCACTAGCAGACAGCATATAACGTGTTTCACTCATCAGATCAAAAGGTATGACCTTACACCAAACTAGAATATTACATTCTTAGATCCACTACTTGTGATGCATAAAAATGAGTGGGTCAGGTTTGGGAAAACTGATGGGTTTTGAGCATTCTAACACTTCCTAAGTGTACATGCAACCCTAATAACCTTGGATCTATGTTTGTCTAATTATCATGCAAAGTTGAATTCCAAGGTTATATTCCTATCTAGCATACATGGGGAACAATTTTAACTTGAATCATAGATAGAATAACTTACCTTGTTGTTGATTGTGTTCCTTGAAACCTTGTGAGCCTAGCACCCCAAGTGTGATGCCTCAAATGCTTCACACAACACCAAATGTTCTTGGAAAGACTCTTGAGATAACACACACTTCTCAAAATCGGCCAAGCCCTCTAGTTTCTTAGTGTCTAACCGATTTTGGTGGAGAATATGATTCTTATATAGTGTTGACACATCTAGGGTTACACCATGTAAACCCTAATGTGTCATGACTCTTCATTTCCATGACCCATGGGTTTGTAACTCCCATGGAGCATCCATGGAGCATCCTATGGGTAGAACCCAACTTGATAATCCATGGAGCCTCTTAGCCCACTATACAAGATATGGATGATTTACATAATCAACCCATATATTTAATTAGTTATCCTTTGATCACTTAATTAATTCCAAATTAATTCTTTGATCAACTAATCAAATAATATTATTAATATATTAGAACTTATAATATATTAATAATCTCCAAGTGTTATTTCTCTCATTTAGTCTATCCAATTTACATGGTGCCATGCAACCCAAATGGACCATGCCGGGTCGGGTCAAGTACATACCAGAAATAGTTATGGACTTAGACACTTTATCCAACAGTCTCCCACTTGGATAAGTCGAATAACTATATCTCTACTACTTCAGGAACCGACCGGCAATTGTAGCTCTTTCAAGGTCTCTCGGAACTGAGAAGATGATGGTACGCCATTTAAGATAAGTGATCATATAATCCTCTGTTCTAGATATCAGTTGGACAAATACATGGAACATTGTCTTGCTTATTGTCCAGCATTTGTTTCCCGATTTCCGATTTGTTTGACATAGAACTTAATTGAACACATCAACTTAGTTCTGACCGGGCCCGGTACATGGGTCAAAACAAAAATCATCGAGGGGCCCAGATATCAGCTTCTAATCCAAGAAGGAACAGATAAACTTCGACTCATATGTTTGTTCTACCACTCATTGAATTACACACAAAAGTACGTTTTATAACATCGAGTTACCAATGCGGTTTCGTACAGTCAATGCATAACCAACTTGTAAGTAACAAATCATATCTCTAGGTTTGAAGACTTATATGATATTACCGTCTCACGATCACTCGAGATAGAATTCCATGAAGTGATTCCAGTGAGCGTGGGTTGAGTCCAATACTCAGAACTTATGAGCACTCATGATTGTTGTAGCCTTGTCCAAGACCTCTACAACCAAACATGATAGTCTTGATTCATATCTACTTCCAACATATGACCGACTGTCGAGGTTTGAATAATATGTTATACCAAACAAAAATTATTCTGGAAGTCAAAACATGCAAAAGAAATATAGTAAACGATCGACAAGAGATAGCAACACTTTACTCATAAATAAAACACTTTTATTTATCATCAAATGTCAATTACACTTTACAAATTTCGATCTTATCTAACTACTAAATCCAATATCATCCTTCAGCCCTATGCTCCGAGCATGCTGAAGATGCTTAACCCGAGTCAGTCCCTTTGTAAAGGGATCTGCCGGATTCTCATCTGATGATACCCTCTTTGCCACGAGGTGTCCTTCTTCGATCCGATGTCTAATGAAATGGTATTTTCTGTCGATGTGTCTGGATCTCCCATGATCCCTTGGTTCCTTGGCTATGGCAACAGCACTTTCACTATCACAGAAAATTTCCATTGGCTCTTTAATAGCTGGTACAACTCCAAGGTCTCCAATGAAGTTCTTCAGCCATATCGCCTCCTTTGCTGCTTCACTAGCTGCAATATACTCTGATTCACAAGTAGAATCTGCCACTGTCTCTTGCTTGGAACTCTTCCAAGAAATTGCTCCTCCGTTTAGGGTAAAGACCCAGCCCGACTGAGAGCGGAAATTATCCCTATCAGTCTGGAAGCTAGCATCACTATACCCTACAACTCTCAAGTCACCACTCCCACCGAGGGTAAGAACCCAGTCCTTAGTCCTCCGTAGGTACTTGAGGATATTCTTTACCGCAGTCCAGTGTGCCTTGCCAGGGTTCGCCTGATACCTGCTAACCATGCTCAGGGCAAAGGCTACATCGGGTCGAGTACACGTCATAGCATACATGATCGATCCTACAGCCGAAGCATAAGGTGTTCGACTCATTTCTGCTATCTCAGCCTCAGTGCTAGGGCTTTGTGTCTTACTCAATCTGGTGTTACTCTGGATGGGTAACTCTCCTTTCTTGGAATCCTGCATGCGGAATCTCTTCAGCACCTTATCCAAGTAGGTACTCTGACTAAGTCCAATTAGTCTTTTACTCCAATCTCTCAAGATCCTTATCCCTAAAATATAGGCAACTTCACCAAGGTCCTTCATAGCGAAACACTTCCCAAGCCAGGACTTTACTTCCTGCAGGGTTGGAATGTCGTTTCCTATGAGTAGTATGTCATCCACATACAATACCAAAAAGCTAACTATACTCCCACTAGCCTTGACATACACACAAGATTCATCTTCACTCCTAGAAAAGCCAAATTCCTTGACCTTTTCATCAAAGCAAAGATTCCATCTGCGAGGTGCTTGCTTCAATCCATAAATGGATTTCTCAAGCTTACACACTCTATTAGGGTACTCGTTGCTGACAAAACCCTCTGGCTGACTCATGTAAACATCTTCAGCCAACTTTCCATTAAGGAAAGCGGTTTTGACATCCATCTGCCATATTTCATAGTCATGAAATGTAGCTATGGCTAACAGAACCCGAATAGACTTAATCTTGGCTACTGGAGAAAAGGTCTCATCATAATCCACTCCAGGAATTTGAGAGAAGCCCTTTGCAACCAGTCTAGCCTTATAAGTGTGTACTTTACCATCCATGTCGGTCTTCTTCTTGAAGACCCATTTGCACCCTACTGTCTTACGACCTGGTACATTTTCAACCAAGTTCCAAACTTGATTGTCATACATGGATTGTATCTCGCTATCCATAGCCTCTTTTCATTTAGCAGACTCGCGGCCTGCCATGGCTTCCTCGTAGCTGTTAGGGTCATCTTGACTTACTAGTGTCCCATCACTAATAAGTGTCTCACCTTCTGCAGTAATATGGAATCCATAGTAATGCTCAGGTGCACTCCTAACTCTCGTGGAACGTCTCAGAGGTACAGATTTGTCAATTGGCTCAACAGGAGTTTCCTCCTCAAGTTGAGGGCTAGAGTTTGAAGTTCCTTCACCGCTTGATTCTTGAATTTCTTCAAGATCAATTTGCCTCCCACTGTCTCCTTGGCTTATAAACTCTCTTTCTCGAAAGACTCCTCTTCTTGCTACAAAGACCACATTGTCACTAGGTCTGTAGAAGAGGTAACCAAAGGATCGCTGTGGGTAACCGATGAAAATACACCTCTCGCTTCGAGGTTCGAGCTTATCATGAGTCTCGCGTCTCACGAAAGCCTCGCAACCCCAAATCTTGATGTGGTCTAGTTTAGGTACTTTACCAGTCCACATCTCGTGAGGAGTTTTGGCAACTTTCTTTGTAGGGACTAGATTAAGAATATGGGCGGCAGTCTCTAAGGCATACCCCCAGAATGAGATTGGTAGCGTAGCTCGACTCATCATGGAACGAACCATATCTAACAAGGTTCGATTACGCCTCTCAGCCACACCATTCAACTGTGGTGTCCTGGGAGGTGTCAATTGTGAGACTATCCCACATTCCCTTAGATAGTCGAGGAACTCTAAACTAAGATACTCACCACCACGATCAGATCGAAGCATCTTAATGTTCCTGCCCAATTGATTCTCGACTTCCTGTTTAAATTCCTTAAACCTTTCGAAAGTCTCTGACTTATGCTTGATTAAGTAGACATATCCATATCTACTATAATCATCAGTAAAAGTCAAATAATAACGATTAGCATCCCTTGTGGCATGTTTGAATGGTCCACACACATCCGTGTGTATAAGGTCCAACAAACCTTCACCCCTCTCACACGAACCTGTGAAGGGTGATTTTGTCATTTTTCCAAGTAAGCATGATTCGCAACTATCATCTGACTTTAGGTCAAACGACTCCAAGACTCCATCCTTTTGGAGTTGGCCTATGCGTTTCTTGCTTATATGTCCAAGACGACAATGCCATAATGATGCTTTATCCAAGTTATTATTAGTAGAATCAATACACAAAACATTATTTCCTAAGTTATCTACAACAGATACAGCTTCATACACACCATCACAAGGTAATGCTTTAAAATAAAGAACATTATTAAAGAAAGCATCAATAGAACCAACTTCATTATTAAATGAAAAGGTAAACCCTTGTTTGTACAAAGCATGAAAGGAAATAATATTTCTTGCCATTCCTGGCGAATAACAACACTTATTCAAATATAAACTAAACCCACTACTTAGCGATAAAGTATAAACTCCAATCTTGGTAACAGGTATAACTTTCCTATTCCCCATGATCAAGTTTATCCTTCCTTGCTCCACATTCTCACTTCTTCTTAGTCCCTGCAAGTCACAACAAATATGAATACCACACCCGGTATCAAGGACCCAAGAATTAGAATGGGGTGAGTTATTAGAAATGATAGTGTAAATACCTGCATGGTTGGGTTTAACTTTCCCATCCTTCACATCTTGCTGGTATTTTGGGCAGTTCCGCTTCCAATGAGATTTTTCATGGCAATAAAAGCATTCAGCCTCTTTTGGGTCAGAAGAAGGAGTAATGAAACCTTTCTTGGTTCCACTTGAAGAAGAGCCATCAAGGGTCCGAACCTTGGTACCCTTAGAAGAGCTCTTTCTCTTCCTCCCTCGACTTTTCCCGATTGCCAAAACCGAAGTAGAGTTTTGAGTAGGAGTGATAGCAACCGACTTCCCCTTAAGACCTGATTCTGCGGTCTTGAGAAGTCCCTGAAGTTTGCTGAGGGTGACTTCTTCCTTGTTCATGTGATATGTCATGCGGAATTGATCATAGCACGATGGTAAGGAATGCAAAATAATATCTATTGCAAGATCCTCCGGGAAGTTCACATTAAGCTTCAGCAAACGATCCACATACCTTTGCATTTTCTGCATGTGGCTCGTGACGGATTCCCCGTCCTTCATCATGGTTGTTATCATGGAGCAGATGATTTCATACCTCTCTTGTCGTGCACTTTGATGGTATCTTTCCATCAAATCTTGGTGCATTTCATAAGGGTAGAAATCCTCATAAGACTTTTGGAGTTCCGCTATCATCGTGGCCATCATGATGCAAGCCACTTTCGTAGCATCCCTTTCATGTGCCCGAAATTCAGCGATCTCCTGAGGAGTTGCAGTGGACTCATCAATCTCCTTAAGCTCCTTGTCAAGGACATATTCTTTGTCCTCGTAGCGGGTAATCATCCTGATGTTTCTGATCCACTCATTGAAGTTGGATCCATCAAAGGTGACTTTCCCACACAAGTTCATAAGGGTAAAGGAGCCATTAGGATTAGAGCCAGAAGCATTATGGAAAGACATCTGAAGAAAAGAGAACAAGATTAGTTTAGATATAAGAGAGTCCTTAATAAAACACCCAAATGTAATATTAAGGCTAGGATCCAATCACAATATAATATAACTTAGAAGAGGTATGTCGTAATCTAAGCTATATCATATTTGAAAGGTAGGTGAATGACGATTCACCAATTTCCACCACGAAAACTGTAATATTTTAGTATTAGGTTTTTGAATGGTTCTTAGAAATTCCTAGATTCTTTGAGATTCAATGAACTTTTCAAAGGCATGTTTCAATCTCGAGTGTGCCCTCCAAGTTTTGTGACTGGGATACCGAGGATCACAAAACGAGGTGTGAAGTAACCATGCAAATCACTTGGTACCCTTAAAGTTTATCACTCAATCGATGTGCCGGTTAACCACACACGCTCCATCGATACTATAATAAACCCTAAGTCACCCTTTACCTACCTTGTTAAGTCCAAGTTAGTGTGCCGGTTAACCACACACGCTCCACCAACGACTTAATCAAAGTGTAAAGTGTAATTTCATGGAATAGCACCTTATTCACATTTTTCCTAAAGTAACTAAGATTGGGAATTTAATAAAACATTTAGTTACTTTATAATATTCATCATACTTTGAATGAGAATTAATAAGTCCTTGTCTTACCCGTTCGGCTAACGACCCTCCACCGATCAAGCAAGCGGTGGGTGAGAGTGGACACCCATTAAGTCACCATTTTATAGGCAACAACCTTATACCCACCTTATAGACCGGCTTCGTGAATGAGGCGTACTAGCGGTAAGACGACTTTGTTCTTATACATATATATATATAATTATTAAATCATAATAATATAAGTATAAGGGCTGAATTTTAACTTTTAAAATTCTAGGGGTTGGAACTAAAGTTTTAACTTAACTTTACTTGTTCCAAAACTTGAGGGCAAGTTTTGTAAACTTTCAAAACTTTTCATTTCTTGTAACTTATGAGTTTAATAGAGTAATAAAATGAGGACTTTTCATTTTCCTAACTCTTGTGTTCTTTTAATGGTTCTTAAATCCAAGAGACTTTTGGTTTTCCATAACTTGAGGACAAGTTATGGACTCCATTAAAACACATTATGATCATGAATTAATCTACCACATAGGTTACAAATAATTCCTATGATCATCTAAACATCATAAGAACAAGAATATGAATATGAACACTTTCAAGAATCAAAATCACATTTAATCTTTGTAATTTTGATAACTAGTTGTTGTAAATGAGTTAGAAAAGACATTACACCTTATAAAACAAGTTTTTCAAGTACCAAAACATTTTAGGGTAATGATTCTAATCCATTTCCAGCAACTCAAGTCGAAATTCGGCACTCTGTCGACCCTACTCGCCGAGTGCATAAACCTACTCGCCGAGTAGGTTGAAGATACACATGAACTCGACGAGTCCTCCCCATGGACTCGACGAGTCCATCAGTCAGACAGCAGAATTTTCGACTTTCTTCAACTTTTAAGCACAAATAACAAACAAACAAGCCTAGGCTCTGATACCACTGATGGGTTTTGAGCATTCTAACACTTCCTAAGTGTACATGCAACCCTAATAACCTTGGATCTATGTTTGTCTAATTATCATGCAAAGTTGAATTCCAAGGTTATATTCCTATCTAGCATACATGGGGAACAATTTTAACTTGAATCATAGATAGAATAACTTACCTTGTTGTTGATTGTGTTCCTTGAAACCTTGTGAGCCTAGCACCCCAAGTGTGATGCCTCAAATGCTTCACACAACACCAAATGTTCTTGGAAAGACTCTTGAGATAACACACACTTCTCAAAATCGGCCAAGCCCTCTAGTTTCTTAGTGTCTAACCGATTTTGGTGGAGAATATGATTCTTATATAGTGTTGACACATCTAGGGTTACACCATGTAAACCCTAATGTGTCATGACTCTTCATTTCCATGACCCATGGGTTTGTAACTCCCATGGAGCATCCATGGAGCATCCTATGGGTAGAACCCAACTTGATAATCCATGGAGCCTCTTAGCCCACTATACAAGATATGGATGATTTACATAATCAACCCATATATTTAATTAGTTATCCTTTGATCACTTAATTAATTCCAAATTAATTCTTTGATCAACTAATCAAATAATATTATTAATATATTAGAACTTATAATATATTAATAATCTCCAAGTGTTATTTCTCTCATTTAGTCTATCCAATTTACATGGTACCATGCAACCCAAATGGACCATGCCGGGTCGGGTCAAGTACATACCAGAAATAGTTATGGACTTAGACACTTTATCCAACAAAAACCTGGTGAGATACATAGGATGTAACACCCAGAATCAGAAAGACCAAGAGAGGAAAGGAAAACCCTAAGTTAAAGGGGTCAACTCATCGAGTCCATGGGTGAACTCGGCGAGTTGGAGCGGGACCCGTGTCAGGGTTTAAGTGACCGACTCGGCGAGTCGGAGGGACCAACTCGGCAAGTCAGGTCTGGGTGGGAAAACCCTAATTTCTGGGGTTAGTGCCCTATTTAAGCATCATTTCAGGCCTTCACCCCAGCCCCCATCACTCCCTCTACCTTCACTCAAAACCCTAAGCAGCCATTAAGTGTCCTTGAGATTCTCTTGCCATTTGGTGTGATTTAAAGCTAGAAGGAAGAAGGAAGGCCTTGGGTGATTCAAGAAGTAGCAGTGGACTATGTGTTGGTGTGTCACTTTAGATCCTAGAAAGGTATGAAACTCATACCTTGGCTGTTATTTACTTAGATCCCCTTTCCTAGTTAGATTTTGTCATTTTGGGCCATTTCCAAAGCCAATTCATGTATTGTGCCTGTGTGAGCAAAAAGACCTTCGGATCTAGGGTTGTCTTGGCCTAGAAACCCATAAAGCAACAGTCTTTGGTGGGTTGGTGAAGCATGCTTGTCACAAAGCCAAGCCCTAGAGTGTTTTAAGCCTATAGCATTTTGGTTTCACGTAAAGTTTGCAACTTTACGTGAAAGATGGGCCTTAGAAGAGTGGATCTACAGTTTGGAGCCCCTGCATGGCTCGAAAAGCCACTGTATGGATTAAAAGCTGAAGCCACTCGGCGAGTCACTTGGGTGGAATCGGCGAGTTGGATGAAGTTGGGCAAGAACTCGACGAGTTGGAAGAACAATACGGTGAGTCTGTTGAAGTTGTCCTTGGACTCGGCGAGTCTGTTCTTGGACTCGGCAAGTCAGGTCGCGAAACCCCGAAGCCTTCAAGTTAAGACTCGAATCAGTGAGTCGATTGGAGACTCATTGAGTTGGACAGGACAGGACTCGAAAATCGGTGGACTTGGCGAGTCATGGGTTGACTCGGCGAGTCGAGTCGCGAATGGAAGGAATCTGAGCATATGAACTTGGCGAGTCAGTAGCCAGACTCGGCGAGTAGGGTTGACCTAGAAGGTTGACTTTGACCAGGACTTTGAGTTTGACTAGAGTTGACTTAGTTTGACTTCTGGAGTTCAGTTTGGAACTAAGTGTTATGTTGATACTAGTAGCTAATGGAGCTAGTGGAGTAGCGGTTCAGAGGGTTGTCGGTCAGCAGCTAGAGGATTATCAGCAAAGTTCAGCGGCGCAAGGTGAGACTCCTCACTGTCTGTATGGGTCTAAGGCACCAATGCCGGCCCATTTAGATTATGTATGATAGGAAGACCCGGGGGTTAGCCCTAAGCAATATGCATGAAAGACCAAGAAGCGGCTCCTGGCACACAACATGTTATTATGTATGATAGGAAGACCCGGGGGTTAGCCCTAGGCAATATGCATGAAAGAGTAGGAGGCGGCTCCTGGCAATATGTATGAAAGATCAGGAGGTGGCTCGTGGCGCATTATATGCTATTATATATGAAAGACCAGGAGGTGGCTTCTGGCACACTGTATGATGTTTAGCTAAGTAGAGTAGTATTTACGGTTGTCTTTATGATACTTGCATAAAAGACCAGGGGTGGCCCTTGGCACTTGTTTGTAAGACCCAGGGAGTGGCCCCAAGCTTGACCTGGAAGACCACGTGCGACCCGTGGCATAATGGCAAGACTATGTTTGGCACATAGCACCTTAGCCAGACTATGTTTGGCGCATAGCACCTTACTTGATTATGGATATGTTGGCTTTGTATGGCATGTATGGATCAGTTGGTTTGCACGGTATGTGATATCTGGGGAACTCACTAAGCTTCGTGGTTACGGTTTTCAGTTTTGATTTCAGGTTTCCAGTTTTCAGAGAAGGAGCTCGGGAGGGTTGCAGTGCACACACCATGACAAGTTAACCTGAGATGTTTTACTCTGATAATTAAACAAGTTTGAACGACTTAATTGTGAATTAGTAATGTTTTTTAAAAATAAATTTTTGGACTGTATTTTTCGGGCGTTACTAGTTGGTATCAGAGCCTTGGTTTGAGGGATTCGGGCACACTCTCGGGTGTGTCTGAACTCAAACTGAGGAAGTGGTATAAAATTTTCAAAAAGAAAGACCATAATTATAAATGGATTTTTGAGGAAAGAAAAGGGTTTTAGAAAAAGCAAAAAATAAACTTTGGAAAGAGAAAAGGGTGTGGTGCATGCAATCAGCCGAGCTCAAGTAAGTACCCCAAATACCCATACAAGTTTATGTTGTGAATATCAGTTAGTAGAACAACATGCTAGATTAGAGCTAGGGATCTAGGGAGGATGCCTTATGTTCCTGTTATATGTGCTTTGAGTTGCATGATAGTGTTGGATAGACAGCAGTAGGATAGTCTGTTTAGGTTATGCATGAGTTTATGAGTTGTGTTGCATGCTATTACAGATTCCTGATAGGAGATTATGATTGCTTGAGTATGTTATGGTTAGATTTTCCCTTGTCTGAATGCTGCTTGCTTCGTGCATTATGGGATTCTGAGTGATGGGAGTTAGCCATTAGGTAAATACGTCACGTCACATGTAATCGGGGTTGAATAATCTCAGAGTGTTGCATTTGACCCTATTGCGCAGCTCTAGTCTGAGTCTAATCGTTGTAGGGACGAGTCTTTTACTCGAAGGATTATCTGAGCCTAGTCACATGTGATGGTATTCAGGTGATGGATAATTGGCATCACAAGGAGGCCTTTAGCAGTTGAGGACTAGTTTGGGTTGAGTCAGAGGTTTTCCTAGGGTAAGCCTAGGATGAGATGGTGCTAAGAGGTGTAGTAGTAGAGAAAGGGACCTGGTGGAGTCGAAGCAATTCTTGAGGAAAGTACGGATAGATGTGGAAGGTAGTACGGGCTCGTACTACTGAAAGTAGAGGATCCGTACTCGATTCGAGAAAGGCCAAGATGAGACCGGGAACCTTGGAGAGTGTGTTGGACCTCTCGGGCGTATGTATGATCTGGACATTTACGCGTGTATTTTCAGCATGGTGCCCACGCCACACGGAGTAGGAGGATCAGGATCCGGTTCAGGATCAGGTTCGGGCGTGGGATCCGAGCAAGTTGATGATGGGTTACGCGAGTTCATCACATCTAAGATTACGAGAGGCATCCTTGAGGCGACCCCGATCATTTTCGGGTTGATCAAGGAGGGGATCATTGAGCTAATGGAGGATCGCCTCTGAGCTTTCAGGAGTGATGTGGCGTCTGGCCAGGCAAGTACGCGCACACTATCCTTCAAGGACTTCAGAGGGTGTGGTGCGCCGGATTTTCACGGGGTGAAGGACCCCATTGCTGCCAGAAGATGGATCGCAGACATTGAGTCTGCACAGTTGACAAGCTTCTGCCCGAAGGGGTCAAAGGTCCGCTTTGCGGCGGGATGTTTGAGAGACAGAGCTAGAGATTAGTGGGAGTCAGTTGGTGACTCATTGGGAGCCTCGGTCGTCGAGGCTATGACCTGGTCAGACTTTGTGACCAGGTTTAGGGCGGAGTTTGCGCCGAGAGTGGAGCTTCAACAGCTGGCCAGAGAGTTCCTAGACATGAGACAGACGACAGAGTCGGTGGCGGAGATTACCGCCAAGTTTCGGGAGAGGGCCTTATTAGTGCCTCAGTATGCAGGGGATGATGAGATGTAGAGGACCCACTATCATGACATGCTGAGAGCAGATATTCGGGAGCATGTCAGCTTCTCGACATGCCCGACGCTGGGCTCTATGATTTCCAGAGCTAGGGAAAGGGAGATCGATCTGGAGCACATTGCGAAAAGGAGGTCAATTCAGACATACACTTTGGAGGGTCCCAGGAAGAGACCCAAGACTTCAGATCAATGATTAGTAGGTCGGCAGGGTTGAAGTCAGTGCAGCATGTGCGGGAAACCGCACGAGGGAGTGTGTCATTCCAGGGGTTCCGGCTGCTACAAGTGTGGCAGTGATGGTCGCGTCAGTAGGGACTACCCACAGGGGGCAAGCCCACTATGTTTTCACTGCAATCAGGTGGGCCACAAGAGGACCGACTGTCCGACAATGAGGGGAGGAGCAGGGAGCGCGTCTACTCTGACGATTATGAGGATTACGGATGGGCGAGAGGGTAGGGCCTTGCAGTGACAGATGAGGGAGATCTGGATTACAGCAGGGAATGTTGCAGGTACGTATCTATGGCTATTTTCACTTCTATGTGAATTAGGGAAGTTCCTACCCTGGACTCAGGGGATAGTATGAATGAGTTGTCTCTCTTCTTGTATTTGGAATCGTTATGCCAATTGCATACCAGGAGCTATTAGTAGCTAGTGTAGGTCATCCTTCACTTCGGGTTCGAAGTGTCCACTATAATCTCAGTTACGGCTGATAACGGTTCAGGGAGTTGTCAGCCACCATCATCAGGGTTTGACGGTTCTAGTCTTGGCGTTTCGGATAGTTGTTGGAAGCATCAAAGGAAGTGGCTTATCACCGAGGAGTTTGTGCCCAGTTATTCGGACCATAAGGACATTAGTCGGAGCTCAGGGGATTTTCAGTATCATAGATGCGAGAGGTGTTCATCTAGTATTCGGTAATCATACGATATTTGGAGTGGGCTAGAGACGGATCGTTAGCAGGGATAGGGCGATGGTGGTTATCATGCCTATCGTGTAAGGAAGGAAGGAATGGAAATCTTCGGGTTTTCGCGTGCAGTAAAGACTTAGCTGAAGCGAAGTGGGGGAGAAACAATCAGGTTATGGGAGTAGAAGGGCTTTTGAAACTAGGATAAGTTTCGCTCTCCTGTTAGGAAGAAAGACGGCCCAGGTGGCTGTATGAATGGAGGACAGTATAGATTGGAAGTTGGGAAAACTTGCCAATTGTGAGACCTCATTCTCGAAATGTCTAGTCGCAGATTACAGAGGAATCGGTTGGGAGTTCCATTTGGGACATGAGTACCACTTGGGGGTACTCGATTGTGCTTGTATGATCGACTATGGGTTAGTCGCAGCATCGACTAGCAGCTAGTTGGTGTGGAAAGGTGTTGTCAGACTACCGGATGTCCATAGCATTCACCAGTGGTCAGATAGTGAGAGAAGTATAGTAAGACTGCAGTGTGGCCCATAGCATTAGATTAGTAAGATTGCGGTGTGGTCCGTAGCATTAGATTAGTAAGACTGCGGTGTGGTCTGTAGCAATCGTATGTGAGTATGGTTAGGTTACTGTGTGGCCCGTAGCTTTGGTTGGTTGGTAGCGTAGAAGTGTTGTAGGACTACGGGGTGGCCCGTAGCATTCGTCGGTCCCTATTTGCTAGTGCGAATGTATCAGGTGTATGATTCAGTGGCAGGGTTTTCAGGTAGTAAGTTCAGGATGGGGTAGCCCCCCAGATGTGAGCAGGCCACATTATGATTGTGTCTGGAAGACGGTAGGTCATTGGAGACCAAGAGTGGCACAAGACTGCGGGTAAGTCATGGCATTGATTGATAGCTTGGTTCGTGGAGTATGGGCGAGGGACCGTATCTCCGAGGTAGCATGGGGGAAACCGGTATTCCGGGTAATGGTAGACCAGTTGGGACCATGGCGGTCTCGGTTCATCCGGTAGGCGGATAGGAGTCAACAGGACTACAGGCAGGAATGATGGTAAAGGATTCGGTGTAAAAAGTCGTGAGCCGATCGGATGATGCTAACCTGCTCATCGCGGGATCGAATGATCTCAGAGTAAAGGATTTGGCTCGGTGACGCCGTTCTCAGCTGAGCCCGAAACGTAGCAGAGAGGAATCTGCTACCCGCAGGATTGTGTGAATTCACACGATTGGGTGGAGCTTTCAGTGTTAGAGCATTGTATAGGGATTATTCCTTGAGTACTGGTTTGACGGTTGGCACTGTAAGTGGCCGGGAGTGCGGTTTCGACAGAGGATTGGTCCTCGAAGGAAATTAGGAGGATTGTTGTTTATGGAAGGTGCCTTAGAAAGGCCAGTGACAGTGTAGGGTGAAAGAGTAAACCCCTTGTGAATCAAGGGTAGGTGTATCAGGAGTATTGGTATATTTACCGGTTGGATAAGGTGTTGTACTCGAAGGTTGCAAGTAGCAGGTTATTCTGAAGATGGCATCTTAAAGGTTTGGATCGAAAAGGGGTGGAGTGTGTACCTTGTAGTAAATGGCGACCAGATGGTAAGGTAGTTGGTCGTGACAGACTTCGAGGACGAAGTCTAGTTTAAGTGGGGAGTGTTGTAACACCCAGAATCAGAAAGACCTAGAAAGGAAAGGAAAACCCTAAGTTAAAGGGGTCAACTTGTCGAGTCCATGGGTGAACTCGGCGAGTTGGAGCGGGAACCCGTGTCGGGGTTTAAGTGACCGACTCGGCGAGTCGGAGGGTCTAACTCGACGAGTCAGGTCTGGGTGGGAAAACCCTAATTTCCGGACATAGTTCCCTATTTAAGCATCATTTCAGGCCTTCACCCCAACCTCCATCACTCCCTCTACCTTCACTCGAAACCCTAAGCAGCCATTGAGTGTCCTTGAGCTTCTCTTGCCATTTGGTGTGATTTAAAGCTAGAAGGAAGAAGGAAGGCCTTGGGTGATTCAAGAGTCAGGTCTGGGTGGGAAAACCCTAATTTCCGGACATAGTGCCCTATTTAAGCATCATTTCAGGCCTTCACCCCAGCCTCCATCACTCCCTCTACCTTCACTCGAAACCCTAAGCAGCCATTGAGTGTCCTTGAGCTTCTCTTTCCATTTGGTGTGATTTAAAGCTAGAAGGAAGAAGGAAGGCCTTGGGTGATTCAAGAGTCAGGTCTGGGTGGGAAAACCCTAATTTCCGGACATAGTGCCCTATTTAAGCATCATTTCAGGCCTTCACCCCAGCCTCCATCACTCCCTCTACCTTCACTCAAAACCCTAAGCAGCCATTGAGTGTCCTTGAGCTTCTCTTGCCATTTGGTGTGATTTAAAGCTAGAAGGAAGAAGGAAGGCCTTGGGTGATTCAAGAAGTAGCAGTGGACTCTGTGTTGGTGTGTCATTTCAGATCCTAGAAAGGTATGAAGCTCATACCTTGGCTGTTATTTATTTAGATCCCCTTTCCTAGTTAGATTTTTTCATTTTGGGGCATTTCCAAAGCCAATTCGTGTAATGTGCCTTTGTGAGCAAAGAAAACTTCGGATCTAGGGTTGTCTTGGCCTAGAAACCCATAAAGCAGTAGTCTTTGGTGGGTTGGTGAAGCATGCTTGTCACAAAACCAAGCCCTAGAATGTTTTAAGCCTATAGCATCTTGGCTTCACGTAAAGTTTGAAAGTTTACGTGAAAGATGGGCCTTAGAAGAGTGGATCTACAGTTTGGAGCCCTTGCATGGCTCGAAAAGCCACTGTATGGATTAAAAGTTGAAGCCACTCGGCGAGTCACTTGGGTGGACTCGGTGAGTTGGATAAAGTTGGGTAGGAACTCGACGAGTTGGAAGAACAACTCAGCGAGTCTGTTGAAGTTTGCCTTGCACTCGGCGAGTCTGTTCTTGGAATCGGCGAGTCAAGTCGCGAAACCCCGAACCCTTCGAGTTAACACTCGAGTCAATGAGTCGAGTGGAGACTCAGTGAGTTGGACAGGACATGACTCGGAAATCGGTGGACTCGGCGAGTCATGGGTTGACTCGGCGAGTCGAGTCGCAAATGGAAGGACTCTGAGCATATGAACTCGGCGAGTCAGTAGGCAGACTTGGCGAGTAGGGTTGACCTGGAAGGTTGACTTTGACCAGGACTTTGACTTTGACCAGAGTTAACTTAGTTTGACTTTAGGAGTTCAGTTTGGAACTAAGTGTTATGTTGATACTAGTAGCTAGTGGAGCTAGTGGAGCAGCGGTTCAAAGGGTTGTCAGTCAGCAGCCAGAGGATTATCAGCAAAGTTCAGCAGTGCAAGGTGAGTCTCCTCACTGTCTGTATGGGTCTAAGGCACCAATGTCGGCCCATTTAGATTATGTATGATGGGAAGACCTGGGGGTTAGCCCTAGGCAATATGCATGAAAGACCAGGAGGCCGCTCCTGGCTCACAGTATGTTATTATGAAAGGTAGGAAGACCCCGGGGGTTAGCCCTAGGCAATATGTATGAAAGACCGAGAGGTGGCTCCAGGCGCATTGTATGCTATTATATATGAAAGACCAGGAGGTGGCTTCTGGCACGCTGTATGCTGTTTAGCTAAGTAGAGTAGTATGTACGGTTGTCTTTGTGATACTTGCATAAAACATTAGGGGGTGGCCCTTAGCACTTGTCTGTAAGATCCAGTGAGTGGCCCCAGGCTTGACCAGGAAGACCACGCCACGTGCGGCCCGTGGCATAATGGCAAGACTATGTTTGGCACATAGCACCTTAGCAAGACTATGTTTGGCGCATAGCACCTTACTTGATTATAGATATGTTGGCTTTGTATGGAACGTATGGATCAGTTGGTTTGCATGGTATGTGGTATCTGGGGAACTCACTAAGCTTCGTGCTTACAATTTTCAGTTTTGGTTTCAGGTATCCAGTTTTCAGAGAAGGGGCTCGGGAGGGTTGCAGTGCACACACCATGACAAGTTAAACTGGGATGTTTTACTCTGATAATTAAACAAGTGTTTGGAAATAAGACTATGATTTGTAATATAAACCTTTTTTTTAAGTTTGAACGACTTAACTATGAATTAGTAATGTTTTTTAAAAGAAATTTTTGGACTGTATTTTTGGGGCGTTACGTAGGATTTTCAAGCCCATAACAGTTTAATGATAATTAGTAATATCATTCCTAGAAACAAAATTATAATATAAATTATATAAAATCTAAAATAATACCAACTAATTAACCAAGCCAATCCTCACAGATCATATAGCAAAGATTATGTGGAGGAATCACCCAAACTGATGAATTGTTTTAGCAACTATTTGACTACACAGCTAGGGGTGTCCATGGCTAGTGTAAGTCATATAAGACAACCAATGTTCAGAGATTTGATAAATATGGTATCCCGTTTTATCTACGTCTATTAGTTGTAAGTCAATATAAGCAACTTAACTCACTGGACCGCGTCGAATAGTCAAGTGTTGTCATCTACTCTGGTCGATGACCCATACATACTTACCAGTTGTCTGATCTAGACCCACCATTTCTGGCCATCCAAGAGATAAAAGAAACATTATGTTCTGATCATACACACTCTACCCCAGTCATGAGACCTATTCGATGTCAAGCTTAATTTGAACTAACCAACCTTTACAAGTCTTATTCTTAAACCTAAGGAAAGACTTATAACTAAGGGCAATCGAATTTTGATACAGTTTATATTCCAATAGTATTATCCTACATAAAAAAATATCATATAGCACAGATAATATAGGCAAGAACTTAATGTTTCGTATAAATAATACATTTATTATGATCTTGATAACAAATATGCACTAACCTAACAAAGTTTCTGGTGATTGGTGAATCAGGAAGAGCTTCACCTTACACCTTTTCCAAAAGACCTAGATGTACATAATGCTAATTCTTCATATAATTTCATACTTCATGGAGCTATTGTCCTAAGGGTTTATATTCCTCAATAATCCTAAAGTGTACTCAAGATCTACCAAACACGGAATGACCAGGTAGGATCATATCAGAGGTACGGTCCATTTGGTATACAGAGTATACTGTTTGGAAACCAATTTTAAACACCTCACTAAATCCAGCCTAGACATCACTACCGTAAATAGATCAAGCACTAATCGTATGGTAAAGAGAAATACTCATTTTGAGATCATTACACATGTTGACCCAGTGAGTCCATTTGTTTCTACTACCAATTAAATGTACATTGGAAGCGAAGCTACCCGAAATACTTGGAAGATCTTAGATATAGTAGTGCCAATTCTTGTGGCTCTACTTTAGGTACATCATTATATAACTCCATAAGTTCCTAATCTTAGACTCTTAATAGATAATGTGATGAGCAAATTTTGATCGTATCTCAGAATCTAAAAGGATGAAGGAAACTTAAGTGAGGTGAGCTAAAACTAATAGTGAAATATGGGCTTTGGTTGCATAGTTCGATGGTTAGAATTTGGAGCTGCTACTAGGGAGTAAGGATAATTTAGTAGATTACTATTAGTCTTCGGTCAAATTTAGAAATACAATTTTCATTTCATACATTATAAGGACAAGTTTCAATTTTCATTTTATTTGAACAAAGCCAAATTTTGGTTTACATAGTTGCCTCGCCATATTTCCTTGCAATGCAATTAATGAAAATTGTTAGTTATGTTTCTAATAATATCAATATTAATTTGTGGATTGATTTTTGTAATATCATTTGTGGTATTATTTGACCAAGTGAAGAGAAATCTCATCACCAACTGGACAGATACTTGTTGTTGTGCAAGTCGTATTGTATAATGTATGAGATTCTTGTTCATTGGAAAATTATGACGTAATTCATTGTTCACATGCTTTTGTGAGGCAACTTAATGACTAATGGATCTAGTACATGTTGATATGGACTTTCTAGATCCACCACAAGGGATGATAACTCTATTTGTCATGATTTAAGTAAATATGATTGTGTTTATAAGAATAAGCGTAATTCTGATATTTTTGAAAAGGTTCAAAGAGTACCAGAACGAATAGAAGAATCTATTAGGCAGAGAGATAAAAGATTCTCCAATATGAAAAGAAACGAGACTAGTTTAGTATCATGTCTTATGATCATCTTAATAATTTGTGGAATTATATCACAATTAATCATCCAAGAACATATTAGTGTAACTGAATTTGTGATGTTTTCATTAATAGAGAAACAAAGGATAAACTGAGACCTATTCTATGAAGTGTTTTCTTGTCGAGAATCCACATGAACTTTTGAAAATTTCTTCTAGCTTGTCAAGGAATGTTCATTAAGAAAAAACTCATATGTCAAGAACTTAGTGGGATTCATATGGTATTGAATAATTCAAGAGTCAATTGACAATAAACCTTCTAGTAATCACTAGCACACAGCCTGAGGATGATAACATGTTATGTTTTATTGATACACTCTTATATATATGCACTTCTAGTTGAGTTGGCAATGCTTATGAGTTTTATGTTTTCATTTAACTACAAAAGAAAAGGCATGTTAGTCAGTGAAAGTAGATTGGTCAATTTGAGTGAGCTAATAACAACATGGAATCACTGGTAGGCCCTTTAGCTGCCAGAAGGTCAGAAATTATAAATAAAAATAGAAAAGTTCAGTCCATAAAGGAAAACTTGTTTTGACTTTCGTTTGTACAAAACCTTGTCTTATGACTATAGGTTGGAAATGATGGATCCACAGAACATACATTTAAACTATAATAGGTATAGTTCGGGAAATAATACACTATTTTACAAATTCAAGAACACTATTCAAAAACAAGTATATAAATTATAAATGGTATAGTTTATGGAATACTACTCTATTACATGGATTCAAGAATACACTACTTAAAATTATTTAAGTATACTTATTTTACACTACAAAGTACACTACACGTAAACTAGTAAATACAGGGTTGTGACGCACTACTTCAATTGTACCCATCGAGGTATAGGCCTAAGTCCTACAAATTATAGCGAGAGTCTCCTGGAGGGAGAGCTTGACTTTAGATATAGATCTATATGGGATTGACAACCCCACACATAAACTGTTAGCTACAGTTAGGTCGGCAGGCTTGGGGTGACAAACATCATCACATTCCGACTCATGTAGAACATCGTAGAGGCCACTAGTCAGTTTCGCATGGTTATATGAAACTCACAACAGTATTAACTAAAGCATTTGCTTACGGGATTAACACTACTTCAATGGTTTTATTTTAATTAATAAAACTACAGTACACTACTATACATTACAACTGGTGGTATCCAGGCATACATACAAATTGTTTTCATACAGTACACTACTATACATTATAGCTGGTGGTATCCAGGCATACATACAAACGGTTTTCATCCAATGCACTACTATACATGATAGTTGGTGGTGTCAAGACATACATACAAAAGTTTTCCATACAATACACCACTATCCATTACAGCTGGTGGTATCCAGGCATACATACAAAAGGTTTTCATACAGTACACTACTATACATTACAACTGGTGGTATCCAGGCATACATACAAAAGGTTTTATTACATTACACTACTATACATTACAGTTGGTGGTATCCATGCGTACATACAAAAGGTTTTCATACAGTACACTACTATACCTTACTACTGGTGATATCCAGGTTTTCATACAAAGGTTTCGTGATAAACACTACTACGATACACTACTTTCCTAGTATAGAGTACACTAGTACGCCATACAGGTTAGGGACAACATACATGATATGGTTTTATTCATTAATAAGACTACATATACTATTACAGAATATAGTAACAAACATACATTTTGGTCTTAAGGCCTAAGACCACATTTCATTCACTAAAGAAAATATTGGATTTTCTGGAAGTACACTATAACATTCTCAAGGAACAAGAACAAGCTTTCCAGCTCAGAAACATACTTATGAACTCACCGACTTAATTGTGGATACAATTTCAAAACCACTTGGATTCTCAGGGAACCGGTAGACAGGTACACCCGCAGGTTTTGAGAAGATTGAGCTTTTAGAGTCGCGTCTTTTATACTTTTTTATACACTTTTGATGTCATACATATTATGCATCGAACAAATGTAAATACTTTACTTTATCAATGTAATGGTTGTGTTTGCTTTGATTACTATTATTCAATTGTTCTGATACTATATGTAACATCCCGCTTTGGCACGTATCACAATATTGTCCGCTTTGGGCCACTCGGCACGAGGACTTTCCAGGGGGTCACTCATCCTGGTACTACTCCCGCCCGAGCACGCTTAACTACAGAGTTCTTATGGGATCTGCTGCCCTCACGGCTTTAAAACGCGTTGTGATAGGGAAGGTATCCACACCCCTTATAAGGAATGCTTAGTTCTCCTTCCCAGCCGATATGGGATCAGATCTAACCCAATTTCACCCCCCCATTATAGGGTTCGACGTCCCCGTCGAACACATCGACCCGTGCCCTAGCTCTGATACCATTTGTAACATCCCCCTCTGGCACGTATCACAATATTGTCCGCTTTGGGCCACTTGGCATGAGGACTTCCCAGGGGGTCACCCATCCTGGTATATCTCCCGCCCGAGCATGCTTAACTGCAGAGTTCTTATGGGATCTGCTGCCCTCACAGCTTTAAAACGCGTTGTGATAGGGAAGGTATCCACACCCCTTATAAGGAATGCTTAGTTCTCCTTCCCAGCCGATGTGGGATCAGATCTAACCCACTTTCACCCCCCATTATAGGGTTCGACGTCCCCGTCGAACACATCGACCCGTGCCCTAGCTCTGATACCATTTGTAACATCCCCATCTGGCACGTATCACAATATTGTCCGCTTTGGGCCACTCGGCACGAGGACTTCCCAGGGGGTCACCCATCCTGGTACTACTCCCGCCCGAGCACGCTTAACTGTAGAGTTCTTATGGGATCTGCTGCCCTCACGGCTTTAAAACGCGTTGTGATAGGAAAGGTATCCACACCCTTATAAGGAATGCTTAGTTCTCCTTCCCAGCCGATATGGGATCAGATCTAACCCACTTTCACCCCCCATTATAGGGTTCGACGTCCCCGTCGAACACATCGACCCGTGCCCTAGCTCTGATACCATTTGTAACATCCCCCTCTAGCACGTATCACAATATTGTCCGCTTTGGGCCACTTAGCACGAGGACTTCCAGGGGGTCACCCATCCTGGTACTACTCCCGCCCGAGCATGCTTAACTGCAAAGTTCTTATGGGATCTGCTGCCCTCACAACTTTAAAACGCGTTGTGATAGGGAAGGTATCCACACCCCTTATAAGGAATGCTTAGTTCTCCTTCCCAGTCGATGTGGGATCAGATCTAACCCACTTTCACCCCCCATTATAGGGTTCGACATCCCCGTCGAACACATCGACCCGTGCCTTGGCTCTGATACCATTTGTAACATCCCCCTCTAGCACGTATCACAATATTGTCCGCTTTGGGCCACTCAGCATGAGGACTTCCCAGGGGGTCACCCGTCCTGGTACTACTCCCGCCCGAGCACGCTTAACTTCCCAGGGGGTCTCCATAAGAACTCTGCAGTTAAGCGTGCTCGGGCGGGAGTAGTACCAGGATGGGTGACCCCCTGGGAAGTCCTCATGCTGAGTGGCCCAAAGCGGACAATATTGAGAGGGGGATGTTACAAATGGTATCAGAGCCAGGGCACGGGTCGATGTGTTCGACGGGGACGTCGAACCCTATAATGGGGGGTGAAAGTGGGTTAGATCTGATCCCACATCGGCTAGGAAGGAGAACTAAGCATTCCTTATAAGGGGTGTGGATACCTTCCCTATCACAACGCGTTTTAAAGCCGTGAGGGCAGCAGATCCCATAAGAACTCTGCAGTTAAGCGTGCTCGGGCGGGAGTAGTACCAGGATGGGTGACCGCCTGGGAAGTCCTCGTGCCGAGTGGCCCAAAGCGGAACTTTCAGATTAAAGTATTTGGGTGGTACTTCCAATATTCTTTAATAAGATAAGACTCAGAGAGACATGATTAAAGTATTTGGGTGGTACTTCCAATATTCTTTAATCAGATAAGACTCAGAGAGACATGCACAGAGAGTGTTTTGATGTATTTTCATATGTACCATAAAATGAGACCAACCCAATTTTAAGATCTCTGTCTGAAAACTGTCATATTACAGTTTCTAACTGTCATAAAACCATAAAAACTTACATAAAAACAGATATTTTGATAAAAGTCAAACCATTTGTCAATTCTGTGAAAAACCCAGCCAGGGGATCTACCCCTTGGACCCTACTCCCGGACCTATGTTCGTTCAGGGGTTTCACCTCTAAATGACAGTGTATTTTGAAACTTGATCAAACATAAACAAGTATGTACTCCAAACATTCCTTACTTTTTTAATATTTATTAAGATCACTTTTGGTCAACAAAGTAATCACATTACACTTAAATAACATTGACGATAACAAATCACCAACATTGTGTGTACTATTTTGGGGAAGTCACTAAGTTTTATGTTTACGGTTATATAGTTTGAACATTTTTATGTATTTTCAGTTCCAAAGGAAAGGGTCCGACATGACTGCACATCATTCTCTCTGATGATGTTTCCACATTAATGATTGTTATTTTACTCTGATGATTATCATACATTTTACTATGATGGATTTTGAAACAAATACTATGTGAAATTGGTGATTTTAAAAATGAAAATTTTATTTTTATTTTTGAGATGTTTCAATGTTTTTTTAATGTTTTGTTGGAATTATAACATAATTTATACTTAATGTTTATATCAATTTATGTCATGTTAATTTTTTAATGTTTGTATTAGTTTTTCTTCATTTAATGTATCGTATCCGTTTTTAATATTTCGTGGCAGTTTATGCATATGGAATGTGCGGTTTTTTAATAAACAAAAAAAACTTATTATTGATGACACCTTTAGCGGCGACAACAACATTAACAGTGACATGAGCATTAATGGTGACGATTCTTATTAGTGTCGACTTTTTGATCAATAGCAATGGAGCATTAGCGGCGACCTTTTAGCGTCGATTTGTCGCCGCTGGTACCTTTACCAACGATATTTTACACCTAATGTGTGGCAAGAAACTTTGATTTGGTGGTAAAAATGAAGTGGTAGTGAAGTAACCTCTATATGACAAAAAAAAATATAGTAAAGATACACCACACCACCTAATAACAATCGTGACTTGTCAACTTGTCAACTTGTTAAAGCGGTAGAGTTTTACTAACTTAGGGTTTTTACCATCACCTATTAGTTTAAGGAGGGATTTACATTCACACATTAACTTATTTTTTCTGTTTAACAAGAAATCATGGCCTTTTCATAAATGATGATGTCAAAATTTAGAGATTTTTTTTATGCTCCCTTAAAAATGTAAATTCAAAAAATGACCAAGTCGATGCATCCAACTTGTTATTATTAGCCATCTCCACTCCTATGCTACATAAATAATGCATTACCCTAGATTTGTAAACTTCAACCAAGGGTCTAGACTATGTATGTAATTAATTACAACCTTAACCCCGTTTTTCATCCACGATCGCATCAATCATTATTCAACATTAGTAACCAACAATAATTTAGCAAGATCCAGCCACACTTCAATTATATAAGTATTATTACATAGGTCACAATGAAAAAAAATACCAATAGAGAGAGTGTTGAAGCCACGTGCCCTGATCCTCCTTAATAAATGAATGTTAATCTCTCATGAGTATTGACACTTGTCATTTTGTGGTAATTTTGAAAATAAAGATTATCCACTTGTCAAATTTTGGTTTGTTTTAATTTTTAATTAAAGTTATATATACTTATATATATAAAGTATTAAATATCATATATATGATATTAAATTGTAATAAATACGTTTCTTTCTTTCTTATTTTAAAGTTATACATTAAAAAATATTTGTTTTTTATACTTTACGTTTAATCATTTTTTAAATCAACCCGTATGATATATAGGTCTCACACCTAGTCCGTAGAATATCGAAATTCCTGTCTATAGTTGGCTGTGTCTAAATATTAAATTTCAATAGTTTTTTGGATTTAACAAATATTACACTTATTAACATATTTAAGACATCATGTAATTCATGGAAGAAACCCATGAAATTGGTAATAACTAAAAAACTATCCCCGATAAAGGCATCATGTCCTTCGACCTTATACAATTTTATATCCATGGAACACTAAGCTCCATTATTAAGCTTTATGGACATCCCGAAAAGAGGTTTGTAACTATGTATAATAGAGAGCTAAATACCAGTGTTAAAGAAAATTTGTCCTCTTAATCCTGATCAAGTTTTTTTGTTTGTTGTTTATCTAGCTCTATCTACCGTTATACTCTCAATATCTAATGGCAAACAGATCAAAACAGGTATTGCCAAAACAACCAGTCACATAGTCTCAACTACCAACTAATATATATTATGTAAAGCAATATGAAAGCACATTATGTCTAATTTGGAGGCTGCCTGCCTATTATTCTATAATTTATCCTGCATATCAATAAACGAATCTTCAAAAATAGCGTTTTTGTCATTGTTTAATATAGTAAAAAGACTAAACCGAATCTTTGCTATTGGAGATGAAGAAACAACCTAATGTCATTATTGAAAATGCTTTAATCCCGTTAGTTAGTTTATTTCTTTTTCAGTTTCCACCACTTACTACAATAATACTCGAGATGAGTATTTAAATGTACTTGACAATCGACATTGTTTCAGGGTTTCATCATAGATTAGCATTCGCATAAGCTTATCCAAATATTGCGAGACCTATTCCAAAGGTATATATGATTATGATTTTGTTTCAATATAACCAGTCGCTACTGATTCTTTCTTTAATCGTATTTGGTCATATCATAGCGTTGTTTACTAGCTATAATTATGTTTCAGCAACATGAATAACGGACCATCCTCCAATGCAAAATGGTTATATGACAGTCCAATCCATTCTGATGTAGAAGCCAAGCTGCGGCATTTCTTGGTTGAATTAGGGAATGCTGATCATAGAATACTTGGAATTCAGGTGCATACCTCTTCTCTCATATAATTGGCTTATTATAAAAGAAAGGTGCTTTCGTTCTCTCGTTCATGCAAAAGATGTTAATGCCCTTGTTATCGTCTTCAGTCTTTGGTTTTCCTGTGAGTTGTAACACAAAGTCTTATCTGATCTTTATGTTTCTTAGGTTTGTGCCTACAAAGATGGGAAAGTGATAATTGATACTTCAGCTGGAGTTATGGGAAAAGATGATCCTCGTCCAGTTCAGCCTGATACCTTATTTCCGGTTTTCTCTGTAACTAAAGGCGTCACGGCTGGAATGATACATTGGCTTGCTGATAAAGGGTATTTTCGTCAATTTTATAGTTTTAATACCCTTAAAATTAGAAGGAGCTATCATGACACTCAAGTAAACATAAACATATGTGTATGTGTATTCTAATCATAGGAAACTGAAGTTTGACGAAAATGTTGCAAACATTTGGCCGGAATTTGGAACCAATGGAAAAGATCAGATAAAGGTTCTCCTCCTCCCAAATCTTTATATTCCCTTATTCTAAATGTTATCTTTATAATCTGATTCCACTACAACAAATATTAGTGAAACCCTAAAACATAGTTAAGGATTTAGCTAGGTAGCTTGATTTTATTCCAGTCACCTTTTCGGCCATTTTGTATGTGTTTTAATCTCACAAGATGCTTTTGGGTATGAGGTGGTGTGGGCTAGTTGAGGGATTTCACGAAGAATAACCCCTTTTGCATAAATAATATGTGAAGCAACTTACGCGAGATATCTTGTTTATGTATATTTTCTTTATAATGTTGCAATTATATATCCATATATAAGAGTGAGGTCACCTTTCCTTTCTCTTGCAGGTTCATCATATACTTAATCATACATCTGGTCTACACGATGCTCTTTCTGTGATTGTTGAAGATGATCCTATACTATTCTGTGATTGGGATGAATGTGTAAAACGCATTGCGACAGTAGAACCAGAGACTGAACCCGGTTGTAAACAAATATATCATTATCTGTCGTATGGTTGGCTGTGTGGTGCGATCATTGAGGTAACATTACACACATCTTCCTTTTCTCAAGATCTATATATTTTCAATGATGAGGAGACCATTTTCATCTTTTACATCAACAAGAGATTTATTTACTCAAAAGTTTGTGTCCCACCTTGTTCTATCTTTTTTAGGTGGTACAAAAAGTTAGAATTTTTATCTCATTGATCTCACTTCTCAGTTGTCAGTCCAATGCACATTAAATGTGGTGTAACCTATTCTATAACAAATTAGCTATAGTCCTTGATGCCTCTTTGTGTTCTGCTTGCCTTGAACATGAAAGGAATGGTGACGTATCTTCATTTTTGTTTCATTATTTTCATCATTGACGTTTACATTCTTGTATGTGCAGCATGCATCCGGGAAGAAGTTTCAAGATATTCTTGAGGAAGCTTTTGTTCGCCCACTTAACGTGGAAGGCGAGTTTTACATTGGGATTCCTCCTGGTGAGATTTATAAAAAAATTAAACAACAAGAACGACTTTGTACATTTTTTTATCAAATTAGACGCTCGACTATTTTTTTAGTAACTAATTCCAGTATACTTTTTTGACCAGTAAAAGAACTCATTTTCCCTAGTTTCCAGATTTTGAAAAACGTTAAAGTACGTAAAATCACAACATGCTTTCACCATGCTATAAGTGCATCTTTGTGATGATTGTAACTAAATTGATAAAAATAATAACTGTTAAATGGTGGTGTGATGATTTTTTGTATTTTGTTTATAAGAGAAAGTAGGCAACTACGGAAATGCGGTTTTAGAAAAGTAGAATAGTTTAATTAATATAAATAAAATAACTAAGTGGTTTAATCGATGAATGACAAAAGTATAAATGTTACTTTGTAAATTGTCGTGTCAGGTAGTTTTTAAGCAATTTTGGTTTTTATGTGGAATACAGGTGTGGAATCCCGTCTGGCAACACTAACGTACGATAAAACTGAATTTAGTATGTTTGTCGCTTTAACAGCAACCCCTGAGTTCATGTCTCATGTGCCTTCGTCATTCTCGCCCAACATACTTGATGTCCTTATTACCTCATCAAACACTCTCAATGTCCGTTGTGCCATACTACCTGCATCTAACGGACACTTCTCTGCCCGTGCATTAGCCCGCTACTATGCCGCCCTTGTGGACGGGGGTGTGGTCCCTCCCAGCCAACCCTCCTCCCTCCCACCACTTGGAAGCCACCCTCATCACTCCATTACTCACAGTCACACCACTAATCCTAATCCTGGATCTGATCTTAACATTGAAGTGCTTGAAAGCGATGACACAAATGATGAAATAGATAGTAAAATCTTTAGCACTCAAAAATCAAAACTTCATGATTTGTTCTTGGGGAACGGACTTAATAAAGATCTAATATTACCGAATGGCAAATTCGGGCTAGGGTTTCATAGGATTAACAACATTGATGGTTCGATGATTGGGTTTGGTCATGCAGGCTTAGGTGGTTCGACGGGATATTGTGACATAAATAACCGATTTTCGATTGCGGTGACCTTAAACAAGTTGTCTTTCGGGCCTTTGGTTGCGGAAATAATCCAATTTATTTGCTCAGAACTTGATCTTCCTGTTCCGGACGATTATGCAGGATCTTGGGAGTTCACCGAGAAACCGGTGTTCAATTAAAGGTGGCTTGATCGAAACTTGCTCATAGTTGGACACTATTTCAAGTTAACGTTGTTAAACAATGTATTTTTGCAACAACCTCAGGTTTTTTTTTTGGACCAACAAATATAAATATATAATCTACTCTTAAAATAACATTTAAATTCCCTATTTATGTCTACAACGGAGCTTGAACCATCAACCTTAAAAATAATAAATAATGTTGGTCTAGAAGCTTTTGGTAACAACCTCCACTTAAGTATAAGGAAGTATACCTTTGTCGTGTAAAGCAATATTTTATATATTCACTCTTTTGCGTATTAATGTTTTGATTCTTGTTGTCATGATTAATTGAATGCAATGTGGAAAATTTATAAATTTTTGTTATCGGTAGTTAATGATGTCCTTGTGAAACATTTTATGTATTTTTAACCGGATATGCATAGTATTTCAAAAAGAATTCAACACTTTATATATGTTATTCGTTTAAAATTTAATGGGTGACGAAATATTAAAAAAGCGTTGCTCCTTTGAAAAGTAAGATCCCGTTTGATAATTACTGACTTAGAAAATGCTGACTGAGAAACTGTCTGAGTAAGAAATCTTGATTGAGTAAGAAACCATTGTGTTTGATTGTACATCTGACTGAATGTGCTGACTGATAAAAAAAATGACAATTTTACCCTATTGCTCTATACAGTGATGGATGAAGTTGCTAAAGAATTATAAAAACCTACAAATTGTCATACAAATTGTCATTCAGCAATTCAAACAATTCATTCATTTACCAGATTCACATTCATCAATCAATTTAAAAGATTGATAATCAGCCATTAATTTGAAGTTTAATAATTATGTATTACTTATGATACATGCAACAAACACTAGCCATAACACTTGGAGCAAAAACATCAAGTATTAAAATGAAAACAAATGATAAACTCATATGAACACAATGTAACAAATGATAAACTCATATGAATACAATTACATGTAATCTGAATAAAAAAAACATAAAGCAAAAACATCAATACCTAAAATAATGTGATTACATCTTGAATTTACAGAATAAAAAATAGAATAAAAAGATCCAATATTATTTCTACAATAGTCACACTACATCAGAGTGTGGTCAAGCTCTTGTTGAACCTATAACTTTCTTTGATAAAAATTCAATTCATAACAAACTAAAGAACAATTACACAACATAAATAGAGATTGTCAAGTCTTGTATTGTCATAAGTTATAACTCATCCAAGTGAGATATGAAAACAACATGAACTTGATTTGGTTTTAGTAAGAGACTGGTAGGAGTTTGTTTTCACAACATAATTTGGTTTCACACATCCAAGTAAGATGAAAACAACATGAATTTGATGCAGATTAAGGCATTACATTGTTGACGAAGGGTTTCACACAGGTTTTAATGATGGAATGACCAATCACGATCTCATGACTCCAGGATCAACCTAAATTGCTTTACAAGAAAATCAATTGAATGATATTTAAATGCATAAATTCCAATATTCATTAACTCAGATAGAACAAAGCAACAAAATCAGAATAAGAAAACATAAAGTAGATGGTCGATTTTAATTCATGGCATATAATCGAAAATTAAAGAACAATCCCAGATCGATTGATAGAGGAAAGGACATACCTATTCTCTCGATAGAAAAAGGAAGTAATGATATCGATGGAAGAAGGAAGCGATGGCGATGGTGACAAGGATGATGTGTCACAACTAGGAAATTCTATATCCTTGTAACTATAACAATGATAGCCATTGTAACCGAAATTTTGAAAGCATGCTTGATGTTTATTCAATGACAACATAACTCCACCAAAAACTCTATACAAAACTTCAATTGGTCAACGAAAGATTGGAAACACAAAGAATCTCAACATAAGTCCGTTTTGGACTAGGATGTCCTTATTGGACCTAATGGACCAATAAGTTTCCAATTTGACTATTTTGGGCTTAGAACCCTCGTATGGGCCCTAATTGGACACACTTTCATGAAAACTAACATTTTGAGCCATAATGGATCTAAAATGAATTGAATTAACCTTAATGGGCCTTGTTGGGCCATAACAAAACAAATTAACCCTAATGGACCATAAAACCCATTCTTTTATGCTAATTGGGCCGTGAACTATCCAAAGGAGCCCAATGGGCCGAAAACCTTCTCCATGAACCTCATAGTTTCGAACCAAGGCCAGAAGTGGGCCAAATTAATCCATATATTCTTTCATTAGGCTCATTTCGGCCCAAGATAATAAATAAAAAAAAAAAAAAGAGAAATGAGATTAATGGGAGATTAAGGGGGTGACACCTCAAAATTGTATGTAGGATAACAATGCACCATTCTCACATCCACATACATCTATCATCTCACCCTCTCTCTTCTTCCCTCTTCTTTTCTACCCTCGGCCAAACACACACATCCTCACCACCTTCAACTTTCATTTCAAACTCTCTCATACCTTTCAAGAACATCTTCTTACCTGCCTCAAAATCTCGAAAATTAGTGTGGCTTCAAGAAGATCTTTCACTTATATCATCATTATTGGTAAGTTATTTTTATACATAAGTCTTGGTTTTCATTCTTAAGCTAAGAACAACTCCTTATATGACTTCATTTGGTGATCATACTTCCTATAAAACCTCTAAGTTCGAAAGTTCTCTTCAAGGAAGTGTCGAAGGCCGAAAACCACACCATCTTCTTCCATTCTTCTTCAAAACCGAAACCACAAACCCAAGGTGAGTTCATACCCCCCTTGTTTTTGGCTTTTACTTGTTTTTTTTTTTTTTTTTTTTGGGGGGGGGGGGGGGGGGGGAGAATACAAGTGTTATGTGTTGAACTAGGTGTGCATGCATGTTATGTGTGCTTTCTTTGGTTATTGTTGTGAAAAATGTGATAATGCTTGATATATTTTGAAATCTATAGTATAAATGAGAAAGACTCATAAACAAAAGCATATTAAACAACATACTTCAAGGATCTAAGTGTTTTTATGTGTTAGAAAGGAAAAACAAAGCAAAAGATTGTATATGTATCATTTTTGCAAAAATAACAAAGATTTGGGTAAAATATGACAGTTTTGGTTTTATAAAGGTTATAGGGTATTTATTTATATGAAATCTGATTTTTATAAAAGTAATTACCTTTCAAGGGGTCAAAAACATAAATTTTAGTCTACTAGGCTTACATTTGGGCCTTACGGGTTTTTGGGCCAAAAATTGCAAAAATGGAAAGTTTGGGGGTTGAAATTGTAAATTCACTTAAAGTATGATTCTAAAACACAAACAAACTATTTCAAGGGCTGAAAATGATCTTTATTGCAAGAGTTGGACTAAAATGCAAAGTTTTTGGAATTTGGATCAAAAATGTAAAACTTACGAAACTTGGGCCAAAAATGTAAATTTTTTTACAAATAAGAGCTGGAAATATCAAATAATATATATTTTGGGCTGAAATTGTAAAAAATATGTTTGGGCCGAAAATGCCAAAAAAGTGATTTAAGGACCAAAAATGTTATTTTTCATCAAAAGGGACTAAAAATATCATTTTTATTAAGAAATGGCTAAAAATGTAACTTTATATGAAAAATGGGCTGAAATGGTCAAATAAATATTTTGGGGTCAAATATGTTAATATTAAAACAATTGAGCCAAAGATATTAAGTTTATAAGATATATATATATATATATATATATATATATATATATATATATATATATATATATATATATATATATATAACCAAAGTGTCGTTACAATCCAACGTCAAGTGTTTTACTATTGAAAATAAATACTAAGCATAAAACGAATTCTATATATAAACCATATCGAAGAACAGAGAAATGATATAATGATTGGGCCTAATGTTACTCATTGTGTCCATTGGGCCTTCGTGGTCCAATTTCACGATTATTATGCCCAATATAATCAAAACATGTTTATTGGGCTTTCGGTGACCCAATTACATGTCTACGGGACCCTCAATGGCTTTTACATGCTATTGGGCCTTAGTGGCCCATTTGCATTGCTAGTGTGGTCCAAATCGATCATATGTTTGATGGGCTAACATGTCCATAAGCATACTCGACAGCCTATAAATGACACACATGATTAGTGGGCCACAGTGTCCTTTTTCGTGCTTGTTAGGCTTTACTCTATACTATGTGAACATTAAACGGGTTGTAATCCATTTCATTCAAATTCATAGGGTAAGGATAAACCATTAAATCCATATTCTACTGAAAGTATTTAGTCAATTTGTTTGGTTGGAAACATATATATCCAATATATATTTGTTGCGGTGAGCGTAATTCCAAAATTTTTATAAATTAAATAGTTCTTTTAAAAATACCATATAGTAGACTGCAAGGTCTATGGTTAATCCTCTTCAAAAACTTGTATTATTGTCATTCAACTAGTGACCAGATTTAACGCCCGTGTTTCTGGGCTTGTCATTTTTAGCAATGTAAAAGTCTAGGTTAACCTTCTAACTCAACTTGAAATAATAAGAATGTATTATTTGTGAATTATGTGGATTATATGTGTTTTCTTAATTATTATAATTTAAATTAAATTAAGAATAAAATGAGCGTCAAAATTTAAGTGTAAAATAAACTCGATATCTTTGGATAATGTTGTAGTAGTTGAAACGAGGTTTCTGAATATATATAGAACGCCCAAATCTGACTTCGTATGAGGAAGTTATGATTTGCTGAAGTTTCGACGTGGCAATATGCAGCCCGAATACTCGATTTGAGATCGAACGGTTTTTAGCCGAAACAATCTAAACGAGAATCGAAGATCTCGTTGTTAATAGCGAAACGATGAAAAGCTAGGTGAGAACGGACGTCGGACGAAGAAGTTATGAAATTATAACGAAGTTTTTCTGTCCCGGCCTTCTAAAAATAAAAGTCAAAATTAGCCGACGGAGTCTAAATGAAAATTGTAGAGTATGGTCTGACCTACGCGTGGATATAAAGAACGTCGAAAACGGAGCTCGTATGCAAAAGTTACGCAATTTAGAAGTTCGACGAGTCAAATTACGCCCAACATAATTTGAGTACACCCAGCGTACTCAAAGGGGTGCAACTTGTCTGACCAATACTCGAGTGCCTCCAATCAACGCACGCAGTGACGTCAAAGTACGCCCAGCGTAACCCGAGTACGCCCAACGTACTGAGTACGCCCCGCGTAATTTGAGATTACGCCCAACGTAATCCCAGACCCTCAGCCTATAAATAGAACTCGAAATCAGCCATTTTCTCTTGTTCAAACTCTTTCTTCTCTCTAGTTTTTGCCTCTTTTTGCGTGCTATTTATATCCCGAAGCCTCGGTAATATTTCTGAGCCCCGAAGTAAGATCCGAAGCCTCGAGGATCCCGAAGAGCGTTATTCCCGAGCCAAAGCGCTGCCCGCGAGGAGCCGGTTTTTGTGAAGATCTTTCAGATCTACGGAGAAACACCTCTTCTGCAAAGCCGTAGTGCTGCCTGATCATCTTTTGATCAAGTGAGTGTGTAGTTATTTTCTTCCCAACGCAATATTATGAAGTATTTTATATGAAATACGTGTTATGTGTATATATTGTGTTGTTATACGTGTGAGTGTATATTCACTCTCTTCTATCTCATAGATCTGACTCATTCTCCATGAAATATGTGTTATGTGTGTATGCCTCATCTGTTATGTGGAATACGTATTGATTAAAGCATGCTATACAGGTTTTTAAACTATGTATAAAAATTTATATTTTTATCTACTAATATGTTGGGTAGAACATGGGTAGATAATTGGTGTGTAATAAACAGATGAGAGGCCTCGGTGTTATTGGTGTTATTGTAGTCATTCAGCAGAGTATGGATGACGACCACGAACTATTCTAGACTGTCCTGTGGAACACTAGCAGGCTCATTACCTGTAGGTGTTGTGAACGACGTGTTCAACGGTGTACTCTATCCCCCACATGGTTGCCTTTAGGACACTTATTGTTGAGGAAGCCCCTCTGCAGTGATGTCTGTCCCGATGAAAATCCTGAAATAGGTTCCTTATAATAGACGTTTTTTTTTGGAACGTAAAGTGAGGATAACGAGAATGGGTAATCGGGTTTATTGTTGATTGTTGAAATTAAATATAATTATTGTGGGTTGAAAACCCTATATGCTCACCAGGCTCCCAAGCCTGACCCACTCAGTTTATTTGTATTACAGGAAGTGGTGCAAGAGCTTAAGATGGGCGAATCATCAAGTTGTTTTGTTTACAAGTCTGTATATGTATATATATTTGTTGAATGACTTGTAATGCTATCGTTTATGCTTTATGATCTGTAACGGAACATGACATCCCGACTTTTGATTATGAAATGAAATCATATTTCTTTATAATGTTTTGATAAATATCTATTTTATCATGTTTTGTTTTTGGGAACAAATTCCGCACCTCTTTTAAAAATTAAAAGGATTTACTCTGAAAATGTTCAAAAAGCATAAATGAAATCGGTCTTTTCTGGCCGAGATTTTTGGGGATATCACAGATGGTATCAGAGCATTAGTTTAAGCGAACTAGGAATTTTGTAGGATTTCTAGACTTAAACTTAGGATGCTAAGTGGTGATTGCGAGATGTGTGTCTGATAAATTTTAGACACGAGCACTAGTTTATTTTAGGAAAGTTGCCTAAAAATGCTTTTATGTGTTAAATGTTATATGTTGCCATATATGATATTATTTGTTCGGATCTACAGTTTGTTGCCAACCGGATCTGAAGGTTTATGTGTTTTGGATTCTAAGCGTACGTCTATGTTATTAGATCTAGCATGTAATTGTTTGAAGTACGAAGAATGAATTGAAATCTATCGTGAATGAAGATCTAAATTTCACCTTATTCGGTGTATAGATCAAAAATGGTGAGAACAAGAAGCGGAGTTGGAAATGCTAATGAGAACATGAATCAACCGCCTGTAATTCAACAAGTACCTGTTGTAGCTGCTGCACCTGAGCCGAAAACAATGGCCAGTGTACAAATGATGATTCAAACGATGTTGGATCGTCAGATAGAAGAAACAAGACGCTTGCTTAGGCAGAATCATGAAGAACCGTCAATTCAAGTAGAGGAGCCCGAGGAGAATGGAGGGCAGTCTGTAGGAGAAAACTTTAGTGGGATCATTAGTCAAGACAACCCACCAATGGTTAGGCGCAATAACCAGTATGGAGGAAATGATGGGCGTGGGTGTAAGAACAAGGATTTCATGGCGTCCAAACCACCATGTCTATCCGGAAGCCCGATGCCGGTACAAGTTATGGACTGGATCTCCGAAATGGAGACTATGTTTGAAAGTTGAGAATGCAGCAACAGACAGAAGACCGCTCTTGCGATCCCTCTGCTAAAATCTGGTGTATTGAGTTGGTGGAAGCTGTTAGCTGACTCTATGCCCAAGGTAGAAGCAAGCAAAATGTCTTGGGAAGACTAGATAATGCTTTATTAGTCGAAGTTGCTAGTGGCAAGTTTGTACCTGTTAGCCATCGTATGAAAAACATCTTAATTGATCTGAATGGGAATAAGTTCCACAAGGAATTATTGCCTATTGAACTTAACGGTTTCGACATCGTTTTGGGAATGGATTGGCTTAGCGCCAATGATGCCGAAATTTTATGCATAAAGAAAATAGTGAAAGTAAACCCGCCTGGGAAGGAATCGTTTATGGTGTACGAAGATAAACACAGAGTAAATTCTGGAATCATTTCTCTAATGAAAGCCAGAAAATGTTTGAACAAGGGGTGTACATCATACTTAGCATTCGTGATTGATGCTAAGAAGGAAAAGAAGGTGATGCAGAGTATTCCAGTGGTGTGTGATTATCTGGAAGTATTTCCCGAAGATCTTCCTGGATTACCACCTGATAGACAAGTGGAGTTCAGAATCGACTTGTTACCAGGAACCACGCCAATAGCAAAAGCACCTTATCGATTAGCACCGACGGAGATGAAGGAGCTGATGATGCAACTTCAGGAGTTATTGGACAAGGGTTTCATTAGACCTAGTTCATCACCCTAGGGAGCTCCGGTTTTATTCGTAAAGAAGAAAGATGGAAGCATGAGGATGTGCATTGATTACCGAGAGCTGAATAAGGCAATAATAAAGAATAGATATCCGTTGTCGAGGATTGATGACCTATTCGATCAACTACAAGGTTCAAGTTATTTTTCAAAGATCGACCTAAGGTCAGGATATCATCAGCTAAAGGTAAAAGAGCAGGATATCGAGAAGACTGCATTCAGAACGCGATATGGACACTATGAGTTCTTGGTTATCTCGTTTGGACTGACCAATGCTCCAGCAGCATTCATGGATTTAATGAACAGAGTTTGTAACCCATTCCTTGATAAATATGTGATAGTGTTCATAGATGACATTCTGATTTATTCAAAAATCCAAGAGGATCATGGCAGACACTTGCAAAACGTTTTGGAAGTTTTGAAGAAGGAGAAGTTGTATGCGAAGTCCTCCAAATGTGATTTTTGGATTCGTGAAGTCTAATTCTTGGGTCACGTGGTCAACCAAGAAGGGATAATGGTTGATCCAGCGAAGATCGAAGCTGTGATGAACTAGGAACAACCGAAAAGTCCCACGGAGATCCGAAGCTTTTTAGGATTAGCCGGATATTAACGAAGGTTTATCCCAGGCTTTTCTTCGATAGCTAGTCCATTGACAGCTTTGACCCACAAAGGAGCTACTTATGCTTGGAGTGATAAGCATAAAGAAGCATTCGAGAAACTAAAGAAGAAGCTATGCGAGGCACCGATTCTTTCTCTACCCGATGGAGTTGAAGACTTCGCTGTTTATAGCGATGCGTCTGGTGTTGGATTGGGTTGTGTTTTGACCCAAAGAGACAAGGTGATCGCATATGCATCTCGACAGCTGAAAGAGCATGAAAAGAACTACCCGACTCATGATTTGGAGTTGGCAACGGTGGTTTTCGCTCTGAAAATATGGAGGCATTACCTCTTTGGCACAAAGTGCAAACTTTTCACTGATCATAAGAGTCTCCAATATCTCTTTAGTCAGAAAGAATTGAATATGAGGCAACGATGCTGGCTAGAATTACTTAAAGACTACGACTGTGAGATACTTTACCACCCCGGTAAGGCTAATGTTGTTGCTGATGCTCTCAGTCGGAAAGTCAATCTTGAAAAGAGAAGGCCAAGAGCGTTGAGAATTGAAGTTGTCTCGACTATTTTGGAAAGTATAAAGAAAGCTCAAAGCGAAGCTTCTGAGAAGAATGACCGAAAGGAGGAACGTTTGGGCAAAACGTTGGTGTTCGGTGTAAACAGTCATGGACTGAAGGTGTTCCAGGATCGGATTTGGATACCTAAGTCAGGAGGAATAAGAGATCTTCTAATGGAAGAAGCTCACAAAACCATGTACTCCATTCATCCCGGTAGCACTAAAATGTATAGGGACCTGAAACCCTATTACTGGTGGCCGACGATGAAGCTCGACATTGCGAAGTATGTGGCGGAGTGTGTGACATGTGCAAGAGTCAAGGCACAACATCAGAAACCATATGGGAGTTTAGAACCTTTACCTATGCCTATGGGTAAGTGGGAAGACATTGCTATGGATTTTGTCACTAAACTTCCCAGAACAAAAAGTGGTCACGACATGATTTGGGTGGTTGTTGATCGATTCACTAAGAGTGCGCATTTCATAGCAGCCAATGAGAAATGGTCTATGGAGAAGCTTGCGAATTCTTACGTGAAGGAAATTGTGAGGCTTCATGGTGTTCCATTAACGATTGTGTCGGATCGTGATAGCCGTTTCACTTCACGATTTTGGAGAAGTCTACAATAGGAATTAGGTACCAAGTTGTGTTTAAGTACAGCTTACCATCCGCAGACTGATGGTCAGAGCGAACGAACGATACAAACACTTGAAGATATGCTAAGAGCATGTACCTTGGAATTCCTAGGTAATTGGGATGAACATTTACCTTTGGTAGAATTTTCCTACAATAATAGTTTTCACTCGAGCATAAAGATGGCACCTTATCAAGCTTTGTACGGGCAGAGGTGTCGTACGCCGTCTTGTTGGCTTGAGGCTGGGGAAAAGCAGTTTATGGGACCAGAGATAGTCCATCAAACTGCTGAAAAGTTGAAAATAATTAGGGAGAGAATGTTAGCAGCTCAGGATCGTCAAAAGACATATGCTGACAAAAAGCGAAGACCGATGACTTTTGAAGTTGGAGATTTGGTTTTGCTTAAAGTCTCGCCGTGGAAGGGACTTATAAGATTTGGTAAAAGGGAAAAATTAAGTCCAAGGTTTATTGGACCGTTTAAAGTTCTTCAGAGAATTGGGAACCAAGCTTACAAGATCAAACTACCAGAAGAACTGAATGGAATTCATAACACTTTTCATGTGTGTTACTTGAGGAAGTTCACGGGAGAAGTTCCCGACATGATACCACTTTCAGAGTTGAGAATCGATGAGAACAAAAGGTTGATTGAAGAACCAGAGGCAATCGTTGACCGAAAGACTAAGAAATTGCGGCATAAGATGGTTGAGTTAGTGCTTGTCCGATGGAAACACGCGAATGGGCTGAATCTCACCTGGGAGACGGAGAGTGACATGATGAGTCGCTATCCGCATTTGTTTGCTGGTGTGTGATTCCGGGGACGGAATCATCCTAAGGTGGGGAGAATTGTAACGCCCGTGTTTCTGGGCTTTCCATTTTTAGCAATGTAATAGTCTAGGTTAACCTTGTAACTCAACTTGAAATAATAAGAATGTATTATTTGTGAATTATGTGGATTATGTGTGTTTTCTTAATTATTATAATTTAAATTAAATTAAGAATAAAATGAGCGTCAAAATTTAAGTGTAGAATAAACTCGATATCTTTGGATAATGTTGTAGTAGTTGAAACGAGGTTTCTGAATATATATAGAACGCCCAAATCTGACTTCGTATGAGGAAGTTATGATTTTCTGAAGTTTCGACGTGGCAGTATGCAGCCCGAATACTCGATTTGAGATCGAGCGGTTTTTAGCCGAAACAATCTAAACGAGAATCGAAGATCTCGTATTTAATAGCGAAACGATGAAAAGCTAGGCGAGAACGGACGTCGGGCGAAGAAGTTATGAAATTATAACGAAGTTTTTCTGTCCCGGCCTTCTAAAAACAATTAATAAAAATAAAAGTCAAAATTAGCCGACGGAGTCTAAATGAAAATTGTAGAGTATGGTCTGACCTACGCGTGGATATAAAGAGCGTCGAAAACGGAGCTCGTATGCAAAAGTTACGCAATTTAGAAGTTCGACGAGTCAAATTACGCCCAACGTAATTTGAGTACACCCAGCGTACTCAAAGGGGTGCAACTTGTCTGACCAATACTCGAGTGCCTCCAATCGACGCACGCAGTGACGTCAAAGTACGCCCAGCGTAACCCGAGTATGCCCAGCGTACTGAGTACGCCCCGCGTAATTTGAGATTACGCCCAGCGTAATCCCAGACCCTCAGCCTATAAATAGAACTCGAAATCAGCCATTTTCTCTTGTTCAAAATCTTTCTTCTCTCTAGTTTTTGCCTTGTTTTGCGTGTCATTTATATCCCGAAGCCCCGGTAATATTTCCGAGCCCCGAAGCAAGATCCGAATCCCCGAGGATCCTGAAGAGCGTTATTCCCGAGCCAAAGCGTTGCCCACGAGGAGCCGGTTTTTGTGAAGATCTTCCAGATCTATGAAGAAGCACCTCTTCTGCAAAGCCGTAGTGCTGCCTGATCATCTTCTGATCAAGTGAGTGTGTAGTTATTTTCATCCCAACGCAATATTATGAAGTATTTTATATGAAATACGTGTTATGTGTAGATATTGTGTTGTTATACGTGTGAGTGTATATTCACTCTCTTCTATCTCATAGATCTGACTCATTCTCCATGAAATACGTGTTATGTGTGTATGCCTCATCTGTTATGTGGAATACGTATTGATTAAAGCATGCTATACAGGTTTTTAAACTATGTATAAAAATGTATATTTTTATCTACTAATATGTTGGGTAGAACATGGGTAGATAATTGGTGTGTAATAAACAGATGAGAGGCCTCGGTGTTATTGGTGTTATTCTACTCATTCAGTAGAGTATGGATGATGACCACGGACTATTGTAGACTGTCCTGTGGAACACTAGCAGGCTCATTACCTGTACGTGTTGTGAACGACGTGTTCAATGGTGTACTCTATCCCCCACATGGTTGCCTTTAGGACACTTATTGTTGAGGAAGCCCCTCTGCAGTGATGTCCGTCCCGATGAAAATCCTGAAATAGGTTCCTTATAATAGATGTTATTTTTAGGAACGTAAAGTGAGGATAACGGGAATGGGTAATCGGGTTTATTGTTGATTGTTGAAATTAAATATAATTATTGTGGGTTGAAAACCCTATATGCTCACCTGGCTCCCAAGCCTGACCCACTCAGTTTATTTGTATTACAGGAAGTGGCGCAAGAGCTTAATATGGGCGAATAATCAAGTTGTTTTGTTTACAAGTCTGTATATGTATATATTTGTTGAATGACTTGTAATGCTATCGTTTATGCTTTATGATCTGTAACGGAACATGACATCCCGACTTTTGATTATGAAATGAAATCATATTTCTTTATAATGTTTTGATAAATATCTATTTTATCATGTTTTTTTTGGAACAAATTCCGCATCTCTTTTAAAAATTAAAAGGAATTACTCTGAAAATGTTCAAAAAGCATAAATGAAACCGGTATTTTCTGGCCGAGATTTTTTGGGATGTCACACCAGATGACCTTACCCCACTAAAGAATAAGAAGGCTACCCCGAACATCAAAAGATAGATCCAAGTGACCAGTTGATCCTGTGCCAGAAGAGACATACGAATGACAAGTGATTGTTTTTGACGAAATGAGTTGTAAATCAATCCCATAACTCCTAAGATGTTCCAGCAAGACTTGGTTTACAAAACTCATTTTATTTATCACAATGAAATGTTAATGATGGTCTTATTAAGTTGTATTTTCAATCTTCACTATGAAAGAATTTGAGTAAATTGAAATTTTCAACAATAACAAATAAAAGTCGTCGGTGAAATTGACTAAGCATCTATGACCGAATCTATTTGTGGATTGAAGAGATTACATACATCACTTATGTATAATTCTTTGTCAAATCTTTTGTTCTTCAGTTACTGATAGATAAAGACATTTGTGAATCATCTTCCTATATAAATAGGATTCACATATATAAAATGAATCAAGCTCATTTGCCTTAAAAAAATTCTATCCTTTTGAAGTTGATATATGTGCTTTATATTTATATAGTTATGATGATTATGACATAGATAAGTCTCAACCAAATATCATTTTATTATATAGGTGTTATGATTAGAACTATCAAGTTAACAAAAGGTTATAGATTTACTTCATAATTAACATTATGAGAAAATATTTGTGACAACCCGAAATTTCTATTATGTACAAACATATCAAGTCAATAGAAGTCAGAACAGTTGCTGTTAATTTTTATACTTTTTAGAATAAGTTTGAGTATTTTAGGATTCACACTTTAGAGATATCAGGAGAGAGGATGCACTAGGGTTATTGTGCAACACTGTTATTCCAAAACTCTAAGAAATTAGAGTTTACTGCCTGAATAAAATATTTTCTGCCAAAAACCCTAAATCTGAGAGTATATATATGAGAACTTGTCATTATTTACACTTTTTGCAAAAAATCAAGATCCAAAACCCATTCTCTCTCAAGTATCATCCAAAAGATTTTCAAGATCTTCAAACTAGTAAGTTATTCTAGCTTTCTTAAGTGATTATATGGCTTAATCTAGTGTCTTACACTCTTCTAACCGTGAAATCATTCCAAAAGGTTGATTCTTCCTTTTTCACCAAGAACACCAAGAACACACACTAGTGTTCTTGGACTTTTAGCTCCTTTCAAGCTTCCATATAGTAAGTACTTCTATCCTATTGTCTTACATCAAGGAAATGTCCCAAGAACACGAAGAACAAGGTGTTCACGGTTCAAGAATTTCTTGAACCGTAAACACCAAGTAAAGGTGCCAAAGGGTGCCTTAGTCCTTCACAAGCCTTAGGGACATGTCTAAATCCTTCCTTGATGTGTTTATCACATAAAAAGCACAAAAATCTCTCATTTATATGTGTTTATGGTTTGGGAATCTCCCAAAACCGTAAACATCCCAAAGTATGTATAAATGCCCCATATTCCTTCCTATGCCTTAGTAACTAACATGGATCCATTCTTTGATGAGCTAAGGACTTGAAAACCCCCCAAAATACCATAAAGCTTATGATTTTACGGTAGTAAACTCAAAGGAAAATGGTTTAGGAACCGTAAACTCCAAATAGGAGTGAAATGGTGCCCTAGTTCCTTCCTTAGTCACATACTTCAAGTAGAAAAGCTTCTAGGGACTTTTAAGGCTTGAAACAACAAATGGTCAAAAGTGTGTGAGCTTACAGCCGTAAACTCAAGGGTTTATGACCGTAAACTCTTTTGGTTGTAACCACAAAAACGTAAACTCCCTAATGGAGTTTTCCTTGAACCCCAAACACACTAGCCTTTCCCTAAAACACTTAGATGCAATCCTTGGGACTTATAACACTTGTATAAGGTGTTTAGCATGTCCTAGGGTGTCTTAAATTTGCTTTTTAGTTGTTTAAAGACTAATTGGATACATATATGTGATATTATATGTTAACTAGGATCATAGAGTGTGTTCAAGACTTCACTTGACACCTAGCAATCCTACATCTTCAGTTCATCCGTACCACTCACTACAGGTGAGTTCATACCCCTTAATCAATGGTTTAAATGTTTTTAAATGCTTTTATGGGGGAAATACAAGTTAAATACTTATAGTTATTACATCAATTACAAGTGATTAATAACTACAAAACCAGTGATTTTCTTACTGTTCAAACTGTTTAGTAAACTGTTTTACTTCAAATTGTTTTACAAACTCTTATACTTGTCAAATACTTTTACTTGAACTCTTTTATACTTATTATCAAATGCATGCCTATGTATGTATAGTTATATAAGCAATGTTTAAAGGGCTTAGGAAGGCCAGCTCGCTTTATCTCCTTTTCCTCGTTGGGATGTGGCTGTAGGGCATCGGTTATCCGTCCGAAAGTCGTCTAAATATTAGTTATATATTATGTATACATATATATACATAAAAGTTCTTTCAACCAATTCCATACCTTTGGGTAGCAAGGGTTTCACAAACATGATCATACATTACTAGTAAGCTACCATAAGGGTAGCACAGGAAGATACTAATACTATTACTAGCACAATGAAACATACAATGAGTCAGTTCGTTCATGATTCAGTACGAGTAGTACACACAGTACATTACTATACATGCTAGATAGAGAGAACACACATTACAGCTTGTACACACAGTACATTACTATACATGCTAGATAGAGAGAGAACATACATTACAGCTAACACACGCAGAACATTACAGTACATACAGGCTAGACAGAGAAAGAGTACACTTTAGAGTTAGCACATTCATTACATGTACTTTCATGCAGTTATGTGAACCATTAAACGGGTCATGGCACTTCCTGCCATGACCGTTTTATATCCAAAATCTTCTTTATTGGGGAGCATATGAGTTTGCGTATAGATCTATACTGGATTGACTGTCCTACACCTTGTTGCTCGCTACAGTGGAACTTGCAAGTCTACGGGTGCCAAATGTCATTTCTTACGGCGTCTTACATCGTCATTTTACTAGGGTCGGTAGCAGGATACAGGTCGATCACATGTTACTTTAAACGCCTTTTGTTTTAAGGTAGCTAGTACAGCGATAGTCACTTATTACAAATACTACGGTACTATGATATTTTCCCATTACATTCACTTTGTGAATATTCACACGATGCAGGGTAATGTAAAAACTATATTTTTGGTTAATGATATTCGGAATTAGGAAAACACACACTCTTACAAGAAACACACGCACAGACACTAGATGCCTTGGTAGAAGGCTACAGTTAGTAGGAAACATAGGGTTTTCTAGGAGAGTACAAAACATCTTACAAAACATTTTACAAAACATCTTACAAACATTTTACAAATGCTTTCATACAAACACAGACACTAATATACTTATGATCTCACCAGCTTTAAGCTGATACTCGTTTTCAAAATAACTTGTATTCTCAGGTCACCAATAGACAGGTACAGGTGCCAGGTTTTGAGAAGATGGAGTTCGTTCAGGACTCGTCTTTTATTTTGATATGTATATTTTGGTGTCTATATAACTTGACATAACACAATTGTATGAAATTATATTATTAATGCAATGGATGATGTTGTTGCTTGTTTACTACTATTCATTGTTGTGATATTGTACATGACGTCCTCCACCTCGGAACGTTTCCGTCGTTCATGGCTTTGCGGTGTGACAGATTGGTATCAGAGCATTGTTTGTAGTGAATTAAGTATATCAACCCAATAAAAGATATACTAAATATAAATACATAGGGATTAAAAATACTCTGACCAAGAGTTTATACTTTAAATATTTAAAATATTTAATAAGTATACGTGCCTACATTCATACTAAAATCAGTGTCACTAAGACAGTACAAAAGTATTACGATTGTTGGGCAACATAAGTAGACTTACAGACATATAGTCAAAACTGGGAAGATATAGTCTGATCAACTATATTATCCAAGGGTTGACTAGTATGTGCCTAAGTGTGGTTGTGAGGTTGCAACAAGTCTAAAAAAACTTACCCACAATACCACAATGAGAACAATAGAACCTAAACTTAAAATACTATAGGAGTATTTTGCAGTATTATAAGTTACTTATGTCCTAGATTCTTATACCTCTCTTCTCGCGTAGATTAAATGGCTGGATTCCACCTTCCCGGAGACCCGTACTATCCCAACCACGGCAATGCAGGATGGCTGGAAGAAGAGAACCAAAAGATGATCACCCAATTCCTTTGGATGATCATGAAGCTGAAGGCTTTTCTAATGGTTCTAACTCAGAGCCAGAAGTCAACAACCTGCCCCCAGCTGATCAAAACCCAAACCCTCGTCCAGCATTTCAAGGACCCACACCTCTGTGGGGCACTAACTTTAATAGATGGAGTCAGGAACAGGGTCAACCCATTCCCTACAATGGAGACAGAAGTTTCTACAACCTCACTGAGGGAGGTTCTACTGACAGAGTCCTACTAATCATAGTTCGTAGGATTGCTCGGAACACAGAACAGGGTCAAGCAGCTATCGACCAAGTCATGGAGATTGACACCAGCTCTGGCATTAACACTGTCCGCATTCGCCATCTAGAGTCTGCTCATGAAAGGACTCTAGTCCACAATGCCGCTCTTCAGAGGGAACTCACTGAAAAGTGAGCTGAAGTCAGAGAACTTCGAGCTCAGCAAGCAAGAGGTGATAGGCGTATGAGGGACATAGAACATCTCCTGTCGGGATCAAGAACTCACTCTGGTAGTTCTCGTCGCCAATAGATTCTCATCAACTTCTATCTTTTGGATATAACCTAGTTATGTAAAACTCTTGTATAATTCTCTATCTTTGTAAATCTTAGGCCTGTTCTGTCAAAATTTTCCCATTTTGGTTGATGTAAGGCCTCTTTCTGTTGGCCGTTTTTCCCAAACTTGTTATATAATTCCAGTAATATTGACAGATACCTAATCTTATGGGAATTTTTATCCAAATGTGATCATTTATTAGTTCTAGATCTACATTCAATCGTATTGTTGGGCTATGAAGAGTTAGTCCATGAGTCATTTTCATCAATTCTTCCATTAAATTCTCATCAATGTTTTCATCTTCATAAACTTATAGATCAAAGATGCCGCCTCGCAGAAATCCAAGGCGTAACCCTAATAATGAAACACCACCTCCTCAACCACCTACTCCTCAATTCGACACGACAGCCTTAAATGTTGTTGTAGCTGCAGCTGTGGCTACATCCATGGCTCAATATCATTCATCTGGTTCCACTGGAGGAGGAACCCCTATCCTATCTACTCATGGTGAAATCTTTGTGCGCCTGAAAGAGTGCTCTTACAAGGACTTCACCAACTGCAAGCCATTGTCCTTCAAGGGGACTAGCGGAGTCATTGCCTTCTAGCAATGGTTCGAGAAAACCGAATTGGTTTTCGAAATTTGCTCTTGTCCCGAGGAGAGCAAGGTGAAGTTTGCTGCTTGCACCTTTGAAACAAAAGCCCTAACATGGTGGAATAGTCATGTTAAGTCACTATCCCTTATAGTGGCTAATGCTATTGGCTGGGAAACTTTGAAAGACCTCATGATTGAGGAGTACTGCCCGAGGGGTGAGATCCAGAAGCTGGAGGAAGAACTGTGGAGCCTAACCATGAAGGGCTCCAACGTAGTCGCCTACACCGCCAGATTCTGCGAGCTGGTGGCCCTCTGTCCCAACATGATTCCTTCATAGGGAAAGAAAATCGAGAGATACATATGGGGGCTGGTGCCACCATACCAAGGAAATGTATTGACATCACACCCCACTACATTTGATAGTGCCAAACGATTGGCACAGTGGCTCATAGACCACGGGGTTCGTACCCTGGCCGCAACAACTACCCTGGCCATCTCAGAACCTGCAAGAACCGATGATTACAAGCAGAAATTTTGGGATGACAAGAAGAAGGCTAAGGCTGCCAAGAAGAGGCAGGTTGTGGCAGTACATGCTACGATAGCACCTATCGCTGCTGCTCCGGTAAAGCAGTACGCTGGAAGTTTGCCTAAGTGCAACAAATGCAACTTCCATCACGTCGGTGGCTGCCGGGAGATGCAGTGTCTGAACTGCAATGGGAAGGAGCACACAGCCCGTTTCTGTAAAGCTCCGGCGAAACCAATCACCCGAGCCCCCGGTGCTGGAGTGGGCCATACTTGCTACGGATGTAGCGAGGTAGGCCACTTCAAAAGAAGCTGCTCGAAGGCAGGGTTCGCAGGTGGAGCGGCAAGAGTTCTGGCCATAGGCCATGAGGAAGCAGTTGCCGACCCCACAGTGGTCACCGGTACGTTCCTCCTCGATAACTCTAATGCATGCATTCTATTTGATAGTGGAGCGGAGAGGAATTTCGTGAACCAAAAATTTGCTCATTTACTTAGGCAAAAATCACAAGCACTTAATGCACCGTTCACTGTAGAAATAGCTAATGGAAAGACAGAGAGCACTAGCAACATATTCATAGGGTGTACCCTAACTTTCGATAACCATTCATTTTCGATCGATCTCATGTCGGTCTCAATTAAAAGTTTTGACGTCATTATCGGCATGGATTGGTTGAGACTTCATCGAGCCGACATCATTTGTTACGAAAAGGCTGTTCGCCTTAATCTACTGTCTGGCGAAAACCTAGTAATTTATGGCGACAAACCCGGCACAAACCTTCGCATGAGCATTCAAGCTCAGAAATTCTTGCGAAAGGAATGTAGAGCATTCCTTGCTCATGTGGTCGATGTGAGCCATGAAACGAAGGACATTCAAAACATTCCAGTAGTACGTGACTTTCCCAACATTTTTCCAGAAGAACTCCCAGGATTACCTCCGCAACGTCAAGTCGAGTTCCGAATCGACTTAGTTCCAGGGGCTACGCATTAGCCAAATCGCCCTATTGTCTAGCACCTGTAGAGATGCAAGAATTGTCCGGTCAACTTAATGAACTACTCAACAAGGGATTTAGAAGACCAAGCTTCTCACCCTGGGGAGCTCCAGTCTTGTTCGTCAAAAAGTAAGACGGATTGTTTTGCATGTGCATCGACTACAGGGAGCTCAAAAAACTGACCGTCAAAAATCGTTATCCTTTGCCTTGGATCGACGATTTATTTGACCAACTTCAAGGGGCGAATTTATTTTCAAAAATCGACTTGAGATCCGGATATCACCAACTACAAGTGCTAGGATTGGATGTTCCAAAGACAGCCTTCCGAACTCGTTATGGGCACTACGAATTCGTAGTGATGTCGTTCGGATTGAAAAACGCACCCGCTGTATTCATGGATTTAATGAATAGGGTGTGTCGTCCTTACTTGGATCAGTTCGTCATCATCTTCATCGATGACATACTTATCTACTTGCGTAGTAAGGAGGAGCATAGTCAACATCTGCGACAAGTCCTCGAAACATTACGTTCGGAGAAGCTCTACGCGAAGTTCTCGAAATGCGAATTTTGGATTCAACGAGTCGAATTCTTAGGGCACGTGGTTAGTGAAGAGGGAATACACGTGTACCCTTCCAAAATCAAGGCCATTGAGAACTGGTCAGCACCGAAGATGCCTACGGAAATTCGTCAATTTCTAGGCCTCGTTGGCTACTATCGCAGGTTCATTCAGAACTTCTCCCGCATTGTGAAACCTCTTACAACACTGACCCAGAAGGGTGTGGCCTTTGATTGGGAAGAGAAGCAGGAAAGAGCGTTTCAAACGCTCAAACGAGCCTTGTGCACCGCACCAATACTATCCCTTCCCGAAGGAATAAAAGACTTTGTTGTCTATTGTGATGCGTCGAATCAAGGGCTCGGATGTGTTCTGATGCAGTGAGGTAAGGTCATCGCCTATGCCTCGAGACAACTAAAGACACATGAGGTCAACTATACAACCCACGATCTTGAACTAGGAGCAGTTGTGTTTGCTCTGAAGATCTGGAGACATTACTTGTACGGAACGAAGAGCACTATCTTTACAGACCACAAAAGCTTACAACACATATTCGACCAGAAGGAGCTCAACATGAGACAACGAAGGTGGGTCGAGCTACTCAGTGATTACGAATGCGAAATTCGTTATCATCCGGGTAAAGCCAACGTAGTAGCGGACGCCCTAAGTCGAAAGGAATATTATGGTCATAGAGTCAAATCATTGACTATGACTATCCATTCGCATTTTTCCACACAAATTAAGGCGGCTCAGCTCGACGCTTTGAAGCCTGAAAACGTGACGGGTGAATCCCTGAGATGGATGGATAAGAACTTGGAGGTTAAGGGTGGCGGAGCTTATTATTTCATGGACTGGATCTGGACCCCGAAACTAGGTGGTTTCCGAGACTTGCTCATGAACGAGGCGCACAACACTCGTTATTCCGTGCACCCGGGTTCAGATAAGATGTATCTGGATCTTAAAAATTTATACTGGTGGCCTAACATGAAAGCAGAGATTGCTACCTGCGTGAGTAAATGTCTTACTTGCACAAAGGTCAAGGTCCAATACCAAAAACCCTCTGGTCTACTACAACAGCCTGAGATATCGGAATGGAAGTGGGAGCGCATAACTATGGATTTCATAACCAAGTTACCCAAGACAATGGGTGGACTTGATACCATATGGGTCATCGTCGATAGACAGACCAAGTCTGCACACTTCCTGCCGATCAAAGAAACAGACAAGTTGGAGAAACTTACTAGAACTTACATTAGGTAGATTGTAAGACTGCACGGTGTTCCCTTATCCATTATCTTGGATAGAGATAGTAGATTCACTTCGAGGTTCTGGCAGTCGTTACAAAGTTCCCTAGGAACTAGGTTGGACATGAGTACAGCCTACCATCCACAGACCGATGGGCAAAGTGAGAGAACTATCCAAACCTTGGAAGATATGTTGCGAGCCTGTGTGATCGACTTCGAGAAAGCATGGGATACTCATTTACCCCTAGTCGAATTTTCCTACAACAATAGTTATCACACGAGCATAAAGGTTGCTCCATTCGAGGCCCTCTATGGACAAAAGTGCAGATCCCCTCTGTGCTGGGCTGAGGTGGGTGATACCCAGTTAGCTAAAGGACGAGTTCCTGACAGCACTCTCACAGGTCCGGAGATCATACGGGAAACGACGGAGAAGATCGTTCAGATCCGCGAACAATTGAAAGCCTCCAGAGACTGACAGAAAAGCTATGTTGATAAATGTAGGAAACCGTTGGAATTCTAGGTGGGTGACCGTGTTCTATTGAAGGTCTCACCCTGGAAGGGCTTGATACGCTTTGGAAAGCGTGGAAATCTAAATCCAAGGTACATTGGGCCTTTCGAGATTCTCGCTAGAATCGGCCCTGTAGCTTACAAACTTAACTTACAGCGCGAACTCAGTAACATACATTCTACCTTCCACGTATCGAACTTGAAAAAGTGTCTGTCCGACGAGACTCTTGTTATCCCACTCGACGAGATCAAGATCAACGAGAGCCTCAACTTCATGGAAGAACCAGTAGATATCATGGACCGAGAGGTCAAGCAGACGAAGCAAAGTCGTGTTCCGATATTCAAAGTTCGCTGGAACACCAAGCGAGGACCGAAATTCACTTGGGAGCATGAGGATCAGATGAAACTGAAATATCCTCGTCTTTTTACTTAGTTATTTGTAACTACTTATTTGCTTAAATTCTAATTTCGTGATGAAATTCCTTCTAAGGAGGGGATGATGTGACAACCCGAAATTTCTATTATGTACAAACATATCAAGTCAATAGAAGTCAGAACATTTGTTGTTAATTTTCATACTTTTTAGAATAAGTTTGAGTATTTCAGGATTCAAACTTTAGAGATATCAGGAGAGAGGATGCACTAGGGTTATTGTGCAACACTGTTATTCCAAAACTCTAAGAAATTAGAGTTTACTGCCTGAATAAAATATTTTCTGCCAAAAACCCTAAATCTGAGAGTATATATATGAGAACTTGTCATTATTTACACTTTTTCCAAAAACTCAAGATCCAAAACCCATTCTCTCTCAAGTATCATCCAAAAGATTTTAAAGATCTTCAAACTAGTAAGTTATTCTAGCTTTCTTAAGTTATTATATGGCTTAATCTAGTGTTTTAACATTCTTCTAACCGTGAAATCATTCCAAAAGGTTGATTCTTCCTTTTTCACCAAGAACACACACTAGTGTTCTTGGACTTTTAGCTCCTTTCAAGCTTCCATATAGTAAGTACTTCTATCCTAGAGTCTTATAAAGCTTTTTATACATCTTTACATCAAGGAAATGTCCCAAGAACACCAAGAACAAGGTGTTCACGGTTCAAGAAGTTCTTGAACCATAAACACCAAGTAAAGGTGCCAAAGGGTGCCTTAGGGTGCCTTAGTCCTTCACAAGCCTTAGGGACATGTCTAAATCCTTCCTTGATGTGTTTATCACATAAAAAGCACAAAAATCTCTCATTTATATGTGTTTACGGTTTGGGAATATCCCAAAACCGTAAACACCCCAAAGTATGTATAAATGACCCATATTCCTTCCTATGCCTTAGTAACTAACATGGATCCATTCTTTGATGAGCTAAGGACTTGAAAACCCCCAAAATACCATAAACCTTATGAGTTTACGGTAGTAAGCTCAAAGGAAAATGGTTTAGGAACCGTAAACTCCAAATAGGAGTGAAATGGTGCCCTAGTTCCTTCCTTAGTCACATACTTCAAGTAGAAAAGCTTCTAGGGACTTTTAAGGCTTGAAACAACAAATGGTCAGAAGTGTGTGAGCTTACGACCGTAAACTCAAGGGTTTATGACCGTAAACTCTTTTGGTTGTAACCACAAAATCGTAAACTCCCTAATGGAGTTTTTCTTGAACCCTAAACACACTAGCCTTTCCCTACAACACTTAGATGCAATCCTTGGGACTTATAACACTTGTATAAGGTGTTTAGCATGTCCTAGGGTGTCTTAAATTTGTTTTTTAGTTGTTTAAAGACTAATTGGATACATATATGTGATATTATATGTTAACTAGGATCATAGAGTGTGTTCAAGACTTCACTTGACACCTAGCAATCCTACATCTTCAGTTCATCCGTACCACTCCCTACAGGTGAGTTTATACCCCTTAATCAATGGTTTAAATGTTTTTAAATGCTTTTATGGGTGGGGAATACAAGTTAAATACTTATAGTTATTACATCAATCACAAGTGATTAATAACTACAAAACCAGTGATTTTCTTATTGTTCAAACTGTTTTCTAAACTGTTTTACTTCAAATTGTTTTACAAACTCTTATACTTGTCAAATACTTTTACTTGAAATCTTTTATACTTATTATCAAATGCATGCCTATGTATGTATAGTTATATAAGCAATGTTTAAAGGGCTTAGGAAGGCCAGCTCGCTTTATCTCCTTTTCCTTGTTGGGATGTGGTTGTAGGGCATCGGTTATCCGTCCGAAGGTCGTCTAAATATTAGTTATATATTATGTATACATATATAGACCTAAAATTTCTTTCAACCAGTTCCATACCTTTGGGTAGCAAAGGTTTCACAAACATGATCATACGTTACTAGTAAGCTACCATAGGGGTAGCACAGGAAGATACTAATACTATTACTAGCACAATGAAACATACAATGAGTCAGTTCATTCATGAGTCAGTACGAGTAGTACACACAGTACATTACTATACATGCTAGATAGAGAGAACACACATTATAGCTAGTACACACAGTACATTACTATACATGCTAGATAGAGAGAGAACATACATTACAGCTAGCACACACAGAACATTATAGTACATACAGGCTAGACAGAGAATGAGTACACTTTACAATTAGCACATTCATTACATGTACTTTCATGCAGTTATGTGAACCATTAAACGAGTCATGGCACTTCCTGCCATGACTGTTTTTGTATCCAAAGTCTCCTTTATTGGGGTGCGTATGATTTTGCGTATAGATCTATACTGGATTGACTTTCCTACACCTTGTTGCTCGCTACAGTGGGACTTGCAAGTCTACGGGTGCCAAATGTCATTTCTTACGGCGTCCTACATCGTCGTTTTACTAGAGTCGGTAGCAGGATACAGGTCGACCCCATGTTACTTTAAACGCCTTTTGTTTTAAGGTAGTTAGTACAGCAGTAGTCGCTTATTACAAATACTACGGTACTATGATATTTTTCCCATTACATTCACTTCGTTAATATTCACACGATGCACGGTAATGTAAAAACTATATTTTTGGTTAATGATATTTAGAATTGGGAAAACACACACTCTTACAAGAGACACATGCACAGATACTAGATGCCTTGGTAGAAGGCTACAGTTAGTAGGAAACATAGGGTTTTCTTGGAGAGTACTAAACATCTTACAAAACATTTTACAAAACATCTTACAAACATTTTACAAATGCTTTCATACAACACAGACACTAATATACTTATGATCTCACCAGCTTTAAGTTGATACTCGCTTTCAAAATAACTTGTATTCTCAGGTCACAAGTAGACAGGTACAGGTGCCAGGTTTTGAGAAGATGGAGTTCGTTCATGACTCTTCTTTTATTTTGATATGTATATTTTTGTGTCTATATAACTTGACAGAACACAATTGTATGAAATTATATTATTAATGCAATGGATGATGTTGTTGCTTGTTTACTACTATTCATTGTTGTGATACTATACATGACGTCCTCTGCCCCGGAACGTTTCCGCGGTTCATGGTTTTGGGGTGTGACAATATTCTTTAACACATAATACATCGTTTCAAAACATGAATGTGAACATCCATTAAATGATAAGTAAACCTAGTTTTATTCATAAATTTACAACTGTTCCATGTCCCTATAAAATAGGTACAAAAACATCTATTGTTTAAATAAAACTATAACAACACTTGTTATATCTTCAGCATGAAATGACATTCGGTTGTAATCAGTTGATTATTTCTTCCAATCATTAGCACATAATATCAATTATTAGTGTCACCTGAAGTATAGCATACTCAAGTGAATGATGGAAAAATAAATAGTTATGTTATATAGATATTTGAAGTCTTGATCAAGTCATGCTTCCTCAATTCGATAAAATTAGAGTAGCAATTCCTATTTCAATGTCTAGTTTCTTCCATAATAGAAACAACATCAATCATTTAGATCCTTTCTTGATTTATGGGTTTATGTTGTATGTCGCTTAACTGAACTATAAGTCTATTTGAGTACACAATCTCATAGACTTCCATTTTTTAATGCTTGACAGATTTAAAGCACGTTCTATTGTTTATAATGAATATATGCTTTACTTGATGAGAGAGCTGATATGTTTCATAAATATCCAAGACATTCTACAAGTCAAGGTTAATTACTACACTATGATGTGAGACACATCAATATCATCACAATAATACCTCCATCAAAATATCAGAATCAGACTTACTGGCTTGTAGAGCTTGTTCAATGATGGGATCTTTCAGTATATAAAATTTATACTTATGCTTTAAGTAAAACCTCAAGATATTATACTAGTTATAGAAATTATAATAATCAAATGCTACTGTCTCTTGAAAACCAATAAGGCGTAAGAGTATTAACAGTTATTACCAGAATTCAACAAAGTTTCATTTAGTATTTTCAATTTTAAGTCTTTAAAAATTAATAGCTTTTCATTCTTTCTTAAAACATTAATTTACTAAAGTCTAGGATCCAAGTAACGAAATAATTAAATGGTTAGGTGACCTTTATCTCAAAAAAATTATTAAAACTCGATAGGTAGCGATTACCAATTGCACATAATATGTAACTCCTAGATTATGGGATCCTAAACAATTATTGTTTAACTTGTCATGTTTATCACATCTATGTATTGGACCTCTCATGTTTAGGTAACCTTTATCACACAAGATTCCGATCAAGTCATTCTACTTGAAACAACTTGTAGTATTGTAAGTTTTGAGGTAAAAAATAGTCATTAGTTTTATTATTGGTAGTTATAATGTTATTAACCGATTTTAGTATTTTTTTTTTAAATAAAAACTCATTATTTATTATAAATATATAGAGTTTATATAATGTTTAAACACGTTTTAAACTATTTTACATATTTTAAAGTTGTGTATTTATAAGTTTTACAATAAAACTATTTTCAACAAAAAAAACTCGATTTTTAACTGGTAAACGGTAACCAAAATGTTTTTATAAATATCCATTTATAAACATATTATGGTTTTAAACATTTTTTACTCAAACTCCAAGTGATATTATCTTATGTTAAAATCTTATTTAGTTTGTAAAAACCATTTTCATACACAAAACAAAACATACAATAACATAAAAATAAACATTACAGGCATACATTTTTATGTGTATAAACCAAACCATATCTAGTAATAATTTTTGTGAGTCATCACAAATGTTATTATTTCTTTTCTAAAGGACTTAAGGGACACTTCAAAAGGTATTCAAGCTCCCACTTGCCAAGTCAACTCTTGCTTGCAAAAGAACTTCAAATCTTCATTTTGTAAAGTTTGTTGCACTTAAACCATTAAGACTATAACTAAACCCAGAACCAAGAGTAGAAGCTCATGGTTGGGATTATGGTTTGAAATGGTTAAGTCTTCTTCAAAGTGGTCATATCTTCATCTTGTTACATTTAAAATAAAAACAATTAGTCTAACTAATTTATTACAGCAAATCAACAAATGAAAAAATACGTATTTATCTATTACATCTTATGAATAAATAAATATCAACTAACAACAACACAGAGTTCCAAATGATTTGTTTATACACAACAACATATCAAATATAATAACAAAAAACTCTTTGTTTTTTCTAAGGAAACGTTCATATAACCAAAATGCATGAAAAATAGTAATATATAAAAATAAACAATTTTAACCAATAAGTTGTCAAAGAAGACAAATATGGACTATTTTTAACCAAAAGAAATTCTTGCTTTTTTCTGAAAACCAAAGATTATCAAACATAAAAATCATTATAACATATAAAAGATGAATCTAATACCACTGATGGGTTTTGATACAAAATATAAGTTTGCTTTTCACAAAAACCACAACGCACGTCTTATAAAAATAACAAGTTTGTTTTTACTTTATAACAAAACCAACCATCAAGGATCCATTTATAGAGGTTAGAATGAATTAAAAACAATCAAAGAGTTTTTATAATGACAACCTTTGAAGCATTTGAATCCATGTGGTTTTAGGGTGTTGATAAAGATAGAAATATATATATATATATATATATATATATATATATATATATATATATATATATATATATATATATATGATTTCTCTATGTGTATCCACCATCAAGAGTAAGACACTTGGAATACTATTTCTTTCTTGAATTCTTAAGTGTCTTAAGTCATTAAGTGTTTAACTCAAATAAGCACTAAAGGAGACAACTCAAGGAAGCTTTTAAACCACCAAACTAACTTCAAAAGAGAGAAAAGAGGAGGGATAGAGAAATTTCGGCCATGAGTTTCTTGTTGAAAGAATATGTGGAAGACATGAGCAACTAGCTCTAAACTCATGCATAAGGCTTCCTTTTATGCGCTTATGCAAGAAATGTCATAATATTAAAATAATATAAAACAACTCTAGCCTTTTAAGAAGCATGGGGAATAAGGTATGGAGGTTGACAAGCAGCCTCTATGCCTTAAAAAGAATTTGGTCATACCCTTAAAAAGAAGAAAGATTCTTCAATTTTTATAAACTCAAAGTTTATAAAATATAAATTTTGCTTTAGGTAAAAGACAAAAGAATCCAACTAGACCAAAAGGTTGTGCATAAGTTATTAACTCATACCATATGAAATAATAACTAGTTATACTCTCTTATAATTATTATTTTTAGAAAATAATATTCCCAAATTAAATACAAGAGTCGATATTATTTACTAATAATCATATTAATAATAAATATACAAAATGTGCCAACTTAATAAATGTCCGACCCTATATGATCATATATTATTAGAAATGTCACACAATAATGATTCTTAGGAATATAGATTCAATAGGTTCCGTTGAGTTTCTGAAAAAAATAGAGATATTGATATTCAACCTCAGCCATTCTTTCACACCTTTAGTAGCAGATCTAATATATTCAAATTCATCCATTAAAATCGGGTCTTTTGGGTCTGAAATCCGGTCAATCATAATCATGGATTGGGTATTATTATAAGTGGGAGTGTTGATGATTCGGGTACAGGGGGAGATCCATTTAAATTTTACATTATCGAGTTTTCTCCATAGAGATAAAGGCATTCCTTTCATCTTCAAGCTCTGTTTTGCTACATTAGAAACTATGTTGATAATCTTCTAGAGATGATCGACTTTACTAATGTCAATATGAGTAAGATTTTGCAGAACACCTTTGTAACTTTTTGTGGATCTTCTTGCTATTTCAAATTCTGATCTGAATCTATGTTGGTTATCTAACAATCCCTTTGTAACGCCCGCAGATTCGGGCTAGTAAATTTCGAAACAAAAAGCGTCAAAAATGAATTATTGATAGAAGATTATTTAGAATAAAAAATCTTAACCAAGTAATATTATATGTCACAAGGGTTCCATACATATAAAGAATGCTGAAATCTAACTTATAACGAAGAAGCTATGACCCGTCGAAGTTTTACGGCTAAACCGACATGGGACCGCGTAATGTAAAAAGTAAATTATTGATAAATTATTTTTTATCCTTAGGGATCTATATGAAAGTCGTAGTATATGTAAAACTGATAACGTAAATCAAAAGAACATCCAAATCTGACTTCGTATGAGGAAGTTATGATTTTTCTAAGATTTAGCATAATAGTCCACAGCTTGGAAATCGAATTTTAGGTCGGTCGATTTTTAGCCGACACAGCCTAAACACGAATCGGAGATCTCATTAATAGGAGCTAGGATGAAAACGGACATACGATCACAAAGTTATGAATTTTTAAAAGACTTTACATGTCCAAGCCTATTAAAATATAACTTTAAAAATAAATTCAAAATTAGCCGACGGAGTCTAAATGAAAGTTGTAGAGTGCGTCTCGACATATGCGTGCATATAAAGAACATTGAAAATGGAGCTTGTATGCGAAAGTTATGGAATTTAGAAGTCGGAAGAGGATGTTGCATGATGCGACTTTGTTCTTGCTAGATTCTGGCAACAGTTCTTGAGTTGCACTTACAAGATCACAAAAAAGGAGGCCATCAGATGTTTCCCGGGAGGAGGCTCCCATAAAGATTCTCCGAAGGTCAAGTTAGTAAGGTTTTGTGGTTGTGTATGAGGATTTCTTGGAAAGACGACTTACCTACTGGGGTGTTGAGCATTCCTTTTTATACTCAACGATCCTGCTTGTCCGTACGGAACAGGATCGCCTGGGCCGACATGATCCAAGGCACTGATTGGAGGATCGTGCTCCTCTATCTGTCAGAGCGTTGTCATTGGTCCTGCCGGTAGTGCTCTAATCCCTTGCTTTGTCGCCTGACCGTATCATTTTTGTCTTGGAGATGAGGGCGCCCTTAGCGGGCGCGAGCCTCTTGTGAGTTCACCTCTGGTGGGCACTTATCAATTTTCCAGAGCATCCTTCCCTTAAGTGTTATACCCAAAGTCTAGAAGGCCAAGAAAGGAAAGAAAACCCTAATTTTATGGGACGAACTTGGCGAGTCCAAGGAGGAACTCAACGAGTCCAAGCGGGATCCGGGTCGAGGAGTAAGTGACCGACTCGGCGAGTCGGCCAAGGAGACTCAGCGAGTCTGGTCTGTGCGAGGAAACCCCTAAAGTCGAGACTTGGAGCCTATTTAAGCGCCTCATTCTCTTCCCTAGGGTTCCTTTACTGCCTCTCTATCCCAGAACACCAAACCCTAGCTGCCATATCCATTGATTGAGCCATTTGTTGACTTGAAGAGTGCATTAAAGCTTGGAGAAGGAAGAAGGATCTTGGAGGTGCAAGAACGGGCTATAGATCCGGGATTGGAAGATACTTCTGAGCATTTGGAGGTAATAAACTAGTTCTTGGACTCTTTTGCACCTAGATCTATGTGTGAGTTTTGGGGCTTTTTAGCCATAATGGTACCCATTTGAGTTAGAAGCCAAATCTGAAGTTGCTACTTCGGATCTAAGCATATTATGGTCTTGAGAAGCATAAAGTATGTGCCCTTGAGTTGATTATGGAGCCTCTTTGCCTTAAACCCTAGTTTATGGTGTATTTTGCCTAGATCTCCTGCTCTACACGTAAAGTTTGCAACTTTACGTAAGGAATAGGTTTGGGAGGGGTAGATCTACAGTTGGGAGTCCATGCATGACTCAAAAGTCCTCTACATGAAGGAAGATCTGAATGGACTCGGCGATTCCTTTAAGTGGACTCGGCGAGTAGCATGAAGATTTGGAGGAACTCGACGAGTGGGATGAACAGCTCGTTGAGTCGGATGAAGTTGAGCAGGAACTCAACGAGTTGGAAGAACAACTCGGCGAGTCTGTTGAAGGTTGTCTTGGACTCGGCGCATCTGTTCTTGGACTCGGCGAGTCAGGACGCGAAACCCCAAGACCCTTCAAGTTGAGACTCGAATCAGTGAGTCGAGTGGAGACTCAGTGAGTTGGACAGGTTAGGACTCGGAAACCGGTAGACTCGGCGAGTCATGGACTGACTCGGCGAGTCGAGTCGCGAATGGAAGGACACTGAACATATGAACTCGACGAGTCAGTAGGGTGACTCGGCGAGTAGGGTTGACCTGGAAGGTTGACTTTGACCAGGACTTTGACTTTGACCAGAGTTTATTTGGTTATCTTTCCGAGGGGGGGGGGGGGGGTTAGTTAGACTCAGTGTTGCATTGATATTGATAGCTCGGGGAGTGAGTGGAGCAGGAGTTCAGAGAGTTGCCGGGCAGCGGCTAGTGGGATCATCAGCAAGTTCAGCCGGTGTAGGTGAGTTTCCCTCTGTGTGAATGGGTCTAAGGCCACAATGCCGACCCATGTAGTTATGAGTAGAAGACCCAAGGGTTAGCCCTAGGCATAATATGTTAGTATGATATTCAAGACAAGGTCCAATGATAGCAGGCGGGTGCCCAAGGAATGTTTTATGTGATAGTTTATACTTGTTGTCTGTGTGATACTTGTATGTGCCTGGTAGGGAGGTGAGTGTGGGCGAGGTCCCGTAGCTCGCCAATAGCAGAGTGTGGATGGTGTTCCACATCTCATTAGCAGCACATCAGGGGCGAGGCCCGAGTTAGGAAGAAAGTGAGTGTGGGATGGGCCCGTATCTCACAATCAGTAGGAGCATGGACGGGGTTCCATGACTCATCAGTAGCAAAACAAGGGCGAGGCCCAAAATAGGCGATGCCTTAGGACAGGACCAGTTCGTATGTGTTTAGCTTATGTGGTGATATGTTTATGTTCTATTATTTTCTGGCGGGCGAGACCCTGTGTCAGGCGATGCCTAAGTGAAACAGATCTGTATCTGAGCGGGGCTCGAAGCCAGGCGGGGCCTGGAGCAGCGGGGCCGTTGTAGTGGGCGAGGCCCGAGGTAGCGGGCGAGACCCGAGGTAGGGGGCGAGGCCCAGGATAGCGGGCGTCTCCCAGTATGTGCAGTATGTGGTTATGCATGGTATTTGGTAGGGTGGGGAACTCACTAAGCTTCGTGCTTACGATTTTCAGTTTTGGTTTCAGGTACTTCCGGTAGCGGAGGAAAGAGTTCGGGGTGATCGCATGGCACACACCATAGACTAGACAGCCTGGGAATGTTTACTCTGAAACGAACATGTGTTTTGGAAATTAATACTCTGTTTATGATTTGGATTGATGACTTTTGTTAAAGTAATGTTTTATTAAAAGACATTTTTTTTGTCTTGAATTTTGGGGACGTTATGTAAAGCCCGAAAAACGGATCTACCAATGATCAAAGACAAATAAAAGAAGAAAAGATGAAATAATAAGAAAATAACAAAACGAACCAAGCTTGCATACGCCTTAAAGCAATAAAACGTCAGATACAACTTGGAGAAAATACGAAGGCATCAACAACCATTAAAGTCTGACACAACGCCCTATTTATAGCCCTGACTTACAACCGCAAGGAGTTTACGGCCGTAAGGAGTTTACGGCCGTAAACACATAACAACCGTAAACTAGACAAAATTGGTTTTTCTACACAATCACTACCACTAATCAGTATGCCTAGACCAAACCATTAGACAGGGTCTTTCAATCTCCCCCTTGGTTTGGACTAGCTCGAACCCATTCCTTTGTCAACAATCATCACATCCATCTGGCCCATCGCTCCATTCCACATTCTCTTGCTCAGAATCTCCGCGACCATCATTGTGTACACCTTGGATTCTTCCTCGTAAATATCTTCAACAACTTTAATTTGAAAGTTGCTAAGATGATGAATATCCTTTTTCCTGAACTGCAGCAAGTCTCTGCGATCGTACAAACGAATACACCCTTTCTTAAGTTTGATAACCGCTCCTGATGTATTTTCATCATAGAACCAGCATTCCAAAGAACTGAGAGATCCATCTTGATAGCCTTGAAGTACAAGAAACTGCTTGACTTGTTTTGTCGTAGGCCACATCACTACATGTAGCGGCTTGTCAGTAGACGGTTCCAAGACATCCAGGTGTTCAAATACAACTGACTCTGCCGTCGGCATCGATGGAAATCCTTTCTTCACTTGATCATCCAGAAAGTGTTTAAACTGAGTAACCTGAGGAGTGATGAAAACATTGATAAACGGAGCTTGAGACAATTCTGTTAGATCAATTCTCGTGAATGACCTAAATGCATGAATATCCTTATACAACTCTTGATGGGATTAAAACAATTTTTAATCTATGAAGATCGATTAGATCTTGAACAAGTGTATGAATACGAAACAGTAAAAACGCAATAATAAGAACAAACAGCTTGAATCAATCGTGTCGAATGATTAAATAAAATCCTTAGAAGAGCTCGATTAAGAACATCAACTGTAAAGGATTAGAAGATTACAAGAACGATTACAGAAAAATATTGTACTCTTGATCAATCGCTATTTCGATAATCTCTAGAATCTTAACCTAATATGCATGCAAGCATTTAACTTATATACAATACATAAAAGGCTCTCGGTTGGACAGGCCCAAACCGGAGAATACAAGGCTAAACTAACGAGCCCAAAAGACGCAACATCAAAACTATCTTCAGCCCAACAATCTCCCCCTTTGCGTCAATTTGGAGCGAGACCTTCACTTCTTACTTGGGCCGGCGGCTGAAGCTGGTACCTTCTTCTTCACGGTGTTAAACAGACACTTGGTTATGGAGAGGATGGTCTGTCTAAACCGGACGTACCAGTTGATCATATCATTGAAGTACTTGATGTCATCAGCCGAATTGATCACCGCCATCGGAGGCGTCTTCTGGAGATTGAGGTGGTGGAGAAGCTGGGGGTGTTATGGGTTTGGTTGGTTCTGGTTGAGTGGGTGGGGGGTTAGTTTCGGGTGGTGGTTGTGTTTCGGTTTGAGGAGGTTCGGTTACTGGAGGGGTTTCGGTAACAGGTGGTGTTTCGGTTGATGTGGTGAATATGGGTGGAGGTATAGGGATAGAGGTTGGGGGAATTGTGGGGTTTATGGTGGGAATGGAAATAGGTATTGTGGGTGGAGGGGAAGGAACTGGGGATTGATGAAGTTCCATCTCCGGGGTCGGGGACCGAGGGGGTGTGTTGCCTCGTTGAGGAGATTCGTCTCCTTGGGATCCCTTAGAGTCCGAACTCCCACCTTCGGATTCGCTTGAAGAGGAGGGAATGATGAGCTTTCGCTTCTTTTGGGTCTTCCTCCTTTTCGGTTGTGGGGATGAAGCAGCCTTCGCTTGTTTGCGCTTCTTGGGAGAAGGACCCTTTGGAGCTTTGGATGGGTTCTTCCCTTTCTCTGCCTTTTTACCCCTGGCCACCGGTTTATCGGCATCATGAATCGATCGCAGCATGTCCGGTGTCAGTTCCCTCGGACCAGTTGGCATTGACTCCTTGATCGCCCTGATCATACTGCTGTCTGAGGGCACACTTCCATACATAGTCTCCGGGATGGAGCCAATGAAGGAGAATTTTGATGCATCCGAGACGATGATCTTCTTGGTATGGAACGTACCAATAGAAGACATCGATGCACCATCAGCTGTTGGGACATCAAACTTGTCCATGGCCCCTCTTGTGATCAAGATCCAGAACCGGGCCAGCGACACCTCGGAGTGTCGGGAAGAGGAAGAGAGGCTCTGAAGCAGCTATTGCCAGAGGACAAACCCATAATCCAGGTTTATCCCATTGTACACTCCGTACATTATAGAAAGGAAAAGACGACTTGCACCGTCAGATCCTGAGCTCCTCTCTGACAGTCCCTTGAAGAGAACTGTAAATAACCCATTCCACTGGGGCGGTAGGCAGGACTTCTTGAACCTGGCGAAGGAGGTGAGAACCTCCGTGTAGCCCATGTTGTAAAACATGCTGTAGAACATCCCAACCGGAATCGTCTCCGGGTGAACTCATGATGAGTCAGCTGCAAACCCTAACAACGTGCAGAAACGGGGGCGAGAAATTGAGGTCTTGTGTTCTCCCACTTCAAAGAATACCCAGTCGACGGCCTTGTCGTAGTAAGCCGTCGCATAGACCTGAGATAAGGCCACCATCGGCACTGTTTCAATTCTCGACAGTGCAGGAGCAAGCTGGGAGTACTTGAGGCATTCGATGACCGGCGACATGTATGGATCATATGCCAGTGGGTTCAGATCAATGACCAGGCACTGTTGAGGTCGGATGGGAAGAATCTGAGAAGTTGCATGAACAGATGAAGATTCAGCCATTGTTGCAGGTGTGGAGAAGAAGAAGAACGGGAGAGTGTTTAAGAGTATTTTTGCTTTGGGAAGTATGGGGGCAGTAAAGAGGTAAAAGGTGGTGTTTGATGGGTTTTTATAGTTGGTGAGGAGAGAGAAAAATCGTTTCAAATCTCTTATGGAAATATGGAACGGGTTTTTGAGTGACTGATTGGTGACAGTTGGGGCGTGCGATGATCACGTAGGAGAGAGAGTGTCAGATTCCTAGGATTATGCCGCCCAATAAGCGCCGGTTCAGAGAAAGGAACCGTTTCCATTTCCACACGCGCCTGTAACTCCAGAGGTATGACGCTTCGATATTGCACACGCGTCCTCAAGTGTCAGAAAAAGCGCGGCCGTTTCAAATTCACGCGCCCTCCTTTTTACCGTCGTTTGAATTTCTATCCATTTAACTCCCGCCGAGTCAGCAACATTTTGTCTTTTCCCCTTTTTAAACAGCTGTATCCAATTAATGACCCACGTGGCTAATTTTTGGCCAAAACTTCATTAGTAACCCTTCAGTAATAATCCAGCCTGTAAAATAATTAGTAACAGAATTTTTGAAAATCTAGGATTTTCGTGCAAAGAGTGTAAAAGAAAAAGAAATAAAGCAACTCTTTTTAGGATAATCTGTGATGTCCATAAGACACGAAACTGATGATCCCGGGCACGAATCTCTTCCTTCAAGGTCAAGAGAGACCTCAAAGTGTTAGTGTGGAATCCCGTTGAATGACGATCAAACATTTATTAAGAAATGTTGAAAGGCTTCTTTTAATTAGGCTAATTAAGGGTGGTTTCGCTTTGATTCAACAATTCAATTCTTGATATAAGAATGAATGTGAACAAAGTACTTGTGAGACCGGTGTAGTCTGTTGAACAAGTAGGTTGGAGTTGATTTTGTAGTGGCTTGGATTAATATGAAATCTCAGATAAAAATTTTAAAAGTGGATCCCTTGGGAAGAAATGTTATGGTGTGTAACAATTTCATTGGAATCACGCAAAGAGAAAAATTGAGATTCCATGAAGTTACATTCGTCAATTCATTGGTGAAAACTTGATCAAGTTAATTGGTCACCGTCAATTCGTTGGTGTTGAATTTTGGGTTTCACTCAGCTCGTAGTGGCACGAAACTAAGATCATAAACACAGATGTTGTGTAACCATAAACCTCAGTGGTAGTTTCTGAGAGTCTCAAGGGTTACAGGGATGAAACGAATGTAATGGAGAAGTGTACTGGGGATGGTGAAAGAAAACATAGTACCTCTGCTGCGAAAGTAAGGGCCAAGCAGGAAACTCTGAACTCATGTGAGAAGAGAGTGAGGTAGCTCACGATTAGAATAAATGAAATAGCCTTATTGGGAAGACAAGATTTGTGTATACCAGGTCATGAAGGCTATTATTCAAAATCTTATGAGGCTTGGGACACATACAGCAGCATGCTTCTAGGGACATTTAAGTAAGCCATCAAATATATCCCCATAAACGAACGATCATACAAAGAAAAATAAATTAAATATTTTTGGAGTTTTTGAAATTTATAATAAAAAAAAATAAAAATAAATAATAAAAAATTAGAGTTAAAATAAAAAAATAAAAATAAGATCTAAAAAAAAATATAAGAGAGTTAAAAAAAAACTTGGAAAAAGATTGAAAAACCGAACCCGAACGTTCGGTTGGTTTCGGTTCAGGAAAATTTTGAAAAACCGAACCCGAACCTTCGGTTGGTTTCGGTTCCACAAAATTTTGAAAAACCGAACCCGAACCTTCGGTTGGTTTCGGTTCCACAAAATTTTGAAAAACCGAACCCGAACCTTCGGTTGGTTTCGGTTCCACAAAATTTTGAGAAACTAAGAAATTTAGATATACAAGAAATAAATACTTTTAACATAGAGAAAACCAAAATAGTACAAGAAATATACAACACCAAAAAACTACCTTTGAAGTGATGAGCGAGTAGGATGATTGAACCGAACCCGAACGTTCGGTTGGTTTCGCTTCTTACGTTTGAGGTTGAGAGGTAGTGTGAGGTACTGACTCTGATTCCATCATTCCTAGCCCTTGCAATATTTTATTGAATGAAGCTTCTGGAAGAGCTTTGGTAAAGACGTCGGCCAGTTGATCAGTGGTTCTTACAAAGTGAACTTCGACATTTCCATCTTCCACATGATCTTTGATGAAGTGATACCTTAGTGCTATGTGTTTGGTTTTAGAGTGTTGCACTGGGTTATGACAGATCCTAATTGCACTTTCAGAGTCACAATATAGTGGGATCTTCTTCATATCGAGTCCATAGTCTCGAAGTTGACTCTGGATCCAAATCACTTGTGATGTGCAGGAGGCAGCGGCAATGTATTCCGCTTCGGCAGTAGACAACGACACACATGTTTGTTTCTTGGATTGCCAGCTGACCAATTTCCCATCAAGAAATTGACAGCCACCAGTTGTGCTTTTACGGTCGAGTCCACATCCTCCAAGGTCAGCATCAGAATAGGCTTGAACGAAGAAGCCTGAATTGGATGGATACCACAGACCTAAGGAGGTGGTTCGCTTGAGATAGCGTAGGATGTTCTTTACTGCCAGCATGTGAGGTTCGCGTGGGTTAGCCTGAAATCGAGCACAATAACATACAGAAAACATGATATCAGGCCTGCTAGCAGTTAGATACATCAATGAGCCTATCATTTGACGATAGAGAGTGATGTCGACAGCCGGTTTGTCTAGAGATGGGGTAAGCTTGGTGCCGAATGCCATGGAGACTTTGACTTTTGAGTCTCCCATCATGCCAAACTTTGCTAGGAGAGTCTTTGTGTAAGCTTCCTGATTAATAAAGATGCCTTCGGGTCCCTGTCTTATGTTTAAACCAAGGAAAAAGTTAATAGGACCCATTGAGCTCATTTCAAACTTAGTCTCCATCAACTTTCTGAATTCAGCTGTTAAGCTGGGATTCGTGGAGCCAAAGATGATGTCATCGACATAAATTTGAACTATCATAAGGTGGTTACCTTCCTTTTTGCGAAAGAAGGTTGGGTCAACCGAACCTTGTTTAAATTTAGACATCTTTAAAAATTTTGTAAGCGTTTCATACCAGGCTCTCGGAGCTTGTTTGAGGCCGTACACAGCTTTATCCAGAATATAGCAATGATTTGGATACTTCTCGTTCACGAACCCAGGAGGTTGCTCCACATACACAGTTTCTTCAAGTTCTCCATTGAGAAATGCACACTTGACGTCCATTTGGAAGACCTTAAAGTTTTTGTGAGCAGCATAGGCCAGAAATATTCTAACTGATTCTAGCCTAGCTACTGGAGCGAACGTCTCTTCGTAATCGATTCCTTCCTCCTGATAGTATCCCTTGACCACCAGACGAGCCTTGTTCCTTATGACATTACCTTCCTTGTCCATTTTATTTCTGAAAATCCATTTAAGACCAACAACCGAAGCATCTGGAGGAGTTGGAATGAAGCGCCAGACTTTGTTCCTTTCAAACTCGTTCAGTTCGTCTTGCATTGCTTGAACCCAATCAGAGTGATCGAGGGCAGTGTTCACTGTCTTCGGTTCAACTTTTGATACGAATGAGTTAAACATACAAAACTCAACCTTTGAAAATAAGGATGTCTGTTTTGCCTTCAGTTGAGATCGGGTCAGAACCTTTTCAGATACATCACCAACTACTTGAGAGATGGGATGATCTCTGGTCCATTTGGTAAGAGGAGGGTAATTCGGATCGAAGGTTGGATCTAGTTCAGCATTGATCATCTCTTCGGGCTCAGATTGGCTATCGTAATCAAACGCCATATCATCATGCTCCCCCTCAATTGATGAGTCTTGAGAAACATGAGGTTCAGGGGTTTCTTGTGGTGCTGGACTTTCAGGCGTTGAAGCACCTTCGTTCGGAGGGGCATCTTCGGTTGGAGAGGCACCTTCGGTTGGTGAAGGACCTTCGGTTGAAGTAGTAGAGCTTGGCTCCCCCTGGACTTGTGAGCTTGGCTCCCCCTCGACATGAGAACTTGGCTCCCCCTCGACTGAAGCAGTGTTGGTTGGAGATTCATCAGTGGGCGATTCTCCTTCATGCATTCTTTTTGCAGCATCTTCGACAATCTGCTTCATATGATCTATTTTGTTGTCAGCTGCACCTGCTTCTGAGAGAGAAGCTTTTTCCGGTTCGTCAAAGAGTTCCAGAAAATTCTCGTACAAATTGGCAATCGAGACTGTGACTTGGCCAGTTTGAGGAAAGATTTCCCCGGAAGTGTCATCTATGGCCTGTAGCTTCTTGACATAGTTATCGTCGAAGGTCACATAGTATGTCTCTTCAATCCTTCTTGAACGTTTGTTTAGGACCCTGTACGCCTTGGATGTGAGTGAGTAACCCAGAAAGATTCCCTCATCTGCTTTGACATCAAACTTGTTGCGGTGTTCTTTAGAGTTAAAGATGAAACACCTTGAGCCAAACACATGGAAAAATTTCACATTGGGTTTTCTGTTATTTATTATCTCATATGGTGTGAGCGTGAATCGCTTATTGAGATAGGACCTGTTCTGTGTATAACAAGCAGCAGAAATAGCATCAGCCCAAAAATAAAGAGGTAAGGAAGCGAAACTTAACATAGTTCGGGCAGCTTCACACAAGGACCGGTTTCGTCTTTCGACTATTCCGTTCTGTTGTGGTGTGTAGGGAGCTGAGAAATTATGACTAATTCCCTTTTCTGCAAGAAACTCTTCAAACTCCTTGTTCTTGAATTCGAGACCGTTGTCGCTCCTGATGTTTCGAACGACCTTCTTGAGTTGGACTTCAATCTGCTTGATGAACACTTTCAGCTTTTGAGTCGCTTCAGATTTGAGCTTTAGAAAGAACACCCATGTAAATCGTGAGAAGTCATCAATGATAACAAGAATATACTTGCTACCACCGATGCTTTCAATAGATGAAGGACCACACAAATCGATATGAAGCAATTCGAGTGGTTCAACAACTTTTGTGTTAATTATGGATGGGTGACTTTGACGACTCTGCTTTCCCATTTCGCATGCAGCACACAAATTCTCTCTGTCAAACTTTAGCAGTGGAAGACCCCTAACATGACCTCCAGTGACAAGTCGGTTGATATCTTTGAAATTGAGATGAGAGAGTCTTCGGTGCCACAACCAGCTTTCGTCGGATTGAGCTTTTGATAGCAGACATATGGCTGGGTTTCCTTTGATGGGTTTCATGTTCAGAGGAAACATTTCACCCTTTCGCTCTGACTTCTGAATCACTTTCTTTGTCTTTTTCTCTATGATTTCAGAACCTTCATCATCGAATGAAACTTTGAGACCTATACCTCCAACAAGCTGAGATACACTGATGAGGTTGTGTTGAAGTCCTTCTACATAGGCCACCTTCCTTATTGTAAAGTCACCATTCGTTATCATACCGTATCCCTTTATGGTGCCGAAAGAGTTATTTCCAAACTTAACGTTGCCACCATTTGTAAGAGATCTGTATTCCCTGAGCTCCTCTTTCCTCCCTGTCATGTGACGCGAGCAGCCACTGTCGATATACCATTCTTCGTCAAACTGCTCGTCACTTATAACCTGCAAAAATTAAGCAGATTTAGGAACCCAAAGTTTCTTGGGTCCATGTGAGCTTTTCATGGAAACGGGAATAGTAAGAGAGATGTCAACTAGATACGTTCTTTTAATTAGAGTTGTTTCATCTTTCTTTTTAATGGTGAAGACTTTTATTTTGTTAGGATTGGGTTTGTTTGCTTTGGGCTCAGGTTTGGATTCATCGACCTTCTGCTTTCCTTTCTGTTCAGCTGAAGAATTAGGTTTTTGAGAGCATGCGAGATTGGCTTTGGAGCAAGACGGAGATGAATGAGTGGAAGTAGAAGAACGAGAAGAATTAGAACGAGAGAATTTGGATGGGGAGGACTTCCTGGCTGATGACTCTAGGTGACCCTTTTGCTTTTGATCATTAGAGGGGCTGACCTTCGAGTCTTGTTCTCTTTTGGCTTCAGAGCCGAACCTCTGAGTTCGGTTGGAGTTGTTCTTGGAACCGAACCTTCGGTTTCGGTTGAAATCCTTTTCAGAACCGAACCTTTGCTTTCGGTTGGTATTTTCTTGCGAACCGAACCTTTGCTTTCGGTTGTTGGAACTTTCAGGCTTTCTAATAGGATTGTTTTCACATTTCAGATTCTTGTCTTTGTGTGAATAGTATGCATTCTGGGAGTGCCAGAATTGTTTTCTTTCTGAAAGGTTTTTCCTGTATCTTTGGTTCCTCTCTATCTTCTTATCCCTCATCTGCTTAGGTTGATGATGAACGTTCGCTTTCGTTTTTGTTGTAACCTTGGCTGGTTTCTTTTGAACTTCAGGAGTTTTACTTTGAGCCGAGGGAGCAGATGGAATATCTGAAGAAGATTCAGTTTGCACTGAGGAAGTGGAGGGAGTATCTGATGATGGTATGTCTTCTTTTGCTGAACAATCATCCTCTTGAGGAATATCTTTCGTACCACTGGTGCTTGGTTCACTGAAATTATCAGGCTTATTCAATGGTTCAGGGATGTATCTTCCTTTGCTCATCCAGGAGGTTCTTTCAGACAAGCCAACTGTTTCGTTTGCATTATCAATAGGAGCTTCCCAGAAATACTCATCACAGCCATCAGCATTGTCTTCATTAACAATAGCTGTGAGTTCGGCTGTTTGATTTTCGGTTACTCCAGTCACCTTGTATACCTGATTCGGAGTAGTCCTGACCTTTTGATACACAACAGCCTTTTCTACTAATTTCGGGGACTTTTGTTGGGACAATCTAGCGAACTCCACAGAGTTTTCAGAAATAAGATTTTTGTGGTTTTCAGTTTCGCTTTTAACAAATTCTGAGCAGTCAACCGTATCCTCTACAGAAATTTCACTCATGTTTTCGTCCTCGTTAAGCTCAGATGCATTTTCAACATCGATTTTGTTTTCTGAGCTTACATTGGCGTTTAGAGAGTCAAATTTTTGCATGGTTTCGGTTCTCAGTTTAAGTCGGTCATTTTCGTCCAAAAGATTTTTGAGCATGTCCTTGTGGTCTTTGGATTTAATGAAGGACTCGATTTTGTCCAGTCCATACATGTAGGTCGGATTGACATCATCAGACGATATCACACTCTCACAATTGTAGGCTTCGGCATCGATTTCATCCTCCTTAAATTCTAGGAAGGGCAAAATCATGCGATGGATCTTTTGACCTATCTCACAATCTAAGTGAAGTTGAGTAATATTGGAATATAAACGTTTAGCTATTAAACAAAAAACATTTCGTTGTTTTAACAATTTCAAATTGTCTCTCTGCAAATAAATGTTTTCGTCTTTAACTTTAACTAATTCCGACTCTTTTAACTCAATCCACATTCGCCGCTCCTCACTCTTCGACGCCGCCCTGCTTAATTGATCAGTCAGGTTAGAATTGGTGACTCGAGTTTGAGTTAAGCTACTATCTAAATGAGAAATTCTTGTATTAACATTTTTTAGTTCTTTCTCATATGAGGATGATGGTACTTTAGATGAAATAAAAACAGATTGTACCTTCTTTATCAGTTCATCGAGCTCATTGAACTGCTGGCTGAGTGGTTTGGCCGTAAAGCACATATCCTCCTGTACCTTCGGTCCATCGCTTCCTCCATCGGTATTGTATCCCCTCATATGAGATACGTCAGTCACCATGAAGCATTTTCCACCACTTCTTTCCTCCTTAGCCACATAAGCCTTTCCATGGGTAGGCTTCCTCACTTCTTCGTCTTCTGAGTCAGTAGACCAAACTTCTGTGCTACCGAACTCATCGTCATTAACCGAACCCTGCACAATAAGAGCATTAAAAGAAGGGTTAGCGGTAGACTTCTTCTTTCTCAACTCATCCAATCTCTTCTGCAGCACGGCTTCCTCATCATTTCCATCGTCTTTTTCAGCCATCTTCTTAAGAACACATTCCTTAGCATAGTGGTTCTTGCCACCACAATAGAAACAGCTTACTCCGGAATCACCATCTGCTTTCGGTTCCTTCTTGGGCTCCTCAGCCTTCGGTTCATTGTTCGCTTTTTCAGAGCTGTAACTCCCCTGCCAATTTCGGTTTTTGTTGCTGGGGAATCTCTTCTTTATGAACCTCTTAGGATTGGATACCATCATGGCATAATCCGCAGATGTGAGGTCATATTCTTCCAAGTTGAGCTCTTCATCCTCCATCACAGCTTTACTTTTAGATAGGAGGGCCAACGAACCAAGACTAGAAACAACATTCTTCTCTTGAACCACAATCTTCTCTTGCGACTTTAGAATACCCACCAGTTTTGCCAAAGAGTAAGATTTAAACTGTTCATGGGCTTTGACTGTGGAAACAACTGCTCTCCATTCAGATCTCAGTCCGTTCAAGAAAGTAACCTTTTGTTCGATGAGCTTCCTTTCAATGTCGTGTTTGATCATCTTGCTGAGAAGATGATTGAAGCGATCAAACGTCTGGGTCACTGATTCTTCTGCCCCTTGCCTGAACTCTCCAAACTCAGATAGAAGCAAGGTTTGGATAGAATGTTCAAGATCTTCGTCTGTGGAATACAGTTCGCGAAGTCTATCCCACACTTCCTTCGCCGTAGTGCATGAGCTGACCAGTCTGAATGTGTCAGACTGAAGGGAGAATCTGATCAACCTTAGCGCCTTAATATTGCACTGGAATTTGTCTTTTTCATCTTGCGCAATATCCGTCACGTCCTTAAGCAGATCGTTGTACTCTTTTTGCGTCTTAATGATTCTGGATGTTGCAGAATGTGAAAACGGTCCATTGATGATGGCTTCCCAGATGAGATAACCATTGTCCTCCGATCCAATCACGTAATCTTCAAAATGATGCGCCCATACCTCATAGTCATGGGTGTATAAGATTGGAATCTTTGTCGTCGAACCGATGCTGTTGGAAATATTAATGGGATTTGATTGCGTCGCGTCCATTATGATCGTAAAAACCTGTTCAAAGATCAGACTTGTAATAAAGCAGATTAGGGCAAAACAATAAATATTAAGATACGTCAATTAAGATGACGGCTCAATAAATATCGATGATTGCGGAAAACCCTAATGCAAATCTTTTTCACAGAAAAGATGTGTATCGATTACACAGCCTCCTTCTCTGATACCAATTGATGGGATTAAAACAATTTTTAATCTATGAAGATCGATTAGATCTTGAACAAGTGTATGAATACGAAACAGTAAAAACGCAATAATAAGAACAAACAGCTTGAATCAATCGTGTCGAATGAGTAAATAAAATCCTTAGAAGAGCTCGATTAAGAACATCAACTGTAAAGGATTAGAAGATTACAAGAACGATTACAGAAAAATATTGTACTCTTGATCAATCGCTATTTCGATAATCTCTAGAATCTTAACCTAATATGCATGCAAGCATTTAACTTATATAAAATACATAAAAGGCTCTCGGTTGGACAGGCCCAAACCGGAGAATACAAGGCTAAACTAACGAGCCCAAAAGACGCAACATCAAAACTATCTTCAGCCCAACAACTCTGAATTACCACTCTTACGAATGACAATCCACATTCTGAGAGCATCATGAAATCCCCAGGCAGCCACCCCTGATCTATCTCCAAATGTATCTCGGAACCTAACAACTTCAAGATCAGTAACAGTTATTAAGGGTTCGCTCCGAAATGTATTCTGATTAGTATTCTGTTTCAACAGCAATTGTCCTCTCTGAACATCATCTTCTTGGTTACGATGAATAAGCTCTTGAATGTGTGGAGCCAATGGAGGTTCAACAACAACACGCTCAGCAGTACCAGAAGACTGACCGACTGGTAGGTCAACCGGAAAAGCTTGTACGTGAAGATTAATCCTTTGTTCTTCAGCGGACGTCTGGTACCTCTCACCAAGATCAACTTCAAGTTTCTTCTTTAACTCAAAATAACTTGAAGTCAGCAGATTAAAATATTCATGTAAATCGGAGATCTGCTTGCTTTTCACCTTCTTATCATTCTTAAGTTCAGCCAGTTGTCCGCCAAGACTAGATTTATCTGATTGTAGCTTGGATACTAGGATACGAAGATCGACATTCTCGGCACGAAGCTCTGCCACCTGAATATCAAGTTCAATATTTTTCTGGCTAAGAACCGAAATTTCTTTCTGCAGACCAGCAAGAGTAAGATTGTCATCTCTAGCACCACTTTCTTCAATGGAAACACCTTTTCCTCGAGGATCTGGCGATAAAAGTTGTTCTTCAGCCATGTGCAACGCCAGCCTTTCAAAAGCATCATATTGACTGTATCTAGGAGCTGAGAAGCCAGGCGGTGCAGAGGAACCACCAACATCAAATGTTGAACTTGGACCAGTAGAAAACATCTTTGTGGTGGTGAGTCTTGTAGTAGTAGTAGTGAAAGGTGGGGTAGGAAGACCACTAACCAAACTTGTGATCAGTTCAAATTGTCTTGCATCGAGTCTTCTTCTTTTAGATTGTTGTTGGTCATCTTCAGGAGAAAACACACTCACAAACAGCTCAGGAGTAGGAGAAACGGACACAGGAGGGGAACATCCCATAACCATCTCCATACGAATAGAGGTCGACACCATTTGCTTTGAAGTGGTAGTTCGCGTATCAAACGTCTCGCTCGATTTCCTTATCTCAGTTGTATGAAGACCAACATCATCGACATTATAGAAAATTGTGTAAAGATTTTCATGAGACACAACATTAGCACTACTTGCCAACGAAGCTGCAATATCATCGCGATCAAAACCAGTTAAATCTAGATCATCAAAAGAGTCATTTCTCTCTTCACCAATACTCATCTCTCCACCAACTTGATCATCACTCAACTCCTTTTCATGTTCTGAGCCAGTTTGAACTTTGGGAGTCGGTGAGTCTTCTTTCTCGGTTTCTTCATCCTCAGACACATCTATAACAATATTGGATGGAGTTGATTTCTCAGCATACGTTTTCTCTGAGGATGTTTGCTCGGATGACTCGTAAGACTCAGGCGTTTCATCCAGTTCAGTAAACTTACCAAACTTTTCAAGAGGATATAGTCCTTGAAATATGAATTTGCCTCTCCGATTTTGTTTGATGAGTCCCACCGTGTGGGGACCCAAGGACTTCATATCCAATGTTTCTCCCGTCTTCCTCACGTTTGGAAACTGAAAGTTAATGAACACTTGAATGAAGCGGGGATACAGTAGAAATGTATCCCGAGTAGAAGCCCTGATGTTGATAACAAATTCCTCAAGGATGAACTTTGAGAAATTGAAACGAAACCCAGCAACAAGAGATACCAAAGCACCAGTTTTGCGCTGAGAGATCTCATCTGCCCCAGACCTCCTTCCCGAGATGCAGCTTACGAAAACATGGGCCAAAAACCTCCAGTATGGGTGTAGCAACTTTTTCAGCGTCGGCGAAAAGGTTCCCTCGTAACTCATTCTTCGTAGAACCTTTCGAACATCTTCGATTCCAATCTCTGTCGGGAAATTGGGTTGATCATCAATTAGCAGTGCTTCACGAATAAAGCCTTCATCAATGACAATTTCTTGACCCTGTACTTTCACCTTCACCATAAAATTGCCATCATCATCCATGTGAGTCTTTACAGTCGCCCAAAACTCGCGTATTAAATTTTGATAAACCGCCGGATTAACAGTGATTGCGAATGCTAAGTAGCATTCACGCAATCGATGAATCATCAAACGCATATCCGAATGAACAGCCGGAGGGTCCGCGAGTACAATTGCTAAGTTGTGCATATCTGCAAATTTTAGGTTCGTCATTGTCTGCACTCAAACACAACTGTAAGAAACCTCAAAATAAAATTTTATTTTGACCCAAAAAAATATTCTAATTAAAAATATGACCAAAACAAAATTTCATTAAGTGACGATCGAGTTTACTGTTGAGTTTACTGCCGAGATCGTGAAATGAGTTCTTGGGCGGTAAACTCAAAGTTTACGGTCTAAGAATCCTTTTGAAAAGTTATTACACATTATTTCATTATTTAACACATCCAAAAATCAAGCAGCAAACTCATTGTTCTAGGGCCGTAAACTAGGAGTTTACGGCCGAAGAACAGACAGCCGAAAACTCCCCAAAAATCGATCTTGCTTATTGAATTGATGCACAATACTAGTAGATATGTAAATGCAAATATACAAAGCATCAATATAAATTAGAAACAGGTCTAAATCTTAAACATTTAGAGTTTACGGCCGGAGCTTACAGCCGTAAGCTCCGTCGGACCCCCTTTTTACGATTTCTGACACAATGGCACGGTGAAATACGACACAAAATACATATTTGTGATCTAGAAGTGATTACCTTTGTGATGATGTAAGCGGTTTTTCGAAAATCAAAGAAATTTTTTTTCCTTTTGAGAGGGTTTAGAGAGAGTTTGCGGCCGGAAACTCGTGAATGGGGAGATTCCGGCAGTGAACTCCTTTTTACCCCTTTTACCCTCAATTACCTTCTTACCTGATAATTGCCCAGTATTTCCAACTTCCATCAATTAATATTAAAATTAAAAAAACTTTGAGGATTAATTTAATTTCGAAAAAAAATAAAATCTAAAATAAAAAAACTTTTAATAAAAGCGAAATAAAATTGAAATAGTAGAAGTAATAAAAATTAAAAATTAAATCTTACCTCTTAAAATTAAAATAAAAATAAAATAAAATTAAAATTAAAAATAAAAATAAAAGAAAAGTAAAAAAAAATATCTTAACTAAAAATAATTTTTACGCAACAAATCTAACCACAATAACCTTTGTGATGCTTGGATCAAAGTTGTTGGACAACCTTATTCCGCTTGTCGGTACCCTTATCTTCACATCTTCGTCTGACCGATTGTCAGTATTGTGGTCCACTTAAGTACAAAAGATTTGTGACATTTTTGGACATTTTACCAATGGCATGATTCAGGTATATATCTAATTGTAAACTTCTGTAATTATGATAACTCCTAAATCTTAAATAAATTCACCTTATAACCATTTAACTGACTACAACCAGGGATATTATTGTCCACCTAAATCGAGCAGCGAGATCTACATGCAATCTGTATGAGTTCAATTTTAAGTATACTAGAACGTGTTTCCCGCTTCCTGATATACCCCAGCCATCAAGAACTTCCAGAGTACTCCTTACATCGGGTGAGCAGACAACCGTTCATAGAGAAGATAGATTCAGAATCCTATTTCTTAACACTTCAGAGAGGTTGAGAAGTAGAAGGTTGCATATGCTGTGTACCAGGTCGGATTAGAGGTCACGCAGAGGAGACAACATATGACTGACAGATAAGAGGAATTTCATATATATAACTTGCAGAGAAATAGAGTTGCATATGTTGTATACCAGGTCGGATTTGAGGTCACACAAAGGAGACAACATATGACTAACAGACAGAAAGAAAGAAAACAATTTTCTATAGACCTAATTTATCGGAATTTACGAGTCGCCCCATCCAACCAGAATTAAGGACAGAATCCTCACATCGAGGAAGAGTTAAGCCACGGTTCCAAGTACGGGTTCAATTAATGTGACGAGTATGCATATCTCCCTGCTCAACCTATCCGAGCGTCGTGACATCAGGTTAAACGGATCTAACTAGGTCAAAGTTCGTCAAGTCCTTTAGATTCATTAGGTTCAACTTTCCTAGTCAAGTCCATTTGAAAACTTTCGTGTCTACCAGCACATCCAGTACATAGCGTAGACGATTCAACTTAGGTACGTTACGCCGATTCAGGTTGTCCTTTATCACTTATTAATTTCATTTCCCATCACAGTACTTACAACCGAAGTTGTCAACAAAAAGTTTAAAATGTTGAACAGAAATGACACTATTTTTGGATTTTTTATAATTTTTTGTCATTTTTGGATTTTTTATTTCTCCCCCTAAATTTGTGCATGGGTGAGAGTACGAAACAAAATAATGCGCAAATTTTAAACTATCCTAAAACACAAAAAAAAATAATTTAAAATGTAAACTAATAAAACCAAAATTAAATTGAGAAAGGAAAAGGAAAAAGAGAAAAAAAAAAAAAAAAAAAAAAAAAACTTAATCTTCAAAACGTATCATTTTCAGAAATCCGACAAGCACATCGAAACAAGCTTTGTTAAATGGCTTTGTGAACAAGTCCGCCACATTGTTATTAGTGTGGACTTGTTCGATTCGAATTAAAGATCATTCATAACAGTCTCTAATAAAGTGAATTTTAATGTCGATGTGCTTGTTTTTAGAGTGTTGGACTGGGTTTTTAGCTATTTGAATTGCCGCTTCATTATCACAATAGATAGGGGTTTCGAAGTAATTCAAACCGTAGTCCAACAGCTGATGTTGAATCCAGATAACTTGAGAGCAGCAAGCTGATGCAGCAACGTATTCCGCCTTTGTTGTTGAAGTCGAGACAGTGTGCTGTTTCTTGCATTGCCATGAGACTAATCTGTCACCTAGGTATTGACATCCTCCTGAAGTTGATTTCCTGTCAAGCTCACAGCCTCCATAATTACTGTCAGTAAAAGCATAAAGATTAAATTCAGAATTCTTCGGATACCAAATACCCAATTTAGGGCTTCCGTTGATATACCGAAAAAATCTTTTAACAGCAATAAGATGAGAGAGTTTAGGATTAGCCTGATATCGAGCGCATTGATAGACTGCAAACATTATGTCAGGTCGACTTGCAGTAAGATACATCAGCGATCCGATCATCGATCGATAGAGAGTTTGATCTACGGACTCGCCTTCAGGATCTGGAGTCAAGAGAGGTCGTTCAGCCATCGGTGTAGAGGTAGATTTAGCATCGTGAAGCGCAAACTTCTCAAGAATATCCTCCACATACTTGGCTTGATGTAGCAGGATTCTGGTTGAATTCTGTTTAACCTGAAGCCCCAAAAACATGGTCATTTCTCCCAACGAACTCATTTCAAATCTTTTCTTCATTACACTTTCGAACTCTTTGCAAAGCTTTTGGCTTGTTGATCCAAAGATTATGTCATGCATCAACGTATATTTGTACGAGTATCTGGTCCTTGTCGACATGCTTTATGAACAATGTTTGATCGATAGTGCCGCGAGTGTAACCATGTTCGAGCAGATGCTTTGTTAGGGTTGCATACCATGCTCTAGGAGCTTGATGCAGCCCATATAAGGCTTTGTCCAACTTGTAGACATGATTAGGATACTTCGAGTCGACAAACCCTGGAGGTTGATCAACGTAGATTTCTTCCTTCACCTTGCCATACAAGAAGGCAGTCTTGACATCCATTTGAAAGACAGTAAAGTTCATATAGGAAGCATACGCTAGGAAGATACGAATAGCCTCCAGGCGAGCTACTGGAGTAAGCCCGAAAAACGGATCTACCAATGATCAAAGACAAATAACAGAAGCAAAGATGAAATAATAAGCAAATAACAAAACGAACCAAGCTTGCATACGCCTTAAAGCAATAAAACGTCATATACAACTTGGAGAAAATACGAAGGCATCAACAACCATTAAAGTCTGACACAACGCCCTATTTATAGCCCAGACTTACAGCCGCAAGGAGTTTACGGTCATAAGGAGTTTACGGCCGTAAACACATAACAACCGTAAACTAGACAAAATTGGTTTTTCTACACAATCACTACCATTAATCAATATGCCTAGGCCAAACCATTAGACATGGTCTTTCACGTTATAAGTTGGTATCAGAGCCTTGGTTTGAGGAATTTGGACATGCTCTCGGGCGTGTCTGAACTCCAACTGAGGAATTGGTATAAAAGTTTTCAAAATGAAAAGACAGATTGTACAAAGAGAGTTTTGAGAAAGAAAACAGTTTTAGAAAAACAAAAAAAAAACTCAGAAAGAAAAGAATTTTGATAAGAGAAAAGGGTGTGGTGCATGTAATCAACCGAGTTCAATTAAGTACCCCAAAATACCCATACAAGTTTATGTTATGATTATCAAATAATAGAACAGCATGCTAGATTAGGACTAAGGATCTAGGGATGATGCCTTACGTGCCTATTATATGTGCTTTTGAGTTGCATGATAGTGCTGATTAGAGAGTAGTAGGATAGCATGTTTAGGTTATGCCTGGGTTTATGAGTTCGTGTGAGTCTATGAGTTTGTGTTGCATGCTAGTCCAGATTCTTGCTATGTGGATATGATTGCTTGAGTATGTTATCGTTAGATTTTCCCTTGTCTGAATGTTGCTTGCTTTGTGCATTGTGTGGTTCTGAGTGACGGGAGTTAGCCATTAGGTGGATACGACATGTCACATGTGATTAGGGTTGAATAATCTCAGAGTGTTGGATTTGGTCCTATTGCGCAGCTCTTGTTTGAGTCCAACCGTTGTAGGGACGAGTCTTTAACTCAAACGATTATCTGAGCCTCATCACATGTGATGGTATCCAGGTGATGGCTAATTGGCATCACAAGGAGTCCTTCAGCAGCTGAGGACTGGTTTGGTTTGAGTCAGAGGTTTCCCTAGGGCAAGCCTAGGGTGAGGTAGTGCTGGGAGCAGTAGTAGTGGAAAGGGGACCTGGTAGAGTTGAAGCAGTTCTTGAGGAAAGTACGGATAGATGTGGAAGGTAGTATGGGCCCGTACTACTGAAAGCAGAGGATCCGTACTCGATTCGGAATAGGCCGAGACAAGACCGAGAACCTGGTAGTGCGTGTATTTGGTCTCGCAGCAATTATAAGTATTCTGATAGTGGTTGTGTTATATGTTTCAGTATGGTGATGTTGCGAGAGAGACCAGTGGGCGGATCAGGCACCGTAGAGGGATCAGGCTCGGGTTCAGGAGCCGAGCAGCTCGAGGAGCGAATGAGGGAGTTGATATCGACTAAGGTTACGTGCAGTATACTAGACCAGACTCCTGTGATCTTTGGCACGGTCAAGGAGGGTATACTGGAGATTTTGGATGAGAGGCTGGGAGCCTTCCGTACCGAGATGATGGCCTTGATGGGAGTGCGTACCTTGACATTTCGAGAATTCAGGGCTTGCGGGGCACCTGATTATCATGGGGCTAGGGACCCCATCTCTAGCAGCAGATGGTTGGCTGGTGTTGCCAACACGTTCCGTTCGAGCCGGTGTCCTGAGGAGGACAAGGTCATACTCGCTTCCTGTCTTCTGAAGGACAGAGTGAGGGATTGGTAGGAGGAGATTGGTCACGCTCTGGGGGATGATGTCGTGTTGGACGCGATGACTTGGAGCGATTTCTCGGCCAGGTTTAGGGCAGTGTTTTCGCCAATTATTGAGGTGCATCAATTGGCACGGGAGTTTCAGTATTTGATGCAGACCACTGAGACTGTGTCAGAGATCACTGCCAAGTTCAGGGAGAGGGCTCTTCTTGTACCGCAGTATGTCGCGGATGAGGAGATGAAGAAGGCCCGTTATCACGAGATGTTGAGGGCTGACATCAGGGAGTTCGTGAGCAGGTCCGGCTGTAAGACGCTGGAAGATATGATTTCTCGGGCCAGGGAGAAGGAAATTGATTTGGAGCAGATCCGGAAGAGGAAGCCGGATGAGGTTCAGGTTGCCGCGGGTTTGGGCAAAAGGCCCAAGGGATCGGATTTGAGATCGAGGAATTACCAGGACCGTAATCGATGCGGGAAGTGTGGCAGGGCGCACGGGGGCGCGTGCAGGAGTGGTAGCGACGGTGAGTCTGGCTGCTTCAAGTGTGGTCGGACTGGTTATTTTAGGAGGGATTGTACTGCTACCACGACACAGGGATCAGACTTGATATGTTTTCACTGCAATCAGCGGTGCCACAAGAAGGCCCAGTGCCCCAATTTGTTTTCAGCAGGACGGGTGATGGCACCTGCCCCTGCAACTTTGAGGATCACAGACGGCCGTCAGGGCCGTGTAGAGGCGCCTGTGGTAGGAGGCAGGGCTTTTCAGATGGTTACCTTGGAGACGCGACCAGCGCCGAACGTTGCAGGTATGCGATTTCCGTTTTCAGTTCTTTTACTCGTGCATGATTTTATTGTTATGGTTCTGCATCATTACCGGTATGAGTATTTTATTTTGTGCGGCTTGGTCGTGATTGAGTTATATGCCATTTGCATACCTTGGATATTTGAATGTTAGTTAAGGGATGCGCTCTATTGGGGAAGGTTGCTTAGGATGCAGTGACTGTAGCATGCCTGGGAGGGACTTGGTATGTCTCGCTAATTCGGATCCATATGATTTAAGATTGGATAGGTTAGATCCCTAGCTATGGTGAGCTCGGGGATTCCTCAGCAGGTTGTTTATGGAATGGTAGCAAGGATGGGGGTTTCTTTTCGAGCATTGAGCAGCAAGGGTTAAGCAGGATCGAAGTAGGGGAGAATCCTCCGAGAAGGAAAAAGGGAGTGGTGTACAGCATTGATGGATTGAGAAGTTCGGGGTTGGGAGCTTGAGAAACTTCCCCCTCAGCCAGTGCGTGTACTGGTGATGGTTAGTATGTGGTTGGGAATTCAGAATGGGGGATCGCCTGTAGGGCTCGGGTGAGCCAGAAGGAAGATATTGAGAACTGATAGCATGGGGTGCTTTCGCACTAGCAGTTAGAAGTGGAAAGTGTTGTAAGACTACGGGGCAGCTGTAGCATTCACTAGCAGTCAGTAGTGGAAAGTGTTGTAAGACTACGGGGCAGCCATAGCATTCACTAGCAGTCAGTGGTGGAAAGTGTTGTCAGACTACGGGGCAGCTGTAGCATTCACTAGCTAATGGTGATAGAAGGTGATGTAAGACTGCGGGCAAGCCGTAGCATTCCTTAGTAGCTTCGTTGGCAGAGTTGGGGCGAGGCCCTTATCTCCTAGTGATCAGATAGGGATCAGGAATGGGTAGTGGATGAGAATGATAGGGAGTTTGCCTGTATAGCCCTAGAGAGGTGAGACCTTGGGTGAGGCTGCTCCAGGATATAGTTGGGTGAGACCCGTGGGCGAGGCCCATATGAGAATAGCAGCATAGGTGAGACCTGAGAGCAGGGTTGCTCAATAGTATGGTTGGGTGAGACCTGTGGGCAAGGCCCAAGCGAGAATGGCTAGACAAGTAGGACGAGAAGAATAGAGGCGGGTGAGACGCGTGGGCAAGGCCCGTGATTTTTAGCAGCAGGTGGGACCTAGTAGGGACCTTAGTGTCAAGATAGGGGATCGGGAATCCCAGGAAGTGTAATGCTTGTATGGCAGAATAGATTGAGCAAGTATAGGTGGTTGAAGTTTTCTCGAAAGTCGCTGGGAGCGACTAGGAGTTTTGTTGGGTCTAGTTACCGACAGGAGCCGGTAATCCAGATATTGGTAGATTGGTAAGGACCAGGGTGGTCTCAGTTCATCCGGAAGTCAGGTGAGGGATAGCAGAATTTCCAGTCAGTAGCAGTGCGGGTACGCAGCATATGGTGGAATTCTGTTAGTTGATCGTGGGGTGCTCGACACCAAATTATAGTAGAAAGGAATGCCCAGTGGATACTGGCGATAATGACTTGTACTGGAAGTAGCGGGAGTAATAGATTTGGTGAAGATAGGATCTTCACAGTGGCAGAGGAAGTAGTTGGTTATGGAAGGTTGCCCTGGAAAAGGGCGGAAATCGCACAAGGAAAGAGGGGGTGAACCATTATGGATTCAGTTGCAGTACTCGGAGAGTACCTAATGATTGTCGGTTAAGTAAGTTGTGTTTCCAGGATGTTCCGGGTCAAGGTTGACCCGAGATTTTTATTCGCAAGGATTGATGTTAGTCAGAATGACCGAGCGGAAGGCCAGCGAAGGTAGGCAGCTGGCATTGGGGTAATTAGTAGGGTTGGGCGCGGATCGCAAGCGGTGGGTCGTAGCAAACTTCAAGGACGAAGTTTAGTTTAAGTGGGGGAGAGTTGTAACACCCAAAGTCTGGAAGGCCAAGAAATGAAATAAACCCCTAATTTTAAGGGACGAACTCGGCAAGTCCAAGGAGGAACTCGGCAAGTCCGAGCGGGATCCAAATCGAGGAGTAATTGACCGACTCGGCGAGTCGGCCAAGGAGACTCGGTGAGCCTGGTCTGTGCGAGGAATCCCCTAAATTCGGGACTTGGAGCCTATTTAAGCGCCTCATTCTCTTCCCTAGGGTTCCTTTACTGCCTCTCTAACCCAGAACACCAAACCCTAGCCGCCATATCCATTGATTGAGCCATTTGTTGACTTGAAGAGTGCATTAAAGCTTGGAGAAGGAAGAAGGATCTTGGAGGTGCAAGAAGGGGCTATAGATCCGGGATTGGGAAGATACTTCTGAGCATTTGGAGGTAATACACTAGTTCTTTGACTCTTTTTCACCTAGATCTATGTGTGAGTTTTGGGGCTTTTTAGCCATAATGGTACCCATTTGAGTTAGAAGCCAGATCTGAAGTTGCTACTTCGGATCTAAGCATATTATGGTCTTGAGAAGCATAAAGTATCTGCCCTTGAGTTGATTATGGAGCCTCTTTGCCTTAAACCTTATTTTATGGTGTATTTTGCCTAGATCTCCTTCTCTACACGTAAAGTTTGCAACTTTACGTGAGGAATAGGATTCGGAGGGATAGATCTACAGTTGGGAGTCCATGCATGACTCAAAAGTCCTCTGCATGAAGAAAGATCTGAATGGACTCGGCGAGTGCTTTGAGTGGACTCGGCGAGTAGCATGAAGATTTGGAGGAACTCGATGAGTGGGATGAACAGTTTGTCGAGTCAGATGAAGTTGGGCAGGAACTCGGCGAGTTGGAAGAACAACTCGGCGAGTCTGTTGAAGGTTGTCTTGGACTCGGCGCGTCTGTTCTTGGACTCGGTGAGTCAGGACGCGAAACCCTAAGACCCTTCGAGTTGTGACTCGAATCAGTGAGTCGAGTGGAGACTTGGTGAATTGGACAGGTCAGGAATTGGAAACCGGTAGACTCGGCGAGTCATGGATTGACTCGGCGAGTCGAGTCGCGAATGGAAGGACACTGAACATATGAACTCGGCGAGTCAGTAGGGTGACTCGGCGAGTAGGGTTGACCTGGAAGGTTGACTTTGACCAGGACTTTGACTTTGACCAGAGTTGATTTGGTTGTCTTTCGGTGGGGGGGGGGGGGGGGTCAGTTAGACTCAGTGTTGCATTGATATTGATAGCTCGGGGAGCGAGTGGAGCAAGAGCTCAGAGAGTTGTCGGGAAGCGGCTAGTGGGATCATCAGCAAGTTCTGTCGGTGTAGGTGAGTTTCCCTCTATGTGAATGGGTCTAAGGCCACAATGCCGGCCCATGTAGTTATGAGTAGAAGACCCGGGGGTAGCCCTAGGCACAGTATGTTAGTATGATATTCAGGATGAGGTCCAATGATAGCAGGCGGGTGCCCAAGGAATGGTTTATGTGATAGTTTATACTTGTTGTCTATGTGATACTTATATGTGCCTGGTAGGTAGGTGAGTGTGGGCGAGGTCCCGTAGCTCGCTAATAGTAGAGTGTGGATGGTGTTCCACATCTCATTAGCAGCAGATTAGGGGCAAGGCCCGAGTTAGGAAGAGAGTGAGTGTGGGTTGGGCCCGTATCTCACAATCAGTAGGAGCATGGACGGGGTTCCATGACTCATCAGTAGCAGAACAAGGGCGAGGCCCAGAATAGGCGATGCCTTAGGACAGGACCAGTTCGTATGTGTTTAGCTTATGTGGTGATATGTTTATGTGCTATTATTTTCTGGCGGGCGAGGCCCTGTGTCAGGCGAGGCCTAAGTGAAACAAATCTGTATCCGAGTGGGGCTCGAAGCGAGGCGGGGCCTGGAGCGGCGGGGCCGTTGTAGTGGGTGAGGCCTGAGGTAGCGGGCGAGGCCCGAGGTAGGGGGCGAGGCCTAGGATAGCGGGTGTGGCCCAGTATGTGCAGTATGTGGTTATGCATGGGATGTGGTAGGGTGGGGAACTCACTAAGCTTCGTGCTTACGGTTTTCAGTTTTGGTTTCTGGTACTTCCGGTATCGGAGGAAAGAGTTTGGGGTGATCGCATGGCACACACCATAGATTAGACAGCCTGGGAATGTTTACTCTGAAACGAACATGTGTTTTGGAAATTAATACTCTATTTATGATTTGGATTGATGACTTTTCTTAAAGTAATGTTTTATTAAAATAAATTTTTTTTATCTTGAATTTTGGGGACGTTACATTAGGGGTGCTGGCAGGTGCTAAGCCCGCTGGGTCTGGTTTGCCGGGTGTGCTAGCCTTCTGAGTTGGGCGCGGCTCTTTCGTGCTGGCTAGGGCATGTTATCAAGTCCCCCAGTTCGGTAGACTTAGCATTTTTGCGCTTGCTACAGCATTCTGGTCTTAATTGCTCTATACCTGTCTGTTTTTTGTTCGTCCGTCGTTCCGGTTTTTAATGATGATGTGACCGCTCATCATGGCTACCGGTTACATCATTTTGTCAGGGATTTTGAATATCCCGCCTTTTCCTTTTTTATAGAAGAACGCTTATTGTTATTCTTTCCTTTTTCTTCACTCTTCCTCTCGTATACTCTTTTTTCTTCTAGGGTTCTTTTTCCTCTTCTATTCCATCATTGATCCCTCTGTAACCCTTCCTACTGAAGTTGAATACAAGTTCATGGAGGAAATATACAGCCTTTCTTCAGTGGATGGGGTCGAGTTCCCGTCACTTGGTTCATCTATAATGTCTCCTCCTCCTGGCAAGGTGGGGGTTTATCTGAAGACCCTTGACACTGGACTACGTCTCCCACTCGCCGATTTCCAGGAGGAGGTCCTACAGAAGGACGGTTGTAGCATCCAGATGCTGACTCCTAACTCCGTGAATAAGGTAGTGGCATTTGAGATGAGCTGTCGTGCCAATGGCGTTCTCCCCGACTACTTCATCTTTAAGTACTTCTTTAGGTTCTGTTGTACTGGTGACAAGTTCACTTTCTTCGTTCGACGACGATGGCATACTCTATTTCCGATGAAAGGACCCCGAAGAACATCTAGGTCACCCCTGAGGACTACTCTGAGGCGTTATTGGTCGGTGTGGGAATGAGCCCCTCCTGGTGGCGGCAGGGGAAGATGGCGGTGTATTTCTCCATTGTTGATGGTAAGTGCTCGTATTATCTCCCCTTACTCTTCCTCTCTTCTCCCCTTCCTCTTTCTAGGGTAAGGGTTTTAGTCTGCTTGGTCCTTACATTTTGATTATGGGTTTTCCTCGTGTCTCACCGTTTGCAGGTGTTCAGTCCTCCCTGCCCATGAATGAGGTGTTACGGAAGCATTACCGGGGGAAACTTGAGCACTGAGAGGTGGATTTGGTCGATCATCTTCCTCCGTCGCGACGCCTTGACTAGCTTGCTCTGACTACTGCCGCCTCTACTCCTCTTGTGGTTGGTGGGATGCCAACATCAGTTGGGGGAAACACTTTGGCCGCCTGTCCACTTTCAATCGTCGTACCCCTGAGTTGCACTTACTCCAATTCGGATGAGGTGGAGGAGGACAACAAAGTTGGTATTATCTCTGATGCCCGCCACATGGAGGCCAAGAGGAAGGCCATCTTAGCCATGGATGAGACGATTAATGGCGCACCTAACGTCACTAAATGGGTTTAGACGAGGCGTGGTTTCGCCCGCCTCATGAATTCGATATCCTCAACACCGGCGGCGATTATCGTGACCCCCGATGACGATGTTCAATAGTCTGAGGGGATCCAAGGGGTGTCTAAGCAACCTAATATTCCTGTTCAATCTATTTCTCAACTTCCTTCTAAATCTTCTCAGCTTAAAGGTTCCGGTAGTGTGGAGCGGGTTTCAACTCCTCTTAGCGGGGGCACTGACAGGGGTTCTTCTGGGCCTTCCACTTTTGTCCTTGCCTAGAGTCTCAACAATGAATCATGGCTTTCTGTGTGTAATAACACAATCGAGTTTTCTCGTCATGCATTTCCTCCTATTGTAGTTGCTGACATGGAGGCCATGGGCAGCTCTGCTCTTTCTCATAACATGTCTTATGTCGTTGTGCATGCAGTGTTTTACCTTGTTGTAGGTGCTCGGCGTATTCAGTTGCTCAGCGAAATGGAGACTGCTCATGCAGGATGTAAATCTCGTGAAGCTAGGTTAAAGGGCCAAGTGTTTGAGCTTGGAAGTGACATGCAGGGTGTGGAGCAGAAGTGATAGCTACTTGCTGCTGAGAAGGCTGTTGCGGTGGAAATCAGGTCCACTCTGGAGGCCAAGGTGGATTCCCTTACTAAAGTGAATGAAGGGTTGATGATTCGGGTTGAAAATCTAGAGCATGACATAGTTGATTGTGACAGATTGATTGCCGTTGTTCAAGTGGGTGCTGAAGCTACCCAGTGTAATTTGGATTGGCTATTGCACATGGGTCTTGTGCGAATTGTGGATAAGTTGATTAAACACCCAGACTTTACAAGTGCTATGAGTCTCATCCGCCATTATGCTTCGTTGCTGGGGTGGAATCCAGTCGCAATGCCTTGGTTTCTGGAGCGGGTTCTAAGTTTGTTAATCCTAGTGCTGACGTCCCCCATCCTAGTCCCATTATGATTATAAATGAGGCACTTCTTGTGTTTTCTAGTATGGACCATGCATCTTTACTAGAGTTGGGGGATTTAGATATCCAAGTGGTCCGGGAGCTTTGTGCTTTCGCAGGTTCTAAAGGTACTCCTGGGGGTACGACATTCGATGTTGTAGATGATCTTGGTGTTGGAGGTAATGTTGACGATTTGGTTGGTGATGATGATGGAGGTGCTAGCGGTGGTGGAGGTGCTAGTAATGTTGATAAGGGGGTTGGTGGTGATGTTGGTAGTGAGGATGTTAACATTAGTGTCGGTGGCACTGGTGAACCTGTTGGTGGGGTTGAGGAAGATGTAGGTGAACATATTGGTGGGATTGTTGTTGATGCTGGTAAAGGTGCTCATGCACCGTGTGCTACCCCTTCTGGGGCTTGAAAATCTTTTATTTACTTGTTTCTTGTTTTGACCAGACAATTTGTGGGTTTGGCTTTGTTGTCCTTCTTTTCATTTTGTATTGCTGTTGTGGCCCTTAGATCGTGTTGCACTGGGTATCCTTGTTTAATATACATTGGCTTTGTTTGTTTTGTGTTTGTATTGCTCTAAGTGTTCTTAATTTAGTATGCCAATTTTATGAATGTGATCATCCCTTTAGTGCTCTGTATGTCAATTCGAGGTTGGTACATTAAGTACAGGAGTTTTGCGCTTAATACACTAAGTATCAATGTGTTTAATCTGCTAAGTATTTATCGTCAATACACTAAGTATGAGGGATTTTGTGTTTAATACACTAATTACTAATCGTCAATACACTAAGTATGAGAGTTTTCGTGTTTAATACACTAAGTATTAGACGTCAATACACTGAGTATGAGATATTTTGCGTTTAATACACTAAGTATGAGAGTTTTGCGCTTAATACACTAAGTATTTAATCATCAATACACTAAGCATGCACTTAATACATTAAGTATTTAAGCATAAGGAGATTCCTCTTTAATACGTTGAGTATTACACTGAGTACTACAATCATATAATCTGCCCTTCACATGTTAGGTGGAGGAATTTGGATTTGCCAACTTAAGCGCTAAACAAAGTTGCTTGACTGGTCGTTTTGAGCCCCTGGTACTGCTTGTTCGACCTGGTGTAACTTTTCAGAAGTAAAATTTCCTTAGGTTCCTTACGTTCCAGCTCCTTGGGATTCCTCTCCCTTCTATTGTTTCCAGCGCATATGCTCCGCAGCGATTTGCCTCAATGATCTTATATGGCCCTTCCCACATGGGGCCTAATTTTCCTTATGTTTGGGCTCGGCTTGCCTCATTCCGCCTTAGCACATAATCTCCTACTTTGAAGGTTTTTTCCTTAACCCTCTAGTTGTAGTATTTCTCCACAGCATGCTTGTACACGGCATGTCGTACACCTGACCGTTCTTGCCATTCCTCGAGGAGGTCTAGACTTAGCCTCAAGTCTTAGGAGTTAGTTTCCTCCTCGACGTGGATTGTCCTCAAGGTGGTTATTGTAAATTCTATCGGGAGCATCGCCTCCGCTCCGTATGTCAGGCTGAACGGGGTTTCTTGTGTGCCTATTCTTGGTGTTGTCCGATATGATCATAGCACCGCTGGTAGTTCCTCAGCCCAGTTCCCTTTGGCTTTCCCCAGTTGTTTCTTAATTCCATTTACAATGTCCAATTGGATACTTTTGTTTGCCTATTCGACTGAGGTATGCTACTAACATAACCGCTCAGTGATCCCTTTACTCGTACACCAGTCTCTGATTGGATTTCCGGCGAACTGCAGCCCGTTATCACTAATGAGTGTCTTGGGCATTCTGAATCTAGCCGGTATGTTTTTCCATATGAATTTGATCATCTGTCTTCCTGATATGCATGCTAATGGCTCAACCTCGATCCATTTCGTGAAGTAGTCCACCGCGACCACCATGTAATTCATTTTCCCTGGGGCCTCTGTGATGGTCCCACAATATCTATCCCCTATTAATAGAATGGCCATGGGTTAGAGAAGTTGGTCAGGGTAGCCAGGGGGTTTCCTTGGATTGGGGAGTATGCTTGGCATTCGTACACTTCTTTGTTAGTTCCACCGCATCTTGGTGCGTGGTAGGACACTAAATTCTCATGTGGAGCGCTTTTCCTGTTCGGGCGTGTGCCCCCTCGTGTGCGCCTGCCTAGCCATCGTGCGCCTCCTAGAGTGCTTCTCTTCCCCTGGATTCATATACACACCTCAACCTGGGCGTTGTGAAACCTTTCTGATATAGTTCCCCGTTCAGAAGCGCGTATGAGGGCGCCTCTACTCGTATCTTTCTAGCCTTTTCGTGCTTATCTGGAAAGATGTCATGTTGTAGTTATTCCATCAGTGGGGTCATCCATGTGTGTCTAGCCGTTGCCAAAGCATTCACTTGTCGTTCATCTATACTTCTCTCCTTGAGTACTTCGACTAGGACCTTCTTGGACAAGTGGTCGAAGCATGTTGATGTGAACTTGCTCAGGGTGTCCACCCTCCTGTTTTCACTTCTTGGTATCTGTTTGATCGTGAATTCTTGTAACATACACGTTTTGAAATCGTGTTTTTGTAATAAATAATATTATGTGATATTGAGTATTGAGTTCTAACAGATAGCTTTTACTGGAATTTAAGTAAAACTATGTTTAGAATCACTCGGAAAATATTGGAAGTCTTATGAGATTCCAATCTAATGTCAAATATTGAAATTTAACGAAAATATAAAATTTGAAATAAGTAAAATTTTATTATTTAAAGTTTTAAATAATCTCATTAGAAACATTTAGGCGAAAATCTCATCGAAATCCGAGTTATAACGAAGAAGTTATGACTATTTGAAGTTTCGCGACAGAACCGACACGACGTCGTATGACGTAAAAAGTAAGTTTTCGATAAACTACTTGTTAGCCCTTATGATCTAAATGTAAGTTGTGGTATTCGCTAAACCGAGAATTTTCATAAACAGAACGTCCAAATCTAACTTTGTATGAGGAAGTTATGATTTTTTCTAAGTTTCGGTATAGTAGTAGACAGCTAAAAACTCGAAATGAAGATCAAGTGATATTTAGCCAACGCAACCTAAACGAGAATTGAAGGTCTCCTCAATTGTAGTACAATAGTAAAAAGACAGACGAAAACGGACATCGGATGAAGAAGTTATGAATTTTTAACAGACTTTTCCTGTCCCGGCCTGTTAAAAATATAATATTAAAAATGAATTCAAAATTAGCCGACGAAATCTAAACGAAAGTTGTATAGTATAATCTCTCCTACACGTGGATATAAAGAACATCAAAAACAGAGCTTGTACGCAAAAGATATGAATTTTTGAAGTTTTTAAATAAAAATAAATGAAAATCCGAAGCCATATCTGAAGGGTACGCCAACGTACTTCGTCTCCTACGCCCAGCGTACTTCTCATGTATGCGACCTGTAGTTAGCCACGTCCTTCTCTCTTCGCACGAGGCACACGTATCGGATAAGACAGCCACGTCCGAGCCCGAGTTTTGATCTGATGCCACATCGCATGTACGCCCCACGTAGATGGCCGCCTCGCAATACGCCTAGCGTACTGAGGACTTACGCCCAGCATAGTCAGCACCTTTGGTCCACTGTATATATTAAGACCGAGGATCTCCGGTTTTAGGTTACATTCTCTTATCTCTCTCACTCTCTAAACCCCTTTTTACCCACTTTTAACCCCCGAAGCTCCGGTATCATTCCCGACACCCGAAGCAAGTCCCGACGCTCCAAAGTTCCCGAGAAAATTATATTTTCAAGTCGAAACTCTGCCCGTATAAGGCCGGTTTTCAACTAAAATCCCTGGTTTCATCGCATAAAGTCATATATAGAGCCGAAGTGCTGCCCAAATTATCATTTATTCCTTCGGTTATTTCACGATGAGTTCAATATATAGGAACAATTGTATGTTATGTGTTATATGTAACATCCCAAAAATTCAGGACAAAAATTTCTTTTTAAATACGTTATTATAAAACCAATAGTATAATAAAACAGTTATATTAATATCTCATGTCAAAACCAGTGTGTCAATAATCAAACATGTCATCATAAAATAATATCAGTGTAATCCCAAAGATCTCTTGTGCGGAAAACATAGTGTGATGCGCTACGATCGAGTCCTGAAACCAAAACTAAAAATCGTAAGCACGAAGCTTAGTGAGTTTCCTAGAGCATACCACACATACAATCCATATACCACATATCTTGTTAGCTATAAAAACTACACACATATCATATATCTTGTTAGCTATAAATGCTACACACATATCACATATCTTGTTAGCTATAAATGCTACACACATATCACATATCCTGTTAGCTATAAAAGCTACACACATATCACATAAGTCATTCATACATAAAACCTGTAATAGTGTCATGGGCTACCCCACATGGTCTTTACCTACGACTGCCATAGGCTACCCCACATGGTCTTACATCCAATGTCATGGGCTACCCTACATGGTCTTTACCTAGGACTACCAGGGGCTACCCCACATGATCTTACATCCAATGCTATGGGCTAACCCACATGGTCTTTACCTAGGACTGCCATGGGCTACCCCACATGGTCTTACATCCAATGCCACGGGCTCCCCCCCCCCCCCCGGGGTCTTCATGCAAAACACACAATCACATATCATATCAAATCACATAATGACCAACACATATATCATAATCACATAATGGGCCTGCCTTGGTGCCTTAGACCCATAGGTATGGTGAGAAAACTCACCTATCACTTCTGAAGTCCCGCAGATAAATCTCCAGTGCTGGTTGACAAGTTCCCGAACTGTCAATATCAAAACATCACCCAATTAATAATCGGGTTCCACTACATAACCATAAATACATACTTTGGATAATTACTACATTACCCCAAGCTTGGCTATATTCCATGTCACACCCCCGAATCGTCAGAAATAATGGTGGAAACATCCGGGGGCGGGCGACGTCATCCGTAGTATCACAACAATCATATCATAGTAATCAAAGTAAACACAACCATTACATTACATTAAGAATATTTACATCTGTTTGAAAGCATAGTTTGTATACATCAAAATGTAGCAAAAGATAAAGACGAGACTCCAAAATGCTCCATCTTCTCCAAAAGCTGGCGAAGGTACCTCTCTTTCGTTGCCCTGAGAATACAAGCGGTTTTAAAAACTTATCAGCATAAAGCTGCTGAGTTCATAAGCATGTTTTTGTATTGAAAACTAGTCACTGAATTTTTACAAATGGTTTCTTTTCATTATATGTAAAATGTCATTTGTATCGAAAACCATTGTTATCACATTCTAAAATATGTATGCATGTTTTCCAAGAAAATCCAATATTTTCTAACATATTTGTTGGTTACTGTATGAAAAGTGTGTTCCATTTGAAAACCCTGGCTACCACCAGTATGTAGTGTATGTTTTGTTCGAAAGCCCTTGCTACCACCAGTATGTATAGTAGTTTTATTACTCAAATAAAACCAAGAGTGGGATCCCTAGAATACCCTCCAGTAAGTAGATAGGTAGTTTCATTAATTAAAATAAAACTATTGAAGAAAGAAATCCCGTAAACAAAGGTTAGTTTATACTTATTGTGAGTCGTATAACCATGCTAAATGACTGATGACCTCCTTGATGTTTCTTCAGGCGTCGTACGATTACAAAATTTGTCACCGCAGGCATGCCCGCTTAACTGTATCTAACAGTTCAGGTGTGGGATTGTCGGTCCCGAATAGATCTATTCACAAATTTCACGCTCTCCCTCCAGGAGACTCTGGTTATACAAAAGGTGAGGATTTAGTGGTACCCCTAAGGGCATTATGAAGAAAGGTCTCACAATCCTGTATTAACTAGTTTACGTATGGTTCGGTTGTTCTCGAGTTCAAAATCGTTTGTAACGGTGTAGAGTATAAATAATTATATGCAAAGAAATCTTTTAGCAAGATACTTTAGTTTTCTATATGTAATGGATAAACTAAATCTGTCATAATTTATGTGTTTGACTGTATATGAAGTTGAATTTGTAAAACTGGTAATGAATTTCCCAAACTATACCTATTATAGTTTGACTGGTAAGTTGTGTTCGTATACTGTTCTGAAAACTGTGCAATTTTGTTTAGAAAACGTCCCTTATGCTCCGCATATTACATAAAGGGAATAAGGTATCTAAATTTTTGACATAAAACTGTTGTAATTGCATCAGTTTTAACTTGTGAAAACCATTATGTTTGGCTTGTATTTCCCCCTGAAAACGTTTTAAAATCTGTAAAAGCGTAGTGGTATGAACTTACTGTTTAATGTAGGATTCGTGTGTCAACCAAATAGGAGTTGATGGGTGTCAAACAATGTCTCGGACACAAACGGATCCTATTTAACATTTAAAGGAACATATATGTATTAGATGAGGACATAACACTATTTGCTATAGAAGGAAACCACCTTAGGGACTAGGAAACACTTGAAACTAAGTGTTAGAATCACACGTGATTGAAGATGGGGGTTTGCGGCTGTAATCAGGAGTGTACAGTCATGGGTTTGTGGCCCAACAGGGTTTACGGCCCAAGTGTTTGCGGCCCATGGGTTTACGGCTGTAAACACTTGGTGAGAGGTGCGATTCTCGATGTTTCAAGGTCCTTTCTAGCCTCTTGGAATTGTTCTAAGCCTTGAGCGTGGCTCAAAGTAGGGTTAAAAGACCAATAATCAACCAAAAATGGAGTTTACGGCCATTGAAGGGTGTACGGCCGTACACATGGGTTTATGGTCGTAAACCCATTTCGTGTCTATGATTTTGGTCAATTTTTAGGTGAAAAACCAATGGTTTCTAGTAGATATCAAGCATATATGGTACTTACTTACTGTAAGAGGCATGGAATGAGGTTTTTAGCCACCAAACACTAGTGTGTGTGTTCTTCGTGTTCATGGTGAGAGAGAAAATCTAGAAAAGGATGAAATTAGATGGGATGAAACATGGATTCATCACTACAAAAGGGATTAAAACACAATCAAAGTCAAGAATCACTTACATTTTGAGGGTCCTTGAGTAAACTCGAAATTGTAGAGAGAGAGTAGAGAGAGAAAGTCCTTAGAGTGTGTAAATGATGAAATGAAGGCCACTCATCCCTTATATAGGGGTGAGTTTACGGCCAAGGGGTGGGGTGGGGGTGTACGGCCGTAAAAACGAGTTTGCGGCCGTACACTCCTCTCAAAGGGGTGTTTGGCCTGGATGCTATGCTTTGACCTGGAAAAACTCGTTCTTGGACCCAAACTTCGATTGTATTAGGTTTAGAATATTTAATTAAACCCGAGAAGTTGACGGAAATTTTAATAAAAATTAAATTTTATTAACGGAGGCGGGTTAAAATAATGGAATAAATTTCGGGTTGTCACATCTTCCCCCCGTTAGAGGGAATTTCGTCCCGAAATTCGAACGTAGAATACAAATCATGGATTTGGAAAGAGATGCGGATACTTCTGTTTCATCTGATCTTCGCGCTTCTAACTGAATTCGGACCCCCGCTTGGCATTCCAGCGAAACTTCACCATCGGGATGCGACTTTGTTTCGTTCGTTTGATTTCTTTGTCCATGATTTCGACCGTTTCTTCCACGAAGTTGAGGTTCTCGTTGATTTCAATCTCATCAAGAGGAATTACAAGGGTTTTGTTGGATAAGCACTTCTTAAGATTTGAAACGTGGAAGACAGGGTGAATGTTGCTATGTTCTTGGGGTAAACAATGTTTGTAGGCAACGGGACCAATCCTAGCAAGGATTTCGAATGGTCCTATGTACCTGGGATTTAGCTTTCCATGCTTTCCAAAGCATATCATGCCTTTCCAGGGAGAGACCTTTAGCAGAACACGGTCTCCAACCTGGAACTCCAAGGGTTTCCGTCGTTTATTGGCGTAGCTCTTTTGTCGATCTCTCAAAGCTTTCAATCGTTCCCAGATTTGTATGATCTTATCTGTGGTTTCGCGGATGATTTTTGGACCGGTGAGAGTGCTATCAAGGACTTTCCCCTTGGCTAGCTGCATGTCACCCACCTCAGCCCAGCATAGAGGGGATGTGCACTTGCGGCCATAGAGGGATTCGAACGATGCATCCTTGATGCTGGTATGATAACTGTTGTTGTAGGAAAATTCGACCAATGGTAAATGAGTGTCCCGCGACTTACCAAAGTCAATGACACATGTTCGCAACATGTCTGACAAATTCTGGATGGTTCTCTCACTCTGCCCATCTGTCTGAGGATGGTAAGATGTACTCATATCCAGCTTAGTTCCAAGAGCTTTCTGTAGGGACTGCCAATATCTCAAGGTGAACCTGCTATCTCGATCGGAGATAATGGATACATGGACACCATGCAGTAAAACTATTTCTTGGATGTAGATTCGTGTGAGCCTCTCCATTTTGAATGTTTCTTTGATTGGCAGTAAATGGGCGGATTTATTCAATCACTTGACTATTACCCAGATGATGTCGTGCCGACTCGGAGATTTGGGTAATTTAGTGATAAAATCCATGGTAATCCTCTCCCAGTACCACTCAGGTATCTTTGGCTGTTGAAGAAAACATGAGGGCTTCTGATATTTAACCTTCACCCTGGCGCAAGTCAAACACTTACCCACGAAGGTAGCGATCTCTGCATTCATGTTTGGCCACAAATATAGTTTCTTGAGATCAAGGTACATCTTGTCCGAACCTGGATGAATGGAGTATCTGGTCTTGTGAGCTTTGTTCCTAACAACCTCTTTGTAACCACCGAACTTTGGGGTCCAGATCTGATTCATGAAATAGTAGACTCTATCTCCCTTAATCTCTAAGTTCTTTTGCATTCACCTCAAGGCTTCACCCAACACATTTTCTGGTTTTAAGGCTTCCAGCTGAGCCTCTCTAATTTTTACGGATAAGTGGGAATGGATGGTCATTGTCAGTGCCTTCACTCTACGATCTGATCATTACTTCTGGCTAAGGCCATCCGTCACCACATTGGCCTTGCCGAGATGGTAGCGTATTTCACATTCGTAATCGCTGAGTAGCTCTACCCATTGCCATTGTCTCATGTTCAACTCCTTCTGGTCGAAAATGTTTTGTAGGCTTTTATGGTCAATGAAGATAGTGCACTTGGTTCCGTAGAGGTAATGTCTCCATATCTTCAATGCGAAGACCACTGACCTCAATTCTAGGTTGTGAGTTGTATAATTGACTTCATGTGCTTTCAGCTGTCTCGAGGCATAAGCAATAACTTTTCCTCGCTGCATGAGCACACATCCTAGGCCGTGATTGAATGCGTCACAGTAGACAACGAAGTCCTATGTCCCTTCGGGCAGAGACAGGATAGGTGCGCCGTAAAGTGCCTGCATTGATGTTTGGAACGCAGTGTCTTGCTTTTCACTCCAACAAAAGGATATGCCTTTCTGAGTTATAGTGGTTAGGGGTTTGGCGATTTTGGAGAAATTCTGGATGAACCTGCGATAATAGCCAGTGAGGCCCAAGAACTGAAGAATTTATGTGGGCATCTTCGGTGCTGACCAGTTCTCTATCGCTTTGATTTTGGACGGGTCCACGTGTATGCCTTCCTCGCTTACCACGTGAACTAGTAAAGTTACTTTTTGAATCCAGAATTTGCACTTGGAGAATTTCGCGTATAGTTTCTCCTTTCTTAGAGTTTCCAACACTAATCTTAAGTGTTGTTTGTGATCTTCCTCATTTCTGGAGTAGACAAGTATATTGTCGATGAACATAATAACGAACTTGTCCAGGAAAGGACGGCACACCCAATTCATCAGGTTCATGAATACTATTGGTGTGTTGGTTAGACCGAAGGGCATTACTACGAACTCGTAGTGTCCATATCGAGTCCAGAATGTTGTTTTAGGAACATCACCCTCGTGGACTCGCAGCTGATCGTACCCTGATATGAGCTCTATTTTGGAGAAATAGGTGGCTCCTTGAAGCTGGTCGAAAAGGTCATCGATCCGAGGAAGAGGGTAACGGTTTTTTAGGGTGAGCTTGTTCAGTTCGCGGTAGTCAATGCATATCCGAAAAGATCCATCCTTCTTTTTCACAAATAAAACTGGGGCTCCCCAGGGTGAAGAACTCGTCTGATGAATCCTTTGTTGAGCAGCTCATTGAGCTGGCTGGATAACTCTTGCATTTCTACTAGCGCTAGGCGGTATGGGGATTTGGCTACGGGGGTAGCTCCGGGGATTAAGTCGATGCGAAATTCTACTTGGCGCTCGGGAGGGATTCCCGAGAGGTCATCGGGAAAGACATCGGGAAAGTTGCAGACTTCGGGGATGTTTTCGAGGTTTTTAACTTCCTACTTCTCGTTAACGACATGAGCTAGGAATGCATGACACTCCTTTTGCAGAAATTTTTGGGCTTTGATGCATGAAATTATACGGAGGTTTGAACTGAGTTTATCGCTGTAAATCATGAGGGTTTCGCCAGAGGGAAGGTTGAGTCGGATAGGTTTTTCGTAAAAAAGGATATCAGCATGATTGGGGCTCAACCAATCCATGTTGATGATGACATCAAAGCTTTTTATGGAAACTGGCATAAGATCGATGGGAAATGAATGATCATTTAGGGTAAGGATACAGCCTACGAATATGTTGTTAGTGTTCTCTTTCTCACCATTAGCCATCTCGATGGTAAATGTTTCGGTTAGGGGTTAAGGTTTACTTTTGAGGAGATGTTTGAATGCATAGCTAATAAAACTTCTCTCTGCACCAGAATTGAAAAGAATGCATGCATAAGAGTTGTCGAAGAGGAATGTACCCATAACAACAGTAGGGTCAGCAACTGCCTCCTCTTGCCCCATCGCTAGAACTCTCCCGGTGTTGCCAGTTGGTGTTGCCTTAGGGAAATTTCTCTTATAATGTCCGACTTCCCTACAGCCATAACAGGCTTGACCGACACCTGCTCCGAGTGCCTGATTGGTTGGTTGGATTGGTGTTCTGCAGCCTCGAGCCATGTGACCCTTCTTGCCATAGTTGTTGCAGAGCATCTTGCGACATGGGCTCGGGGTGCGGTGATGATAATTGCACTTGTTGCACCAAGGAAGTGTACCAGTATATCCACTGGTAGGTTCTTGAGTTACAGGAGCAGCGGCAGGAGTAGTAGCAGCATGAACTGCCACCGTGTTTTGTTTCTTGGTCGGCTCTTGCGAAGACTGGCCCTTTCGCTGCTTCCAGAATTTTCTTTTCTCGCCACTCCCTTTTGCTGGTTCTGGAGCAGCTATTTCTTTATCCAGATCAACCCCATGATCTATGGGAGTCTGTGCCAGGCACTTGACGCTATCAAAAGTCATTGGCCTAGCAGCCAAGACATTCCCTTGAGTTAGGGGCTTTAATCCCCAAACGTATCTCTCTATCTTCATGCTTTACGGGGTGACCATTCCTGGGAAAAGAAGTGCTAGGTCTTCAAACCTAGAAGTGTAGGCAGCAATGTCGGAACCCTTCATTTTTAGGTTGCAGAGTTCGTGCTCTAGCTTCTACATTTCGCCTTGTGGGCAGTACTCAGCGAGCATGAGTTCCTTCAAGCTCTCCCAACCCATAGCATTCGCTATTGGCAGGGTTAGGGATTTGACTGACTATTCCACCATATCAACGCTCTGTTGGTGAAAGTGCAAGCAGCAAATTTCACCTTGTTGGCTTCAAAACAAGAGCAATTTTTGAAGATAGACTCAATCTTCTCGAACCAACGAGTCAGGGCAATAACACCTCCATTGTCGTCGAAGGATGTGGGTTTTGCATTCATGAAGTCCTTATAGGAGCACTCCTTCTGATGCCCTTGACTTCCTTCATGATTTTGGGAATGAATACCACTCCCGGAACCACCAGAATCACCAGGATTTATCTGTGACAAAGCGGCAGTCACGGCGGCAGTAACAACTGCCTAGAACATAGCGGGATCGAACTGAGGAGGTGGTGGTGGTGTTAGATCCGTCGAGGAATTGTTGCTCTTTTTGTTGGGTCTTTTATTTGGAGGCATATTGTTAAATATCAGGAAGAAGAAGATGGTAAGTCTCTTGGACTTTCTAGTTAAGAGATATGAAACAAGGTATATCTCTATATGATAGATAAAGTGTTCTACTAAGTGATAAATAGGAAAGAGTTACTAAAACAAGTAAACTGTCACTAAGAAAGAATCAATAGCAACACCTGGAATGAATCTCTACAATGTATTCGGCTCTGACTAAAATACTCCTATAGTAATTTATGTTGGATTCTTTGTTCTATTGATATCTTGTGGTAGGAATACTTGGTAAGTTTTAGGCCTGCTGCAATACCGCAATCACTCCCAAGCACATGTTGGTCATGTCTCGAATGAATATAATTGATCAGGCTATATTGACCCTAGACATGATTACATAACTGCCCAGGTTTAACCACAGTATCCAACATCCAAATACTTTTGTTTTGTTCTATTTATGATACGGTCTCTGGTATGTAGGTATACTTGTATACATATTTGTAAAATACTTATATTTTAAAAGTATACTTTTAGTTCAGAGTGCTTCGACCCCTTAGAGTTTATACTTGTATATCATGTAAGGTTCGGTATACTTAGTACACTATAAACAATACCTCTGATACCAATCTGTCACACCCCCGAACCGTCAGAAATAACGGCGGAAACATCCGGGGGCAGGCGACGTCACTCGTAGTATCACAACAATCGTATCATAGTAATCAAAGTAAACACAACCATTACATTACATTAAGAATATTTACATCTGTTTGAAAGCATATTTTGTATACATCAAAATGTAGCAAAAGATAAAGACGAGACTCCAAAATGCTCCATCTTCTCCAAAAGTTGGCGAAGGTACCTTTCTATCGTTGCCATGAGAATACAAGCCGTTTTGAAAATGTATCAACATAAAGCTGGTGAGTTCATAAGCATGTTTTTGTATTGAAAACTAGTCACTGAATTTGTACAAATGGTTTCTTTTCATTATAAGTAAAATGTCGTTTGTATCGAAAACCATTGTTATCACGTTCTAAAATATGTATGCATGTTTTCCAAGAAAATCCAATATTTTCTAATGTGTTTGTTGGTTACTGTATGAAAAGTGTGTTCCATTTGAAAACCCTGGCTACTATCAGTATGTAGTGTATGTTTTGTTCGGAAACCCTAGCTACCACCAGTATGTATAGTATTTTTATTACTAAAATAAAAATAAGAGTAGGATCCCTGGAATACCCTCCAGTAAGTAGATATCTAGTTTCATTAATTAAATAAAAATATTGAAGAAAGAAATCTCGTAAACAAAGGTTAGTTTATACTTATTGTGAGTCGTATAACCATGCTAAATGACTGATGACCTCCTTGATGTTTCTGAAGGCATCGTACGATTACAAAATTTGTCACCCCAGGCGTGTTCGCCTAACTGTAGCTAACAGTTCAGGTGTAGGATTGTCGGTCCCAAATAGATCTATTCTCAAATTTCACGCTCTCCCTCTAGGAAACTCTGGTTATACTAAAGGTAAGGATTTAGTGGTACTACGAAGGGCAAAACGAAGATAGGTCTCACAATCCTGTATTAACTAGTTTACGTATGGTTCGGTTGTTCTCGAGTTCAAAATCGTTTGTAACGGTGTAGAGTATAAATAATTATATGCAAAGAAATCTTTTAGCAAGATACTCTAGTTTTCTGTATGTAGTAATGGTTAAACTAAATCTGTCATAATTTATGTGTTTGACTTTGTACGAAGTTGCATCTGTAAAACCGGTAATGAATTTCCCAAACTATACCTATTATAGTTTGACTGGTAAGTTGTGTTCGTATACTCTTCTGAAAACTATGCAATTATGTTTAGAAAACGTCCCTTACGCTCTACATCTTACATAAAGGGAATAAGGTAGCTAAATGTTTGACATAAAACCGTTGTAATTGCATAAGTTTTAACTTGTGAAAACCATTATGTTTGGCTTGTATTTCCCCCTGAAAACGTTTTAAAATCTGTAAAAGCGTAGTGGTATGAACTTACTGTTTAACGTTGGATTCGTGTGTCAACCAAATAGGAGTTGATGGGTGTCAAACAATGTCTCGGACACAAACGGATCCTATTTAACATTTAAAGGCACATATATGTATTAGATGAGGACATAACACTATTTTCTATAGAAGGAAACCACCTTAGGGACTAGGAAACACTTGAAACTAAGTGTTAGAATCACACGTGATTGAAGATGGGGGGTTTGCGGCTGTAATCAGGAGTGTACGGTCATGGGTTTGCGGCCCAGCAGGGTTTACGGCCCAAAAGTTTACGGCCCAAGTGTTTGCAGCCCATGGGTTTACGGATGTAACGTCCCATTTCTGGTAAGTAATTTAAATATGTTTTTTTTTTCAGTTTTCAAGGGGAACTCGACGAGTCAGTAGCCCGACTCGTCAGGTAGAGACGGGATTTCGAGCACGTTTAAGTAGGCAACTCGATGAGTCCATATTCCTGGACTCGGCGAGTCCGCCAGTCTGGATGAAACCCTAATTTCAAGGGTTTTCACCCTATTTAAACAACTTTCTGGACCTCAAGTCTGCCCCCATCACTTCCAGAATGCTCCTCTCAAAAACCCTAGCATCCCTTTTGGCTTTTTGAGTGTATTTTGTGATTCTTTGAAGATATGGAGAGAAGAAGGAGGGTAGATCCAAAGGAGGAGAAGAAGATCCAAGATCTTGAGTCCATTTCAGAGCTTTATGAGGTACAACTCGAACATTTACTATTTCCATGTTTGAATCTCCATTAAAACCCCAATAAAGTCATTGTTGGGACATTCCTTAGCTTGTTAGTGAATAGAGAGCCTATAGGAGTGAAAGGACATCAGATCTAGTCATGATCAAGCTCTAGAAGCTCAGATCCATTGCCTTTGTTGAGTCAAATTCATATGCAAGCCTAGATCTACGCTTTTAGTACATTTAGAGCCCTTTAAACTCTTGGATATGCATGCATGCACGTAAAGTTGGAAAATTTACGTGTAAAAACCACCCTGGGAACCCAGATCTAGGAGTTGCATGCGCTGGAATCGACCAAAATCGTCTGTATGGTGTTTGCATGCAAGTGACTCGACGAGTTGTTCTTCAACTCGGCAAGTTGTTCTTCAGACTCGATGAGTTGTTCATCTAACTTAGCGAGTCACAGTCTGGACGTGTTCACATGTTGAAGGAGAAGTCGACGAGTTGTTCATATAACTTGGCGATTCAGATGAAGTTAGACTTGATGTTAGCATTGAAGAATAACTCGTCGAGTCTTTGCCAAACTCAACGAGTGGAAGCAGGTAGAGGACTAGATTGGATGTTAGGGACTCGGCGAGTTGACAGCCCAACTCGACGAGACCGGTCAACTGACTTGACCAAGAAGTTGACTTTGACCAGGGAGCTAACTTTGACTAGGGGTAAATAATCATTTTACCCTGAGGCGTTTATCAGTACCTGACCTAGTGTTTGTGGGATTTGTAGCCGAATAGTTCCGGAGCAGTAGCCAGCCAGCTTTAGAGTTAGCATCTCAGCAGCCAGCGTTACGAGGTGAGTTTTCCTTCCAGTAGGAACGGGTCTATGGCCACAATGTCGACTCATTTAGTTAGCAGTAGTTCCAGAATTTGGTCTCATGCAGTAGTTTAGGGTGGTTGATGTCTTTGTGATTCAAGCATGTCTTTGTTTTATGTGTTCTGGACTTCGGTCTGATGCAGTATGCAGTATATGTGCTTATGCTAGTTGATATGTCGATGTTATGCTATGCTATGCTCAGTCAGTTCCGGACTTCGATCCGATGCAGTTAGTTCCGGACTTGGGTCCAATGCAGGGGACAAGGTCCTAGTTAGTTCCGGACTTCGGTCCGATGCAGAGGGCAAAGCCCTGGTTAGTTCCGGACCTCGGTCCAATGCAGTTTCTGGACTTCAGTCCGATGCAGTTTCCGGGCTCCGGTCTGATGCAGTGGGCTAGGCCCAATAGTTGTTTATGTGCTATTGTATGGTATGTGGTAGTTTGGGGGAGCTCACTAAGCTTCATGCTTACAGTTTTACTTTTGGTTTCAGGTACTTCCGCAAGCAAAGGGAAGAGCTCGGGTTGATGGCATCGCCCACACCACAGCTTCAGTTTATCCTGGGAGTTTATTTTGGATGTTATTATGATTGATACAGATTTTTTTGACACAGTACTATGGCATTTGAGTTGTTTATTCCGTGGTTTTATTATATATGATGTGATTTTTAGTAATATTAGAAAAAAAAATTTGGGCCGTATTTTAGGGCGTTTCAAGTTGGTATCAGAGCCTTGGTTTGAGGGATTCAGGCACGCTTTCGCGTGTGTCTGAACTCAAACTAAGGAGATGGTAAAAGATTTTCAAAAGAGAAACATATTCAAAAAGAATTTTTGAAAAAGAACTTAGAGAGAAAAAGAGTCTTCTTAAAAAGGGGTGTGGTGCATGTGATCAGCCGAGCTCAAGTAAGTACTCCCAAATTACCCATACAAGTTTATTTTATGATTATATGTTTCAGTTTCAGTAGAACAGCATGCTAGAATAGGACTAAGGATCTAGGAGGAAGCCTTATGTAATGGGTTTTGGTCATAACAACATCCTATGTGCTCATGCAAACCCTAAAGCTTGGATCTAGGTTTCTCTATTGTACATGCAAGTTATCCAAGACTATAAACCATAATTCTAGCATTCAAATAATCATATTAACATGAGAATAAGTTTATAATGTTACCTTGATTGTTATGTAGTAATAACAATCCCAATTCCTCCTTGAATTGACTTTGGAAGGCTTAGAGTCACAAGTGTCACTCCTCTAATGGCTTACAAACACCAAGAGCAAATGGAGAAGATATGAGGAGACAGAGGAGGTATCAAATTCGTCCCTATGAAGCCTTGGTAAGGTCTTGCACGAATTCATGAGCCAAGGGGTGTTTATATAGGTGTACAGATAGGGTTTCAGTCATTATCCTTATCTAGTTGCTTGCTTACCAAGCAACCCATAAGATAATCCTTGAATCCTTATCATAGTCGAATTCTAAGGCATTATCACCTTAAATTCGTCCATCTTATACTTAGGATAATCCTTACCTTATTTTGTAACTATCTCATAATTACAATTCAGCCCCTCTAGTTTAATTAATTACATTTCATCACAAAATTAATTCTTAATTAATTATTGACCAATATTAATTAAACAAATATGATTTCTCCTTTAATATATTATTCTTATAACATAATAATAAATCATAATAACCTCTCTCTCTATTTATTTCTCCAATCAAGTTGCTTTGGTGAAGGCAACCCAAAAGAACCATGCACCATCGGGTCAAGTACATACCAAAATAGTTATGGACTTAGACACTAATCCAACAGTCTCCCACTTAGATAAGTCTAACAACTATTCTGCGTATGACTTCAGATCCTGATCTGCAATCGTAGCTTTCCAAAGCCGCTGTCAACTCTGATCCTATCAGATACGCGTGTCCTTAGATAAGGGATCATATATTCCTCCATTCTAGATATCATATGAGATATGATTTCAAATCATTCTCTTCGTACTATATCTCGATTCCCGATTTATGACGATTGACTAATTGAACAAATCAAATTAGCCCTAGCCCGGACGAGCATTTACGTTTGTCATCACTAAACCATCGAGGGGCCCAAAGATATCGCTTTTATCCTACTTTGAATAAAAGGAACATATAAACTTTGATGCAATGCTCACTTGCACTCACTCACCGAATCACACACAACAATATGTTTTATAACACCAAGTTACTAGTGCGTTTACATATTATCAATGTGTAACCGATTTGCAAGATACAACTCACACATCTCGGTTTCAAGAATATAAGATGTTATCGTCTCACCAATCACTTGTGATACAATTCATGGAGTGATCCAAGTGAGTGTGGGTTTAATCCAATGCTCAAATCTTATTCATAAGCACTCATGAACATTGCAGCAAACATTTGCTTATGTCTAATGCTCTTTAGACAATCCACACACCAATTCACGACAGTCTTCATTCATATCTACTTCCAACATATGAACGACTGTGGCCCGTTCGAACAATTTGACTGTTCTTAACCAATTAAATTATTCAGGAAGTCAAAACATGCAAAGTGAAACACAAGAATAATACTAATCACATATTGCCTCAAACCTTTGAGTATAAATAAAACACCTTTTTATTTATCACCATATCGATTACTCATTGTTTGTTGTTTCGGGTAATCAACCTCTTACTTGAATTATTACACTTGTCTCATGCCCTTTCGCATGCACAAAATGTTTACCTATGGTTCTTACTTTGTGAAATAGATCAAATAGAACACATTTCCAATCATTCTCATTTCACAACTCCAAATCCTTTTTCATAAGCGAAAGAATATCAAATTCTTGCTACTTATAGAATATGCTAGATTCTAACATTTTATGCAATGATCCTTTCATAATGTCACTGCACCAAAGTCACAAAGACTTATTGCCAATGATATTACAAAGTCCTCTATTGGAGATTGTTACAAGACAATTCCATAGATGTGATGCCTCTTACTCAAGGTACATTCCTTTGAACATCCTTTGCATAAAAGTTTCTAATCTAGACATAGATTTTCAATATTCAATTTCCAATATGGATACATTTCCATATTTTCCATATGACAACTCATTCTTAATAGAATCTTATCTATTCATAAAGTCGATATGCTCCATCCAATATCATACTTCCAACTACTCAAGCAACCAATCCTCGTCGAACTTTGGATTGTTCTTTGATAGTTGTTTAATTATCTTAGTGAAAACCGATTCTATTCCTTTTTCCCTCTAAATGCGCTAGATATTTGGAAAATTTTAGAATGGTCAAATATTATAGCATTTGTAATCGATCCTATAACCAAAGCGTATGGACACGATGCACAATGTCTTACATGAAGATTTAATACTTTATCAATCTTCTGCCATAATATTTTATTTGATATGTTCTCAAAATTCGAATTGTGAAGAGGAATGTCGTAATCATAATCGAAATTTTAAGAACACACTATGTACTTTTGACTAAATTTATTAACATTCCACAACCTAAGCCTTTAGATTTGAAATGAAGCATAATATTCTCTCCCTTAATTATAGCAAAACAACTATTCCATTCTTACAACTTTGCAAAGAATGACTATTGTTTTCTATAATTAATATTGCCAACTTGCAATAATTTCCATAATAATCATACAATCATAACATTTATGCTCCCACTATCATGATGATTATTATAAAACATAACACTTATGCTCCCACTAGCTTCGAAATGTATTCATAAACATCTTAACTTTCAGAAAAATAATACTTATTCAATTTCTTAAGTTCATGTTTCTAATACTTAGTGCTTTGATAAACCTTTATCAAGGCTTCTTGAACTTATATACCTTTGCTTTCGATAGTTCATATGTGTGTTTAAACAATTAAGACTAATTGCCAAACCTCACAATTCAAATTATGGAAAGGGATACTGTAACCATGATTGAATTTGAGAATGCAATTTTACTATCTTCTTAAAATCTTTCTTAGTGAAAGCATTTCCTCACAATCATTTTCATGAAGGAGGAAATCTTATGAAACTTAGATTTAAACGGTGTATGTGTTCCTATCCATGTGAATTTGTCAAAACCAAGGTTTATGACAAATTCAAACTCATATGGACTGAACTTTCTTAATCTTGATTTCTTGCCTTATGGTAGCACAGCTGCCCACCATGTCTTCCAAGTACTTAAGCAACTCACCTTTTCCTATCAATGTACTTTCCATTGATCAAGGTCCTTGCCTCTTATGCATTCAAATGAGAACTCATTGGACTCATATGCATAATTAACTCAATTTGAACGGCACAGAAACAAAATAATGTCAACACGATAGGTTGTTAACCTCAACTCGTGTGCTAGTGATGATCGATAAGGTTTATTTGATTTGTTCTAGCTTGAAACCTTTCAAGACCATTAAGACTCCCACTGACTCCTTGACATGTAAGATTCTCTTGTCAATAAACATTTCTTAACAACCAAATATTCAAGAGTTAGTGTAGTTTTTATCAAAACATAACACTTCATAAAATGGTCCTAGTTGGTCTTTGTCTTATCCAAGACATCACAACTTTCCACATTTGATGAATGTTAAAAAACCTTCTTAATACTTGTCACTCATTGTCACAATCTTAACTTTAAGACTTGCTATTGGAACGAAGTATGATCGACTTCTTGATTTAACCATTTCTTCAATTCTTGATTCCTCTTCCCAGACATACAATTGTACAAAGACTTACTTAGAGGATCAATTGAGATATGGTTCTTAATCATTAAGACCTATCATAAAGCATAAAAGGTACTCTCCCGTCTTCTTAGAATGGAGAACCTTTTATCTTTCTGCCTTCTTGATTCTTCTTATTCGTTCTGCTATTGATTTAAACCTTTTCAATCAACTAAGAATTACACTTAATCTTATAAGTATAATCATATTTACTAATCCTTTAGTAAATCATGACGAATATCTTTGTTACCCTTGTGGTGGACTTGATCAACACACAACTTTGTGTACTCGATCTCCTAGTCCTTCACTTGACACTTTGTCAACGAATTAGTCTAATTTCCAAATATGAAATTTCTCATTCATCGTGCAATCAAGTTGCATGATTCCAAGTTTCTGTCCAATTGAAACTTGGGCGATGAGAAACTTTCCCTATTTGGTAAATTCTTGACATTTCCACTATTAACATAATTAAGAATCTTATCCATTCGTTGTAGAAATATGAAAACATCAATTTTTAACGATTTCATTGCAAGGATATAAATAAACAAAATTTATTTTATTCATAAAGCAGCGGAAAACATTTGTCCTTACATTGCAAAATCCATTGAAAACTATGTATTTCAAAAGGAAATTTTCTAACAACTCTATCATAACTATCTAAGCTCAAAATCTAATCTTCAAGTCCATGCGATCAAGATCCATTCCTTGTGATTAGATTCATCTTGCTCTTTCACCAAGCTTCCTTTCTTTTCACCGATCCTGCAAAACATTCAAATGCAATCTTATCACATCATGTATTAAGAATCAATGGATAGGAACTTAACAGAGTTAGATAGTGGATTTTACCTAAAGCGCAGCCATACACTTTGACTCTCCCATCTTCTGGACTCATCAGGCTCTTTGAGCAGACTTGTATCCAACGCCCTTTCTTTTGGCAGCAAACGCAGGTCGGTTCTCCTAGAACGTCCTCAAAAGCATGGTCGGTTAACTTTCCCAACAAATACGCTCCATTGCTTCGCCAAATCATTTCTGATTCAGCAGCAATGAGCATGTAAGTTAGGTCAATGAGGTTGTCGTCATGATCCATCATATAATACTTTCTTTTGAACTTATTATATGATTCAGGAAGTGACTGTAAAACCCAATTCACAGCCAACTCATCTGAGAATGACACACCCAACATTATCAACCTATCAATGTGTGATTTCATTCCTAGAACGTGGGCACACACGGGTTTACCATCTTCATGTTTCATTTCCAATAGGTCTTTAGTGATATTGAACCTTTCAATTCTTCGATCTTGTGGGTTAGGGAGAACATTTGGAGGAGGAGGAAGTGAAGCATGATTTCTTGTTCCTCGATCAAATCGTGGAATACCATCTTCATGTGGAATGCTTGTTCCACGGGATTTGGGAAGACCATAGTTGTCGAACTTTGACATCTACAAAACGGGAGAAAACGAATTCAAGTTAGTTGATAGATTAAGTCCTTAGTAAATCACCCAAATGAAATACTAAGGTTAGAACCCAACACAATATTCTACAACTCGGGAGAGGGATGCCGTAACCCTAATTGCGGAATATTTGAAGGTAAGTGAATGACGATTCACTAATTTCCACCATGAAAACGAAAAAGAAATTTAAGTTTTAAACCTATGAAAACTCCTAGATCCTTTGAGATTCATTGAACATTTCAATGGCATGTTTAAATCTCGATATGCCCCTCTAGTTTGTGACTGGGATGCCGAGGATCACAAAGCGGGTGTGAATAACCTTGCAAACTTACATGGTGCCCTCACATGTTATAGTCACCTATTCGATGTGCCGGTAAACCACACACGCTCCATCGAACTATGACAAACATTGAGTCACCCTTTGCTACCTTTGCTTAGAACCAATTAGTGTGCCGGTAAACCACACACGCTCCATTAACTTCTTCGCAAGGGCACAAAGTGTAATTTCATGGAATTGCATCAATTCACTTTTGCCTAAGTAACTAAGATTGGGAATTTTATGAAAACATTTAGTTACTTTTATATTTCATTATACTTATAATGGAAGGTTTCGTCCTATCCTATCCGTTCGGCTAACAACCCTCCACTAGTCAAGAGTGCGGTGGTTAAGAGTGGATACCCATTCAATTGCCATTTTATAGGCAATTTCCTTAAACACCCTTTATAGACCAGCTTCGTGAATGAGGCCTACTAACGGTAAGACTGACTTTTACTCATACATATATATAATGTTAGACTTTTAATGTTATATATAGTATAGGGTGTATTTTATACTTTGAAAATACTAGGTGGTCAAATTTAATAATTATACCTTTAATTCAATTAAATTGTAAACCAAAACTATTATGGATTTATTAAACCTCTTTTAATTATACTCCTTAATTAATTAATAAAACCATAAGGGTGTGATTTGAACTTTTTCAAAACAATACTAAGTTTTAGAATTTAACATTCCTAAATTAAACTTTTAATCAACTTTTAAATTCCAAAACTTGAGGGCAAGTTTTGAAACATTTCAAAACATTAGGGTTTAGAATTTAAATATACATCAAAATTAAACTATTAATCAAAAAGTTAAATTCCAAAACTTGAGGGCAAGTTTTGAAACCTTTTTCAAAACATTAGGGTTTCAACTATTTAAATTTCAAAACAACAAAACTTTTGGGTTCAAATTTAAACTATAAAACCTAGAGGGGAAAATATGAAACTTTTCATAACAACAAGGATCAAATAACATATAATTTAAATTAACATTTAATCACATAATTATCCATATTTGATTTATCTAATGATTTCTTGCAAAATAATTTATCAATTTAATCAAAATAATTAATCAATTATCATATAAGGAAATAAATATTTTATTAATTGATAAATATCTTTAATTAGATCAATAATATAGTCAAATATATCATAAAATCGGATTTATATTGATCTAGTATGAAAAGGTAACTATCCTTAAGCAAAAACAGCAAGAAATCCCGGATATAGCTCTATCTGACGCTCGAACTCGCCGAGTACCCCCATGGACTCGCCGAGTAGGGATAACTCGCCGAGTCCACAATGGGACTCGCCGAGTCCATCAAGCAGAACCACAAAAATCGAATTTTTCAAACATACAAGGCATCAATACAATAGAAACCAATCATGGCTCTAATACCACTGATGGGTTTTGGTCATAACAACATCCTATGTGCTCATGCAAACCCTACAGCTTGGATCTAGGTTTCTCTATTGTACATGCAAGTTATCCAAGACTATAAACCCTAATTCTAGCATTCAAATAATCATATTAATATGAGAATAAGTTTATAATGTTACCTTGATTGTTATGTAGTAATAACAATCCCAATTCCTCCTTGAATTGACTTTGGAAGGCTTAGAGTCACAAGTGTCACTCCTCTAATGGCTTACAAACACCAAGAGCAAATGGAGAAGATATGAGGAGAGAGAGGAGGTATCAAATTCGTCCCTATGAAGCCTTGGGAAGGTCTTGCACGAATTCATGAGCCAAGGGGTGTTTATATAGGTGTACAGGTATGGTTTCAGTCATTATCCTTATCTAGTTGCTTGCTTACCAAGCAACCCATAAGATAATCCTTGAATCCTTATCATAGTCGAATTCTAAGGCATTATCACCTTAAATCCGTCCATCTTATACTTAGGATAATCCTTACCTTATTTTGTAACTATCTCATAATTAAAATTCAGCCCCTCTAGTTTAATTAATTACATTTGATCACAAAATTAATTATTAATTAATTATTGACCAATATTAATTAAACAAATATGATTTCTCTTTTAATATATTATTCTTATAACATATTAATAAATCATAATAACCTCTCTCTCTATTTATTTCTCCAATCAAGTTGCTTTGGTGAAGGCAACCCAAAAGGACCATGCACCATCGGGTCAAGTACATACCAAAATAGTTATGGACTTAGACACCAATCCAACATTATGTGCCTGTTATATGTATTTCAGCTTTATGAGAATTGCATGCTAGTATCAAGTAGACAGCAATAGGATAGCCTGTTTAGGTTATGCTTGATATTATGAGCTTAGCATTGTATGCTAGTACAGTTTCTTGTTATGAGAATAGAGTTGCTTGATTAGTTTCCTGTGTCTGAATGTTGCTTGCTTTGTGCTTTGTGGGACTCCGAGTGATGGAAGTTAGCCATTAGGTGAATACGTTACATCACATGTGATCAGGGTTGAATAATCTTAAAGTGTTGGATTTGGCTTTACTACGTAGCTCTTGTTTGAGTCCAACCATTGTAGGAACGAGTCTTTTACTTGAAGGATTATGTGAGCCTCGTCACATGTGATGGTATTCATATGATGACTAATTGGCATTACAAAGAGGCCTTCATCAGCTGAGGACTGGGTTTTGTTGAGTCAGAGATTTCCCTAGGGCAAGCCTAGGATGAGAGTAGCAGAGATCAATAGCTGTAGTAGCGACTTGGTGGAGTCGGGGCAGTTCTTGAGGAAAGTACGGATAAATGTGGAAGGTAGTATGGGCCCGTACTACTGAAAGCAGAGGATATGTACTCAAATCAAGGAAGGTCGAGACGAGACCAGGAAACTTGTAGTAGTAGCGATCCCTCAAGATATATCAGTGTTTCTGATGTTTATCATGATGTATTTTCAGAATGGTGGTTCTACGTCCTAGACCAGCATGCGGCAGTTCAAGTGCCGGGGAGGGATCAGGATCAGGCTTGGGGTCCGAGCATTTGGATAAGTAGACTAGGGAGTTTTTCACTTCAGACGTTACCCGTATCATACTTGAGCATACTCCTGTTATCTTTGGTTCGATCAAGGAGAGTAGTTTGGAGTTGATGGAGGAGAAGTTGAGCATGTTTCGTGTTGAGCTGGCAACTATGATGGGGTCGCGCACACTCACCTTCAGGGAGTTCAGAGCTTGTGGAGCTCCAGACTACCATGGGGCGCGAGACCCCATTGCGAGTACTAGGTGGTTGGCAGATGTCGCCAACGCTTTCCGCACCAGCAGATGTCCCGATGGGGACAAGGTCAGATTAGCATCCTGTCTTCTGAAGGACAGGACACGAGATTGGTGGGAGGAGGTTGGGCATGTCATCGAAATGACGTTGCACTTGATGATATGACTTGGGCTGATTTTACTACCAGGTTCAGAGTCGAGTTTACACCGGTTATCGAGATGCAACAGTTAGCCAGGGAGTTTTAGGATCATACTCAGACTACGGAGACAGTGGCGGAGATTATTGCCAAGTTCAAGGAGAGGGCTCTTCTCGTTCCTAAGTACACAGCTGATGAGCAAAAATGAAGAAGGCCCGATACGATGAGATGTTGCAAAGTGATATCCGCCAGTTTGTGAGCTGGTCCAGCTGTAAAATGCTGGATGACATGATTTCTAGGGCACGTGAGAGAGAGAGAGAGAGAGAGAGAGAGAGATTGATTTAGAGATGGAGAGGAAGAGGAAACCAAAGGCGGCTTCTGGTACAGGGAGTTCGGGCAAGAAGCCCAAGGTTTTGGATCACAAATCTAGAGGACAGCAGAGCCACAGTCGGTGTGGCAAGTGTGGGAGATTGCATGGGGCGTGCAAGGCAGGGATTCCTGGTTGCTACAAGTGCGGCCGGACTGGGCATATGAGCAAAGATTGTATAGCTACTCCCACTGTTACCATAGCATCTGATATAATTTGCTTCCATTGCAATCAGAGGGGATATAAAAAGTCCCAGTGTCCGAGCTTGACAGCAGCAGCAGGGAAGGTGGTAGCACCTGCCCCTGCAACATTGAGGATTACAGACGGCCGTCAGGGCCGAAGTGAGGCGCCAGTGGCGAAGAGTGGAGCTTTTCAGATAACAGCAGAGGAGGCACGAGCGACCCCTGATGTGGTAACGGGTATGTATTTCCTTTCATCTCTTTATTATTGTTGATTGTTGATTGTTTCTTATAGTTATGTGTTTCTATATATAGGGTCGTTCTTAGTGAATGGCATTTCAGCTACAGTACCCAATCGTTTGTTTCGCTCGTGCTTAGCAAGAGGTTTAGCAGAGCTCCAAGGGAGCTGGATTTTCCACTTGAGGTTGAGATAGATGATGACGGGACCGTCAGGGTCGCGAGAGTACATAGAGCTTGTTCGCTGCAGTTATTTGATGAGCAGTTTTCAGTGGATTTGGTTCCCAATCCCCTGCGAGGGAATAAGGTTATAGTGGGTATGGATTGGCTAATCTCCAATGGGGCAGTGATTGATAGTGAGCTACAACTAGTGAGGGTCCGCACCTCAAGTGAGGGAGAGTTAGTGATTCAGGGCGAGAGGCTACAGTGCGGACCGATTCTTTACTCAACAGTGAGAGCAAGACGCTACTTCCAGCAGGGTTGCGCAGGAGTCATCGCCTATGTCTTAGATGCCAAGGAAAAGGGAAAGGCGACAATTGACGATGTACCGGTAGTGCGAGACTACCTGGATGTATTTCCTGAGAATTTGCCTGGGATACCTCCGGAGAGACAGGTTGAGTTCAGGATTGACCTAATCCCTGGTGCGGCTCCGATAGCCAAGGCACCATATCGGTTGGCTCCTCCAAAGATGCAGGAGTTCTCTACGCAGTTGCAGGAGCTGCTAGACAAGGGTTTCATCAGACCGAGTAGTTCACCATGGGGAGCCCCAATCCTGTTTGTGAAGAACAAGGATGGGTCGCGTCGTATGTACATAGATTCCCGGGAGTTAAATAAGGTGACGGTGAAGAACTGTTACCCCCTCCCGAGGATAGATGACTTGTTCGATCAGCTTCAAGGAGCATCTTGGCTTTCCAAGATTGATCTGCGCTCCAGTTATCATCAGATGCGGGTCAGGGGTGAGGATGTTCAAAAGACAGCTTTTTGGACCCGTTATGGTCATTATGAGTTTGTGGTGATGCCGTTTGGGCTTACCAACGCTCCAGCCGCGTTCATGGGTCTCATAAACCGCATATGCAGGCCAATGTTGGATCGGTCTGTGATAGTATTCATTGACGACATCTTGGTTTATTCCAAGACTCAGGAGCAGCACGAGGAGCACCTGAGAGAGTTGCTAGAGACGCTGAGGAGGGAGATACTTTTTGCGAAGTTCTCCAAGTGCGAGTTCTGGTTGCGCGAGGTGCAGTTCCTTGGTCACCTCGTCAACTAGAAGGGTATTCTAGTAGATTTGGCCAAGATCAAGGCCGTGATGCAGTGGGAGGTCCCGAGTTTTCCATCAGAGATTCGGAGCTTCCTAGGATTGGCAGGGTACTATAGGAGATTCATTCAAGACTTCTCCAAGATAGCAGTTCCACTCACCCGACTGACTAGGAAGTCGGTGGTGTTTCGCTGGGGGCCCGAGCAGCAGACAGCATTTGAGATCCTCAGACAACGATTGTGGGAGGCACCGATTCTCACCCTGCTAGAGGGAGTGGATGACTTCGTAGTCTATTGTGATGCTTCGATCATAGGGATGGGAGCAGTGTTGATGCAGCGAGGGCATGTGATAGCTTATGCCTCTAGACAGTTGAAGCGTCACGAGGCTAACTACCCGACACACGACTTAGAGTTGGGGGCAGTGGTATTTGCCCTCAAGATTTGGCGACATTACCTCTATAGGGTCTGTTGTACCATTTACACGAATCACAAGAGTCTGAGGTAACTCATGGACCAGCCGAATTTAAACATGAGGTAGCGTCGATGGTTAGATGTAGTGAAGGACTACGATTGTGAGATCCTTTATCATCCGGGCAAGGCCAACGTTGTGGCTGACGCCCTGAGCCGCAAGGCGATAGCGGCACTGATTAGAGATATATATCTGAGGATGACAGTGATTACTCCATTGCTGGAGCAAATTAGAGAGACTCGGGTAGAGGGCCTGAAGGAAGAGAGGCGGAAGTGTGAAAGGATTGTGGGCCGAGTAGCTTCATTTTACTATGACAGTCGAGGATTGTTGACCCTTCATGGAAGAGTCTGGGTGCCGTATTGGGGAGGAGTACGGCAGGTGTTGATGGATGAGGCCCACAAGTCTCGGTTCTCCATCCATCCAGGGGCGACAAAGATGTATAGAGATCTTCAACCCGACTATTGGTGGCCCTGCATGAAGCGGGACGTGGCTTGGTACGTAGAGAGGTGTCTGAACTGTAGAAAGGTCAAGGCGGAGCACCAGAGACCCCACGGCAAGATGCAGCTGTTAGATATTCCTGTGTGGAAATGGGAGGATATCACCATGGATTTCATCACTAAGCTTCCCAGGACCGCACGAGGGGTTGATTCGATTTGGGTCATAGTGGATCGGCTGACCAACAGCGTGCATTTCATACTGATCCAGGAGAGTATATCGGCCGAGAAGCTAGCTGATATTTACGTGCACGAGGTAATAGCACGACATGGAGTGCCTGTATCAGTGGTATCAGATCGAGACGTCCGGTTTACTTCCAGGTTCTGGAAGCGGTTTTATAACGAGATGAGGACTTGTCTTCATTTTAGCACCGCTTTCCACCCTCAGACGGACGGCGAGAGCGAGAGGACAATTCAGAATCTCGAGAACATGCTCCGGGCATGTGTCCTAGACTTCGGTGGTAGTTGGGATACATACCTTCCACTAGCAGAATATTCGTATAACAACAGTTACCACGCTAGTATTGACCCCCCCCCCCCCCCTCCTTTCGAGATGCTCTTCGGGAGGATGTGTAGGACCCCGATTCGTTGGGGTGAGGTCGGCCAGCGAGTCATTGGGAGCACCAAGGTGGTGCTCAAGACCACAGAGTTGATCCAGCAAGTTTGTAGCAGACTTCAGACTACGCATAGTCGGAAAAAGAGTTACGCCGACAGGAGGTGTTCAGACTTGGAGTTTTAGGTGGGCGATATGGTCCTCCTAAAGGTGTCACCCTGGAAGGGTGTTATAAGGTTTCCGAAGAGGGGCCAGTTGGGCCCCAGGTTCATTGGTCCTGTTAGGATTTTGGCCCGGGTGGGTCGGGTTGCATATCGATTGGATCTTCCGACAGAGCTCATCCAGATCCACAACATTTTTCATATTTCTCAGTTGCGGAAGTGTTTGGTGGACGAGTCAGTAGTTGTACCATTAGAGGATATCCAGGTTGATAGTATCCTGAATTATATCGAGAGACCAGTTGCGATCTTAGATCAGGATATGAAGACCTTGAGGAACAAGGTGGTTCAGTTAGTGAAGGTGCAGTGGCAGCATCGAAAGGGTTCAGAATGGATGTGGGAGACCGAGGGAGAGATGAGGGAGCATTATCCATAATTATTTTCAGATTCAGCGGCAGCAGACTTCGACGACGAAGTCTAAGATAAGTGGGGTAGATTTGTAACATCCCATTTCTGGTAAGTAATTTAAATATGTTTTTTTTTCAGTTTTCAAGGGGAACTCGACGAGTCAGTAGCCCGAATCGTCGAGTAGAGACGGGATTTCGAGCACGTTTAATTAGGCAACTCAATGAGTCCATATTCCTGGACTCGGCGAGTCCGCCAGTTTGGATGAAACCCTAATTTCAAGGGTTTGCACCCTATATAAACAACTTTTTGGGCCTCAAGTCAGCCCCCATCACTTCCAGAATGCTCCTCTCGAAAACCCTAGCATCCCTTTTGGCTTTTTGAGTGTATTTTGTGATTCTTTGAAGATTTGGAGGGAAGAAGGAGGGTAGATCCAAAGGAGGAGAAGAAGATCCAAGATCTTGAGTCCATTTCAGATTTTTATGAGGTACAACTCGAACATTTACTATTTCCATGTTTGAATCTCCATTAAAACCCCAATAAAGTCATTGTTGGGACATTCCTTAGCTTGTTAGTGAATAGAGAGCCTATAGGAGCGAAAGGACATCAGATCAAGTCATAATCGAGCTCTAGAAGCTCAGATCCATTGCCTTTGTTGAGTCGAATTCATATGCAAGCCTAGATCTATGCTTTTAGTCCATTTAGAGCCCTTTAAACTCTTGGATATGCATGCATGCACGTAAAGTTGGAAAATTTACGTGTAAAAACCACCCTGGGAACCCAGATCTAGGAGTTGCATGAGCTGGAATCGATCAAAATCGTCTGTATGGTGTTTTCATGCAAGTGAATCGATGAGTTGCTCTTCAATTTGATGAGTTGTTCTTTAGACTCGACGAGTTGTTCATCTAACTCAGCGAGTCACAGTCTGGACATGTTCACATGTTGAAAGAGAACTCGACGAGTTGTTCATATAACTCAGCGAGTCAGATGAAGTTAGACTTGATGTTAGCATCGAAGAATAACTCGTCGAGTCTTTGCCAAACTCGACGAGTGGAAGCGGGTAGAGGACTAGATTGGATGTTAGGGACTCGGCGAGTTGACGGCCCAACTCGACGAGTCTAGTCAACTGAAAATTGACTTTGACCAGGAAGTTGACTTTGACCAGGGAGTTGACTTTGACTAAGGGTAAATAGTCATTTAACCCTGAGGGCGTTTATCAGTACCTGACCTAGTGTTTGTGGGATTAGTTGTCGGACAACTCCGGAGCAGCAGCAGCCAGCCAACGTTAGAGTTAGCATCTCAACAGCCAGCGTTACGAGGTGAGTTTTCCTTCCAGTAGGAATGGGTCTACGGCCACAATGTCAGCTCGTTTAGTTAGCAATAGTTCCGGACTTTGGTCCGATGCAGTAGTTTAGGGTGCTTGATGTCTTTGTGATTGAAGCATGTCTTTGTGTTATGTGTTCCGGACTTCGGTACGATGTAGTATGCAGTATATGTGTTTATGCTAGTTGATATGTATATGTTATGCTATGTTATGCTCAGTCAGTTCTGGACTTTGGTCCGATGCAGTTAGTTCCGGACTTCGGTCTGATTCAGGGGACAAGGTCCCAGTTAGTTTCGGACTTCAGTCCGATGCAGTTTCTGGACTTCGGTCTGATGCAGAGGGCAAGGCCCTGGTTAGTTCTGGACCTCAGTCCGATGCAGTTTCCAGACCTCGGTCTGATGCAGTTTCCGGACTTCGGTCCGATGCAGTTTCCGGACTCCGGTCCGATGCAGTGGGCTAGGCCCAATAGTTGTTTATGTGTATTGTATGGTATGTGGTTGTTTGCGGGAGCTTACTAAGCTTCATGCTTACAGTTTTAATTTTGGTTTCAGGTACTTCCGCAAGCAAAGGGAAGAGCTCAGGTTGATGGCATCGCACACAACATAGCTTCAGTTTATCCTGGGAGTTTATTTTTCATGTTACTATGATTGATACAGATTTGTTTGTCACAGTACTATGACATTTGAGTTGTTTATTCTGTGGTTTTATTATATATTATGTGATATTTAGTAATATTAGAACAAAAAAATTTGGGTCGTATTTTGGGTCGTTTCAACGGCCCAAGGGTTTACGGCCGTAAACACTTGGCGAGAGGTGCGATTTTTGATGTTTCAAGGTCCTTTCTAGCCTCTTGGAATTGTTCTAAGCCTTGATCATGGTTCAAAGTAGGGTTTAAAGGCCAATAATCGACCAAAAATTGAGTTTACTGCCATTGAAGGGTGTACGGCCGTACAGATGGGTTTACGGCCGTAACCCATTTCGTATTAATGATTTGGGTGGATTTTTAGGTGAAAAACCAATGGTTTCTAGTAGATATCAAGCATAGATGGTAGTTACTTGCTGTAAGAGGCATGGAATGAGGGTTTTAGCCACCAAACACTAGTGTGTGTGTTCTTGGTGAGATAGAAAATCTAGAAAAGGATGAAATTAGATGGGATGAAACATGGATTCATCACTAGAAAAGGGATTAAAACACAATTAAAGTGAAGAATCACTTACATTTTGAGGGTCCTTGATCAAACTCGAAATTGTAGAGAGACAGTAGAGAGAGAAAGTCCTTAGAGTGTGTAAAGGATGAAATGAAGGCCACTCATCCCTTATATACGGATGAGTTTACGGCCAAGGGGTAGGGCGGGGGGTGTACGGCCGTAAACCCAAGTTTGCGGCCGTACACTCCTATCGAAGGGGTGTTTGGCCCGGATGCTATGCTTTGACTTGGAAAAACTCGTTCTTGGACCCAAACTTCGATTGTATTGGGTTTAGAATTTTTAATTAGACCCGAGAAGTTGACAGAAAATTTAATAAAAATTAAATTTTATTAACGAAAGCGGGATAAAATAATGGAATAAATTTCGCATTGTCACATTCCAGCCCAAGGTCCTATCCATAGGCACAAAAGTCAAACAATGAATCAAAGCCCAACCATTTATTCTGGTCCAGCATTTGACACTCTAATGGCCCAATTCCATATAATCATTAACGCCCAAACTATGGCCCATCTATGGCGTAATTTTCCAAATTGGGCCCAACTCCCTACATGGGCCTTACCTCCCAGCCCATTAATTATTCTAGTCCATTTGCTTGATCTTGGATAGCTCATTAATAACCCAATCATCAAGGCCCAAAAGAAAGGCCCAACAACAAACCCAAGTGAAATTATGGTTTCACATAAAATGACAATTAGGGTTAAGTGTTTCTCACTTAACCCATTAAGGACTTAATCCTCTGAGGACTTAATCCATTATGTCCAATATTGCACTGATTCATTTTTTCCAATGATTATTATTTAATATCTCAAGTTATTAAATAATTCCCGTATGTCCAGATTAATTCCCCAAATTAGCGTTTTATTGGTATTAGGGTTTTTCCAAACAAATACTAGCCCATTTATCGATTTGTTGGGCTTTTAGGTCAATTAGGGCTTTATTAGGCCAATTAGGCCCATTTAAAAATCATTAAGTCCGTTAGGGTTTTATTGGGTCATTTAGGGTCCATTAGGGCTTACAAGGCCCATTAGGGTTTCAAGCACCCTACACGAATCCAACTCAACGAGGCAAGCACACCACCACCCGACACGGCAGCCGGTGGCAACAGGAGGCGGCAGCCACCACCTCACGGTGGTGGTTTGATTTTTCCTTTCATTATTCCAATTTGTAATTTACACTTTACAATGCTTAATCTCAAAATAAACACACACACTAAACAAAATAAACACACACACAGCCACCTTATGGTGGCCGGTGGTGGTAGAGGGTGGCAGCCACCATGGTTGGCAGTCATGGTGGTTTTTCCATTGTTCCATCCAAAAAACGTACCCCCACCTGATCAGCAACACAAAAAAACGCAACCATATGGGTTGAACATGAAAGAAACACACCCCAATGGAAATCTTGTGACGGTAGGCGGCGGTTGCGCTGACAGGCACCTTGTGGTGGCATAAGGCGGTCGGAGGAGGATGTCACCGGCTACAGCTACCCAGAAAGACGATGGTGGTGACATTGCAGCGGCAGAAAAGGTAGAGGCATGCCAAGAGTAGCGGCACACAGGCTTGACGCCATCTTCAACCGCATTGGCGTCCGTCATGGCGGTTCTTCCGTCTGTCCACATCAACTCCAGCAGCTAGGGCCATGATGGCGCTTCAAGAGCAAGGTCGCAGGCGGCAAGCGGTTCACAGCTTTGCTATCGGCTTGGAGCAACATGGTGCTGGACTATTCTGGTGCTCCTCTAGCGATTTGGACCTCGACAATGGAGTAGCGGGCGGCAATAGGTAGCGATCGGATCCTAGGATGCAACGGCGGCTAGGGGAACTCTCATATGGTGGTGGCGGCTATAGAAGTGTATTAGGTTTAGGGTTGTTTAATGAAATAGTCTCCAACGGGAATGGAAGCCACGGGTTTAAGTCCCATGACCCCATTCAAACTTTTAACGAATTTGGCAAATCTGGTCCCACCCCTTCACAATCTTCTCAATTTAAATCCAAATTTTACCATTTAGCCCCTGCCTTCTAAAAATCCATACAAATCAAGTCCCGATAATTATCATGCAACCCCTCCCTCAACAAAACCTTTTCAATAGCAGTCCTTATGTTACCAAATGGCCCTTGACTTCTAAAAATCTTTACAAAATGCATCCTGAAATTACACTTTGACCCACGAATAATCCAAATAATAACTTTTGGCTCCCAAAACCAACGCCCTACTAAACATTATGGATTTTAGGGCCAGGATTCATTTATTAATCTTTATCTATTTATTTACATAATAAACGGGGTGTTACATTATATGTGCTATGTGATTTTCCGTTTTATTATCTCAAGTTGTTTTTCCGTGCTATTATGGTAGCGAAGTTATACCTTTGACCATGTGATCAGTGAAAAGACGTAGATTCACGGTGGTACTAGTAGCCTCTGGCCATGTAGAGCATGTCTCGTAATAGAATGACTTCTATTCTATGGCATTGGCAGAAAGTTAGACAGGGCTGAAAGCCTGAAATATACCAAAATGTTTAATCGGAAATTGCATGTCTTCTGTGCCATTTGGGCCGAAGCGTTATTGATGTATATCAAGTATTGAAATTGTTATGTCTCATTGATTGAGTATCATTGAATCAAATCATCGATTGATATGGAAAACTTGTCGCATGATTCACATATGCTTTTGTTGTTCCTTGTTCCCTTTGCTTCTGTCATATTGAAGTGTATATATATATATGGCATAACATTATATTGTATCTATTATTGAACTCACTAAGAGTCACCAGTTACCCCTCTCAATGTTTAACAATCGTAGGCAATAAGCAATTGGATGATTTAGGATAGTTTGAAACTATTGTATTTTGTACTCATGTCTGTATAAAACTTTAATATCCTGGGTAGTTATGTAATATAAACAACACTTTGTAATAGTCGGTTTGTATCTAGTCGTTTGTAAACAAAATTATCAATGTAAATTATTATCTGTGAATATTCATGTAGCATGTTTTGGAGTAACAATATTGTGAAGTATGAAAGTTTGGGTCTTTCAGAAATACGAAAGTTTAGAAAGTTTAGGTTCTTTCAATCATGGTATCAGAGCAATAGTTTAAGTTAACTAAATTCCACGTATTGGTATTTAGACTTAAACTGTCAGAAGTTCAATAATGAATGGATTCATTAGGACTATATGGATTCAAACCATAGGAAAGATTTAAGTAAATTATTAGGTAATAATAAATCCTAATACTCTAACTACTATGTTGCTTCAAAAAAATTCAGAAGAATGGATGAAACAGGAAGGTAGCCATACGCCAGAGGTGGGTGGAGATCCTCGTCCTGATGAAGGAGACACTACAGTAACTCCTCGTGAAGTGCGAATTATGGATAAACTTACTGGTGTTATTTGACAAACTCTCGAAGAACACAAAAAGAATGGTGATAAAGGATAAGAGAAAGTCACCGGAGAACCTTCAAAAAGAGAGATGAGACATCCTTCATTCAAAACTTTCAAGAGTAGTGGTGCTACAGAGTTTTCTGGTGTTCTTAATCCCAATGTTGTTGTTACCTGGATTCAGAACACAGAGAAAGTGTTTCGTATTTCTCGTGTGGATAATGAAGATAAAGCTAATTATGCTTTTGCAATGCTCATTGGAGAAGCATTGGTCTGGTGGGAAGCAACATATGAAGCTCTCAATGAGTATGACCAAGAGAATATATCTTAGGAGATGTTCAAAACTTGTTTGCTAGGGATGTAATGTCCTCTAGACATGATGAGGATATTGGAGAAGGAATTCCTCGAGCTTAAACAGGGAGGAATGATTGTGAATGAGTATGAAACTCAGTTTAATCAAAGAGAAAGGTTTGTTATAAAGTATATTCCAACTAAAGTCGAGAAAAATTCAGTTGTTCATGGAAGGATTATGATATGATATCCATGATTTCATGAGTAATCAAGATGTTCTATCATTTGATAAAGTTGTTGAGTATGCCCAAAAACGTGAGCATGACTTGGAGATACGTGGTGCCACACTTTTTATCTCAAAGCATCCACATATTGATCGAATAGTTCCAGTTTCCTCTATTCCACCAGCTCAACCCGTTCGAGCTGAACCTAGCAAGAAAGTGAAATCTCATAATGCCTCTCGTGGCCACGGTAGGTCACAATATTTTTCTCTTCAACCACCATCATGTCGAAATTGAGGAAAGAATCATTCGGGCGAATGTAGACTAGAAAAAGGATCAGTGGTCTGTTTTGGATGTGGAGAAATAGGCCACAAGAAGCCCGTTTGTCCAATGAAGGATGTTACATGTTTTGCTTGTGGTATTACTGGCCACAAAAAGCACTTATGTCCTACTCTTACTAGTCAGGTGATGGGGAGTCAAGCTTCTGTTCAACAACCAGCAAGAAGTCAAGCTCCTGTTCAACAATTAAAGAGTACTCCAACTAAAAAGGAGGAGCTTCCAAAAGCTAAGGGTCATGCATTCTAGATTACCACAGAGGAGGCACGTGAGGACCCGAATGTTGTGACGGGTACATTTCTTGTCAACTCTAGACCTGCTCACATCTTATTTGATTCCGGTGCCTCAAATTCATTTATGTCTCATGAATTTACGCATTCTTTTCAAACTTCTTGCTATGCACTCGCGCAACCATTCCACATAGATACTGCAGGAAGCATATCATTACTTGCTGATAAAATCTATAGGGATTGTGTCATAGAAACTGAAGGCTATAATTTTCTTGCTAACCTAATCCCTATCTGCTTGCCCAACTTTTATATTATTCTCATCATGGATTGGTTGTCAAAGAACCACGCAGAAATCTTGTGCGATGAAAAGATAGTATGCCTTCCCATTGAAGGGGAGAATCCTATTTATGTCTACGGTGAACAAAGAAACTTAAAAATAATATCTTTCCTAAAAGCTCATAAATTCAAAGCGAAGGGGTGCCATATCTATCTGGCCTACACAGTTGATATCTCAAGAGAGGAGAAGAAAATTGTAAATGATATTCCTGTTGTTAACGAATATCCTGATGTTTTCCTCGAAGATTTGTCTGGACTTCCTCCTGACAGGCAAGTAGAATTCCGAATTCACCTTGTGCCTTGTGTTGCTCCAATTGCAAAGACTCCTTGTCGTCTTATGCCAGCTAAAATGAAAGAATGATGATCCAACTGCAGGAATTACTTGACAAAGGCTTCATTCGACCGAGTACCTCTCCTTGGGGTGCTCCACTATTATTTGTCAAGAAGAAGTACGAATTGATGCAAATGTGCATTGATTATCGTGAGCTAAATAAGGTGACAATCAAGAATAAGTACCCACCACCTCGCATCGATGATTTGTTCGATCAACTTCAAAGTGTTATTTATTTCTCGAAAATTGATTTGAGATCTGGCTATCATCAGTTGAAAGTACACGAGCAGGATGTACCGAAGACTGTCTTTCGTACTCGATATGGGCATTATGAATTCCTTGTTATGCCGTTCAGTTTGACAAATCCCCCTATCGTATTCATGGATATGATGAATCGGGCATGTCGCCCAATGCTTGATAAATCTGTCATTGTATTCATTGACGATATTCTAATCTATTCTAAGTCTGAAGTTGATCATGTCGTTCATATTCGTGCGGTATTAGAACTTCTTTGAAAGGAGAAACTATATGCTAAATTCTCGAAATGTGAATTTTGGCTTCGTTAAGTTCAATTTCTCGGCCATGTGATTTCTGGTGACAGTGTACCCGTAGATCCTACCAAAATCGAAGCCATTCAAAATTGGGAAGTGCCCCGTAATGCTTCTAAAATCCGCAGTTTCTTGGGTCTCGTTGTCACAGAAGATTTCCATGGGATCGTTGATGTTAGGAATGAATCCAAGATCACCAATGAAGTTCTACGACCATATATCCTCTTTAGCAGCTTCACTAGTTGCTATATACTCATACTCACATGTAGAGTCTCACATTGTCCTCTACTTGGAACTTTACTAAGTTACCACTCATCCATTGATCAAGTACACTTATATTGATTGTGAACACGATAATACATTACATTCAAATATTTGAATCAATTTTAAAACTATTCTTACTATACTAATTTAATAGATTTTATGACTTTTTTTAACCATGTTAAAATCTTCAACATTTAAATAAGTCAAAACAATCTCAAGAAACATAGTATAAACATTTTGAATTATCAGACCATAGACTAAACATTTGGGGAGAACAAGTTGTCTTTTGATCCTATGAATAATAGTAGAGGCCCCTTATCCATGATCAAATTTTCTTCTCCATGTTCCAGTCTTCTTACTTCTTTTCAGACACAGCATATTTTCACAAATGCCATTACTTTCACCTTAGTAAAATACTTAAGGCTTAGAAGTAATATATCAATGGCATTGTGAATTCATATATTCGATTGTAGACTAAACATTTGGGAGAATGAGTTATCTTTTGATCCTAAGGAAAGTAGCAGGGGCTTGTTATTCATGATTAACTTATCTTCTTTGTGTTTAAGTCTTTTACTTCCCTTTAGATATACCAGGCATGTATGCTTTCTTAGCCATTTTCTTGTTATGGAAACTAATAGCCTATCAGAACATGCCTCAAAATAAACCGTCCATTTATCCTTGGTGTTTTAGACCAAATTAGTTATACTAACACTAACCGCCTTTTACCCATGGGCAAATGGATTTCTTCTTATTGACATTTCTATTCATGATAGTGAATGTGGGAACATTTGAAGTTGGAATTTCTATAGCTTCATGGGAATTTTAAAGTTATTCATATCAAAACCATAGTGATTTGATTAAATGTACACATCAACTAATTGATAATGATAACCACAATCAACTCCAAACTTAATGAAATTCCATTTTACTTAAGTATATCATCATACAATGTACATTTGATAACTACTATTTTTTATAGTTTACAAGAAGTAGTTGGAGGAACCTTTGAAAGATCTTTATATAAGGAATTATCTTTATTTTCGTTTATGAGAACTATTCCTAAACTAAGAATTTATACAAGATTGGTCATCATATCAACTTATCCTTTCAGATGTTTTATAAGAGTAAATTTGTATGGATAAAGTTATAAACATCATTAAATATTAATTTCCATTATAGTTTGTTTTAATTAGTCCTTAGAAAATAATTACCCAAAATAATAAATTGTTTAAATAAGGCTAGGATTCATATTTCACTCCATGATATGAATATGGATGTCGTAATCACACCATGAAGCTATTTAGGTAGGCAACACTACTCGTCAATTTCAGTCACTATGAAATTCCTATATCTTTGAGATTCATTGACTAGGGTCAATGGCGTGTGAATCTCCATTATGATCATATTGGTCTATGATAGGGATGTTGTGGATCATAGGTGTAACGTCCCAAAAATAGTAGTAAAATTTTCATTTTTGAATCATTTTATCCATACAACCAATTGTTCCAAAACCAATAAGAGTAAATTGTATTTTTCAAACATCAAAGTAAAACATTAATAATTAGTGTGGTATAAGCCATTAGAGGATGTTGTGCACGCAATTTGGACCCCTCCCACTAGAATTGGAAGTACTTGAAAATGTTTAAGCCGCAAACCATAAACACAAAGCTTAGTGAGTTCCCCAAAATACAACATATCATTCATAACATCAAGCCCCACCCATCATATCGGGCGTCGCCCTTATATTGGGCCTCTTCCATCATATCGGGCCCCACCCTTCATAACGGGCCTCACCCAGCATACAAAACGGGCCTAACCCAGCATATAAAATGGGCCTCGGCCAAATACAATGAAAGAATTGTAAAGACGACTAGCATCCTACACAATATAGTAACAAGACTCACCTGAATCACGAGATCAGCTAAACCACAACTCAATGTCCTGCAACAGATGCTACAACACTCTTATCAAAACATACAAGGCAAACATTAGTCTACATACTAAATCCAACAATCATGACCAAAAGTCAACCCATGTCAACAAGTCAACAACTAATAACATCAACCATTGATCCTCACGTCGTGACCAACCCTTGGTCACGTCGTGAGAAAGCACTCGGCCCAATACCAACTCAACTCCTTCCAAATCGGTCACAAACAACCCACTAAGCAAACATCATGAAGTGAACATCCCTTGGTTACATCGTGAGCATAATAAGACAACATAGTCGTGGAACCCTTCCTATGTCATGTTGTGATATCCTCATTGCCACGTCATGACTTTGGCCTGAAACATCCACATAATGATTTCATTATTTAATACATTAAGTCTCCAACTCCAACTTTTCTAGAAGCTTAAGGGGACTCAAAAGGTCCATAAAAATGTCAACTTTGTGGACATGCATGTCCTTAATCCATTCTAGGTCAAAGGCTTATAATATAACTCCAAAATCATGCAATGATCCTAACTCACAACCAAGTCTCATATCTGAACCAAAACATATTCAAAAGGATTCAATGATCCATAAAGTTGCCAACTTTTTGGAATCCTATCACTTTAACTTGCTCAAACATGAATATAATGGGACAAAAGACTCATATATAGCATCCTAGAAGCATAAAGGTTGAATCTTGGACACTTACAAGAGTCCATAATGAGGACAAGATAATGATGATGAGGTTTCCTTGCTAGATCCACAACTATAACACCTTCTTCTTCTTCTTCTTCTTCTTCAAGCTACAAAATACACCAAAAAGACCAAGAACCACCAAGAGGGATTAGGGTTAGGTTCATCTGAGATTTTAGGGTGACGGAGGTTGATAATGAACCCTAAAATCTATTGGATTAAGGTGTCTAAGTCAATAACTAAACTGATATATTCTTGAATTAAAATCAAAATCCTTGTTAGGTTGTCCTCATAACTGGTGTTTGGATAGCATGACTTTTGGAGGAAGAGGCTAATTTGTTAATGTATTATATCATTAATAAATTATAAATTGAAGTAAATGAGTTGTTAATATATTATGAGATTAATATATTAATTTGAAACAGTATTATTTAATTAGAAATTAATTGGAATTAATCTTGGGATTAATCGGATCAATTAAAAGTGCAAGGACTGAAGCTGTAATTGTTCAAAAGGTGAACAAGAAGGTATTCCAGAACCTTCCAACCCCTTTAATGAAATTAAGGAGGGTTTTTAGGTTTTTTTGAATATTCCTTATGGGTAATTAGGAAACTAGATAATTCTGGATTTGAAAAAATATTATTTTATTTCAATTAGGATTTCTAGGGGTTTCCTCTCAACTATAAATAGGGTCCTTTGGCATCATATTTTTGTCTACTCCTTCTTTCCTTAATAAAGATGGATTTTTTTCTAAAGCCTCCTCTTTCCTCAAGTCTTCTTTCTACTAGGGTTTTAGGTACAAGCCATTAGAGACATCCATTTCTTTGGTGCTAGCTTTCCAAGATCTAGAAGAAGATTTTGCTTTGATTATTTGCAATAATAATCAAAAGTTATGAAACCCTAATTTTATATGAATTTTGATTCCATAGCCTCTCTCCTTGGGTGTCTTGATATTCATAGCTAATTGTTATCAATAGAGAAAACATAGATCCTTTTTAGGTTGCATGTGAACTTAATGGTTTAAGTGTTTTTTGCCACATGTAAAACTTTTATAACCAAGAAAACCCATAAGTGGTATCAAATTCTAGGTTTTATATTTGATTGGGCACTAAAATGGATTAATCAAATTAGGGTTTATGGGAATTAAAGCCTAAACGCTTAAATTTCGACTACGCTAGGGTTTCTGAAACTGTAGCCACCACCACCTTATTTTTGAAAATTATATGTTTATTCCTAGGATATCTACTTTCCTTAATTATTATTTTAATATGATTAAAATTTGGAATAATTAAAAACCTCATAAATCCTACCTTTTTTTGAAAATTAGAAGGATAACCGATTAGGATTAAATTTGAATTATTTAATTGCTAAATAATTATTTAGTTTGTTTAATTGGTAAATAATATGATTTAAATTTATTTAATTAATTTTTTAATTAAGATAAAAGATTAAATCATTATTTTGTTTAAAATTAATTATTATTAATTGTTTAATTCGACATATTAATTTTAAACCCTAGTATTTCAAAAAAAAATTAAATACACCTTATATTATATTATATTATATTATATTATATTATATATATATATATATATATATATATATATATATATAAACTGTATACATATATATATATATATATATATGATTAAAAGTTTAATATATTATATGTGTCAGACGAGTCAGTCAAATCACTAGTACGCCTCATTCACGAGCCATACTCTAGGGAGTATATAATATGATCATTGAATGGGTGCCCACTCTCACCTACCGCTGTCTTGTATGGTGGAGGGTCGTTAACTGAACAAAATTAATAGGACACAACCTCTTAAAAGTATGATACTATTAAAGTACTAGAACCTTTGAATATATCCTAACTCTTGTTACTTTTGTACAAAAATGTGAAGCGTATGCTAGTCCATGAAAATGCACATTACTCCTTATATGTCATTAGTGGAATGTGTGTGGTTAACTGACACACTAATTTGGGACTATAAAGTTGAGTGATGGAGAAATAGAAAATTATCATTGTCAATGGAGCGTGTGTGGTTTATCTGCACATTAATTTGAGATGTTAAATAACATTGAGGTTGTCAAGCAGGTTTGCATGGTTATTCACATCTTATTTGTGATCTTTAGCATCCTAGTCACAAATTTAAATAGCATAATTTGAGATTAAACATGTCATTGATAAGATTCAATAAATCTCAAACGATCTAGGAGTTTCATACTAGATTGAAATTGGTAAATTTGTATTATCTACCTTGATAAACTCACAATTAGATTATGGCACTCCTCTTCTTTACTGTGAATTGTATTCTGGATCCTAGCCTTATATATTTTGGGATAATATAATAAGGATTTATATCACTAACTAAAAACTATGTCCTTTTTTTTAGATATCTGGAAACGGTGATCTCACTATTACTCAAGTTGGATCCTCCAACTCTAATTTCTCTCTACTCTCGATTTTGTCGAAAGAGAAGCTCACCGATCCCGACTACATGGACTGGATGTGGAACTTGAAGATGACTCTTCGATATGAGGGCAATAAGTATGTCCTTGAAAATCCTCATGGCGAAATCGATGAAACCACCACTACTCTTAAAGAGATTCCCTCCTTCAAACAACACGTTGATGATGCCACAATGGTTGCTCACATCATGGTGGCCACCATGGCACCCAAACTGGCCAAGTTCTATGAAGAAGATTGGCCATACGAGATGGCTCTCAACATTGAATGAAAGTTCCATAAGAAGGCAAGACAAGAGCGTTTCAAAGTGGTCAAAGCTTTCATGGCATGCAAGCTCAAGGAAGGAGAGTCTGTTTTCCCTTACGTACAAAATATGCAAAGGTACATGGAGCAAATCCTTAGGCTTAATGTGTCATTTGATGATGATTTGGCCATTTACATGGTCCTTAACTCATTACCTCCTAGTTATAATCAGTTCATTCTGACCTATCATTTGAACAACACGAAAATGACATTGACTGAGCTCCATAATTTGTTGCAAACTGTTGAATCGGGGATGAAGAAAAATCATGCGTCTACTAAAAAAAATTCTCCTGTCCTGGCTATTAGATCTAGCAAAGGGAAAAAAAGAAATGCACATTCCTAATACATCAGGAAATGGAAAGCCCATGATGTATGGTCTAATGGCTCAAAGTAGAAGCCCAACTTTGATGTCCCTGCAGTTAGTGATCTAAAGGAGGCTACTTGCTTCCATTGTGGTGAAAAAGCCCGTTAGAGAAGAAGTTTCCCTAGGTACCTGAAGGACTTAAAGGATGGCAAGATCAAGGCGTCCTCTTCAGGTATTTGCACTATTCAAGTTAATAACACACAACATTCTCATTCTTGGGTCCTTGATATATGATGTGGTTTCCACATTTGTTCTAATTTGCAAAGGCTAAGCGAAAGTGAGGAGGTGGAGCATGGAAAGAACAATCTTGTCATGGGGAATAGGCCCCGCGTACACACCCTGAGTTAATTTGGCTGGGTTGACTTAGATAGGTTGACTCAGTTGACTCAATGGGTTTGACCGGTTTGACTTATAGGTATTTTGGGATTTTGATGGATAGCGGTCATTCGGTTGGAGTAGTTGTTTATTTGAGAGCTAGGATTCGGAGTCGGGACCTCATCAGCTTTTGTCCAATTCGCGAGGTGAGTTTTCCTCACTATATTTACCAGTCGAAGGCACCAAGACCAGCCCATTGGATTAGATATCTTGTTATGTGATAATATGTTTGTGTTGTGGTGATCTCTTATATCGGTACCCTAGAATATGGGATGATGTTATGCTTAGTGATCTGTAAGATCTATCTGATTGTCTGTTGACTGGTTATATATATGCTTATATGTTATGTATATGTCGAAATGGTTTATGTGTGGTTGAGTTGAGTTGGACCAGTATGGTTTGAAGGCCAAGAGACCCAGGACATTCCGGATAGACTGTAGGCCTGAGGGGCGTACCAGTCAGGCCGAAGGACCGGAGAGCGTTCCAGATAAGCTGAAGGCCCGGTGAGACATACCACTCATGATGAAGGTTTTGTGATCGTACCAGTTAATATGTAGGTCAGTGTGGCGTATTAGTCAGACTGAAGGCTCCAAATGCATGTTGTTTGTTATTATGCTTATGTTATGTGTTGGTACTCTGGGGGACTCACTAAGCGTTGGCTTACAATTTTGGGTTATGTTTCAGGTACTTCGAATGACCATGGGAAGGTGAAGGCATGACCATACACATCCTCATGTGTTTGACTTATGATTTTGGGAGACTATGATGTTGAACATGTTTTGAAAACTATGATTGTAAACAATTTGTGAAATTGGTTGGTTTTAAAAAGTTTAAATTTCTTGTGATTTTTATGAGCATTACAAGTTGGTATTAGAGCCTTGGTTTGAGTGAATTGGAGGAATACTCGTGTGAATCCAGTCTCAAACTAAGGAAAAATATGTTTTTTTAAAATGATTTTCAAATTGTTTTCAAAATAATCAAGGAGGATGCGGTGTTTGCGATCAGCGGAGCCAGTAAGTAGACCCTAAATTACCATTGTTATTTGATCTTGTGATATGTTAGAACAACATGCTAGTGATAGGCTATGGATCTTTAGGAATTGCATGATAGAACTGCCTGATTATATGATACCTGATAGCCTAGGGTTCTTCTTTATATGAAATTGACATCATTACTGTAGTTGCTTAGTGTATGCATCATCGTTGTACATAACTAAGATTTTATAGCATGAGAATGCTTAGTTTGGCGTTATTTCCTATTCTTTTCTGATGAAGGGTTTAGGGTAGAATCCAGTATTCGGCTGTCTATAGGATCCAGTGTTATGTATGATTAGCATACACGATTGTTGCAGGTTTGGTGGAACTTTCATGGATGAGTTGTGTGGGGTCTGGCGACCGGTCGTGTAATGTTTAGCCTTCCTCTAGATAGTGAGAATAGGATGTATGTGTATTCTATTATGTTGGGTTAGGATTGTTGTGATGATCCTCTAAGACAAATATGGGTAGGTGTGTAAGGTAGTATGGGCTTGTACTACTTGAAGCACATGAACTGTACGCGTAGCAAGAAAGTCACAAACCCTATGGATTTGGTGGGAGTTGGTTCTCTGGTATGTTATGTGATTTATCTGATCTCTCTCTGCTTTATTTTTAGTATGGTGACGACGAGACGATTTGAGACAGGATCCTGATCGAGATCAGGAGCTAGTAGCCAGGACAAGCCAGCTTTGTTAGAGGATCGGGTTAGGGAGATACTTCAAGAGGAGGTTTTTTCCCTCTTTTGGGCAGAGATGCCAGGGGTGTTTGGGTCCACTAATATTGCTATGGTGGAGTACTTTGATAATCGATACAATGCGTTGTCTAAGGTTGTTGCTGATGCAGCTACCGCAGCCGTTGCTACTGCCGGGATTGGGGTTGGGAGGACCATTCAGTATCAGGAATTAGACAATACAAATCCTCTGACATTTGATGGAGTTTAGGATCTAATCATATTCATGAGGTGGTTGTCTGGCATCGAGGGATGTTTCTTCACTTGCTCTTGCCCAGCTGACCGGAGGGTCAAGTGCACTCTGAACCTTCTATGGCCCGGAGCGAAGGATTGGTGGAGACTTGTTACTAGCTCATATTCTTTTGATCAGAGAGATGCTATGACCTGGGAGCATTTCTCATAGATGTTCCATTATATATACGTTCCGCTAGCGGAGCGTGAGAGGTTGGCCCAATAGTTCTTAGATTTGAGACAGGGGACCGAGTCAGTGACGGAGATCACCAAGATGTTCATGGAGAGGGCCATGTTTTGACCTGAATTTACTAATTTTGAGCAAGCTTAGATAACCCATTACTTGAGCATGCTCAAGACTGGTATCATGCAGTTCGTATCCACCCAGCGATATCGTTCATCGTTTGAGTTGTAGGAGGCCACCAGGCGACATGAGATTGATATGGAGCTCCATACGAAGGAACAGAGTCTGACCGCGATGCAGTCACAGTCTGCGCTGAAGCGGTTCAAGGCCACTGATACTAGATCTATGAGTCAGAGGTTCATGAGGGGGCCTGTCGATCAGGTGGTGTATGCAACAAATGTGGCAATAAGGGGCACTATGCAAGGGATTGTCACCAGCCGGCCATAGTTCCGAGTTCTAGGATTTATTATCACTATGATTAGGTTGGCCATGTGAAGGTTGACTGTCCATTGCTCGGCGCCAAGCCAATGCAGGTCTCGACGCCAGCTACTTTGAGGATCACCGATGGGCGTCAGGGAAGGGCAAAGCCCCCGAGGTTGTGCTTTTCAGCTCACTGTCGAAGAGGCTAGAGCGCTCCAAATGTCGACACTGTTATGTTTCACTTTATTACTTTGTTGATTATGTTTTATGTTATGCTTATGTATATGCTCCTATTAGGTACATTCTTGGGGAAATCTTTTCCTGCTCTTTTGTTATTTGACTCAAGCGCGAGTCGAACCTTTGTACCATGATCATTCATTGGGGAGTTTGATATGCCTATTATAGGGTTAGAGTGTCCGTTGCAGGTTTCTATCGCCAACGAACACGAGGTTTCTACATCTGCAATGTATCAGGGTTGTATATTGGAGATCTTCAGGATACCTTATCTGGTCGATTTGATCCCTATCCCATAGGAGATGTAAACGTGATAGTAGGTATGTACTGGCTGAGCAGGTTTGGTGCCGTGATTGACTATGAGGGCCAGTGAGTGGTAGTTCGAACCCCAAGTACGGGAGAACTGGTTATCTATGGATAGGGCACCAAGGTTAGTTCTAGGTTTTGTTCGGCAGCCAGGGCTCGTCAGCATATCTAGCAAAGGTATGCATGTTACTTGGATTATGTGGTTGATACTTGAGTTAGGGATCATATTTCAGTTTCGGAGATTCCAGTTGCTAGGGAGTTTGTTGATGTGTTCCCAAAAGAGTTACCCAGTGTGCCTCCTGAGAGTCAGGTTGAGTTTAGGATTGATCTTGTGCTAGCTGTGGCCCTAATTGTCAAGGTGCCGTATTGTTTTGCACCACCTAAGACGCAGGAATTGTCATCTCAGCTTCGGGAGCTACTAGGCAATCATTTCATTATACTGAGCAGTTCTCCATGGGGAGCGTCGATACTGTTGGTCAAGAAGAATTTTGGTTCACACTCGATGTGCATTGATTACCGGGAGTTAAACAAGTTAACGGTGAAGAACTGTTGTCCCCTTCTATGGATTTATGACCTTTTTGATCAGTTGTAGGGTGCATCTTGGTTCTCCAAGCTTTTTCTGAGGTCTAGGTATCATCAAGTGAGAGTGAGAGAGGAATATGTGGAGAAAACCGCACTCCGGACTCGTTATAGGCATTACGAGTTCGTGGTGATGCCCATTGGGCTTACCAATGCGCTTGTTGTATTTACGGATCTCATGAATCGAGTATGCAGGCCGATGCTTGAGTGATCTGTTATCGTGTTCATTGATGATATCTTGGTGATTTCCAAGACTAGAGAGCGGAATGAGGAGCACCTTTGAGAGCTTTTTGGGGTTTTGAGGTGGGAACGACTTTATGCCAAGTTCTCAAAGTGTGAGTTTTGGTTACAAAAGGTTCAGTTCCTAGGGCACCTCATTAATCAGGATGGGATTTTGATCGATCAGGCCAAGATCGAGATTGTGATGCAGTGGGAGGTTCTCAAATATCCCTTAGAGATCAGGATTTTCTTGGGTTTGGCAGGGTACTATCGGAGATTTATTCGGGGCTTCTCTAAGATTGCGGTACACCTCACTAGTCCGATGAGGAAGGGGTGGATTTTTTATAGGGCTTGGAGCAGCAGTCGGCCTTTGAGACTCTTCGATAGAGGTTATGCAAGGCGTCGGTATTGACCCTCCGAGAGGGAGTTGAGGATTTTTGTGGTATTCTATGATGCATCCATCACCGGTTTGGGAGAGGTCTTCATACAGAGAGGACGGGTAATTGCTTATGCTTTGCGGTAGCTGAAGCTGCATGAGACGTGATATCCCACACATGACCTAGAGTTGGGGGAAGTGATTTTGGCCATGGATTTGAATTTTGGATGTAAGATCTTTAGCCGTTAAGCTCTTAATGGATTTTTGGACTTCCGAGGGTACGCCCTACGTACGAGGTCAACCACCCTGATAGTGGTCAACATACGAGGCTAAATGTACGCCCAACATACATTCAGAGTACGCCCCATGTACGCATCCTGAGTTGATTCGGCTGCGTTGACTTAGTTTGGTTGACTCGGTGGGTTTGACCATTTTGACTTTGACTTTGACCAAGTTTCACTTATGGGTATTTTGGGATTTTGATGGATATTGGTCATTCGGTTATAGTAGGTGTTGGTTTGAGAGCTGAGATTTGAAGTTCTGACCTCATCAACTTTTGTCCAGTTTGTGAGGTGAGTTTTCTTCACTGTATTTGCAGGTCGAAGGTACCAAGGCCGAACCATTGGATTAGATATCCTATCATGTGATAGTATGTCTGTGTTGTGTTGATCTGTTAGATCGGTATCCTGGTATATAGGATGATGCTATGCTTAGTGATTTGTAAGATCTATCTGATTGTCTATTGATTGGTTATATGTATACTTATATATATGTATATATCAACATGGTTTATGTGTGGTTGGGTTGAGGAAGACAAGTGTAGTTTGAAGGACAAGAGACTCAGGGCATTCCGGATAGACATCAAGCCCGAGGGGCATACTAGTCAGGCCGAAGGCCTAGAGAACATTCTAGATAGGTCGAAGGCCTGGTGAGGCGTACCAGTCTTGCTGAAGGTTTTGTAAGCGTACCATATATTCTTTAGGCCGATGTGGCATTCCAGTCATGATAAAGGCTCAATATGCATGTTGTTTATTATTATGTTTATGTTATGTTTTGGTACTTTAGGGGAACTCACTAAGAATTGGCTTATAGTTTTGGGTTATGTTTCAGGTACATCAGATGACCGCGGGAAGGAGAAGATGTGACCATCCACATCCTTATGTTTTTGACTAATGATTTTGGGAGACTCTAATGTTGAATATGTTTTGAAAACTATGATTGTAAACAATTTGTGAAATTGGTTGGTTTTGAAAAGTTTGAATTTCTTGTAATTTTTATGAGCGTTACAATAATGAAGTTGGTTCTATTTCTACTTATCATAATGGTGTTTTTATGCTTGAAGTTTTACCTTGTAATGGTGTGTAAAAGTTGTGACTTGTGTCGATAACCTAGGAAATAGTGTGTTTCATATTGATACGTCCAGTAGTGTGGACAAAGCATGTTTATGGCATTGTAGTCTTGGGCACATAAATAAGAAACGCATCACCTAACCTCTAAATGATGGAGTGTTGGAATCATTTGATCTTAGGACAGATGATGAATGTTAATCTTGTCTCTTGGGCAAGATGAAAAAATCACCTTTCATTTGAACATGTGAAAGAGGTGACAGATTGTTGGACCTAATCCAAACGGATGTGTGTGGCCCATTCAGATCTACCACAGAAATGCTAATCGATATTATGTAACGTTTATAAATGATTATGTCAGATTTGGTTATATCTACTTAATCAAACATAAATTGGAAACCTTTGAAAAGTTCAAAGAGTTAAAGCACGATGTCGAGAATCAATTAGGCAGGAAGATAAAGATGTTCAGATCTGATAGAGGTGGTGAGTATCTTAGTATCGAGTTCCATGACTATCTTAAAGAATGTGGAATTGTTTCACGATTGACTCCTCCCATAACACTACAACTTAATGGTGTGGTTGTAAGGTAAAATTAAACCTTACTAGATATGGTGCGTTCCATGATGAGTTGATCTTCTCTTCCTACTCATTGATGGGGGTATGCCTTAAATACAGTCGTTCATATCATGAATCTTGTTCCAACAAAGAAGGTTACCAAAACACCTCATGAGATGCGGATAGCGAAAGCTCCCTTGCTCACACATGTAGATGTCTAGGGTTGTGAAGTAATCGTAAGATGAGAGACTCGTGAAAAACTTGAACCCACAGTCGAGAAGTGTTATTTCATTGGCTACTCATAGAAGTCATTTGGATACTTGTTTTATAGACCTAGTGATAACATGGTCTTTGTCGCTCGAAGGGGAGTCTTTCACGAGCAAGAGATCATATTCAAAGAGGACATTGGGTGTGTTATTTACCTTGAAGAAATTTAGGAGTCATCCAATGAAGGAAACTCAGACAACAATAGCACTCAAATTTAGGAGATATCTTAAAAGCCCAATGGGCTGAAAAATAATAAATTGTGCCTATGATTTCGAACTAGCGCAACTAATGACCCAAACTACTCAACTCTTTCCTTCTAGCCCAAGTTCTCGGCCCAACAAAAAAAAAGAGAGAAAAGAAATTAAGAGAGTTGACTTGTGTGGTGCCACCTCATTTTTATTTGGTGGATAATTAGGCACATTACACTCCAAGCATCCAAGCCCTCTCATGTTCCCATGCAACCTCATCTCTCTTCTTCTTCTCTCTTACTCTCGGCCAAAAGTAGACACACACACATAATTCATTTCCAACTCTTTCCAAATTCTCTCAAGAACACTTTCCTTTCCTCCATCAAAATTTCGAGATCTAGGGCATTTCAAGGAGGTTCTTCCATAAGAAATCATCATCCTTTGTAATTTGTACTTAGATACATGGTTTAGTTTCTTAATTCTTTTATAAATCCCCTCCTAACTCATGAAAGTTCATGATCATGCTTCTTAGAACCTATCTAAGCCAAAGTCTTCTCAATAAGCTTTCTAGGGCCGAAATAACATCAAACTCTTCCATTCTTTCTTCAAAACTGAAAACAACAAGCAAAGGTGAGTTCATACCCCTCTATTCTCGGTTTTCACATGTTTTATGGGGGAGAATACAAGTAAAATGTGTAGATCTATGTGTATTTGTATGTTATGTGTGATTTGTTATGTTTATGTGGAAAATATGTGCCAAAAATGTAATATATTCAAGATCTATAGTTTAAGAAGGAGAAATATGTGATCTAGATTATATTTCACTTAACATGTCAAGATAAACTACCATGCAATCTTTATAATAAGCACACAACAACATAAAATTTGTTATTGGACTGTTTTTGAAAAATAAACAAAAGTTGGGGAAAAAGATGTCATTCGCGGTTTCTACAAGGATCAAAAGGTCAAAACAGTTAAAATAGAAGTTTTTATGAACATTATGCTTTCCAAAGGATTAAAAATGTAAATTGTAGCCTATTGGGCTAAAATTTTGGGCTTTTCGGCCCATAGGCCCAAATTTGCGAAAAATATGATTTTTAAGGGGATGAAATGGTAAATTTCTCAAAACAGTGGGTAGAAAAGTAAATAAATCTATTTCAAGGGCTAAAATGACCCTTTTTGCCAAAAAGGATTTAAAATGTAAAGTTTTTAGATTTTGGGTTGTAAAAGTTGCGAAAATTTTGGACTATAAATGAAAATCTTTTTACTAAAGGGGCTGAAACTGCCAAAAAGTAAACATTGGGCTGAAAACCTTATCTAAATAAGTCTTTGGGCCAAATGACAAGAAAAATAGTTTAAGGACCTAAAATGTCTTTTTTTAGGGACTAAAATTGTCATTTTTATTAAAGAAGGGTTGTATAGGTCAAACCAATATTTTTGAGTCAATTATTTTATTATTAAGATATTTGGGTCAAAAATACCACATTATAACTTATAAATTTAGAAGGAAAAATATACATATATTTTCATAAATCTAAATATCATTATAAAACAATCGACAAACTTGTGCCTTTGCGATTCAACAATTGTCAAACAAAATTCCCGACATTTATACTACAAAAAACAAGTAAACATTCAAATTGTTAGGCTTGAAAGATTCTAATCATGCTTATTGGGCCTTCATGACCCATTAACATGACTTTTGGGCCTAACATAAATAATACATGTTTATTGGGCCTCCTGTGACCCAATTACATGCTTAAGGGACCCTAAATGGCTTTCACATGCTATTGAGCCTCAGTGGCCCATTAGCATTGCTAGTAAGGTCCAAATAAATCATATGCGAAAAAGGCCAACGCGCCATTCGTGTACTCAACAGCCTTAAATAACATATGTGATTAGTAGGACCGCGTGGCCCTTTTCTCCTCGTCTGTTAGGCTTACCTTATATTCAAGTAAAAAAAAATCAAGTCGTTAATCAAGGTTAATCAAATTCATTTGGATTAAGTGAGTAATAACGGGTGACACCAATAAGTGTCGGGCGTAGTCTGTAGTTATAATCAAAGTTTCCTGGAGGGAGAGCGAGAGTTTGTGTATAGATCTATACGGGGGTGACTCCCCCACTCCTAAGTTGTTCGCTACAGTTAGACTCGGTCAGTCTAGGGTTACAAAATCTTAAGATCAATTCCGGCGTTCACTAGAATGCCAAGACAGACGAACTAGTCATTATCATGCATGGTTATAACGAATCACATAAAAATCCAATACCATCTAAGTAATCAGGGGAAATCATATTCATTCGATGTGACGATACAATAATACAAAACGATTATACTGTTTTATTGGAAAACATCGGGTTTTCCGGGGAAATCAACATCATTCACTTGTACTTTCAATAACTATAATGCAAAACTTCTGATTTATACACGATTTGAAATCATTCACGCATATACCTATGGATCTTCACACTTTTTGTATAAACAATTGCCGCTTCAGAAAATATCGGATTTTCTGGGTTTTATAAACTACACAAAACATTTTCATATCAAATCTGCTTCTGAACTCGCCAACATTCTATGTGTTGACGTTTTCAAAATAACTTGTATTCTCAGGTAACAGATAAGCTGAAGAACAATACCAAGTGTGTTAGGAAGTTATGTTTTGAAAACTCCCAAACAATTTATGCTATGGATATGTAATATTTAGACAATGTACTTGATGTGAACAATGTCAGTTGTAATGTATTAATGCATGGTGATGTTTATGTTATGTTTCATGTATATTCATTGTGATGATATTTCAATTTAAGCCACGCGGGCCCTCGGACGTTTCCGCCGTCCGGTTCGGGGATGTGACAGGTTGGTTGCAAAGGGCTTTACTTAAACCTAAGGGATTGACTATTATGAAACCTTTTCACCAGTAGCTAAGATAAATTCTATCAGGGTCATGCTTGCCATAGTTGCATTTCATGACTAAGAAATTTGGCAGATGGATGTTAAAACCGCTTTACATAATGGGAAACTATTTGAGGACGTCTACATGAGTCAGCGAGAGGGTTTTGTGCATGCAAAGTTTCCTGATAGGGTGTATAAGCTTGAGAAATCCATTTATGGATTAAAACAAGCATCTCGCAGTTCGAGTCTTTGATTCCATGATAAGTCAAAGAGTTTGGGTTCTCTATAAGTGAAGACGAGTCATGTGTATATGTCAAAGCTAGTGGGAGTATAGTGGCTTTCCTAGTCTTTTATGTTGATGACATACTTCTTATAGGAAGCAACATTCCAACCTTCAAATAAGTTAAGTCTTGGTTTGGGAAGTGTTTTGCTATGAAGGATCTAGAGTAAGCGTCCTATATTCTAGGAATAAGGATTCACCAGGAAATAAATTATCATCTTATTGGTCTAAGCCATAGTACGTATTTGGATAAAATACTAAAGCGTTTCAGTATGGAGAATTCAAAGAAATGGAAATTAACCATTCATAGTACTATCAAGTTGATAAGACTCAAAGTCCAAGTATTGATAAAGATAACTAACATGAGTCGAGTCCCATATGCTTCGATTGTAGGATCGATCATGTATGCACTGACCTATACTCGCCCTGATCTGTCTTATGATTTGAGCATGGTTAGTCAATTTTAGGGAAACCATGACAGGCCTCATTGGATTGTGGGGAAGAATATTCTTAATGTGAAGAACGAAAGACATGTTCCTAGTTCTTGGCGGCAATGATACGTTAAGAGTGAGTGGTTACAATGATGCCGGTTTTCAAATAGACCAGGATAAATTTTGTTCGCAGTTTGGTTAGGTGTTCTTGTTGAATGGAGGAGCGGTTACTTTGAAAAGTTCCAAAAAAGACACAGTGGTCGATTCTATGTGTGAGTCTGAGTACATTGCAACGAGTGAAGCATCGAAGGAAGCAACTTGGTTGAAGAACTTTATTGGATTTCTTGGAGTTGTTCTAACTACTAAGGAACCCATGGAATTGTTCTATGACAATGAAGGTGTGGTTGCTTTGACAAAAGAACCAAAGGATCATGGTAGATCCAAGTATATCGACAGGAATTACCATTACATTCGACATCGGGTAGAACAAGTACACCTTCTAGTTCTGACAACCCAAAAATTTCCATTCTGTACAACCATCCACTTTAATTGAAGTCAAAACTGTTTCTGCTAACTTTCAAAGTTTTTGAAATAAGTTTGAGTGGTTTAAAGTTAGTGCTTCAAGAGATAACTGGAGAGAGGATGCCCTAGTGTTTATTATACATCAATTAGGTTCCAAAAACCCCTAGAGTTTGGAGTTTATGGCCTAAATGGTATTAGGGCCATAAACCCTAATGGCTATATAAGTGACACTTAGTTATTTTTATCACTTTTTCACAATTCTAAGATCCAAACTCAAATCCTCTCAAGTAGCATCTGAATTTTCCTTCTTGATCTTCAACTTGTAAGTGTTTCAAACCCTAATTAGTTGATATCTACCTTAATCTAGTGATCTAACACACTTTCATCCGTGAAATCATTCCAAAAGTGTAGGTCAAGTTCACCAAGAACACCAAGAACACACACTAGTGTTCTTGGACTTTTAGCACCTTTTCAAGCTTCTACCTTGTAAGTGCTTCCATCTTAGAGTCTTATAAGCTTTGTTACACTTCTAAGCACCAAGAAAGCACCCAAGAAACCAAGGATCAAGGGTGTTTACGGTCCAAGAACATCTTGGGCCGTAAACCCTAATTTTGGTGCCAAAGTGTGCCTTATCCTTTCATAAGCCTTGGAAACTAACCTAGAACCTTACCTTGATGTTTTTAGCACATAAAAATCACCAAAATACCCCATTTATATGTGTTACAGTTTGGGGATCTCCCAAAACCATAAACACCCCAAAGTGTGTTATGATGACCCATATTCCTTCCTTATGCCTAGAAACTAGCCTAGACTTGTAAGTCCCCAAAATTGCTTGTGTATCAATCAGATCCAATTGATGGTGCGGAATCCCAATCAATTGGATGATTCAGATCAAAATGGAAGAGAATGAGAAGAAGAAGATGATGATGAATCTATGATGTATTAAATATGAATTATGCTCCTTACAATAGATTCTCTCACACACACACACTTCTTCTCTCTAACTTTCTCTCTCTACAAGATGCTCTTTTCTCCCTTCTTTCCCAACCGTACACTCCCACATGCACTCCTCCATTTATATGGACCTCTAGCCATACACATGTGTACAGCCACACACCCTGTGTACGGCCGTACACAGGGTGTGCGGCCGTACACACAAACCGCAAACACATACAATATTACATAAAAATATATTTTCCTAGAAAAGCAAAGTACAAACCATATTTTTGACCCAACAATCTCCCCCTTGGTTTATAACTTTCTTTTCTAATTGGCCAAACAAGACTATTACCTTGAAGTGTTTAGGACTTGAAAACATCAAAATACCATGGTCCATAGGAGTTTACGGCAGCAAACACATGGAGAAATGGTCCATGGGCCGTAAACTCCATTTAGGAGTGAATTGTTGCCCTAATCACTTCCTAAGGCTTAGACTTGGAGTTAGGATGCTTCAAAATGACTTCTAGGACTTCAAATCAACAAATGGTCAAAGGATTATGAGCTTACGGCCGTAAAATCAAGGGTTTATGACCGTAAACTCAATGAGTTATGGTCATTAAAGTGTAAACTCATGAAAGGGGTTCTATTGAACCCTAAACTCAATGGCTTTGTCCTACAACTCTTAGATGCACTCCTTAGCACTTATGACACTTATATAAAGTGTTTATCATGTCCTAGGATGTCTTGACTTTGTTAATTAGTTGTTTAAAGACTAATTGGATACATATATGTACTACTATATGTTAACTAGGATCCTTGTGTGTGTACAAGTCTTCACTTGACACTTAGCATCCTACGTCAGTCAATACATCGAAACCATCAACTACAGGTGAGTTCATACCCCTTAATCAATGTTTTAAATGTTTTTAAATGCTTTTATGGGGGGAATACAAGTTAAATCATGCTAGTTATTATATCAATCACATGTGATTAATAACCAACATTACAAATGGATTTACTACACTTTTAGCTGTTTTATCAAACTGTTTACTTCAAATGGCTTTCCAAAATGTTTTACTTGTTTAACAACTTTTTTATTAAAGTGTACTACGTTCTGTATGTTTTCTTCCAAACTCTGTTATACTTTGTTATCAAAGGAATTACTTTTGAAATGTTTTATAGAATGACATCAAGTCATTAATATTTATTTATTGTTCAAAACCCTTAAATGTTTTACAAAACTTCTTTTATACTTTTAAATTTTTAAAAGCATGCCTATATACGTATAGTTATATAAGTAATGTTTGAAGGACTTAGGAAGGCTAACTCGCCTTATTTCCTTTTCCTCATTGGGATGTGGCTTTAAGGTATCGGTTATCCGTCCGAAGGTCGTTTAACTATCTGTTATATATCATGTATACATATATAGACATAAAAGTGCCCTCAGTCAATTCAGTACCTTTGGCTAGCAAAGGTATACCTTCGTTGATACTTGTACATTACTAGTAACTATTATAGGTATAGTTAGGAGATACTACTTGCTATTCCTATTACAAGGAATTACACCAGAGTCAGTTCATACATAAGTCTATACTAAATGCTAAATGAAGAGATACATTTACTTGGATACACTTACATGGATACCTTTACATAGATACCTTGTTAAAAGCATGTGTGTATATGTATAGTTATATAAGTAATGTTTAAAGGACTTAGGAAGGCTAACCCGCTTTATTTCCTTTTCCTCGTTGGGATGTGGTCTGGTGGGTATCGGGTATCCGTCCGAAGGTCGTTTAAATATTTAGTTATATATCATGTGTACATACACGGACATTATTGTTCTGATCAGTCAGTTCAGTACCTTTGGGTAGCAAAGGTATACGTTCATATATCCCTAGTAAGCTATTATAGGTATAATTTGGGCTTATATATGATTTGGTAATAAATATGGGTTTCGACCGATTCGTTGCGGAAGTCACCTTTAGTTCCAAACGTAGAATAGGGACTACCAATCATATTATTACTTACTTACAGCGGGTCTCGTGAGAAGACTACCTACTTACAGCGGGTCTCGTGAGAAGACTACCTACTTTCAGCGGGTCTCGTGAGAAGACTACTTACTTACTTTCTTTCACTTAAAGTCTTGGTAGAAGACTACATTCAAAACAGTCTAGTTTTGGTAGAAGACTACCTTTTATACTAGTAGGAAATATGGGATTTTCTAGGAAATTCAAACGTTTACACTTTTACTTATAAGACTTTTCATTAATACTTATTTGGATAACGACATTAAATACTTATGAATTCACCAGCTTTAAAGTTGATACTCGCTTTCAAAATAATTTGTATTCTCAGGTCACAAATAGACAGGTACCGATGCAAGGTTTAGAGAAGACAGAGCAGTCAAGACTCGCCTTTGATTTTGAGCATTCATTATGTTGTTATTGCTATGAAAGAATACACCTGTAAGTAAAATTATACTAATAATGCAATGGATGATGTTGTTGCTTGTTTACTACTTTGCATTGTTGTGATACTGTACATGACGTCCTCCGCCCCCGAACGTTTCCGCCGTTCCGGTTTTGGGGTGTGACACTAGTGAAGAGAGTATCATCAGAAGATAATGTTGCAGGTCCTTTCACAAAGGCTCTAAGCAGAGTCAAACACTACCAGCATGCTAGGAGCATAGGCCTGAGAGACGATATTAGTTTTAGTAGTTTGGTGATATGTTTGAAACTTGTAACAAAAATAAATGCATTTGATTGGTGAATGAATAATAGAGAATTATTTATAAGTAAGGTACTACCTTATTCTATTATTTATTCTTGTGTTTCTTTTTTGAATGTTTGCAGTTCCCGAGTAATTTGAATTATTCAAACTTCCATAGTCATTCATACTTCTAGAAGTAAGTAGTGAATTAACACTATCATGAATTGATTTTAGATTGTCGATTGAGGTTAATACATTGCAACTTGAATTGATATAATATTCACGAGTACTTTGAAAATAGGGATTTTAAGTATTGGATAAACCCACGCTTAGAGATTACTTCATGGATCTTGTGATAAGTAATTCTAAGACGATAATATCTTCTATTCTTAAAGCAGAGACATATAATTTATTTTTTACATATTATTTATGCATTGGTTTACTCAAATACATCTCATAATTGGATGTTATTAAGGGTTATTCTATGTGTGATTTGATGTGTGAATTGTATGACTATATAGTCAAAGAAATACATTCCTTTTTCCCTAACAGGAAAAGCGATATCATTGGGCCCCTCAATGATTTGATGTTGACTAAATAGTGTTAGGGCCGGCCAAGACTAATTTATATGTTCAATTTGAAGTCCAATGAAGTCTTTACAAATCAGGAAATTGGAAAAAAAATTGGACGATGAGATTGATTCTAATTCATGTCTCATGTTTATACGATATCTTGAAGAATGAAGGAATAGTTGATCACTTATCTTAGGGCCAATAGTTGATTTGAATCAGAGTTTGGTAGTGGCATTGGAAAGAATTATTTGTTGTTTATTACAAGGTCTATACTTGTAATTCTAGCTACAGACTTATACAAGTGGGAGTCTGTTGGACTAAGGTGTCTAAGCCAATAAATAAAGTGATGTATTCTTGAGTTAAAAGAAAAGTCCTTTTTAGGTTGCCCTTAAAACTAGTATTTGGATATAATGACTTTTAGAGGAAGTTGTTGATTTGTTAGTTTATTATATGATTAATAAATTAATTAGAAATTGAAATAAATGATTTGTTAATATATTATGAGATTAATATATTAATTAGAAATAATATTATTTAATAAATAATTAATCATAAATTAATTGAAATTAATTTTAGGATTAGTTGGATTAATTAAAAGTGCAAGTATTTAAGTTGTTATTGTTTAATAGTAGAACAATAAGGTATTCCAGAACCTTCCAACTCCTTGAACGAAATTAAGGAGGGTTTTTAAGATTTTTGGAATATTCCTTATGGATAATTAGGAAACTAGATAATTCTTGATTTGAAATAATATTATTTTATGTCAAGTTAGCGTTTCATGGTTTTCCTATCAACTATAAATAGGGTCCTTTGGCATCATATTTTCGTCCACTCCTTCTTGCCTTCATAGATCCGGAATTTTGCTCAAGCCTCCGCTCTCCTCAAGTCTTCTTGCTACTAGGGTTTTGGGCACAAGCCATTAGAGACATCTATTCCTTTAGTGCTAGCTTTCCAAGATCTAAAAGAAGGATTTTGCTTTGATTATTTGCAATAATAACCAAAAGGTATATAACCCTAATTTTATATGAATTTTGATTTCATAGCCTTTTTCCTAGGGTTTCTTAATACTCATAGTTATTTGCTATAAATAGAGAAAACATAGATTCTTTCTAGGTTGCATCTGAACTTAAGGGTTTAAGTGTTTTTTCTGCCACATGTAATAATTTTATAACCTAGAAAACCCATCAGGACTTATTGAGGCTCAAATACGAAGGAAACCCTAAAAAATCATGGGCTTGGGCCACAGCCTGCTTCACGTCAAGTCTACCTTTGTGTCACATCATGACCATAATTCAAATATGTATTTCTCATATAGGCTTTTCATGTCGTGACACTTGGTTTTCCCCAAAAACCAAGTGTTTGACTCCATAATGCTCTAAACCAAAACATTTTAGAAAACAAGTGTTACAACTCCCTGCCAATTAAATTAGATTTTGTCCTCGAAATCATTCCTTGCAACTTACTCTATTTCTCCGATCAACCCTGACTGAACTTCCTTGCAACCAAAATAGAATTGAGAAATCATCTCACACAGACGACCACCTTTCACTAATACTACTACCGAACCAATAATTGCAGGAAACACATACCCTAACAGAGAAATGAATCTTAACATGATGCCCTTAACCAACAAATAGAAAATCCAACTACTCTGACCGAAATCTGAAAACCCTATACCATACCTTACTTCCAGATAGATTGAACCATCCCAACCACATCCATGACGACTCCAATCCATAACCCGAATCGAACGAATCCCTCTGACACTGAATTACCATGCTGATAACTGGAAAATAGATACCATGACCATTCACCAATACATATATCTTTGAACCTTAACACAAAGGCAAATCCCACCATAAGTATCAACCATTAGTGCCAAACCAATACATAACTCACATCCTAATAACCAAAAAATAGCATATTTAATTTATCTGAGATCCCCTAATTCCAAGTTGACCTTCTTATAAACTAGGATGAATAATCTTTAATCCTTCACTTAGACTGACAATCTCACGTACAGTCACACCACAAGACTCTACCCAAGAGTCTAACTGATAAAAGGATACCCTGACATATCTTCCATACAGATCTACTTCGCTAATCACTACGCTTCCCTACTCCAAACATGCTCTAATGCCCCAGCCATGCCAGACACTACTAGGTCCCACCCTCACGAATCATACACTACTGATTCATGATACACAATGACACCATTTAATCCACTTGAAGGTTAAGATAACAGAACACCCTTATCTTGCCAATGTTCCATCACTTTCCTGGGGACTTACCACCAATACCACATGACCTGAACATGACCTCAAATGACTAAATGGTCCGCTTACCCAAGATAACATAACCAATCAGACCTCGCTCACAGGTTTCACCCCATATAGCGTAAACAAATAGGCCTTGCCCATGGGTCTCACCAAAGCTAGTATAACTAAACATACCTCACCTATGGGTCTCACCCAAGCTAGCATAGCCAAATGGGCCTCGCCCTCAATCGGGAGCTACACTAGTCTAACCACCGATATGGATCTAACAGTCCTCTTGCCCGAACATGGGGCAACTAACTAATAATAACAAGCTTGACTTAGCAGATACTACGGGCTATTTCATAGTCCTGCCATTCATCCATTAAAGCCACGGGCCTAGACCATGGTCCTATTACTATTCACAGAACCAAGCAAAAATCATCAATAGCCTGAACCTCAACATGCTGAACCCCAAATAGGCATCCAGGTCCTATTTCAAACCCAAAAGCCTCTCAGATAAGAACATGCAGAGAGGCTCCATCATAATCCTCAAACTGAACCTAGCCACGAATCCACAAAACACCACAATCGACGCTTCATGACCTCAGACAACATAACCCGAATCCTCAGCATATGTCTCTCTAATTACAATTGAACAATGAACATTATTCCTGGCATAAACCCCGACTCAAACCATAACCAAAACTAGCTCTCCACTTACCCCACGATATGAAACTCCTCCTTGCTTCATACTTGGAGATATTCCTATCAATCCAAATTGTTCCTCCCCCCCTACTGGGATTCAATTGCACTCTGCCAACCTTATAACCATTGGGTCCATATCACCTCCCAACCTCTCCACTACACAACTAACATCCAAAGCTTACAAGAACTAAGATTCCATGACCAAACAGCCTAGGGTACTCACACCCCAAACCAAATAAAACACTTTGCTACTCTTGACTAAAGATTGTCGAATCCATGGGACTTTTCCTAATGAAATTCCAAGCTCTTGAATAAACTCAACTGACGACAAAGAACAAATAAAGCCACTACCAGAACAACTACATAGCCAAGCCAACATTCACTTGCTACCGGGAAAAACCCATGTGAATATGCATCAACCACACCCAAAACTTGATATATCATAATAGATCTTATCCTACTAGCGATAAAAATAGATCCAATGAGCAAACCAGCACTACTACTGGCATCCAACCTGAGTTGAATAAGAACCTCTGAACTGTATCTTTGTTGTCCCATAAGTGAAAATCGACAACAATGGGATTTTTGCCTAGAAGCTTCCGATGCGGGAACCACATACATAACCCCTGAAAGCATGAACGATATCTTTGTCCTGCCCTCATGGCCATCAATAATCCTCAATGTAGATGGAGCAGGTGCCTCATCAATACACTCATAAACCACGGACAATGGGCCTTTTGTGGCCCACCTGATTGTAGTGAAAACACATCAGACTCGAACCCCGAGGACAATCCCTGCTAAAATGACCAGCCTAGCCACAACTGAAACATCCACTTCCTTTCTCACGATGGCTCCCCTTTTGAGTCCTCTCGTACTTGGCACAACGACCCTAGCCCTAAAGGCTCCTAATCCCGAATCTTGAGTCTTGGGCCTCTTCGCCCGACCCATCACAATTTGAACCAGCTCCAGCCCGTGCTTCGACCGAAACTGCAATTCAATTCCCGCTCCTTGGCTCTAGCAATCATATCTTCCAAAGTCCTAAAGATTGACAGTCTCACAAACTCCCAAATATCATACCACAGCGTGTCATGCTAACTCGTCTTCTTAATCTCCTCATCCGAAGCATATTGCAAAACCAACAGAGCCGTCTCCCAGAACTTTGCGGTGATCTCCGCCACATTCTTCATCATCTGGAAAAAGCTCCTGAAACTCCCTCGCTAATTGTTTCACCATAATAGCAGGTGAAAACTCTTCCCCTGAATCTCATCACCAAAATTTTTCCAAGACAAAGCCGCCACGACCTCTGCTCCCAAAGAGTGACCAACCTGATCCCACCAGTCGCAGGCTCTATCCCTTAGAAGGATAGAAGAAAATCCTATTTCCAATCCCTCATATCAAAATTAGTCTGTTGGGCATTCTCCATGTCAGCAACCCATCGTCTACTAGCACTAGGTTCCTTTTTCCTGAATAACTTTGGGGCTCTGCAAGTATTGAACTCCTGAAAAGAGAGAGTTTAACCCCCAATTGACCTACCTCAATCTCAACACAAAAAGACCCAAGCCAGTTATCCAACAGCTCCATGATCCACTACAAGAAAAAGACCCTTTTACGACGCGCAAACCACGACACGCAATGATTTATGTTACGCAAATAAGAGTGACCTTAAAAGAGTGTCATCTCTTCAAAAATTTTAAGGATTTAAGTCACGCACTATTGCGTGCCCTTAAATTAGTGTCCCAAGAAAAAATTAAAAAAACACGGAGGGCACTTTATTTTAATCGCGCGTCCTCTGTGACTGTCGCTTTATAATTTTAATGAAACGCGCTTATCCTATCAACGGGGGGAAATGAAATCTCCAAAATTTTGAAGACCCGCCTTCTTCTTTTCTACCTTCTTTCTATCTTTCATCTTCCCAATGATCGTGAGCATTCCATTCTTGATTTCCCTAACTCTTTCTCATTTTTTGATTGAAACTTGAAAGAATCGACAGAAATCTAAGCTTCCCATCAGAATCACACTAATTTTCTTACTCTTAGAGAACCGGTGATTTAGGGCATTACTACATGAGTTCTCTCTACAAAGTCTGAGGAGTTCGGATTCAACCCACCTCGTACGGATTAAGGTATGTTTTCTTTCTTCTCTCATCCCAATATTTTATAATCTTCTATCAATCTTGATTTTACTTATACAACAGAAACAAGAAGAAGAACGATACGGTGCCTTTTTCTCGTCTCTTCCCTTCTATGGGTTCTCCTTGTTGGCAGTGTCGTTTCTCCCGATGTTGCCATCCTGCTTACTTCTGCACGCCTCCATCATGTAGTATGATAGTTTCCTGGTTGCTTCAGGTCATCTTGACCTCATGTCGATTCTGGAGACTTCAAAATTAAAGGAGTGTATTTCATTTGCATAGTAGGCATATTACGAAGGTAATTCTTCTTTTTTCAACCACAGTTACCTATTTCATGTACAACTGGTCCTTCTTTTTGGACGATTTTTGTGCCCTTCTACCCTTTCTCAAATCTTTTCATGGAATTATTGATATGTTATGATATAAGTACCTGATTTTTTTTATGCACACCAGGTGTTTGACTAAATGTTTGAACCAAAAAATATATTATTATAATCAGTAAGTTACTTAAATCTTGGAATCCATTGCACACCCAATCTTTCTTTACATGTATCTAGTAAAGTAGAGAGTAAACTAAAGCTAGGGTTCTTTTGTTGATATCAAATGATCACTTCCTGAATTTCCCCAAAATTTGTTGTTTTAAACTCGTGATTCAGCTAGAGACAGAGAGTTATGGAAGTGGAACAATCAAATCATTCATTGACCTTCCACGAGCCTTCCATGGAACAGAGCATTAGCTTCATTATAGAACTTCAAGTTTTAATTTTCAATTCAGTTAAAATTTCCTTTTTTTTTAACTTCACATCAGATCTGAGTTTTTGGTATATAGTTATATATGTTAATGATGAAAATATGTGCGATATGTTTGAATTTTGCTGTGATACTTTCACTATTTGATCTCTTTTTTTTGTAATAGTATTTTTGTCTTATTTTTGCAGGGATTCTCTATTATGCCTCTCCATATCCACAAATGTTGCAACCAACATATCCTCAAAGGCCACTTGGAGCAGTGGGAGTCATTCCATCATTAGCACACCCACCAATGATGGCTATGCGGGGTCTAGTGGTCCCTACAATCATTAGGCGACCCATCAATACAATAACTCCAGCTGAAAAGCCAATAACCACAGTTTATGTTGGCAAGATAGCATCATCAGTGGACAATGAGTTCATGCTCTCCCTTTTTGTAGGTAAGTTCCTCTTTTTCTCACATCTTTACTGGAAATAGATCTTATTGCCCAATGTTCATGGACTTATTACACATTTATGTCTTCTGAAGCTCTGTGGGCCTGTTAAAAGTTGGAAACATGTACCAGATCCCACTACTGGGGCTTTGAAGGGCTTTGGTTTTTGTGAATTTAGGAACGTTGAAGGAGTTCTACTTGCTTTAAGGCTTCTGAGTAAATTAAGTATTGGTGGTCAAGAGCTCATGGTATGGTTTCCACATTCTCTATCTTTCTTTTTCGTGTATATTCATGTAAATCATGCTCTATCTGATTTGAACATTTTTTTTAATTTTGAGTTTACAATTGAATTTTGATAATGTAGATAATAGTAGCACTATTCTTTTATAAATGCCCATTTCTTTTTGACTTGAATACATTTAGCATCATGTAGCTAATAGTAGCACTATTGTTTTCTTTAGCAATGTCGTAATGGGTGTCACTCACTCTATGAATTAAGATGTTGCATTTTCATGTTCTACCCATGTTTCTATTAGATTTAGTAGTTTTGCAAATACAAGGGTAAAATGGTCATTCACTTTCTTAAGTATGACAGCATACAGATTAAGTGTTCTCTGGAATGGATAAATAATAATAGTATTTAAAAAAAACTTATCCTGTTTCTTTTCTTTTCCTAAATAATAACGATTCTTAACAATTCTCAACACTAAACTTTTATAAATGTGTACAAATTTACTACTAAACTATTATTTATGCTTCTTTATAGGTGCAAGGTGGGACAATGAAGGATAGAATTAACTGTGTCAGGGGTATGAATCAACCTAGCATCCCATCCCACATTTCATGTATTTTTCCCTATGAAATAGAATTGTTAGCAATTCCTTGGTTATGGCTGCCATTCTGGAAGTTGGAGAGAACATGGAACACAATCATACTTTGATTTCTTTTCAAAAAACACCGATGAAAAACTTATGGTAAGTTCTAAAATTACAATATTTTGTTTTAGAAAATAAAAAAAAATAATAAGAGGTATTGATTGATGTGTGGCAGGAAATTGAAGAGGCTGAAATTGAATTGGATCTAATACAGAAAGAGCAGTCTGTTGAGGAGTCATCTAATGATGTCACAGATTGGAGAAAGCTTCCTTTTCTAGCCAGTAACATTCTATTTTTGAATTTATGAATTTATAATTAATCTCCATGTGTCAATATTTCTAATGCCACTTTGTTTAAATCCATATTGGAGAAAGCTTCCTTTTCTAGCCAGTAACATTTTTTTTTTGAATTATCAGTTTTTTTTGAAAATCCATGGTTTTTGTTTGGCGTTTCTTATGCTGGAGCTCTTAGTGCATGGTTTTGTTTGTAGTTCCCTCATCTCACATGTGGGAGTCTTGCAAGTTCTGTTGCATGGTTTCGTTTTTTCATCACGTCTTGCAGAGGATAAACGGTTTTTTCTTCTTCCGATTAGCTTAGATATGGTTCAGGGGATTAATTTATCCGTTGTGAAGGTTAATTCTTCACCTATTCCTTCGTATAGCTACTACAGGACGTCTCTCTCAAGGTCATTGGTCCATCTTAGGGAATCGGTAGTGTACCTATTCCTCTTGCAAATCTCCTTGGAATGTACCAAATTAAGGTAGATTTTAGATTATATAAAAGAGTTCCTTTTCTTTATTGGTATCACTTCTTTGTGAACATAATTTTCTTTGCAGTCTGAGCTTGAGAATTTTTCCCTTGATTCTAATTGGTTTTAAGCTCCTTCTCTAATTCATTTACACGTTTTTTCACAGATGAAAGACTATATTGTTTTTCGTACACCATGTAGATCAGTTATTCATTCAGGTACCACATCATTTTGTATGTTTTTTAGTTAGAAAATTACATATTATTTGTGTTTAGATTGTATTTTCTCTTTAGGAATAATACAGAAAAAAACACTTGTACTTTCAACATTTTATTGATTTAACACTTCACTTTGTTTAGTACTGATTAAACCATTATACTTTTTGACCACATAAAAAAACACCATTTTCCTGTTACATGGTTTTCATATAACCAAGTGATCAAGGATCAGGACCGGGTAAGTACCTCTATATATGCTGGAATCAAAATAAAACTTTTTGTTTTGTCTAGTTCTACTTTGTTTTTTTTTCTTCCAATAATGGGGTACTTTGGTCTTTTAATAAAAAAAGAATGGAATTGTTGAGTAACTTTCAAGAATATGAAGGGAATTGTGTTCATTTTCAACCAAGCATGAAACTGAATAGAATCTCACATGAATTTGTGGTGTTTTTATAACATAATATATTGGGCATGGAAGGTCGAAAAGGAGACGGAGAGAAACCAAGTAATGTTTTGGTAATATGAAAGGTGGATAAATCATAGCTACCTGTTTGATTCTTTTTTTTGCTTTAAGATTCTACAACTTCTTGAGAGAACAAAACTAGTGTTTTTCAGCATCTAATCAAGGCTATCCCCCATTATTTATCTTTATATAATAAGAATATTTATTTATGTTGTTCAAGGTCCTTGATTCCAGGTTTCAATCTAGCAAATAGTAGGATATGCTATAATTATAAGAAACAACATTTTGTAGTTTATATAGGGTTAACTCTAAAAAATAGCAACACCCGTATTTATTTGTTTGTTATAGTTTCTTACCTCTTTCTCCCTATTATAGCTTTGTGCTTTTACTTTTCTGCTATTTTTTAATTTTTTTTCACTTGCATAATTTGAAATTGGGGTGTAAACTCAAACAGTTAAACTTTATCTATGGATATGACAATGCAGTTATCTGAAGGAAGAGTGGAAATAGAGGAAACACAAGGCATCTGATGACATATGCCAAGATTTGATAATTTGAGATTTATTTCACTAGAGGTAAGATGTGAATTTAGCCCTTTTTGTAATTCATTTAGGTTTATCATGTATTTTTAATGTTAAATTCGGATTTTGATTATTATGTTTTATGCAGGTTGTCATTCGGTTATCTAGTTCTTTCCTTTAACTCATCTTCACAAAATCAAGAACATGCAACAGATTCAGGTAATATATTGCTTTTTCTTCCATAGTATCCTTAAAATTTAAGATGTCTCTAGTTACATTCAATTTGATTTAACTGTTGGTTAACTTTATTAACTCTGGGCTGCTTGTTGAATATTCAACTGTCTTGTAGGAATCCGAGACAGCAACACTTGTATTGATAGTATGTGCTTTATGCTTTGTGGTAAGTATCTCTCTTTACTTTGACATGAATAATTATTAATACACCAATGTGGACAAAAAAAAGTTCCTGACTAATCTGGGACAATAGGTATAGTTTTTTGGAGTTTTTCCGACTTTACCCCTATTATAAATTCAATGGCATGTTGATTATTTTGTATCGTAGATAGATAAAATCTGATGAATACTAGGATATTTGTGTCTAGGATTGAACTGCACATGCACTCTTCTGGTAGAATTTACTAGAATTATATGTACAATATATAACAGTCTCCCATTTGGTAATGAATTGTTGCTTCCAAAACAAAAAAAAACTATCATAACATGTCAAAATCAATTGCTAAAGCAACCATGTGTAAGTTTTACTTGCAAACACAGTTTATTAGACCACAAGAATAAGCTTCAAATTGATCATAAAGTTGAGTAATATATAGTAGTCTCCCATTTGACTTTTCTTAGATTCTTTATGATTTGTATTTAGTTTAATTTTCTATCCAAACCAAATTATTCTTGAAAGGAGTTATTAATGATCATCATTTTTGGCGCATCTTATGAAATTGTTCATAACTGGGCTGTTAATGTTCTTGTTTGGTTTCATTTATGCAGGTAACAATCTTATTGAAAGGACTTATGAATCAGATGTTAATGGTAACAAGTTTAACACTCGAGTCCATACGATTAAATGTTAATGGTAACAAGTTTAACACATGTGTCTTTGTTATACATACATATTAAATGCAATGGATTATATTTTTTGTATATGGTATTTTATTTTATATTATGCAATGGATTGTATTTTTTGTATATGGTATTTTATTTCTATTATGAGAGATTAAATGCAAATTTAATTTATAAATTAATAAATATATAAATATATATATATTTTTTTTTAAAAAAAAAAAATTACGATACGCAAAAATGTGTGTCGTCTTCATTTATGACATGGCCTTTCTTGACTGGGGCTTCCTTGATACGCATTGCGTGTCATAAACACGCGCGTCGTAAGGTTACGACACGCAAATGCGTGTCGTCTTCCTTTATGACAGGGCCTTCCTTGATACGCATTGCGTGTCATAACCGCGCGTCGTAAATGCGCGTCATAAATGTGCGTCGTAAATGCGTGTCGTCTATAAACGACGCGCAAAAGCGCGTCGTCTCTCTTTATGACAGGGCCTTCCTTGACGCGCATTTGCGCGTCGTCTGAGCGTTTTACGACGCGCAATGAGCGTCGTAAAAGGCCTTTTTTCTAGTAGTGATCCCCTCCTTGATGGTACCAAACATCACAAGAGTCGCATTTAAAATACCGCAAACGATCTCAGATGAAACAAACTCACGAATCCTCTCATTAGTCGACTCAACACCAAATCCTAAACCAAAACCAGAACAAGAACCTCCTCCATGAGTGTTCATCATCATACTGCAATGCAACCATACAATGATCAGAACATGCCCAAAGAATTCCTCATTCTACAGTATTATTAGGATCCTCATGATTTTCCTTGATTCGAATATGAATCATGTGCTTTCAGTAATACGAGCCCAATACTACCTTCCACATCTATCCATACTTTCCTCAAGAATCATCCTGAATCCTCTAAGTCACATTCTCAAACTGATACTCCCCATACCTGCTAAATAGCACACCACTCACACTAAAGCACTTCCTAGGCTCTCCTACGACTCCTACCTCAACCTGCCATCAACTGTTGAACAACTCCCACCATAGTTAGTTAACTACTTTATAAATTACATGTAACAAAACTTAAATAATCCTTCGACTAAAAGACTCAACCCTACGATGGCTAGACTCAAACAAGAGTTATACAATAGGGCCAAATCAATCACGATTATTTAACCTTCACAACATGTAACTTATAATATCCATTTAATAGTTAATTCATATCACTATGAGTTCTACAAATCACAAAGCAAGCAACATTCGAGCAATAGAACTCTATAGACCATAAAACATCAAAATACATCCTCCCTAATAGGCATCTCTCATAATAGGCATTCTAGCATGCAACCCTGAACATATCCTGTCTAGCATGCAAAACATATATCATAACAACATGTATGAGTATTTTGGGAATCACTTACTTGAGCTCATATGATTGCACGCATCGCACCTTTTTTTTGTAAAAGTTTTATAAAATCTTTTTTTCTTTCAAAAAGATTACCAATTCCTTAGTTTGAGTTCAGATATACTTCAGAGTGTGTCTGAATCCTTCAAACCAAGGCTTTGATACCAACTTGTAACATCCTAAAATTAGTAGTAAAATTTTCATTTTTAGATCATTTAATCCATACAACACTTGTTCCAAAACCAATTAGAGTAAATTGTATTGCTCAAACATCAGAGTAGAACATTAATAATCAATGGGGAAATATCCATAAAGGGATATTGTGCAGTCAAGCTAGGCCCTTCCCTATGGAACTGGAAGTACCTGAAAATGTTTAAGCCACAAACCGTAAGCATAAAGCTTAGTGAGCTCCCAAAAATACCACATACCACACATAACATTAGGCCCCACCCATATATCAGGCCCTACCCATCATAAAGGTCCCCCGTCGATCATACAAAGGGTCCCCGCCTAGCTACACACGGGCCCAACCGAACATACAAACGGTCCTGACCCAACATAAAATTCAAGAGTCACAAGAAATCTAGCATCCTACATAGTACAGTTAGAAGACTCACCTTTCTCACGAAGTTAGAAAAACCACAACTCAATGCCACGAAATAGGTACTACAACTCATTTATCGAATCAAACAAGCTCCACCTTAGTCTATACTCTAGAACTAGTAACGTGACCAAAAGTCAACCCAGGTCAACAAGTTAACAGTCAGAGTCAAATTCAATAGTCAACATCACCATCAACTGACCCTTATGTCGTTACCAACCCATGGTCACGTCGTAGTAAAATGAACTTAGCCCAATCACAATCTCGGTTAGGATCCAACTCAATCTTGTTTAAATCTATTATGACATCATGATCACCATGCCACCAATTCATGACAACACCCGTCTAAAATGGTTGAGGAACCCACACAGTCACTTCCTGATACCCATATGGTTACCCCACCATCATATCAGACCCTACCCCTCATATCGGGCCCCGCCCTTCATATTAGGCCCCGCCCAGCATACAGACGAGCCTCGCCAACATACAAAACGAGCCCAAACCAACATAGAAAATAGGTCCCGCCCAGCATATAATGCAAGAGTCACAAAGACAGCTAGCATCCTATATAGTATAGTGAGAAGACTCACCTGACTCACGAGATTAGCTAAACAACAACTCAATGCCTCTCAACAGATGCTACAACACTCCTATCGAAACATATAAGTTCTAACCTTAGTCTACACACTAAATCCAACAATCTTGACCAAAAGTCAACCTAGATCAATAAGTCAACGTCCAATAACATCAACCATTAATCCTCACGTCATGAACAACCCTTGGTTACGTCGTGAGAACTTGCTAGGCCCAATACCAACTCAACTTGCTCCAACTCAACAAATTTGGACACAAACAACCCACTCAACTGTTGGATTAATGTCTAAGTCCATAACTATATTTGGTATGTACTTGACCTGACCCGGCATGGTCCATTTGGGTTGCATGGCATCATGCACTTGAATAGACTAAATGAGAGAAATAAGACACTTATGGTTATTAATATATTATAAGTTCTAATATATTAATAATAAGAACAATAATATTTAATTAGTATTGATCAAGAATTAATTAAGAATTAATTATGTGATAAAAAGAAGACTAATTAAATATATGGGTTGATTGTGTAAATCATCCATAACTTATATAGTGGGCCAAAGCTCCATGGATAATCAAGTTAGGTTCAACCTATAAGATGCTCCATGGAGGTTACATAACCCATGGGTTATGGAAATGAAAGGTCATGACAATTAGGGTTTACATGGTGTAACCCTAATTGTAACACACTATATAAGCATCATATTATTCACCAAAATCGGACACTAGTGTGTGTAAAAGAAGGGCTAGCCGATTTCATGAAGTGTGGATTTCTCTCTAAGTTATTCTAAGAGCAATTGATGTTGTGTGAGCCATTTGAGGTGTCACATTTGAGACACTAGGCACTCAAGCCCCATGGAGTCAAGCTACACTACAAGAGGTATGTATTTTATCCATATTATTACCCAAGTATCTATGATTGTATGCTAGATAGGGTAATACCTTGGAATATTAGTATTTGCATGTATATTAGAGAAAACATAGATCCAAGGTATTTAGGGTTGCATATACACCATAGGAGTGTTAGAATGCTCAAAACCCAACAGTGGTATCAGAGCCTAGGCTTGTTTTCCTGTATACTTGATGCAATTGCTGAAAAATCGAAGTTTTTGTGTTGTTTGGGCAGTGGACTCGCCGAGTTCCCTCATGGACTCGACGAGTCCAAGGCAAAACTCATCCAACTCGGCGAGCTGGTTCATGCACTCGACGAATTGGACCCCCTGACAGCTTATCTTCAAGTTTTGGTGCTAGAATTGGTCTAGAATCATTATCTTAAACTATTTTGGACTTATAAAAACTATTTTTTGATGTGATAATGATTATGGCAAACCAATTTCAAAGTTGTTATCAAAATTTCAAGTTTTATATGGTTAATTTTTTGATTCTTGAAATTCATGATATGCATGTTCTTGAATATGAGTTTTGATGATCATAGGAATTATTTGTAACCTTCTTAGTAGTTTAATTCTTGGTCATTATGTGTTTTAATGGAGTCCATAACTTGTCCTCAAGTTATGGATAACCAAAATTCACAACTTATTAAATCCATTAAAAGAACACAATGGTTACATAAAATGAAAAGTCACTCATTTTAATAAGCCATTAAATCATAAGTTATGAGAAAATGATTATGGAAAACCAATTTCAAAGTTGTTATCAAAATTTCAAGTTTTATATGGTTAATTTTATGATTCTTGAAATTCATGATATGCATGTTCTTGAATATGAGTTTTGATGATCATAGGAATTATTTGTAACCTTCTTAGTAGTTTAATTCTTGGTCATTATGTGTTTTAATGGAGTCCATAACTTGTCCTCAAGTTATGGATAACCAAAATTCACAACTTATTAAATCCATTAAAAGAACACAATGGTTACATAAAATGAAAAGTCACTCATTTTAATAAGCCATTAAATCATAAGTTATGAGAAAAGAAAAACTTCCATAAGTTATGAATTATGAAGAGTCACTTTCTTAATTAGTTTAAAGTCTTCCATAACTTGTCCTCAGGTTATGGAACTTGAAGAGTTTTTTTAATTAAAACTACTTTAAACACATAAGTTATGGAATTGAAAAGTTTTGAAAGTTGCAAAACTTGCCCTCAAGTTTTGGAATTTGAAAAGTTTTCTTTTATGAATACTTTAATTCCAAATTAAGCCCTTAGAATTTTAAAGAATTAAAATTCAACCCTTATACTATTATAATATTATAAGTTAATAATATATATATATATATATATATATAAGAGCAAGTCGTCTTACCATTAGTAGGCCTCATTCATGAAGCCGGTCTATAAGGGGGGTATAAGGTTGTTGCCTATAAAATGGCAACTTAATGGGTGTCCACTCTCACCCACCGCTTCCTTGATCAGTGGAGGGTCGTTAGCCGAAAAAGGTAGGACAAGAACTATAACTCTCCCTTCATTAAAAGTATTAATGATAAATACTAAGTAACTAAACACTTATAAATTCCCAATCTTAGTTGCTTAGGAAAATGTGAATAAGGTGCTAATCCATGAAATTACACTTTGCACTTTGTTTAAGCCGTTAGTGGAGCGTGTGTGGTTAACCGGCACACTAACTTGGACTTAACAAGGTAGGCAAAGGGTAACTTAATATCTATCATAATATCGTTGGAGTGTGTGTGGTTAACTGACACATCAATTGAGGGGTAAATATTAAGGGTACCAAGTATATTTTCATGGTTACTTCACACCTTGTTTTGTAATCCTTGGTATCCCAGTCACAAAACCTGAAGGGCACACTCGAGATTGAAACATGCCATTGAAAAGTTCAATGAATCTCAAAAAAGATCTAGGAGTTTCAAAACCAATTAAAACCTAATTAAATATTTCGTTTATCTTGGTAGAAATTGGTGAATCGTCATCCACCTACCTTCAAATATCTTATAGCTTGGATTACGGCATCCCTCTTCCAAGTTATAAAATATTGCGTTGGATCCTAGCCTTAATATTTCATATTAGGTGTTATATTAAGGACTTAAATCATCTTACTTGAATTTCTCCCATTGAGATGTCTAGTTTAGACAACAATGATCTTCCCAAATCAAGCTTTCTAATGAAGATGATTTCCCAAGTTTGTCACATGGAAATCATACTTCTCTTCCTCCGCCTCCAATTATTCTCCCTATCCCACAAGCTCAAAGACTTGAAAATTTCAAGATCACTCAATCCCTACTCACAATAAAACATAAAAATGGAAGTCCTGTGTGCACTCATGTCTTAGGACTAAAGTCACAGATTGTCAGTTTGAGAATGTTGGGTGTCATTGTCCCAAGGAAGTTGGCTATTGACTGGGTCTTTCAGGCACTTCCTGAGTCATATAGAAAGACTACTATGTGACAGGTCACGACATGACCCTAATGGATCTTTTTTATTTGCTTATTGCTGCTGAATCAAGAATGGTTTGGTGCAATAGCCAAGCAAATATGGAAGGAAGGTCTATTTCTCAAACTTCCATGGATATGGAGAATGGTAACATTGGAAGTCCAGAAAAGCTTTCTCTTCCTAATGGAAAGGGATCGGCCTTGGTCAACCCAGTTGACCAGAAGGTAAAGAGAAAGTATAAGTCTGGGAGAGCCTTTTGTACCATTCCCAAAGAGTCTATATGTTTTCATTGTGAAGAAAAAGGGGCATTGGAATAGAAGCTGCCCTAGCTACCTGAAAGAAAGAAGAATCAAAAGTTTGACTCTGTTTTAGGTAAGTCCACTATCTAACTCTCCTAAGTTTCATTTGAAGATTCTTAATACATTTTGATGTATGAAAGGATCAAGCAAAGGGTAGGAACCTTAAAGAAAAGAGTATGCCAAATCTGATCGCGTAGATGGATTTCTATCGCATGGTTTGAAGATCAGATTCTTGAGCTACTTCTTAGGAGTTATGATAGATTGCTAGGAAACCTGAAATATCATAGTTTTCATTTGAAGTTGCATTGAAAGGAAAAAGGTTTTTCTGCTTTTTGAAAAAAATAAATAAAAGTTTTCTTTATTTTATATCTCCTTAAAATTGCATTCATGAAAACTTGATGTGTGTATGTTTCTAGCAATATTGGAAATATGAATTTGATTCTTTCATTTGTGGTAGTGTCTAAATTTATCAAATAAGGAATGACTCTCACCACCTAAGTTTCAATTGGACCGAAACTTGGAATCATGTAAGTTGTTTAGTATGATGAATGAGAATTTTCATTTTTGGAAAATTAAGACTAGTTTCTTGTTCACATGTATATGTGACTCAAGTGAAGGACTAAGGGATCAAGTACACATTCTTGTGCACTAGCCAAAGTCCACCACAAAAGATAAATGAAACTATTCATCATGATTTACTAAGGTTTAGTAAATATGATTCCAAATGTTTGGCAGAGTGAATAATAAGAATCAAATTAGGCAGAAGGATAAAAGTTTCTCAAATCTGAAAAGATGGAAGAGTACTTTAGTATCATGATTTATGATCATCTTAATGATTTTGAGACCTTATCACAATTCATCCTCTAAGTTCCTTCTGATAGCTAAGAAGAGGAATTATGAATTGTTGAAGTGGTTAAATCAAGAAGAGGATTCATACTTGGTTCCAAAAAGAAGTCTTAGAGTTATACTCTAAGATTATGACTTGAGTGGCATGTCTTAAAGAAGGTTTAAAACACTTGTAAGAGTAAAAGTTTTCTACTCTTGTACATTTGTAGTTGGTAAGTTGTGATGTTTTGGATAAAACAAAGACCAACTAAGGACAATTTTGGATAAAACAAAGACCAACTAAGGAAACTATCTCTTGAGTATTAGACAAGGAAGTCTTATAGGTCAAGAAGACAGTGGGAGTCAAAAAGATCCTGGAATGGTTTCAAGAACTAATCAAAAATAAAACCTGTATTTCATCACTAGCACACAACTAGAGGTTTATAACTAATCTTGTTGACATTTTTGTGCCCGTTCTAGATAATTTGGCTATACATTTGTATTCTACATGTTCTCAATTATTTGCATAACTACTTGGAAGCACTGGCAGGCCCTTGTACTGCCAGGTGGCAAGAAGTTTAGATTGCACAAGTTCAATCCATATGAGTTTGGATTTGTCACTAACCTTGTCTTATTATTATGGTTTTGACAAATTCACGTGGATAAGAACAAATACACCATAAAATCTAAGGGTCATAAGTTTTCTCTCCGATTCATGAAAATGATGGTGAGGAAACTCTTCCACCAAGTAGATAGTAATCTTTGCATTCACAAAGTCGTTAGTAGAGCACACTAACATGGACTTATGAGAAATAGCAAAGGTCTAACCAATTGAGACTATGATTACGGCATCCCTTTTCATAGTTCTTAAATTGTTTAGACACACCAGTGAGCTATTTACAATAAGGTGTATGATTTTGATAAACTCTTATCAAAGCAATCTAGTATCAGAAATTCAAACTTTGGTAAGAAAGTCAATAAAGTATTGATTTCTAGAAGTCCACTAATTTCTGAATACATGTCAAAGCTAGTGGGAGCATAAGTATTATGCTAATAATCATCATGTTAGTGGGAGCATGATAATTATGATAAGTATTGCAAGTTGGCAATGTTAATTATAGAAAACAAAAGGTTCAACTCGTGAGGTTGCAAGGGTTGAAAAAGTTGTTTTGCCATAATTAAAGGAGAGGAAATTATACTTCATTTCAATTCTAAAAGGCTTAGATTGAGATTTTAATCATTTTAGTCAAGAATATATATATATATATATATATATATATATATATATATATATATATATATATATATAAATATATATATATATATATATAATATGAATTTCATGTTGGATTGGTTCAACTTAAGGAGATTCTATATATTGCGTTCTCAAAATTCGGTTATGATTACGACATCCCTCTTCATAGTCAATTTTTGAAAACATGGCAAACAAAAATTATTGTAGCAAAAGACTGGTATAGAATCATGTCTTTATGTGAGACATCATGAATCGTGTCCCGTTTGCTTTGGGTACAAGATCGATTGCATGTGCTATAATATTTACCCTTTCTAAATTTTCCAAATGCCTTAGGGCATTTAGGGGAAAAGGTCTATAATTAGATATGACTAAAGTGATTAAGTAATTGTCGAGGACAATCTAAGGTTTACCAAAGATTGGTTGCTCAGGGACAGTTGGAAGTATAGTGTTAATTTTTGGAAGGACCATATTGACATATTCTGAAAAGAGGCAACTGTTGTTCAGAAGTGATAATCAAAATGGGAATGTTTCATAGGTGGAAGTTATTAAATCTATGTAAGATTAGAAAACTTAATGCAAGAAGGATGTTTCCCATGGAATTGATCTCCATTGGAATACTTTGTAATGTCTTTTGACAAGTCTTTGTGACTTTGTACATAGTCATTACAAGAGGATCTGTGCATATAAGTTTAAAATCTAAAAGATTTCGATAAATGATAGGAATTGGAATTTTTACATTTTCGATAAGGATTTGGTAGTATGAAATTAGAATCATTGAAATTATGTTCAATTGGTTTATTTCACAAAGTAAGGATCATAGACAAACATAGAGTGCATACTGTAGAGTATGGCAAAGATATTGTTTAGAAAAACATAGTGTACATGCTTGGAGCATAGACAACTATTGTTTTTTAATTCAAGTATAAAGTTGATAAAACCGAAACAATGAATAATGATTAATCAATATGGTGATAAATAAAAGGTGTTTTATTTATATTCAAAGGTTTTGATACCATATTAGATTCAATTATTCTTGTGTTTCATTTTACATGTTTTGACTTCCAGAATAAACTAGGTTATTCTTCCTGAATGACTAAGTTATTCAAACCATCCATAGTCGGTCATATGTTGGAAGTAGATATGAATCAAGACTATCATGGGTTGGCTTGTAGAGGTCCCAGTTGGTGGATAAAGTGGCGCTACAACACTCATGAGTGCTCATAAGTTCTGAGTATTGGATTCAACCCGCGCTCATTTGGATCACTTCATGGATTTTATCACGAGTGATCATGAGACAATAATATCCTATATTCTTCAAAACTAGAGATATGAGTTGTTACTATGAGTTGATAGTACATTGATTGCACGAAAACGCATTAGTAACTCAATGTTATAAAACGTGCCTTTATGTATGACTCAACAAGTAGTAGAACAAGCCATATGAGTCGACGTTTATCCATTCCTTTTACCTTCGGGATAAAAGCGATATCTATGGGCCCCTCGATGATTTAGTGATGACACATGTGAGTGCTTGGCTAAGCCAGGACTGATGTGATTTGTTCAATCAGTTAGTCGTCATAAATCGAAAATCGGGAAACAACAAATGGACAGAGAGAATGATTATTAATCCATGTCTCAGTCCATATGATATCTAGAATGGAGGAATATATGATCCCTTATCTAATGGACAAGTCATTGACAAGGTCAGAGTTCAGTTACAGGGTCAGAGTTTGACAGCGGCTTTGGACAGCTACGATTGCTAGTTGGGTTTTGAAGTCATACGCAATAATAGTTTTTGACTTATCCAAGTGGGAGACTGTTGGGTTAATGTTTAAGTCCATAACTATATTTGGTATGTACTTGACTCGACTCGGCATGGTCCATTTAGGTTGCATGGCATCATGCACTTGGATAGACTAAATGAGAGAAATAAGACACTTATGGTTATTAATATATTATAAGTTCTAATATATTAATAATAAGAACAATAATATTTAATTAGTATTGATCAAGAATTAATTAAGAATTAATTATGTGATCAAAAGAAGACTAATTAAATATATGGGTTGATTGTGTAAATCATCCATAACTTATATAGTGGGCCAAAGCTCCATGGATAATCAAGTTGGGTTAAACCCATAGGATGCTCCATGGAGGTTACATAACCCAAGGGTCATGGAAATGAAAGGTCATGACAATTAGGGTTTACATGGTGTAACCCTAATTGTAACACACTATATAAGCATCATGTTATTCACCAAAATCGGACACTAGTGTGTGTAAAAGAAGGGCTAGCCGATTTCATGAAGTGTGGATTTCTCTCTAAGTTATTCTAAGAGCATTTGATGTTGTGTGAGCCATTTGAGGTGTCACATTTGAGGCACTAGGCACTCAAGCCCCATGGAGTCAAGCTACACTACATGAGGTATGTATTATATCTATATTATTACCCAAGTATCTATGATTGTATGATAGATAGGTTAATACCTTGGAATATTAGTATTTGCATGTATATTAGAGAAAACATAGATCCAAGGTACTTAGGGTTGCATGTAAACCATAGGAGTGTTAGAATGCTCAAAACCCAACATCAACAAGCGTCACGATGTGAACATCCCTTAGTCTTGTCATGAGTATAATAAGATAAAATAGTCATGTAACCCTTCCTCCATCACGTTGTGACTTCGGTATGAAACATCCACTTAATGATTTGAGTCCTTAATCCATTAAGTCTCTAACCCCAAATTTTCCAAAATATCAAGGGGACTCTAAAGGTCCATAAAAATTTCAACTTGATGGACATTCATGCCCCATGAATGTCCTTAATCCATTCTAGGTTAAAGGCTAAGAAAATGACTTCAAACTCATGTAATGATGCCAACTCACAACCAAATCTCAAATTTGAACCAAAATACACTCAAAAGGCTTCAGGGATCCATAAAGTTGCCAACTTTATGGAATGTCATCACTCCAGCTTACTCAAACTTGAAGATAAAGGGATAAGGACTTAGATCTAGTAACCTAGAAGCATAAATGTTGAATCTTGGACACTTACAAGGTTCCAGAACGAGAACATAATGATGATAAGGTTTCCTTGCTAGATCCAATACTAGAATACCTTCTTATTCTCCTCCTCCTTCTTCTTCTTCATGCTACCAAATGCACCAAAAAGGCCAATAACCACCAGGAGGGATTAGGGTTAGGATTAGGGTTTTTTGAGATTTTATGGTGATGGAGGCTGATAATGAACCCTAAAATCGACTTAGTGAGGCTTAAATGCGAATGAAACCCTAAAAGATTATAGCATTGGGCTGCAGCCTACTTCACATCATAACCACCTATATGTCACGTCGTGACCACAACTTGGATACACATTTTTCATATAGGCTTGGCCACATCATGATGCTTGGTATTCCCAAAAAACCAAGCTTTTGACTCCTTAATGACCTAAACGAACCCCTTATGGAAAACAGGTGTTACAGTAGATTAGATGGTGAATCAACCATGCAAAAATGCATGATCCCCTGACTCAAGTTAATCTTGAAATTCATGAATGCAACATCATTTTCAACTACTCTCAGATTGATGTTCGACAAACTGCACACGCTGAACAAATTATAAATAAAATATTTTATTTTTCATGGGTAGCATATGAATTACGTTTTTACTTATAAAACGATATTTTGTTTTAATACCTTAAGTTAATACTTTTAACTTGAACATTATCCTATCATGTAACATCCCCCTCTGGCACGTATCACAATATTGTCCGCTTTGGGCCACTCGGCATGAGGACTTCCCAGGGGGTCACCCATCCTGGTACTACTCCCGCCCGAGCACGCTTAACTGCAGAGTTCTTATGGGATCTGCTGCCCTCACGACTTTAAAACGCGTTGTGATAGGGAAGGTATCCACACCCCTTATAAGGAATGCTTAGTTCTCCTTCCCAGCCGATGTGGGATCAGATCTAACCCACTAAGCATTCCTTATAAGAGGTGTGGATACCTTCCCTATCACAACGCGTTTTAAAGCCGTGAGGGCAGCAGATCCTATAAGAACTCTGCAGTTAAGCGTGCTCGGGCGGGAGTAGTACCAGGATGGGTGACCCCCTGGGAAGTCCTCGTGTCGAGTGGCCCAAAGCGGACAATTTTGTGATACGTGCCAGAGGGGGATGTTACAAATGGTATCAGAGCCAGGGCACGGGTCGATGTTTTCGACGGGGACGTCGAACCCTATAATGGGGGGTGAAAGTGGGTTAGATCTGATCCCACATCGGCTGGGAAGGAGAACTAAACATTCCTTATATGGGGTGTGGATACCTTCCCTATCACAACGCATTTTAAAGTCGTGAGGGCATCAGATCCCATAAGAACTCTGCAGTTAAGCGTGCTCGGGCGGGAGTAGTACCAGGATGGGTGACCCCTTGGGAAGTCCTCGTGCCGAGTGGCTCAAAGCGGACAATATTGTGATACGTGCCAGAGGGGGATGTTACATATCAAAACATTTTGGTAACTTTACTTGAAACACAAAAGGTGGTGAGGATGGTAAGCAATCAAAATTTAAAAATCATTCTCATTACGAATCAAAGAAACCTCTTTAAACCTATATGATACGTGCTAGAGGGGGATGTTACATATCAAAACATTTTGGTAACTTTACTTGAAACACAAAAGGTGGTGAGGATGGTAAGCAATCAAAATTTAAAAATCATTCTCGTTACGAATCAAAGAAACTTCTTTAAACCTATCTTATAATATTAGAGTTAGTGAGCTTAGTCACGGTAAGATTGATAATGTTTTATTAAACATGCAATGGCACATGTTGTAAATGTATTATATATAAATACTTTTCTAATAGTGGGTGTTGTGAGCAGATTCATGTTAAATCCAGGAAGACAACATTGGGAAGGAGTGAAATGGCTGCTACACTACTTAAAAGGAACAACTAAGTGCTCCTTGTGTTTAAGAAAAGAAGTAGTTGTAGAAGGGTTTAGTGATGCTGACTTAGGTGGATGTGCAGATTCAGGCAAGAGTACAATGGGTTATGTGTTCATAATTGGAGGTACAACAATCAACCGGATGTTAAGGTTACAAAAGAGTGTTGCTCTTTCAACTACAGAAGCAGGATACATGGCACTTGCAGAAGCTGCCAAAGAGCTCATATGGTTGAAGAGTTTCTTGTCAGAACTTGGAATGCAGTAGGAGGATTGTATATTGCATTGTGACAACCAAAGTGCAATTCACTTAGCAAAGAATACAGTGTTTCACAGCAGAACGAACACATTCAGATGATGTACCATTTTATTTGAGAGTTAATCAATGAATGAACTCTAAACTTGAAGAAAATCATTGAAACGAATAATCCAGCTGATATATTCACCAATGTGGTTACCACTGAGAAGTTAAAGCTTTGCATGGCTTCAACTGGCCTTTTAAAAGTTTGAAGATAATGGACTGGCATAGAGAGAGAAAGAGAGAGAGAAAGAGTGTGTGTGTGTGTGTGTGAGGGAGGGAGTACTTTGAGGAATAGTGAAATTTGAATGACATATGAAGTTGTTCAAGCCTTTAAGTGGGAGATTGTTAGGGTATGAAGTCTTGTCCAGCATGGAGCATTTGGAGCACTTGTAACTCAATGGAGCTCTTGAGGTTCATGGAGCATGTGCCAAAGGAACGAATCATGTACAAGGGGGTTTGGAGCACTTGGTAGGGATACAGAGCAACAAGGGGTCCTTGTTGCGCTATTTGATAAAGGGATGGGCTAAGAGGGATTCTCTTGCGACATTTTATTCTTTTCTTGTGCCATGATGCTTCTTGTAGCGCCATGCATTGCCTTGTTGCGTCATACATGTGCTTGTTGCTCTATGGTGATGTTGTTGCTCCAAGATTGATGTTTGTGCGTCATACTTGATGCTCTTGCACCATTTATATCCCTGTTGTGCCATCTAGGGTTGCTGTTGCGCCATGAAGAAGTTGTTGTGCCATCATGGACCATCTTGGTACATGATGCGCCATATTGATTCCTTTGTTGTGCCATGTTGATCCAAGTATACCTAGAAGATGATGCTCAAGAATGTTCCAGAAGATGCTGCATGACGGATTATGATTGGTTTTCACCATTTATTGGCCTATGGGCCAATGGGCTTGGCCCATTAGGATTTTAGGTTTGATTCCTCAAGTATAAATAGACTTATACCCCATCATTGTAAATTGCTAGATTTCTGTGAGAGCTCAAAGCGAGATACAATTTTGAGTGCTTGTAATTGTTCTAGAAAGTTAATAAAATCCCCTCTCTCTCTCTCTCCTTCGCCTGTGGACGTAGCTCATCTTGACCAAACCATGTTAAATATCATGTTCTTTTGATTTATGTTTTTCAGAAGTTTTGTGAGTTTACCGAAGTTTGTGTTTTGATATTTCTGAAGTGCTTAACTTGTTTTGTTGTCACCGAACACAAAATACCCTGCTATTATTAGAAATATATCAATAGTTGATGACTTTAGACATTATTTCCAACATCCTCAAGGAGAAGTTGCGAGTTCGACTATTGCCTTCAGAGTTTTTCCCTTTTCATTTCAAGCGATTGCTTTTTAAAATACTTGTTGGTGAGCGCACATAAATCATAAAAAATAATGATAATTGGGGATTAAAAAAATATTGGCCTAAATGCAAACCGAGATGTATTTGCGGAAGCTAAATGCACACTAATAAAATGTATCCACATCAACCAAAATGACATGTCAACATAACTTGTCAATGACCGCTAAATGTCAAAAAATAAAACATTTTTTAAAATATAATGACACATAAAAAAAAATCAGGATTAAAACAAAATAACACCATATAAATAATGAATTTTGTGTCATTAAACAATGAAATTCTTATATGCCACTTCAAAAAAAATTTGGGACGAATCTGGGCTTTAAATTTGATTTTAAGTATAAGAACCTTGGATTGGGCTTTTCAAGAAACAGATTTGAAGTGAACTTTGGGATATTTGACAAAAAGAAATGAATGTAAAGTGTAAAATTACAATTTCCATTGATCAAAATATATTCACGAAAATTTGAAAGCCATTTTGAATTTTTGAAACCCTTGACATGAAGTATAGAGAAAAATTTTGTTATCTTCATGGATTAGATTTCAAAAATCTCACACCAAAATATAATTTAGATTTCAATATAATTTCAACCATATTGAAAAATTTCTTATTATCTTCATGTTAAAAACCCACCGTATGATATGAGTAACAAAACTTAATCGAAGTTCCACGTGGCGAGGTGGGGCCAAATTGGACACGTGTTATAGGTTTAAATATTACAAGTGCCAGGGTCTATTTTGGTAATATTTCATAATAGAGATAGCAAAATGTAACATTCAAACACCTGTTGGCGCTCCCTAAAAAGTTTTCCATTTCTATTTTCCCTCGCTTTTATCTTCACTCTTTAGGGTTTTCAAAACCTCTAAATCACTGCAATCACGCTTCATTTCATCCGATCAAAGATTATGGCGGTAAATCTTACCTCCGGCGCAATATCGATTCTCACGGCTGGGGAATCGAAGGATCTGAAACCGGTGCTTCAGGTGACGGATATTCGGTTGATTCGGACGCAAAATCCGACTGGGGGTGGTGGAGAAAACAATGGGGATAGATACAGGGTACAGCTATCTGATGGTTCTTTTCATCAGCAAGGGATGCTTGCTACTCAGCGCAATGAGTTAGTCACCTCTCAACAGTTGCAGAAGGGTTCGGTTGTTCAGTTGACTGAGTTTGTTTGTAATACGATCCGTGAACGCCCGTAAGTGTTATATCTATTCTCATTTCTGATTTGTTTGTGTTCGAAGAATTTTGTGCAAATATAATTGATTCCATGGATTTAAGATTTTATTTTTTTGTTATTCTTAGGGTTTTATGATAAAACTATCTTTCTTTTTCTTGTTCCTCTGACCAAGTTGTCATATACTGCATGTCAATTTCATAGTTTTATTGTTAGGGAACTGCAATCAATCATTCTTTGAAGCTAATGATATGAATCACATTAACGATTAACCTTCTATTTGCATCATCTTTGCATTTCCCATGTGCATACAACTTCTTGCCTATCTTTCATAATTATTGTATAATTCTTTCAATTTATTTTGTGCAGTATTATCATCATCATCAATCTCAATGTGATTATGGAAAAGTGTGATACCATTGGTGATCCAAAGCCATTCCCTCTAAAACTCCCTGGTGGAGATACTCCTTCAATGACAAGACCTTCACCACCTACACAATCTCCTTCCAATCAACCACCAACTGTCAATGGCACCCGATTTTCCAACCAAGCTCCACCTCCTGGACCTGTTATTCGCCCACATTCCAATACAAGCTTACCTTCTTATGGTGCTCCACCACCCCCTGCTGCAAACAACCGTATGCCGCCAGTTCAACCACCACCAATGTATGCCAACAGAGGACCCATGGCTAAAAACGAAGCTCCTCCAAGAATCATACCAATTGCAGCTCTAAATCCCTATCAAGGTAGATGGACAATTAAAGCCAGAGTAACTTCAAAAGGTGAACTCAGACGTTACAACAACGCAAAAGGAGATGGAAAAGTTTTCTCCTTTGATCTTCTTGATTCTGATGGAGGAGAAATCCGAGCCACCTGTTTCAATACAGTAGCCGACACTTTCTACAACCAAATTGAAGTAGGAAAAGTTTACTATCTCTCAAAAGGAACCTTAAAACCTGCTCAAAAAGCCTTCAATCATCTCAAAAACGACTTTGAAATCACCCTCGACCACACCTCGACAGCTCAGCAATGCTTCGATGATGACACCTCAATTCCACATCAGCAGTTTCACTTCCGTTTAATCAGTGAAGTTGAAGAAATGGAAAACAACACAGTTCTAGATATCATTGGTGTTGTAACCAATGTCAACCCCATATCATCAATCACAAGAAAAAACGGAATGGAAGCTCAAAAAAGAACAATTTTTTTAAAAGACATGTCTACAAGAAGCATTGAGTTGACTTTATGGGGTGACTTTTGTAACAAAGAAGGTCAAACACTTCAAGAAATGTCTGATTCAGGTGAATTCCCTATCCTTGCTGTGAAATCAGCTAGAGCATGTGATTTCAATGGTAAAACATTAACAAGTATAGTATCAAGCCAGCTCAGCATAAACCCTGATTTCCCAGAAGCTAAAAAACTCAAAACATGGTTTGAAAGTGTTGGAAAAAACACCCCATCTGTATCCATGTCACTCAATTCTCTCTCTAATTCCACCACACATCCAGATTCATTCAAAACTATCTCTCAAATCAAAGATGAAAAACTCGGGACTTCTGAAAAACCTGATTACATAACAATCAATGCCACAATCTGGCATATGAAACTTGAAAACTTTTACTACACTGCATGTCCATTAATGGCAGGTGAAAGAAAATGCAGCAAAAAAGTTGTGGATAATGGAGATGGGAAATGGAAGTGTTTGAAATGTGATAAGGTTGTTGATGAGTGTGAATACAGATATATTTTACAACTAGAAATTCAAGATCATACTGGGTCAACATGGGTGACTGCTTTTCAAGAAATTGGTGAGGAGATTATGGGGTATTCTGCTAAAGATTTGCATGATATGAGATATGAAGAGCAAGATAATGATAAGTTTACTGAAACTGTTCGTGGTGTTCTTCATAATGAGTATTGTTTTAAGTTGAAAGTGAAGGAAGAGAGTTGGGGTGATGAACAGCGTGTGAAATCGAGTGTTGTGAAAGTTGAAAAGATTAGGTTTTCATCAAGTACAAAGGTTAGACTTTTGGAGATTGAAAAGAATGGGCTTGGTTCTGGTGCTGACCGAACTGCCCCTTCTGGGATCGGGCAGGGGCAGGGGCAGGGAGGTGTTTTCCCTGCGAATCAGGTCGGTCATTGTGGTGGTGTTGGTGGTGGAATTGGTGTTGCATATGGTGGTTATTAACTTTAAAGGTATGTAATCAATATTGATTAATAGTGTCATAATGATGCAAATTTATACACACATGCAACATATTGGGATTAGCCTTTGTGATTTTTAAGGACTTATATGCATGATATGACAAAATTAGTTTATATTTGAAAAGTCTAATGACATAAAAACCCTTTAGTTTAGCAAAAGTGCTCGGTTTTACCCCTTTATGTATTTTTGGTTCATGAAAGCCGGAGATTTGCAACTTTATTTTCAAATTTACCCTTTTATGGGGTAAAATCGAACATTAATGTCAAACTTAAGGGCTTTAATAAACCAGAAAAGAGGGTAAAACCGAACATTTCTGCAAAACTTAAGGGCTTTAATGAACTAGAAATATGTAAAATGGTAAAATTGAAATTTTTTTTGCAAACTTCTGGCTCTAATGAACCAAAAATACGTAAAATGGTAAAACCGAACATTTCTGCTAAACTTAAGGGATTTTATGCCATTAAGTTAAATAACTCTTAGGTGATGTTTCTTTTTGACTTAATGGGTTAAGCACTTAATCTGGACATCTATATATGGTTGTTTCCTTTTGGCTTAAAGTAAATTACATGAATGGTCTCTATGGTTTGGGGTAATTTGTGTGCTTGGTGTTTAACTTATTTTTTTAACTCGGAAGGTCTCTACTGTTTGTTTATGTTACGTGCTTGGTTCTTACTGTTTGTTTTTGTTATGCGTTTGGTCCCTGTTTTACCTAGAATAACTATTATTTAAATAGGGAAAAATGGTTCTGTAGGTAAGGTGAGAGGAGTGGGGTTGGGGGTGTGTTTATTTAAATAAATTAAAAAATCAAGGGCAAAATAGTCTTTTTAGGTAAGATAGGGACCAAACATGTAACAAAAACAAACAATAAGAACCTTCTGAGTTAAAAAAACAAGTCAGGGACCAAATGTGCAAATTACGCTAAACCATAGGGACCATTCGTGTAGTTTACTCTTTGACTTAATTTGAACATGGACATAATTACTTATTGAGTTTGAGATGAAAAAAAATCCGGCTTACTCTATGTTTGATAGAATAGCTCAAAAGATATCTGATAGCTGAAAAGCTGAAAAGCTAGCCGACTAAACATCTAGCTGTCTGTTGAAAAGTTAGCTGGTAAAAATTAATGTTTGGTAAAAAGTAAAAACTAGCTGGAAGATATAGAATGACATAAAAGGACATTTAGAAGATTATTTTTTTAGCATTAATTAAGGGTATTTTCGAGAAATTAAAAAAAAAAACTCAAAAAGCGCTATGTAGTTTTTAAAAAGCTAGCTTATCAGCATTTTTTGGTTTGCCAAACATGATAATTTAAAAAAACTCGAAAAATAAGCTACACAACCTTAATGTAGTAAGACACTAATTATTTACCTATTAAAATTGATGAATATTTGAATATTGTGAAATAATTTTTTGAATGTAAGGATAAAATGGTCATTTTTTTTTTCTTTAGTCCAACACCAATTGGTTATTTCTTCATTAGGGACATAAACTATAATTTTTTTTATTTTATGAATGCAGATCTTTATTGTGATACTGGCTCCAATGTATAACACCGATTTGCTCAATTTGGGTTTTTGAAGATTGGGGTGAAGTTTTATGTTTATGACATATTTGCCCCTGGAAGCAAAGCATGGATCTTTAAGTAGATGTTTTTTTGTGTCTTTTGTTTTGGTAAATGTTTTTCTATTTTACTCCTAGTAGTTTTCTAGTATGATAGTTGTTATTTTATCCTGTAGAATTGGTTATGTTCAGTTGTTTAATTTTTTTATTACTATCTTTAATTTTGCATGGATATGTATATATATATGTTAAGATTTCTTTTTATTTTTAATTTTTTTAATTTAATTATTTATTAAGTGTTGTCTGAATGAAGTGATGTATGGATAGATGTCTAAAGAATATTTGAGAAAATGATGGGAAGTTGTTGAAATGAAAGGAAATGATAAATGAGATAATTTTTTTTTGTTTTCCCACTTTTATCTTTCTACTAATGCTGCTAATCTAAATATTCTCTTATATTTAAGTACATTTAAAACATTTTCTTCTAAAGCAATTAATTTAACCACGTTTAAAGGATTTGCTTTTGTTTTTTGTTATTTGTCATAGTTTTTTCATATGATCTATTGTTTTTAAATGTTTATTATTTAAAATGTATTTAATAATAACATTGAATAAAATCTATATATTATAACACAACAAAAAAATAAAATAGATATTGTTAAAATTTGTTTTTTTTTTGTTGTATAATATTATGATTATAATAAAAAAACAATAAATTATATTATATTAGGGTTGACAATCGTGTCGTGTTCGGGTTGGTGGGTTGACGTGTCAAAATATACCAATCCAAACACAACCCATTTAATTATACAAGTCACGGGTTGGCGGGCCCTGGGTTGACGGGTTTGTAACATAAACTTATATATGACTCATCAAAACATTTATTTATACGAGTTCACAGGTTGGCGGGTTCGTGGGTCAAATTTGGGTTCGTATGTTCGTAAGTCAGATTCCATAAATAAAATTGATAATTAAACTTAAATAAATTTTTGATGCAAACATATCCGAATTTTAGAAACTTAAGTCTTAAACATCTAAATGAAAGTTATAAACATGCATGAAAACATGTTTAAACTAAAACATTAATACAAACATAGATAAATTCAATCACAGGCGTCAACGTTGTTCGATAATAACTCAATCGTTCATGTCATTGTTTTTGTGGGATATTTAGATTATTTAGGGAAAACATCAAACGCGTTGCAATGCAAATCAGCAGATGGTTACTCACATGTCAAATGGTCTATGATATTAGGTGTTCTATCCTAGTATAAAATATATAATGTATAATGTATAATACTTAATACATTTAAAATATATATATATATATATATATATATATATATATATATATATATATATATATATATATTTATTTATTTATTAAAATTCTAAACGTGTTGGCGGATCAATCCGTATACTTTTTGAGAAACTCATATATGACATGTTTAATAAATGAGTTGATGGTTTGACGTGTTGACGGACTGAAAAACTCAACTCAAACCTATTTATTTCATGTCGTGTCATAAGTCGTATCATGGGTCGTATCGAAAATTGTCGGACCTATACTATATATTAAAAAGCAAAGTTCATTCATAATGAACTTTGAAGTTTTGCCACCATATTCCACCATTTTAAGACTTTTTATAAAGATTTTTAATTTTGAAGTTTTGACACAATTGTTTTGGATTTTGGCATACTTAGCTCCTGTAACTTTTTAATTTACAGAAAAGGCCCCAATGATTTTTTTTAATTATTTTTTTAAAGTAGTCTTTTATTTTGTATGTTGGCAAGTTTGACTCTTGGAAAGAAACTAAATTATAAAAATTGTCCCTGCAATCTACAAAAAAGGGACATTGTGTATTTTTTTTAAAGAAATTGTCCCTTCGTTTAAAAAAAATTACAAAATAGTCCTTATCTTATAGAAAATCTGCAGATTACCCTCCACGCCCCTGCAATATATTGCCATATTTTATCTCTACACCTTTTTGGTTTAACAATTTTACCACATGACTTTTGTATATTTGTAGATTTTGTCCTTACACTTCTGGCGTTATGCAAAACCCCGCATGCATCTCCCGTGGAGCGAGGTGTGGGCAATTTCTAGTATATATTATTAGAAATTTAATATTTACTAATGGAGATCAAAATAAAAAAAACAATATTTAAAATAATCAAATTTTGCACAAAAAATAGACTTAAAAGTGATTTCATAAATATAAATGGTTGATATTATTAACCTAAAAGCCTATTCACTCCGCTTAGAGAAAAAAACATTTTTTTGGGTTAGATCATTATTAATATTCAGGGGGTGTTTGGATAGGGAAAAAATAGGTTTCTTATTGCTTATTGTTTAATCCCACCGCAATAAGCAAATTTAAGTGTTTGGATATGAGTCTTTAAAAATCAGCTTATTGCGGTAGGAATCAACAAAATAAGCTGATTTTAATAAGCAATGAAGGGGGGGGGGGGGGGGGGGGGGGGGAATGCTTATTGTGTATTGCTTATTGCTTATTGGTCATTTTACTCATACAAACTGTTTTATTTGCCAAACACTTAAAATGCTTATTGCTTATTGTTTATTCCCACGGTAATAAGCTAATCCAAACACATTTTAAAAAAATTACTTATTCCCACCGCAATAAACAAATAAGCAATAAGCTAATAAACTAAAAACTATTTATCCAAACACTCCCTCAGTGATTTGTTGAAAAGCCTCAAGATGCACTTACAACCTAATTTCTCCCTTTATCCATCAATGTCTTCTCCGGTGGTACTTTAATGGTGAGGTAGGCATGCGGTGAGAAGTAACTCACAACCTAATTAGTGTATAAACAAAATTGCAAAAATGGTCCTCCTTGATTCGATTAAGCATGTTTTTCCGACGAGGGAAATGAGGGTTTTCTGGCAGGTGGAGAGAGAGATAGAGATGAGGTGGGTGGGTGGGCAGCGACGTATGATGGTGGTTGGCGGCCGATGGTGGTGTACGATGTGTAGCACTAGATCATTTTTCCGACGAGGGAGATGCATCTAGAGATAGCCCTGAAAGCTTTGAACATCAAGAGCTGTAGAAGAGGTTTCCGAGGAAGAAGATGAAGAGGAATGTGCCAATCTGGTTATGACATTGATGATCCAACAAATGTAGATACATAATCTCAATCTGGAGACAATGAAGATGAAGAAAAGGACAAAGACGAACCCTTTTAGGAGAAAAAGATGAATAGAATATAACACAATGAGCTAATGCTATAAATATTTAACCCATTTTCAAACGATTAGACTGAAATCATTTGAGAAAAAAATTACTATAAATTTTTAGCTTTTTGCCGGTAAAAAGCATTGAAATAAAAAGTCAAACATTTCTCAAATGACTTTAATAGAATAGAAAAGGACTATATTTTATTTAAATTGCTGAAAAAGTCTTGTGGTGTATTCTTTTATTTGTTTACATAGTCCATAATAACATAACATGTTGATGATTCTATACACTATCGTTGTTCACATATAGGCATGTCCTAATAGGTCCAATATATATATATATATATATATATATATATATATATATATATATATATATATATATATATATATATATATATATATATATATATATATATATATATATATATATATATATATATATATATATATATATATATATATATATACACTCCAAATCGGTCCATCCAGTACAAACCAGTCTTGTGTGAAGAATGGAGTTGTCCATACCGGTCAAACCAACTAACAAACTGGTATAAATTGAGGCTAACGTCTATTTTACATCATTTTGTTTTTTCCCTCCTTAAAATCACCATTTAAATAACATTTAATACCCAACCATATTTCTCACTTTAAACTGTAATTCTCTCTAGATTTGCATAAAATTCTAACAAATACAAAGCTTGAAGTTTCGAATATTACCTAATTGGAAATTGTTGAGAGCGGAAGGAAGTAGCTCTCGTTCTACCGCTTCATTTTTTGTCCGAACATATTATTTGAGGAAGCTAGCAAATCAAACTGCAGTGCGGAAATTTAGAATAAGTTTATGCAACGGGTCCTACTAATTGGACCCTAGATTTTTTTAGGGGACCATCTCATTAATGATTTTTGTAGGTATAAATTTCGGTGTATTTATAATATCAAGGGTCCTACTAATTGGACCCCAGATTTCTTAGGGGCCGTCTCATTAATGATTTTGTAGGTATAAATTTCCTTATATTTATAATATCAATAACTTATATGATTAATAAAAACTATTATTTTAAAACTTGTATCTATCATTTAATTACTATCAACTTTTTATTTATTATATATTTTATTCTTTTATAATCAAATAATAATACAGCGTGTCAACGTGTTTTATATATTTTAATATTTTCTATATTTTAATATTTTTAGAAAACCAAGAAATAAAAATAAAATGATATTAAATATTTAAATGAAAACTAAGTATTATTAATAGAAAATATAGTGACGGTACATATATCTATAGCGACCATTGTTTCATGTATGTACACAAACATACACAAATCTGAAACGAAAATCTACACACCAAAAATCCCATTATTCCCTTTTATTTAAAAACAGAAAAAATAATTAATTTTTTTATTTAAAATATTTTATTATATAGATTTGAAAAAATGAATATATTTTTATTTTAATACTTTTTTATAAAAATGATATTTTTTTTTCTATAAACAAATCTTTATATTGAACTCTTTTATTATGTAATGATTAGTTTTAGAAAAAACATTATAAATGGTCACTGTGGTTTCCCAAAATCTGAAGTTTACTCCCCGTGGTTTAAAAACCTTATTGATGGTCCCTGTGTTTTCAAAACTTTTGACGATTGATCATTATCACTGACTCCATTAACCGTTGTCCGTTAATTGAGGGGCATTTTCGTCATTTCACACCACAGGGACCATTTATGATCTTTTCAGTTAATTTTTAAAAAACATAATAAAAAATAAAATAAATGCAAAGGGTCTCTCTCTCTCTCTCTCTCTCTCTCTCTCTCTCCTATTACATTCATCACTCCCAACGTGAACCTTTTTTCCCCGCCTACCTGTTCGTTCTCTTTTCTCCATCATCCATTACCGTCGACACCAGTGCAAGAACACCAGCACACACACACACACCGCCAAAGGGAAACACATTCTGAGAATCATCCTCTAGTATGAATCGTTGGAAGAACTTACCCAATGGAGTCACCGGAGAAATCAATGTCGATGAAACTCTTACCCTCCCTTCCGATAAATAGGAAACAGAAGGACGATGACACTATAGGAGTTAGCAGGTGAATGAAACGTCTGGTAATTAGAACTCGATGTTGATGAAAGGTAACTTCTTTGATGGTGGTGTTTCTGAAGAACAAAGACAGAGATGTCCAAGAATGTTGACAAACTGTGGTGGTTCTCGTGAGAAGCAAACAATGAAGTCTTTGGCGCACTGCCACTTCTTCCCGTCTGTCCTCTGGCACCTCCCCGGCGTTGCTGAAATCTAGATGCAACACACCCCATCCAACTACTTAAAATAAAAAAATTAACAAGTTTATCCACCTTGAAAAACCCCAAATCGAAGTTTAAATCTCAAAATAAATAAGCAGATTCAAAGGGTTAGTAAAAGCATATTCAAGGTTTTTATTTTTTTATTTTTTTTTTAATTTTTTTATTATCGGAATAAGGATATTAGAAGGAATCGTAACATTAGCAGTGATGTATTTTTATATCAAAGCTTGGTGTTCCAACTCCACCCATTGTGATGGTTTGAAAGGTCATCCAACTCCAGCACCATAACCTGTAAAGCACCCATCTAACACATTGATATGGAAGCTTTGTGGAACCCATGGTGTTGGGTTTGACCATGGATGGCGATGAGTTAAGGCTTAGTCCTAAGGTAAGACCTTCGTCCGAAAGACCATCAAACCCTATCTGATTGTTGAATTTATGAATGGATTGATGATGGATGCGTATATGAAGAAGATGAATCCAATCGAAGGTATTATGAAGGGAAATAATTGGTAAGGGGGTGTGGGTGTGGAAAGGTATGATCGTGCTTTAAAACGAGATAAATGAATCCGTAGAATATGGAATATGGTCTGTGGAGTGGAATTAATTAAGATGGTCAAGAAAATTATAAATGAACAAGAAAAAGAAAAAGAAAAAGTTATAATTCTTACTATACATAGGTTGACCTTAGAGAGAGAGAGAGAGAGAGAGAGAGAGAGAGAGAGAGAGAGAGAGAGAGAGAGAGAGAGAGAGAGAGAGAGAGAGAGAGAGAGAGAGAGAGAGAGAGAGAGACCCTTTGCATATTATTTTATTTTTTATTTTTTTTAAAAATAACTGAAAGGATCATAAATGGTCCCTATGGTGTGAAATGACGAAAATGCCCCTCAATTAACGGACAAAAGTTAACAGAGTTAGCAATAAGGACCAATTGTCAAAAGTTTTGAAAACACAACGACCATCTATGAGGTTTTTAAACCACGAGGATTAAACTTCAGATTTTGAGAAACCACATGGACCATTTATGATGTTTTTTCTTAGTTTTATTTAAAGTAAAATATAAAATAATGATGAGGGATTTAATATTATGTAATGGTAATTAATAAAAAGATAATTATTTTGTAATGATTAGTTTATTTTAGGAAAAAAGTTAAAATAATTATTAAGGTCCTTTAAGAACATAAAATTCTTAAAGATGGTCCAAATAGCTGGACCATTATGCAACTCCAACAACTAAATAAACTATTCGGTAGATGCAATCATTGTGAAAAAGTTTATGTCGGCTTGAATAACATGCTATAATGACATGTTGTAAGTTTTCGTGTTTTATATCTCGCATAAATACTTTGTTATGCTTGATTAGTTTAGTTTATTTTAGAAGTAGTTTAATAAAATTTATAAATAGTTTAGTTTATTTATGAATCATTTAGTTTACTTATAATTAGTTATTTGCACTACGTTGTTCAATTATTAGTTTCAATTGCAATACTAATTGATATAATAAAGAGATTACGTTGTTCAATTATTAGTTTCAATTGCAATACTAGTTGATATAATAAGGAGATTGGTATCTATAAGAGAGGAAGGAGTCCTGGCGGGTTGGTGGAGGAAAGGAATGGAAGGGACGAAAGCAAGAGAGAAAGAGAGGGGTTTAGTGGTTTAAAAAACCCGTTTGGGAGACAAATCAAAGAGGAAAGTTGAAGAAGATGGGGTCGGCAGTTTTGGGGTTGGACGGGTTTTATACCCTCCGCCTAGGGTTTAGCGGTTTCAGCGGGAGGAGGGAAACGACTCCTTCCTCCCTAATGGTCACAATCAGTTTGATTATTGGAATTTCACGAAAAGTTATGCATCGCATGGATCCTGCCTCCCAATAGTCTTGACTTATCATATATTTCTTGTTAGTCAAATATATTATTTTGAAACTAATAAGTGATCAATGCAATGGAATTGACTAACTATAAATTAAAACAAACTATTAAATTATTGATAACTAAAGTAATAACTTAGGTTTAGTTTTATTAATAATAATTTTGTTTACTTTAAAATTATTGGGCTTCATGTGAAAAGTAATATGACGATGCAATGGCTACTCAATGGTTACTAAACTGTCTAAACACAAATAGATAATTATTCAAATTGTAAGTTATAACATTCTAAAATAAAAGAGAGATTTTTTAACATATGTCAGGGCACATATAAAAAACATTAATTATAATAAATATTACCATAATTAAATATGAAATACATTAACTAAAAAGATTATCACCATAATTAAATATGAGATACATTAATAATTGGTCCATAACTTAAAAAAATTTAAGTTTGATGCATAAAAAAATAAAACGCATATATTTGAATATTAATTTACTTCGAAAAAAGAATGCATATATTTTTTTTTATTTCTCTTGATATTTTAGATTTTAAATAGAATTAAAAAATTAATTATGTAATAAAATAACATATCATTAATTTAGAAATCTTATGAATTGTATGTAATATTGTACTTTTTTTTAATAATTTTGTGATTTGTAAGTATTTAATTACATATTAATTTGATAATATTAATATATATTGTTGTTGTTTTCGTTAGTTTTTTTCAACCCAATTTAATGAAAAGAAAATCAATCAACCCAACTTGTGCAAAACTCGTTTAGAAACACCAAAAAAGTATGTAAACATATCGATGAGTGATCATGACTTGATTTAGAGTGACAATTATCTACAATTAGATAAAGAACTGGATTTCCAAATTAGTTTTTTAGTTCTAAGACATAATTGAAATAACGACCAATATAAAGATAGAGAAACTAAGACCGATAATAATGTAGTTACATACATATATTTACATATTTGTTTCCAAGTTTAGCAATACCATTAGAAATGATAACATAACCTGTCTAACATCTCAATCAACAGTTAAAAGAATATATATATATATATATATATATATATATATATATATATATATATATATATATATATTTAGAATTCTATATTTTTCTGTTTGCAATTAATGACGGTAAGAATCTTAGTTTCTCTAACCAGTGAGATTCGGTTGCGGCATTCATCAATTTAAGAATGGAATGGCAACCAAACCTCAACCTCAGCCTTACTATCATTCATCAATTTAGGCACTACAATCGCTCCTCCAGCGAAATAAAGATTATCGTGCAGACCTTCTTCAATTTGTTAAACATTAACATATTACATATATAACACCAAAAGTCAAAACAAAATAGTAAAGAATATATTTGAATGGTGTAAGAATTAGTACTCAGGCAAAACACCAGCATACACCACCATGGATTCAACCATTTTCAGAATCTGCTACTGGTCTCCACCAATCACAAATATAGTAAAAAGCCAAAACTTTAGTGTTGGATTCTGAGCATTTTAACAAACAGTTGGTGGGCATACGGAAAAAAAACAACTTTAGTAAAGACTTTAACACAAACGAAGATGATTGATAGAGTCTTAAGTTGGTATCAATCATAAAAATTTCTAGAGCTTAATCAAAATTGGTTATACTTTATAAATCATTAAAATGATTCTCTTACAAATAGACTTAAAAATTTGTTCATCAATTCTTTCTACCCAACCAAGATAATTCATTTCAATTTGTAAGTGTAAAAATCATATGACACTTTAAAAAATATTTTTTTTGGGATAAGAGATGGTATTAATACCTGGTTCTTGAAAATAGCTTCATATTTAAGCATTTTTTTTTCTTTAATGCATCCTTGTCATCTGAAATGGTCATTGTAATGAGCCTGTTGGGGATGATCATATTGTGGAGCTACTGGAGCATGACTGTTAATAGTTTCTGCAAATAAAAGAATAGAAATTATAAGTTTTTTTAACATAACATATATATCTTGTTGAAAAGGGTTAATATGGAACTTACATTAGCATTTGTGTAATGTATAATCAATTGAAACTCTCCATCATGCCTACGTGACAAAAACAATTAGTTAGAAATTTGAGTACACATCAGTAAATTAAATCCTCATAACAAATATCCCTTCCTATTTATTGCTTTCTCATTGGTAATTCGAGGTATAATCAAGTAGAACTTAGTTTTTAATAATGACTTGTTGTATGTTGCATGGACCTACATACCAAATCACATATTAGGCATAAGGAAATCAATCTGTGTTAAGCCCTTTTCACTATTAGAAATTAAAAAATTTAGTCAAGGAGCCATCTACATTGAGTTAATACCTATTCTCTAACTTTTAAATTACCTAAAATGTATTTGATTTAGCATAAGAATATATATAGATTACCCAGTCATGTGACGCATCAAGAAAATGGTCGGCTCCAACAGTTCTATTCCAGAAGTAGTGACCTTCAAAAACCAAAGCAGAAAGTTAATAAATTCGATTTCAGAAAATCAAACCTTAAATCCACAATCTTTTTCAATTCAATTAGTCTCCCTTGAATGCCTTTTCTCCTGAACAAAATTATGTAAAAATAGTGGCAATTAAAATTGCCATAGAATTCTGAGTTGCAATTCAGAGCCGTAGTTTTCAAAATCAAGTGCACAAAACAATCAAATGTACAACAACAACAATATAAGAAACATTTTACTGGGTGTGGGTGTCCAAGGAAAATGGCAAGTAAAGAGCTTTGATGAGCAAATCATACCCTAGAGAAATGTTGAAACGGAGAATCGTGCATAATCGATTTTCCGATGAGAAGATTCCAGCATCAGACAAAAAAGTAAACCTATTCATCATTAATGGAATGAAGTTTGTGGTAGTGATGAATACCATCCAAAACCCTAAACCCTTTTTGGAATGAAGCGGTTGACCATAAACCTTTTTTGCAATGAAGCGGCCGATTTCTATAAAAAAGAGAAGGTGGAATGAGCGGATTGCCATGAAATTTCTGATCAACAATTCAAACATCCAAAAACTTCCATATTTTATTGGATTGGATATGAATGAATTTGAAATTATGATTTATGCATATTATTTTCAATTATTATTTGGAAATCTTTCATGTATATTTCCGTTTCTTGAATGTATTGGATTTGATTTGATCGGTGCAGAATTTTTCGTAGAACAAATCGATAATGTAGATGAAGAAAAGAAGCGTGAAAACACAATTTAGGGGCTGGGAGAGTGACATTTGGCCATATTCTACTTATTTATTAGGATAGAGATATTCCATATATATTTTTATTAAACATTAGTGGAACCTAATTTCTAAAAATTATATTTTTCTTTCTTATATTTTCAAAATATCAAATTTACCTAAATCTTTTTTATTAACATTTGTTGATATTCTACACTTATTTTAAACCCTTATTGTTTTTAATCAATCGATTATTATTTAAGTTAAAATATTATTTATACTTTCTATAACTTTTTAAAATATCATATTTACCCAAATTACAAAAATTATGTTTAAGTGTAATCAACTTCTCTGAAAATATGGCTGCTATCATCCTAATTCTTTTAGCCGGATAAGTTGACGACTCAATGTGTCATTGTTAAAGCCTCCATATCCGTAGCTCACTATCCGAGACTACTAATGCATTATATACTTGTATATTATACAAAACACTTGTACATCTTCACAAACTAGAAGATCCAATCTTGTTAGAGTGATAATATTAATGTTTTTAATCAAAATTGATGATGATAAAAATCATATACGTTTAAAAGATTTAGTAAGATCGGAGAAAAAGTGTGTGCAGAAATCAAAGTAGATTTTAGAATAATTTGTCTGGGCTTTAATGTTGTCAACATTTTAAAGCCAAACTAATTGAAGAAATTAAAAAAATGGTGGAACTCTTAAATGTTAGTTCTTTCTGTTTAACTCAATTTACAATTTTTTATCCAAAAGAATCACATTTGTGTGGTAGCCTAACAAAAGTGGATAGGCTATCTCACAAATAATAGAAGTAGTAACTATTAAGCATAAACCTTATCAAGGGAAAGACTTTAAATAACACGAAGTTTAATATCATCACCAAAAATAGCAACTAAGTCTTGTTATTTTCCAAATGTTTCTGAAAATCTCCCACCATATATACTCTAATTATCACATCCTTTTATACCAAAAATTCCATTGTATTTTAACTCCCTAGAATATATTTTATAGAACATGATTATCACTAGGGCAAAATGGACAAGTTGTCCAGAATTCAACAACCCGAAAAGAATAGGAACACCATCATGAAGGCAATAGCAAAATTCTCCAACTTTTAGCATCCCACCTTTTGCCCAATGCAACATCTCTAGGAGTGATAAATGAAGGATATAAATGGATTATCACCGATAAGACCATGAACTTTTTGAATTTAATGGATGATGAAGTCCTTGAATCCATGCAAGGGGCAACAGGTTTTAAATGATATGATCCACACTTATACATCTGTTATTAAGAATGGGAAACTTTCTTAACAAGTCCTGGAAATAATAAATGTCATAGATAAATGAGAAAAGAGGATTGCTTAAAACCAAAACCAAGGGATAATAATAGTTATGATAGTATGATGCAATCAACTATTCATGTAAACTAAACCCATTGGAAGTGATGCAATCAACAACTCATCTTCAATATTAAGATCATAATTCATCAAAAGTGCACACATAAATTCATTGCATTCACATACTAAAACTGATCAAAAGCTCATACAGTGATACATACACTACAAGAAACATAGGTTTTAGAGATGGACGAGTCCGCCGCTAATCCATCGCTAAAGAGCGTTTGCGACGGATCAGCGACGGATTTACTCTATAGCCAATTTAAGTGTGGCTAATGAGTCAGCGAGGGGTTTAGCGACAGATCAGTTTTTTCTTGCGACGGGCATAGCGACGGAATGTCCATCGCAAATTGGTCACTTAATATTGTTATTTGGGACACCAGTGACAAAACGTAATACAATATTCCGTCGCTAATCCCTTGCAAAGTTCTATTTTCTTGTCGCTAATCCGTCACAAACATAAGATGTGAATTTTTTTCTTTCTGTAGCTGATCTCTCGCAAATTTAGGATGTGATTTTTTTTCTTTCCCTAGCTAATCCCTCGTAGATATAATATCAGATTTTATTTTGGTTATTAATGTAAAACAAAAATAACAAAAACATCAAATAATTATAAAATCTCAAATCAAACATTAACATTTAAATACAAAACACATCAAACATCCGATAATTATACAGTCCAAACATTAACATTAAAACACAAAAAGCATCTGTCAAAGTTTAACAATGATTAATATTTGATTTCAAATTATAAGGTACCATAATTCTTAATTTCATCTCATATTTTGCATTTCCACATACATCTTCTCCATCTATTGATATCTTGCTTTCAAAAGAAGGATTAGAATGGAACTGGATTCTGATTCCAGTTTAGTCCCATGGAAATAGGACCATGTGCTACTTACTTTGATGTCTTGTCGCTTTTTTCTGGATCAGGGATCTTTGTTGGAAACAAAGCTTTTATGTTGATGAAAATGAGATTGGTGTTTTCCGATTGGTCTTCAGATTTGATTCTTTGAACATTTTTGTTGAATATTACAGAGCATCTACCATACCAAAATTAACAACACATTTAGCATTTATAAAAAAAAGGATGCAATATTTTTAATTAGGAAGGAAATTACAAAACTAACCTTCGTGGTCTCTAGGAATTGCCATGTGCCCTTCTCTAATTGCATACAACTGCCTTTATCAGCACAATTTTATACCACCGGAAACTCTGAAAGTTGATTCCTCACAAATAGGAAAAAAATGCACACATTATTTAAAGTTTATATCCATCAATCATTTCGAGGAGTTGGAAATACATTAAACCTCATGAACAGTATAAGTGAAAAATAACTCATTTTTATTCAAATTATCTTCTTTCATTTCAAAAGTCAACTGTTGACTTAAGTAGGAAGTGGTTGTCTTGCATCAGAATCCACACAATGACAGCCTGAAAAAAAAAATTAAAAACAAGTATTATAGATTCTATATATAAGTACTCAAAATTATTTATTAAAAAAAGCAAGCATCTTCACCTCCTTGTTAGCACCTACTGTCATATTAGTGAAATTCGAGTCTCTTGACCTGTCATAGATTATTCATAAGCTCTCAAAACTCAGTATATATTGATTAAATACTTTATAGAATTAAATATAATTTTAAAATATTGCTAACTTAATAGTAGTACCTGTTGTTGCTTTTAATAGGTTCCAATTCCAACACTCTGTTTTCTTCTTCCTTAACTTTTGAAAGAGAGGAAAAGAACTGGATATAGAAAAAGGAGCAAAAGTTGGTAGAATGTTTATGAAAGAAATGAAATCTATCAAAGGAATTGGAATCTCCAATTCAAACTCCATCGGAATCCACAAACCATTTACCTGGTGCATTGAAATGAAAATAATAGAAATTCCTAGCATGGAATTTATAGTCAAAGTATGACCAAACAAAACAGCAGATGTAAAGCCTGTGAAGATTGTTACAACAATTGATGAATATTTTTTTAAAATGGTATCTGCATTACACAAACAAATAGTATTATCACTAAAAATAAATAAGTTATATTTTGGGTTTTTGTACAAGAAATATAATTTACTTATTTTACCTGCATATTTGAAGAAAGATGACGATAAAACTCCTTGCCCTGCATTGTTTATTATCAAAAGCATGGTAGCTTTTGAATGTCCATGAAAAATATCAAAGCTTTCAGGTCCTAAAAAAATAAAAAAAATAGAACAATAATTAATTGTTTTGCATTCTTTTGTTGTTCAAAAATAGGACAGAATTTTTGGTTAGTAGATTACATGTAAATAGAGTTATCGACTAGTCAACTCAACCATTTTTTTACATGTAAATGGAGTTCTCTTTTAGTTCAAAATATAGGAAGGATTTGATAGTGTTCCACAAAAGCCTAAACTCTGACCATAAACTGATTCTGTATATGAAGTTCTCTCAAATCTACATATGCATAGACCAATTCACTATATGAAAAAATGAAAGTGAAATAAAATTTAAAAAAAAAAACATAAAGTAGTGTAAAGAAGCAGAATGAAAGTGTCTTAGTGTCTTACAAGTTACAACTGATTGTTTATGCTGATTCACTGGAGAGATCACATACCCTCCAAAGTTATAATTACCACCAATGTTTCTGTAGATGTAATAATCCATCATAACTTACGTTTAATACAAGCTGTCATAGATCACATACATCAACGTTTTAAATCACACTACCCTTCTGAAAATAGAAGTCCCATCTGCAAGAATAAAAGAACTGACACTTTAAAGTGCTTAAATAATTACAATTTAGAAAAGAAAAAGTAAACTTCCAACTTTCCAGAATTAGTTGCAATACTATGTGATGCTGCAGCTTTGTAGAATTTCCATATTATTTCCAATATTTGGAGACTAATTAATAGCAGCACTAACCTAAAAAAAAGTAAGCCTTTTTGAGGGATAATTTCTTTAATGTTTTAAAGAAACAAACAAGTGTTGTTAATAAATAACCCGACAAAAAGATTATTGTTGATAGTTGTGTTTCATTATACTTCCAACAATGACTAAAACATCTAACTTCAAGACCTTGCATGCAGCCATGGGAAAATTTACTTGCTCTATGGTTCTTATTTGGTCCTTTGTTCGTCCCAATAGATCATAACCACCTTCAAAGGATTAAGATAGTCATAAATGAAATTACTTGAAGAAACTAGAAAGAAAGAACAACAAAATTATATTTCTCATTAAGTACCTTGATTTTTGTAGGTTTTTGCCTCAAAACAGGATGTAGAGATTCTCTCAGTGCTTTTGTTGAAGCTTTAGTTCTAGAAGATTGTGCTTGAGCCAAAGCTTCTCTTAAAGAACATGGTTGGGAGTTCACTCTTTGCCACAAATATCCATTTTCAGATGCACCTTATGGCTGCATTTCATGTGATGAATTTAGAAATACAATAAATAGGTGTCATTATGACTGAATATCACTAGAAGGAAGAGATTATAACAAAATATACCCTCATTCCTTGACGATATGCCTCAGATAGATACTACTGATTAATGGCAGGTGAAAGTGGAGACGATTAACATATATATAGCTTTATCTAAAATGGTTTCTTAAAATACATAAACTATTTGATACCTTTCCTTGAATGCATTTCCTCCCACTATCACTACATGAATGCTTGAGTCCACAATTACACTTTTAATTGGATCCTGAAACAAGGAACAAAACTTCTACTGGTCACATTAGGTATTATTCAAATAGTGAGATACTCAAATGATAATTGCTCTCTATTGACTATTGGATATTAACTCTTTAAATACCACAAAACATGAACAAAGCTCTAACTCAATAGCTATATCCTTGACCTAAAAGTCAAACATGGATCCTACAAAGATAATTTCAGATAATGATCCCAAACATTATGGAAATCATGACTGATGTCATTTTGAAATTGAGTACTTTGTCAAATGCATACACCCAATACTGAATTCGTGTCAGTTCAAATCTAGAAAAGAATACATATGCTAATTTAAGTAGTCAATAATATTCCGATCATCAAGAAGTAAAAATTAAAGTTAAGATGATAATCAATATGAAAATTCTCATTGACTAAAGATTAAAAAAATCATAAAAATTCATCCAAAGACCAAGGGTTTTAAACTGTAATAGCAAAAACAAAATGTATATAAACAACGAGAAAACCCTAGGAAAACCAAAATTATGAATTAAGGAAGGTAGAGCTTAGAAAGAGAGTCGTGATTTGAGCTAAAACTCAAATAGAAGTAAGAGTGCTACAAGGAAATTGGAACTTACACACTACTAGAAAACAGAATTGGAAGTTGATGAAGACTCCTTTAGATTTGGTCTACTTTATAAGAGAGGACGAACCAACAGTTCAAACGACGTTGGCAGAGAAATGACGAGTCAACGAGGTAGGCCAACAGACTGAGATGAAAGCCGACGAGAATGTGATTTCTAAGGTTTTTTAATACTCTTCATGTATGCTTCATAGTGGGGCGATGCAGGTGGACGGTGATGGAGGTGATTTTCCGGCAGAGGAGGGATTTGAGTCGAGAAAGGTTAGATTAGGATTTTGGGAGGAAATCATTTAGGGCTTTGGCAAGAAATCAGAAAGAATGAAAATAAAATAGGGGAATGGAAAAGAAAGCGGGGGATGAAAATAAAACGAGGGAAGGAAAAATGAAGGAAAAGCGGGGGAAAAAAATGGAGACGTCGATTTCTGCGAGCGAATGGCGAGGGCCAAGAAAAAAAGACATGCAATTTTTTGTATTCCCTCGTTCTTCCATCGCTAAGAGCTTTTAATTTGCGACCAATTAGTGGGGGGATATTTTTTGTAGTAAATTCTTACAAATCCATTGTTGGTCTCTAAAAATTCTATAATTATTTTTGTTGAAATATTTGTGCGTTCCCTTGCTGTTTCCTCGCTAAGCCGTCATTGATTAGCTAAAGACAAAATCCGTTGTTGATTCCGTGGCTAAAGGTCATATTTCTAGTAGTGATAAAAAGCCCTAAAATATGAGATGTTAACATGAGAATTACTTGCTTATAGACGATTGCAAGAAGAAAGACGACGAGGTTAGAACCAGAATTCCACGTCTCTTTTTTTTAGAAGATAGAGGCAATATGGTCCATTTAGTTTTCATTTCGATTTTAATGAGTTTAAAATATAAAAAATAATTATTAAATATATTTTTTGGATAAATTTGATATTTTGAAAACTTAAAAACAGTAAATATGATTTAGGTTGGACATTTAACAAAACATTTATGAAAATTTTCCTAGCAATAATGATTAATAATTTGTAAGGGTATCCAATTTTTTACAATTATATATATTTAGTTACTAAACTTTTTTAACATGATTTGCCATTGAATTTATTCTAATTGTTCAAAAAATATCAATATGACTGGCAAACCCACTATACCCAATCATATTGGTATATTTTGAACATTTTGAACTAGTTGAATAGTAGACCGTATACAAAAAAAAAATAGTGACTAAATATGTACAAACATAATAGTTGATTACCTTTTGAAGTCATTATCGGTTATTTTAGCAAAACCGATTACTTCCCATTGAGTTGACTGATCAACTTATGTTAAACTTTTTTTTAATAAATTTATAGATAAATAGTGTATTAGATTCGATTATATAAACTATAAAGTTAAATTACTAATATATGTATAGAATCAAAATAATTTTGAAAACTGTAAGCATTTGAATACATTTTAAACCATTTTCTAGCCATTTAACGTATTTACTTCATTAAGTATATTCCTCTCTTAACTAATTGTTTATATATTTTATTCATACGATGGATATTTAATAAATTACAAAACAAATTAATCCCCTATACTAATATAAGCAAAGTCAAAGTTGTTGACGCCGTTAACAAAACAGTACTTAATTATTCAACAATGGTTGGTAGATTATTGGTGCACGTTAACCGATTAATAATAAAAGATATATATATGCAATCTGTGAGATCAGATATCTTACCTCATCCACACAAAAGGTATCTCGTCCCAAATTCAGTAGCTATATGACTATCTCCTTCCAAATGCTACGCTTGTAATTTCTTTCAACACTTTATCTGAATTATCAAATAACTATTTTCTCAACAAACAATGGAAGCCTTCCTGAAAGAGATTCAACATCTTAAAATCCAACTAGAAGATATAAAGTCAGCCACAAACAAATTTGATAACAACAAAATCATCGGAAGAGGCGGATTTGGGAAGGTGTACAAAGGAGTAATTTCTCATTCTAAGGGGCAAAGCATGGTTGCTTTTAAGCGTCTAGATAGTAGCTATGGGCAAGGACATCCTGAGTTCTTGAAAGAAATTCTAATGCTTTCCCGTTGCACACATGAAAATGTCATTTCTCTCATGGGATTTTGCAATGAAGATGATGAAAAGATCATTGTGTATGAGTATGCATCTCATGGAAGCCTCGATCATCATTTAAGTAACACTGATCTCACATGGATGCAACGTCTCAAGATATGCATTGCAGCCGCGAAGGGGTTGTGCTACCTTCATGATCCCAATGGATCAGAACAAAGAGTTATACACCGTGATATTAAAAGTTCCAACATTCTACTTGATGAAAATTGGAATGCTAAAGTTTCTGACATGGGACTATCGAAAATAGGACCCGCTAATCAGTCGCACAGTTTTCTTCCCACCAATGTTGTGGGTACCTTTGGGTATATAGATCCGTTGTATATGGAGACATACTCCCTCACCAAAGAGTCGGATGTATACTCTTTTGGTTTGGTCTTATTTGAAGTATTGTGTGGGAGACCGTGCATTGAACATAAAAATGGTCATTTTCATAGCTTAGTGCCAATGTGGAAAAAAAGATATGAAGAGACGAAATTAGATGAGATTATCTTTGAAGAGGTGAAACAACATATGGATCCGAGGTCATTGAAACCATTTTCAGACATTGCTTATCAATGTTTGCGTATCTCTCGTGAAGAAAGACCAAAGATGTCTCGTGTTGTTGAAAAACTTGAAATAGCGCTTGAGTTTCAAGAGATCTCTGAAGAGGTGGAGCTACCAATTGACTATGAAGAGATGAGTAAGGCTGCAGTTCCTCCTCTGGTCTACAGATCCAAAGAAGAACTAATGATGCTTCTCTACAAAGGTATCATGGTTAACGAGGGCAAAACGGTAATTACATATATCTATAACTATAGAATATCGCTTTAGATTTAATTTATTTATATTATAAATGGTAACTTGTGATTATGAAAAGTTAATCTAAGCAGATGATTATAAGTTTATAACTAAATAATTGCGAAGTATACATTGCAATGTAGATCTATTTAATAAGTAATAACACTCATGTTCGAGATTTCACTTTACCTTAAAATGCTAACACAATATATGCAATATAACTTGAAAACTGAGAAAAACTTGGCGCTACAAATCTCTACTCTTATAAATATTGCACTTGTATACTAACTTGAGCTTTTTAATGTTCAGTGGTTTTCATTAAATAAGAATGGAGAACATTGTGAAATGATATCCGCAGCAGAATGTTTAATTCCTTTGTACTGTATCCCTCGACAGAAAAATACTTTTCCGCCGAAGAAATCAAGGTTACTTATATCCTCGTTGATGTTTCTAGGTTGTTTAGACTATTTCATGAATATATATAATAATGTATTCTTTGATGCTTTTTGATACAGACTTATAGTGAACGACAATATACCATTATGTTGGAAATTCAAAACACATGTGAGAACACAGTTTTTGTCACCACATATCATGTACACAATTCATCTTGTGTTCAATTTGGAGTACAGAAGTAGCGATTATTTAGGCCTTGGTTACATATTGGCTGGGGAGACAAAATCTTCGACTTCATACTTTGCAGATAAGAGAGAAGATGGATTGTTGATGGCTGAATTGTATCACTTTACTAGCGATAAGAGAAATGTTGATCTTGAAATTACATTTGAATGCCAAAATCCATTGATAGTAGAAGGCATCGAGTTTCAACCCATGGAGAGAGTAAGCCGAAAAATGCCAATTTATTGATTTGGATCATTTTGTTTATGTTTTTAGTTCTTCAAACATTGTTAGAAGATAAATCAGTAGCAAATACATTTCAAAGAAAGAGAATATGAGTCCTTTTTATGTAATTGTTCAAAGTCTAATGTCAGTTTCCTAGGTTGAAAAGCATGAAGTGTTAGAGGATAAGGAGGTGGATTTGCAAACCATATCACATTCAGAAACATATTGGGAACAAAAATTGCCAAATGATTGGGAAGAGATGATCAAGTGGTCAAAAGATAGTCTGCAATGGACCACAAAGAAGGAACTCTACTCTATTCTTTGCAAAGGATTCCTAATCAATAATGGGGAAGAGGTATATTTGATTTAAATGATTTTTCTTATGAGTTTTGAGACATTCTTAATCATTTAATTCTCATATGTTGTGAAGCCTATGAACATCATTTCAAAGGAAAAAACTCTAGAATTCTCGAACAGTTACTTACACATTTATTGATTTACAGTGGTTTTCTCTTGCAAAATATGGGAAGAAATGTCATATGCTATCAGCAAGAATAATGGCTTTGCGAAAATCAGAATGGAAATGGCGTTCTTTACCTGAATCAAGGTTCTTTCTTTATCTCTTGTTAACAAGGGTATCATTGGGTTTCCCTATTTTAAGAAAATTTCTATTAAAGGCAACAATTTATTTTTGCAGATTTGAAGAAGTTGCTTTTGATCCTCATGGCAGCTTTCGGATAAAATGTAGCTCTAATATCCTTTCGCCTGAAACAACATATGCAAGTTACCTTGTCTACAAATTACAAGAAAACTATTATGGATTTGAGTCACCTTTAAAAGTGATTGATTGTGTGAAAGTGAGTGATGGTGTTTTCTTTCAACCTTTTGAAAGACAAAATCATAGTGAGGAGGATCTATCATGGTATATCTATTTACATAGTCCTCAAACCCCAATTATTAGACGAAAGGTTTATCAAGATAACCATGACCTTGTGAATAGACCCAAGAAGAAACGGATTCCACAACAAAGGAATGACGGTTGGATGGAAGAAAACGTATGGGAATTTCAAACTGGTACTACAACTGAAAGTATATCCAAGAATCTTAGATTAATGACCATTTATGATGCTACAAGGTCACTTAAAGGGCTTATTGTGCAAGGCATTGAGTTTAGACCCATATAGATTCACTTTATGCTGTGATTGAGATGTCTCCATGATTTATTCTTTTATCATTATTTCAAATTATGAGTTATCTATTATTATTATTATTATTATTATTATTATTATTATTATTATTTAAGATTAGTATTTCCTTATTAGTTAATTTTTTTTTTTTATGTTTTTAATTTTGGTAAGTAGGGTTCTGTCACAACATTATAAGTATGACCTTAGGGTCCTATATGATTGTTAGATAATGGATTGATTCATTCTCAAAAGACAATTACATAAAAATGTATAGAGAATACTTAAAGCATAATGACTAAACCCTAAAGGGCTTGGTCCTAAACCCTAATCACTAACACCCCCCATAGTTTGATCGGGTGGAGACAATTAAACCGGAAAAATAAACAAAAGAAGAAAGCATAAAAACAAGATGAAGATAGTATTTTTGGCGATGGTAGAGCTCTAATAATGGTGGGTAACATCGACTGCTCGTCGGAAAAGAAGAATGACGAAGCGGCAACGATAGGTGATTCCGTTGTAGATAAAGAGAAGACTAGCAGTAGCAACGATGATCATGCAACTAGCGGCAGAGGAGTCTAGAGAAAGGCAACAAGAAAGAAAGAGGGCTCGAGCTGCGGCGGACGGAGCCAACTCTGGCGAGATCGACAACTGCAATGTTGATAGAGAAAGAAACGAATACATCAGAGGCTGTCCAGCGCATAAGGTGTCATCGGCCGGAGGCAACAGTAACATAGTAACATCAGGAGGGGATGAATCGGAAAAGAGATCTGAAGAAGTGGCCAACGAGGAGGAGGCAGATGGCTCAGAGGCAGGGTCATCTGAGGATGAGGTAGAAGTAGACGAGGCAGTGGAAGAAACCGATGAAAGAGCTCTAGTTTGGTGCTGGTGGCTGTTTTATTATTTAGGGGTAACAACCAAAAACAATGATTTTTTTTTTCTCATTTTTAAATAAGAAATACAGTCATTATATTGTTCCAAAACCAATTACATAATAACAATGTTAAATCATAAGAGTAATAATATCAATAATTACGGAAAATGGTGAGGAGAGAATGTTGTGCCATCACGTCGGGCCCTTCCCTTTAGAACCGGAAGTACCTGAAAACATAAATACAATCTGTAAGCAAAAGCTTAGTGAGTTTCCCCAAAAAACCACATACCAATCATAAATAAGATAGTGCTATGGGCCAAACCATAATCTTACAAGCAATTTCCTGTCGAGGGCCAAATCCTGGTTTTACAGACAGTTGCCAGGGTCAGATCCCGATCTTTCATACAATTGCAAGTGGCCAGATCCTGGTCTTTCATATAGTTGCTAGGGGTCAAATCCTAGTCTTTCATACAATTTCCAGGGGGTAAATCCTGGTCTTTCATACACATATATCAAATATAGCTAACAACCTATATCACAAATAATGGCCTGACCTTGGTGCCTTCGACCCATTGATATATTGAGAAAACTCACCTCATAGGCAGATAGAAAGCTGAACTAACAGGCTGCTCACCTTTGCAATTAATAACCACTAAAACTCATACTACCTTTCAAAATACCAAAAATACCCCTAGGTCAAACCCTAGAAAAAACTAGGTCAAAGTCAACCGAGTCAATCAGGTTGACTAAGTCAGTACGTGGGGAGTGCTCCTTGTGTATGTGGGTCATACCTTGCAATTGACTGAAGGACGGGGCACTGACCTCTTATGCTCAGCGTACCCTTCGGTACGCCCTACGTACGAGGCTACTTGCCAACTTCTTAGCCAAATGCTTAATCCCTTAAGTACTCACATCTAAAATTCAGATCCAAGTAACATAAGATGTCCTAAGCCATGAAGTTTCCAACTTTATGGCCTAACATGGCTATTAAGTCATTAAAACCAAAAACCCTAACCTCTTAACCCATTAAGACCATCTAACACTTGCATGGGGGGGGGGGGGGGGGGAGGGGGAACTGGTGACCAAGAACTCACCTTTATGACTTAGCACCCCTAAAACTTCTAAAAGGACATCTCAAACACCTTGGAGTACCTTCTACTCACAAAGGCTAAGTTTAGGACCAAAAAGGAAACAACTTGATCAAAACTAGATCCAAGATATTCAATCATCAAGTTTGAAACTTTTTACCTCCACAAGGTAGACAAGGGGACTATATGTTGGATCCAAAGCATTGAGTGCAACACCACCACTTCAATGTTATTTCTTCTACTCCAAGAGCTCCAAAAAATTCACAAAAATGGCCCTAACAAGGTTCACAAGCACAAACACACTTAGGGTTTTCAAGATAAGAAGAGAGGCTAAGGTATAAAGGTGCTTGAGGCCATAACAAAGATTAAATAGGATCCAAACCGTAAAACTTAGGGTTTTGCATTCTGACTGCATATGCCATGCGTACCTACGTACACTCAATGTACTAATGCACTCGAGAGTACGCCTTGTATACAAGGGTGTACGCCCCGTGTACTCTAAAGTTCTACAAAATTACAAAATTGCCATCAAGGACTAAACTTGCAAAATAAACACAAATCAAGGGTTAAAATGGATACATGAAATCTAGGTGTTGCAACTCTCTTCCACTTGAACTAGATTTTGTCCTCGAAGTGTGCTACTGCAAATAAATCTGGTTAGTGCTCTCGCATTTCCGCCTCTGGCTCCCACGTCCATTCGGAACACTTCCGATGCTTCCACTGTACCTTGACCAATGGTACTTCCTTGTTGCGTAGAGCTTCATCTTTCGATCTAAAATTGCCATCGGTTTCTTCAAATAGTTCAGGTGCTCGTCGACCTAAATATCATCCAGCGATATCATTACCGAATCATCGGCTACACACTTCCGTAGCCGAGATACATGGAAAGTGTTATGGATCTAACTGAGCTCATCAGGAAGATCCATCTAGTATGCAACCCTGCCCACACAGGCAGTAATCCTGAAAGGACTAATAAACCTGGGGCCTAACTTGCCCTGCTTCTGAAACCAGATGAGATCTTATCAAGGTGACACCTTCAGCAACACCAAATCTCCCACCTGAAACTCGTCACACCCCAAAACCGAGAACGGCGGAAACGTTCTGGGGCGGAGGACATCATGTAAAGTATCACAACACAGTATAATAGTAAACAAGTAAACAACATCATCCATTGCATTAAGTATATAATTTTAATACAAGTGTACTGTAGTATATAAGACACCAAAACAATGAATCAAAATATAAGATGAGTCTTGTATGTGCTCCATCTTCTCAAAAGCTGGCATCGGTACCTGTCTACTGATGACCTGAGAATACAAGTTATTTTGAAAGAGTTTATCAACATTAAAGCTGGTGAGTTCATAAGTAATTAGTGTCTATGTTTGTATCAAATTGTTTGAAACATTGCTTGAAGTACGAGTTTGTAAACGTTTGTAGTAAAAGTATATGAATGTTTGTAAGTGTTTGTAAAAGTTTGTAACTCCTAGAAAATCCTACATTTTCTACTAAAAGTAGCCTTCTACCAAGGCACAACTGTTTTGTCTGTTTGTTTCTTGTAAAAGTGCGTAATTTCCCAAGTGTAACTATCATTATCAAATATAGTTTGTACATTAATGTTTAAGTGAAATAATCACCAAATAAATGTAAAGGGTAAATTAATGTAGTACTGTAGTGTTGTATTATAGGAACTGCTGCTGTACTAACTACCTTAAACCAGATTTATATCAAGGTATTATGTGATTAATTGTACCATACTATCGACGGAAAACACGACAATGTAAGTCGTTAAAAGGTATGACGTTTGACATCCGCAGACCTGCAAGTCCGGCTCTAGGTAGCAGCAAGGTGTAGGATAGTCAATCCAGTATAGATCTATACGCAAACTCACGCTCTCCCTACAGGAGATTCTAGCTACAACTCGGGCCATGACAATAAAGGCATGCTCCGATACAATGGATCACATTTATGTTATCGTATACTTGTATATGTAATGTATTGTTACTCTTCATAGTATCATTGTATATGTTCTCTTTCTAGTATAGTTGTGTATGTTCTCATCATAGTATAGTTGTATATGTTCTCATCATAGTATAGTTGTATATGTTCTCATCATAGTATAGTTGTAAATGTTCTCATAGTAATAAGTAATGACTCATGAATGAACTGACTCTTTTATGCTTCATTGAACTAGAAGTAGTAAGTAGTATATCTCTAAACTATACCTATTATAGCTTTATTAGTAAACTTGTTGAATGATTGAATGTATTGAACTGAGATAAAAGTCTTTATATCTATACATATATACATAATATATAAGTAAGGGTTCAACGACACTCGGACAAACAATCGGGTACTTTAAGACCACAACCAAACAAGGACAGGAAGTAAAGTGGGTTATCTCTCCTAAGTCCTTCAAACCTTATTCATATAACTATATATGTAGTAGACATGGTTTTAACAATATATAAGTTTGAAAACTGTAAAAGAAAGGTTTAGTATAAAATTGAATTTGATAAAGAGTTTGACATGTAAAATAGTTTGATAACAGTTTGAAGTCATTTGCTTGGTAAAACAGTTAAAAGCATGAAAAATCCATTTGTATGTTGGTTATTAATCACATGTGATTGATCTAATAACTAGCATGGTTCAACTTGTATTCCCCCATAAAGCATTTAAAAACATCTAAAAGCATTTCAAACGTTAATTAAGGGGGTATGAACTCACCTGTAGTGAGTGGTTTGGATGAACTGATGAAATAGGATTGTTAGGTGTCAAGTGAAGACTTGTACACACTCAATGATCCTAGTTTACATATGATAGTACATATATGTGACAACCCGAAATTTCCATTGTACGAACATCATCTATTCAATAGAAGCTAGTTCAGTTTCAGTGATTTTCAAGCTTTTCCGAACAAGTTTGTGTACATTAGGGTTTATGTTTTAGATGATATCAGGAGAGTGGATACTCCTGGTTTTGTGAAACTTGGGCATTTCAAGTTTCATACTGTTACAGTCCAACATCAGGAATAAAAATATTTTCTGCCAAAATATTCCAGGACTATAAATAGTTTTCTGAATTAAATTAATTCATTATTCACAATTCCAAATAGAGAAAAGCCATATTCTCTCTGACGGATCTTCGGGTTTTCATCCCAGATTGTGAGTCTACTTTTCTATATGTGTTTCAATACTTGTTTAATGCTTATTAACAACAATAACATGTTTAGATTACAAGATCCGGGAGTTTACCGCCCAAGAACGTTCTTGGGGAGTAAACTCCAAAATGGAACTTTAATGCTTTCTAGACCCATTCCTATGTTAGAGGACTTATAAAGGACTTAGTGTATGATCTTTGTAGCCTAGAAATCATCCAAGAAACACAAGTTCTAGGAGTTTACGGCCAAGGAACTCCCTTGGGCTGTAAACCCCTTTTCAAGGGCTTAAAGTGCCCCAAATCTTCCACAAATGCTTAAGGACTTTATCTACTAGTACTTGTGCTTGTTTAGAACACCAAAAGCTCATCAAAATCACAAGTTAGTAGGAGTTTACGGCCAAGAACTCCCTTGGGCCGTAAACCCCTTTTTGTGGGACAAAAATCATTCCAAGCAACCCTTAAGCCTTTAGACAATTTACCTTGCACCTTTGGGACTAGAATGGAGAGTAGAACACATAGAAATCACTCCTTGAAAGGAGTTTACGGCCAAGGAACATGACTTGGGCCGTAAACTCCAAGTGAAGGCACCAAAGTGTGTCTCTTGCCCCCATTAGCCTTAGATAAATTCATGGAAGCCATCCTTGATATTTAAGAGCCTCAAAACAATTAAATTCCAAGAGTTTACGGCCGTAAACTCTAGGATGAAGGACCTTAGGCCGTAAACTCCCTTATGGAGTGTTCTAAAGCCTTAAACTACTTCAAGTGTTATTCCAATAAAGCTAGGAGTGTTCTAGGATCAAGATAGCACCACAAAACACCCAAAAACACCATTTGAGGAGTTCACGGCCATAAACCCATGAGTTTACGGCCGTAAACTCCAAGGTGTGGGGTTTGTTGGATGGTGAACTCCTATACAAGGCCCTTTGATGATTCAAACCCTTTTGCCTTGTCCCGTAGCAACTTAGATACAACCATTTGAACCTTAAACACTCATAAAAGTGTTTAAATGTTTTCTAAGTGTCTTAACTTATTTATTTAAGTTATTATTTGTCTAATTAGTTATATATATGCTTATTATATGATAACTAGGCTCGTGCGTGTAAACCAGCCTCCGTTTGCCACCTAGCACGGTAGCCGACACTGCAATTCAAACGACTCACCACAAGTGAGTTCATACCCCTTGAATCAACCTTTGAAATGATTTTAAGTGTTTTAAATACTTTATGGGGGGGGGGGGGGAATACAAGTCAAATACTTATAAGTTATTGCTTCAATCACATGTGATTGCATTTAATCACATGTGATTAATAACTAGGAAAACAACGATTTTTACCACTGTTCAAACTGTTTATCAAAATGCCTTACTTTGAAATGTTTTACAAACTGTTTTACTATCCAAACTTACTTATAGACTGTGATTTAAACAAATGCTTCTTATACTTAAACTGTTTTATTAACTTATGCCTTCAAATTGTTTTATAGATCGACATCAAGTCGATCTCCTCTTGAAATCATATTTATGCTTCAAATGTTTTATGAAAACTTATTTATGTTTTATATATTCAATTGCATGCCCATATATGTATAGATGTAAAAATAATGTTTAAAGGACTTAGGAAGGCCATCCGCCCTATTTCCTTTTCGCGCCTTGAGATGTGGTCTGGTGGGATTTCGGGTGACCATCCGAAGGTCGTTTCAATATTACTTATACATCATATATACATGTATAGACATAAAAGTTCTTCCATATTCATACTCATCAGTACATCATTAGCTGGTTACCATCGGGGTAACGCAGGATCAATACATATACAGAAATACTAGAAACAATACATATACAGAAATACTAGAAACAATACATATACAGATATACGAGAAACAATACATATACAGAAATACTAGAAACAATACATATACAGAAATACTAGAAACAATACATATACAGAAATACTAGAAACAATACATATACAGATATACGAGAAACAATACATATACAAAAATACTAGAAACAATACATATACAGATATACGAGAAACAATACATATACAGATATACGAGAAACAATACATATACAGATATACGAGAAACAATACATATACATAAATACGTAATAATTGTGATCCACTGTATCGGGCATGCCTTAAATGTCATGGCCCGAGTTGTAGCCAGAATTCTCCTGGAGGGAGAGCGTGAGTTTGCGTATAGATCTATACTGGATTGACTATCCTACACCTTGCTGCTAGCTACAGCCGGACCTGCAGGTCTGCGGGTGCCAAACGTCATCACTTTATTACGACCATTCATTATGTCGTTGTTACCAGTCGATAGCATGGTGCAATTTATCACATTATGCCTTAATATAAATCCGGTTTAAGGTAGTAGTATTTAGTACAACAGTAGTCTTATTATACAAAGCTACAGTACTACAATGATTTACCCATTACATATTTTAGTGATAATCTCACTTAAGCATTAGTGTACAAACTATATTTTTAACAAATGATAGTTATACTTGGGTAATTACACACTTTTACAACAGACAAGTTTACAAAACAGTTTAGCCTTGGTAGAAGGTTACTTTTATAGAAAATATAGGATTTTCTGAGAGATTCAAACTTTTACAAACACTTTCAAACAATTGCTTACATTTTTACAAACTTATACATTGAGACAGGTTCAAACGTTTTTTTTACAAGAAACATTGACACTAAAATACTTATGAACTCACCAGCTTAATGCTGATAAACTCTTTCAAAATAACTTGTATTCTCAGGTCATCAGTAGACAGGTACCGAGGCCAGCTTTTGAGAAGATGGAGTGCATTCAAGACTCATCTCATATTATTTTGTGTTTCATTATTTTTGGTGTCTATAACTGTACAGAACACACTTGTATTAAAATTATATGTTTAATGCAATGGATGATGTTGTTTGCTTATTTACATTTACTGTGTTGTGATACTATACATGACGTCCTCCGCCCCAGAACGTTTCCGCCGTTCTTGGTTTTGGGGTGTGACAGATTGGTATCAGAGCATTGTTTATAGTGAATCAAGTATATCAACCCATAAAAGATATACTAATCTATAAACCCAAAAGGGACTAAAACACTCTGACCAAGAGTCTATACTTTAAATAATAAAATATTTAATTAAGTATACTAGTCTGCATTCATACTAAAATCAGTGTCACAATGACAAGAACAAAAGTATTACGATTGTTGAATATCACAAGTGAGCTCGGGGATGTATGGTCAGTCCTGAGAATGGCATAGACTGATCAACTATGCTGGTCCTAGGAGTGATTTGCATATGCCCTAGAATGGTTGTGATATGTTAGCAAGTCTAAAAACTTACCAACAATACCACAAGAAGATCAGTAGAACTTAAACTTAAAATACTATAGGAGTATTTTGTGCTATTAGTTACACGTATACTATATTCTTATACCTCTCTTCTCGCGTAGATCTAAATGGCTGGATTTCATCATGGCGACCCGTACTTTCCCAATGAAGGCAATGCCGGATGGATCGATGAAGAGCCCGAAGATGATCATCCAATCCCTTTGGATGATCACCTCGCAGAAGGCTTTTCGGATGGATCCGACTCCGAGCCTGAAGTCAACAACCTGCCGCTTGTAGGTCAAGCCCCGAACAACAACCCTCGACCAGCGTTTCCAGGTCCTACTCCCACGTGGGCAAACAATCTGAACCGCTGGAGTGATGAGCAGGGTCAGCCCTTGCCATACTTTGGGGACCGAACCTTTTACAATGTTAGCGATGGTGGCTCTGCTGACAGAGCTCTGCCGGTAATCATCCGCAGAATAGCTCGTAATGTCGAGCAAGGTCGAGCAGCCATCGATCGGGTCATGGAGATTGATGCCAATTCAGGTGTCAATACAGTCCGCATCCGCCGTCTGGAAGAAGACATGGAACGAACCCGGAGAACCAACGAAACTCTACAGCAACAGCTGGCTGCCTCCCGTGCTGAAGTCTTAGAACTTCGAGCTCGTCAGAGAGCTCAGGACCGACACCTTCAAGAGGTGTTTCGCCAAGTGTCCGACCTCAGGGATCGCCCGAGGAATTCCCATCGCCATTAAATGATGTCTAGTACATCTCTGTCTTTTGATTTAGGGATAGCCTTGAACTTATGTGCACTAAGTGGCACTTGTCTGTAAAATATTCCTAACTTTCGATACTCTAATTAGGAATCTAGGACTGTCAGTATTGTCCTTATGGTATGATGTAAGACCTACTGTTAGGTCGATTTTTCCTTGAACTTATTACATCAGTAATACCCGTACTATTGAAATCTATCTAATCTGTGGGAAAAATTTGTACACTTGTGTATTCCTACTAATATTCCTTATTGTGATTTCAACACTCATTCAACTGTTGGGCTATGGGTAATTAGTCCATGGGTCACTCTCACGTTGCTTGCAAATTGGTTCTTATCATCCTTCTTGTTTTTATAAACTTATAGCTGAAGGATGCCTCCTCGCAAGACTCCCAGGAATAGGAATAATCCTGTACCTCCACCGCCTCCATCCCCTGCGGTCATCGATACTGCAGCCCTGAATGCTGCCATAGCTACAACAGTGGCAACTGCCATGGCTCAGTATCACTCGTCTGATGCTAGCAGAGGTGGAACCCCTGTTGAATCTATCCCAGTTGAAATCCCTGTGCGCTCGAGAGAGTGCTCTTACAAGGATTTTACAAACTGCAAGCCGAAGCCTTTCTATGGCACCGGCGGAGTCATTGCTCTCTCGCAATGGTTCGAGAAGACTGAATCAGTCTTCGAAATCTGTTCGTGCCCTGCAGCATTCATAGTGAAATATGCCGCATGCACCTTCGAGGATAAAGCCCTAACGTGGTGGAACGGCCACGTCAAAGCCCTAACTCTCGTCGTGGCTAACGACATGGGCTGGGCAACGATGAAGGACCTCATGACTGAGGAGTACTGCCCTAGGGGCGAAGTCCAGAAGTTAGAACATGAACTCTGGAATCTGACAATGAAGGGCACCAACGTGATCGCTTACACTGCCCGCTTTAGCGAACTGGTGGCCCTATGCCCCAACATGGTTCCCACTGAAGGGAAAAAGATTGAGCGGTATGTATGGGGGCTAGTGCCTCCGTACCAGGGGAATGTCTTAGCATCCAACCCTGCTACCTTTGACAGTGCCAAGCGATTGGCACAAAGACTTATTGACCATGGAGTCAAGACCCCTGCAACTACAACCACCCTAGCCATCCCGGAACCCTCTAAACCCGCTGGCAACAAGCGGAAACTCTGGGATGAGAAGAAGAAGCGGCGAGCTTCAAAGAAATAGCAAATCGTAGCAGTACATGCTGCGGTAGCCCCTACTGCTGTTACTACTCCGGGGAAGCAGTATTCTGGAAGTTTGCCGAAGTGCAACAAGTGCAACTTCCACCATAACGGCGCCTGCCGTGAAATGCAGTGTTCTAACTGCCACAGAAAAGGACACACCGTCCGATTCTGTAGGTTCCCGGCGCAACCGATCTCTCAAGTTCCTGGCTCTGGCGCGAGCCCAACTTGCTATGGATGTGGCGAAACAGGCCACTTTAAAAGGGACTGCCCAAAGACGAGGAATACTGGAGGAGCAGGGAGGGTACTAGCAATAGGCCACGGGGAAGCAGTTGCTGACCCGACAGTGGTGACTGGTACGTTCCTCCTTGATAACTCCTATGCATGCATTCTGTTCGATAGTGGAGCGGAGCGAAGCTTCGTAAACCACAAATTTGCTCGCATGCTTAAGCAACAACCACACACACTTAATGAACAATTCACAGTAGAAATGGCCAATGGGAAAACTGAAAGTACAAATAGCATATACTTAGGTTGTCTTCTAACCTTAGATAACCATTCATTCCCAATCGACCTTATGCCGGTCTCAATAAAAAGTTTCGACGTTATTATCGGCATGGATTGGTTAAGTCTTCATCGCGCCGACATCATGTGCTATGAGAAAGCAGTCCGTCTAAACCTCCCGTCTAACAAAACTCTTATAGTCTACGACGACAAACCTGGTGCGAGTCTTCGCATTATATCTAGTATTCAAGCACAAAAATATCTGCGCAAAGAATATCACGCATTCCTTGCTCACGTCGTCGACACGAACCTAGAAACGAAAGAACTAAAGAACCTCCCAGTAGTGAGCGACTTCCCCGACATTTTCCCAGAAGAACTACCCGGGTTACCTCCGCAACGACAAGTCGAGTTCAGAATAGACTTAGTCCCAGGAGCTACCCCAGTAGCCAAGTCGCCCTACCGTTTAGCACCAGCCGAGATGCAAGAACTCTCTGGTCAACTTAACGAACTGCTCAGCAAGGGCTTTATAAGACCAAGTTTCTCACCTTGGGGAGCACCGATCTTGTTCGTTAAGAAGAAAGACGGATCATTCCGTATGTGTATTGACTATAGAGAACTCAACAAATTGACGATCAAAAATCGTTACCCTCTGCCACGCATAGACGATCTATTCGACCAACTGCAAGGGGCGAGCTATTTTTCCAAAATTGATCTGAGATCCGGATATCACCAGTTACGAGTGCTTGAGGAGGATGTGCCGAAGACAGCCTTCCGAACTCGTTACGGACACTACGAGTTCGTGGTGATGCCATTCGGATTGACCAATGCGCCCGCAGTCTTCATGGATCTGATGAATAGAGTATGCCGACCTTACTTAGATCAGTTCGTCATCGTTTTCATTGACGACATCCTGATCTACTCCCGAAGTAAGAAGGAGCATGGTGATCATCTGCGACAAGTTCTAGAGACACTACGAAAAGAGAAACTTTATGCGAAGTTCTCGAAATGTGAATTTTGGATCCGAAGAGTCGAATTCTTAGGACACGTGGTTAGCGAAGAAGGAATCCACGGACCCATCCAAAATAAAAGCCATTGAGAACTGGTCAGCACCAAAGACACCTACAGAAATTCGTCAATTTCTAGGTCTAGCTGGCTACTACCGCAGGTTCATTCAGAACTTCTCCCGAATAGCGAAACCTCTTACGACCCTGACCCAGAAAGGCATGGCCTTTGACTAGGAAGAGAAGCAAGAAAGAGCGTTCCAAACGCTCAAACGAGCCTTGTGCACCGCACCAATACTATCCCTTCCAGAAGGAATAGAAGACTTCGTTGTCTATTGCGATGCATCCAATCAAGGACTCGGATGTGTTCTGATGCAGCGAGGTAAGGTCATCGCCTACGCCTCGAGACAGTTGAAGACACATGAGGTTAACTACACGACCCACAATCTTGAACTAGGAGCAGTAGTGTTTGCTCTGAAGATCTGGAGACATTACCTGTATGGAACGAAGAGCACTATCTTTACCGACCACAAGAGTTTACAACACATTTTCGATCAGAAGGAGCTCAACATGAGACAACGACGGTGGGTCGAGCTACTCAGTGACTACGAATGCGATATTCGTTATCATCCGGGTAAAGCCAACGTAGTAGCAGACGCCCTAAGTCGGAAAGAATATTCTGGTCGCAAGGTCAAGTCATTATCAATAACCATCCATTCACACTTGACTAAGCAAATTCAGGCGGCTCAGCTTGAGGCCATGAAACCTGAAAATGTGTTGAGTGAATCCCTTAGGGGAATGGACAAGAACTTCGAAGCCAAGGGTGACGGAGCTTTATATTTCATGAACCGGATATGGACACCGAAACACGGTGGTTTCCGAGACCTGGTCATGACCGAGGCGCACAACACTCGGTATTCCGTCCACCCAGGTTCAAATAAGATGTATCTGGATCTGAAAAAGCTATACTGGTGGCCTAATATGAAAGCAGAGATTGCTACCTTCGTGAGTAAATGCCTTACTTGCGCAAAGGTTAAGGTCGAGTACCAGAAGCCCTCTGGCTTACTGCAACAACCAGAGATCCCAGAGTGGAAGTGGGAGCGGATCACTATGGATTTCATAACCAAGTTACCCAAGACGACGGGTGGACTTGACACCATATGGGTCATCGTTGATAGATTGACCAAGTCTGCACACTTCCTGCCTATCAAAGAAACCGACAAGATGGAGAAACTTACGAGAACATACATTAGGGAAATTGTACGGTTGCATGGTGTACCTATTTCCATTATCTCCGATAGAGATAGTAGGTTCACTTCAAGATTTTGGCAATCCCTACAACGTTCCCCGGGAACAAGGCTGGATATGAGCACAGCCTACCATCCACAGACCGACGGACAGAGTGAAAGAACCATTCAAACATTGGAAGATATGTTGCAAGCCCGTGTGATTGATTTTGGGAAAGCATGGGATACTCATTTACCCCTTGTCGAATTTTCCTATAATAACAGTTATCACACAAGCATCAAGGCTGCTCCATTCGAGGCTCTCTACGGCCGCAAGTGCAGATCCCATCTGTGCTGGGCTGAGGTTGGTGATACCCAATTAGCGAGAGGGCAAGCTTCCGACAGTACTCTCACTGGTCCAGAAATCATTCGGGAAACGACAGAGAAGATCATTCAAATCCGTGAACGATTGAAAGCCTCTAGAGACCGACAGAAGAGCTACGCCGACAAACGAAGAAAACCTTTGGAATTTCAGGTGGGAGACCGAGTCCTTCTCAAAGTCTCACCCTGGAAAGGCTTGATACGCTTCGGCAAGCGTGGGAAGCTTAATCCGAGGTACATAGGGCCTTTCGAGATTCTTGCCAGAGTCGGCCCCGTAGCTTACAAACTTGATCTACCCGACACACTGCGTAACGTACATTCTACATTCCACGTATCTAACTTGAAAAAGTGTCTGTCCGACGAGACTCTCGTAATCCCACTCGACGAGATCGAGATCAACGAGAGCCTCAACTTCGTGGAAGAACCTGTAGAGATCATGGACCGTGAGGTCAAGCAGACGAAGCAAAGCCGTATCCCTATCGTGAAGGTTCGCTGGAACGCCAAGCGAGGACCAGAATTCACTTGGGAACGCGAGGATCAGATGAAGTTGAAATACCCTCATCTTTTCGCTTAATTGTTTGTAACTTTTATTTGCTGAAATTCTAATTTCGGGACGAAATTCCCTCTAACAGGGGGATGATGTGACAACCCGAAATTTCCATTGTACGAACATCATCTATTCAATAGAAGCTAGTTCAGTTTCAGTGATTTTCAAGCTTTTCCGAACAAGTTTGTGTACATTAGGGTTTATGTTTTAGATGATATCAGGAGAGTGGATACTCCTGGTTTTGTGAAACTTGGGCATTTCAAGTTTCATACTGTTACAGTCCAACATCAGGAATAAAAATATTTTCTGCCAAAATATTCCAGGACTATAAATAGTTTTCTGAATTAAATTAATTCATTATTCACAATTCCAAATAGAGAAAAGCCATATTCTCTCTGACGGATCTTCGGGTTTTCATCCCAGATTGTGAGTCTACTTTTCTATATGTGTTTCAATACTTGTTTAATGCTTATTAACAACAATAACATGTTTAGATTACAAGATCCGGGAGTTTACCGCCCAAGAACGTTCTTGGGGAGTAAACTCCAAAATGGAACTTTAATGCTTTCTAGACCCATTCCTATGTTAGAGGACTTATAAAGGACTTAGTGTATGATCTTTGTAGCCTAGAAATCATCCAAGAAACACAAGTTCTAGGAGTTTACGGCCAAGGAACTCCCTTGGGCTGTAAACCCCTTTTCAAGGGCTTAAAGTGCCCCAAATCTTCCACAAATGCTTAAGGACTTTATCTACTAGTACTTGTGCTTGTTTAGAACACCAAAAGCTCATCAAAATCACAAGTTAGTAGGAGTTTACGGCCAAGAACTCCCTTGGGCCGTAAACCCCTTTTTGTGGGACAAAAATCATTCCAAGCAACCCTTAAGCCTTTAGACAATTTACCTTGCACCTTTGGGACTAGAATGGAGAGTAGAACACATAGAAATCACTCCTTGAAAGGAGTTTACGGCCAAGGAACATGACTTGGGCCGTAAACTCCAAGTGAAGGCACCAAAGTGTGTCTCTTGCCCCCATTAGCCTTAGATAAATTCATGGAAGCCATCCTTGATATTTAAGAGCCTCAAAACAATTAAATTCCAAGAGTTTACGGCCGTAAACTCTAGGATGAAGGACCTTAGGCCGTAAACTCCCTTATGGAGTGTTCTAAAGCCTTAAACTACTTCAAGTGTTATTCCAATAAAGCTAGGAGTGTTCTAGGATCAAGATAGCACCACAAAACACCCAAAAACACCATTTGAGGAGTTCACGGCCATAAACCCATGAGTTTACGGCCGTAAACTCCAAGGTGTGGGGTTTGTTGGATGGTGAACTCCTATACAAGGCCCTTTGATGATTCAAACCCTTTTGCCTTGTCCCGTAGCAACTTAGATACAACCATTTGAACCTTAAACACTCATAAAAGTGTTTAAATGTTTTCTAAGTGTCTTAACTTATTTATTTAAGTTATTATTTGTCTAATTAGTTATATATATGCTTATTATATGATAACTAGGCTCGTGCGTGTAAACCAGCCTCCGTTTGCCACCTAGCACGGTAGCCGACACTGCAATTCAAACGACTCACCACAAGTGAGTTCATACCCCTTGAATCAACCTTTGAAATGATTTTAAGTGTTTTAAATACTTTATGGGGGGGGGGGGAATACAAGTCAAATACTTATAAGTTATTGCTTCAATCACATGTGATTGCATTTAATCACATGTGATTAATAACTAGGAAAACAACGATTTTTACCACTGTTCAAACTGTTTATCAAAATGCCTTACTTTGAAATGTTTTACAAACTGTTTTACTATCCAAACTTACTTATAGACTGTGATTTAAACAAATGCTTCTTATACTTAAACTGTTTTATTAACTTATGCCTTCAAATTGTTTTATAGATCGACATCAAGTCGATCTCCTCTTGAAATCATATTTATGCTTCAAATGTTTTATGAAAACTTATTTATGTTTTATATATTCAATTGCATGCCCATATATGTATAGATGTAAAAATAATGTTTAAAGGACTTAGGAAGGCCATCCGCCCTATTTCCTTTTCGCGCCTTGAGATGTGGTCTGGTGGGATTTCGGGTGACCATCCGAAGGTCGTTTCAATATTACTTATACATCATATATACATGTATAGACATAAAAGTTCTTCCATATTCATACTCATCAGTACATCATTAGCTGGTTACCATCGGGGTAACGCAGGATCAATACATATACAGAAATACTAGAAACAATACATATATAGAAATACTAGAAACAATACATATACAGATATACGAGAAACAATACATATACAGAAATACTAGAAACAATACATATACAGAAATACTAGAAACAATACATATACAGAAATACTAGAAACAATACATATACAGATATACGAGAAACAATACATATACAGAAATACTAGAAACAATACATATACAGATATACGAGAAACAATACATATACAGATATACGAGAAACAATACATATACAGATATACGAGAAACAATACATATACATAAATACGTAATAATTGTGATCCACTGTATCGGGCATGCCTTAAATGTCATGGCCCGAGTTGTAGCCAGAATTCTCCTGGAGGGAGAGCGTGAGTTTGCGTATAGATCTATACTGGATTGACTATCCTACACCTTGCTGCTAGCTACAGCCGGACCTGCAGGTCTGCGGGTGCCAAACGTCATCACTTTATTACGACCATTCATTATGTCGTTGTTACTAGTCGATAGCATGGTGCAATTTATCACATTATGCCTTAATATAAATCCGGTTTAAGGTAGTAGTATTTAGTACAGCAGTAGTCTTATTATACAAATCTACAGTACTACAATGATTTACCCATTACATATTTTAGTGATAATCTCACTTAAGCATTAGTGTACAAACTATATTTTTAACAAATGATAGTTATACTTGGGTAATTACACACTTTTACAACAGACAAGTTTACAAAACAGTTTAGCCTTGGTAGAAGGTTACTTTTATAGAAAATATAGGATTTTCTGAGAGATTCAAACTTTTACAAACACTTTCAAACAATTGCTTACATTTTTACAAACTTATACATTGAGACAGGTTCAAACGTTTTTTTTACAAGAAACATTGACACTAAAATACTTATGAACTCACCAGCTTAATGCTGATAAACTCTTTCAAAATAACTTGTATTCTCAGGTCATCAGTAGACAGGTACCGAGGCCAGCTTTTGAGAAGATGGAGTGCATTCAAGACTCATCTCATATTATTTTGTGTTTCATTATTTTTGGTGTCTATAACTGTACAGAACACACTTGTATTAAAATTATATGTTTAATGCAATGGATGATGTTGTTTGCTTATTTACATTTACTGTGTTGTGATACTATACATGACGTCCTCCGCCCCAGAACGTTTCCGCCGTTCTTGGTTTTGGGGTGTGACAATATATGTATCCAATTAGTCTTTTAAACAACTAATTAACAAATTTAAGACATCCTAGGATATGTAAAACACCTTTTATAAGTGCTATAAGTCATAAGGATTACATCTAAGTGTTGTAGGAAATTGCTATTGAGTTTAGGGTTCAAGGAAAACTCCTTATTGGAGTTTACGGTTTTATGACCATCACTCAATGAGTTTACGGCCGTAATCTCATGTTTCATTAACCATTTGTTGTTTTTGAAGCTTTACAAGTCCTTAGAAGTATTTCCACTTGAAGTATAAGTCTATGGAAGAGATTAGGGCACCATTTCACTCCTAAATGGAGTTTACGGTCCTTAGACCATTTTCCTTTGGGTTTACTACCGTAAACCCATATGGTTTATGGTCTTTTGATGGTTTCAAGACCTTAAATCATCAAGGAAGGAATCTATGCAAGTTTCCAAGGCTTAGGAGGGACTAGGGCACACTTTGGCACCACTTTTTAGGGTTTACGGTCCAAGAAAATCTTGGACCGTAAACACCTTGATCTTGGTGTTTCTTCGGTGATTTCTTGATATATGGAAGTGTAACAAGCCTTAAGATACTCTAGGATAGAAGTACTTACAAGATAGAGGCTTGAAAAGGTGCTAAAAGTCCAAGAACACTAGTGTGTGTTCTTGGTGTTCTTGGTGAAACTTGAAGATTTAACCTTTTGGAATGATTTCACGGATGGAAGTGTGTTAGATCACTAAATTAAGTAATATATCAATTTAATAGGGCTAGAAACACTTACAAGTTGAAGATCTTGAAGAATTGTTGGATGATACTTGAGAGAGTTTTGAGATTTGGATCTTGGTTTTGTGAAAAATGGCAAATAATGACTAAGTGTCATATATATACCCCCACATTAGGGTTTACGGCCGTAAAAACCTTTGTTTAGGACATAAACTCCAAAGTCTTGGAGTTTTGGAATAATATTGTTGCACAATAAACCCTAGGGCATCCTCTCTCCTGATATTTCCCGAAGTACTAAACTTAAAACCCTCAAACCTAATCCAAAAAGCTTGAAAGTTAGCAGGAACTGTTCTAACTTTTATTGAATTGAATGGTTGTACAGAATAGAAATTTCGGGTTGTCACAAAACTCAATGACATCTGTCATCATAACACTTCTGTCGAATCTGCGCGACCTATAACCTATTGCGCACCTGCTGAATCAACTTTGTGGTCACAAGCACCACCTCAATGCTTACTATGTCCCGATGACCAACCTCGCCCGAATAAACCGGGGTCCTACACCTCCTCCCATATAACATCTCAAATTATGGTCCGTCAATACTAGCATGATAACTGTTGTAGTAGGAGAACTCGACCAATGGTAGGTAAGTATCCCAACCCCCTCCAAAATCCAACACACAAGACTGAAGCATATCCTCGAGCATCTAGATCGCCCGCTCGCTCTGGCCATCGGTATGAGGGTGGTATGCTGTTCTAAAATGCAACTGAGTACCCAACTCTTCATGAATCTTCCTCCAAAATCTTGAGGTGAAATGGGCATCCCAATCCAAGACCACTGAAACTGGCACCCCGTGCCGAACCACCACCTCCCAGACATAAACATCAGCTAGCTTCTCTGTGGATATGCTCTTTGCAATCGGAATGAAATGTGAACTCTTGGTTAATCTGTCTACAATGAACCGGATAGAATCAACACCACATGCCGTCCTAGGCACTTTTGTGATGAAGTCCATGGTGGTCTCCTCCCACTTCCACAATGGAATGGGTAACGACTGCACCTTGTCGTGGGGTCTCGGGTGCTCGGCCTTGAAATTCCTATAATTCAGGCACCACTCAACAAACCAAGCTACCCCCTCTTCATGCAGGGCCACCAGTAACTCATTCTTAAATCTCGTTAGATCTTCATGGCCCTCAGATGGATAGAAAACTTTGATTTATGAGCCTCCTCCAAAATCGTTTGTCTTACCCCACCTGATGCCGGAAACCAAACCCTACCATACCACGTCAACAAACCCCAACTATCTCTAATAACTAAGGGAATTTGTCCTCTAATCCGTTCGATCTTCCAATTTTCCTTTTTCAATCGTTCCACTTGAGCCGTCTTGATCAAATCCATCAGAGGCGAAGTGACAATCATCCTCAAACAAATATCTCGAATAGATGATCTTGCTGTCTTGCGGCTCAAAGTATCGGCCACCACATTGGCCTTCCCAGGGTGGTACAAGATCTCATAATCATAATCTTTCACTATATCCAACCACCTCCGTTGCCACATATTCAAATTCGGCCGGTAGATCAAATACTTCAAACTATTGTGGTCGGTGTAGATAGTACACCGAACCCCATATAGATAATGCCTCCAGATCTTGAGGGTAAACTCCACAACCCCTAATTCCAAATCATGCATGGGGTAATTCTCCTCATGAGGCTTCAACTTCCTCGAAGCGTAAGAAATCACGTGACCCTTCTACATAAGTACAACTCCCAAACCTGAAATAGAGGCGTTGTTGAAAACCACAAAATCATCCAACCCTCAGGTAGTGCGAGAATCGGGGCCTCACACAACTTCTGTTTCAGAGTCTCAAAACCGAACTGATGATTAGGCCCCTAACGAAAGATCACACTTTTCTTTGTCAACCTGGTGAAAGGAACAACAATCTTGGAGAAATCTTGGATAAAGCTTCGATAATACCCCGCAAGATCTAAGAAACTCCGAATGTCCGATGCGGTCCTCAGGACATCCCAATGCATCACAACCTCGATCTTGGCCAGTTCAACTAAGATCCTCTTCTGGTTGACGATGTGCCCTAGAAACTGCACCTCACGCAACCAAAACTCACATTTGGAGAATTTGGCATAAAGCCTCTCCCTCCTCAGGGTATCCAACACCTCTCACAAATGCTACTCGTGTTGCTCCTTAGTCTTGGAGTAGACCAAAATATCAGTTATGAAAACAATCATAGACCGATCCAACATTGGCCTACAGACCTGGTTCATGAGATTCATGAAAACTGCGGGTGCATTAGTGAGCCCGAAGGGCATCACCACGAACTCGTAATGACCATAACAAGTCCTGAAGGCCGTCTTCTGCACATCCTCATCTTTGAACCTCATTTGGTGGTACTGTGATCACAAATCAATATTGGAAAACCAAGATGCACCCTGGAGCTGATCAAACAAATCATTAATCCTCGGGAGTGGGTAACGATTCTTCACCGTTAGCATATTCAACTCCCGATAATAAATGCACATCCTGTGTAAAATGTCCCTCTTCTTCACAAATAAGATCGGTGCTCCCCATGGAGAACTACTTGGATGAATAAAGCCCTTGTCTAGCAGCTGCTGCAACTATGTAGACAACTCCTGTATCTCTGGTGGTTCTAGGCAATATGACGCTCTGGCTATCGGAGCCGCACCACTCACCAAATCCATCCAAAACTCAACCTGCCTCTCAGGAGGCAGTCCCGGAAAATCCTCAGGGAAAACATTAGGAAAATCCCTCACAATGAGAACCCTTCTCAACTCCGTCATGGCCTCGACCCTCGTGTCAGAAACATAAGCTAAGAACCCAAAAAAACCCTGCTGCAGATATCTCCTAGCCCTCACATTTGAACATAGAGCTAGCCCATGAGAAGCTCTCTCGTCGGAAATAACCAGTTCTCCACTACTTAGGGTTCGAACTCTCACCAGCTGCCACTCGTAATCAATCACGACCCCATTGGGGCCCAACCAATCTATCCTGATGATAACCTTCAATCCTCGCAAGGGGATTGACACCAAATCAACAGAGAACCACTCGCTAAACATGTTCAGGACACACCCACAGAAAACCCTTGAAGCACTCACGGTATGGTCATTCAAAATCTCCACCTCCAATAGGGAATCTAAAGTCCCTGGAGTGTCTCGAAACTTCGTGTTGAGCGCAAGGGATACAAATATCGGGTAGCCCCCAAATGAAACAGAACATGAGCAGAAAAAACCATTGACCAAAAAGGTCCCTATACAAGATTATAATAAACTTAAGTATAAACAATGGAAATAATAAAAGATAGGGTTAAAACACATACCTGTCACTACATCCGGTGCTGTATAGGCCTTATCGGTGGTCAACTGAAAAGCCCTTCTCTTCACCATAGGAGCTTCCGCCTTGCCCTGCCAGCCATTGGTAATCCTCAAGGTGGCTGGCACAGGTGCCACCATTTATCCCTCAAAAAATCTCAGACAATCGGCCTTTTTATGGCCAATCTGATTGTAATGAAGCAAATCAGAGCCCTCTTAGGACAATCGTTGCTCATGTGGCCCGAATGGCCACAACTGAAACATATTGGACCTGTTATTCGGAAAGCTCTACTGTGCGGCTTGCTGTACTTGGCACAATGTCCCCAACCTCACTGGCCTTTCGTGTGGGTATCAGAGGTCTTGGGCCTCTTGGCCTGACCCACAGCTGTCTGAACCTGCTTTGGCTTATGCTTCGCCCATGTCATTCAAGGTCTTACACCCAGAGAAGCTCATGAAATCCCTAATGTCACCCCTCAGCATAACATGATATCTCGTTTTCCTCATATCCTCATCCATAGCGTACTGCGGGACTAGTAATGCTCTCTCCCTGAACTTGGCGGTGATCTCTGTCATAGTCTCTATAGTATGGTGACGGTCTTGGAACTCCCTCGCCAGCTGTTGCACCTCTATATATCGTGCAAACTCCATCTAGAACCTATGAACAAAGTCCTCCCATGCCATCTCTACCACCCCTACCGTCCCCACGGCTCAGGTAACCTCCTCCCACCAGTCCCGCACTCTGTCCCTCAGCAAGCAGGATACAAAACCCACCTTTGACTCCTTAGGGAAAAAGCTCTTTCGCTGATCATTTTCCATATCAGCGATCCAATGACGACTTGTGATGGGGTCCTTAATGCCAAAGACTCAGGCGTTGCACACGCCTTGAACTCCCGAAATGAGGGAGTTCGCCCCAGCCTGCCCTGCAGTAATCTCGGCTCGAAAAGACCTGAGTCATTCCTCCATGAGCTCCATAATCTCTTCCTTGACGGTACCTAAAGTCACGGGGGTAGCAAAATGAATACCGTGAGTAACCTCAGCTGAAATAAGCTCACACAACCTTTCATCAGTCAGTTATGTTCTAGAGCCAAAACCTGAACCTGATCTAGAGCCAGAACCATTACCTTCTGATCCCATATGAGTGATCACCATCCTTAAAATGAAACACAAGATATAAACAATCAGCAAACACTCGAGGGAAACACACAACATGTAAGTAACCTTAGGATCCCCAAAGCTACACTTGTCTTAGGTACAAGTCATGTGCTTCTAGTAGTACGAGCCCAATACTACCTTCCACACCTACTTGTACATTCCTCAAGGTAAATTCTGATTCCTCTAAGTTACCACACTATAATCAAGAACGACCTATGCTACACAACACATACACATACACACACGCACACACACATGTATATATATATATATATATATATATATATATATATCCTAGACTCTTTTAGGAACCATCTCATTCTCTTTCTCTCTCTCTCTCTCTCAACCCTCACCACTAGTAGTACGGAGAACCTCAATCAACACCGCTGGTTTCCTGATGCATGCGAGTTGTACACAAAGTAGGATCACATAGACTGTTGAATGAAGATTCTACCCTAAGTCCACAAGCATACAAGGAATTGGAAATGAGGCTAAATCGTTCATTCTTGGGTTATACAATCCTAAACATATAAAACTTTGAAAAAATACACTTAGCAAATTACTGAGCCAATATCAATTCCAAGTAATACATGGCATCATGTTCTACTGAGCTATAGGGCATCACACAAATTAGACAATTCAATTATATGATTCATGAAGGTATCCTTAGCTCTAATCTAGGATGCAGCTCACATATCAAGCATACTAATCAAAGTACATAAGTATAGGTAACTTGAGAAACAATTACTTGAGATCGGCTGATTGCACGCATTGCACTCCTCAGTTTGAGTTCTGACATACCCGAAAGTGTACCCGAATCCCTCAAATCAAGGCTATGATACCAACTTGTAACAGCCCACAACCAATACTTTTTTTTTTCAATTTTAAATAAGAAATACAGTCATTATATTGTTCCAAAACCCATTACATAATAACAATGTCAAATTATCAGAGTAATAATACCAATAAGTGCGAAAAATGGTGAGGGGATAATGCTGTTCCATCATGCCAAACCCTTCCCCTTAGTACCGGAAGTACCTGAAAACGTAAATACAATATGTAAGCAAAAGCTTTGTGGGTTTCCCCAAAGAACCACATAGCAATTATAAATAAGATAATGCTATGAGCGAAACCATAGTCTTATAAATAAGATAATGGAAAGCTGAACTGACATGTTGATCTAAAAATTACCAATCATCCTTACAATTAAAAACCACCAAAACTAATAATACCATTCAAAATACCTAAAATACCCCTAGGTCAAACCCTAGACAAAACTAGGTCAAAGTCAATCCGGTTGACTTAGTTAGTACGCGGGGTGTACCTCGCAGTTGACCGAAGGATGGGCCGCTGACCTCGTATGCTCGGCATACCCATCAGTATGCCCTACATACGAGGCTGCTTGCCAACTTTTTAACCAAGTGCTTAATCCCTTAAGCACTCATGTTGAAACTTCAAATCCAGGTCACATAAGATGTCCTAAGCCATAAAGTTTCCAACTTTATGGCCTAACATGGCTATTAAGTCCTTAAAACCAAAAAACTTAGCCTCTTAACCTATTAAGACCATCCAACACTTGCATGGGGGAAAACTAGTGACCAAGAACTCAACTTTATGAATTAGCACCCCTACAAACTTCTGAAAGGACATCTCAAATGCCTTGGAGTACCTCCTACTCACAAAGGATAATTTTAGGATAAAAAAGGAAACAACTTGATCAAAACCATATCCAAGAGACTCAATCATCAAGTTTGAAACTTTTTTTCTCCATAAGGTAGAAAAGGGGATCAAATGCTAGATCTAAAGCCTTAAGTGCAACACCACCACCTCAGTGTTCTTTCTTCTACTCCAAGAGCTAAAAAATGCACCAAAAAGCCCCAATAAGCTTCACAAGCACAAATACATTTAGGGTTTTCGAGATAAGGAGAGAGGATGAAGGTAAAAAGGTGATTGAGGCCATAAGAGAGCTTAAATTGGGTGCAAACCCCAAAACTTAGGGTTTTTCATTCTGACTGTGTACTCTCAGCATACTAATGCGCTCCGAAGTACGCCTTGCATATGAGGGTGCACGCCTTGTGTAATCCAAAGATCTTCAAAATTATAGAATTACCATCAGGGACTAAACTCGCAAAATAAACACAACTCAAGGGTTAAAATGGACACATGGAATCTAGGTGTTACATTAGGCGAAAAAGAGAAGAAAAGGAAAAGTATGGAACATGATGAAGGCTCCTCCGACAACTTTTAGAGAAGTAGTCAGAGGTGGAAGGTGGTGGCTACGGGTTGTGGTCAGCAACAAGGTTTTAACCTAGATCTCTGTTACCATGTTAGATAATGGATTTATTGATTCTTAAAAGACAATTACATAAGAATATATATAGAATACCTACATCCTAATGGCTAAACCCTAAAGAACTTAGTCCTAAACCCTAATCACTAACAATGATTATGATGAACATGAGTATTGAGTCTTGAACTCCATTTTGGAGACGTCTAGTTGTTATTGGTTCTCAGTTTGTATCATGATCACTTGGGAATTAAGCACTCCCAAAGGATCTCTTATCTATGAGTGGGCATGAATTAATCATGATAGCTACACTAAATTATTATTAGGTGTAAATTAACTATAATAGGTTCTATTATTTATGATTGAACATGAATTAATTTCAAACATTTCATAAATATTAGACAAAATTGCAAGAATGGTCCCTATGGTTAGGTGGAAATTGCCACTTTGGGCCAAAAAGGTTTGGGTTAGCATTGATGGTCCATATGTTTGCATTTTGTTGCCACTTTGGTCCAAAACCTTAACTTCCGTCACTTTTCCCCCGTTACCATCCATTTGACTTGTCAAATGGAGGGTATTTTCATCATTCCCTATTTTACTCCCTATATTTAATTAATAAAATCCTCCTCCTATAAGATCGATGATACTGCTGTCCTCAAGCTTTAATCCCCTCATTCCCGTCTTCTTCACAAGCCCTAACACATCACTATTCACATTTTCCCTCTGAATAAATTAACAATGGTGTTGTGTTTTTGTGGTAAAATGGCTATTATTCGCACTTCATGGACCGACAAAAACCCAGGTCGCCGTTTCTGCGGATGCCCGACTGAGGTAAGCAAATAGATATTGTATTTGCATCATTGTTGTCGCATTACATGCTAAGAACCTGTGTTATCTTTTTTTTTTTTTTTTTTTTTTTTTTTTTTTTTTTTAATTTTGAAGGGATCGAAGTGTCGCTTTATTGGGTGGTATGATGGTCCAATGTGTGAACGTTCAAATGCCATCATACCTGGATTACTGAGGACAATAAACAAAGTGAAGGCTCATACCACAAGACTCAAAATTTACCTGTTATGCAGTTGGATTTTCTTTGTGTATGTTCTATTTTACAAGTAGCTTAGGAATGTAATAGTTTGGGTATGTAGTTTTTTGTTGAAGATGTAAGCTGTGAGCAGTAAGTAGTGTTATCTTTTGGTAAGTTGTATGAAAGTAGTATTTTGTTCAAGATGTAAGCAATGTAATCAATGTAAGACATGTTTTGCAACAAAATGCCAATGGAAGTTATATTTGGTATCTATATGTTGACCATTCCATTTGTGTATGCAATTAACAACAAATTTAAACATTGTAAAATATGTAATTAACAACAAATTAAACATACACGAAACCATAACATCTAATTGTGTGATTTAAACATTGTAAAGTATTCAATTAACATCAAATTAAACATACCATAAACCATACCATTAAATTTCTGATATGTTTTTCCCATAAATCGAAAGACATACAGTTTTTAGTAACATACTATCAAGTACCAAAAAGAACATCAATGTATCTTCCACACCAAAAGACATCAATTACATAACATACAATAAACATAAGCAGTTGACATGTAAAACCCAAAAGACATCAAACTAGCTTCAAACCCCTTCAATTTCCTACTTGGCCCTTGCAAATTGTGCCCTTTATTTTTACACTTGCTGCAAGTCACACTAATAAACTTCCTTGTCAACTTCCCACTCCCACTTGCAGCATGAGTTTGACTCCCACTAGCCCCATCAGTTTGACTCCCACTAGCACCATTACCATTCTCTCCCTTCTTCTGGCTTCTCTCCCCTGTAGACTGCCTTATTTTTTTCTTAAGTCTCCCATGCTGATTATGGTGCAGAGGAGGGGTGATTTTAATTGGGCAATCACTTATTGGCCACATTGCTCTCCCTTTAATAGGCTCTACCTTATGAACATATGCTGCTTTCCAAGTTTCTAGCCAATGCACCCTGTGTACATAAGTGTGTAACTCTCCAATCTTCTCACCATTATCTACTTTGTCATTTAGGAAAACTATGACATGTTTACAAGGGAGGTCAGTTAATTCCGACTTCCTGCAGCTGCATACTCTTTCTGCCATGTCAACAACTTGTTGATCCTGCCATGGCCCTTTCATTTGGTATTTGTCTGAACCATTCCACCTAGTTGTGTACTGAGATGCCAAATAGACATTTTTTTCCATAATCTTGGTTGCAGAAGGAGTTAGAGGCCTTACACACTTATTTTGCACCTTGATGACATTACAGATTCTTTTCATCATGTATTCCCTGATGTACTCCAAGCAAGTTATTAGTGGCTTATCCCTTCCTTCAACCAATTTGCTGTTGAAAACTTCACAAAGATTATTCAAAAGCATATATGATATTGCTCTCCCTGAAATGTTGTCAAAAACAAAGTAAATAGTAACCAAGACAGTGTACTAACAAAGTAATACACCTCAGGGGCAAATTTGGAAATTACCTGTGAAGTGGCTTCTTGCCCAGTGTTGTGGGGGGATCTGCTTCAATCAATTATATGCATCCTTGTCAAATAAGTTGAATTCATTCATTAAGTGGTTGAACTCTTTGACTGTTGTTGCTGTGGCACAATTCCACAACTGTTCTTTGTGTTCATTGGATCTCCATGTTCTCTTCATATTATCATGTATATGCCTGAGACAATATCTGTGCTCATCACATGGAAACAACTGAGCAATGGCTTCCTGTAAACAGTAACCCCCGCAAATCCGAGCTAGTCAATTTAGAGGCAATAGGGGTCGAAAACGACTTTTCGAAAAAATATTATTTAGAATAAATAATCTTAACCAACTTGTAGAATATGTCACAAGGTTTTCGTACATATAAAGAACGCCAAAATCCGAGTTATAACGAAGAAGTTATGGCTCGTCGAAGTTTTACGGCAAAACCGGCACGACACCGGGAAGCGTAAATAGTAAATTTACGATGGAGCGACTTTTAGCCTTAGCAATCTAAACAAAAGTTGTAGTATAGGTTAAACCGAGAACATACAAAAAAGAACGCCCAAATTTGACTTCGTATGAGGAAGTTATGATTCTTCTAAGATTCGGCTTAGCAGTGCACGACCCGAAACTCGAATTTTAGTTCTAGCGGTTTTTGGCTTACGCAACCTAAATGAGAGTTGAAGATCTCATTAATAGGAACTCAACAGTAAAAAGATAGATGAAAACGGAGTCCGTATGAAGGAGTTACGAATTCTTCGCGGTCATTTAACAGTCTAAACGCCTCCTACTGTTAAATTTAAGATCAGTCGAGAATTAGCCGACGTAGTCTAAATGAAAGTTGTAGATCTTGATTTTACCTACGTGTAAAAAAAGAACGTCGAAAACGGGAGCTCGTATGCAAAAGTTACGGGGTTTAGAAGTCGGCAGGGTGCTGCTGCAAAAGGGGTGACGTGGCTGAATATGGGCCAAGGTTTTCTCCCCAAGAAAAGCCATCAGGTGACGGCACGTGGCACTGACTTGGCGAGTCAGTGAACCGACTCGGCGAGTCCATCAGGAATTCAACCTATAAATAGAGGTGTCGGGTTCCCTCATTCTTCACACCTTCCCAAACTATTCTTTCTCTCTCTAGACTCTCTCTAGCCCCCTAACCCCCCCTAAAAGCCTAGGTAAAACCCTAGCACCCGAAGGAAGCCCCGAGGCTCTCGAAGCCCCAAGAAAAGAGCCTTTCGGCTCGGGAACGCTGCTCCTACAAAGCCCAGTTTTCTTTAAAATCCGCTGTAAGTCAGCTACGCTTACACAATTTTTAATATAGCTTTCAAATAATTATAGTAATGTTATTAGGTCCTTAAAATAATTATTTGGGCTATTATTATGGGTTATATGAGTATTTTTAACGCTTATATAATAGTAATAATAGCTAGACTATTAAGTAGTCTCGGTGAATATTAAAGTAAACCCTAGTGGTAATGATACTAGGTTTTGTCGAAGGAAATTGTTTTAAGAGTAACGAAGTGCTGTCCGAGTACCGAGTCATCACCTTATCCAGTGAGTGCATAGTTACTTTCATCTTACACAGAGATATGAAGTATTTTACATAAATTACGTGCTATGTGTGCATATTACATGAGTACTTGTTGTCTATGCTGGATGAACGATTTTATACACGTTTTAAATGATTTAAACTGTATATGTATTTTATATCTACGAAAATGTTGGAGTAAGACATGGGTAGATGTAATAGATGAAATATGAGTTGGATGATGAAATAGACCGTGAGGTGAGGGTGAGAGGTGGACGATGTGAGAAGCCTTTTTCCCAAATGATGGCCCCGTCATTCAGCAGAGTATGGATGACAACCACGGACTATTCTAGATAGTCCAGTGGAACACTAGCAGGCTCACAACCTGTAGGTGTTGTGAACGATGTGTTCACCAGTGTACTCTAAAAAACCCATTGATATGTATTGCGAGTGGACTCTCGAAAACGATACTGTCAATAAAACCCCGACAGATGCGCCTAAAGGACTATTCCGGCAGATGCGCCCCATAGAGAATGTCACAATTTTGGCAGCTGCGCCTAAGTGACAGAACTAGCAGTTGGGCTTGACTGATGTGTCATTTACAACGATGGAATTCGTACCTATTCCTTAGGAATGAATGAACAAGAAATAGCTGATTCTTAGGGTAGATCCTTAAGAATAAAGAAGATAATGGGGATGGGTAATTGGGTTAACTGTTTGATGATTAAACATAATAATTATATTATTGTGGGTTGAAAACCCTATGTACTCACCAGGTTTCCCAACCTGACCCACTCAGTTTATTTATATCACAGATGTTGATGTGAAGTCACATTACACTGAGAGATTTAAAAGAGATGTAGATCACTAGTGATAATGAATGTAAGTTCTGTTTATGCTTATGTTTCTGTATTGACGATGACATCCCAAATGTTTTAAAATGAATAAAATTACTTTTCTTCGGAAATGCTTTGATAACGTATTTATCATGTTTTACTGGGAACAAATTCCGCAACATTTTTATTAAAAGAGGCACTCTGATTTTTATAAAACATAAACAAAATCGGTCTTTTCTGGCCGTGAAAATGGGGATGTAACGACCCAATTTTTATCAAGAATTTTTTTTAGTTTTTAATTACTCAAACTATTCCCATAATTCATAATTTCCAAACCATTTGTTTTCCCAAATCACAATTATTACAAACTCACTGTACTTTTGAAAACATCAGATAGTCCCATCACACAAAAAGAGAGGTAGAGTGCACGCCACGTCATCACGCCTTGCCTTTGCCCTTCGGCTCTGAAGTACCTGAAACAATCAACAACCTGTAAGCGAAATGCTTAGTGAGTTTCCCAGAGCATACCACACACACAAAAACCACATATCATATATCCTGTTAGCTATAAAAGCTACAGATATATCACGTAAGCCATGCATACATGAAACCTGTGAAAGTGCCATGGGCTACCCCACATGGTCTTTGCCTAGGACTGCCATGGGCTCCCCCACATGGCCTTACATCCAATTGCCATGGGCTACCCCACATGGTCTTCACCTAGGACTGCCATGGGCTACCCCACATGGTCTTACATCCAATGCCACGGGCTTCCCCTGGGGTCATCATATATAACATGTAATCACATAACAGAACACAAAATGTCTACCACATATGTCATAATAACATAATGGGTCAGTCTTGGTGCCTTAGACCCATAGGTATGGTGAGAAGACTCACCTGTCACGAATGCTGAACCGACACTTTGCGACCAAACGTACCCCACAGGCTGCTCCACGCAACTGCCTAAAAAGTGTCATACAATTTCCTGTCATTTCCCCAAAGTCCACCCTGGTCAACTTCATCCAAGGTCAAGTCCACGGTCCATGTTGACCCTAATTCGCCGAGTACAACTAGTGACTCGCCGAGTTTCCCAGAATAACATCTACTCGCCGAGTCATCGAGGCGACTCGTCAAGTTCATACAATCTTGATTGATAATCTAAGGTCATTCGTCGAGTTCCCTTGCTTGACACTCGACACGTCTACGAACATCCAACCATTGGGGAAATATTACTCGACTCGCCGAGTTGTTCCTTCAACTCGCCGAGTTCTAGGTAACCTTCATCCGAATCGCCGAGTTGTTCATCCAACTCATCGAGTTCTAGGAAAAATTCATCGGGCTCGCCGAGTTTTTTCATCCAACTTGCTGAGTCCATGCCTGTCTTCAAATGCCTCGCCGAGTCACCCCCTATGACTCGCCGAGTCCTTTCAGATCCCAAGCCATACAGACCATTTTTGAGCCATGCAAAGCTTCCAAACTACAGATCTAGGCTCCTGAGGCATGCTTTCCACGTAAAGTTGCAAACTTTACGTGCATGCAAGGCTTCCCCCGGGGTCATCATATATAACATGTAATCACATAACAGAACACAAAATGTCTACCACATATGTCATAATAACATAATGGGTCGGTCTTGGTGCCTTAGACCCATAGGTATGGTGAGAAGACTCACCTGTCACGAATGCTGAACCGACACTTTGCGACCAAACGTACCCCACAGGCTGCTCCACGCAACTGCCTAAAAAGTGTCATACAATTTCCTGTCATTTCCCCAAAGTCCACCCTGGTCAACTTCATCCAAGGTCAAGTCCACGGTCCATGTTGACCCTAATTCGCCGAGTACAACTAGTGACTCGCCGAGTTTCCCAGAATAACATCTACTCGCCGAGTCATCGAGGCGACTCGTCAAGTTCATACAATCTTGATTGATAATCTAAGGTCATTCGTCGAGTTCCCTTGCTTGACACTCGACACGTCTACGAACATCCAACCATTGGGGAAATATTACTCGACTCGCCGAGTTGTTCCTTCAACTTGCCGAGTTCTAGGTAACCTTCATCCGAATCGCCGAGTTGTTCATCCAACTCATCGAGTTCTAGGAAAAATTCATCGGGCTCGCCGAGTTTTTTCATCCAACTTGCTGAGTCCATGCCTGTCTTCAAATGCCTCGCCGAGTCACCCCCTATGACTCGCCGAGTCCTTTCAGATCCCAAGCCATACAGACCATTTTTGAGCCATGCAAAGCTTCCAAACTACAGATCTAGGCTCCTGAGGCATGCTTTCCACGTAAAGTTGCAAACTTTACGTGCATGCAAGGCTTTAAAGCCCTAAATAGCAAATCTAAGCATGGAATGGGGTCATACACTTGAGAGAAGGTACATGCTAAGCTCAATTGAAAACTTTATGCATCTTAAGGCCAAAAGGAGTTCAGATCTGAAGTTACAACGTCAGATCTTGGATTAAACACAAAATCCCTTTCTTAGAATCCATGCACAAGAGGGTTTTGGGTGGAAATGAGCCAAGAGACAGCTTAATACTTCCAGAAAATGCTCCACAGAAGTGGATCTAGAATCCCCACGAGCCCTTGCTTCTTCTAGCTTGATTCCCCAAGTGATTCCTTCACCAAATCCCTCCTTCAAGCTTCAAAATCACCAAGAACACACTCACAATCGAATCAGGGTTTTTAAGGAGGTATAGAGCTGTAAAGGGGAGGCCAAAGGAGGCTAATGACCCTTTAAATAGGGTGCAAGGCCCTAGAATCTAGGGTTTCATCTGCCAGCATCTACTCGTCGAGTACCATAATGGACTCAACGAGTAGATCATTAAACCCCCGCGTCCAAACCCGTTACTACTCGACGAGTAGGGAAGCCAACTCGCCGAGTAGGTCCTCCAAGAATCCAAACCAAAATGTCATTATCAATACCTGAGGATCAGGGTGTTACATGGGATGTCACAGTTGGTATCAGAGCATTAGTTTAAGCGAACTAGGAATATGGATTTATTTATAGACTTAAACTTAGAATGCTAGGCGATGATTGTGAGGTGTGAGCACTAGCTTATTTTAGGAATGATGCCTAAATTGCTTTTATGTGCTAAATGATTTGTTATGCTTTATGCTATAGCTTGATCGGATCTACGGTCTATTGCCGACCGGATCTGGAAACCTTATGTGTTTAGGATTCTAAGTGTTTAACTACGATATTAGAACTAGCATATAAACGTTTCGGAGTGATAAGGATGATTTAATACGTCAATCCTAAATTAAGATCTAGATTAACCTTATTTGGTGTATAGATCAAAATGGCAAGAACCCGTAGTGGATCTGGGAATGCAAATGGGAATAGGAATCAACCCCCGGTGATTCAGCAAATACCTGTTGTAGTAGAAGATGTACCCGAGCCAATCACCATGGCTGGAGTACAGGCCATGATTCAGACTATGTTGGCTGAACAAAGGGAAGAAATGAGACAGATGTTGAATAGGGACGAACCTACTATGCCCATTGAACAACCTGAGCTGATTCCCGGGCAACCGGAGGAAGGGAACTACAACCGCCAAGTGTGTCAAGTGGGGACTCAAGGTGAACGAAGGGATGGCCCGAAGAGGAGAAACGACAAGGATGGACGAATGTACAAGAATTTCTTGGGTGCGAGACCACCAAGTCTCTCAGGAAGCCCAAAGCCTGTTGAGATTATGGATTTGATCTCCGAGATGGAGATGGTGTTTGAGAGCTGCGACTGTAGCGAGAAACAGAAGACCATCTTCGCTGTAAGACAACTGAAAACTGGAGTCTTGAGCTGGTGGAAGCTATTGGCAGATACGATGCCACGAGGAGAAGCCTTAAGGATGTCATGGGAAGAGTTTTTGGAACAATTGAAAATGCAGTACTGCTTAGAGATAGATCTGATAGACCTAAACAACGAGTTTCAGAACCTGAAGAAAGGGAAGATGAGTGTTGATGAGTACGCCACTGCATTCACCGAGAGGATGAAGCTATTTCCCTACTTGGTTCCTAATAAACTCTCCAAGATTGATAGATTTGCTAACGGATTGCCCACTAACTTTGGCCCAATGGTCAAAATGGCAACTACCTTGAAAACAGTTGTTAGGGCAGCTAAGAACGTAGAGACCCAGATAAGAGAAAAGGGTCTAGAAAAAGATAAGGCAGGAGAGAAGCGGATTCCCGAGCAATCAGAGGAAGGGAACTACAGCCGCCAAGTGAGTCAAGTGGGGACTCAAGGTGAATGAAGGGATGGGCCGGAGAGGAGAAACGACAAGGATGAGCGAATGTACAAGAATTTCTTGGGTGCGAGACCACCAAGTCTCTCAGGTCGCCCAAAGCCTGTTGAGATTATGGATTGGATCTCCGAGATGGAGATGGTGTTTGAGAGCTGCGACTGTAGCGAGAAACAGAAGACCTTCTTCGCTATAAGACAACTGAAAACTGGAGTCTTGAGCTGGTGGAAGCTATTGGCAGATACGATGCCACGAGGAGAAGCCTTGAGGATGTCATGGGAAGAATTTTTGGAACAGTTGAAAATGCAGTACTGCTCAAAGATAGATCTGATAGACCTAAACAACGAGTTTCAGAACCTGAAGAAAGGGAAGATGAGTGTTGATGAGTACGCCACCGCATTCACCGAGAGGATGAAGCTATTTCCCTACTTGGTTCCTACGGAACTCTCCAAGATTGATAGATTTGCTAACGGATTGCCCACTAAATTTGGCCCAATGGTCAAAATGGCAACTACCTTGAAAACAGCTGTTAGGGCAGCTAAGAACGTAGATACCCAGATAAGAGAAAAAGGTCTAGAAAAAGATAAGGCAGGAGAGAAGCGGAAGTTTGAAGGATCTTCAAGGTCCAACAAGGAGAGCAAATTATCAAAGCTTGGAGGATGAGAAGGAGGTGAAGTAAGGTGGTGTGATAAGTGCAAAAAGAAACACTTTGGAAAATGCGGGGAGGAGGTGACTTGTTTCAAGTGTGGGAAGCATGGGCATTATGCTAACGAGTGTACATTCAACAAAAAGGTGTGTTACGGATGTAACGAGGAAGGGCACTTCAAGCAAGACTGCCCAAAGAGAGGGAGCTACAAAGCCAAATGTGCCGCCAAAGCCAAAGGCGAGAGCATTTCACATGATCCTTGACGAAGCAGATGACAATGCGAGGATTCAGGAGTGAAGGCTTGACATCCGAAGGTCGAGTTATGAAGTAGCCATAGAATCATATGATGTAGCCTATTAGAGGCATAGTCTAGGGTGAACTTGAACACCTATGTAATAGTTTCAAGAAAAAATAAATCCTTCGTTTTGTTATCTGGTGCGTTAAACTGTTATGTGATTTTCTTGTATGGTGACTTGGAGACTGCGAGACAATACTTGGGACGAGTATGAGTAGGTGTGAATGGTAGTAGAGGCCTATACTACCGGAAGCACAAGACTCACACTTGGATCAGGGAAAGCCACAAGGTTACCAAGAAGCTAGTAATTGATACCGTTTTATTCAAGAATGTCGTTACCATCATTTTGGTAAATGACGAAGAAGACGATTGTTATTCCGACCCTAGTGGTCATATCACATTGATTCCGACTACGATGAGTAGGTTACGTGGTCCAGAGAACCAAGTTTGATGTAGCGTCCGACTTAAACCAAATGATTGAAATCAAAGAGATCAATAGAAGTATCACACTCATTGTTAAAGAAGTTGGTAGCAAGAAATGCTACATGTTAAAATGTGATTATATCACATTAGACCATGAAGGAAGGCCTATTCCATTCCGAAATTTGACTCTAAGAGACCTAAGTCTAAGCGTTGAAACATACGATGATAGGTCATTAGAATATGACACATCGATCCATAGTAGTAATAAAAGAACTTATCTCAAGTTCGTATCCAGTGAGGATCGAGATTGTGACTTGAAGGTCATAATTTGGAGTCTAGCATGAGGTAGAGAGCAGGTTCACGATTGAGTACTGCTTACAGTCAATGAGTCTAAGAGATAGACTTGAAGGAATATAGAAGTTATAATTATTAACTAGGATGAAGAGATGACGTATGGAGTCATTATACAAGCCCTATTTCGTTGATGATTCCGGGACGTAATCATCCTAAGGGGGAGATAATTGTAACGCCCGCAAATCCGGGCTAGTCAATTTAGAGGCAATAGGGGTCGAAAAAGACTTTTTGACAAAAAATTATTTAGAATAAATAATCATAACCAAGTCGTAGAATATTTCACAAGGTTTCTGTACATCTAAAGAACGCCGAAATCCGAGTTATAACGAAGAAGTTATGGCCCGTCGAAGTTTTACGGCAAAACCGGCATGACACCGGGTTCGTGGTTATATGTTTGCAGTTGTAGATCTCACTTTTCTTGTATGCAAGCATCTGTGTTCGTGGTTATATGTTTTAATCATCCAACTACCATCTTTATTTGATCTAGAACCTTGTATCACCCAAGGACAAGGGGTACGTTCACCAACATCACCCTCATTAAAGGCTACAGTCCCTTTGCATAAAGCTCTTAACCTTGTTTTGTCATTTTTCTTGAAGAATATATTCCTCGTGGTTTCCAATGCATGAAATTGTATTTTTTCCTTTAACTCCTTTTTACTTTTATATTTTTGTCCTATCCTAAAAGTAACTTTTTGTATCTCCCCTTGAGAGCACCTTGTTTCCTTCCCTAATTCTTTTAATAAAATTCTCCTTTTCCTTTCCATATCAGAACCATCATCCATTGAATCCCATTTGTCATTATCAATTACATCCAAATCTTCAGGGTCTTTAGGGTCTTCATCACTGTCATTATGCATGAGATTTGTTACTCTCTTTTCCATAAATTCATCTTCTAGATCAACACTCATGTAAAAATCCTTCATATCTACCTCTACTTCAGAAATTATGTTATCCTCATCTACCCAAAAGTCACTGTCATCACTATCCTCCTCCCCATCACTTATTTTATCACCATCCTCCTCCCCATCACTTCTTTCACCACTATCCTCCTCCCTATCACTTCTTTCATCATCAGCTACATTATGAGTAATTTCATCTTCAATTCCAACATCCATCTGATAACCCCCATATCTATATCATCTTCAACTCTAGCATCCTTCTCATAATTCCTCATATCTACATTAGCATGAACTTCATTAACTACCTCCTCCCCTTCCCTCTCTTCATTGAATCCATTATCAAATTCAGAATTAGATTCTAAAATCTGTTGGTACAATCCAAGATCAAATTCATTAGCTGCCTCATCAAAATCATTAGGTGCATGATCCTTATCCGCATCTACATTAGCTTCACCAACATCACCCATGGCCAATTTCTTACTGCATGATTACAAAGCTTTGTCCTTGGTTCAACTCCTTTTCCTATTATACTCATGGGATAATGAGAAACACCTTCATTATGTAAAATAGGGGATAATGACAAAGCACCTTCATTATGTAAAACAGGGGATAATGAAAAAGATTTGTCCTTGGTCGAACTCCTTTTCCTATCACTAGCTTGGTTATCAGTTTTGGTGGTTTCATGTTCCTCAATTTCATGTAATTGCTCAATAGTGACCTTTTTAACAGGTTTAGGAGCCATAAAGTAAGTAAGCAATTTTGTAAAACTGTGTTCAGTGTACACCCTTATGACTTTATGCTCCTTCACATATTGGGCAAGATTAGGAACATCATCATCGTTTCCTCGGGCACGTAGTCCAAAATGCATGTCTCCTTTGGGCAACCAAAAATGATAATAGATAACTGGAGGAACTGAGTATCCTAACCCTTTTATGATGGCATCCATTTCATGAACATAAAACTCTTCTATATCGACCATGTCAACGTATGTCACAGTTCCATCAATGTAGTTCACATCTGGAAACTTTGTGAACTCTCCCCCATGATGTAGCTTGATGGTAAACAAAGTAGGGTATCCATCTTCAAAACAAGAACAAAAAAGAAGTTTCAGATGAGAGGATTTCACATAAAAAGGCAACTTAGTGAGCAAAATAAAAAATATGTACCATAAACCACCCTTGCGTTGAATGGTTTCTCATACAACTTACATTCCACATTGGAACTTGCATTAACTGATCAACTCACTTGATCGAAGCGCACAAGATGGAAATGGGATTTGGGTTCTTGATCCTCAGTTAATGAAAATCAAAGTGCAAACGACTATTTATGTAATTAAGATTATAAATGTGAGTATGATCGACACTTTTATCCGTATGGCGGTAAGGGATGGATACGTAAATGGAATTTATTTATTAAATGACGTAAATACCCTCCATTTGACAAGTCAAATGGATGGTAACAGGGGAAAAGTGACGGCAGTTAAGGATTTGGACCAAATTGGCAACAAAATGCAAACCTATGGACCATCAATGCTAGCCCAAACCTTTTTGGCCCAAAGTGGCAATTTCCACCTAACCACAGGGACCATTCTTGTAATTATTTCTAAATATTACTTGGTTTGACTCTGTATACGTCTTTCTTTCTTCATTTTCTATTAGGAAACACACACCATTGGTTTACATGTGAGTGTTATTTCAGTCAGCTTTGTAGGAACCAGGTTGAATTGAATCTACTAACTATGTACCGGTGGACTATGACTTTTCCAAAACTGTATGTTACTGGATTTTCCTGTAAATTGGATGTTTTGTAGTTCACACCACCTAAAATCTGGTAACATACAATTTTGGAAAAGTCACACTCCACCACTACATGGTTAGCAGGTGTCAGAGAGGGTAGGAAGGTTAAGAGTTATGGATGTGGAGGGTTGAGACGAAGGAGATGGAGGGGTGGTGGCGGGATGTGGAGGATCGGAGAAGTAATTGATGGTGGATGGAAGGTTGGTGTCATTGTGAAGGAATTAATAGTCATATGAGTTGGTGGTGGTTGGGTTAGCATACGGAAAAATTGTTTCCTCAAAGTTGACATGGCGAGAGAGTTAGATAGCCAAGGAATACTCAACGAACTGACCGAGGGTCAAGTTTGGGGTTGAGGGTGGCATAAACATTTTGATAACATGCACACCCAAACACACAGAGATGCGTGTATGATGGGTTTAGTTGAAGAGAGTGGAAGTAGGAGTTTGATTGTGAAGGATTTTGGTGGGTGTGATGTCATAAAGGTAGGTAACGACATGAAAAAAATCAACACAAAGGGAAAGAAGGAGCGATGCATGAGAAAGAACCATGTAGTATTTATACCCCATTTTGCTTGGTATTGGAGAGCTCCAAAGATCGTTGTGAATGTTATCAAAGGGTAATAAAGTACTAGAATTTGAAACATAAAATGGTAAACGTTTATGTTTTGAAATTTGACATGAATGAAAAAGTAAATGAGAAGTACTAACACTTTTATTGCAAGAAATGATAGAATTTGAACGTAAATAATCAATAACATTTCCGGAGGATGTCCAAATTGGAAGTGCCACAAATCAAAAGACGAAGTGGAAAAGAGCATAGAATGAGACAACGTTAGAGATGTGAATGGTTACAGAGCTCTGATACTATTGTGGTGGGTAAGGATCCTCCCATTCTAGAGGTCCTTCGTAGAAAAGCCACGGTGGTCAAATTCAACAGAAACATTGTTATCTATAGTAAATTGGTGGACATAAATTTGATTTTTATAACTTTGGGTGTGTAAAGAACATCATTTAGGGTCATATTTTTGAGTTGAGATAAGAGGATCGTTTTTCCCGTACCCATAACCAGAATATCGTGGTCATTACCGACAAATATATAATATATTTCGTCTAATAGAATTAATATAGATATATAAAAATATAGAATATATATCTTCTAATAGAATCGTCCTAAGAAAAAACAGTCATTGATTATGATCTTCTATGTGATACTTCGGTTAGTGAGGAATGATAACATTTTAAAGAAATCATGATATCTCCAACAAAAACTACAAATGCTATCATTTCTCAAACAAATGAGTGATGCAAATACATGGGCATGTGTTGTGTAAGCTAGGCAAAATGGAGTTGTTCTCCTATGTAATATCTAATCATTTTGTACCATTGTTATTTTCTATTCTAAATTTTGTTTTGGTTTGTACACCAAATCTTAGCTCCTTTCTAATACCCGATCTTGTTTATTTATAAAAAATTATTTATAAAAAGATATTCGTTGTTTAAAAAAATGGTTATTTTAATAAGGAAGCATTTATAAGCTTTTATTTTATTAATGAACCATTATAGTTGTTGGAGCTACAATAATTTGTTAATTTCTTGAGGATTTAAACTCATAGAACTATCCTATAAGTACCATGTAAGATAAGACATGATTTATTCTTGGTGCCTAAACTTTATGTAGTTCATCCTACATGTTTGTTAGCCATCCTTTGCCAGTTTTGCTTCAAGGTTCCACCCATTTTAGTCATATTTGATTACATACACATATTGTTCAATAAATCATTAAAGTAGGGTCATTCTTGGGCAAACATACATTAATTCAACACGTTTGATACCGTTTATTAAGTATCCAAAATGGTCAGATCAAACCTCCTCAACTTTATTCCAAACTCGTCTCGAGGTTGGCCTGAAAGCATTAGGGTAGTCTTATTCTTTCATCTTAAGAAAAACTCAACAAAATCACGAACCCCTGACATTTTATAAAAAATAAAAATGAAAAAAATTAAAATATAACAATTGAAGAGAGAGAGAGAGAGAGAGAGAGAAGGGAGGGGGTGGTGAATTTTAATTGTAAGAGGAAGAAAACAAGGTGATTTTCTTTCCGAGGTAAGAAGGTGTTACCATGGCCACCGCCATGTCAACCCCAACATTGTTACACCCACCAACCTAAATATGTTATTAATAATTTTTGTTTTAGGAAATGTAAGTAAAAAGGAATAGGATGGGCATGGTAAGGCAGTAGGGGGCATGCAGGTGCTTGGCCCCTCCAACTTTATATATGAGTTATGGATGCAACTATTCCATGACCAAAAAATAAAAAAAATTCAATCTCTTTTAAAATTATGAATTTCATTTTGACCCTTCAAAATAAATATAACAATTACAAAGGTAACAATAGTGCTCACAAGATCAATCTGTGGTTATATAAAAATTAAGATTGTAATTTGTAAGCATATAAAAAATCTGAAAATAAACCATCTAAATATAATTGATTACCTAAAGATTAATTTACAATGTAGACAGAGATTGCAAATAAATCTAAAAACAAAAACTAACTAATCAGAAAACAAAATCACAAGGTTTTAAGGCGTTTAAACCATGTAGGTTACTAAAACTATCAGCTATCAATATTTGGAAACAGATCTAAAAAAAGAATATGGTTTTGCGTTTCTTAAACCTACCATGGCTGCTAATATTTTTCCAACAACCTTTCTCTATGTAGTCTATGGGATGTGTAACATTCGAGATTTTGGTATGTTTTATTTAACCCTTTATGTAGAAATTTATCTTATTTTAGTCCTTAGCTCAATATGTAGGGCGTACTGGCCCGAAGTTGGATCACAGATTCACCCACATACGTAGGGAGTACGTGGGAGTACACATGGATGTGGGAGTTCATTTCGTCTAAGATTACCTGCAGTATACTCGAGTAGACTCCTGTGATCTTTGGTACGATCAAGGAGGGTAGCATGGAGGTGTTGGATGAGCGCTTAGGCTCTTTTCATTCTGAGATGGTGTCATTGATCAGGGCACAATCATTGACTTTCCGTGAGTTTTGGGCATGCGAGGCTCCGGAGTAGTTTAGGGAGAAGGTTCCGATCATGAGTAGGAATTGGTTAGCGGATGCCGCTAATGCCTTCCGCACTAGCAGTTGTCCAAAGGGGGAAAATGTCAGACTTGCTTCCTGTCATATGAAAGACAGATCTCAAGATTGGTGGGAGGAGGTTGGTCACACCGTAGGAGATGCGGCAGTTAATTCGATGACATGGGATGATTGTGTGATGAGATTTCAGGCTGTGTTTCCACCAGTGATAGAGGTGCAGTAGTTGGCGAGGGAGTTTTAAGACCTTCGCCAGACTATTAAGATGGTGGCTGAGATCATCGCTATGTTCCGGAAGAGGGCATTGCGGGTTCTACAATATATGGAAGATGAGGAGTTGAAGAAGGCGAGATACCAAGAGATGTTGAGGAGTGATATCCGGCAATTTGTAAGCCGATCCAGTTGCAAGACACTGGAGGATATGATTGTGAGGGCTAGAGAGATATTGATTTGAAGATGGAGAGGAAGAAAAAGCCAGAGCAGACTCAGAGTTAAGGGAGTTCACGCAAGAGGCCCAAGGTATATGACTCGAGGTCAAGGGGCCAGCAGGGCCTAAGTCGCTGTGGTAAGTGTGGAAAGATGCACGATGGGGTGTGCAAGGTGAGTGGTTCTTGCTACTTCAAGTGCGTCCGGACATGTCATATTAGCAGGGAGTGTAATGCTACTACCACCATCACCCTGGTATCTGATTTGATTTGCTTCCATTACAATCATAGAATACATAAGAATGCTAATTGTTTGAGTTTGACAGTAGCACGACCAGTGGTAGCATCCGCTCCAACGACTTTACAAATTACTGATGGTTGCCAGGGTAAGGCAGATACGCCTTTTGTGAGGAGTAGGTCTTTTCAGCTGACAACCGATGAGGTTCGTGCGACACCTGATGTGGGGATGGGATCATTCCTTGTGAACGATATCTCTGTCTTGGTATTGTTTGATTCGGGGGCTACCCAATCTTTTGTATCTCTTGCGCTCAGCAAGAGGTTTGTTGGTGCTCAGGGGAACTAGATTTTTCATTAGAGGTGGAGATGGCAGATGATCGATTTGTCTGGGTATCAAGGGTTCATCGAGGTTGTGTTCTAGGGATGTTCAGTGAGCAATATCCAATTGATTTGGTTCCTATTCCTTTGCACAAGAACACGATTATTGTGGGGATGGACTGCTTGAGCCCTAGTGGGGCAGTGATTGATTGGGAGCATCAATTGGTGTGTACTCGAACCCAAGTGAGGGAGAGTTAGTGGTTCAGGAGAGAGAGAGAGAGAGAGAGATCATCACATGCCGATTTTATGTTCAACAACTAGTGCCAGGTGCTATCTTCAACAGGGTTGTTCTGGATATGTTTCCTATGTTATGGATACCCAGGAAAGGGTAAGGAGACTGTGGATGACGTCCCGGTTGTTCAGGAATACCCTTATGTGTTCCCGGGGGACTTGCCTAGAGTGCCTCCGGAGAGGTAGGTGGAGCTTAGGATTGACTTAGTTCTAGGTACAACTCTGATAGCCAAAGCACCATATCGGTTGGCTCTTCCATAGATGTAGGAGTTATCTACACAGTTATAGGAGCTGTTAGACAAGGGGTGCATTCGACCGAGCATTTCTCCATAGGGATAACTGATCCTGTTTGTGAAGAAGAAGCATGGGTCACATCGGGTGGGTATTGAATATCGGGGGCTGAATAAGCTAACTGTGAAGAATTGTTATCCACTCTCTAGGATTGATGATTTGTTTGACCAGCTTTAGGGTGTATCATGGTTTTCCAAGATTGATTTGCAGGCGGGATATCACCAGATGAGGTTCAGAGAGGATGATGTGTAGAAGACGGCCTTCCAGACTTGTTATGGTCATTATAAGCTCGTAGTGATGACTTTTTGGCTCACCAATGCTACAACCGCCTTCATGGACCTCATAAACCGTGTATGTAGGCATGAGGAACACTTGAGGGAGGTATTGGAGACTTTGAGTAGGGAGAGACTGTATGCGAAATTCCCCAAGTATGAGTTCTGGTTGCTGGAGGTGCAGTTTTTGGGGAAATTGGTATTCTAATCGACCCGGTCAAGGTTGAGGCCGTGATAAGGTGGAAGGTTCCGAAGTCTCCATCTAAGATTCAGATTTTCCTTTGCTTGGCAGGGTACTATCAGAGATTTATTTAGGATTTCTCTAAGATAGTGGTTCCTCTGACTCGATTGACGAAGAAGACAATAACTTTTCTCTAGGTGTGTGAGCAGCAGGAAACTTTTGAGACTTTGAGATAGAGATTGTGTAAGGCGCCGATTCTGACCCTTCCTGAGGGTGTTGAGGATTTTGAGATAGAGATTGTCAAATATTTTTTTTAGTTATTTATTTTTTAAAAAACCAATAAAACTAAATTGTTGTTATATGAAATTCCACGCACCCTCTAACTTTTAAAAACCCCAAAACAAGGAATGGAAAAATCGATCTGAAACCTGTGGTTCAGGTGATTATGGCTATTCAAATTATTCAGACTCTGGACAATGTAGAAAACAAGGATTTTGTTAGCTAATCGTTCTTTTCATACGTACTGAGTTGGTGAGCTCTTAACAGTTGCAAAAAGGGTTTCATTCTTCAATTGTCTGCGTTTGTTTGTAGACCGACACACAAACACTTATACGTGTTATATGACTTGAATCTATTCTCATTTCTGTTCTGTTTGTTTGTGAAGAACTTTGTGCAAATAAAAAAGAGTAAATTACACAGATAGTCACTATGACTTAAATATATTCTCATTTCTGTTCTGCACGTTTGGTCCCTAACTTTTTTTTCGAATTCTGACAGTCCTGATTGTATGTTTTAGTTACGTCTATGGTCCCTGTCACACATAAAATGACTATTTTGCCATTAATATTAATTTTTTATTTTGTATTTGTTAATTTATTAAACAAACTAAAGTAATAAATATGAAAAGAACATAACATGGACCCATAATTTATTTCCTAACCTACTTACATTTTGCTCTCATATGATACAAGCTTCACACACCCCTTTCTTCCACTTCCATCATTTTCCTTCATCAAAGGCTGTATCATACCTCCCCTTTCTTGCCAGAAGAAATGTTTAACTCTCTTCTTTTGTTGAAAAGCTCTTTGCAGCCGACTTCTGGTCTGATCATCATCTTCAACATCGTTTCCTGTTCTTGTGCCATCGTCACATGTTCTTGTGCCATTTACGTCTATTGTTGTGCTACCACTTGCATCACCCCTCATCTTTCTATTCGTTGTTTGTGAGTGAGATTTACAAGTTTATCTGATTCCATTTGGCTTGGTTCTTGAGAGATTTCGCTTATGATTTTCGTGAATAAAGGAGTCTGATGCTACTAACGAAAGGGGGGGGGTGTCACACCCCGAAACCGATGGCGGAAACGTTCTGGGGCAGAGGACGTCATGTAGTATCGCAACCAATGTACATAGTAAGCGTAGTAAACACAACCATTACCTTGCATAGAAATATTTACATTGTCTGAAAACAAAGTGTTACAAGTGTTATACATATATATCATATGAACAAAAGCTAAGACGAGTCTTCTATACGCTCCGACTTCTCCAAAAGATCGCAGGGTACCTGTCTAATGCGGACCTGAGAATACAAGTAGTTTGAAAATCAGCATAAAGCTGGTGAGTTCATAAGCAGTTTATTTTCGTAAAAGATCAAGTTTCCTTTGGTTTTCTGAAAAAGTCGTTATCCAAGAAAATCCCATATTTTCTTATAAGGAAAGTTTAGTTATCCATTTGTTACACAGTTTGGTTAAGAGCAGTTATGTTATCCCAGGAAAAACCCTTATTTTCCTAAAAGTCGTGGTTAGTTCTTGGTTCGGTATGCAATGTACTAGTATCTACCATACTTGTAGTATTAGATAAGTATTCTGAAAGCCTGGTTATCCTATACACGAATGTCGAATATCTACTATACTTATCCGAAATTTTGAATCTTTGGAGACACTCAGAGACGTACACTAGCTGTATATTCGAAGTTCCGGTGACATCCAAAGGCGTGTTTTAGACTTATTTCTGAAACTCTGTCGATATCCAAAGGCGTATATTATACGTATTTTCGAAACTCTATCGATATCCAAAGGCATACTTTCGAATTAATTTCGAATCTTTGGAGACACTCAAAGACGTACACTAGCTGTATTTTCGAAGTTTTGGTGCCATCCAAAGGCGTGCACTAGCTGTATTTTCGATGTTCTGGTACTATCCAAAGGTGTGTTTTACTAGTAATAATCCTAATTTATGATTAGCATGAATCCTTCGTAATTTATAAAGTATAACATATATTATAACATTTTATAAAGAGATCTACAATTAATCTGAAAGCTAACTCTGCAAGTTAAACGGTTGGTCAATACGGTTTCAGTGTTAAAAGCATATGGAATATGAAAACATTTCAAATGAAATAATAAGTTTGAGTACAAGATTTCCTTGTACTTTTGCTTGTATCCCCCCTAAAAACATTGAAAAACAAGGAAAAAGGTGTAGGGGTATGAACTCACCGGTCGAGAAATGTGTCGGCTGGATGCTAAGTGTCAGTTCGGGGCTTGAACACGTGCGAGGTTCCTATGTACTATGAAGAGATACATAATTGTATCTAATTAGATTTTGAACTACTAATTAAGTAAGAATATACACTTCGAGGCACAAAAACACTTCATTTCAAGTGTTAGGAGTGATCTGGATAGCATCTAAGGGGGTGTATGGCCTAGACATGGAGTTTGCTCTTCAAGAGTAAGCTCTTAGGGGAGTTTACGGTCCAATGACCATATCCCCATGAGTTTATGGCCATAAACTCATGGGTGGTGTGTTCTTGGATGCTAAATGGTCTTACAATGCACAATGGAAGGTTCTAGGGTTGATTCCATGGCTTAGGAAGTGATCGGGACTTGAATTGACCTTGGCAAGGATTTTACGGTTTATGAAGATGTTCTTGGTGAGTTTACTACCTTAAACACATGAGTTTACGGCAGTAAATTCATGTTTGTCCATGAATCATGTGTATTGGTGGTTGTAGGTTAAGCATACAAAGTTCTAGGTCAAATTCTAAGCCATACAAGGTGTTAAGGGCACTTTAACACCCTTTGGTGGTGTTTATAGTCTAAGAAGGGGTGTTTACGGTCCAAGAATGTTCTTGGTCCGTAAACTCAAGTGTGACTCATTTGTGTATGTTTTGGTGGATCTCATGAAGGAATATAAGGTTCTATGCACTCATGGAAGCTTATGGAAGCTTTTGGAGGTGTTTAAGGGGCAATCTAACACCTTAAAAGGTGTTTATAGTCTATGAATGAGGGTTTACAGTCCAAGCATGATCTTGGGCCGTAAACTCATGTTTAATCCTCAAATGGTAAGATTTTGGTGTTCAAATCTCGTACATGCAAGTCCTTAAGCCTTATCTAAGCACTAGAAGTGATTTGGAAGGGTTTTGGGGCTCCAAAACCCCATTTATAGGTGTTCACGGTTTGGGGAGGTTCCTAGACCGTAAACACAAGTTCTTGGTCCTATTTCATGATTTAAACACGAATTTGAAAGCCAAACATGTTATATTATGAGCTAGGATGGATTTCTTACCAATTTGGAGCTTGAAATGGATGATTTTGGATCAAAACTTGGATTTGATGAGAGAGAGTAGAGAGAGAAAGTTATGAGATGGTGGTAAAAAGATAAATTGAAGTTCACTCATCCTTTATATAAGGTTTGAGTTTGTTGCCCGGTGGAAATCTACACGATACTGACGTTAAACGAGGCTTTTTGTCGTACCCGATTTAATTGTTTGTAACCCGACGGAATAAAACTAAAATTTTTCCAAATAATAATTTGGGGCGTTTTCACATTTTTCTAATGGGTTTGGATACTCACGAGGTCATTATAAAAGTCTTAAATTAAATGATCTAATCCAAAATGTTAACGGAAAAATTGCAAGACAAACGGTTTTACTGACGAGAACGGGATACCGAGACGGAAAAATTTTCAGATTGTCACAGGGGGGGTACAGTTTAGGAATCCGTGAGGTTGTAGGATACATAATCGAGTCTCAATGTTCAAATCTGGTCTCTAGTGTCGATTCACCTGATGTAACAACACGTTAATTTTGTAGTCAATAAAAGTCAAACCGCTATAAATAAAATTCGAGGTTTTGATCATTTCGTTAAATTCATAAGGGTAAAATAGGATTTAAATTATATAAATGATGTTTTTATATAAGTATTTGGAATAAAATACACTTAAAAATCCAAGTTTCCCTTTGGAACCGAGAACCTCAGATTGCAAAACCTTCCCTACCGAGAATAGATCTCGGACCGAAAACGGATTTCAGTCGAGAACCTCCTTTCCGGCCGAAAACCCAACCGCAATATATATTTTCCCCGAAAAATAAGTCATTTGATCACTCTTTCACTTAAAAACAATTTCATTTATCTCTCAAGTACCATCCAAGAACATTCATACCTTCGAATTTTCACAATCCGAAAAATTTTAGAGCCAGCAAGGTCTAAACCCTAACCTAGTACAAGTGAACCACATTGGAACCTTAATGCATGGTGCCATCTATAACTATGAAGGCTTGTTTATAAACTTATAACTAAGCATGGATTTAAATTTAAATTAAACTAGGTTAGTATAAATCAATATAAGGCAAAAGATTAAAACTTAAACCATAAAGTAATACCTTATATAGAGTTTTTAGTCTTAAGCTTCTAAAATCATGGAGTTTACGACCTAGGGATTTAATGCCAAAGTAGTTTACGGTCCAAGAAAGTAATCCAAAGTAGTTCACGGTTTTGAAATGGATTCAAGGGGTGTTCACGGTTGAACTTGAACCGAAAACACCCTTTCTAGAAGACCTTAATCTGAAAACACTTTACCATTGGACTCTTTGGCCGTAAACCCCCTCTTCTTGACTTTAAGGATCGAAAACACCATTTCCTTTTTGATTTAAAACCCTAAACACTTCATTTTTAAGATTGTATGACCGTAAACTCTTCAAATATCTTCATATTTTATCCAAAGTTAACTTCCCAATTTGATTTCTAGCATAAACCTCACATTCACCGCCTCATGAGTTTGCTTCATATTTAAAATACAAATGAATTCATTTGACACATACAATAAACTCATTTCACTCATATGCTCTCAAAACACATATCAAATCCTTCGCATCTGCAAGCAGTTACCCAGAAATCTTCAAACCTCCATAAGAACTTATCTTCAATTAAGTAAGTAATCTATACAAAAAAGTGTTGATTAATACTTTATATTATTAGATTAAATAATTTGAACATAATATTATGTGTTTAAATATTATTAGGAATTCGGAAATTATACGTGTTCTAACCCGAGAATCATCGCAACCACATCGTATATAGCCAAAAACACGCATATAATGTGAGTTCGTACCCCTATGTTTTCATGTTTTTTAAATTGTTTTAAGGGGGAATACAAGTAAAACACAAGAACTCTTGTGTTTAAAAATATAAATTTCTGATTATGTTTTCTTACCGTTAATAAGAAATTAAACGTGAAATTTACTAAATATGAAAAATATCGTTACTATTGAATTTACAAACGATTTACAAAACATGTTAAGATGCAACGGTTTTAACACCAACACGGAAACAAACTTATAAACTATAATAGGCATAGTTTATGGAACAAATATACTATTTTACAAGATTCAGGTCATAACACGAAAACGAACTTATAAACTATAATAAGTATAGTTTATGGGACAAAGAATCTATTTTGCAAAGTACAAGTTAACATATAAATAGAAAGGGATTCCAGATAACAGATGAAGAGAAAGGGTTTTCATATAACAGATGAACAAAAAGGATTTTAGATAACAGATGAACAAAAAGGGTTTGCAAATAAAAGGGTTTTGAATTATTATTTGTAAAAACATTGAAGCAATTTGTGAGATGTTTTCGTGTACTTATCTAAGTATTGGTAAAAAGTCCTGATTTTATAACCAGAGTCTCTTGTAAGGAGAGCGAGATGTTTGTGTATAGATCTATTTGGGACATACAATCCCACATCTGAACTGTTAGCTACAGTCAGGTCGGCAGGCCCGGGGTGACAAATGTCGTTAACGTTCTGACGCCTGAAAAACGTTGTGATTAGGCTGACTGGGTTAGTATGGTTATAAGAACTCACAAAGAGAAAACAATGACATATTTACGAATAATGTATTATCAAATAATTTTATTTGATTATTTACCTTACATTCGGATTTCAGAGAAAATATACTTTCAAGGGTTTTATATAAATAATAAATTAATACTACATTATTTGCAAGTACATAATTACTATATTAATACACAGCTACACAAAAAACAATATACTCCCTCCGTCCCAAAATTATTGTCCATGTTTGACTTTTGAAGTCTTTCCATGTCAACTTTGACCATAAATAACTTTATTTATGTTATATAATTTTTTTATTAAACTTATAACAATGAAAATACATTTGAAAAACAATCTATTCATATATTTTGCATAAAATTTTATATAACAAAAAGAAAATTATTTGAGATCAAAGTTGAACAAAAGAGACTTAAAAAGTCAAACGTGGACAATAATATTGGGACGGAGGGAGTATTATATTATTTAATAATATGGTACAAACAGAATTTCAGAAAAACGTATACCGAGTATTCTTTTGCTAAAGTCTATGATTACATAATGTATACGTTAGGATTATATATAATAAAGGCCCGATAGGCATTGGAATGTGTGAATTCCGCCCTACTTCCTGTTCCTTGTTTGGTTGTGGGCTTAGGGCAAAATCATCCAATCGACTGTCCGTTTGATTTTGTTTTCATATAACTTGTATACATTAAGTAATCATAGGAGGTAACAGTACGGGTCATACCAATTACAAGAATCAGAACCTTGAATCACAAGTTATAAACATAAGAAACTTATACTTTTTAGTCTCAAAGTACTACGATTACAATTTATTTACTAAGAAAATATTGGATTTTCTGGCGTAATACATTAACGTTTTCAATAACAAAGAACATATCTTTTCCAACAAAATACTTATGAACTCACCAACTTTAATGTTGACACTTTTTCGAACCACTTGTATTCTCAGAAAAGTTAGTAGACAGGTCACAGGTACCCTCTCAGGCATTGCGAAGACGGAGCATAGAATATTACGTCTTACCTTTTGCTAAGTTTTAAATGTCTAATCAACAATGTTTTAGATACAATGTAATAACTATCTTTTCAATACAATAGTTGTTGTTGCTTTGATTACTATTATACAATTGTTGTGATACTATACATGACGTCTTCCGCCCCCGAACGTTTCCGCCATTCCAGTTTGAGGGTGTGACACAAAAAAAACACTTCAAATATTCATAATTTCACCAAGAACACCAAGAACACCAAGAACACCAAGAACAATCTTCAAATCTTCAAGCTGGCCGAAAACGCCTTGGATCGAGAACACGTTCCTAACCAAAAACTCATTCAGGACCGAGAACCTGGTCCCCGGTTGAGGATTTAGGAACGAAATCAAGGATTTCGGTGGGGCCTTGACCGAAAACCCTCCTCAACACTTCATACAATTTTCGATAATGGTTACAAGAAATTCCTTACATAAATCAAGTGTTGTCTAACACTTTAATTTATTATTTCACTAATTTAAATATGATTAATTGTTTAAATAATTCTAGGATACCGTCCTTTTCACATACGCTAGTCTGAGGATCATCTCTTCAATCACGCTATCCAAACATGAACACATAACATAGGTGAGTTCATACCCCTAGATTTTCATTGTATTCAATGTTTTTAGGGGGAAATACAAGTAAAAGACGAGGACTCTTGTGTTAACATGCAAACGATTTTAAAACCTTTTTGCAATTGATTCAAACTGATTTATCACTATAGTTTATAAAAATATATTTATGTATATTTTTAACCCTATTGTAAGATGTTGAGCGAAAGGGTAATTTTCACTAATTCATACACATAGTTAAATTGCAAAGGTTTTCAGTGCATTACAGAACATTACATTCAAGCTATAATATGTATAGTTTGGGAAACACTACTCTAATACATTGATTCAAGGATACAATACTAAATAATTATTTAAGTATAATTAAATTACAATACAAAATACACTACTACAAGGTAATACATACAGTTTCATGTAAATGGAACACTCCTACACTACACGTAAACTAGTAAATACAAGGTTGTGAGGCACTACTTCAATACAATGGTAGTTGTTGCTTTGATTACTATTATACAATTTTTATGATAATATACATGACGTCCTTCGCCCCTGAATGTTTCCGCTGTTCCGGTTTGGGGGTGTGACAGATTGGTATCGGAGCATTTTTTTATAGTGAACTAAGTATATGAACCTATAAAAGATATACAATTATAAATACAATGGGGGCCGAAGTGCTCTGACTAAAAGTATACTTTTAAAATATAACAATATTTTTATAAAAGTATACATACTTGTTGGATTAGATGTCTAAGTCCATAATTATTATTGGCGACTTGGCATGGTACATTTGGGTTGCATGGCATCGGAACAATTGGATAGACTAAATGAGAAAAAGGATACTAGTGATTTATATTAATATAATATAAGTTCTAATATATTAATATGAAATCATATTATTTAATTAGTATTGATCAAGAGTTAATTTAGTGATCAAAAGGAACTAATTAAATATGGACTCTTATATATATATATATATATATATATATATATATATATATATATATATGTGTGTGTGTGTGTGTGTGTGTGTGTGGTAGGCCAAGTTCATTTAGGTTGGGCTAAGCTTTCATGGATAGTTTTGTTGGGTTTTGAGCATTCTAACACTCCTAAGGTGTACATACAACCCTAGAAACCTTGGATATATGTTTCACTATGATACATGCAAAATTGATTTTCGAAGGTTCTTAACTTATCTAGCATACCATGGGGAACTTTTAAACATAAATGCTAGAAGAAGAACATACCTTTTGTAGTTTGGATTCCTTGAGAACCTTGTGAGCCTAGCACCTTAAGTGTGATGCCTCAAATATCTCACACAACACTACAACTCTTGGAATAGACTTGAGAGAAGTTCACTTAACCTCAAAATCGGCTATCCCTCTCACTTGTACAAGTAGTAGTGCCGATTTTGCTTCTTTGGGGTGCTTTATATATTTGTGGCACAATTAGGGTTACACCATGTAAACCCTAATTGTCATGGCTTTTCATATTCCATGATCAATGGGTTTGTAACCTCCATGGATTATCCATGGAGCACCTTATGGGTTTTAGCCTAATCCATACAAACCATGGATCATTAGCCCACTATATAAGAATAGATTATTTACACAATCAACCACATATATTTAATTAGTCTCTTTTTGACCACTTAATTAATTTCAAATTAATTCTTTGATCAATACTATTTAAATAATATTATTAATATATTAGAAGTTATAATATATCAATAATCGTTAAGTGTCCTTTCTCTCATTTAGTCTATCCAAGTGTTGCAATGCCATGCAACCCAAATAGACCATGCCAACCGGGTCAAATACATCCCAGTAATAGTTATGAACTTAGAAACCTAATCCAACAAGTCCATCGAGTGTTTAACCCATGGATCCTATGGAAATTAAAGGTCATAGGCATTGGGTTTACATGAATGTAACCCTAATCCTCCACACTATATAAAGAGGTCCATGGTTCATGAAAAAGACACTAGTGTGTGTACACTAAGAGGGCAAACCAATTTCATAAGTGTGAACCTAAGTATCCTTCCTCTCAAGTTATTTAAAGTGTTCTTGGTGTTGTGTGATTCCATTTGATGTGCAACACTTTAGGCACTAAGCTCTTAAAGGTTCAATATTTCAAGCTCCATCAAAAGGTATGCCATTCTACTAGATTCTTGTAGTGAATATACTTCATATTATGCTAGTTAGGATGAAACCTTGGAATATAGAATATATGCATGTATAATAGATAAAACATAGATCCAAGGTTTTCAGGGTTGCATGTACACCATAGGAGTGTTAGAATGCTCAAAACCCACCAGTGGTATCAAAGCCAAGGCTTGTTTTCATTTATATTTGATGCAGCAGCTTAAAAAATGTAAATTCTGGCTCTCTGGGAACTGGACTCGCCGAGTCTACTGATGGGCTCACCGATTCCATGAAGAAAATCATCCTACTCGTCGAGTAGGTTCATACACTCGATGAGTTGGAGCCCCTGACAGCATATTTTCGAGTTTTAAGGCTAGAGTTGGTCTAGAATCATCACCTTAAATTGTTTTGGACTTATAAAACCTATTTTTTTTTTATGTGGTAATGATTATGGTAAACCAATTTCAAGGTCATTATATAAATTTCAAGTTTTATGTGTGTTTAAATAATTCTTGAAATTCTTGATATGATTGTTCATACACTTATGAGTTTTGGTAGATCATAGGAATTATTTGCAAATTGTTGTTAGTTAATTATTGATCTAAATATGTTTTAATGGAGTCTATAATTTGTCCTCAAGTTATGGATTACCAAAAGTCATTTCTTTTAAAGATCCATTAAAATGCATAAGTTATAAAGTTGAAGAGTCTTTCTCATAAAATAGTTTTATGGACTCCATAAGTTGTCCTCAAGTTATGGATGTTTAAGAGTCTCTTCATTAAAGTTTTTAAAACTTTAATTAAACTCATAAGTTATGAAAATCCAAAGGTTTTTTGAATTCATTCCATAAGTTTTAAAAATGAATAGTCTCATTTTTTAAATGCTTTAAAGTCTTCCATAACTTGTCCTCAAGTTATGGAACTTGAAGAGTTTTTCATTAAAACTACTTTAAACACATAAGTTATGGAATTGAAAAGTTTTTGAATAGTTCAAAACTTGCCCTCATGTTTTGGAATTTGTAAAGTTTCCCCTCATGAATACTTTAATTCCAAGTTAAGCCCTTAGAATTTTAAAAGTTAAAATTCAACCCTTATACTTTATAGTATTATAAGTTAATATATATATATATATATATATATATATATATATATATATATATATAAAAGAGCAAGTCAGTCTTACCGTTAGTAGGCCTCATTCATGAAGTCGGTCTATAAGGGGGTATAAGGTTACTGACTATAAAATGGCAGTTTATTGGGTGTCCACTCTCACTGAACGCTTCTTTGACTGGTGGAGGGTCATTAGCCGAACGGGTTTGACAGGACTATAATTCTCTCTTCATTAAAAATATTAATGATAAATACTAAGTAACTAAACACTTATGAATTCCCAATCTTAGTTACTTAGGAAAATGTGAATTTGGTGGAGCGCGTATGGTTAACCGGCACACTAACTTGATTTAACAAGGTAGGAAAAGGGTGGCTTAATGTTTATCATAGGATCGGTGGAGCACGTGTAGTTAACCGGCACATCGATTAAGTGATAAATATTAATGGTACCAAGTATATTTTCATGGTTATTCACACCTTGTTTGTGACATCACAGTCACAAACTTGAGAAGGTACAATCAAGATTGAAACATGCCATTGAAAAGTTCAAGAGGACAGTGGGAGTCTAAAAGATCGTGAAAGAATTTCAATATCTAATCAAGAATAAAACCAGTAGTTTATCCCTAGCTCACGACTTGAGGTTTATATCCTATCGTGTTGACATATTCCTATTTCTGTACCCATTGTTGTTAAAGTTGGCTTTGCATATGAGTTCTGAGAGTTCTCAGTTGGTTGCATAACAACTTTGAAGCAATGACATGCCCTTATGCTTCCAGGTGGCAAGAAGCTAAGACTACACAACAAATTCATATGGATTGGAACACATACACCATAAAATCTAAGTGCCATAAGGTTTCTCTCCGATTCATGAAAATGATGGTGAGGAAATGCTTTCACTAAGTAGATTTTAAGTAGATAGAAATTTGTGATATTTGCATTCTCAAAGTCGTTAGTGGAGCGTGTGTGGTTAACCGACACACTAACATGGACTTGTGAGGAATGGAAAAGTTCTAAACAATCGAGACTATGATTACGACATCCTTTTTCATAGTTCTAAAATTGTTTAGACACACATTTGTGATATCTAAGGAAAGGTGTATGGTTTTGATAAAGTTTTATCAAAGCATCTCGTATCAGAAGTCTGAACTTTGGTAAGAAAGTCAATAAAGTATTGATTTCTAGAAGTCCAGTTGATTTCTGAGTACATGTCAAAGCTAGTAGGAGCATAACTATTATGCTAATAATCATCATGTTAGTGGGATCATGATAATTGTCATAAGTATTGCAAGTTAGCAATGTTAATTATAGAAAACAAAAAGTTTCAATTTGGAAAATTTGTTTTGCTATAATTAAGGGAGAAGAAATTATACTTCATTTCAATTCTAAAAAGCTTAGATTGAGATTTTGATCATCTTTAGGCAAGGATATATATATATATATATATATATATATATATATATATATATATATATATATATATATATATATATATATATATATATATATATATATATATATATATATATATATATATATATATATTATGTTGAAATGGCTCAAGAAAATTCTAAATATATTGCGTTCTCAAAATTCGATTATGATTATGACATACCTCTTCATCTTCGAACTATGAAAACATGGAAGATAAAAATATTGTAGCAAAAGACTGGTCTAGAATCATGTCTTTATGTGAGACATCATGAATCGTATCCCATATGCTTCAGGTATAGGATCGATTGCATGTGCTATAATATTTATCCTTTCTAAATTTTCCAAATGCTTGGGGGAATTAAGAAAGGAAAAGGTCTAGAATTGGATATGACTAAAATGATTAAGCAATTATCAAGGACAATCTAAGGTTTACCAAAGATTGGTTGCTCAACGATAGTTGGAAGTATAATGTTAATTTTGGAAGGACCTTATTGACATATTCTGAAAGGAGGCAACTCTTGTTCAGAAGTGATAGTCAAAATTGGAATATGAAAATGTCTCCATAGGTGGAAGTTATTCAATCTGTGTAAGATTAGAAAACTTAAGGTAAGAAGGATGTTCAAAGCGATGTACTTTGATTATGAGACTTAGTTTCCATGGAGTTCATCTCCATTGGAATACTTTGTAAGTATTGTTGACAAGTCTTTGTGAATTTATGCATAATCATTATAAGAGGATCAGTGCATATAAGTTTAAAATCTAACAGATTTCGGTAAATGGTAGGAATTTGGAATTCTTACATTTACGATAAGGATTTGGAATTGTGAAATGAGAATCATTGGAATTATGTTCAATTGATGTATTCCACAAAGTAAAGATCATAGACAAACATAGTGTGCATACTTGGTGTATTGCATGGCTAGTGTTTAGAAAAACATAGTGTACATGCTTGGAGCATGGGGCAACTATTGTTTTAATTCAAGTATTAAGTTGATAAATTTGAAACATTATACAATGAATAATGTGTAATCAATATGGTGATAAATAAAAGATATTCTATTTATATTCATAAGTTCTGAGAGCATATTGGATTCAAAATTTATTGTGTTTCGCTTTGCATGTTTTGACTTCCAGAATAACTAGGTCATTCTTCCCGAATGACTAAGTTATTCAAACCATCCACAGTCGATAATACATTGGAAGTAGGTATTAAGGCAAGACTGTCATGAAGTTGGTTTGTAGATGTCTAAGATGTTAGACATAGCGAGAGTTCCTACAACATTCATGAGTGCTCATAAGTTCCGAGTATTGGATTAAACCCAAGCTCATTTGACTCACTTCATGGATTTTATCACGAGTGATCATGAGACAATAATATCTTATATTCTTCAAACCTAGAGATATAAGGTGTTGACTATGAGTTGGTTATACATTGATTGCATGAAAACGAATTGGTAACTCAATGTTATAAAACGTGCCTTTGTGTATGATTCAACAAGTAGTAGAACAAGCATACGAGTCAAAGTTTATCCATTCCTTTTACCCTTGAAGGGATAAAAGCGATATCTGTGGGCCCCTCGATGATTTAGTGATGACACCCATAAGTGCTTGGCCAAGCCTAGACTGATGTGATTTGTTCAATTAGTCGGTCGTCATAAATCGGAAATCGGGAAACAACAAATGAACAGAGAGTATGATTATAATCCATGACTCAGTCCATATGATATCTACAATGGAGTAATATATGATCCCTTATCTAATGGACAAGTTATTGACTAGATCAGAGTTTGACAGTGGCTTTAAGAGCTACGATTGCTAGTCGGGTTTTGGAGTCATACGCAACAATAGTTTTAGCCTTATCCAAGTGGGAGACTGTTGGATTAGATGTCTAAGTCCATAATTATTATTAGTATGTATTCGACCCGACTTAGCATGGTCCATTTGGGTTGCATAGCATTGGAACAATTGGATAGACTAAATGAGAAAAACGATGCTAGTGATTTCTATTAATATATTATAAGTTCTAATATATTAAGATGAAATCATATTATTTAATTAGTATTAATGAAGAATTTATTTAGAATTAATTTAGTGATCAAAAGGAACTAATTAAATATGGACTCTTATATATATATATATATATATATATATATATATATATATATGTGTGTGTGTGTGTGTGTGTGTGTGTGTGTGTGGTGGACCAAGTTCATTTAGGTTGGGATGGATAGTCCATGGAGTGTTTAACCCATCGATCCTATGGAAATCAAAGGTCATGGGTATTAGGGTTTACATGAATGTAACCCTAATCCTCCACACTATATAAAGAGGTCCATGGTTCATGAAAAAGACACTAGTGTGTGCATACAAAGAGGGAAAACCGATTTCATAAGTGTGAACCTAAGTATCCTTCTTCTCAAGTTATTCCAAGTGTTTTTGGTGCTGTATGATTCCATTTGAGGTGCAACACCTGAGGCACTAAGCTCTTAAAGGTTCAAGACTTCAAGCTCCATCAAAGGGTATGTCATTTTACTAAATTCTTGTAGTGAATATACTTCATATTATGCTAGTTAGGATGAAACCTTGGAATATAGAATATTTTTATGTATAATAGAGAAGACATATATCCAAGGTTTATAGGGTTGCACGTACACCATAAGAGTGTTAGAATGCTAAAAACCCATCAATACTTACATGCTTACTTACTAGAACAAGTATCACAAGAAGAACAAAACATAAGTATTTAGATGTTTAACACTACAGTCAAACCTAGATAGTTATGTAATCATATCTGGGATAAATATAGCTTGATCAACTATATTTATTTGAGATACGACCAACATGTGTTTGGGACTGATAGTGGTGTTGCAACCCGTCTAAAACTTACGAACTCTATATACAAAGGAATACAAGAACCAAACATAAAGTTTAAAAGTACTAGAGGAGTATTTTATGATACTATACAATAACAATAAGTCTAGAAACTTACCAACTTTGTATACCAAGAAGATCTAGAATCAAATATATAATTAAAATACTATAGAAGTATTTTATGCATTATAACTAACTTATGTGAAAGCTAAAAGACCTGTACTAGTAGGTCTATAATTACCGAGTGTATACGTTAAGGTTATATATAATTCAGGTTTTATAGACTTAGAATTTGTGATTTTCACTCTACTTCCCGTTCCTTGTTTGGTGGTGGTCTTAGAGTAGGATCACTTATTCGAAAGTCTATTTGATATTGGTTATATATAATCTGTATACACTACGTGATTATAAAAGGACCTGGTAAGGATCATCCTCATAAAAAAATTATTAATTTTTAATAAGAATGTTCTATTAATATCGTATATTCTTTAGACACTCCCATTCTCGGACGAACAACATAGGTAGATATAACCACTCAACTACAATAGCCAACATAGGAGTTGAGAAAGAACCAAAAGAGGGTTCATGAGGAGAATCCTGAGAAAGGACCGAACGAAGTGAAAAGCACTAGAGAGATCATTAACGAACCTTACCCTATCAGGGACAAACTAGAAAGCACTCTATACGTCACACTAGTAATTTATAAACTGATATAACTTAGTGAGTTAGTGATTACACTGCTTGAACTATGTGTTAAGTATATTGTACCTTTAATCACAACTAGTAACAGTAAAATCAAGAGAATCGTACAAAAAAACGAGAAATTTATATGTAAGTATAAATAGATAAAGTACAACTAGAAATGACCAAAAGTACTTACAATTTCATTTCACATCATATAACATAATAATGTCTTCACATGGAAATAACCGGCCAACCGACGAAATCCCGATTCGACATATAGATTCCACTACATTCCAAGCCGCCGTAACAACTGTCATGGCGCAATTCAACGCTAACAATTAACAAAAATGAAATTGGAAACAATGTCGCCAATTCAAACTGTAGTAACAACCAAGGAAACCAACGAGTGTCAGTCATTAAGAGCACCCTAGACCACAAACCTAAGACCAATAAACAAAAGTTCTAGAACAAAAACGAGCGCAAATTATCTCAAAGACTTGCTAAGAGACAACAACCTGTGGAAGTCCCTGCATCAACAACATCTTCCGCTCCGATACCAGCTAGACGATTTCCTGGAACACTACTGAAATGTAACAAGTATGACTTCCATCAAAAGGGAGTCTGTCGGGAGTTGCATTGCAAGAACTGCAACAAGAATGGGCACTCTACTTGTTTCTGTAGCACTTCAGCCCAACACATCACTTCAACCATCGATGTTTGTACAAGTCAAGTATGCCATGCATGTGGTGGAATGGGACATTTAAAGAGAGATTTTCCAACAGAGAGGAATGATGGAGGAGAGGGAGAAGTTTAACGACAAAACATAAGAAGCAATGAGGAAGCTACTAGTATTTTTGGTACGTTTTCAATTAACAATATTTAAATATCGAATTTTCAAAAAAGTTTTTGACAATTAAAAATCAAAATAAAAATTAATGCATCATTCATATAAAAACTAAGGATCCTTACAGGTGAGCTATGATGGCTTAGTGTAACATTAGAGTCATATATAGTCATATATGTTTCTTGTTTGATTGTGGATTTAGGGCAGAGTTACTCAGTCGAATGTCTTCACAATCTTAACTATACACGATTTGCATACACTAAACAATTATAGAGGAACCTTGTAGGGATCATATTATGAGATTTCATCATTTAGTATCGAAGCGCTCTTACTGTTTATATTCACTAAATGCGGTACAAATTTTCACAGTAGTAATAAAAAGGATAAAACAGAGAACACTAAAGACATAAACATAGAATGTACTATCGCTCTAAACAAAATACTTCTTCCTAATAGATTTAACACCCATTATCATAAGAAGTTTTGACGTCATGATTCGATATCGATTGTCTTGGTCCTCACCATACCAAGTCGACGTGCTACGGAAAGATTCCTCGTTCTAACTGGCCATCTAACTAAATCCTTTCAACATATAAGGATAAATCCAACATAAACCTCCATATCATATCTCGCTTCAAAACTCAGAAGTACCCATTAGAAGGGTACCACGGCTTCCTATCTTACTCTGTAGACAAGAAACATAAATTGAAACTCATCGAAGATATTCCGGAAGTCCGTAATCTTCCCGAAGTATCCTCAGTAGACCTCCCAGGAATACCACTTGTACAGCAAGGCAAATTCAAGAATAGAGAGTATTGACCCATGGAACTAGTCTATCACTACTAAGGATATACACAAGGTAGTGGTGGATGAACCAAGTATGAGTCTTACCATGAACTTCAGGGAAAAGTTGCTCGAGACTACGAGTGAGCATACTATTATTCAAGTAAATGTAAAAAAGTAAACCAAACCCACACATTCTCCTATCTTAAGTATAGTAGCGTACTAACACAAACAATCAGATTAAACAAAACAAGGTCGCATACTAATAATAAAGGTCCACTGGAATGACAAGCGAGGACCTGAATTCACTAAGGAACAGAAAAGCTTAATGAAACAAAAGTACCTACATCCTTTCACTAGATCATGAGTAGCCACTTTAGAAACAATTTTGGGACGAAATTCCCTCTAACGGAGGGATAATGTCACAATTCGAAAATTTTAGAGCCAGCAAGGTCTAAACCCTAACCTAGTACAAGTGAAACCACATTGGAACCTTAATGCTTGTGCCATCTATAACTATGAAGACTTGTTTATAAACTTGTAACTAAGCATGGATTTAAACTTAAATTAAATTAGGTTAGTACAAATCAATATAAGGAAAAAGATTTAAACTTAAACCATAAAGTAATACCTTAAATAGAGTTTTGAGTCTTATGCTTCTAGAACCATGGAGTTTACGGCCTAGGGATTTAATGCCAAAGTAGTTTACGGTCCAAGAAAGTAATCTAAAAGTAGTTCACAGTTTTGAAATGGATTCAAGGGGTGTTCATGGTTGAACTTGAACCAAAAACACACTTTCTAGAAGACCTTAATCCGAAAACACTTTACCATTGGACTCTTTGGCCGTAAACCCCCTCTTCTTGAATTCAAGGATCGAAAACTCCATTTCCATTTTGATTTAAAATCGTAAACACTTTATTTTTAAGAGTGTAGGACCGTAAACTCTTCAAATATCTTCATATCTTATCCAAAGTTAACTTCCCAATGTGATTTCTACCATAAACTTCACATTTACCGCCTCATGAGTTTCCTTCATATTTAAGATACAAATGAATTCATTTGGAACATACAGTAAACTCATTTCACTCATATGCTCTCAAAACACATATCAAATCCTTCACATTTGCAAGCGGTTACCCAGAAATCTTGAAACCTCCATAAGAATTTCTCTTTAGTTAAGTAAGTAATCTATACAAACAAGTGTTGACTAATACTTTATATTATTAGATTAGCTAATTTGAACACAATATTATGTGTTTAAATATTATTAGGATTTCGGATATTATATGTGTTCTAACTTGGGAATCATCGCAACCACATCGCATCGAGTCACAAACACGCATATAAGGTGAGTTCATACCCCTACGTTTTCACGATTTTTAAACTGTTTTAAGGGGGGGGGGGTGGATACAAGTAAAACACAAGAAATCTTGTGTTTAAAAATATAAATATCTGATTATGTTTTCTTACCGTTAATAAGAAATTAAACGTGAAATTTTCTAAATACGAAAAATATCGTTACTATTGAATTTACAAACAATTTACAAAACATGTTAATACGCAATGGTTTTTACACCAACACGGAAACAAACTTATAAACTATAATAGGTATAGTTTATTGAAAAAAGATACTATTTTACAAGATTCAGGTCATAACATGAAAACGAACTTATAAACTATAATAAGTATAGTTTATGGAACAAAGAATCTATTTTGCAAAGTACAAGTTAACATATAAACAGAAAAGGATTTCAGATAACAAAAGAACATAAAGGGTTTTCAGATAACATATGAACAAAAAGGATTTCAGATAACAGATGAACAAAAATGGTTTTCAGATAAAAGGGTTTTCAGTTATTATTCGTAAAAATGTTGAAGCAATTTGTGAGATGTTTTCGTGTACTTATCTATGTACTCGTAATAGTCCTGATTTTATAACCTGAGCCTCTTGTAAGGAGAGCGAGATATTTGTGTATAGATCTATTTGAGATTGATAATCCCACATCCCGACTGTTAGCTACAATTAGGTCGGCAGACCTAGTGTAACAAATGTTGTTAACATACCGACACTTGAAAAACGTTGTGATCAGGCCGACTGGGTTAGTATGGTTATAAGAACTCACAAAGAGAAAACAACAACATATTTACGAATAATGTATTTTAAAATAATTTTTTTTGATTATTTACCATACATTCGGATTTAAGAGAAAATATACTTTCAGTGGTTTTATTTAAATAATAAATCAATATTACATTATTTGTAAGTACATAATTTCTATATTTATACACAGTTACACGAAAAACAATAAATTATATTATTTACTAATATGGTATGAATAGAATTTCAGAAAAGCATATATCAAGTATTCTTTTGCTAATATCTTTGATTACATAATGTATACGTGAAGATTATATATAATAAAGATCCGATAGGTTGTGGAATGTGTGAATTCCGCCTTACTTCATGTTCCTTGTTTGGTTGAGGGCTTAGGGTAGAATCACCCAATCGACTGTCCGTTCGATTTTGTTTATATACAAATTGTATACATTAAGTAATCATAGGAGGTAACTGTATGGGTCATACCAATTACAAGAATTAGAACCTTGAATCACAAGTTATAAACATAAGAAACTTATAGTTTTTAGTCTCAAAGTACTAAGATTACGATTTATTTACTAAGAAAATATTGGATTTTTATGGCATAATACATTAACGTTTTCAATAACAAAGAACATATATTTTCCAACAAAATACTTATGAACTCACCAACTTTAATGTTGACACTTTTTCAAACCACTTGTATTTTCAGGAAAGTTAGTAGACAGGTTACAGGTACTCTCTAAGGCGTTCCGAAGACGGAGCATAGAATATTACGTCTTACCTTTTGCTATAGTTTTAAATGTTGAATCAACAACGTTTTGGATACAATGTAATAACTATGTTTTCAATAAAATAGTTATTGTTGCTTTGATTATTATGCAATTGTTGTGATACTATACATGACGTCCTTCGCCCCCGAATGTTTCCGCCGTTCCAGTTTGGGGGTGTGACATAAAAAAATACTTCAAATATTCACAAATTTCACCAAGAACACCAAGAACGATCTTCAAATCTTCAAGCTGGCCAAAAACACCTTGGATCGAGAACACGTTCCTAAATGAAAACTCATTTAGGACCAAGAACCTGGTCCTCGGTTGCGGATTTAGGACCGAAATCAAGGATTTCAGTGGGGCCATGACCGAAAACCCTCCTCAACACTTCATACAAATTTCGATAATGCTTACAAGAAATTCCTTACATAAATCAAGTGTTGTATAACACTTTAATTTATTATTTCACTAATTTAAATATGATTACGTGTCTAAATAATTCTAGGATACCATCCTTTTCACATACGCTAGTCTGAGGATCATCTCTTCAATCACGCTATCCAAACATGAACACGTAACATAGGTGAGTTCATACCCCTAGATTTTCATTGTCTTCAATGTTTTTAGGGGGAAATACAAGTAAAACACAAGGACTCTTGTGTTAACATTCAAAAGATTTTAAAACCTTTTTGCAATTGATTCAAACTGATTTATCACTATAGTTTATAAAAATATATTTATGTATATTTTTAACCCTATTGTAAGATGTTGAGCGAAAGGGTAATTTTCACTAATTCATACACAGTTAAATTGCAAAGGTTTTCAGCGCATTATAGAACTTTACATTCAAACTATAATATGTATAGTTTGGGAAACACTACTCTAATACATTGATTCAAGGATACAATACTAAATAATTATTTAAGTATAATTAAATTACATTACAAAGTACACTACTACAAGGTAATACATACAGTTTCAAGTACAAGGGAACATTACTACACTACACGTAAACTAGTAAATACAGGGTTGTGAGACACTACTTCAATTATACCCTTGGGGTACGGGTCTAAGTCCTATACAGTTTAACCAGAGTCTCCTGGAGGGAGAGCATGACTTTGTGTATAGATCTATACAGGATTGACAACCCCGCACCTAAACAGTTAGCTACAGTTAGGCCGACAGACCTGGGGTGACAAACGTCCTAATATTCCGATGCCTAAAGAACGTCGTAGAGGCCACTAGTCAGTTTAGCATGTTTATATGAAACTCACACCAATATTAACTAAAACATTTTTTATAGGATTAGAACTACTTCAATGGTTTTATTTTAATTAATAAAGCTACAGTACACTACTATATGTTACAGCTGGTGGTATCTAGGCATATATATATATATATATATATATATATATATATATATATATATAAAGGTTTTCATACAAATAGTACACTACTATACATGAATTATCCAGTCAACTAAACGAATTGCTCAGTAAGGGATTCATTAGACCGAGCTTCTTACCTTGGGGAGCACCAGTCTTGTTCGTGAAGAAGAAGGATGGATCTTTTTGAATCTGCATAGACTACCGCGAACTGAACAAGCTTACCATTAAGATCCGCTACCCTCTACCCAAAATAGACGACCTCTTCAATCAACTTCAAGGAGCCAGCTACTTTTCGAAGACCAACCTGAGATCAGGGTACCATCAATTACGAGTTTTGGAGAGTGATGTTCCCATGACAACATTCTGAACTCGTTACGGTCACTATGAGCTTGTAGTGATGCCCTTTGGTCTAACCAACGGGCCCACGGTATCCATGGATCTAATGAATCGGGTGTGCCATCCTTTCCAAGACAAATTCATGATAGTATTCATAGATGATATACTCATCTATTCATGAAGTGAGGAAAAACATAGCCAGCACTTGAGAAAGGTTCTAGAAACATTACGGGCGGAGAAGCTATACGTGAAATTCTCAAAGTGCGATTTTTGTATTAGAAAGGTAACTTTCCTTGGTCATGTGGTTAGCAAAGAAGGCATACACGTGGACTCTTCCAAAATAAAGGCAATCAAGAATTGGTCAGAACCGAGAACGCCCACAAAAATGTGTCAATTCTTGGGTCTTGCTGGCTATTATTGCAAATTTATCCAAAGCTTCTCCAGGATCGCTAAACTGCTTACCACCTTGACTCAGAAGGGTGTAACTTTTAGTTAGGGAGAAAAAAAAGACACTGAATTCCAGACATTGAAGCGAGCCCTGTGCAACGCACCTATCTTGTCTCTTCCAGAATGGACAGAGGATTTCGTTGTATACTGCAATGTAAACCAATCAGGGGCTAGGCTGTGTGCTTATGAAGCGATGAAAGGTTATTGTCTATACCTCAAGACAGCTTAAGGAACACGAAGTCTACTACACCACTCACGATCTTGAGTTGGGAGTAGTAGTTTTTGCCCTAAAAATCTGGAGACATTACCATTACGGTATCAAGTGCACTATCTTCACCGATCACAAGAGCCTTCAACATATCTTTGATCAGAAAACTTAACATGAGATAGCGACGATGGGTAGAATTACTAAATGATTACGAATGCAAAATTCGCTATCATCCTGGTAAAGCCAATGTAGTAGCAGATGCCCTTAGTCGGAAGGAGTACACAGGTCGTAGGGTGAAGGCAATAACCATTACAATCCATTCACATCTGTCACACAAATCAAAGATGCTCATGTAGAATCCTTAAAAACCGAAAATGTGGCGGGTGAAACTTTAAGAGGAATGGAGAAGAACTTTGAGATCGAGGGAGACAAAGTTCGTTATTTCATGAACCGGATCTGGACCCCAAAATTCGGCGGTTTCAGGGACGTAGTAATGAATGAAGCACACAAGACTCGATTATCTGTTCACCCAGATTCAGACAAGATGTATTTTGATCTCAAGAAACTCTATTGGTGACCAAACATGAAAGCTGAAATTGCTACCTATGTGGGCAAGTGCTTAACTTGCGCCAAAGTTAAGGTAGAATATCAAAAGCCCTTAGGTTTACTTCAATAACCAGAAATACCTGAGTGGAAGTGGGAGATGATTATAATGGATTTCATTACGAAGTTACCCAAGACAACATGTGGTTATGACACTATTTGGGTAATTGTTGACAGATTAACCAAGTCCGCCCACTTCCTGCCAATCAAAGAAACAAACAAAATGGAGAAACTGACCAGAACTTACATCCGAAAGATAGTACGACTACACGGTGTACCCATTTCTATTATCTTAGATAGAGATAGTAGGTTCACCTCGTGGTTTTATTAGTCACTTCAGAAAGCTCTTGGAACTAGGCTGGACATGAGCACAACCTACAACCCACAAACTGAAGGGCAGATTGAGAGAACCATTCAAACACTAGAAGACATGCTGAGAGCCTGTGTGATCACCTTTGGTAAGGCATGGGATACCCATTTTCCACTTGTCTACTTTTCATATAAAAATAATTACCACTCTAGCATCAAAGCTGACCCGTTCGAAGCCCTATATGGCCATAAGTGCAGATCCCCTCTGTGCTGGGCTGGAGTGGGTGACACACAACTAGCAAAAGGGCAAGTACCTGATAGCACTCTCACCGGCCCAGAAATCCTTCGAGAAACTACATAAAAGATTGTAAAAATACAAGAACGAGTAAAAGCCTCTAGAGACAGACAAAAGAGCTACGCAGACAAGAGACGAAAACCATTGGAATTCCAAGTTGGTGACCGCATTCTGTTGAAGGTCTGAACCTGGAAGGGCATGATACGCTCCAGTAAGTGTGGAAAACTAAATCCAAGGTACATTGGGCCATTTGTGATTCTCACTAGAATTGGACCAGTAGCTTACAAACTTCGTCTACCATGAGAACTTAACAACGTACACTCTGTCTTCCGCGTGTAAAATTTAAAGAAGTGTCTATCTGACGAAACTCTTATGATTCCACTCAATGAAATCTAAATAAATGAGAGTCTTAACTTTTTGGAAACACCAGTAGAAATCTTGGATAGGGAAGTCAAACGAACGAAACAAAGTCGCATACCGATAGTGAAGGTTCGCTGGAATGCCAAGCGGGGACCTGAATTCACTTGGGAGCGAGAATATCAGATGTAACAGAAGTACCCGCATCTTTTTCCCAAGTCCATGATGTACTCTCTATAGAAAGAATTTCAGGACGAAATTCCCTCTAACGGGGGATAATGTAACAACACGTTATTTTTCTAGTCAATAAAAGTCAAACCACTATAAATAAAATTCGAGGTTTTGATCATTTCGTTAAATTCATAAGGGTTAAATAGGATTTAAATTATATAAATGATGTTTTTATATAAGTATTTGAAATAAAATACACTTAAAAATCCAAGTTTACCTTTGGAATCGAGAACCTCTGACTGAAAACCTTCCTTACTAAGAACAGATCTTGGATCGAAAATGGATTTCGGCCGAGAACCTCCTTTCTAGCCGAAAACCCAACCATAATATATATTTTTCCCTGAAAAATAAGTCATTTTCTCACTCTTTCACTCGAAAACACTCCCATTTTTCTCTCAAGTATCATCCAAGAACATTCATACCTTCAAGAAAAATCCTTCAAATCTTCATAATGTTCACCAAGAACAATCTTCAAATCTTCAAGCTAACCGAAAACACCTTGAACCGAGAACACGTTCCTGACCGAAAACTCATTCAGGGCCGAGAACCTAGTCATCGGTCGAGGATTTAGGACCGAAATCAAGGATTTCGGTGGGGCTTGACCGAAAACCCTCCTCAACACTTCATACCATTTTCAATAATGCTTACAAGAAATTCCATACATAAATCAAGTGTTTTCTAACACTTTAATTTATTATTTCACTAATTTAAATATGATTACGTGTTTAAATAATTCTAGGATACCGTACTTTTCACATATGCTAGTCCGAGGATGATCTCTTCAATCACGCTATCCAAACACGAACACGTCACAGAGGTGAGTTCATACCCATAGATTTTCACTATCTTCAATGTTTTTAGGGCGAAATACAAGTAAAACACAAGGACTCTTGTGTTAACATTCCAACGATTTTAAAACCTTTTTGCAATTTATTCAAACTGATTTACCACTACAGTTTATAAAAATATATTTATGTATATTTTTAACCCTATTGTAACATGTTGAGCAAAAGGGTACTTTTCACTAATTCATACACACAGTTAAATTGCAAAGGTTTTCAGTGCATTACAGAACATTACATTCAAACTATAATAGGTATATTTTTGGAAACACTACTCTAATATATTGATTCAAGGATACGATACTAAATAATTATTTAAGTATAATTAAATTACATTACAAAGTACACTACTACAAGGTAATACATACAGTTTCAAGTACAAGGGAACATTACTACACTACACGTAAACTAGTAAATACAGGGTTGTGAGGCACTACTTCAATTATACCCTTGGGGTACGGGTCTAAGTCCTATACAGTTTAACCAGAGCCTCCTCGAGGGAGAGCGTGACTTTGTGTATAGATCTATACGGGATTGACAACCCCGCACCCAAACAGTTAGCTACAGTTAGGCCGACAGACCTGGGGTGACAAACATCATAACATTCCAACGCCTGAAAAACTTCGTAGAGGCCACTAGTCAGTTTCGCATGTTTATATGAAACTCACAACAATATTAACTAAAACATTTATTTACGGGATTAACACTGCTGTTTTATTTTAATTAATAAAACTACACTACACTACTATACGTTACAGCTGGTGGTATCCAGGCATACATACAAATGTTTTCATACAAACAATACACTACTATACATTACAGGTGGTGGTATCTAGGCATACATACAAAGGTTTTCATTCAAAAAATATATTACTATAGATTACAGCTGGTGGTATCCAGGCATACATACAAAGGTTTTCATACAAACAATATATTACTATAGATTACAGCTGGTGGTATCCAGGCATACATACAAAGGTTTCATAACAACCACTACTACGATACACTATTTTCCTAGTATAGAGTACTCTAGTACTACATATAGTTTAGGAAAACATACATTATATGGTTTTATTCATTAATAAGACTACCTACACTACTACAGAGTATAGTAACAAGATACATTTTGGTCTTAAGGCCTAAGGCTACATTACATACACTATAGAAAATATTGGATTTTCTGGAGGAACATACTATCATTTTCAAAGTATAGAAACAAGTTTTCCATCATTAAAACATACTTATGAAGTCACCAACTTAAATGTCGATACACTTTCATAACCACTTGTATTCTCAGGGAACCGGTAGATAGGTACAACCACAGGTTTCAGAACACGGATCTTTTAGAGTCACGTCTTTTACACTTTTGTTATAAATTTTTGGTGTCAAACAAACTATGTATCGAACATATGTAAATAATTTACTTATTCAATGTAATGGTTGTGTTTGCTTTGATTACTATTACGCAATTGTTGTAATATTGTACATGATGTCCTTCGCCCCCAAACGTTTCCGTTGTTCTGGTTTAGGGGTTTGGCACCTAAATCTGGATTTGTTTTTATTAATCGATTTGCATTTGGGACTATATTTGGGATTTTTGATTCTGTGAGTCTATCGGTGTTTTTGGCACGAGTTTTGGCTTCTGATTTTTTTTTAAATTGCAGCTTCGATGTTGGATTTGGTTTTGAATCATATGTTCCTTTTTGGTTTTTCGATTTGATTGTCAGGTTTTATTTTGGTTTTGGATTAGAGTTAAAGATTTTGTTGTAGATGTACTTTCAGATTTATTGTTGAAGGTCAGGTAGTTTGTGTTGATTTTATGGTGATTTCCATGGCACTGGATGTATAGCGGAGAGATGATGACCGGAGTCGGAGATGGAACCGGTGATGATGATAGGAGGTGGTGTCGAAGTTGGAAGAGGATTAAGCTAGGGTGGGTCCCTTTAATAATAATATTTAATAATTTTAGTTTATTTAATAATAACTTAAATAAAAAAAGAATTAACAAAATAAAATTATCATTAAGGGAAAAGTAGTCATTTTATGTCTGGTAGGCACCATATACGTAATAGAAACATACCATGAGGACTGTCTGAGTTAGAAAAAAAAAGGTAGGTACCAAACGTGCAAATTTCCCCAAACCATAGGGACTATCCGTGTAATTTACTTAATAAAAAATTAATGGTCTAAATCCTGATGGGTAAAACCTAATTAGACTCGACATAATATTCTTTGTAACCTAATTAGAATTGATTCAATATTCTTTGTTGCCTTAGCTCCCCATTATTCCTTGTTTCCGAAAATCCTTTAAAACCCCAACTAAAATGAATCTGGATTCACAAAGGTGTTCCTCTATTTTGAGAACAATGAATACGTATGCTATTTTTGATATAAATTTGACAATAATAAGATCATACAGTTTGGTTTCTTCTTGAAGTTAATGATATGAATCGCTAGAACGATTCATACATTGGGCTAAATGCAATTATGTTTATCAAACTCTTTCCTTGTAGCTTAAAGTTAAATTTATTACATGTATTCTGAAGAAATTCTGAAAGAAAGAAACATAGAAAGTAAAACATAAACAATTTTTTAAGGGTTAATGATCTAGAAAGGTAACAAACTTTGGTCTTTTTCTACATATAGGTAACTATGTTTTTTTGTACACATTTGATCATTGAACTTGTTTGACCTGTCCAAAATAAGGTAATATGAATGGTAATTAGCGGTAATATTACCCTATTATGAACAGGTCAAACAAAACAACAAGTTTACCGGTTAAATGTGTACGAAAAAAGCATTGTTACCAAAATATGGAGAAAAACCAAAGTTCCTTGACCATTTTGGTAATATAGGCTTCTTTATGCTAAGTGCAATATGTAACATGGAATCGGGATACCAGGTCTTTGTGTTTAAGAAGATGGTCAGGTCTTGGGTCAGTTTAGGACCAACTAGTTAGGGGCTAGGTTATATACGCTTAAGGGGCTAAGTTGTGTGCATTTTAGAGACATGGCAGCACAACCTAGCCAATGATTAGTTGGGCGTGATTTGGATTGGCCCAAGCCTAACCTAATTGTCGATTGACCAAGATTTATAAATAGAACACCTCCTCCATGAGGATGATATCTCATTCTCTAACATAAGCCTCCATACATACACTCTTCCCATCAAGATGTTTCTCCATCCAGGAAAAACTATCTCCTCATACACCATAGTTGTCAATAGCGACCATAGCGGTCACTATAGCGAATAGCGTAGCGCATAGGTATAGAGTCGCTATTGAGTGTTTAGCAATAAATAGCGAGGTAAATAGCAACATTAGGTTTTTTTTCCTCCTTTTAAGGGATAAATCAGAATAAAATCGATAAGGGTTGAAGTTTTGAACGTTTTAGCTAGTTTAGTGGCTTGTTTCCTTATTTATTGATTATAAATTTATAATAACTATAATAGTTGAACATAATAAATATTTTTAATTTTTTTATGCGTATCGCTAAATACGAAATAGCGTTCGCTATTTGATCGCTATCGCTACATAGCATATAGGTAGCTCGTCGCTATTTACTGCTATTCGCTATCGATAACTATGTCATACACATCGATGTAACATGACTGTCGGAATCCTTGAGACGGTTCTAACAGTTTTGTCGATGGCACCTAAGAATCAAGTCAAAAATATGCTTACGACACCTACACTAGATCGGACACAAACCCGATAGCCCGATTCCATGTCACATTAGTGGGTATTATAATTACTTGCACTTAGCATAAAGAATCCAATATTACCAAAATGTGTAAGGAACTTTGTTTTTTTACCATATTTCGTACACATTTGACCAGTAAGCTTGTTTGAAGTGTTCATTACCAGTCAGATTACCCTATTTTGAACACGTCAAACAAGTTCAATGGTCAAACGTGTATGAAAAAAACATGGTTACCTACACGTGTACAAAGACCAAAGTTCGTTACCTTTCTAGGTCATTACCCCTTTTTTAATGCCCAACCATTCATGCATAAGAAAGCCTTTTACAACTAATTCGTGTCTAATTACATGGTCTGAACTGAATGCCTTGAACAATAAGCCCTTTAAGCGACTGGTCGATGGGAAAGTTGACTGAAAGTTTTACAAAACTCGAGGGAGTTTGTGTAAGTTGTTCATCTATTTGTACCTCCATCCAACCATCTTTCCTTTGTTGTGGAAGGCCTTTTATTTTGGGTCTATTCAATGGATTGTGAGTATTTTCATAAGCCTTTCGTCTAATGATTAGAGTTTGAGGACTAATCAAATAGATATATCGTGATGTTGATAATGACTGACTAGTCATCCACACTTTCAAAGGAGGCTCAAATCCAGAATGGTTTTCTTGTAATTTGTAAATAAGGTAAGCTCCATAACATGTTTCAGATGACAATATATTGGACGTATTGCAACGTATAGTAAAGCTCCAAGTAGGATCAAAAGCCACTTCTTCAAATCTGCAAAAAGACATTGCGTAATTTTATAGAAATGCTAAGTTTTATTGAAAGTTTAAACTATCTTAGGACCCTTGAGGTATTTATCTGTTAATTACCCGTATGCAAAACATAGAGAATTGGGCCATGTCTACCAAAAATAAGTTAGCTTACGATAATTTATTGCTTGGTAAAACCACAAAAATAGCTTATAAACTAGCTTCAGATGGTTTATAAGCTATCATAACTTATAAGTAGCTTATCATAGCTTATAAGGTAGCTTTTTGATAAGTTAGCTTGAGATAGTTTACTGATAAGCTAGCTTATAAGCAAAGGCCGTGTTTGGCGTGCCATAGCTCGATGATAAGCTAGAATCGGAGTTTTTTTTTTTTAATTTTTTTTCCAAATATACCCCTTAATTAATTATAGAAACACATTCTTTTAAATGTTATTTTATTTCTTTCAGTTAGCTTTTCAACTAGTTTTATCAAACATTATTTTTTATCAGCTAGTTTTTTATTTAAGAGCTAGCTTTTTCAGCTAGTACGCCAAACATAGCCTAAAAATTGGTTTTTTAGTTAGCGCGCCAAACGGGGCATTAGTTACAAGATAAAAGACTGGGAGTGGTAGAAGAGAAAAGAACCTTGATTCGGGTAAATATCTCCAACTCCACTTTTTTCTTTTCAAAGCCACCTTTGCTGGTAGCATAATGCATTTATTTCCATCTTTGTCGAGAGAAAACCACTGACATTTATTAATATCTATGTAAGTACTTGTTTGAGAATTCTGTAGTTTTCCACAACAACTATATATAATATATGTACATATTTGCAACACGTGATAGGGAAATAGCAAATTTACCTCTTCGCCTTGGATCTGGATAAGGAACCCTTTGCAAAGAATAGAATAAAGTTCCTTCTTTGTTGTCCAATGCAACTTATCTTTTGACCACTTGATTATGGTTTCATAATCACTAGGTAATTTTTCTTTCCAATATGCATCTGAATGAGACATGTCCTCCTGCATGTCTACCTCCCTCTCATCCTCTAATTCTTGATGTTCTAGAATTTGTTGGCTTACTATTTCCACGGGCTCAAACTCAATGCCTTCTACTAACAACTTATTCCAACATTTGAACGTAATTTCAAGATCAACATATCTATTGTCGCTAGTAAACTGATACAATTCGGCTGTCAACCATCCATCTTCTCTCGTATCTGCTAAGTACAAACTAGAAGATTCTGTTTCCCCAGCCATTGTGTACTCGAGGTGTGAATTGGTAGAATCAGAGTCATATAAACAGAACACAAGGTTAACTGCGTATGTGATATGTGGAGACAAATATTGTGTTTTGACATGTATTTTGAAATCCAAACAAATTTGTGTATTCATGTACTCTGTAAATCTGCAACAAAGGTGCAAAGAATAACATAAAACTCTATAGTCACTAATAAAAAGGATGGGGGCAACTTACCTTGATTTTTCCTTAGCATAAAATTCAATATACTGTGGTGCAATGGTAATTGGATAGAAACACTCTGCTGCGGATATCATTTCACAATGCTCTCCATTCTTATTTAACCAAAACCACTGTCCATTAAAAAAAAAAAAAAAAAAAAAAAACTCATGTTAGAGTAGAGACCTTCTTTGTTTTACATCTTATATACGTGGATTTTAGTATTGTGATTGTGATTGAAATGTGGTTAAGTAGAAAGTCATTTAATTAGTTACATCATCATTCTTTGTGGCAAATGCATTGTATATTTTGCAAGAATTGTTTTGTGAAATTCCTTGAATTAAAACTACAATTAAGCTATACATATAATTACCGTTTTGCCCTGGTTAAGGAAGATTCCTTCAGAGAGAAGAATTTTTATTTCCTCTTCGGATCTGTATGCTAGAGAAGGGACCTCAGTCTTACACATCTCTTTTGTTTTTTTAAACTGTGCTGACTTACGCACCTCTTCATAGTTCATTTGTGGTTTGGCCTCTTCAAAATTCTCTTGAAACCGAAGCGCAATATTAAGTTCTTCCACAACACGATACATCTCTGGTCGTTTTTCACGGGATTTCTTCAAACATTGATAGGCAATGGATGAATATGTTTCCAATGACCTTGGATCCATCTTTTCCTTCATATCTTCAAAGACAATCTTATCCAATTTCTTTTGTTTGTAGCTCTTTTTCCACATACGCACGAAACTCTTGAAATTACCATTGGTATTTTCAAAGCATAGCTTCCCACACAATACCTCAAACATGACCACACCAAAAGAGTAGACATCAGACTCTTTTGTTACGACACTTGTCTCCATGTACATCGGATCTACATACCAGAAGGTACCCGCAACATTGGAGATAAGAAATGTATGTTGCTGATTTGCAGGGCCTAATTTCGAGAGTCCCATGTCAGAAATTTTTGCATTCCAATTCTCATCGAGTAAAATGTTGGAGCTTTTTATATCACGATGGAGAACTCTTTCTTGTGTCTCCTTGGGATCATGAAGGTAGCACAATCCTGTTGCAGCCCCAATACATATAATGAGACGTTGTCTCCATGTGAGACTAGTACTACTTAGATAGCGATCAAGGCTTCCATGAGAAGCATATTCGTACACAAGGATCTTTTCACCATCTTCATCACAAAATCCCATGAGAGAGATGAGATTTTCATGTGTGTAGCGCGAAAGAAGCAAGATCTCTTTCAAGAACTCGGGGTCACCTTGCCCATACTTGCGATCTAGACGCTTAATTGCAACCTTGGTTATATGCTCCTTCTCCTTAGAGTTAGAGAGTACTCCTTCATACACTTTCCCAAATCCACCTTTTCCGATAAGTTTGCTGTCATCAAAGGTGTTGGTGGCTGACTTTATCTCTTCAAGTCGGATTGCAAGATGTTGAAACTCGTTGAGGAAGGACTCCATTATTATTTTGATCAAACAGATACTAAGATGTTCAAACACCTCCTAACTACAGATTTAACAACAGCAAGAAGATTATTAATCTCAACTTCTTGGAGAAGAGTTTAATTATAGAGAACCAACACCAGAATCGAGAATAGAGAAAACGATTACCAAACTTTAACAGAAGAACATGAATGAAATACAAATAAAGTGAAAGCAGAAAATATCTAAGTTTCGAAAAGTAATCCAGATTACCAGATATAAGCTGCATTCCTGACTCCTTGCAGACTGGTCCTCCAAGTTCCAAAATTATATCCTTTACTCCCTCAACTTAGTAACCACTTCAGGAAAACTACATCAGTATTTTCAGAATCAGTCCCTTATCAACAAATTCTGCACAAAACAAGTCAAGCTAGGCACACCTTATCCTTTTTTTAAATAAGATTGCATAGTACTGAAATATTCACACATTTCAACAAAATGCACATATAACGTTGTCCACGTTTTTCATACAACACCCTTTTGGTATCAATATTCATTCAAGACTTTATATAATTACATTGTAATAAAGCAACATAATATTGATGAAAAGATTTGTCAATTTCAATCACACAATTATACTTGTTTTTGTGAATAACTCAACAGAGTGTTCTACCTACATCTTCAAGTTTATGGAATTTGTGATGCAAATCTATCACAACAACTCTCATACAATCAACGAACTCAGGGTTAACCACAAAGTTATACACAAAAGATAATAGTCATCCACGTTTAATACTAACTATAACTTTCCTCCTTGCCACCTCGTGGGGGACACTGTCAAAATTATAATTAAAGTATGACAGTAATAATAGAGGGTTAATGTCATAAAATGGCTTCCAATAATCGTCAATTGGCTCTTCATATCACTAATATTTTTAATTGTACTTTGCGGGGTAACAAATTATTTTTGGTATTTCTATTAACCATCATAGTGGATTTGAACTGGGTTAAACTGGTTTCAAATCCTATGTAGCGATGCAGCGGAAAATTAGAAAGCATCAAACGAATGAACAGCAGCGTATTTTTGGAGAACCTTCATCATCATTGGATTTTACTTCCTATAAAGTAAACAGGAATAAATTGACTAAATGCAAACCCATTCCAAGATCTTTCTGGTAAAGGGCATTAGACTTTGGTATTCTACCCAATTATAGCAATTTATTTTCAGTTTCTTTCATTCTAAGGCATTATAGTTTGTAAATCTACCAAATTAGAGTATTTCGGTTTCAGTTACTTTATTATTAAAATCTAGGGGTTCAAGTTTCACAATTCAAATAATGATTGTGAATATGCAAATATAATTCTGTCTTTTGTGAGAACTGAAGGCGACACAGTTAGCCGAGGAACAATTTTTTGTAAAGATAAAAGAACCAAATAACATGGTTTTGGTCCTGTTTACTTTTTTCCAGATTAATCAAGTGCTATAAAATGCAGCAAATACCTTTATATTATAGAATCATATTTTTAAGTTTTTATTATTAAGCATTATACTTTAGAAAATCTAATTATAGCATTGTATTTTCAAAGGAAATGAAAGTAAGATATTATAATGCACATATAAAGGAAGGTATGCTGCTATGAATGAAATTAACATTTATGAAATTTAGATGCCATTTCATACACTTAGCGCAACAATATATATTAGCACAAACAAAATCACAATTTACCTTTGCAATGGTGGTTTTCCTGTTACTAACAACTCTTCCATAAAGAATATCACTTTCTACCTTATCACTGTAAGATTCCGACTGGTTAGTATGTATGTTTGATTATGTAATAGGAAAAAATGATTTATTCAAAAGCAAAAATAAATACATTTCTTTTCCAAATACGTTACATTTTAATTAATCATATGATTAAGAAACTGCACATTTACTCTACAACCCATAAAGGAATATACATTGTTAATAACTTTGTTAAGCTCTATTTTTGAGCTATGTCAATAGAGCCCCTTTTTAATTTCATCATATTTGGTTAATATGTAAGTCCTGTATCAACATTTCAAGTAAGCTCTATTAAAAGTACGTTCACTACAATAGAAATAAACCTAAAGAATGGAACATGTGATTGCTTTGTGATTGCCAAGTCAAGTGCAGGTAGACGGTGCCGAAATAAATGTGTGATTGCTTTGTGTGTTGTGATGATGACGAGGGGGGAGGGGGGGAGGACAAACCATGGAACATGTCAGAACATAGGGACATAAACATTGATAATGCTTCCAAATCCCGTAAAGAACATTGTATCAGAATCAGAACACTTGGACAAATGAGACACCAAAGCCCGTCGGAAATAGACTCATTAAACCTAATCTATGTAACAAACAACTCGTAGGAGGACATTTTGGTCTTTATGGGATTACAATATAGAAACATTTGTAGTAATATGGTGTAGTTAATGACCAAAATCACATCATCAAAGCTTCAAAGGAGCTAAAATCACACCTCTTGCAAGAGCAAAAAACCAAAATAACGGTTATGTCTATATGTTCAAAGAATCTGTATTGTATATAACTTAGTAAGCCTTTTGCTGAGTCGTCGGAAACACCACATTTTATGCCACATGACATGTTTAATATGGTGCTATTTGCGAAAAATAGCTTGTGGTAAGGGGTCGTTCTCTCACGTGCCGTTCAATTGGAAATGACTCCTAATTGGGTTGTGGTTACGTCTTATGTATGTTTGTTTATTGCAGCGTTTGATATTTCAGTTGCCATTTTTTGGTGTATAAAAGAGGTGTCTTGGATAATTAGTTCAATGACCGATTTGTTTATGCTAATTTATCTGTATAGTTGTTGAGTTGTGAATTTTCTTATTAATGTGTTATTTTGTGTCAGAATTAAACAACATTGTTAATTGAGGTATCTACTCTTTGTTGCTTAACTTTCCATTGTTTGTTTGTTAATTGAGGTATTTACTCTTTGTTTCTTTACTTTGTATTGTTTGTTTGATTATGACAAGGAAGTGTCTTTTGTTCTGATGAGAGTAGCAATAGGGAAGTTCAATAGATTTCTCAAACTATGAAATGTCTTTGTCCTTGTCTGTTATAATCTTTCCCGATTGAAAATGGTTAATGATAAATAGGAAATAGTTGAAAATAATTATGTCGCTTTAAAACTTTTGAGTGTTTGTTGTCGGTGGTGTGGTGTGATTTTTTAAACGCTTTATGTTAATAATTGTTCAACAAGTATCATATGTTGCAAACTATTTTCCATGACTGTTAGACACCGCACATTATTATTACGTATAACTTTACCATTCCAAGAGGTCGACAAACCTTTCTATTATCATTTATTCGGTTTTGATGTGTACATTTACCCATTAGCGGACCACCTTATAGGGCTTGGCCTCCCTGCTTTTAGGTGTCCTTATACCAATACTTAGATAATCTGATAATCAAGTTGAAAAAAAAAAGGTTTTAGAATGCATCTTTGCGCCGACTCCCCCCCCCCCCCCCCCCCCCCCCCCCCCCCCGATTTCTAGATGATGTGAACATAAACCAGTAACAAATTTTGAGAAGATCTCTAACGAAATCAAAACCAACCTTGAACTTTGTTTCTTTAGGATTAAATCTATAAAAACCCACGATCTAATGACAATCACAACAATTTAACACAAGTTTAAGTTTAAGAAACTAAAGAGTGTAAGCCTAAAATCCAAACTTTATTTTGGCTGTCGGAAAATTATTTGTCGTAACTTACCGAAAGAACGTCACCTGTTAACATCGTTGATGTCTTGTACCCCTTTCTGTACGATCTCTCTCCTCTTTGACAGTCGCCTGTTGACCGTTCAAACTTGACCTCCAACGTGCAATTAAATGCTCTTCGCTGGTCTAGTCCCCGTTCTCACTTGTCAGATATGTAGCTTTGTTTCTCTCTTTTTGAGTTGCTTTCTTTTTCTTTATATCTATATTCATTGCTTTTATTGACTTTTTGAGTTGCTTTCTTTTTCTTTATATCTATATTCATTCCTTTTATTGTTTTTCTCCACTAGACACTAGCAACAACAATAGCCAATAAAGTATAAATTGTGACCAGTGATTATGATTACACACTACACACAATTATGATGATTTGTGATGATCATAACAGATGGTATATATTAAATTGATATAAAAGTATATACATATATATTTTACTTTATATTTATTAGTTTATATCAATGAAATTATTGACGAATGTTATATGTTATATGTTGAATAAATGTAAATGATATATATATATATATATATATATATATATATATATATATATATATATATATATATATATATATATATATATATATATATATATATATATATATATATATATATATATATATATATATATATATAGGTTTGGGTTCTATGGAAAACAAAAAACCCTAAAAATCATAAAAATACATAAAAAATACATAGAGATTACAATTTTTTTTACTTTTTATTCTATAAAACCGCACCTTTTTATATAAATTTGCTGAATTGTTTTTGAAAAAAAAACCAAAAAAACCAAAAAAAAATAAAAAACAACAAAAAATAAATAAAATCCCGATTTTTTAATTTTTTTTCAGCTACTTTATAAAAAAAAGCTACGATTGTTAAGAATATAAAGTCTAAAAAAAAAAAAAAGATTTGTGATCTCTAAGTATTTTTTTATGCATTTTTATTAATTTTAGGGTTTTTTTGTTTTCAATATATATATATATATATATATATATATATATATATATATATATATATATATATATATATATATATATATATATATATATATATATATATATATATATATATATATATATATATATATATATATGAAGTGGTTCAAATGAGAACCTAAAAAAATGAAGTACCCTAGGAATCGTTTTTTAAAATGTTTTTTTAAAGGTATTTTGGATAAATCTAACATTTATATTGTATTAAATATATTTTCATTTCTTAGTTTATAAACTATTTGACACTTGTTGTCGGACCACCATCGTATCATTGTCGGACCGACGCCGGACTAAAATTAAATTCAATAGCATTTTTTGTTCGTATTCACAACTTAATATAACAAACATTATAACTCTCATTTATTTGGTAATATTTTTATTTTTCCAGCTAAAAAATAAAAAAATTTAGTAAAAAAATAGAATTATGCCTTGAAAAAATCAATTTTCTTTTTTCTAAATTATAGATTTCTTAAAAAGATTCTTATAATAAAGTATAATATTAATATATTATATATATTTTATACTTTCATATATAATGTAATTTTAGTTTTTAGGTTGTTGATCAATGGTAAAAGAAATTTAGATTGGTTGGGATGATTAGTTATATTATATAAAAAAAATTATATAAGATTAGATTTTGACCAAATGCTAACAAAAATATTTATTTAATTCCATGGTGTAAATATGGTAATTGAGGTTTAACAAATTTTATTAAATTCAAAACAAATAAAACAGTTAAATGGATATATAATGTAATGAAACATATTTATTGTTAACTAAAATCTACAAATTCCAGATTCTTAGGAATAAAATGAAAATTTCTATGAATTACAATTAAGAACTGACATTATTTGTTCTATAAATGTGATTAACGAACAAATAAATAATATTAAACTGAGTGTAACTAATTTTTGACAAAGTATAATTTAATAGTATAATTTAGGGTTACTTTAATTTCTTAATTGATTTTTTAAGAGAAATCAAACAAATAATCCAAGCCTATTTTTATAAGTATATATTTCGTATCCAAAAAAGTTTTTATATAGAAAATATAAGATTTTTATGTGAAAATATGTTTTTTGGTATAAAAATGAGTTTATAAAGAAAAAACATATTAGAAACAAATTTTTGAGAAAAAAAGTTGTAAAAAAAAAAAAAAAAAAAAAAAACCTAAAGTTAGGATGAATTCATAATAAAATTCTAAAAGTTGGGCAAAAGGGGTAATTTTTGGACCAAATTTTTAACAAAATTTAAAATTTAGGCCAAAAGTGTAAATTTTAGACCAAATTTGTAATAAATTTTGAAATCCGAGAAAAAAAATTAATTTTTGAAAGTTAGATGACATGTTGATCGGGTCAAAGGGTAAAACTGGACTAAATCGATTATGAGGCTAATATGTAAGAATTTTATTGCAGTTTTCCTAACAAACAAATCATAAAACAAAAATAAAACTAAAAATTATAATAAAACAAATAATTCGGATGTCATGTTTTTAATTAACAACACCTTAATATTATTCTATACTTCTCCTTGCTTATAGTAAAAGAAGCAAAAGTAAATAAAATGTCAATTCCTATGTTATGATATTTTTATTTACCCATAAGTCAATATAAAGTTTAACAGATTAATATAATACAACCTCACCAATTTATAATATAAATTATTATTTATTTATTATATTTATTAAATTTTAAATAATAAAAAAATGAAAAGAGATAAACCAAATATACATAGAAGGAGAAAGACATAACTACAGCATGACATGATGCATAATAATTGGTGGATTTTCTTTCTTGAAAAAAAATTTAAAAAATAATATCTTTATAGAAAATGATAAAAGTAAACATGTATCAAGCAATGAGCAGGTTAGTATTGTAATAACCCAGAAACCAGGGGTATTTCATTTTTCATTATAGTCAAACACCAATTCTACTTCATCCAATCATTTAAAAACATTGCTTAATTATAACATTTATCAGAGTTACAATCCCAAAATCACATAGTGCGGAAAACACAGATGTGTCGCTGCGATCAAGCCGGACTCTTCCTTTCCAAACCAAGGATACCTAAAATCATAAACAAAACTGTAAGCACGAAGCTTAGTGAGTTCCCCAGAGCATACCCCACACAGTCCACAGAATCACATGTACCACATTAGCTATAGAAGCTACATAAACCACATAAGCCATGCACACAACATATTTGGATTCTGTGGGCTCCCCCTAGGGTCTTACTCCAGAATGCCATGAGCTCCCCACAAGGTCTTACACCTATGTGCCATAGGCACCCCCATGGTGTTTAATAGGAAATCCATGGGCTCCCCACATGGTTTTACATCCAAGTTTCATGGGCTCCCCCATGGTCTTTAAAAGGAAAGCCATGGGCTTCCCACATGGTCTTACATCTATATGCCATGGGCTCTGCCTATGGTCTTTAATAGGAAATCCATGGGCTCTCCACATGGTCTTACGTCCAAATGTCATGGGCTTCCTCATAATCTTTCATATAGGTACACCACATATACAACTAGCATACCTCCTAGCATATAACCAACAATCATGTCATAGACACTCCATCAACTAGTGTACAACATATCATAAAATGGGCCGGCCTTGGTGCCTTAGACTAATTGGTATGGTGAGGAGACTCACCTCACACTGCCGAAGTCCCGCGGGTAAAACCCTAGCTGCTGGAAGACAGATTCCCGAACTGTCAACATCAAAACAGCACCCAATTAATAATTGGGTTCCAATACATAACCAAAAGTCCATGCTTGGGGTAAAAATGCTACTTTACCTCCAACCTAGCTTGATCCAAGTTAAGGCCCAAACACACACTCTAAAGGTCCAAATACCAATCAATGAACCAAGGCCCAACATATGGCCTAATTTTCCAAATTGGGCCCAAACCTCTACATCGTCTTACCTTAAGGCCAACCATTTATCCTAATCCAAACATTTGGCATTCCGATGGTCCAATATCTCATAATCATTAAGGCCTAATTATGGCCCACCTATAGCGCAAATTTCTAATTGGGCCCAAGCCTTTTCCAATGGGCCTTATCCTAAAGCCCAATAATTTCCTTAGTCCATAAACCTATTCATAATTAGCCCATGAAGGTCCACAACAACTTAGTCCAAGAAATGGCCCAACAACAACCCAAACCCAATTAGGGTCTTTTCACATAAAATGACAATTAGGGTTAAGTGTGCTTACTTAACCCATCAAGGACTTATTCTTTTAAGGACTTAATCGATTAAGTTCATCACTCCACTAGACCAAAAATACAATGTGATCGGGCGTAATTCAAATTTCCAAATCCAAAGGTCCTATGCGGGTCCCGACAAATCCAAAAATCACATTCCCAAAATTAGGGTTTTCTAAACCATAATTAGGGTTTCCAACCCAATCGCATGCCAATTAGTCGAATGGTTAGGTTTTTAGGTCAATTAGCGCTTCATTAGGTGAATTCGGGTTAAATAAGTTAGGAACCACCACTACCACCTCGGGTAGTGGTGGCCGACAGCGGCTCACGGCGGCAGTCATCATCACACGGTGGTGGTGACAGATTTCCTTGATTACTTTGGCCAAATTACAATTATACACACAATATCCAAACAAACACACACACAAAATAACATGCACACATGCACAACCACCCTTGTGGCGGTCGGCAATGGCACAAGGTGGCAGCCACTACCTCATGGTGGTGGCGGTGGATTTTCCGGCCAAAATTCGTAGATACAAACACATCTTGAACACTCGAACACACACTAAAACACGCACACAACTACCCCCCACCCCCCACGGTGGCTGGTGTCGGCAAAAGAAGTGACAGAAATGTCAGCTACCATCATTGGCGGTCATGGTGGTTCTTCTCAGTTACCGGACAACAAACACACACACATACATCTTGCAAAACACCATCACGAACACGAGATGTAACAGAAAACACTTATCCACCTCCTCCACTTTGGGGCGACAGACGCAACTGGAGCACAACAACAAGTGGCCGCATGGAGCTATGGTGGCGACGGAACACGGGCAGGGGCGTAATAACTGAGGAACAGAGAAGATACTATGATTATGAACGACAACGGAGGCGTAAAGGACATCTGATCGCGGTTCTCTATTTCGTAGGCGATGGAGCAATGATGTCTGGATGACAAATCACCACGACGACAAGGGTGTCGGCTGAGGAGGACGGTCGTTAGGAGCTTTGACTGACTGGAATAATGAGAGGGAGTCAGAGCTGATAGCGGCAACTAGAGGTAGCGGAAAGAAGGTGGTGGCTGAATGATAAATAGGGTTATGGTTTGGGAGAAGGTGACAGGTTTATCCACTTTCAGCCCCTCCCTCCAAATTCTTTTTCAACTACAATCCATTATTTACCTAATAACCCCCATCTTTAATAATTAATTACAATTCAAGTCCCATAAGTTTCCATTTAACCCTCAACATTCCAAAATTCTTTCAATCTAAGTCCGATAATTACCAAACACCCCCTGACTTCTCAGAATTTTTACAAAATGAATCCAGGAATTACACTTTAACCCCCGAAAGTCCAAATTATATCATTTGGCTCCCCAAAACCAACACCCTGCTAAATATTATGGATTTTATGGCTACTATAACATAATATAAAATATAAATTTACATCTTGGGGTTCAGGGTTTATTATTTAATTACTTAATTTCAAACGGAACGTTACAACTCTCCCCCACTTAAATTGGATTTTTGTGCTCGAAATCATTCCTTGTCATCCCTGACACACCCGATAACTTGAGCAACACGGTCACAACCCTGAGCATACCCCAACCTTCCCAGGCAACCGAAACCATCCCTCGTAGGGTTCTAAAACTCGACGATGAACGAATTCCTTTCACCATGATCATATCTACTCAATATGAAATATGAAGTCTCGAGATGGTCCGCCTCCCTGACAGACCGCCCGCACTGAATCATTGCCGATTTCATTGCACTTATCTCCTAACTGACTATTCAACTTTTGAGAACTTGAGGTTCCTACTAGAAAACAGTGTCACAAACCAAATTTCCCCGCAATAAACTTGTACTTGACCGAATGCTCAAATAATCCTTCGAGTATGATACTTATCCCTACAACGATTAAGACTCTGACAGGAGCTGCGCAACAGGGTCTAGTCAACCAATCTAATATTATTTAATCGAATTACAACAACTTAGCGTATACCCCGAATACAAGCAACTCTACACACAAATCCCAAGTCACTAAACCCATCCATTACCCTGGAATCCTGCATTTGATGCCCTTGGCATATAGATGCCCCAAATCTCATATCGTTAATACGAAATCCTACACTTGCATAATGCACCACGACTTCCCATCATCCCTTACTTGACCGATAAGTAAATACCCTTAAGCCATTACCCAAGACTACTAGTCTTGCACCTGGTCCAACCACCAAATTCCAAAGAGATCGGTACCAAGGCTACCCAGCCTAGACTCCTCTATGTCACATACATGACTCTGCAACTCTAGATCCAAACCCTTGACTCAATAGTCTCAACCAACTCCATCTTGAATTCCCATAATTATCCAGACTCATCCACGAACCCCCAAGGATCCTCATCCTAGAATAGGGAGTAATTCCTAGCTAACCCTGGCTGGTGTGCCCAAAGCACGAGCTTATCTCCCTTTCGTGCTTGTGACCATCACATAAATAGTTTAATTCGTACCGATGAATGCTATGATCTTATCGCATCCTAACACTACTTCCATCCAACCATGCTAACCACCCATGGCCTTACCACACTCCTCTATCACATCGTCACACATCTCGAGCCGAATCCTAATGTTATTAGGAGTTCGGGTCACACCTATGGATTCCTACTACTCACTGTACATAATCAAGGCGATGCCAACCGTCGATTGGGAGTTTCCTGAACTCCCACCAACATAACGTAGGCCTAAGCAGCCACTTGTTTCTCCCTCATTTGGACTCGACGATGATCTTTCACCTCTTACGCCTTATGGATCTCCAATCTATTTCCATCAATATGCATGACCCGCCCAAATCATGAGCCGAACAACACAAGTGCCCCATAGTTATCCAAACCAAATGATCACTCAGCTTTGGAAATCCTGAAGAATACTCTTGTATTCTTAACCAATCGAATGATCTGATCACTTCCCAATGCACCCTTTTAACAAAGAAATCTGAAGGCAATTACAAATTTACCACCCTCTTATCGCTAATATGGACCGGTAAATGTTACGGCTATCCCGCAGTCTTACAAAACTCTCGCATCATCACAATGGTACAAAACCTTACTGTCGATCCATCGGATCGGACACACCCAAAGTCAAGCACCCACTCGCAATGTCACTTGTTGACATGATCAATCCATCTACGCTAGTAGCAATCCATACTCTTGGAGCGATAACTCCATTGTACAGTTTCCCGCACATGTCGTGCTGACTCTGACCCCGCTGGCCTCTCAAACACTGCTCAGAAGTCTTGGGTCTCTCCCGGATACCCTCCAGTAAATGCACATGACATGAACCTCTCTTCTCGAGGTACTCCAAATCGATCTCCTGTCCTCAGGCTTTAGGAACCATATCATTCAAGGTCTTGCACCATGACACACTCACCAACTCAATCGTCAACGGATGAACTACAATAGCTGGAGCAACCTCTGCTCTAAAACGGGCTATAAAATACCCCCAAGACATAGTCTCCAATCCCCAAAGTGCAATAGATCGCACAATCAATCCTTTCCGCCTGATACAAGAGATCCAAGGCGAACTCAAAATACTAACAGTCCTTCTACTAACTGGCTCACCACTGGAGCCGGGACCAAACTCTGGTCCTTCCCATGCATGCTCATCCTCATCTTGTACAACACCTATTCCCACGGCCCAAGCATAACCAAGAATTCTCCTTCCTATAGGCTTCTTAGATTTTCCAAGACTCTCACCGATTCGTGTATGGATCATGTGCTTTTAGTAGTACGAGCCAAATACTACCTTCCACGCCTATCCATACTTTCCTCGATAATCCTCACGAATACTCTAAGTCACCTACTCCACTGATTCACCAAATATCCGCTAAACAACAACATAATACCCACCGAAGCAACTCTTAGGCTCTCCTTAGGATCCCAACCTCATGAAACCGCCCTACTAACTCACTGGAGCATAACCTAGGCTTTCCTAGTTTTCCAACCGAACCCTACCATCAGCTGCTGTAGAAATCCCAATGATGCTAGCCATCCATCTCTTGGATATCGTCATATCCACTTAGTAGCTGACTCCTATCATTCAAGAGTTCCACAAAGCACAAAGCAAGAAACATTCATGCAGTGGCTCTCTAACCCATGAAACTGTCATCAAACATTCCGCCCACATACCACAACTCATGCTATCCACATCTACCCTCACTACCGGCTGCCTTATGCATGCAAATTATACACAAAACAGGATCTAATAGACTGTCGAATAATAGAATCTACCCTAGGACCACAACCAAACAAGGAATAGGAAATAAGGCCAAATTAGTTATTCTAAGGCTATAAGATCCTAACCGTATACAATTTTCAAAGCATATGCTTAGCAGTTACCAATACCAATAGTCATTCTCATTTTCGCATGGCATCTAGTATCTCCAAGGCTACAAGCATCACATATCAGGCCAATCTATCGATATTTAATTAGGACTAGCATGTAAGTCTACCAGCTCATGCAACATATAAAGGCATCTCTCCTAGCCCTAACTAGCATGTGATTCACTAATTCATAAATCAAGTCATAACAGATAACATATATGGGTATTATGGGGAAAACTTACTTGAGCTCGGACGATTTCATGCACCACACCCTTTCTTATCTTTGAAAATCCTTTCCTTGAAAACATTTTTGTTTTTGAAAACTATACAGATCCTCAGTTTGAGTTCAGACTCACCCGAAAGTATGTCCAAATCCCTCAAACCAAGGCTCTGATACCAACTTGTAACGACCCAAAAATCAGGGGTAAAATTTTCATTTTTTCATTATAGTCAAACACAAAAGCTACTTCATCCAATCATTCAAAAACATTGCTTAATTAAAACATTTATCAGAGTTAACTCCCAAAATCACATAATGCGGAAAACACGGGTGTGTGCGTTGCGATCAAGCCGAACCCTTCCTTTCCAAACCAATGATACCTGAAACCATAAACAAAACTATAAGCACGAAGCATAGTGAGTTCCCCAGAGCATACCCCACATAATCCACATAATCCACTTAACCGCATAGACCATATCAATCACATAGGCCATATCAATCACATAAGCCATATCAATCATATAAGCCATGCATATAAATATATAAGGATGTCGTGGACTCCCTCCAGGGTCTTACTCTAGGATGCCATGGGCTTCCCCAAGGGTCTTATACCTATGTTCCATGGGCTCCTCCCATGGTCTTTACCTAGAATGCCATGTGCTCCACCATGGTCTGATATCCAACTGCCACGGGCTCCCCTTGGGGTTTTCACATATCTAGTCAATAAAGTACTATCACACTTACATATTCATGAATACTAACATATCAGTAGTGAATCAACAATAAACACTATAGTTAACTGAATGAGCCGGCCTTAGTTCCTTCGAACCACTAGTATGGTGAGGAAACTCACCTCACACTGCCGAAGTCCCGTAAATAAAACCCAAGGTGCTTGATGGCAGACTCCCAAACTCTCCATATCAAAACAACACCCAATTAATAATTAGGTTTGAATACATAACCATAATTCCATTATTGGGGTAAAAGACTACTTTACCCCCAACCTAGCTTGATCTAAGCCCAAGGCCCAAACATATACTCTGAACGCCTAAAAGTCAAACAATGAACCAAAGTCCAACATATGGCCTAATTTTCAAATTAGGCCCAAACCTCAACATGGTCTTATCTTAAGGGCCAACCATTTATCCTAGTCCAAACATTTGGCATTCTGATGGTCCAATATCTCATAATCATCAAGGCCAATTATGGCCCACCTATGGCCTAATTTTTCAATTGGGCCCAAGCCTTTCCAATGCGCCTTATCCTAAAGCCCAATAATTTCCTTAGTCCGTAAACCTATTCGAAACTGGCCCATGAAGGCCCACAGCAACTTAGTCCAAGAAATCGCCCAACAAGAACCCAAACCCAATTAGGGTTTTTCACATAAAATGATGATTTGGGTTAAGTGTTCATACATAACCCATCAAGGAGTTAATCCATTTAGTTCCTCACTCCACTAGACCAAACATACAATGTGCTCAGGCGTAATTCAAATTTCCAAATCCAAAGGTCCAACGCGGGTCCCGGCAAATACAAAAATCACATTCCCAAAATTAGTGTTCTTACTTAACCCATAAAGGACTTAATTCGTTAAGTTCCTCACTCCACTAGAACAAACATACAATGTGATTGGGCGTAATTCAAATTTCCAAATCCAAATGTCCAACGCAGATCCCGACAAATCCAAAAATCACATTCCCAAAATTAGGGTTTTCTAAACCCTAATTAGGGTTTCCAACCCAATCGCGTGCCAATTAGTCAAATGGTTAGTTTTTTAGGTCAATTAGGGATTCATTAGGTCAATTAGGGTTAAAAATGTTAGGAACCACAACTACCACCTCGGGTTGTGGTGGTCAACGACGACTCATAGCGGCGGCCACCACCTCACGGTGGTGGTGACAAATTTCCTTGATTACATTGGCCAAATTACAATTATACACACAATATCCAAACGAGCATACACAAAAAATAACATGCACATATGCACAACCACCGCTGTGGTGGTCGGAAGTGGCACAAGGTGGCAACCCTCACCTCATAGTTTGCACGTACAACCTCACGAATACAAACCACAACTTGTACACTCGAACACACACCAAAACACGCACATAGCTACGCCCCTCCCCACGGTGGCTGGTGGCGGAAAAAGAAGTGAAAGAAACGGCAGCCGCCATGGCTGGCAGCCATGGTGCTTCTTCTCAGTTACCAGCCAACAAACACATGCACATATTGCTTGCAAACTACAACACCATCACGAACATGAGATGTAATAGAAAACATGCACCCAACTCCTCCACTTCGGGGGGTAACAGACACACCGGAGCACAACAAAAGTGGCTGGTTGGAGCTATGGTGGTGACAGAACATGGACAGGGACGTAACAACCAAGGAACGGAGAAGATACCATGATTGTGAATGGCAACAACGGCGTAAAGGACATCTGCTTGCGGTTCTCTCTATCGTTGGCGATGGGGAACTGATGGTTGGATAACGAATCACCACGACGGCAAGGGCGTCGGCTGAGGACGACGGTCATTCAGATCTTTAACTGATTGGAATAACGAGAGGGAGTCGGAGCTGATAGCAGCGGTTGGAGGTAAGGGAAGGAAGGTGGCAACTGAATGAAAAATAGGGTTAGGGTTTGGGAGAAGGTGACGGGTTTATACCCAATCACATGAAATCTTTGTCTATAATCCACTTTCAGCCCCTCCCTCCAAATTCTTTTTCAACTTCAATCCATTATTTACCAAAGAACCCCCATCTTTAATGATTCATTACAATTCAAGTCCCAGAAGTTGCCATTTCACCCTTAACATTCCAAAATCATTTCAATCTAAGTCCAATAATTACCAATCACCCCTAACTTCTCAAAATTTTTACAAAATGAATCCCGAAATTACACTTTAACCCCCGAAAGTCCAAATTATATCATTTGGCTCCCGGAAACCAACACCCCGCTAAATATTATGGATTTTAGGGCTACTATAACATAATATAAAATATAAATTTACATCTTGGGTTTAGGGTTTATTATTTAATTACTTAATTTCAAACAGAACGTTAAAAAAAATTAAGATATATTTACTAAAATTGATGAAATTAATTAATTATCTAAAATGTTGATTGGCTAGAAAAAAGTACATAATATGAGAAAGTTGGAGAAAGGGATAAAAATAATCTCTGAATGGCTGTTTGTTACCTTTAAGATTTAGAATAGAAAATAATCTAACTTACTTTGTTTAATAATTTCAATAATAGTTTAACGTGATGTTTAGTTAATAATAACGATTAAAATCTGTAAATGAAGAAATAGTCGAGTCGATGGCATATGAAACCTCTTTATGACATTCTACAATGATAACTTAAAAATGATTAGTTTTTAGTTCAATATGATACCTTTAAGTCTAATTGAATCATGACACTTTTAAATTAGTATTATTTAAATACAAAGACTAAAGTGTAAACTTAAACATGACATTATAAAATATAATATAATTCTGTTTTTCCGTTTAGCCATCTATGGTAAAAAAAAAATGTGAACCGAAGAACTGAAGATTGTACCCGTTCAGTTAGCAAAAATTGAAGCATATTAGAAAAATGGCAACACACTTTGCTTTATTTTCTTATTATAGCATCCTACATGATTATAGTTACATCAATGCCACAAGAAAAGATCATATTTTTCTATTTTGGTTAGAGTAAAAAATAGCAATGTACTATGCTAGGTGTCAGAATAACAGAAGTTAAGTTCTAAAATTATGGGATAGGAAGAAAGTACAAAGCGTCTATTGTTGAATGCAAGAGTTTGAGCTTGAATTCCATTGTTTTGAAGGTTAGTTTTGCCATTTCACTAACCCATTAATCTCTCATCATTCTATTAAAATATTCTATTTTCTTTTATAAGAGAGGTGTTATGCTGGAAACATAGCAAATATCCTAGCTGGAACATGAGTTAGATGTTTCAAATCAAAAGATTCAGGTACATTATCATTATCTTTATAGTAAATTACAATTTTAATTCTTATTTTAAAAACAATTATGTTATTTTCTTATTTAAGCATTGTACTTTCAAATATTGCATCATACTTTCAGTGTTTTAAACAAATTTATAAATGAGGCCAGGGCAAAATGGTAATTTGTCTTTGAAAATAATAGCATTGTACTTATTTTCAATAAAAATTATGTAGTTTTTCTTATTTAAGCATTGGACTTTCAAATATAGCATCATACTTTAATTTTTAATTCTTATTTAAAAAGATTATGTTATTTTCTTATTTAAGCATTGTACTTTCAAATATAGCATCATACTTTCATTTTTAATTCATATTTCAAAAAAAAATATTTTTTCTTATTAAACCATTGTACTTTCAAAGTACAACGGCTAAATAAGAAAATAAAGCAAAAAAATTAAGAAATGAAGATTTAGAAATGAATGTTAACTATATAATTAGACAAACAAATAAAGTACATTTCCACAAATAGCCGTTGTTTTGAAAAAATAAATTCAAAATATGTACCGGAACTTTTTTGTTCAAAAAATACCCTTCTGGTTATACTTTAAAAAACAATGATGATTTATATAAAAACAAATATATTTGTATCCATTTATGATATTAATCCTATATTCATATAGGTAGATTAGTAGATATTAAAAAGATAAAAATTTGAAATTGAGAGATTGAAGGTATTGATAGAAACCTACCAGTAAAAACGAACCCAGTTCTCATCAATGGTTGAGCTTAAAGTGTCAAGTTCACTCCATTTGTGTTAGAGCATGTATGCTAAATCAATTTCACCGTATTCAAGTAATCTTCCTTCAGCTTTCCATCTTTATTTCTCATACGCCATAGGATTTTACTAGGTTTGTCCAAAGGATCGTACTAGGTTTGTCCTTGTGGTGGTTTTATTTGAACCGATACGTTGAAAATATCGACTTTCATATCTACACTGAATAATATTTTAGTTTTTTAGTCTTAAATCGACTATATTCTTTATTTTATCTTATGTATGCAATACAATTATAGATGTTATTTCAAGAGATAGAAAGACAATTGGGTAGATTTGTCATGTACACAACAAATATAGAAAGGAATGAAAGTAATATGCTATAAAAATAAGATAAATCAATATATTGTTTATACATTTGTCAACCTGTCCACCCGACAGCTATGACACTAGTTATAACATTGACATAAATTAAAAGAAACCTTTAAAATATTATCTCTGTTTGAAAAATAAGTTGTATAGATTTGGTTTCTTACTAACACAATGACCGGTAAAACAACACGAAATGTCTCCCTCTCCTACAACATAAATTTACTTTTCTTCAGGCGACTAGTGTGTGGTGATCTGCGGGGTTGGTGGTGGAGACAAACAAGGTGGTTTGAGGTGGTTGGAGATGAAGCAAATCTATAGGAATAGAAGTTTGAATAGATCTGAAGCGAAATAGTTGTGGTGGATCGTTGTCGGTCACCGGAGTTTATGGAAATAGCCTTCTCTTTGGCATAATTCATAGATCTAACCTCACCGGTCAGCAGAGATCGTAGATCTGGCTCTGGTGCGCGGAACGATAATGAAGGTAATGGAGATTCATTGCTTGTAATGATGATCTGGAATAAGATCTGAGATATCATGGCATGTCGTGGTCGTTTTCACCGCTTTCTCTCTATATTTGGGATATTTTGGCGATTTAGATCTATATGTGATACTTTTTGGTGGTTTAAAGAGAAAAGTATAAGTTTATGTGGTGGTTTGATAGTGTTCACAAAGATTTGAGAGAAAATGGAACTTAAGGTCATTGACGTTATTGGTTGTGTTTTGACGTCATGTTCAACGACATTTCGTCAGAGCAATGGTGGAGGTGAGAGATCGAAGGTGTTAGATCTGAAATTCCGAAAACAGATGCAGGTGTTATCTCCGGTGATACGAGTATGCAATAGAAAAGAAAAGTGACGGTTATAGACCACATGTCGATGGTAGTGAGGCCGCCATTGGCCGTGATGGGTGTGGTGATGGTGGTCATCAGAAGCTCTTGAAGTATATAAGAGATATTATTTTGTTTTTGGAAAATTATAAATGAATGTATCAGATCTAAACTAATAGATCTAAACTTATGGAATGAGTTTAAAACAACGACCATTATGTCCTTTTATGTTTTTGTGATGTATAAAATTTTTTAAAAAATAAAAATATTGTAAAAGACAAAAATAAATTTAAAAATTTGTGCTTCTTAGGTTTCTTAACATTTAAGGGCTCTTATTTGAAGTTTTACACACACACACGTGTGTGTATATATATATATATATATATATATATATATATATATATATATATATATATATGTATGTATATATATATAAATTAAATAGCCTCCTACTTTTTATTCCTACTATCCTTCTACCTATTTAGTGACAAGTGTTATTAAATGTAATTTAGATTTTATTGAGATTTTAAATTTGTTCACTTGTCATCATCTTAAATAGTTAGGAAGAAAAGTAGGAATAAAAGGTAGGAGAATATTTAATTTCTCATATATATATATATATATATATATATATATATATATATATATATATATATATATATATATATATATATATATATATATATATGAGAGTTCAATCAAGATCATTTTTATTACGGGAACATTTGAGAAAAAATTTAGACCATATAATTTTTTTTTAATTAAAATTATAAAATAATATTCATATAAACCAAAAAATATTAAAAAAATTTAATAAACTGATTAATGAACAACACCATCCACCACCACCCACCACCCATCACCACCACCTACAACCTCACCACCCACTAACCTCCAACCACCACCATCCACCCATCATCCACCCACCACTCACCACCACCCACACCCACACCACAACCAACCACCATCACCGCAACTTACAACCTACTGCCACTACCTGTCACTACCAACCACCACCACCACCACCCGCCACCATCACCCCCACCACCCACCACCACCATCATCATCCACCATTACAACCATTATCACCAACCACCACCACCATCAGCAACCACCACCAACCACCACCACCCATATCAATAACTCACCACCTGTCACCACCACCACTATCCCATCACCACCCCCATGACTACCTTCACCACCCGACAATACCACCAACTACAACTCGCCACCCTACCCCTACCACCTAGTACAACAACCACCTACCCACTACCACCAAGTACTTGTTGGATTAGGTTCTAAGCCTATAACTATAATTTTATATGCTTGATTTGATAGTAGCATGTTCCTTTTAGGTTGCCTTCACTCTAGCAACTTGATAGAATGACTTTTAGAGAGAGATGTTGAATTTATTATTTGGAATAATAAATTAATTTATTAATGTATTATAAAAATATTATATTAATTAGAAATCATGTTATTTAATTAGTATTTAATCAAAAATTAATTAGGAATTAATTTTAGGATTAAAGGAACTGATTAAAGGAATAATCAGGAACATGGGCTGTTTTGCAAATCATTGATAGTTGTGAAACTGGGCTATTGGACTCCTTAGATAGGAGTAGATGAAAACTATAGGGAGGCACAATAGGTTTCATCCAAGGCCTCTAGATGAGGTATCCATGTGCTGCTTAAGCCTTAAGCAGGAAATTAGTGTTTCCTCTAGAAAACACTAGCAACCAACAACTATATAAATACCCGAAACCATAAGGATTTCATAAAGTGCTTGCATTTGAGAACCCTAGCTGAAATTCTAAAGTATTCCCTTCTCTCCCCTCTCATACTCTTGCTAGTGGTGTTTGTAAGCCATTAGAGGTGTCACATTTGAGGCACTAAGCTTTCAAGAGTCAAGATCTACAAGGTGTTCTTGTTATTACTACATAACAAGTGAGGTAAACTTCTAAACCCTAATTATATGTAGATTTTGATATATATATATATATATATATATATATATATATATATATATATATATATATATATATATATATATATATATGCTAGATCTATAGTTTTGCTTTGGTATTCAATTTGTATGTTCAACTAGTTAAAAACTTAGATCCAAAGCAATTAGGGTTGCATGAACACATAGGTTGTAGTTATGCTCAAAACCCATCAATGGTATCACAACCTAGGATGTTTTTCAATTGAATTTGATGTAATTATGAATTGTCCAAAGGAGGAGGGAACAGATTCGTCAATCTGTTCATAGAACTCGATGAGTTCCTCATGGATTTCATTAATAAATTAATTAAGTGTTTAATTAAAAGACAATTAAGAAATCCATAAAAATGGTTTAAATTTAATTAAACTAAAAGCTTATTTATTAAAAGATAAAACCTTAGTTTTTTAAATGTTTAAAATACACACATATACTATTATAAAATTAAAAGTCTAATTTATATATGGATAAGAATAAGTCAGTCTTTCCGTTAGTAGGCCTCATTCACGAAGTTGGTCTATAAGGGGTGTTTAAAGAAGCGGCCTATAAAATGACCTCCATTATTACCCATCACACTCTTGACTAGTGGAGGGTCGTTAGCCGAAATGGTAGGATAGGACACTAAACTCTCATTAAAAGTATAATGGATTATAAAGTAACTATACCATTTTATAAAAATCTAATTCTTAATTACTTTAGGAAAAATGTGAATTTGATGCTAACCCATGAAATTGCACATTGCACCTTATTGGTTGTTAGCGGAGCGTGTGTAGTTAACCGACACACTAATATGGGACTAATATTGTTAGGAATGGGTGTCTCGTAAATTATCATTGATTAATGAAGCATGTTTGGTTAACCGGCACATTAATTGAGTGATAAATGACATCGAGAGTACTAAGCTAATTTGCATGGTTATTCATATCTTGTTTGTGACCCTCGGCATCTCACTCACAAAGTAAGAGCATAATCGAGATTAAACATGTCATTGAATAGTTCAATGAATCTTAAAGATCTAGGAGTTTCATTCGATTGAAACTGGTAAATGCTTACCTACCTAAAATATATTCGAATTTGATTATGACATCCCTCTTCAGAATTCGAATCGAATATATGGATCCTAGCCTTAATTTAAATTTTGGGTTTAAAATTAAGGATTAAAAATCAACTAACTTGAATTTTATTTTATCGCTTTATAGATGTCAATTTCTGACAACAATGGTCTTGCTTGTCCTTTTGGAAACGGATTTCCTTCTAAAGATGATCTGCCACAGGTTGATGAAGGTGAAAGAATGTTCCATTCTTCAAATAGTGGAACTGGAAATCATACTTCTCCAACTCTTCCTCAACCTACTCCAGTGATTCTCCCTGACCCACGTTTTCTTCAACTTGAAAAGTTCAAGGTTACTCATGCCATGTTGGCATGCAAACACCTAGATGGAAATTATGTATGTGCACATGTTCTAAACATGAAGTCGCACATTGACAGATTGGGAATGCTGGGTGTCATTTTCCCAAAGGTGTTGGCTGTTGACTTGGTTCTTCACTCGCTTCCTAAATCATATAGTCAGTTCATTAAGGACTACTATATGATGGACAACGATGTGACCCTTATTGATCTAAAATATTTGCTAATTTGTGCTAAAGTAGAAATGCCGAAGAGCACTGGTCAAGCAAATATGTTTGAAGGATCTGTCTCCCAAAACTCCATGGACAATAGCAACATTGGTAGTTCAGAAAAGGTTTCTCTTCCTAATGGAAAGGGATCGGCCAAGGTCAAACTATTTGACCACATGGTAAAAAGAAAGGCAAATGTGCCATTCCAGAAGAGTCAATATGTTTCTATTGCCAAGTGAATGCACATTGGATGCAAAGCTGTCCTGTCTACCTGAAAGATTGCAGAGATAGTAAAGTCAAGTTATATGACTCTACTACAGGTACAACCATTATCTAACTCTGTTAAATTCTTATTCATAGATTCTTATTACATGATGTGATAGTCACATTTTGATGTTTTGCAGGATCTAAGAGAAAGAAGAAAGAATAAGAAGAACAAGTTGAATCAGATCGTGAGAGATGGATTTTGATCGCATGGTTTGAGGATCATATTTTTGAACTGTTGATTAGGAGTTATGGTAGATTAATAGATTTTTTAGGAAATATCTAGAAACATAGTTTCATATATATTTGCATTGTAAGGACAAATTTTTCCGCACATAATCAATAAGGTAAATTTTTCGTTTTATCTTATTTACTTTATATCTCCTTGCAATGGTATGTGTGAAAATTGGTGGTTATATTTCTATTATTAGCAATGTTAAAAGTGGATTTGATTCTTCGTTATATCGTTTGTGGTAATGTCATAATTGACCAAGTGAAGAAGAATTTTGATCATCCAAGTTTCAATTGGATAGAAACTTGGAGTCATACAATTCGAATTGTGTGATGTATGAAAATCTTGATCTTTAAAAATTAAGACTAATTCCTTGTTCACATGTTTATGTGAGTCAAGTAAGGGACTAAAGGATCTAGCACACATTGATGTGCATTGGTCAGATCCACCACGAAGGACAATAAGTCTATTCATCATAATTTACCAATGGTTCAGTAAATATGGTTTTGTTTATAAGATTAAGCATAATTCTAACACTTTGAAAAGTTTCAAAGAGTAATAGAACAAATAATAAGAATCTATTAGGTAGAAAGATAAAAGTTTGAGTGATATAAAACGAAAGGAGAATACTTTAGTATCATGTTTTATGATCATCTTAACGATTGTAGAACTATGTTACAATTGATCCTCTTAGGACATCTTAGTGAATTTTGTTTGACTGAGAAGATGAATCAGATATTGTTGAAATGGTTCAATCGAAAGATGAGCCATACTTTATATCAAATCAAGTTTTAGAGTCACACTCTAATAATTTCGAATCGTATCTTGAAATTTATTTAAAACTAAATAGGTTTATAACACCTCATAAAATGTGGAGTAGAAATGTTTTCTTACTCTAGCACATTTGGAATTGGTAATTGTGATGTTTTGGTTAAAAAAAAAAAGATAAACTAGTACCAATTAAATGAAGTGTTGTCTTGATAAGAATCCACACTAACTTTTGAATATTTGTTTTTGCTTGTCGAGGAATGTTCAAAGAAACTTATATGTCAAGAAGTCAGTTGGAGTCTGTGACAACCCGATATTTTGAGACAATAAAATGTAACACCAGTCAAATTTAGGCCAAAAATATAACTTTCCTAAAAATATTATTTGGCTTAAATAAAGTAGTAGGAATCGTATAAAGGTTTTCATACATATAAAGAACACTAAAATCCGAGTTATAACGAAGAAGTTATGACCAATCTAAGATTCACGGCAAAAACCGGCAACGCTGATAGACGTAAAACGCAAAGTTTCGATACAATAATTTTTAGCCTTAAGTATCTAAACGAAAGTTGTAGATTACGTTAAACCATGATCATGCCTAAAAAGAACTCCCAAAAAGGACTTCGTATGAAGAAGATACAAATTTACTAAGTGTCGTAACAGCGATAAACAGCTAAAAACTCGAAATAAAGATCGAGCGATTTTTAGCCGATGCAACTTAAACAAGAGTTGAAGGTCTCGACAATAATAATTCGATGGTAAAAAGAGAAACGAAAACGGACGTCGGATAAAGAACTTATGGATTTTTAATGAAGTTATCGTGTCCCGGCCTATTAATTAAAAATAAATTCAAAATTAGCCGACGGAGTCTAAATGATAGTTGTAGAGTATTTTCTCACCTTTGCGTGGATATAAAGAACGTCAAAAACGGAGCCCGTATGCGAAAGTTACGGATTTTACAAGTTCGTGGCACACACACCGAAACGATTTACGCCCAGCGTACTCGGATGCTAGGCTTCGGATCGTCCACGTCGACCAAACACTTCGCCCGAGGATGCGGTCAGCATTGATGCAAGCGAACACCCAGCGTAACCTCGGAGTACGCCCAACGTACGAGGTACGCCTCGCGTAAGCCCGAAGTACGCCCAGCGTACCGAGGACCTCCAGCTCCTATAAATAGAGTGCGAGGGTGCCGGCTACCCTTGCTAAATTTCATCATTTCTCTCACATTTTCACCTCGTTTTTTGTGCCGACAACATCCCGACTTCCCGGTTTCATATCTAAGCCCCGACGAAGGTCCGAAGCCCCGAGATTCCAGAGAATCTCGTCACTTTCCGGTCGAGGTGCCGCCCGGGAAAATCTCGTTTTCTTCAAATCACGCACTTTCTTCGGTGAGTTCATACCCCTATAAACTACATTTTGAAATGTGTTATCAGTGCTTTTATACACTTTTAACCGGGGGGGGGGGGGGAGGGGGAATACAATTAAACACACGGTTATTATCATGTGTAACCTAAAGTTTCATTATATACTCTTTTTATCAAGTAAATCATATGTGATTCATAACTACTACGTGGAACCTTTCATACGCAAAATATATCACGATAACATCTTGTCTTTTGAAATTAAATATGTTGTTATACATATACGAATCAAACACTTTATTTATACTTTGAGTATATGTGTTTATTTATGTCACTACAAAAGTTACACATTACATAACAAGTGAGCATTTCACTAGGGTTTACCATACAAACGAAACAAACTTTTGGAAAAACTATAATAGTTTACGACAAACATTTTTACATGTTAAAAACTCTTTTTCAAACTGTCTTACATACTTTATGTTTCCTTTCGAACGTTGTTAGAATCGTGTTTCAAACAAAGGTCTTCTTACACTTAAAATTGTTCTTATCAAACAAACTACTTTCAAATCGTTTTATAAACTGACCTCAAGTCATCATTTCTTATTTATTAAATTTTTCAAAGGTTTTACAAAACTTCTTTTATATTTTTATATTGGTAAATGCATGCCTATATATGTATCGTTATATAAGTAATGTTTGAAGGACTTAGGACGGCTAGCTCGCTTTATTTCCTTTTCCTCGTTGGGATGTGGCTTTAGGGCATCGGTTATTCGTCCGAATGTCGTCTAAATATTAGTTATATATATATATATATATATATATATATCATAAGTACATATATAGATATAAAAGTTTACGTCAGTTGGTTCAGTACCTTTGAGTAGCAAAGGCATATTTCGGTTATACACATACAATACTAGAAACTATAATGGGTATAGTTAGGAGATACTACATACCATCCCAAGTACAAGGGATCACACAAGAGTCAGTCTATTCATGAGTCTATACAAATACATTACATACTATATGAAGAGATACGATTACATACAATTTCAAGATATACAATTTCAAGAGATACGATTACATAAGATAGTGTACTAGATATTCATGAAATTTTACATATTACAAGTACCATATCAAAGAGATATTTTCATATACAAGAACAAATAGACATTTTCATACGTAAATCTGTTTTATACTAGGTTTTGTGAGACGTTTCACGTACTTTCGAGTATGCATTATTAAGTCTTGTATTATATACCATAATCCCTTGTAGGGGGAGCGTGATACTTGTGTATAGATCTATACGGGATTGACAATCCCACACCTAAGCTGTTAGCTACAGCTAGGCCAGCAGGCCTGGGGTGACAAACGTCATAACATTCCAAAGCCTGAAGAACGTTGTTACAGGCAGTCTGGGTCATTAGCATGGTTATAAAACTCACATGGAGTATTAAAAACATGTTGATTTACAGAGTTATCAAATACCTTAGCGATTATATACGTATACAAATCTACCATTTTAGGCATGAAAAACACCATGGTAGTTCATTTTTGGGACTTTTAAACTACCACTCACTTATAAGCAGATATTGGATTTCTAAAATTAAACATTCAAAACAATCGGGTCTTGGTAGAAGGCTACTTTTTATACTAGTAGAAAATATGGGATTTTCTAGAGTTTTCAAACGTTTACAATTACTTACTATCATGTCCATTGGTACAAAATTTCCTTCAAACATTGCAGGTCTTTCTTTAAAGTTTTACAAATCAAAGTCACATAAATACTTATGAATTCACCAGCATTATTGTTGATACTCGCTTTCAAAATAACTTGTATTCCCAGGACACAGATAGACAGATACCACTACCAGGTTCTGTGGAGACGGAGTGGTCAAGACTCGTCTTTTATTTTGAATATTCATTTTGTAGAATTATACTATGAAAGAACTCAAATGTAATTAAAATTATACTATTAATGCAATGGATGATGTTGTTGCTTATTTACTACTTTGCATTGTTGTGATACATTACATGACGTCCTCCGCCCCAGAACGTTTCCGCCGTTCTCGGTTTTGGGGTGTGACAGATTGGTATCAGAGCATTGTTTATAGGGAATTGAGTATATCAACTCATAAAAGATATACAAACTATAAATACAATAGGGATTAAAATACTCTGACAAAGAATCTATACTTTTAAATAATAAAATATTTAAGTAAGTATACATGCCTGCATTCATACTAAAATCAGTGTCACTAGGACAGAACAAAAGTATTACGATTGTTGGGCAGCACAAGTAGACTTAGAGACATATAGTCAAAACTGGGATGATATAGCCTGATCAAATATATTATCCGAGGGTTGACTAGCATGTGTCTAAGTGTGGCTGTGAGTTGCAACAAGTCTAAAAACTTACCCACAATACCACAATGAGAACATAGAACATAAACCTAAAATACTATAGGAGTATTTCGTGTATTACTATAAACTACTTATGTGTTAGATTCTTATACCCCAATTACCTCATAGATAACATAGCTGGACCCCATCCCCACGACGACCCGTATTTCCTAAACAAAGGCAATGATGGATGGTTCAGAGAAGAACCAGAGAATGATCATCCAATCCCTTTTGAATGATCACCATGCTAAAGACCTTTCGGATGATGATAACTCCGAACTCGAGGATGAGAATCTACCCCTGGTAACTCCCAATTCAAACCCTAACCCTCGTCTAGCTCTTCATGGCTCGACACTTCCTTGGACAGAATGCCTGAAAACATGGAGCGAAGAGAAAAATCAACCAATGTCGTTTAAAGGAGACCGAAACTATTACAACTTAAGGGGAGCTCAACAGGAAAAGTTTTACCAATCCTGATCCGTAGAGTTACTCAAAACGAAATTCAGGGCAGGACGACTCTCCAATATACCGAAGAGGTTAAATGACAATACAAGAATTCACATCATCTACACCAATCATCTTGAAAACACTCATGAGAGATCTGAGAGAGACCATGAGACCCTGCTGCTAGCATTAGCTAAAACACGAGCTGAAGTCATAGAGATACGAGTACGCCAGAGAGTGTATGAAAGACACCTTCTTGATAATGGAACGTCAATTGGCTGAACTAAGAGTTCACCAGAAGGATGACCGCCACCAGTAAGAAATGCTTTATTTCCCTTCCTTGTTTAAAGGAATCATTTTCCTGTGTATGTCCTATGTAGCATTTTTCTATGTAACTATCTTGTACTGTAAGTACTGTTAGTTAGGCCTTTATGCGGCCAAAACCTTTCTACTCTGGATATGATGTAAGACCTTCTTCAAGGTCAAGTTTTCCTAAACTCATTACATCTTAAACATCAATGATATTGATAGTCGGCTAACTTCCGTGTCACTCTTTGTTCAAAAACCCTCATCATACCTTCGTTGGAGTCTATCTGAAACATGCTTTAGTCAAGTCATTGGACTATAGTAATTTAACTCCGGAGACATTTCCATGTCTCTTTTAGTGGTTGGATGATGTTAGTCACTAACCAATGATACCTCGGCTTGAACGACAAACGTCTTAAGACCACTCTACAAACATACCTCTACACTGTACTAGGACTGCATCATAGGGATGTAGGTCAAACCATCATGAACATACTTCCAATCCGTACTAGGACTGCATCATATGGATGTAGGTCAAACTTTCGAGAACATACTCTTACTCTTTACTTAAAGCGATCAAAATACATCTAGGTTCAACCATAATATCTCACGAACTCCTTTTTCTTCCATGTTACATAATCATGTCGCCGAAGAAAAGTAATCAACCCATCAGCCCAACACCAACTCTTCAGATTGATGCAGCTACCTTTCAAGCTGCAGTCTCAGCTGCCGTAACAGCTGTTTTGAATCACCTTAACGCTAACAACGCAAATGTTAGCGGGATGGTTTTCAATAATTCCAATCCATGTAACAACCAAGTACACCCACGAGTAACAAACTACCAAGACACTCCGAACCTCAAACCAAAGAGCAATAAACGAAAATTCCGGGAGAAAGTTAAAGGCAAATCACCTCGAGGGACAAACAAGAAACCATCGTCGGTGGCAGCCTTCGCAGCCACGACATCTGCAACTCCTACCATCAACACTACTAGTATCCCAATTATCCCTAACCCGACAAGACATTATGTTGGAAACCTACTGAAGTGTAATAAGTGCAACTTCCATCACCTAGGTAGTTGTCGTCTGTTACACTGCAAGACCTGCAATAAGAACAGACACACTACCCGCTTCTACAGGACTCGAGTCCAACACATTACTTCAACCACCAATGTCGAAATTTCTCGGATATGCCATCTATGTGGTTTAATGGGACACTTCAAGAGGGATTGCCCAACAAGAGAAGAACGACAGTGGAACAGGACGAGTTTGACCTCAGAATGGAAAAAGGCAATAAAGGACCCAACTATAATGGGGACTCACTTCCAATCGTCAGCATTAAGTATGATGTTAAACATGTTTAAAACTAGTGCAGCTCGAGTCTTATCTTTTGAGAAATCCCGTCAGTAAAGGGGACCCTCGTGCTGCGTATACTTACCTTTTGTAGTATACCTTGCTCGCAACAATAGTCTTGTAGTAAAACCAAAGTACTGTAACTCTGTTAAAAGTTGCACTGTTGTGTTTTGTCTGTAACACCCTTATGATCAAATCTAATACCGTTATTTCCAAGTAAGTCCGATGTCATCATACAACTTCACTCAATTCGATCCTCGCAATACCAATTTTGTGCGCACTTCTCCTTCTCCGAAAACATCTTTCTAGCGAAGCCGTCATTCCAGAACACTGAAGTACTCATGCATAGAGTACCTCATGTTTCTCATCTTTTCCAAAGAAAGCTCAGTAAACCTCCCCAAAGTATCACTCGTACAGTACGTCAAGTTCAATCTAAAGACCCATATGGTTGATCTATCGCTGAAGAATGTATACATAGCGGTGGTATATAATCAAAGTTCTACAGGCTTAGAATTGATGATTCCACTTTAACTTCTTTTCCTCGTTGGGATGTGGGCTTAAAGAAGAATCATTTATTCGACAACCTTCTCAATCTTAAATTATATACAACTCGTATACCCGATACTGTGATAGATGAACCAGGTATGAGTTCTATTATGAACTTCAGGACAGAGACTGCCCAAGACTGCGAATGATCTTGCTTCCGTGAGAATAAACTTAGAAATACCTATCCTTTTCTCTAATTCATGAGTAGTCATACTAACTTTTAGATCTTCACGACAGCTAATCCACCCCAAGGTTTTAGCATCATAATCAGTAGGAGTTGGTTAAGTCTACATTGAGCTGACATCAGGTGCTTTGATAAAGCAGTTCGTCCTAACCTCCCTAAACAACGAAGCCCTAGTTATTTACAGCCATGAACCAAGTACGAACCCTCTCATCATTTCGTGTATGCAAGCTCAGAAATGCTTACGAAAGGAATATCATGCATTCCTTGCACACATCGCCGAGATGTGTCGAGAAGTGAAGGACATTCAAGAACATCCAAGAAGTACGCGGTTTTCCCGACACCTTTCCAGAAGGACAACCGAGACTACCAACACAGCGTCAAGTCGAATTCAGAATCGACTTAGTTCCAGGGGCTACCCTAGTAGCCAAATCACCTTATAGTCTAGCTCCAACCGAGATGCGAGAACTTCCTAGCGAGCTTAACAAACTCCTCAGAAGGGGATTCTTTAGGACAAGTTTCTCACTTGGAAGAGCACCAGAATTGTCTATAAACAAGAAAGAGCATTCCAAACGTTAAAGTAAGTATGATGCATCGCACCAACATTATCCCTCCCAAAAGGAGATATAATATTTCGTGGTGTAATGCGATACATCCAACCAAGGGCTTGGTTGTGTTCTTAAGCAAGAGGAAAAGTCACTGCCTATACCTCAAGACAGCCTAAGACACAGGAAGTTAACTATTCAACACGTGATCTTGAATCATGAGCAGCGGTAATTGCTCTAAAGATCTGGAGACACTACTTGTAGGGTACAAGGTGTAATACTCTCACAGACCACAGAAACACTCAACACACATTCGACAAAGAAAAGTTATCATATCAGTGAAGTCAAACGAAAGAAGCAAAGTCGTATCCCGATAGTGAAAGGTTCGCTGGAATGCTAGGCGAAGACCAATGTTCACTTAAGAACACGAGTAGCAAATAAAACTTCTGTCCGTAGCATGATAATTAATACTGCTTAAACTCGAATTTCGGGACGAAATTCCCTCTAACAGGGGGATGATGTGACAACCCGATATTTTGAGACAATAAAATGTAACACCAATCAAATTTAGGCCAAAAATATAACTTTCCTAAAAATCTTATTTGGGTTAAATAAAGTAGTAGGAATCGTATCAAGGTTTTCGTACATATAAAGAACACTAAAATCCGAGTTATAACGAAGAAGTTATGACCAATCTAAGATTCACGGCAAAAATTTGCAACGTTGATAGACGTAAAACGCAAAGTTTCGATACAATAATTTTTAGCCTTAAGTACCTAAACGAAAGTCGTAGATTACGTTAAACCATGATCATGCCTAAAAATAACTCCCAAAACGGACATCGCATGAAGAAGATACAAATTTACTAAGTTTCGTAACAGCGATAAACAGCTAAAAACTCGAAATAAAGATTGAGCGATTTTTAGCCGACGCAATTTAAACGAGAGTTAAAGGTCTCGAAAATAATAGTTCGATGGTAGAAAGACAAACGAAAACGGACGTTGGATAAAGAACTTATGGATTTTTAACGAAGTTATCGTGTCCTGGCCTATGAATTAAAAAATAAGTAAAAATAAATTCAAAATTAGCCGACAGAGTCTAAATGAAAGTTGTAGAGTGTTTTCTCACCTTCGCGTGGATATAAAGAATTTCAAAAACGGAGCCCGTATGCCAAAGTTAAGGATTTTACAAGTTTGTGGCACACACACTGAAACGATTTACGCCCAGCGTACCCTCGTACGCCCATCGTACTCGGATGCTAGGCTCCGTATCGTCCACGTCGACCAAACACTTCGCCCGAGGATGCGGTCAGCAGTGATTCAAGCGAACGCCCAACGTAACCTCGGAGTACGCCCAGTGTACGAGGTACGACCCGCGTAAGCCCGAAGTACGCCCAGCATACCAAGGACCTCCAGCTCCTATAAATAGAGTGTGAGGGTGCCGGCTACCCTTGCTAAATTTCTTCATTTCTCTCACATTTTCACCTCGTTTTTTGTGCCGACAACATCCCGACTTCCCGGTTTCATATCTAAACCCCGACGAAGGTCCGAAGCCCCGAGATTCCAGAGAATCTCGTCACTTTCCGGTCAAGGTGCCGCCCGTGAAAATCTCGTTTTCTTCAAATCACGCACTTTCTTAGGTGAGTTCATACCCCTATAAACTACATTTTGAAATGTGTTATCAATGCTTTTATACACTTTTAGGGGGGGGGGGGGGGGGGGGAATACAATTAAACACACAGTTATTATCATGTGTAACCTAAAGTTTCATTATATACTCTTTTTATCAAGTAAATCATATGTGATTCATAACTACTACGTGCAACCTTTCGTACGCAAAATATATCACGATAACATCTTGTCTTTTGAAATTAAATATGTTGTTATACATATACGAATCAAACACTTTATTTATACTTTGAGTATATGTGTTCATTTATGTCACTACAAAAGTTACACATTACATAACAAGTGAGCATTTCACTAGGGTTTACCATACAAACGAAACAAACTTTTGGAAAAACTATAATAGTTTACAACAAACATTTTTACATGTTAAAAACTCTTTATCAAACTGTCTTACATACTTTATGTTTCCTTTCGAACGCTGTTAGAATTGTATTTCAAACAAAGGTCTTCTTACACTTAAAATTGTTCTTATCAAACAAACTACTTTCAAATCGTTTTATAAACTGACCTCAAGTCATCATTTCTTATTTATTAAATTTTTCAAAGGTTTTACAAAACTTCTTTTATATTTTTATATTGTTAAATGCATGCCTATATATGTATCGTTATATAAGTAATGTTTGAAGGACTTAGGACGGCTAGCTCGCTTTATTTCCTTTTCCTCGTTGGGATGTGGCTTTAGGGCATCGGTTATTCATCCGAATGTCGTCTAAATATTAGTTATATATATCATAAGTACATATATAGACATAAAAGTTTACGTCAGTTGGTTCAGTACCTTTGAGTAGCAAAGGCATATTTCGGTTATACACATACAATACTAGAAACTATAATGGGTATAGTTAGGAGATACTACATACCATCCCAAGTACAAAGGATCACACAAGAGTCAGTCTATTCATGAGTCTATACAAATACATTACATACTATATGAAGAGATACGATTACATACAATTTCAAGATATACAATTTCAAGAGATACGAGTACATAAGATAGTGTACTAGATATTCATGAAATTTTACATATTACAAGTACCATATCAAAGAGATATTTTCATATACAAGAACAAATAGACATTTTCATACATAAATCTGTTTTATACTAGGTTTTGTGAGACGTTTCACGTACTTTCGAGTATGCATTATTAAGTCCTGTATTATATACCATAATCCCTTGTAGGGGGAGCGTGATACTTGTGTATAGATCTATACGGGATTGACAATCCCACACCTAAGCTGTTAGCTACAGCTAGGCCGGCAGGCCTGGGGTGACAAACGTCATAACATTCCAACGCCTGAAGAACGTTGTTACAGGCAGTCTGGGTCATTAGCATGGTTATAAAACTTACATGGAGTATTAAAAACACGTTGATTTACGGAGTTATCAAATACCTTAGCGATTATATACGTATACAAATCTACCATTTTAGGCATGAAAATCACCATGGTAATTCATTTTTGGGACTTTTAAACTACCACTCACTTATAAGCAGATATTGGATTTCTAAAATTAAACATTCAAAATAGTCGGGTCTTGGTAGAAGGCTATTTTTTATACTAGTAGAAAATATGGGATTTTCTAGAGTTTTCAAACGTTTACAATTACTTACAATCATGTCCATTGGTACAAACTTTCCTTCAAACGTTGCAGGTATTTCTTTACAGTTTTACAAATCAAAGTCACATAAATACTTATGAATTCACCAACATTATTGCTGATACTCGCTTTCAAAATAACTTGTATTCCCAGGACACAGATAGACAGGTACGACTACCAGGTTCTGTGGAGACGGAGCGGTCAAGACTCGTCTTTTATTTTGAATATGCATTTTGTAGAATTATACTATGAAAGAACTCAAATGTAATTAAAATTATACTATTAATGCAATGGATGATGTTGTTGCTTATTTACTACTTTGCATTATTGTGATACATTACATGACGTCCTCCGCCCCAGAACGTTTCCGCCGTTCTCGGTTTTGGGGTGTGACAGAGTCTTATTGGTCTTAAAGAGTTTCAAGAGCCAATGAAGAATAAACCTTTTAGTTATCACTAGCACACGACCTGTGGTTGATAACCTATCGTGTTAAGTTGACACATTCTTGTTTCTATGCACCTTCCAGTAAGGTTGACTATGCATGTGAGTTCTATAGTTCTCATTTGACTGCAAAGGGCAGAGCACATTGGTCTGTGATAGTACACTGGTCAATGGAAGTGAGTTGCTTAAAAAACTTGGAAGCATTGGTAGGCCCTTGTGCTACTAGAGAGCGAGAAACTAAGAATAAGCAAAAGTTTGGTCCATGAAAGGAAAACTAAATTTGATTTTGGTTTTTTCATAAAACTTATCTTATGATTGTAGGTCGAAAATGAAAAACTCAAATCGATAGGAACACATACACCATATAATCTAAGTGACAAAAGGTTTCTTTCTGATTCATGAAAATGAATATGAGGAAACAATTTCACTAGTAGATTTTAAATCTGATTGATATCATTATAGTTAGCAGTTGTCATAATTGCGTTCTCAAATTTGTATATGATTACAACATCCCTTTTCATAGTTTGAGTTGTGATAAATGGAAAGGAACTATTTAAACATACATGACTTGTAGTTCTGAAACAATTTAAACACGCACATATGCTATCTAGTGAAGGTGTATGAGCTTGAGAAGTCTAGAAGAAGACTTATCAAAGCATCACGAATCATAAATCTAAACTTTAGTAAGGAAGTTAATAGAATTGATTTCTAGAAATCCAATTGATTTCTGGGTACATGTCATAGCTAGTGGGAGCATAATTATTATGTAGATAGAAGCATAATTGTTATGTTGGCAAGAGTAAAATCATTATGCTAATGGGAGCATAATTGTTATGCTGTAAGTAGGCAATACTGTTCGTAGGAAACAAAGGTTACAAATTTGCGGTTTGCAAAGTTTGAAAATTTTTCACTATAGAAAGTTATAGGGGAGAGAGCACTAATATTTCATTTCTAATCTAAAAGTTTAGATTGAAGGATTTTAATGGAACTTAGTCTTAGTCATATATGAATATCGTGTTGAAATGATTCAACAAAGGAAATTCAATATATGGAATATTATAGCAAGAGACTGATCAAGTATCATGTCGTTATGTGAGACATTATGTGTCGAATCCTATATGTCTTGGATATTGGATCGATTGCATATGCTATAATATTCACTTATTCAGATTTATTCCAAATTCCTAGGGCATTAAGAGGGAAAAAGGACTAGAGCAAGATGTGATTGAGTTGTTAAGCAATTGTCAAAGAACAATCTAAGGTTTACTAAACGATTGGTTGCTTATGGACAGTTGGAAGTATAAATTTGGAACGACCATTTTGACATGTGCTGAGTGGAGGTGACTCTTGTTTGGAATTGGTAGTCATATGGGAATATGGAAATGTTTTGCATAGTGAGAGATGGTTATTAAAATCTACATGTGAGTTAGAAACCTTAATGCAAGGAAGATGTTCAAGGAGTAACCTTGAATTTGATACTTCATTACCATGAAACTGTTTTAAGTAACAAAGTTTCAATGGAGCATTTTGTTACATCGTTGGCTAAGTCTCGGTGACTTTGATGTACGTCATTACAAAAGGAATATTACATGTAAGGTTAGACTCTAACACGTTTAGTAGTGACAAGAATTCGAAATTCTTACACTTATAATAAGGATTTGGAATTATGAAATGAACATCATTGGAATTATGTCAATTGATCTGTTTCACAAAGGATGGACCATAGAAAAACATAGTATGCATGTTTGAAACATGGCATGACTTATGTTTGATTCAAGTATTAAGTTGATTAACCAAAACATTATACAATTAATAAAGTCTAATTGTTATGGTGATTAAATAATAAGTGTTTTATTTATATTCGATAGTTTTGAGACCATAGTTAATTAGGTTATTATTGTGTTTCACTTCACAAGTTTTACTTCCCAAATAATTGGATTATTCGAAACTCCATAGTCGCTCGTAGTTCAGAGTTTTAGACATAGCAATGGCTTTGCTCTAATGTTCATGAGCGCTTGAAAATGGGGATTTTAAGTATTGGATAAACCCATGCTCAAAGAATTACTTCATGGGTTTTATCACGAGTAATTTTAAGACGATAATATTTTATATTCTTGAAACGGAGACATATAAGTTGTTGTTTACGAGTCAGTTGTGCATTGATAATATGTAAACACATCAGTAACTTGATGTTATAAAATGTATTGTTGTGCGTGATTTGATGAGTGAAGAGTGCAAGCATAAGTCAAATTTTATCCGTTCCTTTTGCCCTAAACGGGGAAAAGCGACATTTGTGGGCCCCTCAGTGATTTGATGATGACATCTAAAGCGCTTGGCCAAGCCTAGACTGAATTGGTGTGTTCAATTAGGAGTCTGATATCAATCGTCATAAATCAGAAATCGGGAAATAGGCCATGAAAAGAGAGAATGATTATAATCCATGTCTCATGTTCATATGATATCTTGTAGAACGGAGGAATATTTGATACCTTATCTAAGGACACGTCATTCACTAGGTCAAAGTTCGACAACGGATTTTGAGAGCTAAGATTGCAAGTCAAATTTTGAGGCCGTACTTGCAATCATAGTTATTAGACTTATCCAAGTGGGAGACTATTGGATTAAGTGTCTAAGCCCATAACTATAATTGGTATGTGCTTGATTTGATAGTAGCATGGTCCTCTTTTGGTTGCCTTCACTCTAGCAACTTGACAGGATGACTTTTGGAGAGAGAGGTTGAATTTATTATTTTGAATAATAAATTGATTTATTAATGTATTATGAAAATAATATATTAATTAGAAATCATGTTATTTAATTAGTATTTAATCAGAAATTAATTTGGAATTAATTTTTGGGATTAAAAGAACTGATTAAAGGAACAGGTGGTGTTTTGCAAATCATTGATAGTTATGAAACTGGGCTATTGGACTCCTTAGATGGGAGTGGACGAAAACTATTGGGAGGCCCTATAGGTTTCATCCAAGGCCTCTATATGAGGAGTCCATGGGTTGTTTAAGCCTTAAGCAGGAAATTAGGGTTTACTCCAGAAAACCATACCAACCAACAACTATATAAAGACCCCAAACCCTAAGGATTACGTAACATGCTTGCATTTGAGAACCCTAGCTGAAATTCTAAATTATCCCCTTCTCTCTCCTCTCATCCTCTTGCTAGTGGTGTTTGTAAGCCATTAGAGGTGTCATATTTGAGGCACTAAGCTTTCAAGAGTCAAGATCTATAAGGTGTTCTTGTCATTGCTACATAACAAGTGAGATAAACTTTTAAACCCTATATATATATATATATATATATATATATATATATATATATATATATATATATACATGCGCTAGATCTAGGGTTTTGCTTTGGTATTTAATTTATGTGTTCAACTAGTAAAAAACTTTGATCCAAAGTAATTAGGGTTGAATGAACACATAGGTTGTAGTTATGATCAAAACCCATCAGTATCACCATCACCACACACCACTACCTCCAACTACCACCTGCCACCACCACCCCCACAACCACAATCCACCTATCACCACCACCAATCACCATCACCCACCTGTACCACCTATCACTACCACCCCATCGACCACATACCACCATCAGTATGCTAACCACCACTTACCTCCACCATCCACATCCACCACCCATCACTACTACCTGTCACCACCATCCCCACTCGTACCACTATTACCCACCCATCACCACCACCACTAACCATAACTATTACTCGCCTCCATCACCTGTCACCTCCCACCCTTTACCACCACCCGCCACCACAACCTATAATCACCACCAACCACCACACCCCACCACTACCCATCATCACCACCAGCCACCACCACAATCATTCTCACTACCACCCACTAACATCATCACCACTTACTGCCTACCATCATCATGACCCACCATCCACCACCACCAACATTACCACATGCAACCACCACCCATCACTACCATCCTACATTACCCACCCATCAATACTACAACCACTGACCTATCCACCACCTTTAACCCCCCACAACCCTTTACCACCACCACCACCCATCACCTACAACCACCATAGACAAATTATCACCCACAAACCCAATCAACCACAACCACGACCACCACCTGTCACCACCACCCCCACCACACTCATCCACATTCACTACCATCCATTTCCACCATACCACTACCACCTACTATCTCTAACTAAATGTAATTGAATGCATATAATCACATAAATTATGTTTGATTATAAGTATTTAGTCATATAAATTACAATTGATTAAATACATATAATCATATATGATTATATATATTTAATCACATATGATTTATATAGACAAGATTCAATTTCATGTTTTCCATTCAATAATTTTTCTTATGTATTTAATCAAATCTGTTTATATAATATTTAATCACATATGATTAATTTGGAAAAATATTTGTTTTTTGGGTTTTTGATTCACTAGTTTTTCTCATGTATTTAATCACATATGATTTAGATTGACAAGATTATTTTTGTTCTTATAAATCATATGTGATTAGATACATATAATCAAATGTGATTTGATGTATTTTATAACATATGATTAAATTTGATAAATAACAATTATTAAATCGATAACGCAATAATGAATTTTATCCACATAAATCATATGTGACTGAACAAATATAATCACATGTGAATTTATGTATTTAACAATTATTCAATAGTTGTTATTATCTATATAATCACATGTGATTATATGTATCTAATCACATGTGATTTATATGGACAAGATTCAATTTTGTCAATATAAATCATATGTTATTAGGTACATATAATCACATGCGATTATGTGTATTTAATCACAAACGATTAAAGTTGACAAAGAATAATTATTGAATCGAGAACGTGATAATGAATCTTTTCCACATAAATCGTATGTGACTGGATACATATAATCACATGCGATTATATATATTTAGTCACATATGATTTATGTGGACAATATTTATTTTCACAGTTTCGATTCAATAACTGGTCTTGTGAATTTAATCAAATGTGATTATATGTATTTAATCACATATGATTTATATGGAAAATATTTGTTTTTGCATCCTTGATTAAATAGTTGTTCTCTTGTATATAATAACATGAGATTATATGCATCTAATCACATATGATTTATATGGACAAGATTCATTTTTTTCAAATAAAATCATATGTGATTACATATATTTAATCATATGTTATTAAATATATTTAAGCACATATGTTTAAAGTAAATAAATAATAATTATATAATTGAGAAAGCGAATATGAATATTATCCACATAAATCATATGTGATTGAATACATATAATCATATGTGATTATATGTATTTAGTCACATATGATTTATATGGGTATATTTATTTTCGTGGTTTTGATTTAGTAATTGGTCTCATGTACTTAATCACATGTGATTATACGTAATTAATCACATATGATTTGTGAGCACAATATTCATTTTGCTTTCTTGATTCAGTAGTTATTCTTGTTCATATAATTAATGTGATTATATGTATTTAATCACATATGATTTATTTATTTAATTAGATGTGATTTGAATGCATAATCACATGTGATTAAATACACATATACATCTATGATTAAACACACATGTGATTATATATATTTAATCATATGTGATTTTAATGTTCTCGTTTGAATAGTAATTAAACATATGGAGTGCTTCCAATAACACAAAGTAGAATATAATTAATAAAATTATTTAGAAAAGACAAAAGAAATCGACATCTATAGAAATTAAATCTTTCAAAAGCATTTAATTGAAGAAATAAACACACTATCCCCTTTTGTGACAAAAAATTTGATCTAGAAATCCATAACAATCGATGACACATATTACACACTTTTAAGTTATAATTGTCGGAAGACATACACTAAAATTAGAGAGGCCGAAACAAAGCTAAATATCATTTTTCTAGTATATATATATATATATATATATATATATATATATATATATATATATATATATATAGGTAAAAGTTCAAATGAGAACCCTTAAAAGTTAAGAACCATGAGAATCATTTTAATCTGTTTAAAATAAACGCACGATGGCGTTATTGTAAATATAGAAAAATTACTAGCCAATTTCCATAAGCTCTTTTGTGAACATATGTCCCAACCCTCATCTTCCCTTTTAATTTGTATAAAATAAACGCACGGTGGCATTATCCTCTTCAACTTTCTAGAAAATCCCAACCCTCATCTTCCCCCATTGCTTTTTTCTACCACAGGTCAAAATCCTCCACCAATATCCTTCTCCAGCAATCGCAACCTCCACTTCTGTCGCTTATCTTCTTCATCGCCATATCTCTCCTCTAACATCTCGGATCTAAATCGAAGTTTAAAGTGAGGTTTATTAGCTAGCAGGAATAAATTTTAGTTCTGGACAAAATCCACCACCACCGCCCCTTCTCCACCAGTCGCAAACTCCTCTGCCACCGCTCCTCTTCTTCACCGCGATCATCCTCCTCCAACAACTTGAATCTAATCTAAAGAATAAGGTAATCGATCAAACTCTATGATTTAGAGATTTTAGACATCAATTGTTTTTTTTAAATAAAAACTCTTTAACTGTGATTGATAGATTTTAAACATCATTTGTTTATTATATAAAAGCTTTCGATCCAATTTTTAGATAATTGTCATGTGCTGTAATGGAATGTATGACAATGAATAAAATAAGAAATGGTACAAGTTTCTTCTTTCTAGATCATGATCAGAAGTGGTGTTTAATTTGGAGTAATAATTTATTATCAAGTTAATAACTCTTGATTTTACACATCCTTGTAGATTGTATAAATACCTAATTTTATATTAGTAGGAATACAAGGTCTATAGTTTGGTTTACATAGTTATGATTATTTTAGTTTTAATGGAATTAATGTAAGTATGCTTCCCTGTGCTTGTTTATTTAACGAGAGAGTGACCCTAGTTTTTAATAGTATTTAATATACATACTTCATTAATCGATATTTTCTTCGAAGAAGATGAATCCTGTAATTGAAACAGAGGTTGTTGCGAAACTGTAAATTTTATACTAATTTGTGAAATTTATGTATTAAATTGTGAATTGTTTGTATTAAGTTGTGAATTGACTATATTAAGTTATTAATTAACTGTATTAAGTGGTGGGTTTTTATATTAAACTATATATTTATTATATTAAGTTGTAAATTTGATGTATTAAACTGTAAATTGATTGTATTAAGCTTTGAATTGATTGTATTAAGCTATAAATTAATTGTATCAAGTTGTGATTTTTTATGAACTTAATTCAAGATAAAAGAAACATTATACACATATATGATTTTCTCTAATTTTGAATGAAATAATTAAATTTTAAACTAGGACTACGTTGAAATATTAAAGTAAGTTGTGAATTACTAGCTAAAATGATGAATTAAATTGTGAATTCTAAATTTTTTTTATCCAAATCTGAATTTTTAGGGAAGGATGTTGGCGGTGTTGGCACCGATGGATGATGATCGAGATGGTTGATGGCAACGTATGGTAGTTGGCGGTGTTGATGCTAGTGGTGGTGGTAGATGTGACATCCCCAATTTCTTGGCCAGAAAAGACCGGTTTGTTTATACTTTATTTTAAAATCAGAGTAATCGTTTAAAGAAAACGGTTGCGGAATTTGTTCCCAAACAAAATATGATAAAATTTATCAAAACGTTCCTCAAAGAGAATGTGTTTTCATTAAATAATAAAACCTCGGGATGTCATGTTCCGATACAGACCAAAAGCATAAACAATATAAAATAGACCTTACAACAGTTATTTGTAACTACTGATCTATAATCCAAAATCTCTCATCAAGTCCACCAATTTATACTCTTGTGCCATTACCTGTAATGCAAAGAAAACTGAGTGGGTCAGGCTTGGGAGCCTGGTGAGCATGTAGGGTTTTCAACCCACAATAATACATTTATTATATTAAATTATCAAACAATCAACCCAAATACTCATTCCCATTATCTCCTTTATTTCTTAAGGATTTATCCTAAGAATCAACTATCCTTTAACCATTTATTCCTAAGGATTGACCTAAGGAATTGACACAAAGTCCACCACTGCCAAGGTCCACAAATTACGATTCGTAAACAATTAGTTCAACATACTTAACAAACACCTAGTTCTAACACTCCTAGTGAACCATTAATTCAAAACATCTGTTGAATACTTAGTTCTAAAACACTTAGTGAACACACTCAGTTCAACAACACCAAGTGAACACATCTAGTTCAAAAAGACTTAATGAACACATTGAGTCCAAAAATACCAAGTGAACACATAGAGTTCGGAAATAACTAATGAACACATTGAGTTCAAACACCAAGTGAACACGTAGAGTTCAAAAATACCTAATGAACACACTGAGTTCTAAAATACTTAATGAACACATATAGTTCAAAATACCTAATGAACACATTGAGTTCAAGGACACCAAGTGAACACATATAGTTCAAAATACCTAATGAACACATTGAGTTCAAAACACCTATTATTTCGTCTCACATCAACTATTTCATCTACCCATGTTCTACCCAACATATTTGTAGATGCAAACACATATAAAGTTTACATCTTTTAAAACATGTATAACACATTATTTCAACATTTATCTCAAGTAAACAAACAATGTATAAACACCTAGCACATACTTCATAGCAAATACTTCATATCTATGCGGTAGAAGAAAGTGAATATACATTCACACATATAACAGCAAAATATACACATAACACGTATTTCGTATAAAATACTTCGTATTTATGCGTTAGAAGAAAGTAACCACACACTCACTTGATCAAAAGATGATCGGACAGCACTACAACTTGCAGAAGTAGTAATCCACAGCATATCTGGAAGATCTCCACAAAAATCGAACTTCTCGCGGGCAGAGCTTCGGCTCGGGAACCGCACTTCTCGGGATCTTCGGGATCTCGGGACTTGCCTCGGGGCTAGAGAATAATACCGGGGCTTCGTGGTATTTCTGGCACGCAAAATGATGCAAAACGGGAGAGAGAAAAGAAGAAATTGGCAACCCTAAACGGCTGGCCCTTCAAATCTATTTATAGGGCAAATTTGGCCCTTGCCACGTCGTGGCAACCTTGTTCCACGTCGTGGGCTTGGTCTTCACTGCATACGTCATCCCAAGTTGCATCTGGGGGCCTCCCGGAGGTGTCAGGACACTTGCCACGTCGTGGCAACCTTGTTCCACGTCGTGGGCTCTGACAGTTTTGGGGTTTCGCGCCCCGAACTTCAGAAATTCATAACTTTCGCATACGAACTCCGTTTTCGACGTTCTTTATATCGACGCGAAGGTGAGATTATGATCTACAGCTCTCGTTTAGACTCCATTGTCTAGTTTTGACTTTATTTTTAATATATTATAAGTATATTAGTTATATATTATCTTTAGTAGGTCAGGACAGGAAAACTCCGTTTGAAATTCATAACTCCTTCATCTGAACTCCGTTTTCGTCTGTCTTTTTATCGATGGACTACTATCGAATAAATCTTCAACTCTTGTTTAGATCACTAAGGATAAATATCTATCTACCTTAATTTCACTATTTACATCGCGCTGGGTCGCGCTGGGTCGTGCCGGTTCTGTCGCGAAACTTCGACAGGTCATAACTTCTTCGTTATAACTCGGATTTTGGCGTTCTTTATATGCACGGAAACCTTGTGACATATAATACAACTTGGTTAAGATTAATCCTTCTAAATAATCTTCCATAAAAAAGTCATTTTTGATGCTTATCGTCTCTAAATTAACTAGCCCTGATCTACGGGCGTTACAGTAGAGTAAGGATATGTTATATTTCTCATTCATCTTCATCTTCTTCGTTGATCTTAGATAAGTTATCCTCTTTTATGATTGTGAATATGTTTTTTTTAATGTTTTCCTCTAAAATATGCTATAATATATGAAGAAAGAAGCATTATACACATATATGATTTTCTGAATAAATTATATAAAATTTAAACTGTGAATATCGTGTAAATTAAACTTTAAAAGAAGCACTAGGCTCCATATCTAAAGGTATAAATGTAAGTTTTTAGTTAAGAATATGCCATTTCCGTTTATTAAATTGTTAATTAATATATTAAGTTGTAAATTTTACATCTTAAACGGTAATTGACTATAATAAGCTGTGAATTGACTGTATTTTGCTGTGAATTTTTTTATTAATTTTTTATTAAAACATGAATGCTTTATGTATAAATTTTTATATAAATATTCTTGTGAATATATTTATTTTTGTGTTGTATCCTTATGTAAGAATTCTTTAGTTGTTATAATTGTTTTTTATTAAATTCGAAATGACTGAATTAATAGGTTATAAATTATGAATGTAGTATTTAACTTGTCATTGCATTATTTTATATGCAAACCTAGTTTGTAAGAAAAATGGTTGTGATGCTGGCACAAGTGGTTGGTGGCGGCGTGTGGTGGTGGTAGTGATGATAGCATTTGGGTTTGACAATTCTCTGAATTTTTGAATTAGTGAAAAGTTGATGGTATTAATTGTAATTTTGTGTATTAAACTTTAAATAGACTGTATAAATTTGTATTTGATATAAATTTTGTGTTCAAATATGAATGAATGCATAAATGAATGATTTTGCCATTTTCTTACCAAAAGGACAAAAAATAGGATTTGAACATATTTAATAATATTCACAATACATATTTGCTTATGAAATGAGAGTTCTTATGGTTCTTAATCTTTTGTGGTTGTTATTTGAAAACCACTCCCTATATATATATATATATATATATATATATATATATATATATATATATATATATATATATATATATATATATATATATATATATATATATATTGATTATTTTCAAGAAAACAAATTTGAAAATTTAAAATTAATTTTAGATAAAATTTACTAAACAAACAATGTAAAATATCATCAGAAATCGTATTACCAATAAAAACGACTATTAATAACAAAAGATATTATATAATAAAAAAAATGTGAAATATCACCTTATAAAAAATTAGGTTAAGAAAGTGATCTAAATAGGACAACTAATATGAAATAAATCGCTTATAAAATACGTTTTAAAATTTTGCATAACTGTTCGTATGGTAACTTATTTGATAAATTAGTTTTTCAAGTATAATAATGCATAAGCATTTAGAAGTTTTATGGCAAAAGATGTTGACATATTATGATAACTTAAATAAACACTTCATTAAACTATAAATGTAAAACGAAAAGCGAAAGTACTAAAAATATGAATATATAAATTATTAAGTTCTTAGACCATTTAAAATAATTTGTGCTTAAATGCTTGTTAATAAACGTCATATATATATATATATATATATATATATATATATATATATATATATATATATATATATATATATATATATATATATATATATATATATATATATATATATATATATAAACCATTAAAATGTATTGAATTCATTTATTTAACTTACTTTTGTTTTATTTTTAAGTAACTTGCATTGGTATTCCATTTTAAAAATGGGTGGGCTTTGGCCCACATGTAAAAATGTTAAGGAATTAGGTTTTTTTTGAACAAATGTCACTAGTAATAGAGTAATAGACCTACGCAGCCGCTAGGCCTATAAATTGGGTTGGATTTGGGTTGGCGTATTAGAAAAGATAAACTTAACCCAACCCATATAATATATGGGTTGACGGGTTGGTGGGTTAGAAACCTCAATCCAACCCATTCTATATAACCCGTTTAAGTATATGGTTTCGCGGGTTTACAAGTTAATGGGTTCGAACCAATATAACCCGTTTAAAAAATAAGCAACACATTTAAAAAAAATGAGGTTCTTTCAACATATATTCAAAAAATGATTAAAGTAATTAACATAACAAAGGTTTTTCAACATAAAATTATAAAGTCAATAACATCCAAATAAAAATGAAAAATGAAAACATTCATAGAAAGTGGATGTGTTCTTTGTTCTTGACTTGTGAAAATAACGACATGTATTTTTCTTTTTCTGATTAACGAACCGCAAATGCAGATTAGTCAAATAAGAATACGGAAGGAATACAATGATACGAAATATTATGAGTACGTATGAAAATCAAATTTCATTAATAATTAAATGTATCATTTTTTAAAATGTCATATATATATATATATATATATATATATATATATATATATATATATATATATGTGTGTGTGTGTGTGTGTGTGTCTGTGTGTGTGTGTGTATGTATCATTTTTTAAAATGCAGATTAAATGTATCATTTTCAAAATAACTAAAATGATTGGTCCAGAATCAATAATACATGCACACAATAGATAGTGAAAACATTTGAACCTAACTCTCTCTCTCTCTCTCTCTCTCTATATATATATATATATATATATATATATATATATATATATATATATATATATATATATATATATATATATATATATATATATACACGGGTTTGCGGGTTGACCCGCGAACCCAAACAGATAACCCAACCCAACCCATGAAATAAACGGGTTGGTAGGCTGGCGGGTCAAAAATGTCAACCCAAACACGTCTATTTTCGGGTTGGGTCAGTGTCGGTTACGGGTTAGGTCGAGAGTTGCCACCCCTAGCAGCCGCTACTCCTTCTTAAGCGATTATTCGCTGATATTTAGCTATTGAAAACTGGTTTATGCATCTACGCCATAATCAGATGAATTAGTAGAAAAAAAAGCTTACTAGACATGTTGGGGGCTCAGCATCGACCTATTATCGGCCTACCCCTCTATTATCAGCCTGCCCCTCTGCCACTGTGATTGATGAAGCTCAATTGAAGAATTTTTCCTTTTAATTTTCTGTATCAATTAGAGATCCAGACTTAATTCTTGTCTATAAATTTAGATTATCATCAGAAATGTGATATGACAGTTGTGATGGGTGGACGCGTTGTTAGTGGATGTAGTGGGGGAGGTTAGCAGTTAAATGGTCGGTGTTTTCATGTTCATACCAAACATAAAAAGCTTCTTTGATGTTCCTCATTTCTGATCTTTCTTGCTATCTATATTTACACCATTATCAACACTGCTGCACACCCACCACATCTGGTGGCCTTCTGGTTTAGATCCGGTGAAATCGGAACTTCGGATCTGGTGAAATCAAACATAATGGTCGATGAAACGAGACTGGAAAACCTTTTCGCCAGGGAAGAGAGGCGGAGGGAGATGGTTAGGGAAGAAGACAGACGACGATAGGTGGTTCAGTAAGATATAAGATGAATAGAGCTAGTTTGATCTGATGGTGAGAGGTGGCTTTTGACAGGAGAAGTAGAGATTAAGGGAGGTAGTAAACAACCAAATCTTCAACAAAGCGAAGAGGAGGAAATCCGGTGGTTCAGGTGGTCGTCCGATGGTTCCGGTGATGTTACGGACGCTCCGGCGGCGCTACTGTGGTCATGGTAGTGCTCCAATGATAGAGTGTGCAGAGAGAGAAGATAGAGAAAGAAAGAGTGTGATAGAGAGATAAAGTGACATCACGCATAATTATTTTTTTAATAATAATGAAATACAAATCTTTAAGTTTTCAGCATTTAAAAACTAGTGATCTAAATTTGTTCTGAAATGTTCTCTTGATAAAAAATGTTCTCGATGGAACACACTTAAATGTGTGTGTGTGTATATATATATATATATATATATATATATATATATATAGAGAGAGAGAGAGAGAGAGAGAGAGACTAGGTTCAAATGCTTTTAATAACTATTGTGTGCTCGTATACACAAATCTGGACCAACAGATGGAATAGAATCAATGGTCATTGATCTGAGGGTCTACGATATTACTATAGGGTAACATGTACGATATAATCACACAAATTTCAAAATGAATCTATTTTAGTCAATTAACCTATATTAAAAATGGAAATTTTCGTATTTTAAGGTAATTAATTCCTTTTTTAAATCAGAATTTTAAAAATAATTCAAATTTAATTTTAACATAACTTTTAGTAATAATCGATTTTGTTCTGTTTGAATGACAACAAGTCAACCATAAACTAGTAACGATATTTTCAATTTTATTCTTCCAGGATATGGTTACATTCTATATATATTAACATGTTTAAAGACTTATACGACATATTACCAATAATAATATTTTTTACAGAATACGGATTTTATTCTTTAAGAATCACTAATTGTATTAATTCGTAAAGAATAAGACTATAAACAATTATTACATTCATTCAGAAAAAAATTTAACCTATAGTGGTTTAAGAATTACATTTAATCATAAAGATTAAAAATAAACATAGTTACAAAAAAAACATCAAAATCTAACAAAAATACTAATCCATTCTAGAAGAATATTACTGTTAAGAAACATATTATACATTGTGGAAGAATGCATTCTAGTAGAATACACTCTCGTTCTCTATAGTTACTTTTTTTTCAACTTCAAAACCTAATCCACACATAAAAAACATAATCAAGTTTCAAATATTAAAAAATTCAATAAAAACTATAAATTCTGACAATGAAGGAAGGAAGACGACGTGCTAGGCGCCGCTGGCTTTGATGGTCTGATAATGAAGGAAGGAAGACGACGTACTAGGCGTCACTGCTATTATGCAGATGCACTTCAATGGATGCCATTGATAGATATATGGTGTTTGTTACCTTAATTTTAAGGTATATATTAATTAAATTATTATATACTAAGATTACCCTTATACCCTTTTATCTTGACTCTCTCTCTCTCTCTCTCTCTCTCTATATATATATATATATATATATATATATATATATATATATATATATATATATATATATATATATATATATAGGGTTAGGTTATTTTGTTTTCACTATCTATTGTGTGATGTATGATTGATTCTAGACCAATCATTTTAGTTATTTTAAGAAAGTAATTAATGCATATTACATGTTGAATATATAATGGATATTAATTACATCTTCAACATTTAATATGCATTAATTACTTTCTTAAAATAACTAAAATGATTGGTCCAGAATTAATCATACATGCACACAATAGATAGTGAAAACATTTGAACCTAACTCTCCCCCCCCTCTCTCTCTCTCTCTATATATATATATATATATATATATATATATATATATATATATATATATATTTATATATATATATATATATATATCCTCTCTAATAAATGAAAATCTTTTTGCCACATGTCCTCTTCTCATCCATTTGGACACATTGCATTTTCTAGAATTTTTTAATATTTTATTTTCCACTTGTCATTTTATTGTATTTGTACATTTTTTAAATTAAAATTCCACATTTAGTATGTAAGGTAATATACATGTAAGGTATTTATTAGTAACGGTTTATATATGTAATGTATTCATTGTATTAAAATCTCATTAATTTTAATAATACGAATTTTTTTTGTCATTTTTCTTCTATTTCAAACTTTTTAAATTGTTAAAATTATATATATATATATATATATATATATATATATATATAATTTAAATAAACCCATGTAATACATTAGTTTCACACCTAGTATATATATATATATATATATATATATATATATATATATATATATATATATATATATATATATATATATATATATATATATATATATATATATATATATATATATAAAGACACACACACACACACACACAAGGTATGTTAAATTTTAATTACGATAAATGTCTTCAGTAAAAGCTTAAGTTCTTTTAGTTATAACTAATAAATCATCATCAATTGTTAAAATTTTAATTATCAGTTGTTATAGAGTAAAGTAAGGGGCTGTTTATTTCAGCTTCTAAATGGGTCCAATAGGGGACCGGGTCCAAAAAAACGAATTCAACATGTTTGATAAGGTACCAACACTCAAGGACTCGGTCCATTGTGTGGACTCGGTCTTTCAAGCTGATTCGATCCTCTCTTTTCAATCATTGGACCGGGACAACAAATAAGCAATAGGCTGGATTTCCAATTTTGCCCTACCATTTTATGAGCGCCTCCACAGGAAATAAAGCTATCGGCGATTCCACAGAGAAAAAAAAGCAATTGGCGATTCCACAGAGAAAGAAAACAATTGGTGACATGCTTTAGCTGTTCGAGTTTGTTGCTCCTTTTTGTTGGTCAATTTTTGCTGAGATATTAGAGCATGTTGCTCCTATTTGCTGTATGGTATTTGGTGTGAGTTGATGTTAATTTGTCAATTTGTTGCTGTGAAAAATCGTTTGATATAGAGTTGAAATATGTCATATTTTTGGATTTATTGTTAGATTGTTCTTGATATTTCAAAATTTCTTTTATTTTATCAACTTGGTCTCACAAAAAACACATAACTAAATGATAAATTTAATATTCAAAACACAACCACAGAGTAAAATTTACAATTCACAATTGCAAAAATGTCATGTCGTTTTATAAAGTAGTTGTAGTATGAAAGAAAATGTAAGGGTGTAAATTTAAACCTTGCAAGAAAGAGAGCATAAAAGGAATGGTTTTTGAAGTATTCACGTGAAACATGAATTTATAGGACCTTTACAAGATCTGGTTTGTGCCCTTTGATTCAAGAATATCACTTTTGTGCATTTACAATAATACCCTCTGATTTGAGAATATCACTTTTCTGCATTTACAATAATAAAATATCTATCAAAAAGTATATTTACATTTTTTATAATAAAACTCATTTAATATGTGTATGTGTAATTGTGTATTGGAGGGAGGTTTATGATTTTGTTTAGTGATTAACTTTGTTAAATTGTAAATACCCCATAAATTATTGTAAAAAATGTTGTTTGAGGCTAATATAGTCAATTTGTAAAGTCAGTCATATGCAAAATCAAACAACATGTTTCAGTCAGAAGTTTAACCGGTCAGAATTTCTAACTCAGTTTCTAACCCAATCTGCTCTAACCAGTTAACAACTATCAAACGACCCCTAAGTGTTGCACAAAAGTAATTATAATAAAACTCTTATTTTATTTTTTTATTTTTAGAATACGTAACTAGTATCAATAAAAGAAAGTCAAATACCTAAACTAACATATTAGTTGCTCGACATGCTTCTTATCAATTATTTCTCGAGTCTATATTTAAATCTACGATCCATATAATATAAGGGTTTATAATTTAGATTATAAATTATAGAAATCTCTATATTAATAAAAAAAAAAAAAGTAGTACTTATCAATATATTAGGCTTCTTGATTAATGTCAATATATAAATTTTTTATTTCAAATTTCTAACTTTAATTACATTAAATTAATAAGATTAGAATAAAAAAAATAAAATAAAGTTACTAAAGATTATAAGGTGATAAAATTTGACATATTTATTTGAATCAACGATTAAAATTTTATATAATTAAAATTATCTCTTAATTAATAATTAATTTAATTTAATTAATTAATATTTTTGAATTTTACTATGAAAGTTTAGTTAATTTTGTAACCGTGATTTCCATATGTTATAAACTAGTAGAATAATATATGGGTTTATAATCTAGTCTTCATCTACTCTAATAAATGATTTTTTTTACAATATGTCACATTCTCATTTAATTTGCCAAATGTTATTTTATAGTTATTTTGAATTAATTTTTTTTTTTCACATATCTAGTTTTTCTATTTTATTAAATTGCATTAAATGTAATAATTGCAATAAATATAGTAATAAATAGATATAAATTTCATTAATGAACTTACCTTTTAATTTTAAAAATTTTCAAATTAAAGCTCATTAGTTTCTTTTATTTATTTATTTAAATTATTTGTTTAAAGTTAAAAGATAAAAAAAATATTTCAATTATAATAATTCATTTTTTTATTTTCTTATAAATTCAAAGTCTCAAGTATTTTGATATTTATATTTAACTTTTTTTTTTTTTTTTTTTTTTTTGTTTTTTTAAAGCTAGCCCATGTAATACATAAGTTTCACAACTAGTATATTACTAAGAGATTAGTTATTAGTGTCATTTGTAATTCTCTCATAATTTATGTTTTTTTTTCTTTTCCTAAATATTCTATAAAAATGACATTTGACATTTTCTCATCATTTTTTTAAAATATTTACTTGATTTCTGATTTTTAAAAGAAATTTAACTTGGTATTGAATAAGATTTGGTTATAATTGATAATAATTTATTGTATTTCTATACTGAAAAATCTTACAAAATCATGTTTAATTAATAATTTATTAAAATTAAAGAATTTAGTAATAATTATGAGTTTCCTATAAAAAAATTAAGTACTTTTGTAACCATGGTTTCATGGGCTATATAACCTACTAGTAGTATATATATGAGTAAATTATAGAAATATTCTTCTATGACATATTGTTGGTAATTGATGCAATGTTAAACGGGTCATTTTAAAAAACTTAATAGGTCAAAAATTAGATTTAACAACTTGAGGGCCAACCTTGCAATGTTTAAACACAACAAGGACCAAAGGCATATCATTTCTAATAGTTATGTTTACCTTTTGCAAACCCATAGATTAAGGCTTTACAGGTATCGGTAAGAAAAAAAAAAAACGTCGTTAAAAGGCCACATAGGCATAAGCCCCATTGTGCGATGTTACGACATATTTTTTTCAGGGGTGGTGTTCAAAGCTCACAACGCCCGTTGTGAGGCAACTTAAAAAAGAAAAACAAATAAAGGGTTATATGAATTGGAAAAGAAACCCCCGTTGCATCTCGTTGTCTCCACACGAAGCATCACATAACGGTGAGGGGACTGTGTTCTCTCATGTTCACGATGTTAAGATGCAGACATGCGGCAATAACGAGCCATAACCTACCCACAACCCAATGGTCTAGTAGTTAAATTTCTAAAATTTTTCTCTAACTAAACACTTTTCCAAGGGAGTTGTTAAATCTGTAATTCTATAGTTAGTTTACGAGTTTTGTGACGTTTTCTAGATGACTAGTATCACCCCGTTTCTAAATAATAGAAGCTATATGTTGATGTAACAATTCGACGGATCTGAATCCACAAAATAAAATAATCAATAAAAAAAAAAAAAAAAGTCAAACTCCTGAAGTAACATATTAATTTTTCAACATGCTTCATCTCAATTATTGGTCCAAACGAAAAATGTACTTAAAAAAAAAAAGTAAAACTTTCACATGCCCTGGCTAATGGCTGTCTAACACCACTCCTTATCAATGGTTATTTTAATAGCACTCCATTCCAAAAGTTTGAACATCTTAGAATCCGTTTCATCCCAACACATAATGGAGGCCTTCCTTAAGGATTTTCAGTATCTTGAAATCGGACTTGAAGAGATAAAGTCGGCCACCAACACCTTTGATAAAAGCAAACTTATCGGAGAAGGTGGATTCGGGAAAGTATACGAAGGAGTAGTCACTCACTCCAAAGGGCAAAGCAAGGTTGCTTTCAAGCGTTTGGATAGTACTTGTGGCCAAGGAAACCCCGAGTTCTTGAAAGAGATCCTAATGCTTTCTCGATACACACATGAAAATCTCATCTCTCTCTTGGGATTTTGTAACCAGGATGGAGAGAGGATCCTTGTGTACGAGTATGCATGTCATGGAAGTCTTGATCGCCATGTAGGAAGCGTTGCTCTCACATGGAGACAACGTCTCATGATATGCGTTAACGCTGCAACCGGACTTTGCTACCTTCATGATCCCAAGGAGACACACGAAAGAGTTATCCACCGTGATATAAAAAGCTCAAACATTCTACTCGATGAGAGTTGGAATGCCAAAGTTTCTGACATGGGACTTGCGAAAATAGGACCCGCTAATCAAAAGCAGACCTTTCTTGTCTCCAATGTTGCTGGTACCTTGGCATATGTAGATCCGATATATATGGAGACGAGCATCTTAACAAAAGAGTCGGATGTTTACTCTTTTGGGGTGGTGTTGCTAGAAGTGTTGTGTGGGACGCTATGCTTTGAATATAGCAATAGTGGTACTCGTAAGGGTTTAGTTAGAACCTGGAAAAAGAGCTACAAATTAAAAGACTTTGAAAAGATTATCTTTAAAGACATGAAACAACAGATGGATCCGAGGTCATTGGAAACATATTCATCTATTGCCTATCAATGTTTGAAGAAATCTCGTGAAAAACGGCCAGAGATGTATCGGGTTGTGGAAGAACTTAATATTGCGCTTCGGTTTCAAGAGAATTTTGAAGAGGTTGAACCAGATATGAACTATGAAGAGGTGCGTAAGTCAGCAAGGTTTAAGAAAACAAAAGAGATGTGTAAGACCGCAGTCCCTTCTCTGGCAAACAGATCCGACGAGGAACTAAAGATCCTTCTTGCCGAAGGAATTTTTCTTAACCATGGCAAAACGGTAATTATATATACTGCTACTTTAGACGTACGTTTTTATTTATTTTATGAATGGTAAATTATGATTTATTGGAATGTTTTGAAAAACCAATTAAATCTCTACTCTCTTAAATCTAACTTAATCGACCTAACTTCAACTGTTTTAATTTTAATGGACAGTGGTTTTGTTTAAATAAGAATGGAGAACATTGTGAAATGATATCCGCACAAGAGTGTTTCTATCCTATTATCCTTAAACCTCCAGTTACTGGATTTTATGCCAAGGAAAAAACAAGGTAAGTTAGTCCTCATCTTTTTATTATTGGGTATATATATATATATATATATATATATATATATATATATATATATATATATATAGAGAGAGAGAGAGAGAGAGAGAGAGGTTATTTTGAGAAGCAAAAAAATTATGAGAACTTAAAAACTAAACACTGTTAACATGGACATCACTTTTCAACACCAAAATCACAAATAGGCCATGTGTCCGTTCAATTAAAAAATATTGACGATTTTTTTTGAAAATATTTATATCTAAGCACCGTTGGTGCGTGCATTCATATATGCGTCTGCACAGTAGCAGAGCTTCAATCTTTCATTCGGAGGGCCGAAAATATAATTTGTATAAAAATTGGTAAACAGGGGGGCCATAGTCAAATTTTTATATTTTTGGACCTAATATATATAAAATTAAAGTGTGGGGAGTATTTATGCCAAAAAAATCAGAGGGAGCCATAGCCCCCCCCCCCCCCCCCCCCCCCCCCAGCCATATATAAGCTCCGCCCTTGCGTCGCTAATGCTTGTATGCATATCTGTGTCCCTAGTCCATATGACTGCTGATTCATATATATGCATTGATGTATATTTGCATCTGTAGTCCATATGATTGCTGACACGTAGTTTTTAACTGCTAATGCTTTGGTTGGGAACTTCTAATGTTTTTTTAATTCGCAAAATAATTTTGTCATATATATATATATATATATTTTGATGTTTGCATCTTTGTGCAGATTTGAAAAGTACATGAATACAAAGATTTGTTCTGATTTCAAAATACGTGTCAGAACACAGTATTTGTCACCACAGGTGACATATGCAATAAACCTTGTGTTCTGTTTGTACGATTCTGATTCTACCAATTCACGTCTCAGTTATATTCTGGCTGGGGAAACAGAACCTTCAAGTTTGTACTTAGCAGATACGAGAAGAGATGGATGGTTGACAGCTGAATTGTATCAGTTTACTAGCGACAATAGAAATGTTGATCTTGAAATTACGTTTAAATGTTGGAATGAGTTGTTAGTAGAAGGGATTGAGTTTCAGCCGGTGGAGATAGTAAGCCAACAAATTCTGGAACATCAAGTATTAGAGGATAAGAGGGAGGTAGATATGCAGGAGGACATGTCTCATTCAGATGCATATTGGAAAGAAAAATTACCAAGTGATTATGAAAACATAATTAAGTGGTCTAAAGATAAGTTACATTGGAAAACAAAGAAGGAACTATATTCTATTCTTTACAAAGGTTTCCCTATCCAGATCGAAGGGGAAGAGGTAGATTTGTTATTCCGGATTCACTCCTATCATTTGTGAGACGTTAATGTTTTTTAGTATATAGTTGTTGTGATCGTAGTAGATCCAGAGCCACTGATCATGGTTGTAGGGTTCAAAGTTGAAAACTCTAGAATACCCAAACAAATACTTACATAGATATTGTTAATTTCTACAGTGGTTTTCACTTGACAAAGACGGGAAGCAATGTCTTATGATACCAGCAACAGTGGCTTTGAAAAGAAAAAAGTGGAGTTGGCGCTCTTTACCCGAATCAAGGTTCTTTCCAATTATGTTGTAACAAAGTCTATGTTTTGCATACATGAGTAATTAAAAGGATAAAAATATATAGCTCATATATATTGTTAACATGCAAACTAGGGTCTTGAAGTGAGTTAGGATTCGACTAATTTAAAAATTATAGGTTGGTTTGCACCTAGGATATTCTAGTCAATCTACAATCTAGATTTTTTTAGGACATCCAGAATACATTGAACTCCATAGAGTTCAATGGATTGCTACATCATCATTCTACAATCTATACAACTCTATTATATTTTTCTCTACAATGTATTGAACTCTACAAAGTTCAACAAAAGGTTATAAAATGTAATTTATAATAAATATTTAAGAATTAAAAGTTTTTTTTTTTTCCATTGAAGAGTTCAATAGCCATTGAACTCCAAATCCGTTGAATGCCAAGGTAACATCGTAGAGTTTCATGCATTGATTGACACCTAGAATTGTCACCTTATTCAACTTTCTCATTGAACTCACCATATCTTAGCATTTCTATTAAACACTATGTCTTTTTGCAGATTTGAAGAAGTTGCTTTTGATCCTACTTGGAGCTTTACTATACGCTGCACTACGTCCAATATGCTATTAGCTCAGACATGTTATGGAGCTTATCTTGTTTACAAATTACAAGAAAACCATTCTGGATTTGAGCGTCCTTTGATGGTGTCGATGACTAGTCATTTCTCTGATACATTAATGATCTCACGATATATTTATTTGATTAGTCCTCAAACCCCAGTTATCAAACGAAAGGCTTATGAAAATACCCACAACCCATTGAATAGACCCAAAATAAAAGGCCTACCACAACAAAGGAAAGATGGTTGGATGGAGGTACAAATAGATGAACAACTTACACAAACTCCCTCGAGTTTTGTAAGACTTGCAGTCAACATTCCCCTTAACCAGTCGCTTAAAGGGCTTATTGTGCAAGGTATTGAGTTCAGACCATGTAATTAGACACGATATTGTAAAAGGCTCTCTTATTTAATTATGACTAGTTGCGGATAAAAATATTTGTTTATTATAATTTACTTTCTAATTCTTTCTTCTTAATTTCTTCATAATACGTGTCATAAATTTACCTTTAACCAACAAGGAAAGAGTTTGGTAAACCTAATCCCACTTAATTAGCCCCATTTTTTTATTCACTAATGTGATTCATATTATTAACTTTAAGAAGAAACCACACTATATGATCTGAATTGTGAATCGTTCCCAACATGCTATCAACTCGCTACTTTTAAGGAATTATTACACTCAGAAATAATCACTCAATAATCGGTGTATTCATGAACAAAAAGAAACTCAAATGCTTTACTAGCATTTCAATAGTGTAACTCTCTTTAAAATGGTTTCCCAGTTCATAAAATATTGTCCGATCTCTTTCCCACTACTCTTTTATATTATTCTGTCATGAAAAACTGTATAATGTAAAATGGCTAAAATGCCTAAAATGCCCTTCCACTCAAAGATGACATTTATTAGTTGAAGGGATAATGACTTAGGAGGGTAATAAGGTTTCCAGTTTGTCTGTATTAGGTCACTAAGGTTTTTTTTGTGCGTATTAGACCAATATGATTGTTATTATCGTTTAGAAATAGTCTTTTTACCGGTTTTAACCGGTAAAACGACTATTTCTAAACGGTAATAACAACCATATTGGTCTAATACGCACAAAAAAAACTTTAGTGACCTATACGGACAAACTGAAAACCTTATTACCCTCCTAAGTCATTAACCATAATTATTTAGAAAACATGCTTAGTAATCAATGTGACTGATTTGTTTGACTGAAAATAGTTGCTTCCATTTAAATTTATCTCACAACCCTTCCGGAACTTCTAAGTCCAAAAACTCATATGATTGATGATCTTCATTACATAAATATGCAACATTTTATCAATAACTTCTTTTTTGTCATTTAAATGTTTACATGAACACATTCATATGTACAAAAACAATCTCACTTTGATACCTTCCATCAATGTCTACATTTGATAACGAATGGAAATGTAAAACCAAGAGGGACTTGGAGAAGATGTCTATTATCAATTATTTTATAAAAAGCAAAACCACAACATGAACTAAGAAACTGAAGTTGCAAAATGAATAAAAATATCAGCACATAAACAATAACATACAGACAAAATACAACACATAAACGGAAGTTTATAAAGCATGAAACTTAATGATAGGAAAAGTAAAAAACTTAAAGGAGACTTTATAAAAAGAAAGATCATCGTTACTTGCCACAAATGGTTGAAGACATCAACAAGAAGATCAATCTGACCATGGAATCCACATGTTATCTGATCATGACTTCAGTAGATGAACTACCGAAACGTAAGAATTGCAATTGAACTCTATTAGCATTTGAAAATGGAATTAGGGTTCCAGAGAAGACGACGAAGGGTTTAAAATTTTTTTTGGACCATTTTCTCGATTTGTGTGTGTCATCCTTGCGCGGCCATGCTAATCTTCTCTGTATCGTTCCAATGTTATCGGATGTCTCTAAAGGGACGACTATAGATGAAGAGCTTCGTCATATAGAGGAGTAGCAGGTTATATGGGACGACGCGAGTTCTAAACGAAGTAGTTTACTGTTGATGGTCATATATTCTCAATGTCTTTAAAATTAGGGTTAATGACTTAGGAGGGTAATAAGGTTTCCAGTTTGTCCATATTAGGTCACTAATGTTTTTTTTTTTTGTGCGTATTAGACCAATATGGTTGTTATTACCGTTTATAAATAGTCATTTTTACCGGTTAAAATCGGTAAAAGGATTATTTCTAAACGGTAATAACAACCATATTGGTCTAATACGCACAAAAAAAAACCTTAATGACCTAATACAGACAAACTGGAAACCTTATTACCCTCCTAAGTCATTATCCCTTAGTTGAATTCTCCTTTCAGCCCTTTCTACAATACTTGGTGGAATGGATATGTAGCACAACATATATACTAAAGCGATAGCATGTTTATTATTGTCAAATTTATACCAAAAGCATCATGCGCCACAAAAATATAAAAAAAAATAATAAATAACTTTTAGCAATGACACCTGGTGTCACAATGCTTCTAGAAATTGTCGCTAATATCTTTAGCGACAACATGTCGACGCAAAAAAGTCGCCACTATTACTTCGTACCAATAATAATAATTTGTCGTTGTTAGCGTTGTCGAGAAGATTCTCGAATGTAAAACACTTGTTTAGCATGCGTAGCAAATATGAGTTGATATCCGTTGACCAATTTGCGTTGTAGGTCGATTCTTGTGAAATTATTATCAAATATAACTCCTTAAGTATCGAACCACTTGCAATGAAAAAGTACAGTAGACTAATTGTGAGGATAATGTAATTAGATAATCTCTTGTAGCTGACCATAATATATATACTTATCCTTTTCCTCAGCTAGAATCCCCCCCCCCCCCCTGAGTAAAGGCATTCACATGTAAGCAGTGTAAGTAAAGGCATTCACATGCGCATCAATTAAGAGAGTAGATAACTCCTTGTTAAATTCTGGAGATTTTGGTTTTCGCATATCATAGACCTTGTGGAGGAACCATTTAGGGAATTTTGTTTTTCATCGCTTTCCCCGATGTAATGATTTGAATTCACTATACTGAAGACAAAAAGATATAAATTTAGTAAAGGGAAGAACATAAAAAAGATAATGAATTAAAAGATAAGAACACTTACACAATATAGTGTCCGACTTCTTCACAACTAACAATCACAAACCATTCTAGTCGTTTTTTCTCCCTTAGATTGCGATTTTTCATGTTCCTTGCAGTAGGCGGTCGACATTTAGACCGAAACATCCACAAAATTGTTTCTTCCATGACATCCTCGTTTCTTTTGGGGCAACCGAATCGAGTCTCGACGTCTGTAAGGTACATCGAACAAAATAATAATACTTCTTCAACGACATATCCTCAGTTATAAAACCATCTGGTTTCGCCTTGTTTCTGAAATAGTTTTTTAGTTATTTTCATATACCTTTCGAATGGATAAATCCATCTCATATATATCGAGCCTCTACAAACAACTTCATTGGGTAAATGTGAAACTAAATGAACCATAATGTCAAAAAAAACATAAGAGGATAGACCCATTCGAATTTGCACAATATTTTATTAACGTCTGGCTTCGCTTTCATATCTTCACCAATATTGTTCTCGAGCAAAGTTGATTAAAAAACATATAAAGTTATACTTTGGTGTATATGTACATTTGGTCAATAGCCCTTTAACTCCAATGGCTATCAAACATTGTATAATAATGTGATAGTTAAAAGATTTAGCATGATAATGTTACTATGGTTTTGATTCATTTTCTTACGGATGTTAGATCCAGACGTATCCGACAATTTAACATCTTTTATAAACTCAGAAAATTTATTGCGATCAGTTTTCATGAATGAGTAAGGTGGATGGTGTTTAAGGAATTTTTTACCCCTCTTTTTCAACCATGAACTTTTATGAATGTTCCGTTTTGTCAAGTCGGCCTGCCCATTTGATGTGTCTTTAGACTTATCATTCATCACAAGAATACCCAAAACACTGTCACACTCACACACACATGCATGTATGCATGTATATATATATATATATATATATATATATATATATATATATATATATGTATGTATATATATATATATATATATATATATATATATATATATATATATATATATATATATATATATATATATATGCATAACATCGAAGTTGTGCTTCAGCTCAAGAGAAGACCAATACTCAAGTTCAAAAAATATGCTTCATTTAGACCAATTGAACTCGAAGTTTTCCTAACCGAGCTATCTTGGAGGGTCTCTTGTCTCGTGTTGGTCATTATAGTTCAAACATTTTCTTCATTGATGGTTAGCATCTAGGAACTGGTGATGAGCAACATATATGAGTTTATTTTGTTATTCGGTATGACAGAGTGTCTTCATTATAAGTCGGAAATGCTTTGTACCCTTTTCCACTCCAACCGGATAAACTACTACGAGCTAGAAAGAAGTTTATTGTCCATAAAAACATCGCTTTCATGTTGAAGAATGTACATGTTGCTATCTGTTTAGTACATAAGCCACAACTCCACAATTGCTTCAACTCACCCACCAACGACCTAAGGAATATATTCATATTCTTGTTGGGTTATTTGGGGTCAGGAATCAACAAAGCCAACATGAAGGAGGACTCTTTCATTCTATAAAAGTGAAAAGGTTGTAGTCAGCGAGTCTTGGGAAAGTATCGTAACACCTTATGAGCCACCTTCTTAAGATTTTTATTATCATCAACCCACTAACTTTCATAAGCCAAGTTGGATTTTTTAAGTGTCCTTTTTGCTTCATAATGTGATGGAAGGACCCTGTTTCATGGAGGAAATGAAATTTGTAACAACCAAAGAACCTAATCGAATGAACTATCACTCAATCTGTTTATAACCTTGATGTGCATCAATTTTGCTAAATAGTCAAGGGATAAAACTGAAGTAAATACAAGATATAATTCTAATTGGACTTCATATAACAACTTTTGAAATCCATCATGGACATTGATACCCTCTGTATTCAGGTTCTGTTCATCGGGGTTGTTATCGTTTTCAATCACACCCTCCATAATGTAAGCAATAACGTCAGAATTTCCTTACCTCCTAAGTGTGTGTATATATATATATATATATACACACACACACACACACACACACATACACACACGAGAAAAGAAGAAAAAATAACAAACGAATCTTTCTTAAAAAGTCAATCATGTAATATACGGTCACATCCTAAATGAGATAAAGTATTCAAAACGGAGTACGAAAATGGGGACAAAACGAAATTAATTTTTATATCAATTTTGAGCGGGTTTTTCTAAGCTCTTGATGATTTAAAAGGAAGATATCTAAAAAAAATCATCCTTTTTATTTTAGCATTGTACTTTAAACAATTAAATTATTAAATTATAACTTAGACTTAACGACTTATATTTCTTGTTTTATTTTTTTAGTATTATATTATAAGTTTTATTAAAAATAGCTTATTATACTTGTAGTATATTTTTTACTTGTAGAATCTAATTTTTCAATATTTTTATCATTTATAGCATCTTACTTTGGTTTTTTTTCTATTATCGCATTGTACTTTTACATATATATACTTTTTTTATTTATAGCATCCTACTTACATTGTTTTTCTATTATAATATTGTACTTTAAATGAGATTTTAAATTATAGCATGGAATTTTGAGGACTAACCTAATTATGTGATAAAATTTTACATAAAATTACATATATACCAAATACACATTTACATATACAAATTACATGTATACACGTAATTTCTAGTTGCACTCACACAAATATACATATACATACATACCGTGTATATATATATATATATATATATATATATATATATATATATATATATATATATATATATATATATATATATATATATATATATATATATATATATCCATTCATTACTTCTAAACTGCTTGAGTCATTTTATGAAATTACCATTATTTTGTACCACTAGTTTCATAATTAAACACAAAAACTAAAAATTGTTTCAAAGAAAAATCAAATACAAAAAACATATGAACCAATTTCTATTCGTTCACTACCAAATACACACACATATATATATATATATATATATATATATATATATATATATATATATATATATATATATTAGTAGCGACACTGTCATCACAATTGAGGTCGTTTGTATTGCTTCCTACAAGGATAAATGTTAGTTGTTGGATCAAGGTAGAAATGTAGGGCCACGATTCATTCTCACGTGCGTTGCACGGGTCACCGGTAGAACTAATTAATGAATTCGCTTTCAACAATGACACACGCTTTTAGTGGTGTCACTATTCGTATCTCGTCTGATGTCATTGCTAAATCATGTATTTTTCATTTTGTGAATGGTCACACTTCAGCTATAGTACTTCAATGTTCTAGAACTAGTATTTTGATTTGGATTTAGTATTTGGATATTGGAACATTATGAAAAAAACTATTATACAATGCTTTGATATATTGGGATATGATCATGATCTAAATACTTATTGTGTTCTATAATAACATGTTTAATCCATGAATATCTTATTATTCTAAAAGTTAAAAGTGGTTTACAATTATGAAAGAAATTATGAAGTAAGACTAATGTGAATAGGATTCGTTTACTCTCACCAGATGAAAGTAGAAAATTGATTATAACAAAGTTTCATAGGTACTTGTCAGTGAACTAGTATTGAACTAACCTGTGTCAAGATCACCTTATGAATCGTTATCGTGAATGACACTTGATAAAAGGTACTATCTTTGTATCCATAACACCTAAGATACATATTGGGTCTTGAATGTAAGGCATGCTATGCTTTGATATGGTCAAATACAGATCCTTAAATGGGTAGTTATAAAAGCCATTTTAAGGTATTGTATGAACAATGAAAGAGGCTTATGTAATCAAAATAGGATTTGTTCCTCTTATGTGTTAAGATTTAGACATTTAAGACATCTTACAAAAAGTTGAACACCTAATGATATATGTATCTCATGTTTGTAACGTCCCAAAAATACTAAGTAAGAATTTCATTTTTAAAACAACCAAAGCCAATCATTCATTTTTTTTCAAAGACAACCACTATATAAAGTGTTCTTAAAACATCATAAATAAGTCATAAGATGATATTTCGGAAACTCTGGGAGATACAGTACGATCAAGTTTGGCCCTTCCCTTTCAAACCAAAAGTACCTAAAACATTTAAACACCAAAACTGTAAGCACAAATCTTAGTGGGTTCCCCAAAATACCACATACCACACATAACATAACGTGCCCCACCGAACATGTCATATAAGAGTCACAAAGACAGCTACCATCCTACACGGTATAATAAGAAAACTCAACTTACACTCCAACAGGATCAACCACAGCTCAAACTAATCAAGGAACCGGTACTACAACCCATAAATCGAAATATTCAAGATTAGACCTTAGTCTACCCTCCACACTAGTTATTTAACCAGAAGTCAACCATGTCAAAATTCAATGGTCAAAGTCACTCAAGACGAACTCTATACTGTGGTCACACATTGGCCACGCCATGGCCGCCTTATGACAAAATAATCGTGACCAAACCAGCCACTACATCGTGGTAATTAAGTCGGGACAGCTTAATGGATTTAGGTCTTATCCCTTTAATCCAAGACCTCAAAAGCTCAGATTGAAATTTCCTCAAGGTCTTGATGCATAAAGTTTCAAACTTTATCCATTAATACATTCCAATAAGTCAAGATCTCTAAATCTAAGCTCTTAATGGTTACAACAAGTGCATGAAAACCATACTAGGTTATGCAAGACCACTTTCCAATCAACAACATGGTCTAGAAATTAGATAATGCACTCAAATGGTTTGTAGTTCACCCAAACCGCAAGGACAGTAATATTAGGACTAAAAACTCATCAAATTACACACAACAAAATCTAAAGATACAATGAACAAGGTTGAGACTTTATAGCTCCACAAGGTTAGGAATGAGATCAAGATGTTAGATCCATGCCAGAAACCAAGCTCATAACGACAAGATGGACTCTTTCTTTCAAGTTTCACAAAAATGGCTTCACACTCTTTAAACCCACACAAAGAGGTTGGGTTTTGGTGGGTATCATTTTCAGAGGATAGAGGTTGCCAAATGAGGCAGCCCTAGGAGTTAGGGCCATTAAATCGGGCACTAATCCTGGATTATAAGGTTTTGAACCCCAACCGTTGCCATGCCATGTTAGTTCAAGGATACGCGTTTCCAGAATTGGGCTGCCACGTCGCGGTCTAGTCAAAATCATAGAACTTAATTAATGAAATTAGATTCAGAGGTACCATACCATGAAATGGGTGTTATGATTTTTAACATAATATATGTGACAAATGAATAACTTACCTTATACACCAATTGCAGCTTTGAACTTCTGGGGAATTGGATGTTGATAGAATGGTACAAATTCATATATTACTAGGGAAAGTGAAATGTTGATAGACATTCATTGTTTTCTATATCACTTTACAATGAATCTTGTGCAAGTGTGATATTGAAAGATCTATATGCCCAAGAGTCATTATAAAATGATATTAGTAGATAATATATGATCCTAAAGGGTCACACTAACAACAACTTGATACCATTGGATGTTTATTAAAAATCAATTTTAATAAATATTTAATAAACTCTTATAATTAATTGGAAATTATTTATGTCTTTGAATAATTATTTTCATTAGCACATAACATAATATATGATATGATATGATTTTTTAAGTCATATACAACATTTTGGACTATACGGACTTTTGCCTTTTAGCAAAATGTTAGACTTTATAAGTATATAAGCTAGTTATGATTTTTGTAAAGACTAGTTCTCTTCTAACTAGTCAAAACTGTAACCTCCCTTTTAGAGGACTAGTTATGGCCTTTTGATTATTTTATTGGAAAGTATACATGTCTTAAGGAGCATGGGAGACAAGTAGGTTTTAGGGGACATAATGTTATTAAAGTGTTAATGACTTATGAGTTTAAACTAGTTTAATATTATTCCAATTTTAAAGTCTTCTGTTTGTTAAAATATTGAGTTTTTAAAATTAGTTTTGAACAAAAACACAAAAATATAGACGTTAGATGAAGATGCTTTTAATGAAGGAGACGTTGACCAACTTTTTTTTTTACGTGCAACCATTTTGTGTAGTGTTTTAAAACATCCTAAGCTTTTTAATGTGGATAGGCTTTCTGCAGAAAACAAAATGTGTTGTAGTCTTGTTGCATCATGTATTGGTTAATTTGTTTCTATTTTTAGCATCGTTGATTGTTTGGGCATTGTTGGTAGTTTGGGTTTTGGGTTTCTGAAGCATAAAATGGAGTATATTGATTAGAACCGTCTAGTTTAGATTTGCGTCTTTGGCTAGAACAATCTTATTAGGACTTACCACAAGAATCCATATAGGATGGAGTATCTTGATTAGAACCGTCTTGTTTAGATTTAAGTCTTTGGCTAGAACTGCCTTGTTAGGACTTGCCACTAGAATCCATATAGGGTAATTGAAGAGGTGGAAAAGAATTGGATTTTGGTTAGAAACAAGTGTGTGTGTGTGTGTGTATTTGTGTGTGTGTGTGTGTGTGTGTATATATATATATATATATATATATATATATATTCGACCGGTCAATGGTCAAATGGTGTATGGAATAAAGAGATAGTAGCAACAGTCACGGGTTCCACAACCAGCCAAATGCACCAGTCGATGGACCACTCAATCACCAGATTCAATTTCTCGACAGTACCGCCAACACCGGCGGTTATTAACCCCAACCCACTAACGATACCATCCACCCTAACAACAATCTAAATGAAGAAACTCACTTGGACAGTATCCATAACTTCCAGCAAACCACATGGACAAAGAATGTATTTTCGTTTTCTATAGCCTAAACCACATACCAAAACAAGGACTAATAACCAAAAGCTAGATTCAAACAATGAACAATATCTACATTAACTTCTAGAAATCACATAAATTTAACCACCAAATCCATAGGAAATTATCAGGAAAACTCCATAAGTCTCCTCACTTTATCTTCTCGGCTTTCACAACACTAGATATCACTCGCACTTCATCAACCAAAAACTCATCCTTCACATTCAACTTGAAATTGTATTTACCAAATAAAACACCACGAACCGTTTCTATCAATCTATCCTCATCCTCCTTTTCACGATTCATGAAATAAAAATCTTTAGCAGAAACACCCATTATCTCCTCAACAGTTTCTTTAAAAACAGTTATCCATGTATTTGCAGTTTCAGGATATAGCGATAATCACATTCATCAACAACCTGATCACATTATCACATCTCCATCTCCTATCTCCATTACTTACAATTCTTTTGTTGCGTTTTCGATTGCATAACATGATTCGACTGTGACAACCCGATATTTCAACTCTTTGTAATGACCTAAAAAGTCAAGTATTGTAACCACCTTTGAGTTAATAAAATTAACTTTGATAATAAAATGTCTAAAAAGTTTCTATTTAAATTCCTACTATGCTTAATGTCATTAAACCGTGATCGTACGTAAAAAAAATGCCCAAATCCGGCTTCATATACTGAAGTTATGATTTTTCCAAGTTCGGCATAGCGACAGACTGCTAAAAACTCAAATCGGAGATAAGGCGACTTTTGGCCGAAATGACCTAGACGAGAATCGAAGGTCTCGACAATGGTAATTCAGCGGTAAAAAGTCTGGCAAAAACCGACGTCAGATTTAGAAGTTATGAATTTCTAAAGAAATTCCTTAAACACGACATTTTAAAAATAAATAATAAAAATAATTTCGAAATTTGCCGACGGAGACTAAACGAAAGTTGTAGAGCGTAGTCTCACCTACGCGTGGATATAAAGACCATCGAAAACGGAATTCGTATGAAGAAGATATGAATTTTAGAAGTTTATTAATTAAATTAAATATAAATTTAATTATAAACTCTTGGTATTATCCGAAGGGAGTCAGTAGATAGGGCCGAAGTACGCCCTGCGTACCCTCGTACGCCCCGCGTACTCAAGGCCTAGGCCTCGGATCGTCCACGTCCCGACCTATGTGAAGCTACCCCTTGTCCCATCCGAAGTCCGAGGCAGTCGAGGACTCGGTCATGCATGACGTACGCGTACGCCCCGCGTACCGAGGCGGTTCCAGCCCCTATAAAAGGGATGCGAGGGTTCCGAAGAAAGGGCTCCATTTCTCTCATTTCTTTTGCGTTCTTGACTCGTTTTCCGTGCCCGTTCTAACCCGAAGCCCCGGTGATTTTGCTCAAGTCCTGAGGGTCGTTTTTACTCCCGAGATTCCCGAAAATCCCGAGAAAAATCCATTTCCCAAGACGAAATTCTGCCAGGTTTCCATCTCACTTTCTTCAAACTTTCAAGTGAGTTCATACCCCTTAATTAACCTTTTAAATGTTCTATAAATGCTTTTATATGCTTTCAAGGGGGGAATACAAGTAAAACACACGAGTATCATCGTGTGTTATATAAAGAATTATTATATGCTTTTATTTAACCAAATCATATGTGATTTATAAACTTTATAGGGAACTTTCGTATATAAAATATGTTACAATAGCATTCTATATTTTGAAATATAAATTGTTGTAATGCATGTATAAACTAAACATTTTCTTAGATTATATGTATACTTGTCTATCTTAGGCTCTACAAAAATCTATACTTTCATAACAAGTGATTCCTTTTCTAGGTATTTCTTAACAAACGAGACACACTTTTAGAAAACTATAATAGATATAGTTTTATGAGGATATTGCTAACTTTTACATACTAGAAACACGATTTTCAAGAAGTCACTTTCATATACAAGAACAAACGAACATTTTAACACGTAAATCTGTTTTTATACCACGGTTTGTGAGACATTAACTTCACGTACGTTCGAGTACAAATTTCAAGTCCTGTATTATATACCAGAATCCCTTGGAGGGGGAGCATAGTGTTTTTGTATAGATCTATATGGGTTTCACAACCCGCGCCTTGACTGTTAGCTACAGTCCATCATTTGGGGTGACAAACGTCATAACATTCCAACGCATGAAGGACGTTGTGTATAGGCATTCCGAGTCAATAGTATGGTTATAAAACTCACATGGGGTATTAAAAATACATTGATTTATGAGGTTTTCAAACACGTTGGTTATTTTACACTTACATACATTTTTTTAGAAACAAACATTGGTCTTGAGAGAAGGCTACTTTTATACTAGTACAAAAAATATAGGATTTTCTAGAAAGAAACAAACAAGGACAAAACATTTCATTTCATACAAACATTGTCATTTAATACTTATGAAACTCACCAGCTTAAATGCTGATCTACTCTTTCAAAATTACTTGTATGTCCCAGGGATTCAGTCATTTCAGGTATTAATATGCTTTTGAAGAAGGGATGCTGCGGCGCCAGTGTAATCTCATATTTTGACATCATATTGTAATTGGTTTTGAACATGTAACTTTTGACAAATGTAAACTTTCAATTATATATATGATGGTTGTATTGCTTTCTTTACTATGTATTCATTTGTTACGTTACCACATGAAGTTATCCGCCCCCGAATGTTTCCGCCGTTCAGGTTTGGGGGTGTGACAGATTGGTATCAGAGCTCCCAAGCCTGACCGGGGCTTCGTGTTAGAACAGGCACGGAAAACGAGGCATGAACACAAAAGAAAGGAGAGAAATGGAGCCCTTTCTTCGGAACCCTCGCATCCCTTTTATAGGGGCTGGAACCGCCTCGGTACGCGGGGCGTACGCGTACGTCATGCATGACCGAGTCCTCGACTGCCTCGGACTTCGGATTGGACAGGGGGTAGCTTCGCATAGGTCGGGACGTGGACGATCCGAGGCCTTGGCCTTGAGTACGCGGGGCGTACGAGGGTACGCAGGGCGTACTTCGGCCCTATCTGCTGACTCCCTTCGGATAATACCAAGAGTTTATAATTAAATTTATATTTAATTTAATTAATAAATTTCTAAAATTCATATCTTCTTCATACGAATTCCGTTTTCGATGGTCTTTATATCCACGCGTAGGTGAGACTACGCTTTACAAGTTTCGTTGTTCGCTGGAATGCCAAGCGCGGACCTGAATTCACATGGGAACGCGAAGATCAGATGAAACAAAAGTACCCTCATCTTTTTCTCTGATCCACTAGTATCTTTACTACTTTAAATTTCGGGACGAAATTCCCTCTAACGAGGGGATGATGTGACAACCCGATATTTCAACGCTTTGTAATGACCTAAAAAGTCAAGTATTGTAACCACCTTTGAGTTAATAAAATTAACTTTGATAATAAAATGTCAAAAAAGTTTCTATTTAAATTCCTACTATGTTTAATGTCATTAAACCGTGATCGTACGTAAAAAGAATGCCCAAATCCGGCTTCGTATATTGATGTTATGATTTTTCCAAGTTCGGCATAGCGACAGACTGCTAAAAACTCAAATCGGAGATCGAGCGACTTTTGGCCGGAATGACCTAAACGAGAATCAACGGTCTCGACAATGGTAATTCAGCGGTAAAGAGTCTGGCAAAAACCAACGTCAGATTTAGAAGTTATGAATTTCTAAAGAAATTCCTTAAACACGACATTTTAAAAATAAATAATAAAAATAATTTCGAAATTTGCCGACGGAGACTAAACGAAAGTTGTAGAGCGTAGTCTCACCTACGCGTGGATATAAAGACCATCGAACACGGAATTTGTATGAAGAAGATATGAATTTTAGAAGTTTATTAATTAAATTAAATATAAATTTAATTATAAACTCTTGGTATTATCCGAAGGGAGTCAGCAGATAGGGCCGAAGTACGCCCTGCGTACCCTCGTACGCCCCGCGTACTCATGGCCTAGGCCTCAGATCGTCCACGTCCCGACCTATGCGAAGCTACCCCTTGTCCCATCCGAAGTCCGAGGCTGTCGAGGACTCGGTCATGCATGACGTACGTGTACGCCCCGCGTACCGAGGCGGTTCCAGCCCCTATAAAAGGGATGCGAGGGTTCCGAAGAAAGGGCTCCATTTCTTTCATTTCTTTTGTGTTCTTGCCTCGTTTTCCGTGCCTGTTCTAACCCGAAGCCCCGGTCATTTTGCTCAAGTCCCAAAGGTCGTTTTTACTCTCGAGAAAAATCCGTTTCCCGAGACGAAATTCTGCCCAGTTTCCATCTCGCTTTCTTCAAACTTTCAAGTGAGTTCATACCCCTTAATTAACCTTTTAAATGTTCTATAAATGCTTTTATATGCTTTCAAGGGGGGGGGGGGGGGAATACAAGTAAAACACACGAGTATCATCATGTGTTATATAAAGAATTATTATATGCTTTTATTTAACCAAATCATATGTGATTTATAAACTTTATAGGGAACTTTCGTATATAAAATATGTTACAATAGCAATCTATCTTTTGAAATATAAATTGTTGTAATGCATGTATAAACTATATATTTTCTTAGATTATATGTATACTTATCTATCTTAGGCTCTACAAAAATCTATACTTTCATAACAAGTGATTCCTTTTCTAGGTATTTCTAAACAAACGAGACACACTTTTAGAAAACTATAATAGGTATAGTTTTATGAGGATATTGCTAACTTTTACATACTAGAAACACGATTTTCAAGAAGTCACTTTCATATACAAGAACAAACGAACATTTTAACACGTAAATCTGTTTTTATACCACGGTTTGTGAGACATTAACTTCACGTACATTCGAGTACAAATTTCAAGTCCTGTATTATATACCAGAATCCCTTGGAGGGGGAGCATGGTGTTTGTGTATAGATCTATATGGGCTTCACAACCCGCGCCTTGACTGTTAGCTACAGTCCATCATTTGGGGTGACAAACGTCATAACATTCCAACGCATGAAGAACGTTGTGTATAGGCATTCCGAGTCAATAGTATGGTTATAAAACTCACATGGGGTATTAAAAATACATTGATTTATGAGGTTTTCAAACACGTTGGTTATTTTACACTTACATACATTTTTTTAGAAACAAACATTGGTCTTGAGAGAAGGCTACTTTTATACTAGTAGAAAATATAGGATTTTCTAGAAAGAAACAAACAAGGACAAAACATTTCATTTCATACAAACATTGTTATTTAATACTTATGAAACTCACCAGCTTAAATGCTGATCTACTCTTTCAAAATTACTTGTATGTCCCAGGGATTCAGTCATTTCAGGTATCAATATGCTTTTGAAGAAGGGATGCTGTGGCGCCAGTTTAATCTCATATTTTGACATCATATTGTAATTGGTTTTGAACATGTAACTTTTGACAAATGTAAACTTTCAATTATATATATGATGGTTGTATTGCTTTCTTTACTATGTATTCATTTGTTACGTTACCACATGAAGTTATCCGCCCCCGAATGTTTCCGCCGTTCAGGTTTGGGGGGGTGACAGATTGGTATCAGAGCTCCCAAGCCTGACCGAGGCTTCGTGTTAGAACGGGCACGGAAAACGAGGCAAGAACACAAAAGAAAGGAGAGAAATGGAGCCCTTTCTTCGGAACCCTCGCATCCCTTTTATAGGGGCTGGAACCGCCTCGGTACGCGGGGCGTACGCATACGTCATGCATGACCGAGTCCTCGACTGCCTCGGACTTCGGATGGGACAGGGGGTAGCTTCGCATAGGTCGGGACGTGGACGATCCGAGGCCTTGGCCTTGAGTACGCGGGGTGTACGAGGGTACGCAGGGCGTACTTCGGCCCTATCTGCTGACTCCCTTCGGATAATACCAAGAGTTTATAATTAAATTTATATTTAATTTAATTAATAAATTTCTAAAATTCATATCTTCTTCATACGAATTCCGTTTTCGATGGTCTTTATATCCACGCGTAGGTGAGACTACGCTCTACAAGTTTCGTTGTTCGCTGGAACGCCAAGCGGGGACCTGAATTCACATGGGAACGCGAAGATCAGATGAAACAAAAGTACCCTCATCTTTTTCTCTGATCCACTAGTATCTTTACTACTTTAAATTTCGGGACGAAATTCCCTCTAACGAGGGGATGATGTGACAACCCGATATTTCAACGTTTTGTAATGACCTAAAAAGTCAAGTATTGTAACCACCTTTGAGTTAATAAAATTAACTTTGATAATAAAATGTCAAAAAAGTTTCTATTTAAATTCCTACTATGTTTAATGTCATTAAACCGTGATCGTACGTAAAAAGAATGCCCAAATCCGGCTTCGTATATTGATGTTATGATTTTTCCAAGTTCGGCATAGCGACAGACTGCTAAAAACTCAAATCGGAGATCGAGCGACTTTTGGCCGGAATGACCTAAACGAGAATCAACGGTCTCGACAATGGTAATTCAGCGGTAAAAAGTCTGGCAAAAACCGACGTCAGATTTAGAAGTTATGAATTTCTAAAGAAATTCCTTAAACACGACATTTTAAAAATAAATAACAAAAATAATTTCGAAATTTGCCGACGGAGTCTAAACGAAAGTTGTAGAGTGTAGTCTCACCTACGCGTGGATATAAAGACCATCGAAAACGAAATTCGTATGAAGAAGATATGAATTTTAGAAGTTTATTAATTAAATTAAATATAAATTTAATTATAAACTCTTGGTATTATCCGAAGGGAGTCAGCAGATAGGGCCGAAGTACGCCCTGCGTACCCTCGTACGCCCCGCGTACTCATGGCCTAGGCCTCGGATCGTCCACGTCCCGACCTATGCGAAGCTACCCCTTGTCCCATCCGAAGTCCGAGGCTGTCGAGGACTCGGTCATGCATGACGTACGTGTACGCCCCGCGTACCGAGGCGGTTCCAGCCCCTATAAAAGGGATGCAAGGGTTCCGAAGAAAGGGCTCCATTTCTCTCATTTCTTTTGTGTTCTTTCCTCGTTTTCCGTGCCCGTTCTAACCCGAAGCACCGGTCATTTTGCTCAAGTCCCAAAGGTCGTTTTTACTCCCGAGAAAAATCCGTTTCCCGAGACGAAATTCTGCCCAATTTCCATCTCGCTTTCTTCAAACTTTCAAGTGAGTTCATACCCCTTAATTAACCTTTTAAATGTTCTATAAATGCTTTTATATGCTTTCAAGGGGGGGGGGGGATACAAGTAAAACACACGAGTATCATCGTGTGTTATATAAAGAATTATTATATGCTTTTATTTAACCAAATCATATGTGATTTATAAACTTTATAGGGAACTTTCGTATATAAATATGTTATAATAGCATTCTATCTTTTGAAATATAAATTGTTGTAATGCATGTATAAACTAAACATTTTCTTAGATTATATGTATACTTGTCTATCTTAGGCTCTACAAAAATCTATACTTTCATAACAAGTGATTCCTTTTCTAGGTATTTCTAAACAAACGAGACACACTTTTGGAAAACTATAATAGGTATAGTTTTATGAGGATATTGATAACTTTTACATACTAGAAACACAATTTTCAAGAAGTCACTTTCATATACAAGAACAAACGAACATTTTAACACGTAAATCTGTTTTTATACCACGGTTTGTGAGACATTAACTTCACGTACGTTCGAGTACACATTTCAAGTCCTGTATTATATACCAGAATCCCTTGGAGGGGGAGCATGGTGTTTGTGTATAGATCTATACGGGCTTGACAACCCGCGCCTTGACTGTTTGCTACAGTCCATCATTTGGGGTGACAAACGTCATAACATTCCAACGCCTGAAGAACGTTGTGTATAGGCATTCCGAGTCAATAGTATGGTTATAAAAATCACATGGGGTATTAAAAATAGATTGATTTACGAGGTTTTCAAACACGTTGGTTATTTTACACTTACATACATTTTTTTAGAAACAAACATTGGTCTTGAGAGAAGGCTACTTTTATACTAGTAGAAAATATAGGATTTTCTAGAAAGAAACAAACAAGGACAAAACATTTCATTTCATACAAACATTGTCATTTAATACTTATGAAACTCACCAGCTTAAATGCTGATCTACTCTTTCAAAATTACTTGTATGTCCCAGGGATTCAGTCATTTCAGGTATCAATATGCTTTTGAAGAAGGGATGCTGCAGCGCCAGTTTAATCTCATATTTTGACATCATATTGTAATTGGTTTTGAACATGTAACTTTTGACAAATGTAAACTTTCAATTATATATATGATGGTTGTATTGCTTTCTTTACTATGTATTCATTTGTTACGTTACCACATGAAGTCATCCGCCCCCGAACGTTTCCGCCGTTTAGGTTTGGGGGTGTGACATGGACATGTTATGTAGCAAAAGTTTTCAAGATTAATATACCAGATGGTGGCATTGACTGTGATCTAGTCGGTTTTCTCAGAAGTCCCAAGCTTTTCATCTTTAATCTGGGATATAGTCTTCCATAAATATGTCTTCAGGACAAAATCTTTAGACATGGAAATAGAAGATTGCATTGATGCTGCAGGTTTTGCCATTGAAAAAGCTTGGCTATCAAGGATCTTACATGGAAATGGCTTTGTATCACCAATAATTGCAGACTTACCACGAATCACATTGAGATCAATGAATATGATAATATTACACAAAGTAATTGGAAGATCTCTCAATAAAAGAATTATACCATAATCGTCAAACAAAATTAATCAAATTCATTTGTGTGATTCATAATTTCATATCATTGACTTCAAGAAGAAACCAAACTATATGATCTAAATGTGAATTGTTGTAATCACAAACTTTGAGAGGGTGACAGGCCTTAACTAGAGCAAAGTACATAAAAGCAACTTTGAGAATCCAAATTCATTTTTGTAAGAGCTTTTAAGCGTGTCTTTATTTAAGACCATTTACAAGAAAGTGTAAACCCATGAGAGCCCTTACCATTTAGTGTGAAAACTAATGGGGACGACAAGACTAGGGAAACAAATAGATTGCTATAGATTGAATTAATAAATTAGCACACGAATCCAATCTAAAGTATAATCTATTGGTCTTTTAATCTTGACAGGTTTATTTTAGTATTTTTGGTTTTTGTTTGTCACACCTCGAAACCGATGGCAGAAACATTCCGAGGCGGAGGTGACGTCATGCATAGCATCACAACCAATGAATAACAACAAGCATAGTAAACACAGCCAGACATTGAATACATATGTGAAAAAGGTTTACATTGTTTAATACATAGTTTTGTTCTTATCAAAGGTAAAATAGAAATTCATGACACTAACGTTTCGACTTCTCCGAACTCCTGGAAGTACATGTCTACTAATTCCCTGAGAATACAAGCAGTTTGAAAGTCAACATAAAGCTGATGAGTTCATAAGAATTTAGTTTTGGTGGAAAAGTGTTCTTTGAATCCTTTTGAAAAGTGTTCCTCAAGAAAATCCTATATTTTCTTATGAAAAGCGCGTTTGAAAACCCATTCATTCCATGACTTCTAGGTTTGTACAGAACGTGTACAATCCAATGTGTCGTGGAATGAATATGAATATTTATTGGTTGAAAAACAATCTGTTTTGAATAGCCGGGTTATCCCGAGAAAATCCTATATTTTCCCTGAAGGTGGTTGGTTGATTATCCGTTTTAAACTGAGGTTTGCAAGTATCTACCATACTCATGTATATATATATATATATATATATATATATATATATATATATATATATATATATATATATATATATATATATATATATATATAAAAGCAGTTTTCTTTTAAAGACCCTGGTTACACCCAAAGATATATTAGTCTTAAAAGCTAAATAAAAGAAACCGTGATGAACTAAGTCCTGAAGGTATTATTAATACCCTCTAGTAATCTAATGGTTATTACTTTGAGGTTAGTTCATTTGATTCATTATTACAAAGTAGATTCCTGTTATCTAGGTTGTGAGTTTCGTAACCATAACTGACTGGACATGGCCCGCAACGGCCGATATCCTTAGTGACTTTGTCACCCGCAGACTTGCCGGTCCAACTGTAGCTAGCAGTGAGGTGCGCGATTGTCAGTCCCGTATAGATCTATACAAAACAGTCACACTCTCCCTACAAGAGATTCTGGTCACGAGGGCTAGTCCTCCACTTTGTTTAATGTGGTGAGTGTTACCAAGGACGTGTCTCAAACATAACCTAACAAATTTACACGTAATAACACCGAAAATCCTGTTTATGATTTGCATGAATCCTTTATAAAATAATACATTTTACTATATGCTTCACAAATTCCTTGTTCTAGTTTTGAAAAACTATTTCTACAAGTTGATTTCTTAATCGTTTGGTAAAACTGTTTTTCGTGTCAAAAGCATGTTGAAATATGGTTATCTTAAACAAAATAATATATTTTGAGTACAAGTTTCCTTGTACTTTTGCTTGTATTCCCCCCTGAAAACATAAAAATAACTCGGAAAAACGTAGCAGTATGAACTCACAGTTGTTTCGTGGAGTTGTTGACTGAAATGAAGATTCCCGAGTTGTTGCGCGTGACCCTTAACGAAATCCTATTATCAACTAAATACGTATATGTATCTAAATTAGCGATTTCGATAAATAAAGTGTCGGAAACACTTGAATTTGGTTGAGGAATGTCACCGAGACTTGCTTGAATTGAAGGAATGAGTTTAAGGCTTTAGAACACGAGTTTACGGTTTCTGCAATTTGCCGAGTTTACGGCCGTAAACTCAAGAACTGAGTTTACGGTCTTTGAAGGCAGGACCGTAAACTCGGAAAATGGGGTTTGGATGTTGATTTCGACGAGCTGAGTGATTCCAGACGTTCCAAAAGACTCCAAACGTAGCTTTCTCGATGCTCTCCGAAGTTTGAAGGCGTTTTGAGTGTTTACGGTCGAGGTCTAGAGAGAGAGAGGGGGAGAGAGTTTTTGGCCATAAATGTTCTAATGAAGGTGGAGGCATCGTATTTATAGGGGTGAGGTGAGGGGTCCACTTTCCGCTGACCGTAAATAGGTTTACGGTCATAATCCCATTTTAGACCGAAAATGTAGTTTTCTCGAGATATTCGGGTTTCCGTACGATTTTTGGTTCCGACTCGTAGATAGTTTAATTAAATATAACTAGATTATTTTATTAAACCAAAATTTTGACGGAAAAATTAATGAATTCGAAACGTTATTAACGAAAATCGCGTGACAGAAACGGACAAAGTTTCGGGTTGTCACATTGTTATTTAGTAAAATAAATTAAATGGGTCTTGAATGGGTCTTGTGGACCAAGTATTAGTGCTAGAAAATGGGAACATGAGGGCTTAGTAGTCCCTTTGTTTGAGTTTGTTTTGTTTTAGTTCCGTTAGGGTATGTAGGCTATAAAAGCTTTTTATTTTATGAATAGTAACAACAGCCGTTTTGAGTCAATAAACAACTCTCCTTTTTCTTATTCTCTCACGTATTATAATAGATTCTGTTGATTGTTGCTATAGTGAAGTGAATCTAAAGGGCCTGATTCCAACATTTGGTATCAGAGCCTAGGCTCAATTAGAAGAAGGCAGAGGTGATTTCATGGAGAATTGAAGATCGCCATGCTACAGAAGTAAAGACCCTCAGAAAGAAGGAAAATAAAGAAGAGAGACAAAAAGAAAGCAAGAAAGAAAGAAAGCAAGAAATAAATAAAGAAAGAAAGAATTAAGCAAGCAAGCAAGCAAGCAAGAAAGAAAGAAAGAAAGAAGAAAGAAAGAAAGAGAAAGAAAGAAATTTAGAAAGAAGAGGCTTTTACCTGAGAAAGAAAGATCGGGTATAAAGTCTGTGAAGAAAAAAAAAAGTTTAAGAGAAAGAATGGTAGGAGGATCAAACCAAGGGGGATCAAAAGAAGTTGTGGCTCATGGTAATGTTGTACCATTTCAATGTCCTAAATTGACTGAAACTAATTAGACTACTTGGTCTATTATGATTGAAACTGTTTTGAGGGCATATGGACATTGGGATGCAATAACCAAGGATGCAGTTGATGAGAAGAAGAATTATACCACTAAAGGCATAATTTTTCAAACCCTCCCAGAGAATGTTCTTTTACAGGTTGCTAAACACAAGAATGCAAAAGATGTTTGGGAATCAATGAAGGTTAGGTATATTGGAGTCAAACGGGTGCAAAAAGCAAGGCTGCAAACCTTAAGAAATGAATTGGAGATGCTTAAGATGAAGGACAATGAGTCAATCAATGACTTTTCGGGCAAAATAAGTGGTATTGTTGCCAAGTTCAAAAGTCTTGGTTCAACTCTTGAAGAGGATGTGATTGTAAGGAAGTTTCTCAATTCGGTTCCAAAGAAGTATTTGCCAATTGTAGCTCCAATAGAACAATATTCTGACCTTGAAACTATGAAATTTAAAGAAGCGGTTGGAAGGGTCAAATCCTATGAAGAAAGGCTTCAAAGTCATGAACAAAAGGAGGAAGAGCAAGGTTAACTCATGATGGCAAGTGAACCAAGGCATGATGATAGTAGTGGACATGGAAAAGGGCATGGAAGGAACTATAAAAGAGGCAGAAGAGGTTGAGGAAGAGGAAGAGGTCGAGGTGACAAAAATAGCTTTCGGTGCTTTAACTGTGGAGACTTTGGGCATTTTAGCTATGAGTACACTAAGTGGGATAAAAAGACAAAGAAGCAAATTTCATTCAAGAGGAAGAGCCGACAATGCTTTGATGGAAACTAAGTCAACATTAAGGGGGTGAATGTTGGTCTTTTAATCTTGACAAGTTTATTTTAGTATTTTTGGTTTTTTTTATTTAGTAAAATAAATTTAATGGGTCTTGAATGGGTCTTGTGGACCAAGTATTAGTGCTAGAAAATGGGAACACATGGGCTTAGTAGTCCCTTCGTTTGAGTTTGTTTTGTTTTAGTTTCGTTAGGGTATGTAGGCTATAAAAGCTTTTTATTTTCTGAATAGTAACAGCAGCCATTTTGAGTCAATAAACAACTCTCTTTCTTCTTATTCTCTCACGTATTATAACAGATTTTGTTGATTGTTGCTACAGTGAAGTAATATAAACGGCCTGATTCCAACATAATCTTGGTTTTCAGCGAAACATTTGTATTTGCACAAAGTTCATCGCACACAAACAAATCAAAAATGAGAATAGATAGAGCACATACAAGTGTTCCCGGATCGTATTACAAACGAACGCGGTCAATTGAACAATGGAACCCTTTTGCAACTTTTGAGAGGTAACCAACTCATTGAGCTGAGTAGCATGCATTCCATGCTGATGACAAGAGCCATCAAATAACAATACCCAATACTTCTCCTTGTGTTCGGCAACATCATCAGTCGGATTTCGCATTGACATTCCGAATATCTATCACCTGAAGAACAGGTTTTAGATCCATCGTTTGTATATCCCTAATCGATGGCATCGATATTGCGCCAACAGTGAGATTCAGAACCATATTCTTGATCCGATGAGGCATAATTGTAGTGATTTGGGGTTTTAAAAACCCTAGAAGGTGATGATTAAAGTAAGACTGACAATTCTCGACACGAACCGCAACACGACACGAAATAAATGAGTTTGGGTTGAGTTTTTCAACCCGCCAACCCGCTAACCCGCCAACCCGTTTATTAAACGGGTCATATATGGGTTACTCAAAAAATAAACGGGTTGACCCGCCAACCCGTTTATATTCTTAATAAAAAAATTATTTTATTTTTTAATGTATTTATGTATCAAGTATTAATATTTAATAAGTATTATCTAATATATACCATTGATTCATAGACCATTTGATTGTTTTGACATTTTGACTCGTGGTGGATGGTCTTAGGTCGTAAGTCGTAACCTATAAGGTTAAGTCTGTAACATGTTTTTATGAATGTTTTTAATTTTCATTTGGATGTTTAAGACTTAAATGTCTAAAATTCAGATATGTTTGCATCAACAATCAAGAATTTATTCATGTTTAATTGTCAATTTTATTTATGAAATCTGACCCATGAACCCAAATCTGACCCATGAACCTGCCAACCTGTGAACACGTATAAATAAATGGGTTGGCGGATCATATATGAGTTTATGTTTCAAACCCGCCAACCCGTGACCTGCATATTTAAATGGGTCGTGTTTGGGTTGGCATATTTTGACCTACCAACCCGCCAACCCGCGACACGCCAATCCGAACACGACACGATTGTCAAGCCTAGATAAAAACGAGGGAAAATGGAAAGGAAAACGTTTTAATTATTTCACACTCACTTATACGGAAATGTTAAATTTTGCCTCCTATATTAGGAACGCTTGGACAGCAATATCCTCGTACTTCCCTTCTTACATTCATATGCCCTTAATTCTTTTAGGGTTAATGATATATTTTTGTAACAAAATACAAAATAACTTTTTTTTTTTTTTAATCTTTCACGTAAAGTGACTATTGCCTTTGCAATGGTATTGGTAACATAATCAAAAGAAAAAAAATGTTGTGGAATAACTTTGTATGGTCACTTCCACTACAAGAAATATATCCTTTAGCGGCGACACTATTAGCGGCGACTAATGGCTTTACCGGCGACTCTAGCTAGAGTCGCCGGTAAAGCCACTAGTCGCCGCTAATAGTGTCGCCGCTAAAGGGTTGACACCCGAATCCGCACTTTCCCCCTACATTGCATCTCAACCGTTCGATGAGATAGCCAATCCAACGGGTGGGGTGCCTTATCCGGTTTAACCTAATACCGGCGACACGCATGTCGCCGCTAAAACCCTAAAAAAGTCGCCGCTAATTGTCTGATAAAAATGACGCGGTACCCTTCCCTCCAGTTTGTCGCCGCTATTAACAATTGTCGCCGGTATTGATCCTCGCGTCGCCGCTAATAGTGTCGCCGCTATTGATGATCGCAGATAAAAAAAAAACGCACGCAGATTACAGTTCCTCTTCATTTCCCTTTCTGTTTGCTTCGAGTTCCTTCACCATATTTCCGATTTTCTTCTTCAATCAGCTTCTTTCAAGCAAATTTCTCCCCTCATTGTTCCAAGCAAGTGTCCCTAGGTGTGGTTAAAGCTTTGGGATCAATTTCTTGAAGAAAGGTAAGTTTATTTTGATGATTTCATTTTTGTGTTGTATGAATGATAATAAATTGCTCACGTTCTTTATTTTTGGTGGTGTTGTTTTGGATTAGAAACATTGTTCCAAGCAAGTGGTTAAAGCTTTGGGATCAATTTGTAGGTGCCTCCATTTGTTGAAGAAAGGTAAGTTTTTTTTTATGATTTCTTTTTTATTTTGTATGAATTTTGATTTGTAGCTTTATATAGTGATTGAATGATAATAAATTGTTCATATTTTTGTTTTTGGTGGTATTGTTTTGGATTAGAAGCAAGTTATTCAATTTTTTGTTTGTGGTTATTTAATTGCAATTAGTTGTATAGCTTCAAGTTGTATTTATATGTGAAATTATGTGATAATTGTCATATGTGAAAATTGGATTGTATATTTTGTATTTGTTTGAATATATGTGAATTTGGTATATATATTCCAATGTATGTGTGTTTGATGTATATGTGGTATATTAGTAGAAGTTATATGTATTTGTTATAAGTAGAATGTTATTGTGTGTATGTGAATGTATGTATGTTTGTTGTAAATGTGATATATGATTGTGAAACTTTTGTATTTGGTATAAATAGGATGTTATTATGTATATATGTGAAATTATGTGTATTTGGTTTAAATAGGATGTTATTTTGTGTGTATTTGTATTTGATGTATATGTGGTATATGTATGTAGAAGTATGTGAATTTCACCTTCTTATGTATTATGTAAAACTATGTGGTTTTGGTATAAGTAGGATGCTATAATTGAAATAAAAAAAAAAATACATTATTTTTATAAATTGAAAAGAAAACACAAAAAAAAACTATAAAATTGTTTAAAAACTTAAATACAAAAACTAGAAAGCTTCTAGTTTTTACCCAAGCTAACTCCAAATTAATTAACCAATAAGTTATATAGTTAACTTATAATTGGAAAAAAAAACACAAAAATAATTATAAAATTCTTTAAAAACTTATATATATATTTTAATCTCGACGGTAAAAAAAACAACACAACAACATAATACGTATGTAAAAGTATGTGGTTTTCTTATAAGTAGGATGCTATAATTGAAAAAAAATACATTATTTTTATAAATTGAAAAAAAAACACAAAAAAAAACTATAAAATTGTTTAAAAACTTAAATACAAAAACTAGAAAGCTTCTAGTTTTTACCCAAGCTAACTCCAAATTAATTAACCAATAAGTTATATAGTTAACTTATAATTGGAAAAAAAAACACAAAAATAATTATAAAATTCTTTAAAAACTTATATATATTTTTTAATCTCGACGGTAAAAAAAACAACACAACAACATAATACGTATGTAAAAGTATGTGGTTTTCTTATAAGTAGGATGCTATAATTGAAAAAAAAAATACATTATTTTTATAAATTGAAAAAAAAACACAAAAAAAAACTATAAAATTGTTTAAAAACTTATATACAAAAACTAGAAAGCTTCTAGTTTTTACCCAAGCCAACTCCAAATTAATTAACCAATAAGTTATATAATTAACTTATAATTGGAAAAAAAAAACACAAAAAAAAATTATAAAAATCTTTAACAACTTATATACATTTTAATCTCGACGGTAAAAAAAACAACACAACAACATAATACGTATGTAAAAATATGTGGTTTTCTTATAAGTAGGATGCTATAATTGAAAAAAAAATACATTATTTTTATAAATTGAAAAAAAAAACACAAAAAAATATATAAAATTGTTTAAAAACTTAGCTTCTAGTTTTTACCCAAGGTAACTCCAAATTAATTAACCAATAAGTTATATAGTTAACTTATAATTGGAAAATGTTGACAATGTCTCACACGAAAATGTAGACGATGTCGATGTACTTCAAAATATCTCTTCATCCGATGCTCCGCTTTTTATCGATTTCAGCATGTACTTTCAAAACATTCCTAGAGTCATTGTTGATGTAGAAAGTGCATCTGAAGTTCCTCCGCCAACTGGTAGAGTCAATGATGTTTCTGATTGCGATACTGATTCCTATCTAAATGTTTATTTCTATGTAATGTGTATCTATAATAAAAATTGTATTTGTATATCTTATAATTTTTCAGGAAATGATGAGAGTGTGGCTGTTGTTTATGTTTACCATGGCTGCTGTCATGGGTCGTGGACATGGGGGAGACGGAGCTGAGGACCCACCTTTCCCAGGTGGTAGAGGTCCTGGCCAGCACGAGCTGGACGGTAAGTCTTATCATGAATTTTTATTTACTATATTTGTTCAATTATCATAAATTAAATGTCGTTTCTAATAATTTTTAATTACATTTGTAGTTGAGGGACGTGCCCGAAGGAAAGCTCGAGGAAAAGCAAAAAATATAAAGCTTGAAAAAGCAATCTTGCAGAACCAGGGGAAACCAATACCCATGCAATTTGATAGGGATATCACATTTAATCCCGTAGGAGAGGCGGGAGACATGTTTTCCCGAGAAGTTGGGAAAACAATGTGGCAGATGGTCCCTTTCGACAAATGGAGTTGGAAAAGAGTTTCCCCTCATATAAAGGACACTGTATTACAACATTTAGCGGTAATTATTTATTTAAATATATTTTATAGGTTTAACTATAATTGTTTCTTGGTTAACTTTTTTTTTTTTTTTTTATTGTAGACAAAGTTTGATCTCAATCAAATGTACCAGGATGCACAAGCTACTTTATTGACAGAGAGTTTTCAAGCAGCCTTGTTAAGAGGTTTTCGAGAGCGTAAAGCCGACGCTAAAGAATATTTCAAGATGGTCGGAGGGTATGAAGATATCCCGAGAGCATTGGCAAATCCTCCGGATGGTATGCTTGTTGATAACTGGGAGAAGACAGTTGAGTATTTTCAAACTGACGAACACAAAATTGCTTCAGAAAGGAACAAAAAAATCCGTGAAAAGCAAACAATTGTGAATCGTGGGGGTTCGAGCTCGTATAGCAGTACTTGCTATAAGAAGGTACCGTACGATACATGTAATTATTTATTTAAAATATAATCTAATTTTTAAACTTAAACAGAACCTTAAGAGAGTGGAAACATTTCGCAAAGCTCATACCGATAAGAATGGTGTATTTGTTACTGCTGAATCGGAACAACAATATGTAAGTATTTAATTATAATTTTATCATATATTTAAATGTTTATTTATACTTAATTGTTACTCACTTTTGGGAGTTACAGAATCGGTTAGTTGAAGAGCTGCTAGAACAAACTCAAGGTGAAAGTGAGTTTACGCCAACTCAAGAAAGAGCTACGTTCGAGAAAGTATTAGGAGAGCGACGTGGCCACATTAGAGGCATTGGCCGCAAACCTTCTGGTCTCCCGACGATTCCACAGCCTTCGCAACCATCACAACCACCATCACAACCATCACAGGTAAAATAGCAATCTACTTTAGCATCGTAAAATGCATGTTGATTTGGTAGTTTGGTGATTATTTGCTAAAAAGTTTGGTAATTTGGTTTTCTATCTTACTTTAAAAATAACAATGTATTTTGATAGTTTTTGTTTATGTTTGACAATCTAACTTATAAGTTTATATATATTGTTATTAATTATGTAGTTGGAAAATCTTCGTGCAATGCTCGCCGACCCGGCATGTAGGGATGAGCTTTATTCGTTTTTTCAATCCCAAAATAATCAAGGGAACGATGGGAACGACGATGAGGGTATGTAAGAATGGGTTTTATTTGCATATGTTGTCTCGTTTTGCTACTTGGTAGATTGTAAAAATTTTGTTGTTTTGCTACTCGGATAGTATGACTTTTGATATTTAATTGTATTTTGGATGTTTGTTTGACACTATTATGTTTGATATTTAATAGGATGTTTGTTTTGTAATTAGCGTCGATACTATTGGTTTTGATATTTAATCGAATATTGTTATTACCGGCGACACTTTTACCTGCGATATTATCACCGGCAACGAAAATCATTTTTTTTAAAAAAAAAATTGAAAAACAATTACCGGCGACGCTTTTACCGGCGACAGAGCTCATTACCGGCGACACTTTTGCCGGCGACACTTTTACCGGCGACAAACGTCATTCCCGGCGACAACATTATTAGCGGCGACAATACTCATTAGCGGCGACATACTAATAGCGGCGACTATTATCATTACCGGCGACAAGCTGATCAATAGCGACGAGGCAGTAGCGGCGACTTATTACCGGCGACGCGTCGCCGCTATTATCATTACCGGCGACTTTTGGGAGTTTTACCGGCGACTTTTGTCGCCGGTAATGGCCTTTTTCCTTGTGGTGTTCAAATTTCAAAATAATCTTAATTTTTTTTGTAATTATTTCCAAATTATTCTTCATATAGTATATTATTGTTAAATCATTATTATAATTGAAATACTTAAATATTTTTTTTGTTAAGGGATCCGTCGAAAACAATTTCATAGCCCCAAAAAAAATATTATTGTGAAATATGTAGTGTTATGTTGAAAATAATCTTTTAAATACAATTGTTAAAATCATAAATGTCTGAAAAATTATGGGTAATTAGTTTTACAGAAGTCAGCAAATTTTCACAATCCATTTGTTGTAAAGACGAATTTGTACTACTTTGTCTTATTATTACACTATGAATAAATAGTGTTTTCTAATATTTTTGAGATTATATCTACACTCTCACTATCTAAATAGTTATCATACTTTTCCACCAAAGATTTAAGAATATTTTAAGAGTCATAACCGATGTGAATTAATAAAAAAAAAACCATAACGCAAATTTACACCAACGATAGGCTTAATTTCCACCAAGCATTACATACAAATTGATCAAACAAAAATGGAGAGATTTCAAGGATGCATTAACAGAAAATACTCCGAGAAAATAACACACAAACACACCCCGAAGTCTTCCGTGAGAAGGAATCACAAACCACCATCACCGACGACAATAGGGTGCACCTCCGTTGGCATGGCTGCCGTTGGTTTTTCATTGAGAGTTAAATGGAATTGAGAGTTCAGAAATTGCCGCGATGCTCCTGAAGTTCATTCGAAGACAACACACACAAAACTAAGAATCGGTATTTCAAATACGTTTTCTCGATCACCCCGAACGCGGCCTTCACTTTGCTTCACGAGAATTCCGACAACTCCTTCCTTCGCCTCGCTACGTCTGCTTCACCCTCACTGCAATAGACCGTGAGGTGACCATCTACGATTTTGCTAACATTCGACTGTAAAACAACATTAAGAACCCGTTAAAAAGAATGTGGGCATCTGTGCTTCTGTTTTCTTCCCTTTTGTTTTGATAGGAGGAGCTTCGGGGCTTGGAAATGCATAAAAACAAAAAAGCCAACAAGAAGGAAAGAAAGAAGAACCTGATAGTTGATGGCGAATCAGTTCCGGTGTGATCGTGGGTTGCACCGCTGCAATGGGACGGTAATTGAAAAGCCGGAAGAGAAAGGGGAAGTTGGCGGAGTGTGACCAGGGCGGATTGCAAACCCTAGTAAGATGGGCTGAATTTTGATTTTTGGTTGGACTATGGGAGGGATTATGGCGGCTAAAATCGTGCCAACAAAATTGGGCAGGGGAAACCATCTCAATTGTCAAAGAAACAAAATGAAAAAAAGTTGTGCTTATTGAACAATTATAGCTAATATACATCCATATACATATACATGTATACAACATCGGCATCTTATATATTAATATGTATTTAAATTTTACAACATAAGATTGAGTCACGGGCTCCGAAGGTATGTGCAGGTGTTTGTATGTATATACTAGCTTATAACTTGTTCAATATATAGTAATGTATTTACAATAAAGGTGTGAGAAAAATATAAGTGGAAAAAAGGATGTTTGGTGCTAAAAAAAAATTAGAATTGAAGCGTCTGTTCGAATGATGTACACAGATGTACATATGTATATATTAACTATAGCTTAGTAAATATATAGTAACTTATGTATTACATACGTATAAGAAAAATAAAACGAAAAAATCGATGTTAGAAGCTCGAAAATTTGAAAATTATAATTGTTTCGTCGGAAATCTATCATTATTTACCGACAGATTAGCCATGGATTATCAGCATCCGTCGGAAATCCGTTGCTAATTACCAACAAATTTCCGACAGAATAGTTTTAAATTTCAAGATTTCAAACACGCTACATCATTTTTTCCACTTTTATTTTTCTCATTGTTATTATTGTTATTATTATTATTAATATGTGTTATTACTTATTAATTATTAATGTTGTTGTTGTTGTTGTTATTATTATTATTATTATAAACGGAAATTCCATTATCGTTCAATTCTGACTGGTAATAAATACCGGGACTTTGCAATATTTGATTGATCACAATTCTATATATTCCATTTACTATAAAAGCTCCCAGAGAAGTCATTAGAGGGATCTTTCCTATCAAAATTGTTTGTTCTTGGATATACCTACGCCTATCGTTTTTCCAAATTAGTCTCGCAGATACATATAATTCAGAAGAATATGTGAGTGATTCATACACAACATCTCTTTCCTTTATCGAGGGTTCTACCAATTGATATCTTTCCAAAAATAATTCAAAGTCAATTTCTTGATTTGTATCTTCAATTTTTGGAAACTTAGAAAGTTCTTCTGTCAAACCCTGATCAATGAACCTACAAAATCCTTCAAATTGTATCTGATTAAATCCAGGTATTGTGGACATTGCGTCTATCCCGGATTATTTTGAAATTGTCAGTTATTTATATTCATCCATCTCGAATTCTCCAAAAAAAAAAAAAAAAAAAAAGAAATACCATTTTGGCTGGCTCATTATCCATCAAATCCTATAGCAATGATGGAATTTCGATTCCATGAATCTTTGACTGGAATCTATGAGATAGGTGGAATTCAAATTTATACTTAATTTCAATTTCATTTAAATTGTCATTTTTAAGAGATGCAAATGGAACGGAATTGAGAAAACAGTCCTAGAAACAGAATTCTCCTGCTTAGTCTTACTATGCTTTGGGATTTTTTTTATAATATAAAAACTGAGTCAGTTTCTTATATTATAATGTAAAACGGTATTGATATTCTAATCTACTTGAATATTTAATACCATAAAACTAAAGGAATGTTGTATTGATGAACCCGGCGGATATACCTAATGTCTTTTCTCTTCTTTTATTTTTTATTGCCCTCCTGTCGTCAATTGACAGTTGACAGTATTATTTATATATATATATATATATATATATATATATATATATATATATATATATATATATATATATATATATATATATAATTTGATATGGCTTTGATATGATTTAGGGCTCAATAAAATTCCCAAATCAGACTTTGGTAAATCATTTTTTTTTGCATCTCCTGCTCTGCTGATTCAGAGGTACCGTATCTTGGATCCAATGCAAAACTCTTTCTGAATGAGAGAGATAAAGACGAGAAAAACCAATGAAATAAAGTTGAAAGATTGTATAGTTTAATGGTAAAGTTTGATTACCATTAACCCCCAGAAAAGTTAACGAGTTTTTTGGTTTGTATATTCATAATGATACCATGAGCGCTTTAGGGCGTCCTCAAGATATGTTTTTAGATACCGCTATCCAATTACAACCCGTCTTTGCTCAATGGATACAAAACACCCACGCTTTAGCACCTGGTGCAACGGCTCCTGGTGCAACAGCAAGTACCAGTTTAACTTGGGGGGGGGGGGCGGTGATTTAGTAGCAGTGGGCGGCAAGGTAGCTTTGTTACCTATTCCATTAGGAACGGCGGATTTTTTGGTACATCACATTCATGCATTTACGATTCATGTGACGGTATTGATACTTCTGAAAGGTGTTCTATTTGCTCGTAGCTCCCGTTTGATACCGGATAAAGCAAATCTTGGTTTTCGTTTTCCTTGTGATGGGCCTGGAAGGGGGGGGGGGGACATGTCAAGTATCAGCTTGGGACCATGTTTTCTTAGGACTATTCTGGATGTACAATTCAATTTCAGTAGTCATATTTCATTTCAGTTGGAAAATGCAGTCAGATGTTTGGGGCAGTATAAGCGATCAAGGAGTAGTAACTCATATCACGGGAGGAAACTTTGCGCAGAGTTCTATTACTATTAATGGGTGGCTCCGCGATTTCTTATGGGCACAGGCATCCCAGGTAATTCAGTCTTATGGTTCTTCATTATCCGCATATGGCCTTTTTTTCCTAGGTGCTCGATTGATAAAAAAGAAGAATCTACTTCAACCGATATGCCCTTAGGCACGGCCATACATAACATAGAAATCACACTTGGAAAGGGTGGACAATTAGCTAGAGCAGCGGGTGCTGTAGCGAAACTGATTGCAAAAGAAGGGAAATCGGCCACATTAAAATTACCTTCTGGGGAGGTCCGTTTGATATCCAAAAACTGCTCAGCAACAGTCGGACAAGTGGGGAATGTTGGGGTGAACCAGAAAAGTTTGGGTAGAGCCGGATCTAAGCGTTGGCTAGGTAAGCGCCTTGTAGTAAGAGGAGTAGTTATGAACCCTGTAGACCATCCACATGGGGGTGGTGAAGGGAGGGCCCCAATTGGTAGAAAACAACCCACAACCCCTTGGGGTTATCCTGCACTTGGAAAAAGAAGTAGAAAAAGGAATAAATATAGTGATAATTTGATTCTTCGTCGCCGTAGTAAATAGGAGAGAAAATAGAATTTCTTTCTTCGTCTTTACAAAACAAAAAAATAGGAGGAAGCTGTGACACGTTCACTAAAAAAAAA